>NC_046680.1:6250000-7500000 GCF_009870125.1 Drosophila pseudoobscura
GTCCCTCGTTGGCCAGAATGTCGTGAGGACTGCGAACCAGACGAATGAGCTGCATACCCGGCGGCCCGTTGATGATAATGAAGGGTACGCGCTCGCCTCGTCGCGGTATCCGCCTGGGATCCTTCTGCATCCACTTGCTGTGAATGGAGTTTGTTCAGGAGATGGATTCGTGCCGAAATAGCAACAGTTTCTACTCACCGCGTTAGCTGCAGGGCGGGCACACAGGCCGTTGGCTTGTAGCCATTGAGTCCGCGAAACTCCTTGGCAAAGATGAGGTCCTGCAGGTTGGCGCGTCCGGATAGCAGTTTGGTGAACTGCCGACAGACGTACTGCTTCACCTGGCTGACGTCCGCCGTCTCGAAGAGCAGGCGGAGCACCTTCTCCAGCATCTTGGCCACTGCCGGGCAGCCATCTCTTCGCACCGTCTCAATGCCCTTGGCCTCGTAGACGGGCTGCGCCTGGTCGGCCGTCTCGTACATGTAGCCGACGTAGCGCTTCTTGGTCTGGAGCAGGCAGGGCTGGTAGACCTTCTCCAGCTTCAGCTTCACTGGCTGGGGACTCATCTCGGTGACGGCCTGGGCTATCTCCTCGCCTATGCGGAATGCTTCTGCTCGATTGCGGCCTGGGACCAAAACAAACATCGAGTCCGTGTCGCCGTAGACCACGCGCACCTTCCACGCCTCGTTGGCCTCCACCATCTTAATGGCACGCTCCAGAGTCTCGCGGCCCTTGGAGACGACCGAGTCGCCCACCTCCACGGCCGGCATGCGTCCGCTGAAGTTGGCCGCCGTATAGCCGTATGTCACGTTGGCCATCAGCTTCAGGCCCAACTGGCGAGAGTGCAGGATCCGCTGGAGGGCAGAGTTCTCCTTGTGGAGCTTCATCGACTGCTTGACCATCAGCCGTGTGTCCAGGATCTCGGTAAGCATGCGCGGCAGTATGCCCTCCCTCACCTCGCGCTTCACAAACACCACGCCGCAAGGCGACACCGTGACCAGGTCGTGCTCCAGCAGCTTCTGGAGCATTTGGCGGGACACACGCAGTTGGGAGGCCCCGAACTCGAAAGGCGAACTCCCACCTAGATGCTCGACCCGGCCCAGGCAGGTGGAGAAGCAGTAGTTGTAGGCAATAATCATGCTGGGGTAGAGACTCTGAAAGTCGAGCACAATCAGGGGATCGGCGTAGAAGCGGGACTGAGGCTCCAGAATCAGCGCTAGATATTCGGGCGCCCGCATGTGCGCCCGCTGCTGGACGCTGGGCGAGAGCGGCACCACGTTCTTGGGCTTGGCAATTCTGGAAAGGTGACGGTAGGTTACCAAAGGACACCAGCCCTCCAAAGGGCATTGTTTCACTCACCTGAGCATCATGCTTTCGACTCGAAACTGCGATCCTCGCGATAGAACCTCGTAGAACTGGATGCCAATGAGCTTGGCCATCTCGCTGGTGCGTCCCAGCAGATCCAGTTGATCGAGCAGCGCCAGCGTACCCCTGACCCGCTCCAGATAGTACTCCAGCACAATCCAGCGGCTGCAGGGCGAGGCAAACCACTCGGTGAGCGTCTTGGGGTTGTGCCAGGGGCAGCGCTTGTGCAGGATATGGTACATTACATTCTCGAAGGTGTAAGAGGTGAGGGCAATCTCGGAGCGCATAAGACGCCACACGTCCAGCAGTATGCGCCCACAGAGCTTCATCTCCACGTCCAGGTCGGTGAACTGCTCGCGATCCTCGTCGACAAAGTCGCGCACTTTCTGCGTGGGCACACGGGACAGCAGAGGGGCTATGTTGAAGCATAGATGCTTGGCCCGATCGATCACATAGCCCCAGGAGGCCATCTCGATCTCGTAGCCGGCATAAATATCGGCGTCCCAGCGAGCACACAAGGCCAACAGAGCCTCCATTGCCTCTGCCTCATTGGATACTACCTGAACTTCGATGTCCTTGTCCAAGCCGTGTATCAGTCCCTCGCTGAGCAGATCCTGGGCATGGTTGACCATGATGTAGCCACAAGCCTTGCTGGGCAGCGACCCATCCGCATCTGCATCCGGAAGGCTGTGCTCGATGGCATAGAACAGACAGCGCATCTCGTCGTGCATCGGATCGGGTTGCAGCTCGCCTCGCGTGGCCACAAACACCTCCAGCGTCATTATGGTCAAATAGTTGCACTCAATGTCCGCCTTGGCCTGCTGCAGGTTCTCCAGGTTCACCTTGAAGCCGAACGTGTTGTCCAGTGTGGCGTGGCTCAGGCCGAAGCTGAGCTCGTGGTGTCCCTCCTGTTGGTGGTGGCCATCCAGCTGCCGCAAGAATGAGGTGCGGTCCAGTTCCGCCTGTGCGGCACTGCTAGACACGCTGCTTTGGTCGCTGGGCTGGGAACTGCCTCCGTCGGTATTCTGCTGGGGTTCCGCTGCTTCGTCTAAGGATGCCATAAAGTTCAGTTTGGTTCCGCGTCTGGAACGCGAGGACTCCTGACCCTTACTGCTTATGGGAGTTCCTTTTGTCCTTGTCTGGGATATTGGTGTGAGGCTGAGGCTACAATCCACATCCTCTTCGCTGTCAGCGTCGCCGTCATCGTTCTGCAGCATCATGGTGATCTTCTGGCGCTTGACCTTGATGGGACTGTCGACATCGCTGCCTCTCTCTGGCTCCTCCCGCTGCCGGAGCAGCTGCCTCGCCTTCAGCCAGACCTTGGCCTCCTGGCGGGTGGGCGCCGTTTGTGCCGGCTCAATGGCAATCTTCTGACCACTGCTGAAGTACTCCCGAATGCGTTGTTCGCCCCGATGACGTTGCAACATGGCCGGGCCCCCGATGGCTATAAGTTGCTGACGGCGCCAGGCGGCCAACCCCTTGTCGTTGCCCAGGACGCTTTGAAAGGGATCGCAGTCGTTGAGCTTGTTGCCGGGAATGTGGAGGACCAGGAATCCCACCTCTGTTACCTTGCTCACATCGGCAGGATTGCTGTAGAAGGGCGGCTGGAACTCGTGCTCGGGTATGTCCAGCTTACGGCACCCGCGAACCACTTCATCGTAGGTGGGTGGCAGCTCCAAGGGAGCAATGACAAAGGGGCCATCCTTCAGCGTGACAGGTGCATCTGCAGGAGAAGGCTGGGGGCTGTCTATGAGATCACTAAATACCGACGGACTGTTGATGATCAATGAGTGCTCATAGAAGCTCTTCATTAGCTCCGGTGTTTGGCTCTCGTTGCTCCTGGGACTTAGCTGCGGAGTGGTCAGGCAATCGACTGGAGGCGGCGTCCCTGTGGTTGGCGTCGCCTGGAACTGTTTGGTCAACACCTCCGAGCGGAAACTCTTACGCAAACGCCTCAGATTTGGGGTCTTTCGCAGTTTTGTGAACATTTGATCGCCCTCAGTATCGGACTCGATCGCCTCATCATCGCTAATTGGCAGATTGGTGTCCTCGCTTTGTTTTGTTTCTTGATCTGGCTTGGCCTCAGACCCAGACTCTGCTTCCTTCTCTTGCAGCGGATTCACATCCTGGGCTTCTGCCAAGTTTATTTCTTGCGCATCGCAACTCTTTCGAATACTTTCACGTATCGTACGACTGCTATTCTTATCTGGTGTAACTAAATCTGTACGGGATTCACCTTGGTCTTTTTTCGCCACTTTCTGGGCATTTGTCTCCGATTTTCGGGGTCTCCTCTTATTGGCCACCGGTTCCAAAGGACTCTCTTTCTCAGCCTGATGACGCGCACTACGACGTGGTTTTCTCTGCTCTTCCTCAGGATCATCCGCTGTTTCGAACAGGTCCGATAAGCTGGGATTTCTCACTCGAGGCGTCAGTGAGCAGATGAGGTGGGTCTTGTCGAGGTTGCGGGTGCGGCTCCTGGTACTCCGCCGCGGAGTGAAGCTGTCAAAGAAAAGCTCAATTTAATTGACTGCCAAAGGAAAGGAGGAGACTATTCCCCTACTCGTTCTGCAACAGGACGAAACTGTTTGACGACTCCTCGACACTTTTGCGGCGCAACTCCGTCATGGCCAGCTTCTTGCGCAGCGAAAACTCTGGCCTAAACGATAAGAAATGAGGAACAGACTGACTAAAAGGGCCTGGGTTTTGACATACCCTTGTGTACCCGGTCGTTGGTCGAGCTGCAGACTGAGTCGAGGGTTCATGGATTTCCCTGCCGCTTCCACATCGTTTTCTGCAATATACGTGGGACAATTAGTTCTTGGTTCTACCATCTACACAGGTGTGCTCACTCTTCGTGGAGCTGCTGCCGATGGTAAGCGGCAGCGGTGCATATTTCTTAGCCGCACTGGACTTGGGTGTGCGAGGAGACCTCAATAGGCTTTCCCTTTTAGGTGTAGTGGGCGTCTTTGGGGGGCTTCGCTTCGCCTTGGCTCTCAACTTTTTTGGTGTACGCTGATTATCATCAGAGCCATCAATCTGCGGCACCTTCGGTGTGGGATCTAGCTCCCCCTGCACCTTGGGTGTAGGTTGACTTGGAGTTAGTTTGAGCAAAAGCTCATCGATGTCGTCCAGGGCGGTGGAGAAGTCATGTTTGCTCCCAGGGTTCGTTTCCTCCTCAGAATCACAGTCTTCATCGGACCCCAAGTTAGGACCGACAGCAGCTGCTGCTGTCTCCTTGTCCAACAGCTCTGGAGTTAGCTCAACTAAAGGAACAATAGAATGAAATGAAGCCATTTTGCGATCATTTTTCAACTGGCATTTACAGTGTTTGTGCTGCTGCGACAGGGGCGCCAACGAGCTGTCCAAATCAATGCGCGATTCATTGGCACTTTGTTCCTCAAGCTGCTGCAGGATCTCAAGCAGTTCCAGGTCTTCTTCCCTCACTGGAGCAGAGTTAAGGATATGAATGGTTAATTAGAGATTGATGGCTACTGGTTTACCTACAAGTTGCATCGTGTGGCACAGCTCCATGCGGCTGGGTCAGGCTCAAGACTAGTTCCTCATCCACCAGCGTTTCATCCATGCAGGCAGACTCGTCCTTTTCTGCAAAGGAAGCGCCAAAAAGGCTGCCATTGCTGCTGCTGGCTACATGATTCTGGATAAACGAAGCGTTCACCAGCTGATGCTGCTGATCCTGGGAGCATTCTTCGGGATAAACAGCGTTGGCCATCAGTTTTTGCAGATTGAATGTGCGTCGCTGCTCCTTGCTGTTGGGCAACGTGGTCTGCATAGTGGAATTGCCGAGATGCGTCTGATCTGACAGGGTTTGGTCAGATAGCGTCGACTGCTCCAGGGTAAGCAGTTTGCTCTCGAGAGCCGTGCGGTAGAAAACATCACTCTCGGCGACTTCCACATGCAGTCGAGGCTGTGTGGGCGGCAGTTGCAGGACTGGAATCTGAAGCAGCATGAGCCAGCTATATAATTTTCATACATTGACCAAGACCCTACCGCATTGAGTTTCTGCTCATCGGCTGCTGCGGCGTAGCTCTGAGCCAACTTTTGACGGCGCACATTCTCGTCATTCCAAATGGCCTCAATGCCAGGATTTGTGTGACTGCCCTTGCCCTTGGCGACTAGTTGGAAGCGATTCAGTATGAAGTTGGAACTGACGTCCACCTCCAAGGAGCTGCAGGCCATTTTCTTGACGCTAGATGTCTCCAGCAGCTGTTCGGGCTTCACATTCGGATAAGGAACCACTGAAAAATTATTACTTCGTTAGACTTGGCTTAAAGGGAAACAGAAACCCTAGGTTACCTTCATCCTCATGGCTACGGCGAAACTTGACCACCTCCAATGGTACATGCAGATAGCTCATCCCATACAGATTGTAGTCGATCATGAACTGCAGTATGTAGGGAACGTGGGACTCGTGTGGATTGAAGTTCTTGCTGAGTATGGCCCCGCTCTGGAGAAGATTGGCGGCACGTCGCACGAAACGGGGATTGAACATGTATATTTTGAGGAACTGATGATCCACACGATGGTAGCCATAAAAGGGGCTGAAAAGTAAGACATGACTAAGATTCACTTAAAGCATGATCTGATGCGCTTCACTTACATGCCCTTGACCAACTGGATCTTGAACACATGCTGGGCATTGGAGCTGCCCTGTCCCAGTGATATATTGAGGGCCTTGTCCAGGTGCATGGCGATCTGTAAGATGCCGCGCTCCAAGGATTCAAAGTCCTTCTTATCGTATGGTATGTAGAAATAGGGAAATACGCCGTGCACATGCATGCACGTTTTCTGCCCAGCGGAATTGGCCCCAAATACTCGAATGATCGGCACCTGTTTACAAACGAAAATTCCGTAAAATTCAGTAGGAGTCGTTAAAAGATGAATGTACTCCAGTTTAGCGACACCAACCCGCTTGATTTCCTTCCCGCGCAATTCCGAATAGCAGGGATCCAGGCCAGACTGCGGCTTCTCCATATAAAAGTCGGCTATGACCAACCGAATGGAGTACACGCCGTCGATTCCAGGTGCTGCTGCCATTCCCGCAACGATAAATGTATTTAATTCGAATTTTTTTAACGAAAACGGCCGTCCACCGGAACATATCCCACACAAATGCAATCGAGATGGCAGTTCTTCGATAAGCTGTGACAGCTGATTGCTGGTGGTGGCAGTTTCTCAGTATGAATATCGATGAAATTCTACATCGATAGATTGCGCTCCCTTCGTATCGATAGGTAGGGCTGCATTAACATAACTGTGACCCGGGATACAGAGAATCAAGTCACTGTTGAAAGAACCGTTTGAATGCGTTACAAGTCCAAGCTTATGTTAACAGCTTCTGCTCAAGGAGAGGCCGATGCTGTTAATAACAGTTGTTTTGTTTATATTTTGAAATTGAATCAAATCGGCGCACAAGTGTTCTTTGTCGGTCTGTCCGGTTAGTAGTGTAAATAGAACAACTTGGTCTCGATCTTACCTCACCGGTAGTTCTACAGTGGCTGCAATATCGATTTGCACAACTAATTATCTCTATAGCCCCCCACCCTCAACTGCGAAATACTTCCCAGGAACTTCAGAAAACATACCTACATACGTGGGTACACTATTCATTTATCCAAACTAAATTTATATATCCCTATACTCTTTTAGTACAGGGTAAAGAATATCTAATTATTTAGATCTCTCATTAATGCTGTGCTATCTCCAAATATGTTATTAAATAGATAAATTGACTGAAAGTAAAATGGATATCAGTGCAATGAAGATGTCACGGAATTTCACAAACATTTCCAAATCGAGGAAACATAGCTCGCAAATGGGGCGATTTTTGTTTATTTGCGGTATCTTATCTTAGAGGAATACAGACATGATTGGGTCCGGTCTGATCTGTACGTCATGACGATTACCTTATAGAATCGAGACTTCTGTGTAAAACTACAATCGTCTAAGCAAGGGCATAAATATAAAGATCTGTGTTCAATGTGTAGAACCCAGTTATTTCAAGAAAGAATCGTCAATGCGCTGCCGATTAGATTTATAATTACGATTGATATACATATGTATAGTATGTGTGTATAAGAATGTTCTCATATACAACTCTATAGGTATTATATGTGGCCTATAAAATCCTTTTTCCCAACCAGATTTTCGTACGATGGCGGTTCTTCCTTACGCATTCTGTCGAATGCCTTTTGAACCGAGAACAGGGCATAACTGAGATACGCTGTAATTAAGGGACAGATAATAGATTATTGAATCGAAATCAGTAGCATGTGGTCCTGTGAGTATACCTGTAAATGGGACTACCATGATCGGAAGAAAGAGCCAATATCCATTGACCATCATTGCAACCCCCAGGTAAACCATGAGGTACAAGAAGAATCCACAGGTTATCATCCAAGGCACGAAAAGCTTATAACAGTTCTATATTTAGACAAACAGATAAGGATCAATTGAAGTGCAGCTGGAAGGGAGGCAGACTTATACGTACCTTTATGGCACCAATTACTAGGCATATGCTTCCCATAATCTGCAAAGCCGAAACATGCAAGCCCAGATCGCTCGATATATCTGCAAAGTGAAATAGGTATGAGTTCGGCCAAACATTGTATTCAATTTGAATACATACACCAAAAATATTCACTCTTTAGAAGTATATAGACAGTTGCAAAGACCACTGACAGCACACCTGAGAGGATAACGCCGTTTTTGCTGTCTAATTGAAGCATTTTGCTGATTTCACTTTTCTTTCTTTCGTGGACACTCCACTCTGTTCAGTAGAAAGACTATTTCACAAATAAATGTGAAATATTTAGACACGGCAAGGGGAGCTTTTTCTTCCTAATCTTATCACCTACCTGGCACTCTCCCTCTCTTTTACATACATACTATATACATACTGTATGTATATATGTACTCCCTGGGCGACAAAGAGAACCCGCATTTGTTTATCGCCAATATTTGTGCTTTATTGCACTGAAGGATTACGTGGGGCTTGTGAATTTGTTATAGGCTGGTGGTCTCAGTACAGTTGAGATAAACTGGAAAAGATCAACAGAGGATAGATAGAACGCCGCAGGAGAGTAGGAAGATCAGCTACAGGAAGAATCCTGTAATTATCATCCATGGCAGGTATATATACAAAGAACCTACGTTTGTGGCAACAAATACCAGGTACATGCTAATCAGGATCCGCAGAGTCGTTACTTGCACGAATAGATCACAGGAATTGTCCATTAGAGACAAATAGACAGACGTAAAAACTTATCAAAAATCCTAATCACAATGATAGGACAATGACGTATTTGGTATCTCGATTTTGCTCTCTGCGTGGGAAGTATTTCACGAGAACTAAAACAGAGTTCGATGTTAAAAACTTATCTTATCAATAAATCGCTCTTTGCTGGACGCCCGTTCGCCCAGTGAGAAAAAAACCCCTTGATGATTTGGTGTATAAATAATTTTTATTGAAAGTTTTGCTTCTTATTGCTTCAGCGTCATCAAGCCAGCAAGCCGAGCCCATTCTCCTCATTCACTTCCTCTGAACAGGCGGGCAGGGGCAAGGGCAGGCTTATAAAAATGTTTCGGCTCTTTGGTAGACCTTACAATGGATTTAGGTTTAGGTTTAGGTTTAGATTTGATTATTCTTGAATAATGCAATGGAATTGATTAGCTAACAAATCGATTGGTGGCGAGTGTGCAAAAAGTTTGTTAATTGTAAAATTTGTAACATGCTGTTTATTCGTTTTGATTTTGTTTTAACTAGAGTTACTTTTAAGTATAAAATTGTAATGCAATATCGCATCGCATCGCACTGCATGGCATTGCTTTCATATGTATTGATGTATGTATAATTATTCGATCTTCAGTTAACTCTTGATACCCGATCAACTTTAGCATATTTTTATTGTTTTTTTGTTTTGTTTGATTTCGAGCAGCCGTAAGTCGCAGTTCTGCTTAAGAATATATCCGATTGATTTGAGTAAAGTTAGGCTTGATTAGGTTGGGTAGTTGGGGCTAAGAATTTAAGAACATGTGGCCTTCTTTTCAAGTTAGTCAAGAGATATAAAAAATACGTAGATTATAACATTCGATTAGTACAAGTAGGTATGTATAAATATATAAAAAGTACACAATGTGTAAATAAGACTAAGTCGATAGAGGAGCACGCAGCACTTCTTCTCATGCTCTTTTTCTGCACTGCACTGCTCTCTTTTCATCTCTTCTCTTCTCATCATTTTCATTTTAATTTTGTTATTTTTTTTTTTGTTTTTGGCAAAATCACAGGAGAATTAGAAATAATTAACATAAACTATGACACATGGCCGTGCTCAAGCGGCGGCTCAGGTGTGTCTGTGTGTGCTTGTTTGTGAAAAGCCGGAAAAACCACGAGTTGGATAAGCGGGACAACAATCATACAAGTGACGCGGCGCGACGAACCTCTCTCTTTGCCGATTGGAAAGATCCTTTGGATGGGTTCAAGTTCAACCATGCTTGCTTTCTTTATTTGCCTTCACTTTGATTGGAGTTTGATTGTAATTGGTTTTAAGTTTTAGTTTTGATTTTGTTTTGAGGATTTGTAAGTTCATTAAGTGTATATTTGTATAATAAATTATGACTATATATGCATGTATATATATGTATATAGATGTATACATTTAAGAAGTAAGTAGGAGGCGCATTATTTCACTTTTCAACTTAAGAGTAACTGCTTGCTCGACTGACTGACTGACTGATTGATTGATTTACTGACTGACTGGCTGACTGAAATGGCTTGTTAGCAGCTTCATAACAATGCGATTCCCTGATCGCTGATCAACAAAAGTGACATTATCATGAGATTAATCGTGACAAAAAAAAGAAGAATGCATATATGCATGTACAAAAGAATAAATAAAACTGCATATAAAAATAATGATTCTCAGTAAGCCTATTAAACGTCAACAACCATCTTCTTGTGTATGTCCGTGTTTCCAACCACCGAACAGAATTCGTCGAACGATATCTTGCCATCCTCATCCTTGTCCGCGAAACCGATTGTCTTGTCCACGATCTGTTGCAGTTGCGTGTCCTTCAGATTGTTGCCCACCATCATTTTTAAAACCTGCAAAAGTCAAATTTTTAGAGTAAGAGTTTTATATTCATCTTGGTGTCGTTTCGTTTAAGGGAGGAGCATTCGAAATCGGTAATTGCTTGCCTGAAAAAGTTCACCATTCGAAATGTATCCATCGTTGTCCATGTCGTAGATGCGGAACGCGAAGCGCAGCTTCGACAGTTTATCACCCTTAACGCTGAACTGTGAGACGCCCTGGATGAACTCCTTAAAGTCCACCTCCCCGTTGCCATCGGCATCGAATATGTCGATCACGCGCTGCACCAGTGGATTCTGTTGCAGCTCCGGCAGCGACATGAACTCGTCCACACTCAATGCCCCCGAATTGTCCAGATCCAGTTTGCGGAAACGTTTGCCCAAGCGTCGAATCTCATCGGCATCGACTGGTATGAGAAGATTACAATTTTTGGTCAGGGGTTATATCTCTAGGGTGCACCCCTACATAATTCAAATGTGAACAGTATTATTTATAGATTCAGATTGTCTGTCTGCCCATCATCAGAGATGAAACACAGTGTGACAAGAACAAGATTAGCATGTAAAAACGCTATAGACGATATTCCGACTACAAAATGGCAATCATAATAATATCATCTCAGGACTTCGAAGTGTACATAGGTGGGTGTTGGGGTTTGGATTTCCGTTGTTCCACGTTTCGCTTGCATTCCACTGAGTATTCCATATACAATGCCTGTGCATACCTACATACCATTCATACATACACACATTTGCATATTCATAAACAGCTGCCGTACCGTTCAAATGACATTGACTGAAAAATGGTACTTACAATTGGAACACATTTCCATGGGCAGTGATGTTTCGTTTCCCTGAAAATAAAATGGGGTAGATTATCACAGAAAGCACTAAAATTCGCAAATTTATTGCATCCGAAGGTATGATGAAGGGGAAGGGGGGTGCCAAGAGTCAGTTTCTTTTTCATTATTTTCCTTTCAAACGGGACACTGCCTGCGGGGCTCCCAGTCCCCTTCTCTCGCTCTCCCTCTCTATCGTCGTTTCACTTGGCCCCTCCATTCCCTTTTTGACACTTGCTCTTGAACATGTATTTCGGCTGGCCGTTTTTATTACCATTTTGGTTTTTCCTTTTGTGGATTTCTTGGGTGCTATCTATAGTACAACTAATTTCGAGATTTTGCACTGCTCTGCTTTCACTCTCTCCGCTAATAATTCGGTGCTTTCTATTATAATTTAATGCCTTCAAGTTTATTGCACATTCTCGTGACGCTTATTTGGCGCAGTATTATGGTTTTGTTGTTAAAAAAATTTAATTTTCTATTGTGCACTTGCAACGCAACACGAGTTCAATATACCGTCCGACCCTCAGAAATATACCGAAATATACCGACTCAATTTAAAAAAATACCGTAAATATACTGACGAGCTCAAGTTCTATTTTACATATTCCTCGTTTTTGATATTCCGTCGAATATTACCAGCTATATAGAGCATTTAGCCATGCCCACATAATTTTATACGATTAATGAATCAATTTTCTACAAGATTGGATAGTTTTTAATCCTTGCTTTTATTGTATTTATTGTAAAAAAAGGGTTTAAAGAAAATAGTTCAACAAAAAATCAGTCGCAATGTTGCTGGCATTTGAAGACATGATGCGTGTATAGGCCTTTGTACACCCTATTTTGTTAATTTTATATGAAGATGAAACGTGATTTATAAAGACCTTTCCTAAAATTGATATTCTTTAGACATATTCAAGTTACATTATTAGTATCTTGTATATATTTATGTCGATCCTGATACCTACTGAGCCTTGGAAGTCAAACATATTACCAATTCTATAACATCCATTCCCGCAGGGTATGTGTGCGTGGAATGGGACTCATTGTTGTGAACCGGTTATGACGACTAATTCTTGGTTAATCTTTCTTCCGTCGAATATTCCCAGCTATATAGATCTCTCAGTTTTGCCCAGACAATTTTATATGATAGCTGAATCAATTTTGATCAAGATTAACTATTTTTAAGTACTTGCATGTTTTTTATTTTGATAAAAACACGATTTCAACAAAAATGTTCTATAGTCCCAGGTTGTGACGTCAATGTTGCTGGTATTTGCAGACTCATTTGTTGTCAACCAGGGTATGGGAGTTTATATACCCTATTTTGTGAATATTATATAAAGATACTGTTTTCCAATCTGCTTTCAAAAGTAATTAATAAAGGCCTTATTTTAGATAGCATTTTTTGGTCTATTCATGCATTTGATTAGTTATTTGTATATAAAACCTGATCCCTGTAGCGATTCTTTGTCTCTGAATGAGGACCACTAATTGCAAAATATCGTTTAAAATAGATACTGACTAGTTTCTGCATGAATTAGAGCATGGGATGAAACACATTTCCGCAATTCTATATCATCCATTTCCCCAGGGTATGTGTGCATGGAATTAGCAACATGTTTGTGTATGGCATTGTTGCTAAAGCGAACTACGGCGAAATCAAATTCGATTCAAAATGACCAATTCTTTGTTCCGTAGAATAATACTATCTATATGGAACATTTAGCCATGCCAACTCAATTTGGTACGATTGATGAATCAATTCTATACATGATTGGTCTATTCGAAATACTTGCATTTATTGGATTTCTATATAACATTGAAAATTAAATTAATAGATTGACGAAATTGACAAAAATACCATGGGAGCGCGGCGAAAACCAGTAATTCTACAGTATGACCCTCAGAAATATACCGAAACATACTGTCTCATTTTTAAAATATACCGTAAATATACTGACGAATTCAAGTTATATTTTACATATTCCCAGCTATATAGCGTTCTACCATCACTATGTGCTATCGATACTTGTGATCGAACATCTCGTCTCCGTATCCCGCCATTTTGCCGCAGTGAAATGAAAATTGTAAACGGGGCTCAGTACTCTGTCGACAACGCGATATTTTGCCAAAATCTTCCGCAGATGTACGATATCCCAAAGTACTGGGTACTCCCTGGCGGCGCTCACTCTCGTCAGCAAATTGGCGGGGCATCCATCAGATATGATGCCCATCAGCCGGTTGGAGTACCCATGCCGTTTTATGGCCTCCAGCACCATGGATAGACTGTCATCTATCTCCTCAGATCCCATTATCTTAGCCTCAACCATGGCCTGTGAAATAATGGTTATGTTTATACATAAATATATGAATAACATAATATATGTATTTACTTACCAGCTTCATGTGCAGGTAATTGAAATTGGAGCCATCGAGGTTGAAACCTGCGATGGCCAGCACCTTCCACTTCCCGTGCCAATCCCATTTGACATGGAATTCGTTCAGAATGAGGACGAAGGGCTCTATCTCAAACTTCCGAAGATTGTGAAGCATGTTGATTTGGCCATCGTAGAGGTATCTCTCCTGACTCTCCCGCTCTATAAAATTAACCGCCTTAACTACCTGTTGCTCAGATAAAGTACGCACAAAAGGTAACACAATTTGATGCATCATATCATGATCAAATCAAATGCAACTTTTCAGTCTCACGCTTCAGCGTGACACTGCAGAAATCTGTTTTTTCGCTTCCCTTTTGCGCGCACTTTGAAGATTTTTTATATTTTTGGGTATTTTACTATTTTTTATAATATATTACTATTTATTACTATACAATATTTGCATATACAATACACAATTCAATATAATATTGAATTAAGAAAATATATTCAAAGTATCAGGCTGTTCTGTTTCTTCTGTTTTCTGTTGTTTTCCCTTTTTTCGTAATCGCCGCCTCAGTTTTTTAAGGCGAACACATACAACTAAAAAGCATAACGTATTGTTTTTGTCAATCCATGTATGCGGATGTATGTGTATGTGTGCAGCATGCAAAAAAGAAAAGCAAAAAGAAAAGCGAAAACATAACGGTACGGTACTACTTCTTTGGCAAATGTGAACGGTTAAAGTGAATGAAGAAGAGACGAAGAAGAAGAAGTAAAAATGTCATTCAATATTAATTTTAATTGTGGTCCCCCCCCGGTCGGCCAATATAAAATTGGAGAAAAAGAATCTATACTGGAATGTATAAATTCTCTGCCGAAGTGCGATTTGCCTCTGCAGCAAAAGCCTGAAGTCGGTTGCCAGCAGACGGCCGAGATTGCTGATGATAGCTTTGATTGCTCCAATCTCACAGCAGCACAGTTGGAGCAGTTGGCCCTACTGACGGCCGCAGCCAACCCTGGGCAATCAAGCGTCAGTTTGATGGTGATGATTCCCGCGGAAAGTTTGTTGGAAATTGTTCAGGTACTGTCTGGCACCGCGGCCCAGATAGTATCCATGTCGTCAACCGTTTTAAAGGGGAATTCCAGCAAGGGAACAATTTCCGAGGTGCCAATCTGGGTGGATGCAGGAGTGGGCGTGCCGCCCAGTGTCGGAGATATGAAGATGTACCTATCGCCCGCAGACAAACCGAGTGTGGTGGTGCAGACACAATCAGTAAGTAAATGCAATTAAACTTGAAATTCACAAGATCACATCTATCTATCTATTCTATCCCAACAGAAATCGACCCATAATCCGAGTTTTCGCATCCTGGAACATGTGATAATTCCATCCCAGCAGCCGGGCTGCAAACAAGAGCAGACTTTACATAGATATCCAGAATGCTCCGAGAAGTGTGGTTGCGGAGGTTCAATTACGCTCCGAGAAGTCTGGTTGCGGAGGTTCAATTACGCTCCGAGAAGTGTGGTTGCGGAGGTTCAATTACGCTCCGAGAAGTCTGGTTGCGGAGGTTCAATTATGCTCCGAGAAGTCTGGTTGCGGAGGTTCAATTACGCTCCGAGAAGTCTGGTTGCGGAGGTTCAATTACGCTCCGAGAAGTCTGGTTGCGGAGGTTCAATTACGCTCCGAGAAGTCTGGTTGCGGAGGTTGAAGTACGGTTCGAGAGGAATTCGAGGCGAATATGTTGGGCCGATGGCGGGCCGATTGTGGCTCTGGCGTCGTTGCTTTATATACAAAATTCAGCTTGTAATGTGACCGTTGGTGTTGCGCTGCGGGCACACTGGGTACCAGTGCTGCCAGATTTTGAGAGTCACCATAAGCTAGATTGAAGAGAAAAAAGCTAGAATAAGCTTACAACTACACTAACCATAAAACACATCAAAATATGGGATAATTGCATTTTTTATTAATGTAATTACATGATTTTATCCATTTCATTATGCCATGGCCGAGTGCTCAGCAATGTACAAACAAAATGCAGGCATTTGCTCCTCTGTTTTTGAAGACTTTCTAACAAAAGGTATTTTGTTAGCTTGTGCCATGCTTACATTGGACGCAAGCATGCTGGACGACAGCATGCTGCCGTAATTTCAACTTGGCTTCTATTGTTGCTTACAAAAACAGCAGAACGCTTTTGTGGGGTCAGTTGGCAAATTGCTTATTTTTTGTATGTAAATGTGCAAACATGTACAATACTGAAGTGTGATTGAAACTTATCAGTAATTATAAGGTAATAATTACCTTACATTTATACACAAAATTGGACGATATACCAAAATACGAACAACATATATGATTTTTGTCCGATTTATCGATACAAATTAAAAAATATTACAATCAAATCAGAAACAAAAATGGTTTTGTACTAAATTTTTTTAAGTTAAAATAAGCTAAAAGAAATTTGAAATAAGCTAGATATCTCGCTGTAAGCAATGCAAATACTTTTCAAGCTATTCGATTTAAAAATAAACAAAATCTAGCTTAAAAAAAGCTAAAATGGCAACAAATAATTAATTAATTAAAACAGTGAAGAATATCCAAGAGACTGACAACAACATACATACATAAATTCACATATGTAAGTGCATACGTACATATATACATATGTACATATGTGTGTACACATACATATTCGTTTTTGTCAACTCTAAAAGAGGAGAAATTAAATAGGAATACCTCTTGCAGTTATCAGCTAAATTTAGAAGACAACATATACATATCAATATTTTATAATAACAAATAGGTACCACCTGCTAAAAAAAGCTTATAAACAATATTATTTAGACGTCAATAAGCGACGGCGTTTGCATAATTTTTATAATTTATAATAATCCTGTTTGAAATAAGGAAATAAATGTGTAAATATATTATTTTAATATTTTATATTTTGTGGTATAAATCAAACAAATAACAGCTTTTATTTCATTTCCCGCGCCCTAGTGTACCATACCCACCCCCTTCCCATTCTTCATTTATTTTGTGGCGGTAGGTCAGTCCATCAAAAGACCCGAAACAAGAACCAAACTCAAATTTCAGTTCTAGCGGCCAGCAATAGTAAACACACACACGCAAAGTACGTGAGAATGCATGTGCTATACACTAAAACATGCTGGTGGCAAAACAGAACCAGACCTGAGAGAGTTCAAAAAATCTGAAAAAACATGCAATCACATATTTTTGTCGAAACATATTGCGTGTGTACTAACACATGCAAAGATGTTCTCTCTGCGCTCTCTCTCTCATGATGACGTCACTCTGGGGTACGGATAGCGCAAGCCGGTGTGTGACACTTTCGTTGTATGAACTGGCACATCTATATACTGTATAGTTAGTGGTTGTATGAACTGGCACATCTATATACTGTATGGTTAGTGTCCTGGGCTATGATTGCTTGCAGCTCGTATTCGCTTTTAGCCTATCGATATATCGCAAAGCAATCCCTGCGACCATGAAAATACTTGAATGAAAAATACTGAAAATATCGATAATTGCCGCCAGTTTTAAAATTAAAAATGTTTTCTCAGCATCTATCAGATGATTATGGAATTTAGTCAGTTAGCAAAGTGCTTAGTAAGGGTATTGCATATATTTTTCATTTGCATACAAAAATTACTCGAGCTTGTTCTAAATTATGCTGAGCGCCAGTCATCAGACTGGCTTTTGCGGTCTGGCACTTGCTGGGCTTCGCTTAGACGTACGAGTTACAGATATAGCAGATAGATAGCAATTGCTGTGTATTTATCCAGCATAATCGTTCGCCTAACCATCTTCCGACCCAATTCATTGGTTTCCATTTCATTCCAAAAGCAGCAGCCCAACCGAACAGTCACTCCCGTCACGACGAGAAGTCATGGCACAAGGAACCGGCATCATCTGCTCAGAGGTTAACGGCCGCGGGGCAGCGGCGTACGAGGAGGAGCCACAGCGGCGCAGAGTGGCCATTGTCGGGGCGGGTTTGGTAAGTGTGATATGTATCCAAGATATGATATGATATCTAGATGCTGTAGATCTAGCAAAAGTAACAGCAAGAGTGCGTCTCCCCCTTATCAGTGGGGTGGGCTTCATAATCCCAGTTTGTAGAGCAAACTCTCTTATCAGGCTACATTTTTCGGCAGGTGGGTTCTTTGGCGGCCCTAAACTTTGCCCGGATGGGCAATCACGTGGACTTGTACGAGTATCGCGAGGACATTCGGCATGCTGCTCTCGTGCAAGGACGCAGCATTAATCTGGCGCTCTCCCAGCGGGGACGCAAGGCGCTGGCTGCCGTGGGTCTGGAGCAGGAGGTCCTGTCCACCGCCATACCCATGCGGGGACGAATGCTGCACGATGTTGCAGGACGGACCAGTGTGGTGCTGTACGACCCGTGCACCCAACAGTGCCTCTACTCCGTCGGCCGCAAGCAGCTCAACGAGGTTCTGCTCAACGCCTGCGACAAGCTCCCAAACATTCAGTGCCACTTCGAGCACAAGCTGACCAAAGCCAGCATCAAAGAAGGACTCATGGAGTTCAAGCAGCCACATCGGGAGGGGGTTGTGGCGGCCAGCGCGGATCTCATTGTGGGTTGCGACGGAGCCTTTAGCAGCGTGCGTCAGCAGCTGGTGAAGCTGCCGGGCTTCAACTACTCGCAGGATTATATCGAGACTGGCTACCTGGAGCTGTGCATTCCAGCCAAGGCAGGCGAGTTCCAGATGCCACCCAACTATCTGCACATCTGGCCGCGCAACTCCTTCATGATGATTGCCCTGCCCAACCAGGACAAGTCCTTCACGGTGACACTGTCGATGCCGTTCAAGATGTTCGCCAGCATCCAGAGCCAGGATCAGCTGCTGGCCTTCTTTAGGCAGCACTACACGGATGCTCTACCTCTGATCGGCGAGGAGCAGCTCATCAAGGACTTCTTTAAGACGCGGCCTCAGCACCTGGTGTCCATCAAGTGCAAGCCGTATCATTATGCCGACAAAGCGCTGATTCTGGGCGATGCGGCCCATGCAATGGTGCCGTACTATGGGCAGGGCATGAACGCAGGCATGGAAGATGTCACCCTGCTGACCTCCATTCTGGGACAGCAATTGCCTCTGGACGAGGCCCTGGCCCAGTTTACCGAGGACCGCTGGAAGGATGCCTTCGCCATTTGCGACCTCGCCATGTACAACTATGTGGAGGTGGGTTCAGTTCAGTGTTCCCCTTGGCCCTTAGTGGCTGCATGTACACCCTCTTTAATCTGTTCCTCTTGCAGATGCGGGATCTCACCAAGCGCTGGTCATTCCGATGCCGAAAGTGGCTGGACACCCTGCTGTTCCGGCTGTTCCCTGGCTGGATTCCACTCTACAACAGCGTCTCCTTTTCGAGCATGCCCTACAGTGAGTGCATTGCCAACCGCAAGTGGCAGGATGGGTTGCTGAAGCGCATTTTTGGGGGCTCCCTCCTTGCCGTTGTCCTGGCCGGCTCTGCGTTCCTTGTGCAGCGTTTTCTTTCACCTTGGACAGTAATGCAATCAAACTAAATGATCTTTTGCCCTCATAAGTATGCTCCGAGAACATTACAAAAGATGCTGCTGCAAATACACTTCCGAATACATCGATTAGATGTCCTAATCGTTTTAGTGGCAAATATTTCATAGTTAGTTCTCGGTTCCCTAAAATATATCACACTCATGTATAATTATTGAACACTTTCAACTGAAATCAATGAATATCATCTGAATTGCAATGCAAGACTCATTCAGGGTCGGCGCTTGCAGTTCCGTCTGATATACGAAATAAATTGTCTATTAATCGGATGTTAACACACAACAGTAGTGGCTATGTTCATCCTTATGGTTCCGATTGGCAGACATCAGGACAAGGCCGGATTATTCATTTATTCTTATTTTATCGAGAGAATGCAATCCGAAAATGATAGAGAGGATGATGGTCAGTTCAAGCTTCAATCAGATCCCGAAGGAAACCTTTTGCAGATCCCTGAAGTCTCAAACTATGCGTGTGATAAAATGCTTCGTTTAATCTAATACGTAGACTAAAGTACTCATCACCTACAATATTTGAATGTGTGTGCTGGGAAAATAATTGAAATTTCTAGTTTGCCGCGTGGCTACGGTACTACGCATCGATTTGGGACTATCTACTTATAGATAGATATATTTGTGGTTTTATTTTGTTGGTTGGCTGGTTGGCTGGTTGGTTGTTGTTGAGGCGGCGACAGCCAAAAATACGCCCCGTCAATGTGATTTTGGTATTTCTGCGGCTATTCCCGTTCTGTTGGCTATTTGTGGCCCATCAGTGCGGTGCAGCCTTCGTCACGTGATCAGTGCATCGGCAGAGAGTTTCCGCTTAAAGGATGGGCATGGGACGCAACGGCCCTCTCCGATGGTGCTCATAAATCATCATATTCAAACATGGTCATAGCCCGCCGTTGCTTGGTCATATGCTCCAAGCTTTTGAGAGTGGGACAGACACGGAGAGAGTGTGGAAGTGAGATAGAGCGGGTGTGAAAGCTTTCAATAAATTAGCATGCCGTTTTCTCTGCTCTTCTCATCGCCGTCTTCCTCTATCCAGCTGCTCGAGAGACACAAGGTCGGTTCGGTGCTTTCCCAATCGCACGCCAGCCAACGCCGGCCGGTATTTCATTACAGCAACAAATTCACATTGGATTTTACACAGTACATTTCGTTTTATGCTTTGATCGAACTAAAGCTCGCTCTCTTCGCCTTTATACATACATACCTCTCTGCCGGAGCGCCAAGGGGCAAAAATTGATAGATTCGATAGAAAGGGGGCTTGAAAAGTGAAATCCAAATCAAACAATGGTTTTAAGCCACCACAGCTCTCTTGACCTACTACTCACTGCCCAAAACCGATACATCCATCTGCCTGCTCATGAAGCTTTCGCGAGAGGAGAGAGAGGGAGAGAGCCCCACCGTTTGCTTCTCATTTCCGACACAACTTTTGTTGCTAATTTCCGTTTTGCTCTCTAGAACGCCACTGGTCTCTGCCCAGCCAGCGTGCCATCGTGAGCGCCGTTAGTTTGCTTGCTCGTCACATGTTCGCTGTTCGTCAAGTAGACCGATTGTGCACAGATCCCCCGACCAGCGGACAATTTCCACAGCATTGTGCAACCGTTAATTGAAAAGGCATTTGCAACTTTAATTCGTTTTTGTCCACAGAACAGGTGTATGTGAGTGTGTGTGCCAGTGCAGGCATTATCGAGTATCGCGCCCTTGCCCTTTCCACCCGCCACCCGCAACCCGCAACCCGCAAATCGTCCACCGTTTACCGATCTAATCCGGCCGACCGTAACGTTCTGGAAGCTTTCGACAAGCGATCCGATCGGTAACCAAAAAACGCGTGGTCTCCGTCAAACTGTATGAAATAATCAGCAGCAAAAAATACAGCGAGGCAAAAAAAGGTAACACGAAAAAAAGTGAAATTGAAATTCAAAGTTAAAATCAAAATCAAAAGTTTTTGGAGTTTTCTCTCTTTCTCTGTGTGCATGAGTGTGTGTACGTGTGTGAGATTGCAACGGTAATCAGAGAGAAGAAGAAGAGTATCGGCTCAAAGCGAGTGGGGGGTTTACTTTGACAGTAGCTGTTTTTTACGTTCACGTAATATTCCAAAAATAAACACATATTTTATATGTAGAAAGATACAAAATTGGGCAGCATCAATTCCCATTATCGCCATCGCCATTAAGTTATAGTTGTTTCGGATAACTACCACCATCCATCAACTGCCACTCGACAGTATTCGCTAACCGATTCAAAGAAAGTGCTCCCCCCTTGTCGATCAGTTTTGCTGTTTTACTTTTAATAGAAATTGTTTCGCTTCTGTGTGATCAAATCGTTTCGGCTATATACAAAATAGACTCTAAAGCTGTATGAAAACAAATACATAGACATTTACAAGCTATGTATATAGACGACAGAGACGGCCGTGATTGCACTCATTGGGCTCGTTCTCTTCTTCGGTGCCACCCCCACGGTCTACGTGAGTCTGGCCCATGCAGTGCGAATTGCGTGGATTTTGGATAAAGACCACCCAAGCACGATCTATCCGAATTTTACAGGTAAATACGGTCAGCATGATTGATAATAGTTACATACATATGTATGAAGATACATACATAGGTGAGACCTACATACATATGTACATATGTATGTATATGGCTACGTGACTGCTTTGCAATCTGGTGATCTAGCGCATCGTCTCGTGTTTTGGGTGTCGGATAGGTTGCTAGTATAAATGAAAAGCAAACCAGAAATGCGGATAAGGTCTACACGCAGATGAATCCACCACCCAGTCTCCCTCCCTCTTCTCACTCTTTCCCACTCACACGGTCATTTAGCTTTGGCATTTGGTATTTCCGGTTTTTGTTTTCGGTCGGGTTTATGGGCGATATTGTAGATAGCAACAGAAACACCTTCAAATACTTTATTCCCTGGCACATTGGATTTCGTGCTAAATTTCGTCAGCTTCCTTTGCAGCGATCCGATCCTCTGGGAGCTGCAGAATATGCTCTATATTGCTCTATTATGTCAGTCACTTATCGTGGGCCAAACTAATAGACTTGCTCATTAGGATCATTAGCGCGAACTGCTGCCTCTATCATCTATCATATGCGGTTCAAGATCGGTTAATGTTCGACAGTAATTAGCGTTTAAAACGTTGCTTTAAAGGAAAGGAAGATCATGCAAAGCTGGAGTAAATTCATAGCAATGATTTCTTCTATTCTTTTAAAGGGTTTTTAGGGAGTCTCGCCGCTTGATTCATCTATGTTTTAATATTAATAATCTCAAGGAATTCGTAAAACGAAAATGTCCCTAACCTATTAAATATGTACGTATGTACATTAATGGAAAGTTTCTGAATATAAAATAAGTTGAGGTTCTCCCTAACTTGTTTTACGAATTCTCAAATACACTAAATCGTGTGCAATAATAAAGAGACTTAATCAACAAATTAACGAAGGCATTTTACGAGACTCCCCAACAAGATCAATAACAGTTTCTGTTCGCACACACACACACACACACACAATCGAATGTATAGGATGGCAAAAAAGTGTACAAAATAATGAAAACATTCCTATACAAAAACTTACATCATCGTATTAAGCAGAGAGGAATAAAGAGAGAAGAGGGAGAGAGAAAAGTGCCCGCCAAATGGCAGCCCACACAAACATCCATACATACATATGTATGACATACAAACACACACAACAATGTATATGTTCTTGTTTTTTTTTTTGGGTAAACGCAAAAAAGTAACGCAAATTGCGCGTTTCAGAACGGTACTAATTCTTCGCAGTTCCTTTAAACGCACCACAGGGGAGACACAGAAAGAAAAAAGCGCGCAACTCAATGTGCAAAATGAAATGTTTAAAAAAAACTAAGCAAAGACCAAGGTGCATGAATCTACATATGTACATAAGGTGCGGTGTTTCTGCACGCACCGAAACAGCTCTCTCTTTTCAGAAATTTGCATAGCTTAAGGGCTTTCAGAGAGAGCAAGAGAGCGAAAGAGGGAGAGCAAGAGAGCGAGAGAGAGAGAGAGAAAGACTAATGGACTAATAGCGATCAAAATGAGAGAGAGAAGGAGAGCGCAGCGGTCGAAGTCGTGTTCATATTTTTGACATAATTTTCTACCAAAAACAACCAATAAAATACATAATTTTGTTTCCTCGCATTTCTTCTCTTTTTGCATGTGTGTGGCGTCGGCGGCGGCACTCTTCCTGGCATCTCAACTGTTGTCTTTGTTGCTGTAAATAGAGGTAAAGGGGTAAAGCAACAACGACAAGAACAGCTAGACAAGAACCAAAAGGAAGACGCAGTTGAATAAAAGGTGTGCAAGTGTTTGTGTCCGCGAGTGAAGTGTGTTTGTGTTTGTGTGCCAGTGCCAGTGCCAGTGCACAAAGAAAGCAAAAAAACAGCAATAACACATTAATGAATTTCGTGATTAAAAACATTTCAAAGGTACAACAAAAGCTCATTTAATATAAAAATAAGAAGGCAACGAGGCAAAAGCAAGCGAAAAAAAAACCAAACAGAAATTAAATCAAATCGCGGCGCGGCGCCAACAACAAACGTGGCAAAAAACTAAACAGAAACGAAACAAAAGCTCTGCGGCCCGCAACCAAAACGAAAACGAAAACACAATCGAGAGCGGAGAGCGGTGAGCAGCGCGAGTGAGTGAGTGGGAGAGATAGTGGGAACAAGAGCAGAAGAACGCGAGAAAAAGCACCAGCAGAAGCAACGGAGCAACGGTTATACAAAAGCAAAAACCAAGCCAGAACCCAACACCAAAGTCAATTGCGCACGAAACCCGACGAACCATACAACCAGTTGGCAATACGGAAAAAGTTAACTAATCGAAAATATACAATCCATACGGTATATACCCAACATCGAGCGATAGAAGTACCAGAAAATGGTCAACAAATCCAATGGGAAGGTAGTGGGGCAGCAGAAGGCGGACAAGGATAAGGAAAGGCAGCCAGAGACAATGCTGCCGGCGGCGGGCACCAACAGCAACAATCAGACGACACAGATCAACAACAACAACAACAACAATAGCAACAACAACAACAATAGCAACAAAGGGAAAAATCAAAATGTCAAGAACAACAACAATAACAGCAAAAAGAATCCTGGCAACAACAAAGGACAACAGCAACAGCAGAAGAGCACCAAAAAGGGAAAGCCCCAGAGGCAACAGATCTTCCTGCAGTCGCTACCACGCGACACCAGCAACTACAGAAGCTACAACCACAGCAACAGCACCAGCAACAATAACAACAGTAGCAACATTCTGGTCACAACTGCAACAACCGACAATGGGGTGACCAAAGTGAATCCCGCCGAGCTTCTGACCGCCGCCCTGGCCGTGCCCTGTGCCAAGTGCTCGAAGCCATCGATGATCACCCCCCTAACGTCCACCTCCGCATCCCCCAATGCCGTCTCCACCGCCTCCATTGTCAGTTCATCGGCCTCGACCACCTCCAATTCGGAGACCGCGAGCAATCACAGCGAGCTGAGCTTCCCCGAGCCGATGGTCTACTCGGCCAAGCAGTACCGCAAATCGAAATCCTACATGGGCGTCTCACAGTACAACAGCTCCGGCTACGGCTCCTATCAGAACTCCTCGGGTCGGAATGGATCCGGAAATCATGCCACCTACAGACGCTCGCACAGCGATCGGCGCAACTCCTTTGACCGGACATTCGCCGAAAGGAATCGCGACTTTGTGCCCATTGTGCCACCGCCGCGACCCGTCCTCTCGTCCTCGAACATTGCCGGAGTCATGGCCAGTTCCACCAAGCTAACGCTCATCGAACGGTTCGGCAAAGGACGACTCGCGTATCCCATAATGCAGGTGAGTTGCTATACATTGTTAGATTGTCTGCTTGGGACCTGTTTATCCTGGCACTATCTCGGGGTGGTGGCACTCGTTGCCATTTAGATTCAACGACAACAGCCTTTCAGCAGGGCGCAGATGTAATAGTTCTTAGAGTTCGCGATCTGGTTCAGGGTCAACAGAGTTGTCTTTAAAGTGGAGAACTTTCGTAACTTTCCATTTGATCAGTTGCCACATTCGAGAAGTTCCTTCTAATCAGCACCGGGAGGCGCTGCGCCGCCAGCTACTACGGGAAGCAGTTATAATTAATGGCACAAACAAGAACTGCTGATAAAAAACGGAGGCAAAGAGTGTGAATGGGGTGCAAAAGCGCAGGGGCAGGTAGTTTTTTAGTCATCTGTTTATTTTCGATAAGCTGATTTCATTCTCGGAGGCGTAGAAAGCAGAATCAAGTTGAAGTTGAAGTTCTTCTGGAACCAAGATTTGTTCTTCCCTGAATTTTTTCTATTTCTATTTCTATTTCTTTTTCAATTTCAATTTCTTATCTATTTCCCCAATTGTTGTTGTTGCTAATAATTTGTTATTTACGGCTGTGCATGGGCGCGGGCACGGGTAAATATTACGTATACGCCGTGACTTCTTTGCACATTTCTGGTGTGTGCAATCGAGAGACGGGAGACAAATGCGATGTTTATACACGGAAATAGGGTCTCGCCTTGGGTATCTGCGTCACTTTTAATATGCAGATCTACGTCTATAAAATCGGACCCCCCCTTATCCGCAATCGCAAAACGACACCCAAAAAACTTTGCCCAGAAGTTTGGAGCCAAACGTATTCATTTATGCAAATTTGCAGCTTCGTCTTTGATTCGATTGTGGAAAAATATATAAAATAGCAACAACCGAAAGTGGTTTGATTAGCATGTGCGCCACTTAGTTAGTTGCCAAAACTAGTTCTAAAAGATATAGCCAAGCTTGAGTTATGGAAGAAACAAGATAAGTCGGTATGAAAAGCGAAACTTGATTGCGGCTTCAAACTCTACCGAGAATTCATCTCCGGACGGAGGCTTGAACGGAAATAAGCCGGTCACCATGTCTTGGATTCCCGTAACAATTTCTTGGCCAGCAATTACCTTCGCCTCGGGTCTGATTGAACAACTGTTTTTCACTAAATTTGCTTAGCCTTAGCATTGCTTTTGTTGGCCTTCAGAAAAGAACAACAAATACTGAAACGAAAACATTGAAATGTTTTGAAAAACAATCCCAACACACATTTTCAAATGAATCATAAGTCTGCCAGATCTATCTCTCTTTCTCTCTCTCTCTCTCTCTCTCTCTCTCTCTTTGTTGATGTCTTGCTCTCTTGGGCCAAGAACGTTTTTCCCCACGTGAGATTGTTCTGTGGCTGCTGCTTGTCTATCTGCTGGCACAGTGGTCTGAGGTCTAGCATGACATCCGTGAAATCTGTTCGCCTGGAAACAAATCTCGCTTCACACGTGGCACCAACACTCCGGTGAACGGAAATGGGCAAATTTTTGATAAGATAGTGGAGCAGGTGGTCATCAGCAAAGCTCTGTTTCGGCAAATACTATATATGCATATTCTCATATCTCCTGAGGAGGGGTACAGTACCTCTCTAGGAAAAGCAAAACCCTTAAAGATTCGGTATTCGCTTCATAGGTTCGTGATTGGAGCTCAACAAAGATGTTTCGAGAAAAAATAGCATATTCTGAAACATAAGAGGTTATCGGTATTAATCGATTTTAATATATGTAAGCCATCTGCTATCGGTATATCAAAAGGAAATGATCAATTATCGCTGCATTTATCTATCGTTAATACAATTTTTGTATGGATACAAATTTAACGATGACATGTTATCGATATCGATTCTAAATTATGATAATATGATATTAATAATCGTATATATGATATTATCTTCCTTCCGTTTATCGAAATCCATCAAAATATCGGTAAATCAAAACGAGTTAATTATTATTTATGCCTATCTATCGACAGCAAAACTTTTAGTATTATTACATTTTAGTACATTTAGTACTAAATAATAGAAAAAATTCTGGAATGTTTTTAATCAACGTGCTTAGAGGACGAGGGCATTAGCAAAAGCCCTGTACGAAGTATATGTATATTTATTTTCCATTTATTGTAAATATGCATATTCCCTCGGGGATTGGGGGATTTTCCCGGAACGATTAAAATCAAGACAAACTTTTTCCACTTATCAGTGGCTGCGATTCGATTCGTTCGATAATGTATTAATATATTTTTAAATGGGCTCGTATGTATACTCGTTTCAAATATGGTAATATTGAAACTCTTTCGCGTACGTCAAAGTGCAGAAGAATAGAAATTGAATGCATATTTACACATCCATATGTACGAGTGTGTATGTGTGTATGTGTGTGTGTCTGTATGTATGGACAGGTGAATTCCACTGTTGGTGGAACAAATGAACAGTTTTTGCCGCCTTCTATTGCCCCCCGGCAGGCCCACTTGGAGAGCAGCTGATTATCTTTTTGTGATTATCTAAATGGATAAATACATTTCGTATTTAAATACAGAATATTCATAAATTGTACGCCACCAGATTGCATATTGTTCTTCTGAAATTGCCACAGCTGCACGGCTCGCTGTGCGTGGGGCAACTTTTGGCTCAATTTAACCTCCGGCTAACTGCGTAGTAGAAACATTTGGGAGAAGCCTTCAGAAGTGGAGGAAAGTGCAACTCTGCGCGCAAATTCTTTGATTATGGAAATCAGTGGCAGTGGCGGTGAGAGCAACAAATAATTGAGTTCTGAAGGGTAGGAGGAGTAGCAGAAGTGCCGAGATAACGGTATTCGGATAAGAGGCGGAGTTCCAGGGCGGCGGGCTTCTATCACTTGTGCTTATCGGCAACGGCGCTGCTCTGCGCTGACAGAAAGCGTGCAAAATATAATAAATTTGCAGCTCCACCCGCAGGAGCGTGACATTCAAATTTCAGATTTATCAGTCCATAAAATAGCCCAAATATAAGCCTGCCAAAAGAGCTGATGCCAAACAGTGGTTGCGCCCGGAGAACGACTAGCGAAAATGCTGAAAAGGCTGAAAGGTTTCTGAGCCAAGCCCAAAACTATGCAACGAAAGCGGGAGCTTACACCACCATCATGTAGAACGAGTGGCCTGGCCCTGTCGAAACTCGGCAGATCTTATTCCAAATTCCACTCCAGCCTCTCCGGAGGTACCCCATGGCACATTCTTCTTTTCGATTCTTAAGCTTATAAATCAATTAAAACGGATGCTGTTGAATCCCATCACGCATTGAATCTCTACTTATGGCATCAAATCGCTAATCGATGCAAGAAAATTCCATAGAAAATTGCATTAAGCTGGTAATTTTCTTTCCCTTTTCTATGGGTCCATAATCCGTATTTACGTGTGTATTTATGTGTGTCCTTCATCCTCCTGTCATTTGCTATTTGTGTGCTTCGTCCCCTAATTAGGTCAAACAAAGGGCCCTCTAATTAGTGGAAGACACCAAACACTCGACTGGCGCCTGCCACACACTCTCCGACGCTGTCCGCACAAAATCAGAGAATGAAACACGTTAGCAGCAGCGGCAACAAGGACTCCAGGCATCAGGTGGCTCTTAACTGAAACAAGAGCCCCAACAATAGCTTCAGGGAACAGTCTTCTGAGCGGCAGAGTGTCTGGATTATCGCTGGGTCCATCCGGCGATCGTTCACTGTACATCTGCGCACATAAATCACGCGAATGAATAAATAAATTATAGTAAAAACAAAGCCATCAAAATGCCCCCCCGATAAGAGGTGAAGAAAGCAAAGGAGCTCGAAAATGTTTGCGGTCTCCCACATGAACAAATTTGTATACGTATGTATGTACAGTTCATATGTATATTTATTTATGGTTTTTCTTGTTGCTTTTTGGCTCTGCGGCTGTTGCGATAACAATGCTTGTGTGTGGGACAGAGGCAGAGACAGAGACAGAGACAGAGACAGGGAGAGGAGGGGCACATAGAGATAGAAAGACAGGAGGAGGTGCAGGTACTGTTGAGAATTGTAGAAAAATACTCGTACAAGTTCAATTTAATTGTTGATAAGAAGCCAGCAGCAGACGCAGGGGCAGACGACGAGGCAACTGTGGACGCAGGGGCAGGGGCGGGGGCATTTCAATCAAATAAATTGTATTTATTTTTAAGGCTCTTTTATAGATTTGAGATTGAAGTGATTTCTGATAACAAACAAACGGAGCGAAGGAGACAGAGAGAGACAGAACGACACCCTGCTGATCTGTCGGAACTTCTACTACGACTACTCGTATTGCCCAAGTCGAATAAAAACGCTTTTTGTAAACCAAAGCAGAATCCGGAATTGTAAACGAAAGTCATCGATTGCACTGCAGTTGATTGAACTCTCTGCGGCCTCCGGAAGAGCTACATATGTACATACGTAGCTTGGCGAAGTGGCTTTCAAGTGCTTTGGTTCCAGTATCTATGGAATTCACACTACATTTCAGGACAATCGCCCCATAAGGTGCCCAAGAGGTACTTCAAAGTGGGTACTCTATGGCCAGTGCAATATTGTTCTAGAAAAACAGAGTGAAATATGGGTTTCTCGCTTATCGCTTTCGCTTTTCAGAAATTTATCATCCAACTATTTCTATGTTCCTACGGAGTTTCAGTTTAATTATAAATAGTACGAAGAGAATAGGTAGAATTACTTGCTAGGAATACTTTTCTAAATACTATACTATTAATTCAAAGATTCTAAAGAACGGACTACAGATAAAATATGTATTTATTCCTATGAATTTGCGGAAATCTTAACCATTCAATGCTCTTTTAGGGATCTCCTAATATAAAACCGCGAATTCTATGGGGTGGTGTATTCGCTACTCTTCTGGTCCGTTATACTCACTGCTTTTGAAGGCGGTAGCACTCGCTCTGTAGCTACTTGGATGGCTTCTAGTCCGTTATACTCGCTGCTTTTGAAGGCGGTAGTACTCGCTCCGTCGCTACTTTTCAAGGGTGGTATACTCGCTACTTGGAATATTCTCTCCTTTTTTAAATACTTTTGCAATCAATTCTTCTATTTTGACACCTCAGCTATGGACGTACATAGGCTCACTCCCTTTACCTTCTTTGTATGGGGTACTCCTGTGCCATTCGTTTTTCGGCTCATTTCTTAAGCGTACACCAAATCGATGCATCTGTGTGCAACTGTCTCTGCGTGGCAGTGTTTGTGTGTATCTGTGTGTATGGTAAATTACTTGTTAGACGTTGCCACTTGCATTCCTTTGTGGCAAATGCAACAAAATGCTTTGCAATGCACAATTCGCGTGCACCTTTCAAATTTTGGTTGTTGTTTCTTTTTTTTTGTTGTTTGCAGTTTCGCCTAATCTCTGCGTTTGACTTGCAATCGGTATTTTCTTGTTTCTTTTTCGTTGTTGTAGTTTTTTTTTCTCTTGGAAATTGTTGTTGTCTCCTGCCTCTTGTTGTTGTTGCGAGAAGGCCACATATTGTTGTTGCTGTTGCTGTTTGCTTCTTGTTTGCCAAATAGAATTATTATTTTGTTACGAGCAATCGTCCCTCCCTCTCCCTCTCTTTCTCTCTCTCTCTCTCTGTGACTCTTTCTGTGTGTGTGTGATGTGTGTGTGTCGGTGGCCGGTGGCCTCCTCAATTTGGTATTTAAAAGACATTTAGCATTTATGCTTGACTAACTAACGGCTTGCTTTACAGCCGGATCGCGGGATCGCCGGATTTGCTGACATTTAAATCAACGCTTCTGTTGCCTCACGTTGCCGCGTGGGAGCGGAGAGGCGCCAAACGATGCTCGAATCTGTGGAAAGCTTTCAAGCGCAAAGCTCCCTCGAACGTTTTCTTTGAGGCACAAATCTTCAACGTGAAACAATTCACGTACGAGTACCTCGACGAATTGTCCTGTACTTTCCAACGAAATAGTTGTTTGGTTCCCTTCGCTGATAAGCAACTACTTTTCCTAGAAGCACAGCCTAGAAATAGATTCGAATGTGTTGCCAAATTGTTCTGCTGATAAAAGAGTAGAAGAGTACAATGTATCGGCTGTCTATATGTCACCAAATGTGAATGCAAGTGTATGTGTGTGTGTGTGTGTATCTGTGCGTGACACAAGTTACTTCCGGTAATTATCAACATTTTTGGTGGGTTGTGTCTTCGCGGTTTTATTTTATTTTTTTTTTTTATTTTGAAATATTTCAACAATAATAAGTGGGTTGAATCGCTTTTGATGGGATTTTCGTAAAATGTTGTTTGTTGTTTACGCTTCACTCTGACTTGCACAAAAAAAGACCGTAGCCGAAATATGGGGTGGAGGGGAACAAAAATAGCGAAAAATGGTGGAATAATTCGAGCCAATTTTCCTATAATTATGACAAGGCAAAATAAATTGCGTTTCGCAAAATTGTGCCACACAAAATGAACAAAAAATGGGTCTAAAATCGAAACAGAGAGGACCGAGACTTGGATCAATTTTTAGATCGCTTTAAAAATGGAAAACGAAAGTTTTCGTCCACTTTTTAGGTGTTCTATGGAAATCTTACCTCTCACAAGTAATATTTGTCCCGGAAACTCCCCAGACATAGTGCCATTGTGGGATACAACCTTTAACAGCTGGCTGCGATCAATTTCTATAATTATTTGCCATGCAAAAACATTGTTGTCGATCTGTAATGGAAATATCTCTGGCAACTGAACTGCAATTCATGTAACATCGGATCGCATTTATAATTGCTTTGAATCAGTTCGTCAGTTGTCATGCTAACAATTGACTAGCAATCGGGCTGTGATCTGTCCCGATCTCCCTCCAGTGACTCTCCAGTGAGTCAGCGTCACGTGCTGCCAGCCATTTGACTACTACTTTTAGCATTGAAATCGAAACTAACGTTTTCTTGCCTCTTGCCTCTTGCCTCTTGCCTATTCATAATAAATTGATGAAGTTTTTGTGGCAGAATGCGGATGTGCCCTGATGAAACGGACCTTATTCGACGAGTATTCTTTTGAAATCTATTTATGACTCCAAATCCACTTTGCTCTCAATCGTTTATTGTTCCGCTATTGGAGAAACCATTTTTTGTTGCTGCCAATTTTTCAGTTACGCTTGAAAAATCGCTTGAGCCGCTAATTCTTTTATTGTCAGAGAGCCACAGTCGCAGCCACAGTCTGGCATCTTGTTTTCCGTGGCCTGAAGATTGCCTTTTGGGCAAGGTCGTTCGTTCTCAGACAGACACAACTGTACTGCCTTGGCATGTGTGAGTGCAAGAAACCGTTTTGTGCATTTCGATGATTTCTTGGAATTTTTGCAAAAAAATATAAAAGGTTTTATTCAACAGGTGATGGAATGCCCAAAGCCCAGAGCTCATACGAGTGATTTATTTATTGTTTATATATTTCACATATATTTTTCTTCTTTTGTTTTTATTGCCTTACGGCCATTCGTTAACTTCATTTCGCTGCTAATGCGCAAAAATTACTCGTAAAAAAAAACTCAAGAAGAGCCAAACACTTTTGTATCTATTTTTGAAGGGTTTCCACACTTGTGGCGTGTGGAGTGTGGAGTGAGAGAGGTGGCATGTATGCGGGGGAGGGGCTGCGGACCAGTCGCTGTTGTTGCTGGCGGAGCAATTAAATCGCGACTTAATTACATATGTATTTCGCATTTGCTTGGCGTTGGAATTTAGAGGCTCTTTTTAATTGTATTTTGTGTATAAATATATCGCTTAACGCTGGAAATCGAACAAATTTTAGAAATATTTTACGTATAAATTCGTAATCTATTTAAAAAAGGCATGGCATTTCATTTAGTTTATAATGTTTTTAATCGGTAATTATCGATTACACAATAGTAACATATCTGTTTCTTTAGTTTTGTTTATCTATGAAATATACCAACCTTCGACTGAGGTCTTTGGACTCCATTGATGTCCATATTCTTTAGAGAATTCTTCGTTTTCTTGAAGTAACATTCATTTGGGACCTTGAAAGTGGAAGCGAATCTGTTTTTGTATCGTTATCTTTTAGTTTGAATTTAAATATTTGATATTCATTCGAAAACAAGACCAAGACTCCTTTCTAAGTTTTTTTTTTTTTTTTTTCATTGAACCGATTGCTTGGCTTGGAACCTCATTCCATTCCATTCCATTTAATAAGTGGTTTAAGCTGATGTCAAAATTGAAACTAAAACTTAAACGGATCATTTTAATTGAGCTGCGACCGGGGTGCTGTCTGTCCGTCTGTATATGGAGTGTGAGTGCATATGGTTATTGTTTTTGTCTATACGATTTTGTTTGGCATGCATATTCATTGACGCTGATGTGGCTAAGCAGGCAAATTAAAACGCCAATTGCAAGAAATGAAAGGCAAAAGGCGTGGAATGAACGCATAACAGCAACAAACATTTGTAGGTTTGGCCTGGCCTGGTCTCTTGCTCTTTGCCAGGCCACAATAAACAAAACAACAACAGCCTTCAATGTCAATTCCATGCAGGTGGCTACTACGACTGCGCCCCAGCGTCAGCCTCAGCCTCAGCTTCAGTTTCAGTTTCATTTTCATTATATAGCAGCTGTACCTTGGGCATAGCCGATCTGCCCGGGTCTAAGTGACAGATGCAGAAGCATGGCATATCTATGCCATTCAGTCTGTGGGAGTTCGTTCTTTTTGGAGATCACACAGCTAGCTCTTTAGGGATCTAGGTATCATCGCATTGGGTTGGGTATTACGGGCAGTATTAGTGGATCCACATGACGCGGCACATTGAATGCTCGAGAATTTTTGCAAAAAACAACATACATTGCGTGTGCATGACGCGGGTCGTCTCGATCTGCACTGTTGTTGTTTTTGTTCTTGTTGGACTGCTTCAAACACTCCCATAGGGTATCCCCATTGTCGCAAGATCTACTTCACCTTTCCATACTTGTTTTCTGTTTCATTTTGAGTTTCAAGCTTTCGGTTTTGGTCAAAACCGTTGGCGCTTTGATTTATCTGTAACGCTCACACACACAAACACACACACACACACACACACAAAAAGCATATAAAGAGAGCGACTGTTGATGCTGTGGCCGCAGCTTAATTGTTTTTGCTCTGCTCGCAACGGTTATGTAATCGCATTACGGGGCTTATAGCTCCCCTCCAAGGGGAGGGAGGAGCCCTGTGTGTGTGTGTGTGTGTGTGTGTGTTTCGGTTCTACTGAAAATCCATTAAATTTATATACTATATATGCACAAACATATGTAAACCTCTTGGCCAGGGTTTTGCCATACCTTACGGACATCCGTTTCAATGGCCACGTTTTTGCCACCTCTCCTATCGAGAAAGCAGCTAATTTTCGACCCTAGAGAATTCTTGATCGGATATAAAAAGAACCATAACATGTATCTACAAGGGTATCTTAGAGTTCGGCCTGTCGTTTCTAGGTTTCTTGTTTTGTTGTTTGTTTTATCTGCTCTCGAACCGCACCCCGTTCGCCGTTCCCCGTTCGCCGTTCAGCGATCGGTGCAACCCAAATATTTGCTGGCCAAAGTAAGTGGCCCTCTCTCCATGTCCGATCAGGTGAATGATGAAGGATTACCACCGATTCAGATTGAGACTTGAGACTGCCAGAGCTTGGAGCTGGTCTCCAAGACAGTGGCTGAAAGACCTGCTGCAGAGCTCCCCAGCAGCCAGCAGCAGCAGCCAGCAGCAGCAGCCAGCAGCCAGCAGCAGCGGCGGTGCGGTTCACTGTGTCTCTGTTCGACAAACTGGAAAGATCGGTTTCAGGTTTCAAGGACTTTTCGGTGGACATTCACTTTTGACTCTAGGCAAGCGTATATACTCGCAAAAAATACATATACATACATATATCTGTACAGAACCACTAAAATGCAAAAAAAAAGATACAAGAAAAGAAACTGAAAAGCTGTGGTGCATTTTTGAGTCTGTCTCGATCTCCGTTGCAGTTGTAGCTGGAGTTGCCGCGGATGCCTCCCTGCCCCTTATTCCTCTCTTCCTCCTCTCTTTCTCCTCTCTCTCGTTCCACTCGAAGGAAGTTCCAGAAATTAGCAGCAGACCTAACCTAACCTCACCTTCACCCCGCCCAAAAAGCTTTCAATTTTTCGACTTTCAATTATTTCGTGTGCTGCCGCTGTCGCTGCCGCTGCCGCCGCCGCCGCTGCGGCCGCTGATGCTGCTCAATAAAGCAACGGTACATTGTATTTTAATTGATATTTTTTTGCTTTTTGCTGTTGTTTTTGTTGTTTTCTTATCTGTTTTGCATGCAATAAGCATTGAATATGCCAGATCCGAAGAGGAGAGACAGAGCAAGAGAGACCCACACATGTGCATATCGTGTGTGTGTGTGTATGTATGTCTTTTAAATACCCTTGCACTCAAAATATTGAACCCTCTTGATGGAAAAATACGCCTAAAGTTAGAGGCTTCCCTTCCAAGACTCCCCCGTGAAAGAGCAAAGTTTTTGTCTTGCAGGCAAACAAAGTTCATTTTTGTATCTTCACAAAGTAATTGGGAAACCTCGTTCTTCGGGGACTGCTGGAATCGCAGGGTAGTCCAATAGTCGCTTCTGGATTGCTTTGCTGGTCCAAACATTTGTTGCATTCATTACACAATAAATTATAATACGGGTTTTCGTTGTGGAATCCAAAAAGGTTTTGCCTACCCCTGCCCCCAGCCCCCAGCCCCCAGCCCACCCCATCGCTAAAGCTACCGCTAGCCCCCCCCCCCCCCCATCATCGTCATTATCATTATCATTATCGTTATCTTCATCATGTTTTGCGATTATCATGCACATCATTAGTATTATTGTGCTCTAATGCTCTTTGCGGGTATAACTCGTTTCGATCCGGAGCCAAGTGCAAACTTGATTCGAAGACGTCGCATCTGCAATTTTGACATTTCGAATCCAACCTTGAAATCGAATGAGCCCCCCCCCCCCCCCTCACCACACCACACCACTCCACATCGTTCCTCTCCATTCCGATCCAATCATCCCTCCGTTCAGCTCTTAGCCCGGCTCATAATTTGATCATTTGATGCCGTTGACAATTCCACACAATCTGCTCGAGAGTTGGCTCGAGTGTAATTCTGGCCATATGCTCGCAGACTGCACTGCGGCTAAGCCGGCTTCAAAGTTGTAGTTCGTTAGGCGACATATCCAATGGGTGTGTGGAAGGAAGGCTGCAAAAAGGTCACTAGCTTTTTTTGTATTTTTTTTTGCTTTTCGATTTGGTTTTAGCTTTTGCTCAAAAGCGATGCGTTTCACTCAAGGCCTGCGCACTGGCGAAGGTCAACGAAGGACTCGGCTCTCTGCCAGCTATCTCTGTCTCTCTCTCTCTGTGTGTCTCTGGCTCTGTCACTCTTTTGACTCCCACTCGACGAACATTTTATGAATGAAATGCAAAGGTTTCGCCTCTAACTATCTCTCTCTCGCTCTCGCTCCCCCCCCCTCTCGTTCGCTCCTCTCTCGCTGTATCAGCCGGTGTGTGTGCCCAACCTACGACACAGCGCAGGGACCCCATGAATGAATGACGCAGTTTGTGTGTGCTGAGTGCTCGTTCTGGCTCTCGGAGCTTTTCAATTTTGGGCATTCAGTATGACGTCAGCATGCGTAATATTCTAGCGTGGGTGTAGCCGCCGCCGTAGGGCGAGGCGGCTGCCAGTGGGCGTCGAGCGTCGGCGTAGGGCGTGGGCGGGGACATGCATCACGGAACTTTCACAAAGCAGGGCAAATAACCTGATTTCAAATAATTCGCGAATGTTCAGGGCCGCACTAGAGATAGCAGCCAGCCCTCTCTGACGGTCTCTGGGTGTGCGTGGGCGTTCTAGAGCCGGAAAATGGAGCATGAATTTGGGGTTTCGCACGCATGTTCCTCGAGATAAAGAAAATGCATTTAGTATTTTCGTCCTTTTTGGTCATTCAAATGCGCGGGAATTAGTCAAAGCAGAAAGCGAACTCCATTCAATGAATTCGCGGATGTTGTGGCTGTTGTGGCAGATAACAGCCGCGTGCCCCCGTGTGGGCGTCCGAAAGGGGGAGTTGGAGGTGGTGTTGGGTATACAACCGGCTGTTCCATGAGATAACCCACAACACAAGGAACGTGTTTGCACTTCACTTCAGTTGACTTATGGCCTTTGTATATCTAGATAAATCCATTACCGGAAAAAAGTCTCATCCTGTACTTTTCTTTTGCAAAGCTCTCTGAGGGACTTTACAAAACTTGTCTCGGAGTTGAAATAGTAGATGAGCAGAAGATCAGCGAGTAGCCAAGATGGATACTCAGAAGATCAGCGAGTAGCCCAGATGGGGACCCAGAAGATCAGCGAGTAGCCAAGAGATAAACGCTACACATCAGCGAGTAGCAAAAAAGGAAACGAAGAAGATCTGATATTGGTAGCGAGAGAAACGCAGAAGATCAGCGAGTATCAAAGACATAAACAATAAACGTCAGCGAGTTGCAAAGAGCAAAACGCAGAAGATCAGATATTGGTAACGAGATATTGGAAACGCAGAAGGCGAGCGAGTATCCAAGAGAAACACGCACAAAATTCATCGGAAGATCTTTATCTAGTAATAGCAGAGATATTTTCCAATGTTTAACAACCTTAATATCAGGGAATCATCCATTAAGAGGAACCAGAACATACTAGAAACAGCTAAATCCCAAATGGGGAACAAATGAACTGGAGAATCATTCCGACAATTGATAGTCAAGGGGAAATTCATAGATGGATCTGGTTACATCAGTATTCCCTTGGGGCCGGCAGCTGTGCTGCAACCTCCACTCTACGATAAATATACGGCCCGGCAATGCCAGCAAGCCCCTTCTGCCGATTCCCGTTCGAATCCAATCCTGACAGGACTTACGTAATACGCTAGTTAAGGTTAAATTGCAGTTAATTGAATGTTGTACTAGCTTTGCTGGCTATGCGCACGCCCACGCCCCACGCCCACTGCCGATACCGATGCCGCCACATGGGCGCGCCAAACACGACCAATGGCCACGCCCCTGTCCGCCCTGCCCGCCCTGTCCTGGCTCCTGTTCATGCTGGGGCCAGCAGGCGCCACCAGCCATCGGATGGATGGCCAACATGCAACCCATTCTCCATGGCGAACCACAAGAGCCAATGGGCGCCTGTCGGCTGCCAACCTCCTGTTGACTAGGCCCCCAGTCCCTCTCTCCCCCCCTTTCCCTGTGGTGGCCTTTTGTTTTCCGTATGGACGCCAGTTGAGGCCCGGCTCATCGATTTTTCATCTGTCGTTGGCGTCATTCGATGCGGTGCGGGGAGGTGCGGTGGGGTGGAGGCGGTGATGGGCGATGGCTTGCGGTGTATTTTGTCGTCCTGCTCAATTTCCCCCGCCGCCTCTTTTCGGCATATCCTTCAGCGCAATTTCCCTTGGCTTTTCCTGCACGAGAGTGTTTATCCTTCTGGTTGACGGCGGGATGGCTGAGGGTTAAGGTGATACGTTTTGGCCGCGTGGGCGGCTAAATGAAGGTGAAAGTTGAAAATGGAAAGGAGATAACTTTTTCGATTATTTTGCGGGGGGAAATGGCAGATGAGAACTCTGGTTTTTAATTACATTTTTATAATCATTCTGGTATACGAGTATATTCAATATTTAATAAGAGTGTATTCCTGCCAAAGAGATAATTACATGCGAGTACTTAGGGAGATTCCCTCTGCTCTGCTCTGATCTGCTCTGCTCTGCTCTGCCAAGTGTCCCTTTCTTTGGTCAATTTCCTTCTCTTCCTGCCTGTTGGCCTCCACTTAGTCGCTGGGGCTATTTCCGTTGCGCTGCCCACGCTTAAGTAAATGCTTGTTCTATTTTTAGCCCAAAGTATGTTGCAAATAAGTCGAGTCACTCAGTCGAGTATAACGCAAATACGAAACGCGCCCCAAAAGCCAGAAGGACACAACGGATAGGAGGCGGATGGGAGGCGGATGGGAGGCGGAGGCGCAGGAGGAGGAGGAGGAGCAGCAGCAACAGATTGAGCTTTAGCTGGGAAGACCTTTGCCCTTGAGTGTGGTCCTTGTTTCGGTGTCTGTGTGGCAGTGTGTCTGTGTGTACGATAAAACCTGTAAATGCTTATCAGCAATTTACGAGTATTTTGCACTTGACACCCACTCACACAACCACGTACTGGCTTTGAGATGGCTTTGGGGAGGAGAGGAGAGGAGAGCAAGGCACTAGAGCGGGAACTGCACCGTGGAGTGAGTGGGAGAGAGGAAATTGTTTGGGGCCTGTGATTTGCAGCTGGCAGATTGCTTTTGTCTGGCCCTCTTCGGCGCCACCAAGGCGACAGGATATTCATTTTTGTTGTTGTTGTTGTTGCTGTTGCTGTTGCAAGGTGCCGCCACAGAAGGATGCCAAAGTGTTTTTTTTTTTACGCTTCGGTCGTTACAAGACCCCAAGACCCAGACTCGACAGCCAACTTTCAATTTCCAGCCGAAAGGAGGCTGGAAATAAAGCCCGAAAGAACTAGCACTAGAGTCGAGTGGCTCGACTGCGGGATACCCCAAAAGATTGATCGAACAGACATCAATTGATGGGAATCGATATTCCTAAGCCCAAGGATTAGGATAAACCTGTTTCAAATTCCTTTATTTGGACAACAAATGTGCGCTATTTCTTGCGATTCTCATAAATGACAGAAAATCAAATTACTAGATTTGGTTGGTATTTTCTTTCGATATTATTTCAGTATTAAAAGTTAATATTTTTAAGTATTTCTTCGTATTAATGACAGCAAATCTAATTATAGTTTTTAGTATTTTAATCTAGTATATTTTGGTATTTTTTCGGTATTAGTTTGATATTAAATGTGAGTATTTTTAAGTATTTCTTCGTATCAATGACAGCAAATTTCATTATAGTTCTAGTATTTTAATTTATTATCTTTTGGTATTTTTCAGTTTTATTTTAGTAACAAGTGTGAGAATTTTAAAGTATTTCTTCGTATTAATTACAGCAAATCTAAATATAGTTTTTAGTATACTAAAGATACTAAATCTTTTGGTATTTTTTAGGTATTAGTTTGGTATTAAGTGTGGTATTGGTATTTGCGTGGTGTTTCTTGGGCCTTCTCAAAAGAAAGTCTTCAGTACTATGTATTCTGCCATCAAGTTGTAGTATTTTCTGGTTTGGTATTTTGAGCGCTGCTCTGCTAAGTATACCCTCTGCACTCTTAGCGCTGCACCGGGGGTATTGTTGTAATTGTTGTGCGTGTCTGTGTGTTAGTTGGGGCTTTGTGTATTATCAAATTGGTTCATGGCAATTCTTGTGCGTTGTTGCCGCAGTTGCAGTTGCAATTTGATTTGGATTTGGATTTGGAGACGGAGACGGTGCTGTGCTGTGCCTGGAGCTGCACGAGCTCGTTAGCGGAGGCTGCTGCTCTTGCCTCCATGGAGGCGTTTTTGGTTACTTGAGGCTGCAGCCGCAGCGGCAGCGGCAGCGGCTCTTAGGACACCAGTCGAACAGCAGTCGAGCCGTGGTGGAGCAGCTGCTGCAACCAGTTCCAATTGAAAGCCATTCTAATGTGTCTGCGTCCGCAAAGTGAGCGTTGCCACAGTGAAGCCTCGATGGCAGTCTCTTGAAGCTCTCCTTCAATCTTTTTTTGTGCCATTCCTCGTATCGTCTTTCTTTCGAAGCCACCTCCTTAAGCCCTTCTCTGCTGTTGTTCTTTGTACGCGAGTCTCTACTGTTTGCGATTTATGTATGTTGAGTGCATGCGTTGCACCGCTGCTGCTGCTGCTGCGGCGGCGTCTGGTACTGCCCTTGGAGCCGTTTCTTGACGTGCCACACAAACAAGCGGACACGGACTCGGACAGACGCGGACAGAGAGACTCTCAAACACACGGCCAGAATTAAGGTCGTTTCTGCGTAGGCGTGTGGGGTGAGGAGATCGTAAATCTGTGTCCACGCCGCCACCTCCACGGGGACGGTGCCAGAACGTGTCTGGAATACAGACAGGATGCAGGCTTCCACTTCAATCTGTGATCAATCTGCGATCTCCGCCAGGCGGGCAGCCAGCTGCTCTTTTCTGGCAAGCCAGCCGCAAGCAGCCACAGTGATCCACGCTGCGTATACGTAATGCAGCCCCCGACTGCCGTTTGACTTTCACTTTTTGTTTGTTGGCTGTTGCTTGGGCCTTTTGCAACTCGAAATTCTTGCATAAAAAGCGAATGCAATTATCTGTTAAATAATGAACTGCTTGGCAAAAACTGTTAACAATCTGCAGATAAGAAAATGCGGGGATTGTGGTCTAGAATGCGATATGCGGAGAGGAATGCCCTGGGGAAAGGGCCACAGACTGGGCTTATTCCTTCGCCTCCTGGAAGGGTTTCCTTGCCCACAATCTACTGTGACTCTAAGGATACAAATAGCTGGCTCAAACATGGCTCAGGAGAATAAATACCTCCCCGGGGCGGTCACTCTGGGGTGTCTAGAGACTTGACCAGATCTCGGACCATAGACCAATTCACTTTGCATTCTCTCTGTCTCTTTCTGGCAGTCCACTTTAATCAAACGACATTTTTTCTGTGCCCAACAACAACTAACTATAAAAGCGACTAAAGAACGGCCGCAACAGCTGCTGGCCAACACCCAATATGGCCAAGATACACATGCACACATACAGACACATATTTGATTGCATTGCCGCTGCACGGTGCAGGAAAGACAAGGAGAGCAAGAGAGATACTAGTGGAGCGAGAGAGTGCAGCTATTTGTTGCTCGACAGAAGCGAATAACTAAACCAGTCTTGAAAGGTGTCTTATTTTTTTGTTTTTTGTTTTTTTTTTTCAATAAAAGCCATCTATCTACACATACTATACTATACTATCTATTAAGCCTGGCAGACACGTACAGACACACAGGCAAGCACAAACACAGACAAAAAAGTAAAGCGAAACAACGGACCAGACCAGACCAGACGAGACCAGACCGAAGGCAGTCACAGGCCCAGGCACCCCCTACAAACAGCCGAAAAGGCAAAAGCAAAAGCAAAAGCAAAGAGTCGTCCCATAAGCTCCAATAAGAACATCGCTTGCTGTTGCTTTTTGATTGTGGATGCTCTTAAGGAGAGCGAGTAGAGCGACGAGAGGAGCAGCGAGTAGACTTCGAAGATGATCGAGTGGCGGAGAAGGGTCGAGAAGAGAGCATCATAGACCATAGAAGCGAGCGCAAGCTCCGTTAGATTGAGAGGCAATTGTGAAGAATGGATAGGCCTAGGAGGTGGGAAAAAACAAAGCAAAACAGGTAATAGAGCGACAGGTGGGAGCAACGGGGGAGCAGACGATAAAAATATGATAGAGGCTGACCAAAATTTACAGCATACATTTTTGTATTTTTTGAGAGTTGTTTTTTATTATTAAGAAAAAATAATAATAATACAGCAACTTATAAAACAGTCAACAGTTAGGACTCAGTATAAATGATTTTACTTGTTTTTCTGTTTCTGTTTTATTTTTTTGGTAATTTATTTGTGTTTTTTTTTCTTCAATATTTTGTTGTTGTTGTTATTCATAGTCGGGTTTCAGTGAATAAAATAGCAATTTGAACGTTTCTTGTTTTGCGACTCACAGTCTGAGTGTATTCGGGCGAGTGCGAGTGCGAGTGCGCCTGTGAGTGTATTCATGTGAGTGTGTGTGCCACTGTGAGTGGATTAAACACATTTTGAAAATCGAAAGCAAGGTCTTTTCTGCAGACAACGTTGTTTTTGTTTGCGGCCACTCTTGTCGTTGCTGGTTGTTTTGGTACCTTCAAGCTTGGAATTTTTTAGTTTAGAACGTAATTTATAAATTAATTATTGGCCGCACAAGTCACATGTTTGGCCCACGAATTCGATCTATGGCAGAACTCGAACCCATGTCTTGTTTTTGTTTGTTTTGTTCTTTCGTGTCGTGTTCTTTGGTAAGCCTTTAAGTCGCAACTATTTTTATATGAACAAACAAACGAATCGCACAGTAAAAAACAGAATGAAAGAAACCCTTGGCGATCGATTGTTTCGATTGTTTGTTCCGGTTTCTATCAAATTTGTTGATGTTTCTAAGACTTTGGTTGCTTTCTACAAGTAGATGATGAGACTCTGCTGTACCCCCTGCAAAGGTGCACCAACAACAACCAGCAAATGCATTTGTTTGCGATAACAAAGAACCTCCTCAGGCTGGTACTGTTCTCTGTTCTCTGTTCTCTGTGGCACGTGTCGGCCAGTGTCTCTCACCTCATCGGCAACTAATTGCACTTAGCACTGCCAACAGCAACAACAGCAACAACAGCAGGGGGAGCAATAATTTGTTAACGTTGTCAAGGGGACATGCCCACCGACCCACGATAATCTCACAAGTCCTCCCCGCTTGCTCTCTCTCATTCTCTATGAACAACACGCTCCCCCCCCACCCCCATCCACTGGGCTCTTCCGCTGCTGATAGCTGGACGGAGGGGCATCAACAGCAACGACAGCAACAAATAGGATGTTTATTATATAAATTTCAATAAAAGATTATTATCTGTTTCAATATATGAAACATTTAATTGATATTTATACATAAATTGTATGGAAAGTCATGATTTTGCTGCTTAATATTGTTAACTATAATATCCAGAGTAATTTAGTAGAAAATTAATTCTCTTTGTGAAGCAGAAATGTTTGAATAGTTCTCATTCACTGAATCTATCACCCCATCCATCTATTCTATTTATCTCATTGCGAAGCCTCAGATCTTATAAATAATCTCAAGTAATTGCCGGATTGGAAGCCAAAACTTGTTGAAGAGCAGAACAAATAACGAAAATTGAAACAAAAATAAACTGATTGTGTCTAAAAATAAACTTTAAACAAAAAATCAAGTTGAATAGTTTACCAAACAAAGACAGAAAAAACATTCAACTCGTACCATACAACATTTAAATGGTTTTAAAAGGCGCAACACACACACACACACACACACACACACACACACACTCACTCGCAAAGCTGAAGCTGAAGCTTTTGAAACAGTTGCTGTCGGCTTTGGCTGGTGCTTTCGCAAGAGAAAATGCAGATTGATCAACCTCAACGCACAAACAATGCAAAAAGTGAATATTTTTAGATAATTTTATATTTAAATAAATAATTTTCTTTTTGGGTCGAAATTCGAATGCAAAGAAACCGAAATATTTAGGCGCTTTTTAGAGTGTGTGGCGGCAAAAGCTTCGCCGCTCGCTCTGTCGCTTTAGCTCTCGCTCTCACTCTCCGCCGTCGGTCTCAACAAGCTTCTGACGTAATTGTGTGGTGGTGGTGTCTTCTGATCGAAGCTCGCTGGCTGCCTCTGCTGCTGCTGCTGCTGATTTGCCGGTTTCGACAAGAGCCAGTGGCAGTGGCAGCGGCAGCGGCAGAGGCAGAGGCAGCGACAGCGACAGAGGCAACAACAAAACAGCATAGCAACTAGTGTCGGTGGGGTAAATATAATTAAACTTTCGAATGGGATCAGTAGGCAAACCGAGCACCGAACAACGAGCAGAGCAAGCAGCAGCAGCAGCGGCAGCGGGAGCGGCAGCAGCGCCGTGCAGTTTCACTCAATTGAGCGAGCGCGTCGCGTTGCTGCGAAGCTTTTTGGGGCCGTCCGAAGCTTTTCGCCACTCAATTGGGGAACGGAATAGATGGTCGCGCAGCCAAGTTTCATGCCAGCGCCAAATGCCGTTGAATTCAGTCATTCAAAGTCAGAGTCAAGAGGCACACAGAACATACATCATACAGAAAGAAACATATATAGTACATAAATTAAAATAAATCTAAAGCATAGCCGCAGACGAAACAAAGCCGTACCGAAGTCACTCTCGAAAAGCAACGAGAGCAGAAACCCCAACGAAAAAGCGAAAGGGCAAACCAAAACAGGAGACGCAAACAGACGCACGCAAAAGGAACATTCTGGCAACAGGCAGACGACAGGCCTTGCTTCTCGGCTAACTAACGGTCTAATCTCCACACTCTCCCACGCCACGCCAGGCCACGCCACGCCACGCCACTCTCGCTCTCGCTCTCGCTCTCCTGCACTCACCTCCTCCTCCTGCCTGCCTGCCTGTCAAGTGGGACACGCAGCATATGTTTGGCAGGCTACACCCCAGGCGGCGATACCGTTGAACCATATGTTGGCGCCGTTCTAGGGCTACAACGTGTGTGCGTGTGTGCTTAGATTCTCGAGAGCTTCTCCGACAGAAGAGAACAAGTGTTTGTCATTGTGTGCAAAGAAACAAAAACATAAGAATCAAAATTAAAACAGTGTGCATTTCTGTGCGCGTTTGTGTGTGTGTTTTTGTGCGTACGTATCGTTCTAACGGTGCTCTTACAGTGTGCAAAAAGTGCAATCGAAAGAAGTCAAGCGAACGAAACAGCAGTGTGCAGCCGCCACAAAAAAAAGGTCGAGAATTAATTGCGTGTTTCGTACCGTACTGTAATCCAAGGTACTCCACGAGCACTCGACTCGACTCGACTCGACTCGACTCCGGGACATCTGAAGAGTGCTGAGGCTGCTCCTTGTACTTCTTTCTCCATATATCCTGTCGAATCGGCATCCATCCAGCATTCATATGAAACCGGGAAATTGGCAGAAAACGTACAATGCTAAGGTAAATGTCACAACCACGCCCATATGCCCACTCAACCGCCTCATCCATTTCATCCATTTCATCCATTTCATCCACTTCATCCACTTCATCCTTTCCCCGCTGCAGCATGTGGCATATGTTGCGAAAATTTAATGCGCAAAAATCCATCGGTATCTGTATCCCTTTCTCTCTCTCTCTCTTTCTCTGTCTCTGTCTCTGTATCTCTTTGACGCTGTATCTATCAATGACAAAATTGCGCTAAAGTATCTTTTTTTTATGTACATATGTATCTTTAAGTGCGTTTATGGCATTCAACAGAGTCTCTCGATTGTTTTATTGTTGTTTTTCGGTTTTGGATCATTAGGTTTGAAGAATTTGCAATGAATATTGTTGCTGTTGTTTTGAATTTCCCAAAGAAGGGTGGGAGGAGCAAAATAAACGTATCTACAGATGTCTCTACAGAGAAAGACGATACGAAGCCACAAAGACTAGAAACTAGATATTTCACAGTATCTGATGGAAGAGGATTTTCCGTAGAAAATCCCCCCCTAAAGTTGGGAACTATGTATATCTCATGAATAGAATACTATTCTAAAGAATAATGAATAAATACATTGACAACAATCTTTAGCTTGTGCACTGGAGATCAACAAAATTTAAAATAAATTATTTCTATTAGATACTCGGTGCGTTCTCAGAGTCTCTGTTGTGCACCCTTGTCTATGACTAAGTTTTAGGAGCAAGACCCTATAATTATTGAATTTTCAAGATCTCAATAGAACAATCTGTTGGCAGACGTGAACTTCGAATGGATTTCAATCATTCACAAAACTCCTTGAACAACAAACTGCGTTGTGTGTGTGGTGTGCTCTTGTTAGTTGTTGTTTCTTGTTGAGATTTCTTGAGTTGTTTTTTCCATCGTAAAAACTAAAGTTCGCGTACGACATTCAAATGAATGCAGTGCATACTGTGGCTTTGCTTTCGGCTTGGAATTTCAAATTGGAATTGGAATTCGAAACTGAAATTGAAATTCAAAATCAATTGCAAATACATAACACGGCAGACTGCCGTTTGCCAGTGTATCCGTGTATCTGTGTATCTGTGTATCTTTCAACCTACGGCAGAGGTACATATCCGGGTTCAGGTACGAATGCGAGTAGCCACGGGTATGTGCGTCAGTTGTTCAGTAGTGAAACCTCATGACACGACTTGTGTCTGCCCCCTGTCTTGTCACGTGTAAGGGTAGGCCGTAGGCCGTAGGCCCCGCACTTGACGTTGCATACAACAAGCGGGGAGCAGAGGAGCACCCCCCCACTAATTACATTACATTACATTATGTATAACACTTGGCGCAACGTATCTGTTGTATCTGTTGTCTGTCTGTGGCTTGTAGTTTATAGTTTGTTCACGTTTTCTACGCCTCCACCTCCGCCTCCACCTCCGCCTCCTCCTCCGCCTTGGAATTGAAAATTGTTTATTTAAAGTCTCGGATGTCTCGATGCAAGAAATAATGCCAACAAAACGCAGAGGGAGACAATAAAGCATAAATAAATATAAATATAGGCAAATAAAGTGAAAGATACAAACACAGATACAGAGTTAAAGAGATACTTTGAAAGAGACACGGCTTAGAACTTGGAAATTGTTTAAACAGTTTGCCCGTTTGTTTCTTTGTTTGTTTGTTATTCTCTGCCCTGTTTGCCACATTCTATTCCTCCACATGCCACACGAACACGTGAAGAAAGTCTACTAAGCCACATCGATCCACTGTCGCTGCCGCTGCACTTGTTACGCGGCAAATGTATCTGTCTATCTGCAAAATGTTGTGCGCACATGCAAATGTGTCCCCTGCCCAGCCCCTGCGTCGTGTGGACTCTGTCTTTGGCACATATTCGAGACCACGCAGTCGCTCGGTATTTCGTGCTCTGCGAAAGGTTAACAACCTGACTTTAAATTAGCCAAGCCACAGTCCCCAGTCCCCAGTCCGCCAATCTACCTGAGCCTCTGCCTCAGCCTCTGCCTCAGCCTCCGCCTCAGATGTATCTGTAGCTCTGCCATGATGTTGGCTTCTGACCCCATTCAACCGTGGGCAGGTTATCCAAAGAATACTGTCCGCATACATAATAATAATAATAAGTCCCCAGGGCAGACGCAGACCCGTGAAATGTGTTTATTTCTCTCGAGATACCATTATTAATGGGCCCCAGGGCGGAGCCAGGGTGAAGTCATGGAGAACGTGCCTCGCGGAGAAGTTCGGTAACCTAAGCTGATTAGGATTTCAATCCCTCAGAACCGTCGTGTAATTATGCAATTTCAAAAACATTTGTCGGCTGCTCTTTCCAGTCTATATCTTGTCCGAGCGTAGGTGTATCTATTCGTATCTGTGGAATTGTGTTGGGATCAGGGGGGAACGGACACCTCCATGGAGTGCGAAGCAGGTCGCTGCCTCTCTTGCCGCAAGACTAATTGCAGTTTGCCAGCCAGTGGCCCAACTTCGTGACTTGTGAATAGCAGAAATAATAGCGAAAAAGACTACAGAAAATGTTTTCGGCCTAATGATGATTGGACACCAGAAACACACACAAAAGTACACAGATGCAGCAGTTACAAGTGGAGATACGGTAGATACAGCAGATACAGCAGATACGGTAGATACAGCAGATACAGATACAATGTCAATTGCGTGTTGAATAATTCTCCTTTGATTGCGCTGGGGGGCAGGGCAGTTGTGCAATGCATTTGTATCTATGTATCTATATCTACATCTATAGTTGATTTCGGAAATCTATCATCGGATTGATATCAGGGTATCTTTAGCGGTGCACAGTATCTCTTTGTATCTATCTTATCCATTAAAGTGGTATCTAGATCTTATTTGTATCTAGTAGTGTGTGCAAGTTGTATCTTTCTATCTTTCTATTGTGTGTGTGTTCGAATTCTTTGTGTTCTCCCCTTTGGGACCTTCCTGCAGGGCCCCCCTATATCTTTGTAGGTTACACGCATTTGCATATCCAACTATTGCTCTGGAGGGACTTTCCTGCCCGTGTATTAGCATATCCTGCATTATGCATGAGCCCACTATCTCCAATCGAAACCTTACGAGCCCCCAAGTAACTCCAAAAACCCCCAAAAAGAAAACCCTTTGAAATGCAATCAAGTTTGTATTTTGTTTTTTTTTGTAGCTTGTGCTGTGCTGTGCTCTAGTTAATGTTGCAGTTGTTATTGTTATTGTTGTTGTTGTTGTTGTTATTGATTGTCAACCTTCAGCGCACAGCGACGTTGTATGCCGCACACGGCGAAGGTCGGCCACTGCGTTCGTTCATTGTCCGTCGGCCTATCGGCATTTATTTCATGCACAAAAAGAAACAACAACAACAACAAAAACAAAAACAAAACTAAAACTGAACAAGCTTCAAAGATACATACATACATATGTACATATGTATATGTACGTATGCATTTACAAACATATGTATCTTTGACTTTGATTATATATAGATTTGTATCTGTATCTGTATCTGTGTCTGTGTCGGTGTCGGTGTCCGTGCATTGCGACGCGCTCTACGCGCCTACAGTTCTAATTAAAAATGAATACGTTCAAGTTAAGGACAGAGACGGCAGCTAATTGAATTAAGCCCAGTTCCAACACACGCACACACGCACACAGATACAAATGTATCTCTGGCGGTGCTGGTGGGTGGCAAGTCGAAGTTGCCGCCTGCTGCGAGTACCTGTTGGCGCTATTTCGGTGGTATTCCAGAGTCTCCATAAATAGGGGCCATCCCAAAAAAAAAAAGCCATCGCCCCTCCCCTCCATAGTTTCCCCCTCCCATTTGTCGCACTGTTTGCTTGAAAGACAATGGGGAAAAACAGGGCAAATAGTGAACACATCTTTCAGCTGTTTAAATAGCACTTAAAAGCCGAAAATACAATAATATCTGAACGACTAAATAATCTATATGGGGATACAGCAGATACAACAGATACAACAGATACAGATACAGATACAGATACAATATGTAGAGCACAATTGCGGTCTGTCCCAGATCGGACCTGAAAGAATGCGACAATTTCTACAGAAGACTGTGAATGCTCAAAGGAAAGGCAGCCTCCATTCCCCATTCCATATTCCCATCCTCAGAGGCTACCGTACGCCTTTGTCGGGGTCCACTGTACACGAAAACAAAATAAATTAATTGAAGGAAAATGAAATTTCTGCCTTGGCTGATTCTGAATCTGATTTTGAATCTGAATCTCATTCAAGTGTTGCTCTCGATCTAGATCTCATTTTTTGGGGTTCCTCTTTCTTTCCATTCTTTTTTTTTTTTGTGGGTCTGTTTCCGTTGCCTGGCAACGGCGAGGCGCCGCCGTCGTGTTGCGGATTCACTCCTCAAATATTTTCGGAATATCTTAAAATACGCTTTTCTATTCGATTCGCATCGAGTCTCCACGTTTTTCGTGTCGTATACATAATAAATTATGTTTGTGCTTTTATTAACCGTTTCTCTTTCTCTTTTCAGGTAAGCCCCCAATCTCCTCTCCATACACATCGCTATCGGTATCGCTATCGCTATCGGTATCGGTAATCGCGTGAGTATCGATTGTTTTACTAAGTTCAGTGACCAAAATAATCAGCCAGAAGCAGCGCCAAAAGCGTCAGAAAATCAAAGAAAAGCGCGTGTTGTCGAAATGGAAATGGAAATGCGAGAAAAGATTTCACTTTCGCGCTTTAAACGGCAGGCCCGCGCACAGCCCCAGCCCCAGCCCCAGCCCCAACGACAAAGGCAGAGGCAGAGGCGCGAAGAGCGACACAGTGTTGTGCAGCTGGAGAGATGCCGCTGCGGCAGTTGCACATAGAAGTCCCCCCCCCCCCTCCAGCCACAAAACCACACGCAAAATGAAGATGAGCATTTTTCATCGGTTATGGCTTTCACAAAACAAAAAAAAAACACTTAATTAATATGCAAAAGAAAAATGATGAGTGGATGAATGCATCGATTGACGAATTGACCAGCTAGTAGAAGATCCTTGAAGTATCTATTGTCCCATTATCCAATGGTCTTGAAGACTAGAGTCTTTAGGCTCCGATTTGATATCTTTCCTATCGATGGCGTATGAGTTTATCGATGATTTTCGATTAACGTTGCTCTTTTGTTTAAAAGAGAAGAGTTTTCATAGTTCTTTGACTTCTTTCATCTCGTTTTTCTTTTCTTTTCTGCTTACTTTCCATGGAATATCTATGGACTCTTTTCTCTACCTCTACCTCTGCATTTATTGCATACCTTTTTTCCGTGTGTGTGTGTGTGTGTGTGTGTTTTTGCATATATCTTAAAGTTAGCCAAGAGATCTCGAGAGATCTCACAATTCATCTGTTGGATCTCTCGAATGCAGCTTCGGTTTCGGTTTCAGTTGCCTCAATCGGAATCCCAGACACAGACACAGAGACAGAGACAGAGACAGGTCTCGTCTCGTCTCGTCTCTCAGGTGCTTCGCCTGTGGTGGCTGTGGTGCTGTGGTCGCTGTTGTTGCTGTTGTTTTGGTGGCGCAATGCTTTGGCATGTGCATGTGCTCATGTGCTCATGTGCATGACTCTCCGGGTGCATTGAACAACACAGCCCAACACAGCCCACAAAAGCATAGAGAAACAAACTCAAACACACAAACACAATTGCCACAACAGTGGCAGGCAGCAGGCGGCAAGCGGCAGGCAGCAGTTTGTGGCTCATTTGGGGTTGGGCCGAGAGGTTTGCTCTTGCTTTTGCCTTTTGTTACTGCTGTTTTTTGCTAAGTGAAAATCAGTGTTTTCCCAGTAATTTTCACCGTCAAGCCAAGCCATGCTGTGGCTGTGGCTGTGGCTGCTGCCAAGAAGCCACATGAAATTATGAGTAAACTGTTTTTTAATCCTTTGATGAGCTATTCTATGGATTCCCTTGGGTTTCCTTTCACTCCCGGAGGGGGTTTCCCTTAAGCAAATGTCAAATTAAATTCAGTTTTTCCTTAAATTTAATAACAATAACAATAACAATAACAGTAATAATAATAATAGGCATACGAAGTACGAAATACGAAAACTCCTTTCACTTTTTTTGTTCGCAAAGCTTGAAACCAATCCGTCGTCGTGGTCGTGCCTGAAGCTGCAGCCGAACGCTTGCCACATTGCCACAGATACGATACGTGGCATGGCATGGGGCATGGAATGGCTGGTGCGGCAAGGTGGCATTTCAGAGCTCCAGAGCTCCACTGACACAGAGACCAACTAAAGCGCAACGCAACAAAACGCAGCACAAGGCGCAAAGCGCAAAGCGCAAAGCAAAAACAAAACCCAGACAAAACGAATCGCTGAAAACGAGCTCCGCGCCGCGACGAAGCAGCCCCCCAAAATGTGGCACGAACTCTGCCACAGCCACAGCCACTGCCTTTCAACGAGTAACCTTTCCTTTCGATGGGAGATGGTGGGGGCAGGCCATTCCTAGGGATCGAAATGTTTGCCGGAGCGTATCGGTGTATCTTAAAGATACAGATACGTTTATGATAGACGAGAGAGAACTATAATTGAAATCGGATTTCTATTTTTATGCCATGATTACTGCTATGCGATGCGATGCGATGTGGTTTGGTGTGTGCTCCACTCGAGTGTGGAGCTCTGGGCAAACCGAAGCGCGAAGGCATCGGCGGCTCATGTCTAATAAGCAGATTACGCAGCTCGCACTTGAATGCCCACCGAAATCGGTGGCAGGGGTGGCCAGTCCTCCTCCTCCCCCTCCTCCACCATCGCCAGTCAACAGCATTTGAAGAAGTACGCTCTGTAGCTCTTCAGCAGATTGGCAGATTCAAGTGTGTCGGCTTTTGGATGGCATCTGAATGCCAAATACGTGGGGGCCAGAATAAGATTTCGATTTCGATTTCGATTTAGAGCATACTTAAGCCATCAACGCAGATCAGCGCTAGATCGTCTATATTTGAGTCTCTTTTTTTTGGTGGGGGTGGGGGGTGGGGGGAATGACGTAATATTGTTCATCAAAGTCAAAGAAATCAGATTGCATAACGATTTGTACTCGTTTTTTTCTTTCTTGTTTTCCATTTCGTTACGATAAAAATGTTGTTTGAAATGTTAGCCACGTAGCTCTGAGCGACAAAAGAAAGTTCAATTACGAAAATTGTGCTATAATTTCAAATTCAAATTAAAAAAAAGAAACACAGAGTTATGCAGCAGGCCAAGATCTGGCATGGACACGTCCTTGCCACCAGCTGCCACCATGGAATCCCAAAGGGAATTCTGCCAAAGCTCTGATGCCCTTTGGACCTAGTTTATGGATTATCCCCTGGTTTGTGGGAATGAATGAAACTTATAATCGATCGATTGTAGATTAAAGATTAGACTGGACGATTATAGTGGTAGTATGATCGTGCGATTTGTGTGTTTGGGGGCCATTAACCGACTCGGCCTGCACGTGCAGGCGCACCGGGCCGGACGGGAGCCCCATCTGCGTGGCAGAGAGCGTTGCTTGATTGATGATAAGCCTCTGCCCTGGCCCGCTGAAAAGTATCTACATATGTTTTAATGGCATTTATACGAGTATATATGGTACTGTGTATGTGGGTATATATAGACCGCCGACTCGTACCGATGTAATAATCGTAAGCAATAATTTCTGAACTTTTGTGTTTGTGTAAGCAATTTTATTTAATTTTAATTTCAACTGTTGCCGAGTGTCTTGTCTCGGCTGGGCTCGTCTCTTCTCTTCTCCGCCATCTCATGACAATTTTAATATTATTTTTATATAAATCTTTCGGGGCCAATAAACCCTCGGCGACTTTTGCTCGCTATGGGGAAAACACAAAGGGGAAAGGGAATTTAATTACTTATTACTTGAATGCATTTAAAGATGGCCCAAATCCCCAGCAAGCACTTAGCCAAAGCATAAATGCCATCTGCGAGATGAGTGAATTAATTGTTAACAAACAAACAAACAAATGAATCAACAGCTTAATCTAAGGCTCAGCCATAATTCCCATCGGGTTAGTCATCAATCTCAGTAATCATCGGTAGCTCAATCTCAGTAAATGCCACACCCCCAGCGCCCACTCCACCCATATTTGGATGCATATTGCATGAGTTGAATGTTGTTTTTGTGGGTGGCAGGTGGCATCTCTCTGTCGTAGGGCGAGGAAGAGAATATCTTTCGGATGACTTTTTAGTCGTGCTCTTTCGGTGCTAAGGAAACACTTGGCCAATCCACAGACGGAATCTGGCACAGCGCATTCACCGAGCCTGTTGACTGTTTGCACAACTGTTTTTTCTTGTTTTCTCTGTAGATATAGTATCTATATCTGTCGAATATTTTCAGCTTACCTGGCAGCAAGTGTTCCACTTTGTTTTGTCACTTCTTTTCTTTTTGTTATTCTTTTTTCTTATTCTTCGTATTTATCATTCTGGCAGCGGAAATAATTCTTGCGATATATTGTGTGTACGGGAGATTGGCCTTTCGGTGCTTTCACTGCCCCCGCCCCTCCCCCCGCTCAGCGGAAGTGATAGAAAGTGTCGCCCCACAAAGCAACGGATATTGGAGGGAATAATCGAATTTCAAATGGCATTTTGCAACGATTGCTTTTCGATAATCGATTTGTTTGAGGAAAAGCCAGGAAAACGGGTGGAAATTGCAAAAGAACTTGGAAAATTCATTAGTTGTTGTCCGGCAGTAGCTGTATCGCTAAGATACTTTTACAGGCGTACTTCTCTTGAGATACATTTGGAAGATTTCTTGGTTTCCCTGTTTAAACTAAGTTTTTCTTTGATTTGATGAAATATCTTTCGATACAGCATTGTATCTGCTGCATTTCTCTGACAAATCGAGGAAATTATTCAATGAAATATATTCCAAAAGAACATCCATCAATCCGTGGGATAGACTTTAAGTACTGCTATCTTCAAGAGCAAAGCATGCAAATATTTAAAGTCTGGGGATGCCATAAGCTCTCCCCTGAAATATATGTACCCTCACGTGTGTATCTTTCTGTGTTCAACCACCTGTTGACTGCTGCCTCAATCGATTAGAATGTGCATCCCACAGATGCTCGCCCTCCTCCATAAACATTCATATCGAATGGATGCATCACTGGATGTATCGCAGCTGAGGCTGGTTTTCCAGGAAGTATTCGCGCGAGTCTCCTATCGAGTAGAGTGGAGCAGAGTAGAGTCGCTGAAGTGCCGTTTCTGCTATGTGTGGCACGAAATCATTTATCAATTTTAATTACAAACTCCGTTGGCAACGAAAATTTTCGACTTTGTTTTTCTTGGCTTTTTTTTTTTGGTTCTGCCTTTCGAAATGCTGTGTGGGGGGACGGATGGTGGGGGCTGGCCGGCTGGTGGCTTCAAGGTCTGCCGCATTCGGGGCGAACGCATGCCGCCGCCGCCGCAGCCGCCTCGAAAGTGTATCTCAAAGTTTGCTTTTGTTGCTGTAAGCGATTTTAATTGATTCCGAGTCAAATTGCCATTAACTGATAGAAACACGAGTGGTGCGGAGCACACCTTCGGAGCCCCGGCCCCCACCGCTGATTTTCTGAATCCGCATGCCGAAACTTCATTACTTGCTCTTCACTTGGTCTGTGTGTGTGTGTGTGTGTGTGTGTGTATCCCATAGATACGTAGTACGAGTAGTAGATACTCATCGTCACATTGCTGTAATTACAAGTTGCATGATTCTGGAGAGTCACGCCACAAAACAATGAAAGCCATCGACGAAAGAACAACACAACAAAACACAACACTCGTAAAACACACACAAAACAACAACAACATCAGAATGATGTCTACTTATAAAAAAAAACACACACACACACACACACATAAAAAAAACTAGACTAACAGCAATACGCCATTTCGAAAAGCCAAAAAAAAAAAAACACTGAAGAAGAATCGAAACAGAAACAGAAACAGAGAAAAAAAAAAGACAGCAATTGAAAGTTTGTTTATCTCGTAGGTACCTGGGACTTTAATCGCTTAATTGAAATCAGTTGATACGCGAAATCAAATTAAATTCATCGCGAGTGAAGCTGCCAATAACAGTGGAACAAAATTATAGCCACAATCGCATTAAAGCCATTTAACGACTAGAAAAACAAACAACTAAAATCACTTTTTTCATGGGGGGAAATATGAGGGTTTTTTTTTTTAATAGTTTAACAAATTTCGTGAACAATTCCGTACGACTTTCATTAGAAAGATAGATATCTCTGAGATGAATTATCCATATGATTCCATTTATTTGAAACTCTAGAAACAATAGCCCTTCTTCTTGGGCTTGGAAGTATATTTTAAAATTTAATTTAAATTTAAAAATAGTTTTAGGGTGCATTTTAACAATCATTTAAGCCAAGACAGCGAATATCTACTGCCATTTAATGTGAATTTAAGGTGTAATTAAAATGTTAATCCAATGTTAATTTTCGATTTATTCCTGAATTCCGTTCTAATGCATAATTAAATAATTAAAATAATTTGAATCTTTAAAAAAAAAACACCTGACTCAATATTTGATGCCAAAATATTAGTTTGTCCGTCTGTTTTTTGTTTACAGGTAAATGTTTTCCCCTATTTCAGCCATTTCTCGAGATCGGCGAATAATGGGTATTATGGGGTATTATGACATCGATAACAAAGACCCAGGCACAGACACAGAATATTCTTTGTTTATTGTTCGGAATAATATTTGCACAAATGCCAAAAGCCAAAAGCCAAAAAACACAATCACACTTTCCAGGTGTGTATCTGGATCTGTATCTGCAGTACACTGTATCCGGATTCTGATCGGATTCTGATCGGAATCCGCTTGGGTTGACAGGGGATACGGACTTATAGTATAGTATATATACTAAGCTGCCTCTAATCACAGGCAATTTTCTCCTTAAACTCATTTTTTTTGTTTGTTTTTTGATTGTTGAGTCGTAAACTTTCTATTTTCATTTGGGCTTTTAATGAATTGCTCAATTAACTTGCTCAATTTATATTTTTGTAGCCGACAATCGGACAGACAATCGGCAATTTACTTTTGTGTTAATAAAATTATTTAAGCCAGAATTGTTTTTGCCCATCATTCGATTAAAACACGAGCCACAAATCGACCCAAAAGGGTTGCATAACCCACAATCGAGGGGGGGAGGGGGTTCATATTGAGGAAACCCAAATGAAAATTAATTGAATAACAAGTTTTTAAGCTCAAATCTAAACAAAAACTAAATCTTTCTTTCTTTGTCACGTTTTAACACACAAAAGAGACGAAAAATAGCAGACGAGAGAGTAACAATTAAACCAAACCCCCTCCAGCCCCCCTTCCCCCTTTCCCCCCGAATGTAGAAGCAAAACCGAAAGTTCAGAAGCAACAGAAAAGTAACGAAAGAAAAAAGGAAAAAATGAGAAGAAGAAAAGTAAAAACTAAAAGAAATTCAATTTCCGGGTGAAAGACCATTAATCTACAGATCAGCTGTTTTCACTATAACAACAAAAAAGAAGAAAGAAGATTTTTGACTATTAGCGATAATCGTATATATTATGTATATATTTTTATAGAATTCGCTGTGAAAGAACCAATGAAAGAAGGATAGATGATATATGTATGTTTCAGGAAAGCCTTAGAGGTACTATTCTTTCCTTTCCCTCTACCGTAGGGCATTCAAAACACCTGTGGGCTTGGTTTTTCTTTGATTCTTGGGTGTGTCGCGGGAACTTTCGCTTTCAGTGTCCGCTTGGAAGTGTATTGCGAGGTACAGTACCGCCCCTCCACCCACCGCCGAGTTGTATGTGAAGTTATGCCAAAAAAAAGCACCTCAAGTGAATCTGTGCCTGTGTCTGTGCCTGGCCATCATCGTATCGCTGTTGATTTTGTTGAATCGAATCGAATCGAATGGTTTATGGAATTGAATGCGTATTTGAAATGTCGGTCGAACCGGTTAGGGGTTTTGGGGGGTTTGAGGTTGCTCGATGATCGGCATAACAATTAGCCGTGATTTGCATTTCTAGGGTTGGAGCTGGAGCTGGCGGCGAGTGGGGTTTGCCCAAGAATTCCAGATTTCCAGACACTTTCGTTTCGTTCGACCTTTGCGGCACTGGTAGTCTGGGTCCCACTGGGTCCTTCCTTTTGTTGCTCGCTGGCTTTGTGCTCGCTTGGCCACCGATACTTACTCGGCTAGATACAGATACATTTGCAATGGACACGGCTTATTGGGTCAGGGTCGCCCTGAATGAGTCTGTGTCTTGCCAAACAGTCAAACAGCGTAGCGGAGCCAGCCAAGACATCATCAGCTACAGATACAGATACAGATACAGCTAGCACACACAGCGGACAGATACAGATACAAATATAGCAACAGCAACAGGTCCCCCCTCCCCGCACCCCCCACCAACAATAGCAGTAGTAATGGCAACAAGCTTGGCCCGACTTCGACCTCAGAGCCTCAGAGCCATACACCGATCGGCCGCACCTCCAGCGCCGTCTTGTATTATATTTCTCGTGCGGTGCTGCGCCGCTGCCACTCGTAGTAATGCAGTGCACGAGTGCGAGTATCTGCAAGATACATTAACGCTCTTGCCTCAATGCCGCTGCTGCTGCCGCTGCTGCTGGGTTTCTTTTCGGGCATCCATCATGAGCAAATAAACATTAATCAAGCAATCAAAACAGCGCCAAGCTAAAATCAAATCTTGCAAAATGTTTCGTTCGATTTTCGACTAAATTATAACATTGAACCGTTATTCTGCTGTGCGCCGAAATAACGGTAAACCTAATGAAGCTAAATTATAATAATCATGTGTCTGTACGGCTGCTGTCGCTGTCTCTCTCCGATTATTATGGCATCGCATTCTTGTTCATCTCTCATTAATGTTATTGTTGATATTGTTCTGGGGGTTCCGAATATAAAGGCCAACGGATTCGGCATCCCATTCGAAGCGGTCGAAACAAGTATAACACATACGGTATGTAGTATAACAGTGTATACAATGTAGAGGCAGAGATTATTGTTGCTACCGATAATTATTTACATAATTTGTATTTATTTTTGGCTTTTGTTGTCGCTTTGTGCCGCGGCTTCTCCTAATTAACATCGTCATCTAAGGGGAACAATAGAGGGAAAGATAGAGAGAGGGGGGAAAAGTACAGCTCTTATCAGCAGCCCTCCTTCGAAAAATATGTACATATTTCTTCCACTCTTATCAGAAAATGTTTCGGTTTTAGGTTTTATTTTGTTTTGGTGTTTTTGCTTTTTGTCGTTCCCGTCTGCATTTCTGTGACAAATGGGAATTGGTAATTAGTGTCGAAGAAAATAGCAGCAAAGGAAGCGAACAAATAAATGAGAAAAACCAGACCCTATAAATAGAAAGAAATAGAAATTCCCCCATAGACGGACACAAAACGTACCTTTTTTCTGGCAGTGCATAAACCCAGCCGCCAGAAGTGAGGTGCGAGTGCGAGTGCGAGGTGCATACAAAATAATGAAATCGAAAACGGACGGCCTGCAAAAATGCAATACGAAAATGGCATAAATGCAGCTTACACTAACACATGCACACACTCTTCTAGGCACACGCACGCACACGCACACAGAAAGAGTGAGAGACGGAGAGGAGACCGACCCGTTTGATCGCTTTATCAGCTGAGACCGAGCAGAGCAGCACCCGCATTGCATTGCATTGCAAGCACGAAGAAGTGGATAAAGAGAGAGAGAGAGAGAGAGAGGGAGAGACCAGTTCGATCGACATCGACCGACTAACCCAACAGATCGTGGTGTGTGTGTGTGTGTGTTTGCTTGTGTTTTATGTGCCCTTCTAAAAAAGCCCCAAGCTCGAAACTCACTCAAGAGCAGCTGCTCCAGTGTGACGTCAGAAAAGCTTTTATTATTTCGTTGTGCGGAGCGAGAGTGGCCGAACACCAACCGAACCGAACCGAACCGAACCACTCACTCGCGAATATTCTCAGCAGCGGCAGCGGCAGCGACAGCGACAGAGAGCCAGAGGCAGAGGCAGAGCAGAGTCGTCGATTCAATTCATTTTATTTTTTATTTCTATTTTTATTTTTATTTTATTTCCAATCCAAACGCGCAACCCAACGGACGGCTCTCGGCTGTGCGGTGCCTGAATCAAGAAATATATTAAAAAGAGATATACCATATATGTACATACATACATGTACGTGCGAGCAGAGAGAAAGAGATGCCAAAAAGTTAAATATTCGAATGAAATAAAAAGTCTCTGTGTGCCAAAAGTGAAGTGAAGAAGTGAACCGTAGTACCACTATTTCCAATTGTGATTCCGAAATACATAAACGATTTGCGAAACGAAATTTACATCCAAAGTCGAGACAGACCGAACCGAACCGAACCAGCGGCGGCCTGCTGCCATCCCATCCATACGTTGTACGTACGGGTAGACAGATACCGTTACTCCGAGGAGAAGACGTAGTCGCGTTTCGTAGGCGCCAATCGGGCACCCGTTTGCTCCCCCGGCCGCTAAGCGCCTCTCCTCCCCAATGGTTAGGCCGATGCCGATGCCGCTACTGTGCTAAAACAAAATCCACACGGAATCCAAATTCGTTTTTGCGTTACATTTTTCTGCACTGTCGGTACGTAGAAACGTAAAACAAGCCACACAAACACTCGAGGGAGGAGGGGACAGAAATGGAGATACAGATAGAGATAGAGAGAGAGAAATGGAAGAAAAAGCAACGATTTTCACTTTTATTTGAGACCAGTCCCCATCGTCTAAGCCAACTAGACATACAGCAGCTACCAGTCTGCACAGATACAAACACGTGTGCATATGTACATATGTATGTATGTATGTATGTATGTATGTTTGTGTGTACGTGTTGCACCTGTTTGCATGTTGCTGTTGAGGTTTTTGGCCAACTGAAATACAGTTATTATAATGACGAACGCAGCTAGAAATTGGTGAAAATGATTCCTATTCCTGTGACTTGTATTTATCTCTACTCAAACGATTGGATAGTCTTACCGATTACAGAAAAAAAACATCGCTAAAGAAAGTGATTAGCAAAGCAATAAACCACCATTTCCGAAGTTTGTTTAAAGAATTTGATGTGCGAAAAGTATTCAAGCGAATTATCAGATCAAAGAGAAAGTATACCCAAAGTTATGGGGATGCTTTTCTAGGGACAAATGCACTAAAAACCTCTTCAAGGGCAAATTCCTTGCAAGCCTTTTGCGGATTGCCTCATGAAAATGCAGTAAACAATTACAATAAATACACGACAGGCGCAATTTGTGTTCGTTTATTGTGGCGACGACGTCAATGGCAATTAATAAATAAATAATTGGCAAAGAAAAGTACAAAAAAAAAACAAAAACCAAAGCAAAGATTAGTATTCCGACTAGCGGATACCCACTGCTCGGATGTGTTTCCTAGTGCTAAGAGACTTCCTTCTGCTGTATGTCTGTTCATAGAACATACCCTTGTTCTCTGCCACTATACCCCGTATAATAAAAACAAATACGAAAGCATCTCCAGCCCAGAGCTAACTGGAACTGAGTGAATAATAATGCTCTCAACTCAACCCATCAGCGGGTGCCCCGAATGTGAACCCAGCCACGCGGCAGTTCTCATACGGAGATGCAAAGCAAGCAGAACGAAACCCCCCAACCACACCACAGCACACCACAGCACACCATACTGAACCGAACCCGGACACAGAAAGACAATTTTAGTTGGTTATAATACGAAATTCACACGAAAACTAAGCACAAATTAATGCACCCATAGTCGCAGTCGCAGTCGGAGTCTCAGTCTCAGTCGGAGTCTTAGTCTGAGCTTTGCTGCTGTTCTCTCCGTTTGCCTGTGAATGATATTTTGTTATACAAAAAGCTTTTTTCAAATAAATTTGCATGCGATTTGTGCAAATCGTCCGGCCGGGTCGCGCCACGACGCACTCCACTCCGCACTCACCGGGTCTGCTCGGGGCTTAACTAAGTTATTTAGACTGTGAATCATGCGATAGGACGACGCAAAGAATCTATGTATTTGAATTGTATTATGGCACTCTGGTCCAAGTGCCTCAACCTCAACCCCTAGCCACTGTCCCTACCTCCCTCCCGCCCTCACTGCTCCTATGTGTGTGTGTGTGTGAGTGTATAGTATACACTGCGGTCGGCTAGGCAGCCAGTTATGCCAGAAAATTAAATTTTTACAGTGAACGGCACAAACAAAATGATAAAAAAGAAAGAGAAAAAACCTAAAGCAGATAAAACTTATACAAGAGATAGAGCTAAACGATATAATAGCCCCACACCACACACACACACACACACACACACGCAGTAGCACGAAAAACAGAAGGCGAGAATTAGAGAAGTGGGTAATCGGGGAATGGGGAATTCGCTCCCCTGGCCCCCCTGGCCCCCCGCACCTGCCTCTCCCTTTTCGATATTCTGCCACGATAACAACGCGGAACTTTTGGCCGAACCGAACCGATACGAGCCAAAAATGATTGTTGCTGTTGTTTTTGTCGATTAAAATAAGCAATAAATAGAACAGAATTTAATGTTTAGCGCAGCGCGTAGGCTGCACTCAGACGACACACACACACACACACTTGCACACACGAGGGCAGCCGAGAGAACGGAGACACTGAAAACGAATTTAGCAAAATTTAAAGCAAATTAATTAATTAAAAGAAGCCCCCGGGCGGCACATCACATTTGGCATTGGCTAGATAATACATATGTACATACATATGTATATACATACATATATTTAATGGCACAAAACAACAAATAAATTAATAAAACAGCAGTGACAAAACAACAAAAATTGTGGTGATGATGATGATATTGAAAGAAGCAGACCATTTATAGGGATGTATGTGTGTGTGTATGGGGAGAACGAGAACCTTCCTCTGAGCAACGGTAGTGGTGTTCATAGGCGAAAGCTTATCGCCAGAAGCTTTTCGCTACAAAGAGGGACAGAGAGGGAAAACAACCAAGAAATGATCGATTCCATTCAAGGTTTTCTGGAAAGATTTGAGTCCCAAAGGCAGCTTTTCAAAGGAAATCCCATGAACGAATCGAAAGATTCTTTGGTTTTGGGAGAACTCTAGAAAGCCTTTGGAACACACTCAGATGACTGTAGTGTGAATTTCTCAACTTTTTCAAGGCATTTTCTGGAAATATTTTAGCCACACAAAATTTAAAAAAAAATAAGCAAAAGAATAGAGACGAGACCCTAACTGGCTTTGAGTTTGAGGCGACAACCGACAACCAAATATAGAAAATATAGTGTATAGAATCGATAATCAAAAATCGATGTAATATTTCGTGTATTTGTATTCAAGATATTTGCTCTGTAATCGTTTTTGATCTGTTATTGACATTCGTTGTGCGTTTCGTTTACTTTCGTTGCAGTGCGGGACACTAGACGGAGCCGAACAGGTATATCATCAGCAGCGCAGCAACAGAATGGACGTCTACCAGATCGACGATGGATTCCACTCAGACGGCGGCACCGAGACACCGCCGCCGTCGCCCAGCTCGGGCTCCTCGATAGCCTCGACCTCGGACCACGGATCGCTGGAGAGCGTGGACACCGGGGGAACACAGCGCCTGGCTGTCCTCTCGTTCGAGCAGGTGAGCAAGCTGCACGACGTGATGGACGAGAAGGTGGCCATACATGGACGCGGCAACTTCCCCACACTGGAGGTGACGCTCAAGGACCTGGTCAACCTGGTGCGCCGCAAGCTGGAGGCGGAGGTGAACGCCGGCGGGGCCGGGGTCTTAGTTAAGGACATCCGCCTGAACGGTGGGGCAGCTAGTCATGTTTTAGCCAGCGAGGATCAGCCATACAATGACCTGGACCTGATATTTGCCATCGAGCTGAGTACGCCGCGCGTCTTCGACCGCGTCAAGGTGGCCGTGCTCAACACTCTGCTCGACCTGATGCCCGAGGGCGTCTGCAAGCGTCGCATCTACACGTGCTCCCTCAAGGAGGCCTATGTGGGCAAGATGGTCAAGGTTAACAACAACAATGACGGCGACCGCTGGTCCCTCATCTCGCTGGGCAACTCGCCGGGCCACAAGAACGTGGAGCTGAAGTTCGTCGACTCGATGCGGCGCCAGTTCGAGTTCTCCGTGGACTCGTTCCAGATCGTGCTCGACTCGCTGCTCCTGTTCTACGACTGTGCCGCCCTACCCATCTCCGAGAACTTCTACCCGACGGTGGTGGGCGAGTCCGTGTACGGGGACTTCCAGGAGGCGCTCTACCACTTGCAGAAGAAACTGATCTCAACGCGCCAGCCAGAGGAGATCCGCGGCGGCGGCCTGCTCAAGTACTGCAACCTCCTGGTGCGCAACTACAAGGCCGTCGACTCGCAGCTGATCAAGACACTGGAGCGGTACATGTGCTCGCGCTTCTTCATCGATTTCCCGGACATCAACACGCAGACCACAAAGCTGGAGGCCTACTTGCGCAACCACTTCTGGGGCGTCGACGAGGAGCCCCTCCAGTATCAGTACCTGATGCATTTACGCGAGGTGGTCGAGATGTCGACGGTCTGCCTGATGAGCCACGAGCGGCGACAGACGCTGCACCTCATCCAGTCGCTGGCCGCCCAGGTCCTCTACAACAAGCAGGAGAAGCAACAACAGCAGGCCCAGGAGCAGTACCATCAGCACCAGCAGCGACAGCAACAGTTCCTGGACTCTGCGCAGCAACAGCAGCAGCAGCAGCAGCAACAGCAGCAGCAGACACAAGCTCAGGCGGCGGCGCAGCAGGGCACAACGCTCACCCTGGTCTCGCAGTCGCCGCAGTCGGCACAGGGACAGACCATCTACGTGCAGCAGGCGGCCCCGCCCACGGTCTGCTGCACAAGCAGCAGCGATCAGTCCGCGGCAGCGGGCCCACAGACCATCCAGATACAGGCGCCGGGGCTCATCTATGCCAACGGCGTCTACTATGCACCTGTGATTCCCAGCACCATTTGCACGTGCAACTCCACCTGGCTGAGCACGTGATTGGGGCAGCAGCAGCACATCCAACAACGCCAGCATCAGCATCAGCATCAGCATCATAGGCAGCAACAGCAACAGAAGCATCATTGGCCAGAGAATGCGTTGGGATCATCGACAACAACAACATCAACAACCATAAGGCTCTTGGCTGAAACTGAACTAACTCCAAAACCCCCACCTCCACCCACATCTTCATCGTCCCCAGCCCCAGCCCCACCTCGCATTCAAATCCAAGTCCCGATCAACAGCAATAAGGGGAACAACGCCACTATAGATAAAGATGGAAGCCCGACCACAACCATGACAGGTATTGAGAAAAGCCTCAACGATCCGGAGGGTACAGCAGCAGGAGCAGACGCAGCAGACGCAGCAGACGCAGCAGACGCGGGAGGAGAAGGTGGAATCACTGGCAGCCTGGTGGTCACCCCGAAGCAGATTGAAGGTGTACCCGTCTACAGCCGGGAGGATTGCAGCAAGGCGGGCACCTACAGCGGACAGTTTGCCTTCTTCTATCCCCATGATGGATCGCCGCCCAGTATGCTGCTGCTGGGCGAGAACTCCTATCTCAATGTAACCGAGAACCAGGACTAGGAGAAGGATCTACAGCAGCATTTTGTTTAAGCGGTATTTCCGATTGCTAACGAATTCCTCTCTGTGCCCCTATCTGTACGACGACCCACTGTTCCATTCTACAATTCGGTGTGTCGAGCTACTGTACACTTTCCACGACACATCCACCCTCAAAACTCAACAAAAAGAAAGCTCTATTTTTCAGACTGAAGTCCAGCCGCTGTTAGATGTTGATCAGGGCCAACAAACAAAAAAAATTTAAAAAAAAAAACCAAAAGAAAACGGGCTGAAAAACTCAAAGAAAAATTCTTAAATTATAAACTATAAAACAGGGTTTTCTGCTCACACACACACATACACAGACTTTTCTAGGATGTTTCGTTGTAAAGAAACCAAAACTCATGTAATATCGAAAAAAACAAAAAAATTCTGTTGGGATATACCTAAATTTCGTTCCTGTTTTTCTGATTTGATTTTTCCTTTCATCAATTTTGTCTTTCTCTTTCTCTTTCCCTTTCCTATTTTTTTTTGTGTAATAAAACAATAGAAACCCCAGAATTTGAATTTAACTTGGAATTTTGAAGTACGCCCTACCTCCCCCACACGCCCATAATTTTTGAGTAGAAAAATACTTAGTTACATACGATATATATATAGCCTCATAAATGTACGATTAAATTGAATGACTTTTTGGATGGCAAGTGCAGGAGTACGGGAGCACGGGAGCACGGGAGTACGGGAGTACAGGAGGAGTGTCGTCGGTTCCAGTCCAGTAGAAATTCCAAGCAAAAGTCCAAGTGCAGGCAAAACAACGATGATATGATATGATATGATGAAACAAGTGATGAGATAATATGTAAATATTAGTCAAATTGAACTGTCGATGTCGGAAGAGGAGGAGAGAATGATAATGATGACTGGGTTGAGATATATAGGAGGATGAGGCGGAGGAGATGATGTATTTATCTGAGGGATGCTCATCAGCATCAGAAGAAGTTGCTCAACGAAATTCAATTCACAAAAACAAAACAAAAAATTAATCAATAACCAATATTGTAATCAAAAATCAAAAATCAAACGTAACGTAAATCAACAAAACGAAAAATCTCTAAACGGATAAGAATGAGAAATTTGGAATGGAATGTCTGGAAGAATTTAATGTCATATTTTGTAGTGTTTTTTTTTAGCAGTGCGTGTCAGGCAGCATCAACATTTGTGAGTGAGTGATTGATTGATTGATTGATGGATGGATGAACGGATGGATGGATGGATGGATGGATTGAAGCATGCTATGAGAGAAGCAGTTAATTTCAGATGGGTGATAATTTATGAATGATTAACTGATATACATACATATATAAAATAAATCAAAATATGCTGTCGAAAAGCAACTATTTATAACTTTTGAAAGCGTTCAAACATCAAACAAACAAACAAAAAAAATCAACAAAAAACAACAAACTTTCTGCTCTATGTGTGAGTTTTGTTTTGCAATTGCAAACAACATAAATCAAATGACTAAAATATGTAGAAGCAAGCATATATTTATCTATATATTTGTGTATATTTATATCCACAACAAATGAAAGACAAGACAACAATGCTCGATGATTCGATGATTTGATGATTTCATGATTCGACGATTCGATGACGATTACGATGTTTCCTCTCTGTGTGCATTCTTCGAGAACTCTGAGAATTGTTACCACTTACGCACTTTTGTATAATGTTAACCCTGAACTTGTGTTTTGAATTTATGTATTAACTTTAGTTTAGACACATTCGTGACATATGTATGTATGCAATGTGCGATGTACGCTGTATGTATGTATGTATGTGTATATATCCAGATTATCTATATGCATATTCGACAAGGCCCGAAGCCAACGTATTCCAATTTGCTTGCTGTTCGAGCTGCCTCGAAGGGGGCATGGAATGAGCGCGCCGCCTTCCTTGCCGGCGAACAGGACAGCCTGCAAGACATTTTACTTAGTGCAAACTTTAAAGCAAGAAAAACTTAAACTGAAACTGACAGCAAAACCTAAACTAAACCAAAAAACAAACGAGAAAATCCACAAAAAAAAAACAACAACAAGAAAATGCAACATGGAAATTATGACAAATTTGTCGACTCGGCTGCAAAAGAAAAGGGTTTATTATTTTTATGTTTTGTTTATTTGGATCCCATAGCTAATGCTGCCTGGGCTAGGCGGATTTTGTCTTTACATACAATACCATACAATACAATACAATACAATAAAATACAATACAATACAATACCATACAATATATAGATACATATATACACATATATATATTACTTAGATATATGTTAGTTGGATAAGCCTGTAGAGAAGTGGACATTTTTGAAATATCTCTAGCGCGTAATCTTAAATTTATACATTTACATCTACAATACAGATAAAGATCCAGATACAGAGACCAGATATAATTGTAAATTCAAGCAAATCAATCAACAATCCATTGAGATTTGTATATAATATATACTTAATTACGTATATCTAATTATTGTACCAACCAGCACACACACCCCAGACACTCACACAAACACCACACCACAACACACCACACCACACCACACATACATACACAACACAACACAACACAATATATATATATATATACATATATTACTTACATATTACATTAAATATATAAATGATAATAATAATGTATCTATATCTACATATATATACAACAATTACCATACATATTACTTCTGTGCGCTTCTTGCGATCTAAGGAATTTCAATAAAAACAATCAAAAATACCTAAAAAGTATAAAAACCGCGAAAAATTACCACAAAAAAAATACACAAAAAACAAAAAATATAAATCTATCCAGGCATTTCTTAATCCAGGGTTTGGAATGGGAATTGGAATGGGGATGGAGATGGGGATGAGGAAAGGGGAAGAGAAATTGAAGTGGTCACATCTATAACCAGTTGGCCATTCCATCGGGCAGCCAACTGTTTCCTCCTTTCCAATTTCATGGCGGCAAACATCTGCTGATTATGAGAGTGGACATGGACACAAAGGCATCTTCGGAGCCAGACCCAGGCACAGGCACAGGCACAGTCACAGTCACAGCCTGCAACTAGGAATCGGAGCTGGACTCGAGCTTGGACCCAGACCCAGCCTCAACCTCGACTTTAGCTGCATCTTCATCTCCAGCTGTTTCGCTTTCGCCTCTGCTGCTGGCTTCACGTTCGTTTTACAATTTAATTCGCATGTGTTTTTTTGGATTTTGTCCCAGGTAATTGTATAATGTCGTAGCATCGTCCAGTCTCCGTGTTACGACCCGCACCGGTCTATGAAGTTGTTGATAAGTGGAAAATATGACAAAAACAAAGCCGCAGGGGAATCGAATGCTATGCGGCAGCGTCTTTGTGTTTGTATCTTGTATCAGTGATGATTTATGCATTTTGATTAAGTTGTTTATGGCCAAAAGAGTTTTTCGCGTGCCTCGAAAGATACTAAGCACGCCAAAAATAGATAGCAAGTCTAGGCGGATGAGCGGACAAATGGATATTTGCTGAAAATGTCTAAGGAACCGGATCTACAGTGCACAAGTTAAGCATGCCATAGCATAGCATACAATGCCATTCAGGTGTTCAGATTCAAATTAGGCGCGCCAGCTACGCGATATGAATTTCGTGATCAATTTTATTAAATAATATGCCACTTTGTTATGGCCTTAGTTAGTTAGTTCCTATGGATAAATCTATACTTTCAGGAAGAAAATAACATGCTATGTTTCTAATGTTTTAAAATTAAAAATTCCCTCCAATTCGTTTGAATGCATTTCATTTTAGCTCCTAAGTATGCTATGAACTTGAATTTCGATGGCTTAACATTTTAACGAAAGCTCAAATTTTCGAGCTCACGCGCCTAACAGTTCAAATTTTCACACGTGAAAGCTCGAATTTTCGAACTAGCTCGCTGAACAGTTCGAATTTTCGAACTTTGAGCGCACTTAACAGTTGATGGAACCACTAACCATTAATCTATGTTATAGATGTACATGTTCATACACCGAACATGTCGCAAAGGAACTTTCTGGATTAGATCCCAGGGTCTTCGGCTCTGGCCGGGCCGCCGCGTCATCATAACAAACAATATGTTCTTACAATATTTTTTCCACAGTACGTTATCACATTCTGCATGTGTACATATACAAAGATGCTACGGTTGCTGCCATTTTTGAACTGTGATATACGTACATAAGTACATACATATGTATGTACAATATATATAATATAGTTAAAAAAAAATTTCCTTGTCCTTATGAAGGACGAAGCAACAAGGACGTTTCCAGACATAAATATCTTTTTTTCCCCTTATTTGTGGCCCGATCGGCTCTTGCCGTGGCCCGCCGCGATCAGAAAAATCTCCTTGATCCTTCGGTAAGGACTATAACAACCCGAACCATACATATTGAGTTCTCTTGGCTATTTGCGGGCCGATCTAGGCGTGCGACAGCTTCCTGTGGTCGAAAAAACGTCCCTGATTTGATGGAGTCCTTATGAAGGATCAAGGACATTTTCCCCAATCACAAATATTTAGTTTTCTCCGCTATTTGTAAACCTATTTGGTCGTGCCTCGCCCTTTTTGTAATTGGGATAGTTTCTCCGATAGAGGATACAACAAGGATGGTGTTTCAATCATTTTATTTATAATAACTAAGCTTAACATAACATACATATATATAAATAAACATGTGGAAAACATTTGTGTCTATTATCAAAATTAAGATATACATATCTAGTCTAGGACACCGTCTGGCGGAGAGAAATCGGATACGACTCGGTTTGTGGCAAAGCGTAGTTTACATAAGTTCTATGTGAAGAAAGATATATTTTAGAAAGCTCACCCTTTCGACTTCCCGAGAGGACGAGGAGCTACGGCGGAATCACCCCCGACCTGCTAAAAGTAAAGGAAGTGTTAAATAAAGTAAATGGAGGAGGAGATCGTAGAATAGTAGTTTGTGGCCAGATAGGGTAATGGAGCTAGAGGGGATACAAAAATAAAATAATAAGTACCAAGAAAAAATAGTCAATGGAAAAAATGAATATGGGGAAACAAGGATAACTTACCCGGTCAAAGCCGATGAGGTAAAGCAGGAGGGAAAATTATTCCAATTCTTATAGGGTATAAAAATACAACCAATACCCAACCATGCAACAGAAAAGCTAACAGCGAACGTAACAGTTGATGGAAATTAAAGCTGTTGCTGGGACTTTCTCTCTTTTTGTGGGATTTGCTCTCTTTTTCGTGGTGGGATTTTTCATCGCAGCAAGGTCCTTATTTTCCGCGGTTTAACTCAAGTTGTTATCCTGTTTAAATAAAGGGGGTTTTAATCGGCCCATTTCGTTATTTCGGTTACGGGAATTCTCAATTTTTTCAAAAATTCGGTAAAAGACAAAAATTGGACAATGGAGGTTTTTTACACTGAACTTTCCAAGGGGCTCATACGGTATATTTTGTAATTTGTGTCGTATTTTCGGTGTATTTCTGAGGTCTGCTGATGCACAGTGTGAACTGATCCCCATTCTCGTTTTAATTTCGTCGGTCTTGCCGCCCCAAAACGCTAACATGATCCTCATTCCCGTTTGAATTTTCCTCATGGGGTATAGTTGCGTTATTTTTGATGGTCAGACGGTCACACTGCGCCTCTCTCCGTCAACGATAAAATGAGTCGTAATTTCAAATGGGGTTTTAAAAAAAGGTATGGACAATAAGCAAAAACAGCCAAGGCAAATTGAAAAGGTTCGTACGAACGTCACCTCACCTCGCGAGTGAGGACAATATACCTTGAAGACAAAATCGTCTGCTTGTATATTAGGTATATTCAAGGTATATTGGGCCAATTGGGTGCTTTCACCTTGCATGCGCTCTCTTACATTGTACTTCCGTGCAACATTCCGTCTAAATCCTTGTCGCTCACTCACTTTCAAACAATTTCTATTTGGCGCGCACATTGATGGCCTAATTGCATTCGTTGAATAATTCGTCAGTATATTTACGGTTTATTTCGAAAATAAACGGTATATTTTGGTATATTTCTGAGGTCCGCTGAAGCTCAGTGTGAACTGCTCCCCATTCTCGTTTGAATTTTCGTCGGCCTTGCCGCCCCAAAAATTGAACATGCTCCTCATTCACGTTTTCACTGACGAAGCAAGTGGATAGCGGAGTTGGCAAAAGAGGAAGAGAAACTCGAGAGAACGGGAAACGTAACGCGACAAAGCAATAAAAGAGTGTTCCGAGCCCCGTATCTGCTGTTGGAGCTCGAGTTTGATTCATTGATTAACGAAAAGAGTGCGTATAGTAAATGTGAATCCGATTTTGACTGCAAATACTCACAGAGACACACACTGGCACAGAGCCACAGACACTCGTTCAGCGTTCAGCGTTACTTGTGCATGCATACATACATGTAGACACACATATAGAAGAACGGACAGAGTTACCTGAAGCTGAAGCTCCGCCGCGCCTACCACCAACTACCGCGTTTTCTTTTATCTCATACTCTCCGCCACCCCCTGTGTCGCCTCACCCGTTTACACACGCGTGCGAGTGGGTGTCTGTGTGTGTATGGGAGCGAGTGCTTTCGCGTGTGGGTGTGTTTGTGTTTGTGCATTACTTACGGTGTTTTCATTTCGAAAAAGTTGTGTGTGCATTTTTGAAAACGAGGCCAACAACGGTACTATTGGGCTCGATTCTTGAGAAGTTATACAAAGCTACCACACGGGTTATACAATGCCATAGTATTTTGATTCTGATTCGAAATGGGCAAAAAACGTTGGTGGAAAGGGGGCTTGCTATATAAATACACAAGCCCACGCGCACACACAGACACAGCCCCGCGCACACACTCTCAATTTCATAGATGCTATAGTATCCGTATCCGAAAGAGGAGAAAAAAGATACAATAACCTTCAAGAGCGTAGCTTGTGCAACTTCCAGTTTGCGCCACAAGAGCCAGCCAGAGCACCAGCAGCAGCAGAATGGCCAGAACGGGGGCTGCAGAGGCAGAGCTGTACTAATTATTTATGATTTCGGTTGATTAGTGAGTTGTCTCTCCGAACTCCCCAAGCAAACATTTTCCGCCATGTCTGTGTGTGTGTTGGTATGGTGTGGTGTGGTGTAGTGGTGGTGGTTTGGGTGGTGGTAACGTTCATTCAGTGACAGGTTTATCCACGAACTCCGACTCAGGGAAAATTGTAGATACCCCTTTCTGTTCCCCTGTCCGCCTGCTGACAACGCCATGTGTACGTGCTGCAGGGGCTTCGGATGCATTACAAATTTATACGAAAATACATTAATAAGCGAGTGGTAAACCATTTGAATGAACAAACCCCAGCTCAGAATCTGAATCAGAATCGAGCCGAACCAAACCATAACCACTGTAAACACACCATCGCCCCCAGCCTTGATTCAGCTTTCTCTAAGCCCGTGAGTTTTCCTTGAAATTCTGTGTTCTGAATATCAAATATGACTGCAGTACGCGTACCACCCTACCACCCTCCCTCCCTAGCCCTGCTTTCTGCCCACTGTGGCCTGACCTTTCGACTGACCAATGCCTGCCAGCCATCAATCGAGTTAGCTCAGATTCACCTCCGACTCAAAGCTGCAGCTGCGGCAAGGAAACGATGAATGCGATTCCCCACCTGTCCGACGGTTAATTGCATCCCCAGTCAATAATCCGTAGCCCCCACACATGTCCTTCCGCCTGTCCAGGACGGAAGCTCCGTAGCTCAATTATCAAATTGTTTTCAAATTGCTCGGAGACCAACGAAATCACAGTGGGCCAAAACGATGGCAGATGGTACCTGTTATAATATTCAAAAAGAATATTTCTTCAATGAACTTGTAAAAAGCAGCTCATACCTCCACTGGTTACAAAAAAAGTTCGGTGCATAGTGTAATTACCCTCCATGTGTTGTTTTCCAACCATTCAACACACTCTGACGGTCGCCGTAGATTGGAGTATTTGAATTGAATCAGTAAGAACCCCTAAGAATTGTACCTATCTGTACCACTGTGCCCTTCGGACATTCCCCTGCCAATGGCTGCTGCTTCATTATAACAAACGTTTTAGCATTGGCCATGCAAGTGTGCGGCATTTCCTTAATAGAATTGTAATTTCCCCAACAATTCCGAGTAATATCGGATCTATTGTACCGACGGACAGGCAGCTTATTGGGGTCATTGGAGTCGGCCAACCGGAGCACAATGTTCCTGGCATATATTCCGCCCACATTCATTTAATGCTTCGTCGGGGCCATTATATATACATATGCAGTCGACTTGGCCGGCGTTCAGGTGGATCGCTGGCCCGAAATGTGGTTGGCTTTTGGCCAAATTATAATTAACATTTGCCAGTCGACAATTTGACACAATTTAGAGGTAGATAATGCCTGGAAGATTGCGGCAATTTATCGTTAACAATGGCTTGGGAAATGAATCCCAAATTGGTTTCAGTGCGAGCTAGTGCGAGCAGTCGTTAAAGCACGACTATCTGCTAGAACAGCGCCAGTGGAGTGGTGACGTCACCGGTGTTGTCGTTGGGCTTGAGAATCGCCTGGGCTAATGATTGAAACGCGCTGCGAAGAGCATTACAAAGCCAAACATGGGCCTCGTCGAGGCCAGGCCAGGCCAGGCCAGGCCCCGCCTATGACGCATCCGAAATAAATATAAACAACAAATATTTGGCTGACGCTGACTTTCCGCTGCTGAATTTCAAAGATACACAAATCGTTGGCGCTCATTGGACCGCTTCCCGGCTGGTACTGCGCTGCTGCTGGTATGCGACTTGGCTTGGGTTTGTCCCCGGGCCGGAGATCACAGAAGGCAAAGGACAATGCCAACAACCTGCACATACATGGCGTATACTTAATTTTCGTCTCGTCTCTTGCTCCGCTCCGTTCCGTTTCGGTTCGGTTCGTGCCAAGCGCAGCCCCAATGGATTGTTGTCACTACTGGCACTGCTGCGGGTGCCGTTACTGCCACAGTCCTTGCCCCCGCTCCTGCCCCTGTTGTAGTTTTACATGACCCACGACGGCAACAAAAGCCAAGTTCTTTTTTCTGTTCTCGTTGTTATTTTGGAACATATCCAACCAGAACAGAACGGCTGGACGGCTCGACTCGGCTCGGGCCTTGGCATGTGGGCGACAATTTCGCATTTATTATGCAACAGTTTGGCGGATTGAGCGTGTAGAGTAAACAAACTTTGTGCCAGGTTTTCTTTCCCAAATGAGAACTGAACGGGTCGAAGGGTGCAACGGTGGTACAGAAGAGAAGAGTGCTTGTGGAGTGGAGTGGGGAGTCCAAGGAACACATATAGAACACTCGTATGTCATGAACGACAGGGGAATGCTCTCGCAATATCGTTATAATTTATTGGGTCTCTTAATATTGATTTTTGAGTGTCTTATCCCATATCATATCTGGTATAATCTGGTATAATCCTCTGTCAAATATTGATTTTATATCATTTCTTATTAATCGGGGAAAAACGAACCTACATATTTGCCACAATTTGTTGCACATTCGCAGTCCAACAATGATGAGGAATTTTCTCAATCCCCTGCATCGACATTTATATTTACTTAATTTCCGCCTGCAACGCTTTCCAACAGTTTCCAACAAAATCTACTTATCTCTCTTCCTCTCTCTTGGGTGTACGGGGGGTACGGGGGAAGGCAGCGGCAATCATGTCATGCAACACAGTTGAACAAATGTAATTGACTCGGCACGCCAACTGGAAAGACGAATCAGCGCCAAGGAAGCACATGCCACCCTTTGGACCCCGGCCAGAAACCCACTCCATTGGCCAAGGGAGGTGGGGTGGTGGCATGGGCAGTGGCAGTGGCAGGTCCTGCTGTGATTGCTCACATTGAATGCAATCAAAGAAGTAACTGCGAATCAAGTTATCGGTCAGGGAGGCAGGAAGTCAAGCGTGGTCCTGGTTGCCGTTGCCGTTGCCGATGTCCTCGGCCTCGGCTGTTGTCCTGCCACAACTGCAGCCACAATCTGCAACTTAGCTGGAATCTCATTTCGACAGCAAAGTGAAAGTTTTAGCCTGTTTTTGTGCTGCTTCCTGATAAACGGGAAAGAGAGCAGAGCGAGTGGCTGTGGCACACCACTGTGGCTGTGGTATGCGCGCTAATCAACACAGTCCAACCCAGTGGAGGCGTCATTTGCCTCTCGTTTGCATCTGTTTCTCCACAACAACAACAGCACCATATCATCATCATTATCAACAGCTGCTCGCAGCGTAGTTAACGTAGTCTACGTAAACAAGCTGGACATTATTTGTCAATTTTGATTGCCGGTTAGACCTGTTGGACCCGTATACAGGGTGTCTGGGCCTGTACCTGTGCTGCATGCCGCCCCCACTGGCACGCTTATGTAATGAATGAATGAATGACAGCCAACGATCACGTCAGGCTCCTCAAGGGGTTCTCAAAGGGGGGGAAACGTTATTTATTGCTATTTTAAATTTACTGATGATGGAATACGAGTATTCAAACGATCTCTTACAGAACTGGCCTTCTCTTAGATTACAAGTCTGTATATTTAGTCTATCTGAACCCACAAAGAGCTCAAGTACATAGAACATCCGTAGCTTGGGAAGTACTATATTTAGACCTGAGTAATGCCTACGCCGATTACACATTGTTTTACATTGTTTCCACGCCACTTGCCACACCCACAATTTAATATAATTACTTACTATTTACCCATTTTCTGATTTTAAACATATCAAAACAGTGGTTTTCCCCGATCAACTGTCGTCTCTTTCTCTACATAATCTCATTGTAATCCATCGTATTCGTAGATGCGGGCATCGGGCATTCCCTTGAAATCTTGAATGTTTAAACAAGTGCGAGAAGAGCCTCTGTGTTCGGGATGTGGAAAGTTTTTCATTGTGTGTTTACCCCCCCATTCGAGGCACGACACCTACTCTTATCGCACAGAGGCACTCGACACAAATCCGTAACAATGACTGGCACTGACACCAGCTTTCCTACCGTTTCCATCCAGCCCTTTTCCCTTGTGCAAATGGGAGTGGATCGAAAGGATGTTTTGATGCATCACGCCCTGCACACACGCCCACATAGTTGGTTACACTTTTGGCCACCTCTGTGTGTGTTTGCCTGGCCGAAAAGGGCAAAGGTAGGCGATGCGATATAGCATATAGCCGCCCACAGTCCCAGCTCCAGCCCCATCCCCAGCCCCATCCCCAGCCCCATCCCCAGCCCCAGCCCCAGCATCCGATATGGCAATTAAGAGCGCAGCTGCAGTTACCAGCACTTGCCCAGCAGTTTGCACTTTGCAACATCTCTGGTGACTGACTTTTATTTTCACCTTTCACTACGCTCGTCTCGTGACGCACATGACGCAGGTGGGGCAATCGCTGGGCGGGTAGGAGGAGGGGGGAGGGTGGAGGGCATGGAAGGAAACACTGCTGCAGGCAGCCCTTTCTGTGGGCCAATTTGTGAGCTAAAAACGAACAGCAGCTAACAATGGGACTGGGCGTTTCTCTCCGGCGGAATAAAGCTAGACACTTTTTGTCGTGTTTACTCGCGAATTAAGATCTTCCGACTACGTGATGACATCTAACGATGACAATTAGAAAGAAAATATTTATACAATTCATTCACTGCTCGTCCAGACCGACACCCATCGAGCAGGAGGGGGCTATCAGACGTGACTCACTCGCGGAGTTGGAGATAACTTTTGGGCACTCAGCCACACACAAGATTCCACAGGCCGAAACTGGCTTTGGCCGGCTTTCACAAAAGAGTTGGCTTTATCGTTAACAGATTGCCTTGCCAAAATGGAAATGACCAAATAACGAAAGAACCACAAACTGAGACACTCGAACAGGTTGTGTTTGGTGCTTACTGAGCTTGGCCAGAGTTACACACCGATCGGCAGATGATATAAATATATTTGATCTGATACTCACAGTCTTCCTTCTTCTACCCTTTCCAGAGAGTGAGCGCAATGCGTCTCGACACGAACTCAAATGTGGACTTCAAAGCATTCGAATCCAGCTCCAGCTCCAGTTCATGTGTGAGTAAAGCTCGAACTAAAAACACCAGCGATGCTCATGCCATACCATGCCTGTCGATTCATCCTTTTCAGCTCGTCAAGTTGGACAACTTGGCCACCTGGGGTGGCTCGCAGAAAACAGACACTCGGCTGCCAATCACGGACTACTCGACGCTGGGCGGACCCCGGCACAATCGCAGTCCCTTTCCCCTGTCCAAAGATGTCAATAATCGTCTGGTGATCTGGTAAGTGGAAGTGGAACTGCAATTGCAGTGAGCCTCTCCTTCTGCCTGTGCCAGTGAGAGTAATGTCTGTTCGTTTGTTCTGTCCGCAGGGATGGCGACATGACCACACTGGATGTGGACGCCATCACAAACACCAGCGATGAAACTCTGACTGAAAGCAATATCATATCGGAGCGCATACTCGCCGTCGCTGGCAATCAGCTGAGGGAGGAGTTGAGCACAAACGTCAAAGGTGAGTGGGGGTCAGAGATGAGACGTTTTTTCCTCCCTCTTAAGCTTCAGCTCTCATTCTCCTCTTTCAGAATGCCGCACTGGGGATGTGCGCATCACGCGTGGATACAATCTGCCCGCCAAGTATGTGCTGCATACAGTGGCGCCCACCTACAGGGAAAAGTTTAAGACCGCCGCCGAGAACACGCTGCACTGTTGCTACAGGTAGGATGATCATGATCCCATCGCTACCATTTGGCTCTCTCTAATGCTGTTCCGTACGCCCATTTCAATCTGTAGAAACGTTCTGTGCAAGGCCAAGGAACTGAACCTGCACACCATCGCCCTGTGCAACATCAGTGTCCACCAGAAGAGCTTTCCATCGGATGTGGCCGCACACATTGCCCTGCGTGAGTAGTGGAGTTTAGCCTGCCGCATCTTGAGAGTTTCCAATGACAGTTTCCCATCGCCCGCAGGCACCATCCGACGTTACCTGGACAAGTGCACCCTTCAGGTTGTGATATTATGTGTGAACAGTAACGAGCGCGGGACCTACGAGGTGCTGGCCCCGCTCTACTTCCCCCGCGACCAGCTGGAGGAGCGCAGCGCCCTGTGGCAGCTGCCCAAGGACATTGGCGGCGAGTTCGGCGAGCCGCAGCACCCCGATCCCGACCGCCAGATCCGCATTATTCGCAATCCCCAGCACAGTGTCCACATGCGTCACGGCCACAGTGAGTATTTGCTAATCTGATTGTCGTCACTATTTTGCCCGCATACTCGTATCTCGTCGGGCTATTGCTATCGACTGTCGAAGATGAAAAAAGCCTGTGCTTATCTTCCAGCGACTGGAGATACGACTCGGGGTACGGTAATGATTCCGTTTCGGCCCTGTTATTATCGTATTGTGCGGCTGTCGATAAGATTAGAGCCAAAAAAGCAGCACAAAGAACATGAAAAACAACAAAATATATGCAAACGCTGCTCGTCAGCTATGTTGACTGACTGACTGACTTCTATGGCTTCAGTTACGTTGCAAAGTCGGTCGTGTGCGGGTCACTAGCAGTTGCATTCTATTGTCTAGTACAAGTCGCTCAATTTCCAATTATTTGGCCACCAAATTTAATTGTTCCACCAAAGGTTCATTCCGCACAACTAATTTTTCAGTGTTACACCAAAAGGAAAGTTACAGAATTGAGTAGAAATGACTTACATTATCCCAAAAAATCCATTTAAAGTGAGCAAGGAATTACCAATTTTAAACATTTATATTTGCAGCCGACGCTGCGCTGACAGCAGGCTGATTGCTATGAATTCGTGAGAGATTTCCAAGATAACATACTTTTAGGCTGTGTAGTTTACATGCTACATGTCGCGTAACTTATGTGTATACTTGACATTTGTCATGTAAATGTACAAATGAGTGATCTGATCGTCAGAGCCGAGAACTTTTTCGAAATAAGTGCAATCAAGCATTTTTGCGTGATAAGAATACAATATTATGAATGCAATAATCAATAATATGATATAAAAAAAGTAGTAGTGTGATGAGGACCAACATAATATGATATTGGAAGCTTCCCAAAAGCAGTTAATGTGAATTGAATTGAACTCTTTTTTAACTCTAATCAACCTTGAAATTACACACTTTTTTGTTAACTGCTCGTAAATTAATCTTGTAAAGCAAAACTAGAAAACTTGCTCGCATTTGCATTACGTTAGTTTGTCAACAAAAGTTTGTTAATTTACCTGAAGAAACCGCTTATCAAGACAGCCGCGACGAGTGTCAGTCGCTCCATTCTTTGTGGGCTACCAGGCCTAAACTAAATCATGTCAACACTGGGGAGCAGTACGCAGTCGCCTTATCGGGCTATCGCAGGGGGAGAGCAAAGGCAGGCAGCAGCATCCAGTTTTTGTTTGCCGTTCGCTCATCTGCTCGCGCGCTCCGACAGCGCAGTCGAGAAAAGGCCGTGCCAGAGACCGCTTTCAGTTCAACTCAAATTCCGCATCGCTGAAGTTCGGCTGAGCATTATCTTTTAGCTGTACTCTGATAATAGCAAGCCCAAAATGATAAACAACTCATTTGAGTTCTCATGTAATAGAATAGGCTTAGTGGGACCATGGAGATACATTGGGAGTCTTTATAATCAACCGATGCTCTTTCTATGCATCTTGCAGCCGACGACGATTCCGACGTTAGTCCGCACGATATGGAGGGCAACAGCTCGGACCTGGAGTACGGAGCCAAGGACATGAACGGACTCAGTCCGAACTCCTACAGCAGTGGACTTCAGACCCAGCTTCAGGTGAGTCTTGATTGGGTTTTCGAAAGATTATCGGATTAATTATAAAGACACATGTTCTGTCTTCCCACAGCGCGATCTGGACAGACAACATTTGCTTAGTGATCGTCCGCGGGCCGGAGTCTATGAGAATGTAATATCCGAGGGCGTCGAGGGGATCGAGCACCAGGAGAGGTGAGTGAGAGGCGCCACAGATGCAGCACAACACTATTCTCTGTCCCCCATATCGTGTTACGCATTGCGTCACTCGTTCTGGGGCGTACCTTACACCCAACGAGTGCTACGCGGGGGACATCTGCAGTTCATAAAACTGACAGCAAGACACGCAGCCCCCGACTTCGCACCCTCCCATTCCGCCCATAAACACATTGTAATGGAACTCTTGGCCCAGAGCGTATTTATTGCAAAAGCATGCCGGAAATATCTTAAGCGTCTAACAAACGACTCGACCCACCTCAGCCTGCTCCTTATGGAAATTCCGATTCCGCTGCCGCTTGTCGAAATTTTTACAGGGCACTGGCACGCAAGCAGCCACCGGGCGGGCTGGCAAGTGGAAATTGAATTGAACGGGAGAGCAGAGCGGGAACCGGAGAGAAGTAGAGTTGAGTGTCAGTAGGGCCCATGGTCCTGCTCAACAGTAATCGCAGAATGCCAAGTGCCCGGTTTTCCATTTGTGACGACAGCAGTGACGATGGATTGACCATGTCGGCGTCACTGTTTGCATGACATCTCCTTCACCTTAAGCTGAATACAAATCTAATTTTAATGCCAGCTAAAAATATTTGCTTTTACTGCTCAAGTCGCAAAAGTGAAGCTTTGAGCTAAATATTTATGAATATTTATAATGGAATCATGAGATAGATAATCACTGTGACAAAGCCACGCCAAAATAGACCATTTTAAAAGATAGATAATGGGTTGGGGGGGAGCCTTTTCAACGGAAAATGCTTCATTAAAATGAGTATTTACCATTAATAGTATCGTTTTTGCTCTCCTCTCCCTTCACGCTCGTCGAATAATAAATGACAGTTTTGATTATGCATCGCGTTAATTCAATGCACATTTTCGCCAAATATAATATTGTCAGTTCCCTAATTAAAATGACATATTCTGGCATGCTTCAGTGCGAATGGGACCGGGCATCCACACGTAACCGGATCAGATCAGGTCGGTACATGCACACACAACCTGTACCTTGGAGTGTGTACCACATACACATTCATACATACATATAAGAATATCGAACCGTTGCAGTTCATTGAATGAAACCGCATAGCCGTCGCTGCGCACATTTTGTAGACGTTTAATCGAACATCTCCCCATGTAACGTAATTTATTCAAGCGGTTGGCAGTGCCAGTGGTCGGGGGAGGGGGAGGGGAGATGGAGACGAGCAGGCGCCGCCGCTTCCTGAACGAGTTTCTTCGTGTGCGTGCGAGGGGAATGCACCTCGCGCAGCCTCTTCCTCCCTTTAGCTTTAATTAGAATCTCCCCCACAAGCACACGTGCATGAGTCAGTGTCAATGATGGTGATGGTGATGTTGCTGTTTACCGTAATGTTTTCGCATTTCAATTCTCTTTTTGATGGAATTGTTACACACTGCGTGGGCGAAAGAGAGAAGGCACTAGAAGACAGGAAGCACCGAAATAGAACCTTTGCCATTTCGGTTTCGTTTCTGTGGCTTTCTGCGCATTTAGCTGCCCCTGACGAATGCAAACATTTGAACTGATTTCATTTTTTGGACAGTTTTCTTTTGTCTTGGAGTGACTGACATTAGCGCAAATAAAGCGGTTAGCATGTCCTTGGGCAATTGCCTGGTGCCGCTGATTTTTGTTGTTGTTGCTTGTTGTAACTGATGTCATTGAACAGGCGGCGATAGGGCGCACGCTCAAAGAGTACAAGTCGGAGAAAGGAAAAGAGAGAGCGGGAGCGAGCTTTGCTTTCATGTTGTCAAGGTATATTCATTTGAGGTGAGAGATTCCCACAGACCTCGCTCTCGGTCTCTCATAGCTTCAGGCGGATATAGAGGGAGAGAGAGGCAAACAAGGCCTTGTTAATATACACCTTGTGCCATCTGCTCTGCTTTGCTTGTGCGCTGCTCTCCTCTGACCTGCTGATGGGGTACATAATATACATAGATGCGAGTGATGGGGGCGAAAAAGCATTCAAGAGCAGCGCAGCACGCCGCTCCACCGCTCAGTCGAAAGGCGCCACTCACAGCGAACGCACGTGAATTGAAATACTCAAAGTTTTGCCACCGTCGGCGCCAATTTTTATATAAACTAGAGATAAATTCAATAATTTTACTGTGAACCGAATCGCACAGCATAAAGGCATTAGTTTTGCATATTCACGCGCGGCTTCCGTTTACCAACCAAAAGTCTGGCCAAGAAGCTGCCCACGTATAGTTTTTTTTCGAGAATTCTTAAACTATTTATACACTCTTAAAATTTAAAACGAATAAGACAATACTGCGTCAATTGAATACGAAACAGCGCTGAAAAGGAGACGACAATAAGAGAGCAAAAGGAAATCAGATCAGATCGGCCAGCCCGTAAAACGGAATTTTCTATTTTGACTTAAAATCGATAAACCGTAATTTTTTGAGAAGAGAAAGGCGAATAGCGAAAGGCGAAAGGCGAAAGGAGGAGACACGCGAACTAGTGCCACCCACCGACAATACACCAACACCAACACCAACAAATACTTACAACTGTGAACTATGACAATGCTGGAAGGCATGACGTCGATTGACCTGGGCTCGAGTCCCATGCAGGAGACCACGGGCGACATGAACGATGTGCTGCCCGATGAGCTCATGGAGTCGCCTGAGGAAAGGTACATATCAGTCGGAATCCATTGAAAGGTGCCAATCACTGTAAGAAGTCGGAATCACTTCCACAATTGCGATGACGTCGGTTCGCTTGTTACATATTCATGACGTCAGTGCTATTTATGGAACTATTTTTATGTATATCCTTCAATTCGATATGCATTTCCACTATTTCCCCCTTCCTGGCCCTGGCCTTGGCCCACCAGCTACATTATTAATGAACAAACAGGGGAAGATGCCTCGCTCTGCGAGTACGTGCCAGTGAACAATAACATGCCATCCGTGATTGCAGGAAATGTGATCTAATAATAACATTAGTACCTTTCCCTGCTTTTGCTGCAAGTTGTTAAGCTGTGAGATTTATTCCGTGGATTAGCATTTCGGCTTAATATTCATTGTGCTTTTCACACGATAACCATATTCGTGGGGCACCAACCAACACCATACAACACCAATCAACCCCAACCCAAGCCCCATCTGAACCCACTACTCGTGCATCAGCATTTGTATCTGTAGCTGGGCAAACACTAGGACTGGGACTGAGATGGAGATGGAGATTGTGTTGTGCTAAGACTACGTCACAATGCGTCACATTTGGGCGTTTGTGTTGGCCAGAATTATCTTGATCTTTATCTGGGAGCTTCCTCTGCAGTCGTTTACGGCTCTGCAGCATGCTGCGGCTTATCGGTTGCTGCTACCGGAGTTCAGTGCGGCACGATACGGATCTCTCACCTGAAATTAGTCAAAGACCCAATGTTTTAATGAGGCGTGTGTCAGTCGAAAGCTGTTAATCGCCTTAGCACAATTTCGCACAAATTTTCAGCTCCCGAACATGTACAGATGTGTAAATATAGTCATGTGCATCCATTATCTGGCCAGTTGGAATGTGACTCATGCAGTAATGTGCGCAGTGCATTACCAATCCAATTTCTGTTCAAATTAGAACGATTTTCATCACTCCATTTAATAAGGTTCCCCCTCACCCACTGCCCCTCTCCATCCTTCCTGCTTTTGATCTAATTTTGAGCTTTTATCTGGCAAATATTTGCCCAACAGAAATTAAGGCAAAGCACACACTCCAGCGAAACAACAGCATTGCACGCATTTCAAATTTATAATTCAACAGATAAACATGATTTTGAACGCTTTTGCGAAATGAATTTCAAAAAGTTGGCCAATGCGAAATACAGCAGCTCTGCTCTTGACGGACAGACGGACTGACAGACTGTTATGGCAGTCACTAGCGACTGTCGTCGCCTCGTACATGGCCTGGAGTTGCGTGCCGGCATAATCGATTGCGAGACACCCCCTTAACCCTCTGTGTATCTGTAGTCTATAGTCAAGTGATTTCACATAATTGCTGTGGCAATACTCGTATCTATGGGCTTAGCTTCTCGCGCTTTCCCAAGAAAAGTACACAGATTACATACATACGAGTGTGTGAGTCTGTCTAAATAAATAAAGTTAGTCATGCGTGTAATCCATTCTCTAATCGATCGTGATTCAAAAAGAGGCCATCTTTTCTATTACCTGCTTTGAGACGAAACACCCATTGTTCCCAGAGCTTTCACCGACAAACAACTGATTGATTCACTGTTGATTTTCGGTTACCTTACTGCATTTTCCCATGTATATAATAATTGTACTATCTTTTCTTCTTCAGATACGAGCGTCTCCTGCGTCGCGCTCAGGTCGAGGACTTGACGGAGGTCTCGGGCATTGGTTGTCTGTATCAGAGCGGTGTAGACCGCTTAGGTCGCCCTGTGATTGTGTTCTGCGGCAAGTGGTTCCCCGCCCAAAACATTGACCTGGAGAAGGTAGGCATTCCAATCCCTTGCACGAATCAATGTCGGGTCAGAGTGTTGAATAAACTGGGTTTTTTGCAGGCGCTGCTGTATCTGATAAAGCTACTGGATCCCATCGTTAAAGGAGACTATGTTATTTCCTACTTCCACACACTGACATCCACGAATAACTATCCATCGCTGCACTGGCTGCGCGAGGTCTACAGTGTGTTGCCCTACAAGTGAGTGTGCCCCATCCTGAGGGACTTCCAAGCAATCTCTAATAACTCTGCCTTCCAGATACAAGAAGAACCTGAAGGCCTTCTACATAGTGCATCCGACATTCTGGACCAAAATGATGACCTGGTGGTTCACCACGTTCATGGCGCCCGCCATCAAGGCCAAAGTGCATTCTCTGCCTGGAGTCGAGCATCTGTACTCGGCCATCACAAAGGATCAGCTGGAAATACCCGCCTACATAACCGAATACGACATGGCGGTAAGACAGAAGGACTATAGCCCAAGATTTGCTGATATAGATTCCAATGCTGATGATTCTCTTTAATTACAGACCAATGGCCTGCATTACTTCAATCCTGTGCCGACTGCCTCGTAGATGGCGGCCATTGTGGCTGTCTAAGGACAGCGCAGCCGCCATAGCATATACATACATATATATACACCCACACATGTGAAGTTTTTATAGATTTTATAGAACGTATTTTGTTTTCTTGATAAGTAATAATTGTTTACTTGCGCATAACTATCGATGTTGTCGTTTACCGATTGATCTGACGCAAGTTTTGTTGAGCATTGTCTAGCATTCGTTTGTGGAAGGGCCCAGAGTCGCCCCCACGCCCCAACCAATTAGATAAATGATAAATCTACGTACAGATATGTAAATCCTAAATCCCCCCCAAAAGCGAGAATTATGTAAAACATTCTTATGAAGTGCATGGAAATTAGCTAATTAGTTGATTCAGAAGATTTATTGATTGACAGCAGGCGAAGGACATAAGAATACACACGTTGAACTATTAGTAGGATGAGGATAAGTAGGAGGATGTGGATCAGGACGATGCTATTAGATGATGATGATACCAAAACAAACCAAAAAATGTTAGCAGTGCTGAACAAAATGAAATTTGATTAGATGACGGACATATATACACATATACAAATATAACAAAAATGATTACTTGTACTACGGAATTTGGAAAGGAATATAGAAATATATATATATATATATATTGTATTGTATTGTTAGTTATCTTTGCAATTACAAATTGTATTATTAATGTATTAATACTAGAGCCTAACGCGTCGTATGCAGTTTGATCCCCCGATATATACACATAAATACATACAATACATACGTACTATAAATTCAATTGTATTTATACATAAATAAATATACTAAATACACACAAAACTAACAATTAACAAGTTACAAACCAAAGGGGAGAATCAACGCAAGCGAATCAACACTCGGAACGCATACCTTTTGTAGATACGATACTTACTAGAGCTCACCGTGAGGACGGCCCCTTCCTCCCAGGAATCGAAACACCAATAAAGAACCTAACGAATAGTTAATGTTAAACGTTCAACTTTGATATGAATTATGTTTAGGCGAAGGACAGACAAACACACACACACACGTCCCCCTTTATCTTCCAAGCACCGTTTGCGCTCAAAAGGAACCCCTAGTCCCGACTCCAAGCCAAGAGCACGCCGTCGCCATATACAACTCAGTATATGTATGGATAAATATACATAGTATATATTTATATAGATATACATACGTATTGTAATTAGTCGAATCAATTATGGCACTCGCTCTCGCTGGCAGCAATCAGACAACAAAACACGCACACATACGACAGACGCCGAAACCACTCAATTGCCAATTGCCAACATCTACGAGTACTCGGAGATACATACATAGATTCACAGCCAACACTCAACAGTTGATTAATATAGCAATTATGTACATGCAAAGCAAAATGCACTCAGGGATTGATTTAAAGAAACCAAAACACCAAAGTAAACAAAGTAAAGTCGAGGAACCTTAGATGAAGGGCTAATGCAAGCAATGCAATGCGCTTTCCTGACACCGCAGCACATTGCCAGCAGCAGCAGCAGAAGCCTGGCTAGTACCTATTGTAAAACGAGAAACCAAGTAGAGACATAGTTTTTGGAAATGTTCTTATATGTATGTATGTACATATGTATGTGTATAATCGTCGAGGATATATATCATCCACTACAATAAACATACATACATACATATATGTATGTATATATATACAATTATGCCAAATACATATTTTGTATCGACAGCAATTAATCGGAATGCGATAGTGAGAGCAGAACTCAGATCTTAACAATCATCAGCGTTACCGTGAATACTTATTCAATTAGCTAAAAGTACAGTCTACTCAAAAGTTACGCTTGAAGAGAGCTTAGGAGATCGTTGTTTTAATGGAACATATGGTACATATATGCTAATGTATCCATGTATCTACGGCCTTGCCTCCTATTCAGCTCAACAAGAGAACTCCAATCGAAAACCCAATTTATGCCAAGTGTTCCTTTCTCAAAGAATATACCATAAAATATACATATAGGCGAATACTTTTCAAAATATTTGAAAATTTGTAGATAAGTCTCTAAGTCTACGAGTACTTGAAAACTTTGAAAAATTAAGCCAACTGCAAGTACTTAAAACTAGCATCCCAATTGAACTTATATATTCCATAAAATTTCAAATATTGCCATTGCTTAAGAGTTTAAAAACGGAAAATACAAATTAAAATAAAAAGAAAAAGAAAACTAGCAAGAAATTGGATAAGTGTTACTAAATTAAATTGTACCTTAATGAAATTCTGCGATTGAATCTTTCCTAGCGTAGCACGTACTCTTACCAAAATCAAATTCCTTATAGTTGTTAAAGCATATACAAGGCGGAAGATGATAATTCAATTAATGAATGATCAGAGCATGGCATCGTGGCACAAAATGCGCAATTAATTTAAGCTTTTCCAAATACGAATTACAAAATTACAATCCAGCTCCTTGTTCTTTTTGTATATATAAATAATTGGTAATAATTAATAAAAGGAAAACAACAAAACATATGTATAGTATGCTTTCGTTAAACATAATCCTTAAACTCGACTTTGTGTGTGTGTTGTGTTTGTGCTTAAATGCTTAGAAAGCAGAAGGGTTATCCTTCTACACTGAAGATCACTTTTGGCCTGAGAATATCTGAGGCAGTTACTGTATAACCAGCTTGCTGTTCTTTGAGTTCGGTATATATTTCTCCTTATAAAGATCGAACATCCTCTCGAGGTCCTCTATGACTTGTCTATGGACTTTGTCCACATAGGCGGCATCCGGTTGCTCACTCTTTACCACATCGATGGGGGAGCCAACTGGGGAATCAAAATGTTTATTAGAGATTGCGGATTTTCTTTCATACGGACTGCGCTGATACTCACCAACTTGGACGATGCGACGGCGTTGGGGCAGGAAGCCTACGGAATAGTTGAAGATGCCACGACCCACTGGTATAAGCGGGGATATTCCCGTCAGTTTCTTCACCACAGACTGCACGCGACGCAGCAACGAGTCTGGTGGATTGGCCACCTGATCGAATATATCCACCTCCCCGAAGGAAAACGTGGGAACAATTGGTGATCTGGATGGAGAAGAAGGTTACTTCCGTATTTGCATAACATATTTCCAGCATTAGCTCACCCCGTTCGAATGGCCATTTTGACGAATCCCTTGCGGTTCTTCAGGGTCAGAATATACTTCCCGGGATGCGAGTCCATGGCTTCCTGGGCGCCCCCTACCAGTATGGCCACCGCATTGGACGTGAAGCCATCGCTATTACCCGCATGCTTTGGATCATTCGATTTGGTTAGCAGTCGGACCAGGGACTCCTTGGACACCGACACCATTCCCCACCAGCGCACAATTTCACGGAGCAGCGGTGTTCGGAAGTGTTGATTCAAGGTGCCCACCTTGGGACGGATCTGGGGAAACAACTCCAGCCATTTGCCGATGTCCAGTCCCATGTTGACGCAAACTCCAGTTCTATTTCAGGGATCATTTTAATGTATGTGTCTTCACTTGAGTAGCCCGATAAGATTGGCTATCTGTCGGCCTGCTTACCCGAGTATGCCATGGGGAAAGCTGGCCAAGATGTAGTTTCTGTTTGGTGGCAGGTCTACTGTCTTTACTAGCTCTATGGGAAAATAGTCGCGATAGTTCCGATATAGACGATTCGAACGGTTTATCATCCAGCTAAGGGAGATTTTGAATATGATACGATTATCTCTACAATAATTATCTTACAGACTTACCCATTGCCTTCCAAGATGGAGTAGTTTCTCTTGTGATCCACAAACATATAAACAAAATAAATGAGCATCAAAGTGCGGAGTATGATGCCCCCATAGAACTGAGAAAGATAAACACTATGCAGATGAACAAGTTGACCAATGTGGGCACTCCTTTGGTTACCAGCAGGACTGCAACAACGAGGCAGGCTAAAAGGGGCAGCGTGAAGAACGTGACGGTGAGAACCGCTGTGACCAGGGTCTGCAGGCGTCGTGCCAGCGGGACGTGTAGGGGAGCCCACTCGATTTTCATGTTATTGTCTATTAGTACAAGCACTCCACGGATCTGACAGAAAAGTACCCGGTACTAGCGACTCTGTCGATGGCTCTCCAGCTACTAAATGACAGCGAAATAACGACAAACAAATTTCAATATACAATACTGATACTTATCCTTATCATCGAAGCGACCCGTCTACGTCTACTCGTGCGGAGGGCGGGCGCTTTGGTAATCCTATATTGCTGTTAGCAGTTTAAGAACCCCACTTCGGGGAGATAAACATAAGTATTGATAATTGCTTAAGCGTCGACGCACTTGACACAGACCACCAGAAATTGTAGTAAGATCCAGCGATAGCGCTAGGATACCCTACGCTGATTTCCGCCACCCACTCCACACCGATTTATGTGCTCAAATTATAGTCAAATTATCGTTTCATTTACCAATCATTTAATAGTTATTTCTGTGGGGCGGCTGTAAATTTTGATTGCGAACCACGATAGCGGTTGACTTTTAATCGGAGCATGGCAAATCATGCTGTTGGCATGCGAGTAGTCTTCTCTATCGGGTCTCTCACACGACCTTTAAGACTAACACTTTCGGGCTCTGGTTCGCAACAGACACTCTTCGAATTATGCGTAGCTACAATGTTTGCTCCTTGATAAGATGCTCTGTTCAATTTCATGCACTCTCACTGGGCGGTCTTATCAGGCAAGTGCCTCCACGACTGGGCCAGTGCTGAGTCATGCAGCAGTTGTTACAGTCTCTGATGGAAAAACTATTGTAACTGACGTAAGCACGCATATGAATATGAATATGTTGTGTTGTGTCAATTAGAACTGGTTCTCCATCCTCTAATCGCTGTCAATCAACAACAATGACAAACGCATGGAAATGGAAATGTGCCACTTGAAAACAAATTTATGTCACTCATGTTTTGGCTATCGACTTATTCTCACGACTTGGAGAACAATGCTCAACGATTTTCTTATTGACCCCCTCCCGGTAGAGTTATCGCCTTTCTAGAACAGAACCGATGTCGATGGGGAACAATTTTTAACTAACCAGACGGGTTGCCAGAGGCAGAAAGCACGATTTGCGACGTGTTTAAAGTAAGCGAGTACATATGTATATGTATATAAAGTAATTATAATGTATAAATTATCTGGCCCTATTTAATTGAAAGCACTAGTATAGCCGAAATATAGCGTACAGAAAAAGTAAGTACTTTAATTATTAGCACAGTAATTACACAGTAGAACCTTCTCTCCCAGGATCAGGTGAATCCAGACTCCAGAATATCGACTTCGAAAATTTAATAATGATTTTTCCCGATATATGTATGCCCTATATGGCAGAAACCCCAAAAGTATGGCATGAATTATAAAAATCAAACGTTCTCCATTTTTTTCCAACACCAAAAGTATGGCACGATTTAACATATACTATAACCAGTCGTACTAAAAATATAAAAAATCGAACCACATCGGCGATGTTTTGCAATTTAAATGATGTAACTTTTCGTCGACTTTTAGTCGACTTCCAGCCGCAGATAGGGGAAGACAATCCCCCCCAGAAAAATCAGGAATCCTCAAGATTCCTTCTTAGCTGAACCGAAAGACAATTTAGAAATACCTGTGTGAACCCTGCCCTGAAAAGCGACTTTAATTATTCAGCTTCCAAAGATAAATAACCTTTTTCCTGAAAGGATTCTCGGCTTAAGTCGATTTTCTGCCCATTCCAAAGGAAAATTCTCCAGTGAGGCCGGCCACAATGCAGAGCAAAAGAATCTTGAGCTTCATCTTCAGTTTTGAAATGAGTTGGGTCCCCATCTTTCTCTGCTCTTTAAGGAATATTTATATTCCGATTCCTAACCGAATTGGCAACGCCTTTTAATCTTTTGGATTCCCGATTAGGTCCGGTGTTTGCACTTTTTAGCAAAGGTCATTCGTTATTGTGACCCAAGAACACTAAAGAACCCAATGGAAATCACACAAGAACTAAAGGATTGGGTAAACGAAATTTAATTGCCTGAGGAATCGAAGGAATACCTTTCATTGAGGTGGGCCACAATGAACAGTAGGAGCATCTTCAGCTTCATCTTGATGTTGATATCCACGGCGGCGGCTGCCTTCGCCTTGAGTATCTGCTGCAGATGTTGCTGGTGGGCTAGCTGCTGTTGCTGATGCAGCAACGGCACCCAAAAAACATCTATCCGCCCAAGGTCCCAGATATCATCATACGTGGCAGGTATAGGGTGAGAATATGGTGGGTGAGGTCGACGGGTCTGTAATTAAAACTCGTGCGACTTCCAGCCGCAGATAAGGGAAGACAATTCCCCCAGAAAAATCAGGAATCCTCAAGATTCTTCTTAGCGGAACCAAAAGACTATTTAGAAATACCTGTGTGAACCCTGCCCTGAAAAGCGACTTTAATAATTCAGCTTCGGGTTTATTTTTCAAAAGATACCATTTCTACATAGGTATTATATCCCTTTCTCCTGAAAGGATTGTCGGTTTAAGGCTATTTTCTGCCCAATCCAAAAGAATATTGATTAGTGCCGGCCACAATGCAGAGCAAAATAATCTTGAGCTTCATCTTCAGTTTTGAAATGAGTTGGGTCCCCATCGCTCTGTGTCTTTTATAGAATATTTCTATTCCCTTCCCTAAACGAATTGGCAACGCCTTTAAACCTTTAGATTCCCGATTAGGTCCGGTGTTTGCACTTGTCAGCAAAGGTCAATCGTTATTGTGACCCCAGAATATTAAAGAACCCAATGTAAAGCAAACAAGAACTAAATGATTGGCAAAACGAAATGTAATTGCCTGTGGAATGGAAGGAATACCTTCCATTGAGGTGGGCCACAATGAACAGCATCTTCAGCGTCATCTTGATGTTGATCTTCAGTTTTTGAATATCAGTGATTCCAATAATACTATTACGAGCATTCATCTCTATTGGGTCTCTCACAAGACCTTAATGCCTAACAGTTTCGGGCTCTGGTTCGCAACAGACATTCTTCGAATTATGCGTAGCTACAATGTTTGCTCCTTGATAAGATGAAAAACTATCTATAAACTATAAACTAGCTGACGTAAGCAAGCATATGAATATGAATATGTTGTGTTGTGTCAATTAGCAACAATGACAAACGCATGAAAATGGAGATAGATACAATAGTATGTATAGTCAGTATCACTTATGTTTTGGCTATCGACTTATTCTGGATTTGGAGAACAATGCTCGACGATTTGCTTATTGACCCCTTATTAGCCCTATTTAATTGAATGCTAGATCATTTTAATTACTAGCGCATCAAATAAAAGTACATACTCTCACAGGGTCAGGAGAATCCAGACTCCAGAATGTCAACTACGAAAATGAGGTCGATTTTTGGAAAATTTAATAATGATTGCTTCCGAGATTCGTGAAAATATTGGCACTATATGGCAGAAACCCCAAAGTATGGCATGAATTACAAAAATAAAACGTTCTCCATTTTTTTTAATGATGCAACTTTTAGATGTTTTTGCGAAAATCGTAAAAAGATAGATATCTTTTTTCCGATGCCAATCGAATGATAAGATCATGCGTTACATTGCCAACATATAGCGTACAGAAAGATACCAGCATTTTAATTATATTTAAGTTCGAATTTAAGATGGAATTTCTGCTCAGCAAACAGTTGAAATAGTTTTCATTCATATTTATTGATTCTTCATACGCATGTTCATAATACATAATTGCATATTTGATGACTTATGATAGATATTTGCCATAATTTTAAATATATGCTTTTAAAGTGTATGTGGGTGTGTGTATGTGAGTGTGCTTTAATCGTTTAACATTATCATTGTGGTGTATGCATATTCAATATTCGTTTATACTCGTATAGCTTCCGGCATTCGCAATTGAACGCTGAACAGCTGAACGTAATCGGTTTACATATAATGCGCATAATATAGGTTTAAGAATGTATGTATCTACTCGTAGACGTGTGTAGGACTTAACTGAGCAATCCACATGGATATCCCAGGTAGTTTAACTTAGTAACTAGCAAGCTTGACGGCTAATCATACATGTTTCTGTATATACTCGTATGTAAGGGGGTGTATGTGTGGCGTGGGCTTGAACTAAAACAATTTACAAATAATTAGCAACTATTGCGAGAACTAAAAAGTGTGATAAAATCTAGTTAGATGCTAGATCTGCCGATAATTACTTGTATGTTATATTATGTTTATGGTTTAGCTTTATGGGTACTAACTTTTCAACACTTAGATTCTAGAGAAAAGGTGCGGCCTGCCAATTGGAAAGATTTCACTATACTCGTATTACCACTCAATTCTTGCATATCTCAAAGAGCCTGCAGCCTCGTTTAAACAGTGTAAATGCATCAATCGTTTGTTTGGTGATTGGAGTTCTTCGTTATTATTCAATTGTCTCATCTATGAATGTGTGATTCTGTGAATTCTGTTTCTCTTTCTGCTTCAGTGCTTGTATCGTATCTGTATCTTTATCTGTGGTTGTGTTTTAGTATGAATTATGCAATAAGATCAGCCTTAGTTATATAATAATTGTTACTCGTGAAAACGCATTCTGTAAGTTTGGGTTGCCTATGACGATATTTGCGTTAAGCGCTGGCAAATATGTGAGAACCTCTTTCAATATTTCAATAATACGCGACTTTCCTCCTTCGGCAAGTTTAAGGGTTTCTCTAAAAAACAATTGTACAAAAAATCTATTAAAGTAAAAATCTGTAAATTTTACTAGCAAAAATTTACTTTTTGTTTTCGTTTTGGATTTCCAAATTGTTTTTGTTTTTTCTTCTTCTTCTTTTTATATTATAAAATTTCCGAGGCTATGGTATATCGTGTTATATTCATGTTTAAAAACATTACAAGTTTTAGTATCGGTTTAGTATTTAATTTAGTTGACTTGACTTGACTGGAAATTCGGCTAAATGCTCAAATACAAATCTTATTGTTACGCGGTGCAACGTCTATCGCATTCTCCCGTTCTTTAGGCATATAAAACCTACGCTAGTTGTGTATTGGATTAATAATGTTAATGTCGCTTAAATAGTTTGTGCACTAGTCGAACACGAGCACGAATACGAATACGAATACGAACACGAACACGAACTCGAATGATCAATGGATGGATACTGAAGAAATTAACCTGCCCTGGCGGCCCCCTCAACATTACGAACTAAATCGGCTATGCATACATATATACGTGGCTACTTCTTTTGGGGCATTTCATCGACACTGTGCAGATCGAAAGCAAACTAAAGAAACGAATACATTCAGTTCGATTCAGTTTGTTTTCAATGGTTGGAACAGGCGTTTGGGTGTGGTTTTGGTGACTAACATAATACAATATTGCATACAAACGCGCACACTTTCTGTCGGATTAGAAATATTTTTGTTTAGTTGCTGCTCTCGGTCAGCCTACATAAATTTATATCACACTCAATAAATATAATAAAAGTAATTTAAGATTGTGTTTCGTATAGCTTCCCTCTGTTAGAACACACATGCACGCACCTAACATCCGTCTCTATTTGCAATATTTGCATTTATAATTACTTTCTTGTGGGTTTAGCGCATTGAACTTGAATGTTGTGTATCTGCTGTGAATATACAGAAGTAGCAACGATTTGATTTGTGTCTGAAATGGATCCATTGCTATGCCTGCTATGTATTCTATGCCTTCGTGTTGCTTAATGCTCTACTTGTGGCGTCTTTCCTCGGGTGCAGGCAGCCGCAGCTATTCGTTGTGAATGGCAATGACTGTTGACTAACTCTAATTAACGACTTAACGATTTGGCAAATGTTAGATTTGATTCCCGCAGCTCGTGCAGCTCTTCCAGCTCAGCCTAGTGCAGCCGATGGTGATTGGCCTTGGGCATGGTGCCAACGATGCGAACTCGTCCCAAAGTGCCAACGGCTCCAGCGCCAGCCCCGCCTGACAGACGCTGATGGTGGTGCAGCATCTGTTGTTGTTGCTGCTGTTGAAGCTGTTGTTGCTGTTGGAGTTGTTGCTGTTGGAGTTGTTGGTGTTGAATCTGTTGCTGTTGAATCTGCTGGTGTTGATGCTGCTGAGGGTGATACTGGCCGCCTGGCAGATGCGGCTGCGACTGCGGCGCGTGCTTGGCATCGTTACAATCGCAGAACTGCGGCGGCGGCGCCAGGACCAAGTTCTCGGTGCACAGCTGCATATTGTTGTTGCCAGGCTGCGCTACAGTCGCCCCGCCCGGACCACCAGCAACAGCAGCAGAGGCAACAGCCACCAACTGTCCGCTGGGCAAGACGCCCACAATATGCGTGGCCATCTGCTGCTGCTGTTGCTGGTGTTGGATCTGCTGGAGCTGGTGTGGGTGGGGATGGGGATGCTGGCGTTGCAATGTGTGCTGCGGAACCTCACCATCGCTGTCGGCCTCCAGCGGCGGCGGCAACTGCATTAGCGAGACGGCCGAGGTGCGGGTCACGCCCCGCTGCATGGCAATGGCCGCCGCCTGCTTGCGTGTGAGCGAGTTGTGCCGCTGGAAGGCCTTGGCAGGCGGCGAGGGGCTCAGGTCTCCGTCGTCATCCTCCAGGTCGGAACGCTGCTCCATCTCCGACTCGTGGCCGCTGTTTCCCTTGTGCAACTGCTGCTGATGCTTGGCCACCAGGGCGGCCGTGTTGCTGGCTCCTCCGGCGGCGGCTGCCTTCGCCTTGAGGATCTGCTGCAGATGTTGCTGGTGGGCCAGCTGCTGTTGCTGTTGCTGCAGGATCTGCTGCTGCGTGGCTATCAATTTCTGGTTGGGATTCGCCTGCTGTTGCAGCTGCTGCTGCTGCTGTTGCTGCTGATGATGATGCACGTTGGGTATGCGCCCCAGAACCTGTGGACTCATCACGGATGTGGCATTGTTGCCGCCGAGAGATTTCATGTTGATGTTGCTGGCCATTGTAGCCACATTGGCTGTCGGCTTGGTGATAAGCTGCTGCTGCTGCTGCTGATGCTGCTGTATAACGGGAGCGTGCTGCTGTTGCACCAACTGCTTGACAGTCAGCGTGGTGGTGGCTCCTCCACTTGCTGCTCCAATGTTGATTGTTGTCTTGGCCATGGGCTTGGTGGATGCCATGGGCTGATCGGGTATAGTCTTCGGCTCCTCCACAATAGTCACTGTCGGCTTCTTCTTGATAGTGTCAGTGGGCTTGGGGACTGCCGCTGCTGCTGCAGCTCCTCCTCCTCCTCCTGTGGCCATCAGACCGTCTTGATCGCTGCTTACACCAGAACTGCTAGTGTCGCACTCATCTTCGCCTGGCCCTGGACCTGGACCTGGAGATGGCTGTGGTTGTTGCTGCTGCTGTTGTTGCTCCTCGTCAGACTTCTTCGCGAAGCCATTGGGCGAGGACTTGGAGGTCTTAAGATTACTGCGTATGCGTTGGATTTCCTCCACCGACAGCGAATGTGAGATGGACGCACTGCCGGAGTTCGAGCTGCTGCCACTGTGGGGGAGACAAAGGGAAAATTAGCAAATCTGCAGTTCAGTTTAGAGGCACCCAAAAAACAAGTCTCCGCCCAGGTCCCAGATACCATCAGACGTGGCAGGTATAGGGTGAGAATATGGTGGATGAGGTCGACGAGTCTGTAATTACAACTCGTGCGACTTCCAGCCGCAGATAAGGGAAGACAATCCACCCCAGAAAAATCAGGAATCCTCAAGATGCCTTCTTAACGGAACCAAAAGACTATTTAGTGTGAACCCTGCCCTAATAAAGCGACTTTAATAATTCAGCTTCGGGTTTATTTTTCAAAGGATACCATTTCTACATAGGTATTATATCCCAAAGATAAATAACCTTTCTCCTGAAAGGATTGTCGGTTTAAGGCTATTTTCTGCCCAATCCAAAAGAATATTGATTAGTGCCGGCCACAATGCAGAGCAAAATAATCTTGAGCTTCATCTTCAGTTTTCAAATGAGTTGGGTCCCCATCGCTCTGTGCCTTTTATTGAATATTTCTATTCCCTTCCCTAAACGAATTGGCAACGCCTTTTAAACCTTTAGATTCCCGATTAGGTCCGGTGTTTGCACTTTTCAGCAAAGGTCAATCGTTAAACGAAATTAAACGAAATTTAATTGCTTGAGGAATGGAAGGAATACCTTCCATTGAGGTGGGCCACAATGAGCAGTAGAAGCATCTTCAGCTTCAGCGTCATCTTGATGTTGATCTTCAGTTTTTGAATGACCCATGACTAGCACCTAATACGACTTTTATAGATGATTTCATAGTCGAATTGTCAACGCCTTCATAACATCCAATATCGTTATAGACTCATTCCAACACACTATTAGCCATGCATATTTGAGTAAAACGTTAATTTTCGATTCGAATGGATGCAAGCACCGGACACGATCGGGAATCTATGAGTTGGCACTCCTATGGAATGTGTTGCCAATTCAATTAGTGACGGGGAAAGTCTAGAAAAGATTCCGCCTAAAGAGGACTTAACTTAGGTTTGATATATCGACATCTAAAGATATATCTGTGTGTTCTTGTACTCATGCTCATCTACACATCTGCGCACGATGATAAGGTAGCTCCTAGATATGTACGTTCTCGTATGTGAAGGAGGAGTCTAAGGTCGTGGCTTTGGTCCAAATGCTAGTCCAAAGTCCAAAGAGAGACTTATGCAAACACCGGATATAATCATTAATCCATTAGGTAGTTAAGGCATTGCCAAGTCTATTAGAGACGAGGACTTTCTATAAAAAATTACTCGATGGAGAACTCAAATCATTCACACGCCCATTTCGGGTGGGTTCAAGAAGTACTATATCCGATAAGCGACAAACCGATAAACAAAGTGAAGGGTTCGGGGGTCACTGAATAGTGTCTAAGCTGTCTAGGCTTCGCTTTCCTATTCCCTAGTCGTACCTCAGTCACAATCGCCTTTGAATCCGATTCTCTCTTTACTTGATCTCCGGCTTTAATGTAGATCTCTAGAGATGCGCCACTGATTTGGGTTCGACTTCGCTTACCTGGCCTGACTGTTGCCGCTGGTCTCGGGCACATCGAACAGGGCTATCTTCTCGTTGAGCTTCGTGTTGCGCGCCACCAGAATCGAGTTCTCGTCCTCCCCATCCGACTCGCTGCAGCTGTAGTCCGGCTCGGGGATGGGCGGGGCTCCACCTCCACCACCACCACCACCATTCCCATTTCCATTCTGTGCTGCTTGCTGAGCTGCAGCTGGCGCCGGCTGGGACTGCAACTGAGACTGTGGTGGCGGTGGTGCAGGCGGGGACTGGGGCTCCGGTTGCTGTTGCTGCTGCTGTTGCTGCACTGGCACCTGCACCTGAGGCGCCGCATAGTGGGAGGTCGCTCCAGTGGGCTGCTGCTGAGGCTGCTGTTGTTGCTGCTGCGGACGCATCTGTGTGGGAGCTGCATACTGGCTGACCTGGTGCTGTGCCTGTGGCTGTACCTGTGGCAGTGGCTGATGCTGTTGCTGCTGAGAGCTCGCGGAGGTCTCTTGGGGCGGCTTCTCTTGCGCCTGACGCAGCTTCCAGGCCATCACGTTGCGCAGCTCTTGGGGCGAGGCATAGATCTTGGCGTTGGCCGAGGGATTGAAACTGCTCTGGACGCCATCGATGGCCGCACTGGTCACGGCATCATTCTCGGTCCGCTTCTTCAGCTTCTGCTGCAAGGAGATGGTGCTCTCGTACTCCGAGACGCTGCTTCGGGTCTCCACCTTGACCACCTGGCCGACAGGCGGCGGCGGTGGGGGATGATTGGGTGGGGGAAGCACTGGGCCGGCTGCCCCCTTGGCTTCCATGGTGTTGAGACGCTGCAGCGAGGCGTGCAGCGTGGCCACATCGTCCTGCGAGTGATGACCCTTGCCGGCCGCCTGCCAGATGGACGAGACTGAGCCGTGCAGCTGGGCGCCGTGCAGGTCGGGCGTGGAGTGGAATCGCTTCAAGTCGCGTCCTCCAGCGCCCCCTACTCCCCCGGCCCCACCCACCGTGGGCGTGGCCACTGGCTTGCCACGCAGGGTGCCGCCGCTGCCAATGATCCCTCCGTGCTTGCTCCTGGCCGTCTTGCGCTTCATTTCCGCCACACTGCCGTAGACCAGGGGTCCGCTCCTCATGGGGGATCCGTTCGTGGCGGGAGGAGTGGCCGCACCACTGTCCGTGCCAGACTGGAACCGGGAGCTGGTCATCATGGTGGCATAACGGCTGGCATTGGCGGCAGTGCCATCGCCCTGCTGTCGCTGGAAGAGCTCCTCCAGCTCTGCGGCCGTGATTCGACTGGATGTAGGCCGGGCCTTTATGCTGGCCGTCCGCAGCTGGACGGGGGTGCCGGGTCCTGTCTGATTGTTGTTCCCGTTGCCGTTGCTTGTGGCCACGGACGCCGCAATGGACGTGGCAATGGACTCCACCGAATTGGACTTGGTGTGCTGCACATCGTCCTCCTTCTCGCCGCCGTTCTCGAGGCCAGCCACCATGGACTTGGCCCTGGCCCGTCCCACGCTCAGCGTCGTCTTAGGGTCCCTTCGCGGTGGCATGGGTGCCATCCGCACACTCCCTCCGGCCGAGGAGCCGCCGCCGCCGCCGCCATGACTGCCCGGTCCCATAGACATCTTGCGCGGCAATGTGGCGCACTGGCGGTGCGACGTCTGCGGAGTGCTCGGGCCACTCGACAAGTGCTGGCTGCCGGCCCTGGCCCCGCTGGGCAGGTACTGGACAGTGGCCTGCATCTGGTGGGGGAACTGCGGCGATATCACCGTCATGTTGACCAGGGCTCCCGCCGAGCGGATCATCTCCACCACCTGCTCGTGCGAGGCGGCGCTCACGTCCTCCCCGTTGATGGTCAGCAGGAAGTCGCCCGGCCGCAGGCCAGCCATGTCGGCCACTCCGCCCGGATCCACGTCGTCCAGATACTGCAGAGCCGGAAAACGTTCCGAGGGTCGCAGCTGCATCAGCTGGGAGCTGGCCTTGGCCCCCCGTAAAATGAAGCCGAAGCCGCGCTTGGCGCGGTGCAGCACCACCGAACGTGGGGCATTGTAGGCGCTGCAAAAGATATGGATTATTTTAGGTTGGATTCAATTTCGGCGACTGCATCCTCGTACCTCTTCTTGATGCGCGGCGCAGTGGCGCTGCTGTACTGTCCAATGGAGTTGTTGTTGTTGTTGTGGCTGCCCATGGGGGCACCGCCTGCTCCCCCGTTACTCTCTGTCATCTGCTGTGGCTGCTGGCAGGACCCGTTGCTGGTCATCGAGAGCGAGGGCGAATGGTGGGGCTGCTGCAGCAGGGTGCTCGAGCTGCCCGAGTGCCCGCCGAGGCTGAGCTGCGGCGATCCCTGGTAGGAGGCCGAGGAGGAGGGCTGCTGCTGGTGCTGCTGCTGTTTCTGCTGCTGCTGGTGCTGCAGTGGGGCCTGCTGGTTGGGGGCGGGCATGCCCGTGCTGGCGGTCATCACGTTGGTGATGTGCTTCTGGCGCAGATTCACCTCCTGGACGCAGTCGGCGGGGAAGAAGCCCGACTGATTGGTGCCCCTTACATAGCCCTCGAGGAGGCCGCAGTCGGTGCTGCCCACCACTTCGATGACGTCGCCGGGCTGTAGCCGGATGTGCCCCACTGTGTTGCCGACATACGGCTCCATGCACACGACAGTGGTGCTGGGGTGTCCAATCGAGCAGGCGGCCGAGTCCGAGTTGGTTCCCACGCCCGACGAGTCGCTGATGATGTCGCTCGTATCGCCCAGGGATTTGTCTGTGCGGAGGCAAAGAAAGAGTCAGAATGAGAGTCAGCGTTTGGGTCAGAGTGCGGGGCCACTCATTCGAAAGACATGCACTTTGTGTTTGTGTTTCTGTTTGTGTGGGGTGATGGGGGACACAGAAGCCTCTGGCATGTGGAGGCAAAGCGGTTGAAATAACAATGCGTTGCGGAACTGTGTGATTCATCCGAAGGAAACGAAACGAAACGAAACGAACGGTATGATGTGCGAGTGAATCATGGCAACAGTGTTCCTTAATTGTATCAGAAATGGAATCAGGATCACGGTGTCCCTTTGCTAACATTCAATCAGTATCCACAGAGGAATCGTATAAATAAAACATGCAATTTGTACTTTTCTTTGGTATAAAAAATCTACTTAAAATGCATGCCCATTAAATATATGTATATGTATATGTATTGTAGGAGTATAAGGAGTATATACTTAGCCGCTATACTTATGTACAGAGTGTACAGAGAGTACGGATTACGGATTACGGAGGGAACTCAACTTAAGATTAAACTTAAACATAAGCTTGAAGGCAAATCAAAAAGGAAGAGACGGAAGCGATTGATTACCTGTGACAATGCTGATGTCGTCCTCGTGCGAACGGTGTCCCGAGGAGCCCTCGGAGAGGCTGGAGCTGGCCGAACTGTAGGCGCCCAGCATGTGCTCCGAGGGGCACGGCGAGGGCGGGCCGTGCAGCTGCAGCTGATGCTGATGCAGCTGAAGCTGGTGCTGGTGCTGGTGGTGCAGATGATGGGGATTGTGGTTGTGCTGCTGCTGCTGTTGTTGGTGGTTCTGATGCTGCATCATCATCATCATCAGACCCCCACCGCCAACACTGGCATTGCCCGTTCCGTTTCCGATTCCGTTTCCCATTCCGTTTCCGTTTCCGATGCCATTCGGATGGGCACTGTCACTGATCATTGCACCACCAAGACCACCGCCAGCCGCAGCCAGCAGAGCAGCCCCGGCGGCTCCATTGGCGCTCAGCCAGCCGATGCCCGAGCGCCGCTTCGGATTGTAGCGCGGCGGTCCGCGGAAGGGTACTGTGGTGTAAGGATAGTAAGGATAGTATTTCGCTTTATATGGACATGTGTGTGTGTGTGTGTGTGTATATGTAGCTGTGGTGCAAGTGGTTCTGTGTGTGTGTGTGTGTGTGTGTTAGTCGCAAACCCCACTCCTCCTGCTCCTCCACCACCTCCTCTCTGTTCGATGATCGGAGAAATGCTGGAGCTCTACTCAATCTATTCTTTTGGGGGTTTCTAAGACGGTGGACCCGTGCCGTTGGAGGATTACTTACTCGTACTTACTGTCTGGAAGGTACACGACTCTTACAAACAAAGCATTCGGTCGAGGACATTCTAGCAATGTCCTGCCAAAGAACAAACAAACTTCGCTACGAAAAGTGACGTGACGTGATATGAGAGAGAGAGAGAGACGCACAAGAACGAGCCAAAACGGTTGAATGGAATGGAATGTGGATTGTGGTACATACAGATATTGGATACTATTTGGATACAGTAACAGTGGGTAAACATTAAGAGTAACAATCATAGAGCAAAGAGTATGTATCGCAAACAAGCAAATGCAAAATGCAAAATACGAAATACGAAATACGAGTTACGAAAATGTGTGAATATATAGGCATATAATTTATCTTTAGTTTACATTGATATGAAGGAGGCCTGAGTGATGTTTGATGATTGATGAATGATATGAATGAATGCTCAAGGGGGTGGGAGGAAGGAGGGAAGGAAACTATACGGTTACGACCGATTTGTACAATATAATAAGTAATAGATTGAGTAGAGAGTAAACAAATCCAAACAGAGAGAGAGAGAGAGAGAGATAGAGAACAAATACAAAAATATATAAACTGGAAACTGTTTCAGTTCCATTCGAATATATGAATATGAGTGGGTATATGAGTATAATGACCATGAAGTTCTGCTGCGAGTACGAGTCGAGTGTTCGGAGTGGAGGATGGAAGATGGAGGATGTTGGATGGAGAATGGAGTATAGAGAATGCAGCAATAGCAATGGAGAATGCACTCACCAATATCCTCCGATTTGTAGTTCTCAATGACTTCGGCCAGCTCCAAGTTGCCAGCTATGACAGCCACCTAGGGAAGAGAGAGAGAGGGAGATCGAGAGAGACTTTGGCATTAGATGACCAGGCACCAGACACACTACCCAAAACCAATTGAAACTAAATGTAAATATAAGATACTTAAGGGCTAGACTACAAGCGTAACTACAGTAGCAGCATAATTCCATTCTAGATATACGTTGGACTTTTTACCTGATAGGGAGTTTGGTTGGCAAAGTTCTGGGCGCCGCGCTGGGCGCCGCGAAAGAGAAGCATTCGGGCACAAGCCTCTTGGTTGTTGACGGCGCACACATGCAGCGGACTATTGCCGGACGCATTGCGGCCATCCATGTCAGCACCGTAGAACAGGAGGTGTTCCAAGTGCTGAACCAGGCCGTGCCGACAGGCCTGTCTCATTGCGGATTGCGGATTGCGGATTGCAGATTGAACAGGGCGGAAGGATGCAGATACAGTTGCAGATACAGATGCAGATACAGATGCAGATACAGATACAACCCGCGGGTTACAAAAGAGTTAGAAAGCGTTTGTTTTTGTGTTTGTGTTTGTTTTTTAGAGTTAGAGAGAGGAGAGAAAGTAAAGAGAGAGAATTCAAATATTAATTGGCATTCAGCACTTTGGGGGCAGGGGTACAGACACCGGCTGGGGGACTGCGGGCGGGGGCTTCACCAGAGATTCGACGAGGGGGATAAGCATTGGCAGTTACGAATCTGGGAGTCTACGGGACTGGCGTTTTCAAAGGACCGCCACCGACTGACCTGATGGACCTCGTTCCAGCCCTGGCTATCCTGGATACCGAGCGTCGCGTGGTCGTGCAGCAGGCTCTCCGTGATCTTCGATTCGCACTTTCTGGTTATCGAGATGTACAGCGGCGTGATCCCACGCCCGTCGCGGTAGTTGGGCGAGGCCCCGAGCTCCAGGAGGGTACTGAAAGGAGGGTAGATGATTAGTATATGGATCGCGGATGGTGTGGCCTTTGGAGACTCATCCCAACCTGACCGCCTCCAGGGAGTCGTGCTCCACAGCCCGGTGCAGGGCCGTGGTCCCGTCCTTGGTCCTGTAGTCCAACAGGGCCCCGCCATTGACCAAGGCAATGAGCACTTTGTTCGGTTTCTTGGCACCGGTGGCCACGCTCAGCGGCGTTTCGCCGCTCTCCGAGCAGTGGAAGTTGGGGTCCAGTCCCTTGGCACACATCTTGGCTATCTTCTCCACATGCCCCCCGTTGATGCACTCGAGGAATCGGCGCAGATTGGCCCGGGTGTGCAGGGCCTTCAGCTGGCGCTCGTCCAGGGTCAGCATTTTGTAGACGCGTCGCTTGTACTTGAGCTGCGCGAAAGGAAACAAAGGAGGAGCATTTAAGAGGGATCTATCCAGAGACGCACACGCACACTCACCTCCAAGTAGCCGACGGGGCCGTTGAATGGATAGTCGCCCAGCCGACGCTCTTCATCCAGAAACTTTCCCGCCTTCCCGTTCGAGGGCGGGGCGAAGAGGCCGTAGTTGAAGCTCTCCTTGAGTTCCTGCAACAAAAACAACAGAGGATAAGGGTGAGTGCAAAGGTAAGAGTGTTTCTATGTGCGAATCAGGTGCTCCATTCGCGTGCTCAAGTCGTGTGTGCGCGAGAGTCAGGACAAAGGACTTCCGGCTTGCCAGTGGGCGAACTTCCTTCTCATAAAAGAGTACAACATACATCATATACAGAGACATATACTGTATGTGTGTGTATATAGAATGCTGTACCCTGTACACAGAATCCTTCACAATGTCCTCGCTAATGAGCGCGTGACAGGAGCGCCATCTAGCGACTGCCTCTCACGGGATAGGCACGGGGTGGGGTAAGGGGGAGCGGGTACGGGGTAGGGGGGAGAGACTGTCATTATTTACCGTTGCGTTGCCTTTAAGTGGCAATTTCTTGTTTTAATTAAACAAAAAACTCCCTTCTTCTCTTCGGCAGAGCGACAGAGAGAGAGAGAGAGGGAGAAAGAGGGGACTCCCTCTGCTCAAGTGTATAACGGGTTTGCCGCTGCATTAATTATGCAAACTGCGTGTGTGTGGGTGTATGTGGGTGTGGGTGTGAGCCCTTGAGTGGCAAGTGCCCCCAGGCAGTTGCATGTTGTCTCATAATGTGCCAAATGTTGCCATTAGAGAGAAGAAGAGTTCCCGTCGAAGGTTCCCCAATTTCCAGTGTTGGCTAATGCATCAGTTAATACAAAAAACATCAAAACAGAGCATGACAGTTCCGTGGAATGGGAATACTTCTTAGGCTGTCACTTTCTTTGATTGAAAGCCCTATCGCCCCAGGACAGGGCAGGCCCCTGGGTCAGGGCTTCCATTCCTTAATTTGTAGTTGTTAGGTGCGTATTTGTTGGTTCTACAATCAATCAATCTGCCAAAATCATTAACCAGTGGAGCCCTGAGAACAGTTTCACAAGAGGCTAGCAAAAGGCCGCAAGACTATCCCCAGTTCGATGCAGTTTCCCTTGCCAGTCACGTAGCCCAGGACTTTGCTGGGATAGTTGTATCCCAGATACAATATACGAGTAGACGGGTACACGGCCGCATGCAGCAGCTCTTCTTCGGGGAAAACCCACCCCTGAGTCGCATAAATTTCAACCACACAAACTAACACGCCCCAAAAGTGGCAGTAAAGCCCCACTCCCCTCGTACAGGCCACACACCACTCACCCTCTCCTTCAGAGGCAACAAAACACGTTAACTGCTTTGCGCCAAATGGTTTTTATGGCGCCACCCTCTCTGCCACCCCGTGTACACCATCCCTTTTCCTTTTCCCTTCCGAAATCACACCCATCCGAGTCCCAGTCTCAGTCCCAGTCGGAGTCGGAGTCCCAGTCTCAGTCTGAGCCTCAGTCATGCACATGCAAATTGCAGACACGTCGCTGCCCTAGACCCCCATGGGCCCGCCTGCCGCCAGGCTGTCAAGCGTCGAGGGAGTGGTCCAACCTCCGGCTCTCGGGGGTTGCCCTGCCCTGCCCTACCCCTCCTTGGGAGCCCGGCGGGGGAGGAGGTTGTGGTTCAAAGTCAAGTTGTTTGCGCAAATTGCATTTTTATGAGTTCTGATTCCGATTTTCCAATCCGTAAGACGGCCCATAAAAAAACGTCCACGTTTTGGGGATACTGGGAAGGGCATCCAAAGGGGGGGCGGGAGGCAATCCCCATCTCTGGGCACACCAAAAACCCCGACCCCGCCCCTCCGTGGAAGCTGTTGCAAAAGTAATTTAGAACTTTTGCCCTCTTTTTGGGTTTAAAACACTTTTCCAAAAGTTTTACTCATTTTGCTCACTTTTTCGGGGCCATAAATTGTGTTCTGTTCTGCCTGCAACAAAGTGCGGGGGCATGCGATGCGGAATTTGTATTGGGCTGTGGGTGTTGCGTTGGAAGGATATTGTCCATAAATCATGGAGAAATTGCAACTGCGTCGGGCATGCAACATGGCCAATGGACCCCCGAAATGCCTCTCGAAGGACCATTCATGGCTTTTTGCATAAAGTTCAATATGTTGCTACAGTTTGAGAGCAACTGTAGTGGTCTTTGGGGGGAGTACACTCTAATTTACGGGCTATGGAAGCTCTTCCTTCCTCAATGCCGCAGTTTGACAGCCACTGGACCGCAGCAGACGAGTGTCAAGCTCTCCGCGGATGGAATAGAATCCAAAGTAAATGTCAATGCGATGTGCGATGTGTGATGTGCACTTGCCAGCAAATAAGCGACTTCCTGTTCCAATAAGAAGACCCCAAGGCGACTCTTGGCAACAACAACAACAATAGCAGCAGCAGCAGCAGCAGCGGCAACAAAAGAAATCATTGATAAATTGTCAAACAGTAGTGGATGTAGTTGTAGTTGTAGTTGCTGGTGTGTGTACTTTTTGCTGGGACTGTTCTGTTGTTGCATTTGTTTGCCCGTTGATTGAAAGCAACGCTCAGACAGACAGGAGAGGGGTAGAGAGGGGAGAGCGGAAAGACGACGCTTAGCAGGTAAGTATAAACAGTGCCAGCAAAAAGTAAATAGCCTTCTCCGATGGACTGGACTGGGGACTGGACTGGACGGCTGCCACCCCAAGCCCCCATGGCATGGAAGTGGGTCGCCTCCGATCACTGACCATCTGTTGCTCGAGCTGCTGCTGTGTCTGCTTTGTTGTTGTTGTTTCTAGTCGTAATCTCATTCTGTGGCAGCAATTAGAGTCGCAACTAGCTGCGGCACTGCTGCACTGTGCTGCAGTCACGGCTTGGATTTGCTTCGCGTTTTTTCGGCTGCGGCTTTGTCAAATCTTATACATTTATGGCCTCATTAGCTTCAGCAGCATTTTTTATTTGCCTCTTTGTTTATTTTCCTGAACTAAAGAATTTTTGGGGTTTTTGGAAACACAAAACCACAGAAAAGTTATCCGGCGTTTGAGAGTCACAGACAGTTCCAGTACAGTACAGTACAGTACAGTCTCCCATTACCATCCAACTCCCACTCAAAAGGTATCGAATATCCAAAGATCCACAACAGAATTTGTTGACAAAAAGCCAGAAAAAGAAAAACAGAGAAGAGCCCAAATGATAACGGAAACGGGCAATGCAGAGATGCTGCACTATGGGCCAGAGTCGAGCAAAAAGTGAGTAAAAAATAGAGGAAAAATGCCGCCTTTTAAGGCCTTTGCTCTCAAGGCTACAAGGTTTATTCGTCGGAGACTTTACACACAAGCGAAAACTGAAGAGAGGTAGAGTGACCGAGAGTGCAAAAACAAAATACATGCCGTGTGCGAGACGAGAGTCTGCTTTAGTCTTGCTGGGATAGTTTTCTTAAGGTCTAGAACTTTCTAGACAGAGAAATTACGCCTTCGGTGTTCGGCACTCGGTATTTGCTTCAATTAAAAGCAAATATTTACACACACTTGTGCAAATACATTCATTTATGTGGGACAAAAGATACCCATTTTGAGCGCAAATATGGCTTAAAGAGTGCGTCAGAGCCCGTCCCTGAATCATTTGGGTTTCTTTATTTAAGTAGCCATAGGGAAGGCTATGCTCAATGTCATTAGGGTTAAATGGGAGTACTTCCTCTGCATTAGCTGCCGATTGCGGTCTTGGCGAACTTTTAAGTGCCAAAATTGCGTTTCTTTTGTTATGCGCTAGAGCTACGGGGGCTTCAGCTTTTGGCACTTCCTCTGCCCATTGTGCAGCAGCGGTCTTTGTTGTTCTGGCACATTCTCCGATTCCGCTGATGCCTCGACTTCTCAAGTTGCAGGCCCCAACGTGAGGCTTCAGCATCAATTTATGTATTCCTCCAGCGCACAAGCACACCGGCGAGCACACGAGTCAAGACTTGGTCTTGGTATTGGGCTTGGACTTGGACTTGGTCACATCATCTTATAAATTTAGCTCGTTTGGCCAAAAGGGAGCAGGAGGATGCCTGTGGTTAGCCACAGAGCCCCAGCCCGGCCGGGCAGCCCCACTTTGAATTGGAGTTTGCCTGACTCTCGAACAATGCCTGGCTCCAGCTCCACTGGAACGAAGCCGACTCGAACCCCAAACCGGTTGTCCGCCTGGAAATGAGTTTGGTGCTCGATTTTCTCCGCCAATTTCGTGCACTTCGGCACTGGACCTGGGGATGTTCTTGGTTCTGTATTACTCGGGCGGGGGGAGGGGGTACCCTTTACCCCTTTACCCCTCTCAGTTGACATTTGGTTTATTTGGGTGTTGCGCATTAATTTATGCGGATTTGTGTAATTAATTTCAAGTTGATTGCCTTTTCGGCTTTCGCTGGCTTCGGGGACCCTGGATTTTTGCTCAGTGCACAGAACAGAACAGAGCTCACTCCCCTCTCGCGGAGGTCAATGACGTGTTCGGCTGCCTGCCGCCTGCCGCCTGCAGCTGGCGCTGCTTCAAAGTCAAAGCTATTCAGCAAACTTTACAAGCAACATCCCATCGCATCGCATCGGATCCCATCCCATCCCATCCGGATCCTAGGCTGAGTGGGAACCCTTAGGACTACACAGCAGTGCTCTCCTGCTCCTCCTCCTCCTCCTCCTCATTCTGCTTGCACAGCTTGGTTATCATATAAAGTAGTTGCCGCAGAGAGGAGAAGTTTCGAAACTAGTTTTTCGTTTCGCTAGATATTTCGTGGGCAAAAGTGCGCCTCCTTTTAGGTGTCTGTCTGCCTGGTGGCGGTGCCCAAGATGTTTGTCTTGTCATGCCCACCTACAGCATCAGAAGAGCACCAGAACAGCATCAGAAACAGAAACAGAATCGGTTCTAGCCAAAGGAACTGGAGCTAGCGCTTTAGATGAGGCCGAGAATGGAGCTGGAGCTCTGTAGAGAAGAAAGTGTTGAAGTTGAAGACTTCTTTTGGGGCCGCTGACTGAACATTTATCAGAGTCAAGTGCATTGAACTTGCTGCATGTTGCATGCTGCATATTGCCTGCTCGTGCGAGTTGAAGGGGGCGTGGTGGCAGCGCATCGCGCAACGCCCATAAGCCATTCATATTTCTTACACTTTGCTGCATTTAGACAAACAGCCAAGGGATGGGATGTGCTGCAGGAATGCTGCGAGGAGGGCCAGGACCAGGCACAAAGGGGCATGACATTCATTCGACAGACAGCGTCGAAAGGTGAGCTAAGAGAGGAAATTGCAGGAATTTAGTTTCAGTCAAAGGATGCGGACATGCCACACGGTCGATGCACACGGTACGGTGCCAGCGGGGGAGACACAGAGGGGCGGCAGGCACTATGAACCTCCTGAGTGCAGGTGACAGGCATTTGCAATAAAACTTCCATCTGCAAAATGCCAGTGAGAGGCAGCAGGGGGCGGCGGACGGAGAGGAGCTGCTGCTGCTCTAACTAGAAGAAGAGAAAGGAGACCTTTCAGAGGATTAACCGTTGACAATGTTGCATGGAATGTGGCAGCAGTCCCTGCCCCCGACCCGAGAACTTTAAAAAGCGAAGCCAAGCTCGGGCCAGGCCAGAAACCATGACAGAATCATGTTGCAAAGATATTTTCATGTCGCTGGCAATGTCATGCCTCGTCTTTTGTTGCATGACGGGGGTGCTGTTGGCGGTGGGTTCCGGTTCCCAGCATAGCAGACTTTTCCAAGACTTCTCCAAGTAGTGGCAGAATTCCACTATTCAGGACTTCAAGACTTATTAGAGGAGATTTTCTGCTGCTACACACAGTGCACCATCAACTGTACAGTTTTACAAGCAGCAACTGGATTGCCAGCAAACTTCTTTATTCCCCGAAAGCATCTTTCCTTCCCAGCCGCACAGAGTATCGTTTTTCATTCGGTTTTCATGCTGGAAATTCCTCACAGAACTGGGGAAAATCAATATTTATATAGAAACAAGACCCGGCAGCAACAAACAAAAACAAGCAAAAGCAGACATTCAAAACAAAAACCCAAACAGAGAACATACATATGGATGTACATCTGTGGCATACCCGTGTATATTCCGACGATTATGACTGGATAAGTAGACTCCTCCCCCCGGCTGTCTGGGCAGAAAACATGCGACAAATTCTGGCGGGGCACCTGCTGCGGGGGCAGGGGCAGGGGCAGGGGCAGGGGCAGCGGCGGGGGTTGGGGCTGTTGTGAGTGTAAAGGGTCTTCCAAGTATTCCTCGTTGGCGTTGCTTTTCTTAGCTGCCGCTGGGGTTAAAGAACGGTGGAAATGCTTTCAAGCATTTTCCATATTCATCCACAGCCAGGGAGGAGGCAAGTCGGGAGGGGAGCAAGGAAGGAATGCGGCTGGCTGCATGGCAAAGGAATAAACAACAAAAAAAGGAATAAACAAAAACCAGAACGAAGCAAAACGAACATGGGATACGCTTAAATATGGCTGGGAGACGAGGGTTTACTCCAGATATTAACCAGATATAGAAGTAGATATTATCTGAAGAAAGGTGCTACAAGATAGAAGCACTCCGTGATGCACTCAAGAGACGCCATAAGCCTGGGGACCAGTAAACACCCACAACTAGTGCTGAGGATAGCTAGATCGAAGCCTCACCTGTGGCACGAGGAAGGAAGCCGGAATGCCCAGTGAAAGGCCCCAAAGACTGGCCACGACGACTGACCACTCCATTGTCCATCGCCACAGCCATTTCTATGTCAAAGTCATTGGTCAATGTAGAACAATACAATGTGCCACTAAACGATAAACGATACACGACACAAGACACACGACAGAAGACGTCGACACACCATACACGACACACAAGACAAAAAAACGGCGAGGCCTGCTAATGATAATGACAATGTGATCATGACGATGCTGATGATGATGATCCAAGCCAAGAGTCGCCATGTCCAGCGATCATTTTCCTCTTTCACTGAACTGAACTGATCATTTGCTTGAGCACTCAAATCGCTAATCGATTTGATGGCAAACGTGCGCTCCAATCCGATCCGATCGTAGCTCCAATCCAATCCAAACCAATCCAATCCGCATTGGGCTGCATTTCTCCCATTTGTTCTGGCCACTTTCTTGCGAACGTTCTCTCTGTCTTGGCCAGGGGTATTTTTAGGTCAGGCCCAGGGGAGTGTGCTCTGCTCTGCGGGCACTCCACCGCAATGGACGTCAACCACCTTTCGGCAGGGGATTGCTGCGGATTTGCTGGGGCAGACCTTTACAGTTCTCTGTCAGGCATAAGCAGAGCAATTTGGGCATTCATTTCATTATGGCCATCCTCCCCAGCCACCCCGTTATTAGGGCTTTACGGTTGCCTTTGCTCCACTTGTGGGGAGGACTGGAAAAACTAACAACCCTCGTACGAAAAGTAAATGAAAATGAAATATTTTGTTGAGCAAATAGAAAAAAACCAGGAAAATTACAAGAGGGAGCAGCTCTCCTTATCCGATTGGGATGACAAAACCCAAGGCAATGAAATTTATTTGCTTAACTTTTCGTTTGAGCACAAGAATTTTCATCTAAATTCGGCAAGTGAAACAATGCCATGCCCTCTTCCATGTTCCATCTAGGCACAAAACAACTCCATCCTGCACCACTCCCTTTCCATCCAAGCCACATGCCCATTGACCCCTTTCTAGATTTACTTTCGGACTGCAGCCATAGCCATGGCCTCTCTGTGTCCGTGTCCGTGTCCGTGTCCATGTCCGCTAGCAATGCTGGCAGCCATTCGGCCAATCAATGCAACAGCAAGGGGACGAGCGGACAAACCGACAAACAAACTGGCAAACAAGTTGGCAAACAAACTTCCGTCTCAGTGCACCTCAACACGTTGCAAGGCAGTAAGCGGCAAGCGGCTAGCGGCAAGCGGCCAGCGGCACGAGGCATGTTCTGACTGATGTGTGGCTCCGTCCAGCCTAGTGCTGGCTGGCAGCTTCATGTGACCCAAATAGACTCCAATCGGTCAACAGTTGCAGCCGCCAGTTGCCACAGGAAAGAAAGCGCACCAAAGGTGTGGAGAGAGAGGCGGCAAGGCAGCAATGCCGCAATTAGCCGAGTGGATGGGAGTTGTCACCTCAACCCCAGATGACAGCTCGGGGCCTCAGCCCTTCGGTCGCCTAATCGAATGATCAAAGCAGATCAGAACAGATCAAATCAAAACAGATGCGATTCAGATGAGCTGTGAGACCTTCCCATTGGTGTCGTGTGGCAGTGGCAATCAACTTGGCCATCGACTGAAGCATACGCATAGATTACAGAATAAAGACTATCACACGAAGCACCCGTATTTGCAGAGAGCACCTCTCTTTCAAGCTTAGTTCATTGATAACAACCAATGTATTATGTAGAGTAATAAGGTGACGTCGTCGCCACATCTCCTCTCTTTGAAGGACCATCCGTTAGTCAGCCGGCTGGCAAACGTGCAGCACTTTAAACGTTTGCTCTCTCTTTCAAGCGCTCGTCTCTCTGAGAGCCGAGAGATGGGGATGGTCCTCACGACAGCAGACGACGTCGCCTTGTTCAATGTAGAGGAAATCTGTTATCACCTGCCAGTCCATCTCGGACACATTCTCCTTAAAGCGTAGACTCTGAACAAATCCGAATAATGCCCCCCTGCAGGGGTACAACACAATCTATCAGTCAGCAATGCAATTAACGTCGGAATGCGGCAAATGGGAGCTCACTTCAAATCGTTGCGCTCCATAAACAAAATCGGAAAACTCTCAAGATTTGCAAAATTGCCTCAGTTTCAGGTGTGAAATGTGTGTGTTTTGGGGGTGGCGGTGGTGCAACAATATTTTCAGGCTATTCCGAGCAGCAGCAGCAGCACACATGGCCTACCACTGCTGGCTGATAAAACCCAGCTGCTGGCCAAGTGTGAAATCGAACAGAGATACGCGATACAGACGGAAATATGGGGAAAACTAGTTTAGTATTCGAAGCAGCTGGCATAACTGTCAAAGATTAAGATTCTGTTTGCTATTTTTACCTGGAGTGCACTGCATGTACAGCAGGGCCCAAGCTATGGATGAATGTTCTCGTCTGGTGCTCGTCTCTCGATTTGAATTTGGCTGCTTAGTGGCTTAGTGGCTTAATGGCAGCACCAGCTTACGGTAAATGGAGGCAAAAAGGGTGCCCACAAATGGTAAAAGCAACTTGAGTACGAAAATTTATGCAGCAGCAACTGCCGTGGCAGATACAGAGGCAGAGACAGAGGCAGAGTCAGGCCAGTCAGGCTGCAGCAATTCCCCGTTGCAAAAACTGACCGCAGCCATATTTGACAACGGAACGTGCTCGGGCAGCATCTGAGAGCTCTGTCTCCGTTCTCCGTTCTTGGCTCAGTCTCCCTCTCTCTCTATCCCCCCCCCCATCGGTGCATTAAATCAATCTCTGGGGCAGCTCCCTCTCGTGAAAGCCCTGGCCGGGAAAGTGGGCAGACTTGCGGCGTGGCCTGGCTGCCCTTTATTTACGGTCCAGAGCTTGAGGTAAAAGAGAGCAGCGCGTCTCAGCCGCACAAAATTATGTCTAATAATAAATTTGTTTCACTTGAATATAGAGCAGGGAATAAAGCACAACCAAAGGAATGCCAAAACCAAATTTGTTAAGGATTTTAAAGAATTTTCACCGACTATTCTAAAGTATAGGTGTACATACGATTTATCCCTAGAATTTATCTACTCTTTGGGCCTTTAATTAGGGAAATTTCAGCTGAGGCCCCTAACTACCGATGTGGCAACGATTTCCCTATCAGCTGGCCATCAAAGCCAGCGACCAGGGACCAGGGACCAGGGACCTGGGACCCGGCCAAGTGTTCGGCAGCAAACAATTGGGGGAAAAAATGCTGCCAATTGGTCGGGAAAGGCGGCAATGCATGAAATCTCACAGCTCGTAAATCGATGGCAGCTCCCCCCAGAGACAAAGAGACACACGACACCCCACCAGAGCCACCAGAGCCAGCAGAGCCACCCGCCACCACCCACCGGCCAGCATCTGTGTACGTTTTGGGGCGTCGCCTGGCGCGCGAATTATGCCACCAACGAACGACCAAACAAATGCGAAACCCCAACATTTTTGCTATTTTTCCCTGCCTCCTGCTGCTCCCCAAACGACTCGATGACTGCTGCACGTGCGCCGTATCGGCAAACGGGTTTCTGCTACTTTAATTTAGCCAGCCACATGGCAGCAGTGGCAGCAGCGGCAGCAGTGGCAGCAGTGGCAGCAGCGGCGGCTTGCATCCAATAGATAGCCGTGCAACGGCCGCCTTCAGCTGAAGGACACTCGCTGGCTGGGGCCTCTCTGGCGTCTCCGATAAACGAGGTGGAAAAACTGCGAGAAAACAGAAATTGCCACAGAGCCCGGGCCCCAGCGAAAGGTAGAGAGAAACCGTCTTGGCAGAGGCTAGAAGAAAAACAAATCGAATCGAAGGGGGGGCAGACCTGATGGATACCCTGCACTAAGTACGCGCCTCACGCCAGCCTTCGTTTGGGCCAAAACATTTACAGGGTGTGCACGAATGTATAGAAGGCCGCTCAGAAAATTGTATCTGAGAAATATCTGCGGCTTGTTTGGCTTCCAGGCTAAGTTCGGTTCCTGCTGCTGCTGCTCCTTTTAGCCAGAGAGTCAATTTGGCCAGAAATGAACTCGAGATATTTCGCTGCGATCCTCCTACTGTCCTCCCCTTTTTGCCCCTTCCCCATTCCGCGCTGCGAGCATTTCTGCTGGCGTCAAATGTTCTTTTCTTTGACGTTAGCTTCAACTAGGGCCTGGCCACGCCCACTAAATTGCTGGCATGCTTGCCAGCCCCTGCCCCCTGCCTCGCTCTCTTTGCCACCGCTCGAGTGGCTGCAGACTGGAAGGAGCACAGGAACAGGAGTATTCCTCCCTCAGCCTGGGGCATGCATAGAGCTGGCCGTGGTTTTCATTCTCCCAAGAAGAAAAGAGTTCTCTGTCCGCATTTGGGCATAGGTAAGCTCTGGCCGGGACCTCCTTTGTGCCAGCTCTCGAGCAGAGTCGCCTCGAATCGCACCAATTGAGCTGTGATTTAAGTACGCCATAAATGGCTGAAGTGCGAGATTGAGATACTCGACGGGGACTTCTCTGCGACGGCAGCGACGACGATTGCGACTTTTGCACTCACTCAATGGCACTCAGGGCCCACTACTCGAACGTACGTATACATATACGGGTCGGTCGGGTTCTGTTTGGATCTTACCTGCAAGCGAAATGAGAGAACAACGACGATAAAGCTGACTCGATAATGGTTAATAATTGTATGGTGTTGGCAGCAATGCTGGTCTGCCGCCCCCCTTCCCTTCCCTTCCCAACACATGATTCTTTATAATTATAATATCCGTTATGGCAGCAAAGTTTCGAGGGAGCTCCCCACCATCATCTATCTGCTTGGATATCGTATAAACATTGCTATATTTTAAAACAAATTGATGGACACACACACACACACGCACTCACACTCACACTCACACGCAGACAGCAGCCGGAAATGGTTCATTGTTCTCCAGTGATGGGGCGTCGGAAATTGAAAAGCAACCCAAAACCAACATCAAATTTAAATTTTTGCACAGAAAAATGAACAAAAAATAAACCAAGCCGAGCATTAAATAAAAAAAGAAGCATAAAAACCCATTAAAAAGCGACACACACACACACACACATGGAGGGGGTGCTGCCTTCCACTTAAGAGAGAGGGAGGGAGAGAGAGATGCGACCTCAGAGCAGGGGCTTTACAGTTTTAGAGGAGGGGGCACTAGAGCATCCACATTCGCCGAATAAACCGACTGTAGAAATTACCCTTAAGCGAATGGAAATGCCATTGTTTAGCCAAAACCGAAAACACTCCAGTAGATGTGACTTTTGATAGGAATATTATCGTGTTTTTGTATTTTGTTTAACTGAACGGAACTACCCGTATTATGAGCCTCTGTACCCCAGTTTAGAGCAGCGTTTTTCGCATAGTTCCAATTTCAAACGGTTCTACCGATACTACAGAGCCATGGACAAGATAGAAATCCGAGAGGATTCCTATATTGGATACCGACTAAGAGCTACTTTTTCTTAAGGGATTTTCTAGTGCCAGTCTTAGAACCATTGTCTGTCACAGCTGCATACAAACTTTACAGTTTTTAAGTGGTTTTAGGCGCCAAGAGCCAAACGACTGTTTGAGAGTCATTTTTAAACATCCATACTATAATAACATGAAAATTAGTTGATATCTAAAGGTGTTCTCAGTGTATATGCTTCATCCTGGCTAAGCAAACCCTCTTCGTGTGGGCCTTTTCTTGGTTCTTTGCTGGCCGTTACTCTTGTCTCATTTGCCTATTCCATTTCTGTGGGTGTAAAAGTACCTATTGAGCGACTCTCTCAGGGAGGATCACTGGGGGCCTCACAGAACTTGCAAGTCGGTGCTGCTCATCCGAGAGCGTTACAGAGACAACCGAAGGAAAACTGAGGAGCATGCATCTGTCTCCCGAGTTAATTGCACAGCTCTAAACATATATAGAGGAAAAACCTGACAAATGATAATAGAAACCCCCCGATTACATTGATTTGGGTCGCAAGGGCACAGTTGACCGTTTTACAGCCACTTTGTGCTCGACTTTTCCAGTGAACAAACGGTGGCACTCCCTCCCCTGATTGCTCGACTATTGCTATTGTTCGAGTAAATTACCTGCGCTTTGTGCGACTCCCATTGATTCCCAAAGAGATAATAGCGCACCACAGAAACAGCAACAACAACAACAAAAGGAGAGCAAATAATTTCACAGTCAAGGTCGCTTGGAGGGCGGCTTATAGCGGGTGCTGGTTGTCATGTGGCACACGGGACTGGGGAGGGGAGAGTTCTTTGAACCGGTAAAAAAAAACTCAATTTTTGAGCAACAATAATTAGCATTAATCCAGAGAGAGACAATGTACGGCTCTGTTTGTTTTTAAATGATGCAATAAATATAAAAATAAATAAATTAACAGTAGCTCGAAAATATCTTTGATAAATGGTGTTACCGGATCCAAACAATTAATGAAAGCCCACCACAAAATATACAGAAATATTTGGGAGTCTCCTTCTATATTTTTCTTCTCTTTTTTGGGGGCATGCCGCAGAAGTTTCCCAAATTATTTGTTTGCCTACTGATAAACAAAAATAAAAAACATGTCAGAAATTCAGTTAAAATATTTTGCGGTTTCCCTCTTGGCTCCTGCCCCTCCCTTGCGGTTGTCTCTCTGCAAATGATAATGCTATCGAGAACTGTCCAAAGGCGACCCGAAACCACTCACGGACTGTGTAAAACGGACAGAGACATGTGGCAGCATGGAGTACTACTCCCATTTCCATTTCCATTCCCGTTCCCATTCCCAATTCCTTTTCTCGTGGTCCATTTGCGAATTGCCTGACGCCTGACGCCTGAAGCGCTAAAATCTTTTTCCTTTTTTGCATTTTAATTGAATTACATGGGTAGCCAGGAGAAGGGGAGAGAGGGATTCGAGGTGGAAAGAAAAGGAGTTGCTGGTCGCGTGGTCGCTGCGAGCCATAAATCTGTAACTGTTTGCTGTACTTGACACATTTCGTAGTTGGAACTGAAGTTGCCCCGTTTTGTGGCAGACTAAAGCAAATTTTGTGGCTAGTAAAATATTCACGTAGGTGGTGGATACGTACATATGTACATAGGTTTGAGAGTCGCCGCAGGCCTCGTGTCCATTAAAATTAAACTTAAGCTTAAATATTAATAAATATTCAATGAGGCAGAGGCCATCCCTTTTCCGCCTACAAATACAAATATGTATGGTGTGGAAACTAAAATAATATTATTAATACTTAACGTCTGTGTGGTATAACATATGTATATAAATTTAATTGAAAATTCGACTCGGTTTTCTGTAACTCCAGAGGGTTTTCCTTTGAGGCTTTAAGGCCATCATGGAATGGAATTATCTATACAAACATGGATACTTATATTTATATATGGACAGATAGATAGATAGATAGATAGATAGATAGGTACAGAGCCAAACACCAACCTTAAACCAGAAGGCCACCTGAGCCACGCCACCGTAGGCATTTCATTTATTCATGTAGACGACACAAGACGAATGCAACAGCAGCAGCAGCAGCAGTCATTTGTTTACACCACAAGTGAATTTCCATTGTTCCATTGCGTATACGCACACGAGATGGGTGATGCCAGGGGTTGCCAGGGGATGCCAGCGGTTGCCAGGGTTGCCAGGGGCACCATTTCCGATTCCATACCCAGAGTTGTCATCGTTGGTTTTGGTAAGGTTTGTATTTTTTGTTTTGACAGCAAAATTAAATTAAATAACACGCCAGAGCGCGACAAATTAAATTAAAGCCAACAAAAATAAACAAAATGTAATTAATAATAATAGGAAATGCGGAATTCGTGCTGTTTTTCAGTGGTTTGCCTGCGGTTCTGTGGCTGTCAGGCCGCATTCCATTTTGCTTATGTAACTACATAACCAATGTACATACATACATGCATACATTATGTATTCATGTCTGACGTATCCTTTGCATATCACGCATACGCAGTGTTCGAGGCATGGCAGGATGGCATTTTGTACACTTTGTGAATACTTTGATGGTCGAATATGAGATGCATGCTTTAAATCGGGCCAAAAAACTATGACCTTTACATTCATAGCCCAGATAATACAGTTTCTTCTTATATATAGTCTTTTGGTACAAATAAACACTTTTACTTCCACACTCTGCGCTCCCTATCGGAGGCATCTTTATTGTTCCGAACAATAGCCGAGCCTCAAGGAGGGCTCGCTACTGGGGAGGGGGCTAGAGGGTTAAATTATCCACAAAAGTATGTGACATTTACTCGCAAAAGAAGGCGCCGAAGGACGCAGGAAGAATGAGTATGGCTTTGTTGCAAGCCAAGTTCTTGCCGGAATTAACGGTTCAATGGAGAGACAGAGATTCAACGATAGACAGGCGGCACACACATACGTCCTTGTGTCTTCGTTTACATCTATGTAGGTCTCTATGCCACTTTGGCTCAAGAGCGAGAATGGGGCACGGAGTGGGGCAGCGACTGGCTGGCTGGAATGAAATGATGTCGTGCGTGCCCAAACTATGCAGCATCATTAAATCTAACGACCGTCGAGGGCTTAGCGGAGGCGGAGGTGGAGTCGGAGGCGGGGCGAGGGCCCTGCAAAATGTCTACATTTTCAACATTTTCCATGGCATTAGAAGACTTTTGATAGAAACATCTCGCAGTAAAGATATCTCGTGTGCCTGCCTCTCGTGTTACCCATTAACTTGGCCTAATTGAGGAATTGGCCATTATACCATGGCCTAATTGCCATTGCCTGGCTTTTGGACACCGATTCAAGGGACTTTCAGTGGCAGGCATTTATCCAATTGATTCAATTTTCTCTGCTCCAGCCATAAATCTGAACCGCGAAGAGTCCTAAGTCCTCATTCCCTCTGGCTAAAATCAATATCTCTCTTAACACCCCTTTATGTCTGCCACACTTCTGCTTCGTGGCCCTTGGCCTGTCTGTCCCTTCTCTGATGCTCCCCCTCAGCCTCTGCCTGGCATTCGATTGGAGATACTTTTTATACTTCGCTTCAAGCGTTTACGGATTCTCGGCAGGAATCAATCTGCGGCTTAAGGACTGCCTTTACTGATGGAATACCCCCATCGAAACCCAATCGAAAACTAAAGGATAGTCGGGCATTCTCTTCCGAAGGATTCGCTTGAGCACCTCGAGTAGAGCCTCGAATATGCCGCGACATTTAAAACTCATTCTTCATCAGCCAAATATATGATTTCCATATGCGTTGGCCACCATTTGGCCAAGATCTGCTTACTGGTTTCTTATCTGCCAAAGAGCCATGGAGCCAAAGTGGTTTAATAGTTAAGCCTCGAGCCACAGAGCCACGGAGCCACAGAGCCCTGAGCATTACGAGTGGTAGTACATGGAAAACAACTTAAATGAAACCGGTACGTCGTAACGCCCACCCAGAAGCCACAACGACTCGTACCCAAACAGATCATAGAAAACAGCTTCGGTTTTGAGTGGATTTGATTGGATTTGATTAGCAGGCGGAAGTGGCGATGCAAAAAGACTCCCAAGAGGCCCACACACGCACACCCTGCTCTAGAGTGGAGCACTGACTGATTGATTGACACTCCAAGCTGACTGAGTGATTGATTGATTGATGGACGGCACTGCAGCGTAAAGTTGAAGCAACCCTCGCCGATTGTAAAAATACTTTTCTTAAGCCATAAATTGATGATGAAACCTGATAAAGCTTGAGGATCCGATAAAACGGTGTCTTTGGCCTTTGGTTCGTTCGGATCTAATCAGTTCTTCAGTTCCTGCGAAGGCAACACCTCGATTGAGGTGCAAATATTTGCGCCATGATGCCACGAATTGTGTTCTTTATGGCACCTACTATGCGTACTCGTACAATATAAATAGTTCTCTCTTTGTCGCGATAAGATATGCGACCTGCCGTCTGATTGATATATGTACCTCCTATATGAGCCCAAACATATCTGGGAAAGCAGGAAGTGTGCTAAGAATAAGAACCTGATATGCTATATGATAGGGGAATTCAAGATAGCCGAGAGTCGGCAGTTCTTTCACAGGCCTCAAATTAAACGCCAGAAAGAATCAACTGCAAAGATAAATCCTCTCTGATTCTGATCCACTATCTATCGACAGAACGTGGCCGCCAGTCTGTTCCCACACCGCAACACATAGCAACACACAGAATTTACAACATAATTCACTAAAAACCGAAACAGACACCACTGAAACCACTCCATCGCCCCCGAACACTGTCGACACGGCCTGACACTGCGACTGCCACTTGCTGACTTGGCCCAAAACGGAACCGGGACCAGGCCATGCAATTAGCTGGAGGTCATTGTGTTTTCGGTTCAACCGAGTTCACGCTGAACGCTGAACGCTGAACGCTGAAAGCTGAATGTTCAGCGGTTCAGGTTCGGTCCAGTTTCCGTTCGGTTTGCAATGTTGCGGTTCCAATAACGAAATGGGCGCGGCCTGACCCGGCCCCCGCATCGCATTCGGCAATGTTTGGACAACAATTTGTCCGGCAAATTGTTATTAAATGTGTACAATCGATTTGGGCCATTGTTCGGGCCTTAATTAACACAGGAAGAGTCACAAAGGATGAGGATGAGGCAGGCAGGGTTTGTTGAAGCGGACATTCAGTTTCCGGCATGCAAAAACGTGATGTGCCCCTGGAAGGGATGCCCATGGAGGAAGAGGATTAGCACAGGCAAGTGAATCATCCACGGTATTTAATCTTCGATCCATTCAAAGTTTAGTTCTTTCGCTCTCTCTGGAGTTTCCCTTGACAGGCGGGCTGCCATTCAACTGTCAAATATCTCTTCTATCTGCAACGTCACGATTTTCTGGGCACGACTCCGGCAGTCCGGAGTTGGGTCTTGATTGCCCGAATTGCATTGAACTTCAAAAACAGAGCTGTGGGCAGGGCAGGGGCGGAGCCTGCTGCAAGGGCACGTGGCAGCGTCTGGCTTGAATGCGGTGCCAATCAATGGAACGCTACATTTATTTGTTTTCAAATTGGTTTAGTATCCACAGAGAAGTAGAGACTCTTCATACTCCGAGGGGAATGCCCATCGTTAAGCCAGCGCATTACGTGTGTAGAAACGGAGTAACGCGTATCCTGGTGTCCACGCACGTGTGTCTCGATTCCTGTACGGCGTGAAGTTGGCTGCGCACTATCGCGTTTCACAGTCAGCATTCGTGCGATTACGGTAAACAACAAACTCAACCTCGCTTTTAGCTGGCAAACAAAGACTCCCTACCTTTTCGGTCAACTGTTTTCAATCAAAATTATTTGTGAGTTTTATTTATTAACTAGAATAATAACTTGCAAAAGATGTTCTTTAAGAAATGCTGCTTCCTTTTGCCCCTGGACACGGGGTGCTTCATCATTGCGCTGTTCTTCCTATCCTTCCATGTGGGCGAGATGGTCAGCTACTCCACCGACTGCATTTTCGTGAGAGAAACAACCGAAAAGACGTGGGCAGTCATCCTCATGGCGGGCATACTAATGATGGGCATCATCTCCTCCGGGCTGCTAATCTACGGTGCCCGCAGGGTGGGTTAACAATCGAATCCAAAAAGGGTGCAAAGCCTAAGTCCATTTTCCTCTTCTGACTGCTTCATTTCAGAAACGCCGAGGACCGGTCCGCTTCTGGCTGACTGTCTTTTTTATTATACTTTTTTTGTACATCATTTTGGGCATTGTCGATATCGCTACAGCAAACCCGCCCGTGGTTACCATCTTCTGTGAGATACTGATCATAGGTGAGTGATCATCGATCTCCGTATCGGACCACCCTCCATAACCGCTGGATATCCCACAGTATCGCTGATCTACTCGCTAATGGTAGTCCACTCCTTCTACATTTCGCTGAAATACGCAGACGACGAATTCGAAGATTTTGTCGCCTAATTGTCATCATTATGCCTGTGTTACTATCGAATAAACCTCGAGTTTACCTTCAAAATTCTCGTACAATATATTAGCCCGGATTGAGCATGTTATTAAGAACATGTTGCGGCTGCTGTAGCTTGAAGTACGGATGCTTCTTGGTTGCCGTCTACACGGGCCTCACCTATAGCCTGCAGCTGGTGACCCTGCTGATGTATGGACTAATCGAAGGTGCCTGGGTATGGTCCTCCGGAGGCTGTGCAGCCATCACTGATCACTGACCTCTCCGCTCCCCGCACAGAGTACGCCGAGAGTCAGATCTTCTACTTGTTTATGTCCGTGCCCTGCACCATCGCGGTGGCCGTGTCCGTGGCCTTGTTCGTGGGCGCCCTGAAGAAAAGGGCGAGGCTCTTGTGGCCCTGGCTGATAACCTTTAGCGTATTTTCGATTATCTTCTTGCTGACCCTCATCGGCAGCCTGATCGCGGGCTCCACCCAGAGCAATGTGGAGGACAATCACGTCGGCTCCGGCTTCATGCGACGACCCCTAGTACAGACCTTGAACCTGCGTGAGTATGGGACGACTCAATGGATTTTAGATCTCATGCAGTGCCACAACCCCGCAGTGATGCATCTGTACGTCCTGCTGGTCGTCTATTCCCACTACTCCGAACTGCAGAATGAGAATCTGATTTTCTGATCAAGCAATCGATCAGTTTTCCGTCTGTCAACGATCTGTAGCTGTAGTGTGTTTTCCTGCTCATTCAGTTGAAGAACATACAGACAGGCTCACACCTCAGTACAAAATCATTTGCTCCAAAATATTTTTGTAATTTCAAATTTTGTGTCTAGTGTAGAAATCTAAATTGAAATCGAATATCCTTGAGCAGCCACAACATGGCCTGTCACTGCAAGTATCTGAAGAAGATCTTTTCGAGCTGCTGCTTCTGCTATTCGCTGCGCATCGGCACCCTGCTCTTCGGGTGCGTCTTCCTCACGTGGTACGTGTACATCGTGTTCGGCACCGCCTTCATGATGGAGTGCGTCTACCCCAACGAGTACCAGCAGAAGGGAAACACCGCCCCGGCCGCCCTCAAGACAACGATGGTCTTCTCCTTCTTCGGCATTGTGGCCTCCTCCCTGCTCTGCATCGGAGTGCATAATGTGAGTAGGGTGGACGGACCCCACCCCCCGTCATAGTCCCCCATCTTTATCCCCCACCTCCCCGTCCGCTCCGCAGAACAACGAGATGCTCTTCACACCCTTTCTGATCTTCACACCAATCTGGATAATAGTCCACATATTGGTCCTGATCATGTACAAGCTCGTTCTGGTGCTGATTTTGCTGACAATCGTCACATCGGGTAACTTTTTTCGCCTAAACATTACACGTGTATCGGTAATCATCGGCAACGTTTACTTTTCAGGGGTCTTGATCTACGCCTGGCTGGTGGTCTTTTCGTACTACGTGGAACTGGTCTACGCCTACGACGAGGAACTGCATCCCGGCTTTGTTTAGAGCGGCTGACTGGCTTTCTTCATGTTTCGCCACCATCGATTATTATTCTAAATTTGTGTATGAGAAGCAAACAAAAAACGAGAGAGAGTATTTCGTTTCATGCGAATGAATGCGAGTATCGCTTATCGTCCGTCTATCGCTCGCCATAGATCTAATTCTAGGAGGTAGCATCACGATTCCAGGTCAAACATGTGTGTGTTGCGCACTTCGCTCTATATACAGTATGACGAGATAATGATGATGGGCTGAGGCTGGGGCTGTGGCTGGGCGGGGCGACTGGCTTTACATACCTTTGGCAGCGAGGCGAGCACCTGCTGCTTGACATCCCAGACGAGACGCTCCGATGGGAACTGCAGACACTTGTAGACGTTCAGCTCCGGCACATGGATGCGCACCAGCAGCCATCCGTCGCGCGGCTCTGGCGGCGGCTCATCGTCAAACGCCCCCGGCCCGGACGTGGCGTCCATATTGGCCGGGTTCTGTTTGACTTTGGGCGTTGGTGGGTGATACGTCGTAATTTTGGCGGCTTTTCTCTCCAACTCTCCGCGACTGGCTCCCCCGTGCGGCAGGCAGGGGCTTCTCTACAGGGTATTCTCCTGTGCGAAACAACGCCTTCCTTTCTATCCCTTCTGCTTCCTTTTTACGGCTTGCGATTTATCGATTCGATTCGATTCGATTCGATTCGGTGATTCCTTAATGGTAATCTCTCTCCCTCTCTCGGCTGCTTATTTGATTGGTCGGTAGGTTCGTATCTTTTGCTGGTGGAATGCGTTTCGTTTGGACATTTCGTGGAAGTTCGTAGAAGTAATCTTCCGTTGATTGTGACACATCATGGATCTCTAAAAAGCGAAGAAAAATCATCAAATTAGTGAGGTTACATTATATGGTTACAAGAGATCTGTATTCGCTATAAAAATTCAGATTAGACCCCAAGATGCCTCGTTACTTGGCTCTTTCGAAGACCTGGGACCTTAAATTTTCCCTCAAACGATACAAGAGAATGCCTTGGTCTCTAGTGTGAAGTATAGGCCCCTTTCTAGCTAGAATATTTACTGTGAGGTCTCTAAGAGAGATCTCTCCATTTAATGGTTATATAAATCAGTTTTAAATCCCATTTATTCATTAATATTTCCCAACTATTTATCTTTACTGATGGTTTACCCATTTCCCTGGCAATTTCATTCACATATTCATGAGGCAAAGCATTTACCCCATTGATGGACTCCCCTCTCGTGCTCCCCCACCCCCTCCCTCTCTCACTCTCGCCGTCACGTAAGTAAAACCCGTTTACTTCGGCGCTGCTGAATACTTAATTTGTAAATTGGTTTACATTTGCAGCAAACCGAAACGCAGCTCCGTCGCCGCCACATCAGTCCGTCAATGCCACAGGGGAGACTGATACTGCCTCAGAGACTGCCTTCCTCCAGCGACAACAAAAAAAGAAAGAGAGAAAGATAATCGCGTACAGCATAAGGCATTTCTTGTGGCACTTTTGGGATATTGACATTTTGTGGCTGCCACATTGCGTGGCAATCGCAGTTGCAACTGCAATTATGCACAAATTAAATTCACACGCTAAACCTCCACTACGCCAGGGGCGGGGGGCGGGGGAAGGGGAGGGGGAGGCGACATGTAGAGCAGAGCATTCGTTTGGGGCATGTATGTAAATGTGTGCCACAGCGACCCGCGCGCTGACAGTTGTCGCTTTGTGCAACGGGCGGGGGCGGGGGGCGGAGGCGTAGGTCGGGGGGGGCGTGCGCAGAGGTAACTATGGGCGGAACGGGTTACCCACCAACAAGTCTGCACTTTGTCGCATTTAATTGCGAGCGTGTTGATGATTGCATTCAACTAGTCGTCGGAGGAGGAGGAGGAGGAGCAGTGGAGGGGGTGCAGAATGCAGAATGCAACATGGAAAATAGTGATAAACCATAATGAATGTGTGTGGCGATGTGCCGGGAAGAATGTGTGTGTGTCTGTGGCGGGATTAAATGAAAGATGAAAAGGAACTCGCGTCAGTTGTATCCTTTGAAAAGATACAAAGAGGCTAACAGCTTACAACTAATTGGTTTAAACGGATCTCTGACAACATTTAGAAGACATTTAGACATTGGAGTTTAGGGGAAGAAGAGGTCCATAGAGTGTTCTGCTTGAATGAATGGCATCCTAGTTCGAGATGAGGAAAAGGAGCACCCGAAACCCCGCATACGAGCACCCAAATTCATTCGAACGCTTCGTTCCCAATTTAATTTCCACTTCTAGTCTAGATAATGGCTCTGAAGGGCTACCCTGGTTCACTGCCCCCGTGAAAAAAAAAAAAACAAAACCCAGAGAAAGAGCGAAAAAGATGTCACGGTCAAAAAACTTCACCGAAATCCATAAATTAAATGATAAAAGCTCGTCGTTCCAATAATAAATAAATACGAGAAATGAAGACCGCGTATAAACAGGTGACTCGGGCAAAGACAACAACAAAATAAAGCCCGTTTACCTTGGCCACCACGCACCTGTCAATCAAACCAAAAAAAAAAAAACTCATATGAATGCTCAAGTGAAATTATCAGCCACGCAACAATCGCGAGAGTCAGAGGAGACTTCTGTTTGATAAGACGGGAACGTGGCCAGGGCATTGATATTTGATATTTGATAGGGAGAGAGACCGACGTGCGGCGCCGATAAGTCGAAAGTGGCTTTGGATTGGGCCAGTCATTGGAGTATTCTCTGCCGCAAAGTCTTTAATTGGCAACGACTCACACGCCACGTGGCCGACGCTCATAAATCGATTGGAGGTCACTAACGGCGGGCAGAAAGGGCAGAAAGATTAAAGCCAATGACAATGTGAGGTGTTCTATGGCAAAGAAGATGCGCTGCTGATTCGATGCTCCTACCTATGATTTCCCATAAGCGAATGGACAAAATCTTCTCGAAGATGAAACCAAAATCATGCTGCTAATGGAATCTTTCTTGAGACGACGGTTCTATGCGAAGTGGATTACTGCTAGAAGATCATATATCGATCTTTTATAGCGCCTGTATGGTAGGATTATGTGAAAGATCCCTTTATACTTGGGCTTTCAATGAAGTTGAGATCTTTGTGGGTTATTATTTCCGAATAATCCAGTGAGGGGGCACTGTTGAAGGCAGGGCACTCACATGTTCCGATATGTCCCTTCACAGGAGACTATCTCTTGTACTTTCAATCGCAATCTTCTGATAAGTAGTCGCATCGAGAGCTACGGGATTCGACGGGACTCATAGATGGCATCGTCTAGTATAAGTACTACTTAGACTACGACTATCTGTGCAATGATAAAGAATATATCAACGATCTACCGATAGTCCACTGATCTACTGGCTCTCCCTTTTCACCGGAGGCACAGGTCAGGTCAGATCAGGTCAAAGGATTTACTTGGCATTGATGGGTTTTTTTATAGCCGAATTTATTCCAGTTAGCCTTTACGTTGATTGAATTTCCAGTGCGTTTTCCGAAAGTTTATTTCGCTTTTAATTGGAAAAGTTGTGGATCTATAATGTGGTGCTGTGGTGGTGCTGTGGTGGTTCTGTGGGGGGGCCTGCTTTGATTTACAGATTCTGCTGGTCAGCAAATGGCCTCAGCTTCTGCTTCTGCTCCTGCATCTGCATCTGCTCCACTCCCATCCCCAATGGTCTCGCACATTCACTGATTGGCAGCGATTTTTCACTTGAACTAATGGGAAAATTATGCTCGACCTTATGCTCGGATGCCGTGGGGGACTGTCAGTGAAGTAAATCAAAATTTATGCTGTCGGTTTTTTGCCCCCCTTTTTGGTGAGTGTTTTTTTGTTGTTACTCGTAATATTCTGCAACCCCCCAGTGGCGGCAGACAGACAGCTGTCTTGCGGCTGTCAAAGTAGCAACTTCTGGCCCTGTCCCTGATCCACCTTCCTCTTCTATCAGCTGTCTATCTGTTTGTCTGTTGTCTATTGTCTTTGGTCTTCGGTCTGACATTTATTTGGTTTGGACACTTTGGACACATCCCGCCGCTAAGGTGTGCCACACTCTCTCTCTCCGCAGGGCCACAGACACATGACGGGTGGTGTTATTGCATAAGAAGGGTCCCATGGCACGTCCAGAGCGGCTCTCGAGCCACCAGTATCCATTGAACAGTGAGGCAGAATCATCCAGAGTAGTCTTTTCTACCAGAGATAGTCCCAGAATGAAGAAAATAAGTCTCCATTATAGAACTATCTCTCTCTTTCTCTCCCAGTGTGGCTTAACAATCAAGAGTTGACTGTTTTTTGCATATTTCAGGATTTGTAAAAATTATATTAAATATTTAGTCTAAAGCTTCTTTCAAATTAGTATATATTAAATATTTAATCTACTGCTTTTTCCATATCGTTTTTTCCTTTTGGTTCCTCTATCTCTATCTCTACCTCTACTTTTTCTTCCCTCTTTTCCATCTTCCATCTGCAGTCGAAATGTTGTCATGGATTTTGGCACATGACAAATTTTGTGCGGAAACTTTTCAGCAGGGCTTTTCTGTTCTTTTTTTTTTGGCCGAGGTTTTGGCCTACTTGAGAGCGACAGACTTGTCAATGGTCTTGAGGGCTCTCTCCTGCACTTGTTGCCTGCCGCCACCGCTCGTTCGGGCGGGGCACCTCCTTGAGTTAAGTGTTTGTGACACTCGCCTCTCCCTCCCTCTCAAGGCTCTATGGAAGGCGATGAAATTTTATTTGGGTAAAAGTGTGACCAACTGGAAATGACACGAGGCTGTCGGGGCTAAAGGTCGGGGGGGGCAGGGGTCATGTCTGTGTAAATTGAGTTTTAAATATGCCACATCGAATGGGCCTTAGCTGGGATTAGTTTCAGCTACGGGTCTTCGGCCCTGCAGTCTCTTTGGGGCCCGAGACCCGTTTGTGGGTCAGTGGATAGCGAGCCCCACTGCGACAATGCTGCCACAGAGTGCCACAGAGTGCCACAGAGTGCTGCAGTTGCAGTTGCATGTGGCACTCGAACACGCCTCTACAATCGTTTATTCATAATGGTCTATGCACATTTCAAATTGGATGAAGCCACCTTTTTGGGGAGGCTGGGGGTGGGTTGGTTGGTGGTTTCCAGGCCCCAGGACGAGCCCTTATTGCGGCACACACTCTGTTGTGTTCAAGACGAATGCAAAGTGCACATCCCCCCCCCCCACAGTCCACCCATATAGGAAACTTAATAATGGCAAACTATTATTATTCCCTCCCTGCACTGTGGAGCGAAATGGTTGAAGATTTCACTTGTAAAACACATCTGTCGAAGGGACGTTCTAGTTCGTTTCTTCCTTGCCATTTGAATGGTTTTCGGCCCACTGTGCCTGCGGCCAAATCGAAGAAGAATATGCCATTTTGCTCGCTGATGCTGCGCTCTCTTGGTGCAGTGTTGCGTGTGCCGGAAACGGAAATGCGCACATAATTCTGTTAGGAAACATGCCAACAAAATGGCGCCCGCACCGCAGACGCAGACCAAGGACTGGTAGCGATGGAAACTTTAATTAAATAATATTAAATGCGATTTAGCCGGGAGAATTGTGACTTTTGCAACTTTTGCCTCCACCGCCCACAAACGAGGCTGAGGCTGAGGCAGAAGCTGAATACATTTCAAAGACGTTTTTGCCTGAAAACATCTCTTGGCTAATTTATTTTGCCATTTTCTGTTTATTCCAAGAGCCGAAGGAGAACCAGCAGCAGCAGCAGCAGAGGAGGAGGAGGAGCAGGAGGAGCTCACGAACGGAACGTAGCGAATGGAAAGCAAAATAAAAGAAGAGAAAACTTTAACCCCGACACTTGTTTTCCAGTCACGTTCATTTTCAATCAAGTGGCATCATTATGCTCCCCAAACAAACTCAAGATGGAATAAAAATCCGAACGAGAGAAGCCTCCAGGGAGCAGTAGGAGGAGCAGTAGGAGGAGCAGAAGGAGGAGACCACCACCAGCACCTCAGAAATGGGTAATACAATACGAAAAATTAACTCTGACCCCAGAGCCAGGGGCCACCCCGGGCCCTTAACTCTTTCCTGTGGCCACCAGCAATCAGTCCTTTGTCGGAGAACAGAACAGAACCACCGCACAGACCACCAGCAGCAAATCAGCCGCCAAATCAACTGAAACTGAAAACCAGCCAAAAACCACACAACTTATTCCTACAGTCAGTCCCCCAGCCATCCCAAGTCCCACCTCCATTTAGAGAGGAAGACACATCACGGATGCTGCATCGAAAAGGAAAACACACATCTTTGAGAACTTGGAATTTATTCAAAGGGAAATGTTGCGATAGTTCTGTTTATTTGGATTGTGTGTGTTTTTGGGCCACATTTTGGAGCGTCAGAAAAGGACAACAAGAAAAGTTGTTGCCAAAGAATGTACCAAATGTAGTCAACATGGAATTAAGGCTGAAAGATGCCCATTAAAAAGGTACAACCTTATGTGGGATAACTTTGTTGAAAGAAGAATTGAATGAAGCCCACGCCCAAGTCCACTTGCTGTGAAATAGTCACCTATCACCTCAGGGTGAAAGGTGGACAGGGAGGCGCCACACACGTGCCTCGACATCGTGATACACGCCTTTACACAGGAACACGACAGGAGTCCCAATGGAGGAGGTGCCAAAATCGGTTTTACAGTTCAATTGGAATGGTGTGGCTTGTTCGTGTAGTCCGTCGATGATTTATAGTACATTCGAACTTCCATACAGTGAATCTCGAGGGGAATTCGTAGAATAGAATACATTTTTCCAGAATATAGCATCGTTTTATATAGAAAACTTCGTTGCATGGAAGTGCGACTGTACATACAATATACAATATATACTATTTGTATAGCAAACGAATTCGAACTCGAAAATCAATTGACAATCGTGCGGTTAATCAGAGATCTATTAATTAGGCCGCACTGCAGTGAGTCCTGCTTCACTCCAAACGAAATTTCGCTAATTTCAGCCTCCAGAATTACGTCAGAGAGCCATTAAGCCCAAAAAAAAAAATAATACTAAAAAAAGGTGGGATTTGTGCAATCAGCTAAAATCAAATGAAACGAAATTGAAATCGGGCGGAAAAAAAGCACAGCAGAACAAAATTGTATGCAAATGCAGAAATGACGTGTGTGCTGTGTGTGTGTGTGTGTGTGTGTGTGTGTAAACCGATTCGACCGGTTTCCGAGTACGAAACCAAAAACAAATGGCAACCGACAGACAGGCAACAGATAGACATGGAAACATGACCATAAAAAAGCCACAGTCCGGCGAGATTATAAAATAAAGGGTAAATATTAATAAATGTTGACTCGACCCATAAGTAAATTAAACAAAAACAAATAGCAGGAGCCCCGTTCGAAAGTCCCGTCTTTGCAGAGAGAGAGAGCGTCTCTCCCGAATGAAGCGCATTGTTGATGAGCGAGATAGAAAGAGAGCAATAGAATGACGTGCTGCCCCCTCGCTGCCTTCTCATTTGGTCTTTGTTTTGTAGCTATCTCAGTCTAACGCGCATTAAAGGAGGCCGCTCTCACGGACTGCGTCACATGGATCGAAAGATTTGCTCAGAGAGAGCACGAAAGGCATGAGCGAACATGCAAGAACTAAGAAGAGCATAAACACACATGCTCGTATAGACATATGTATGTATTTATATACAGATTTGACACTCACCGCTCCGCTCTCTCGCCGACGGAACACTTGTTCAGGCAGGCGTTCGATCAAGTGCAGCTCTGGATAACTGGACAACTGCAAGGGAGAGAAGGAAAGGAAAGGAAAGGTATCAGTAAGCAGTCTCTCACTCCCTCTCTCTGCTCAGGATTAATTTCAATTTAACGTGTAAATATGATTTCTGTCAATTTCCACACTAAACTCAATTTACGTGCAGCAGCAGCAGCAGCAGCCAGGAATAGTTTCATATTTTACGAGAATGTCAGACTCCTCCGGAGGAGGACTCCTTCATCGTCATCTGGTGGCTGCTGCCTGTGGCTGCTGGGCCATCAATCATACGCCATGTGAGCAGGCAGCTGCCAGCACACACACGCAGCAAACTACAATCAAATCAATGATTGAGTGGAGTGCAGGGAGAGTGCAAGTAGAGTGCAAATCCGAGTACGAGTGAGGGACAAAGTGCTATGTTGTGGGTGCAGTGCCACCATACGATCCATACACATCCACAGCTCGGCTCCAACGCCCACAGTTTGAGCATACAAATTGCATTTTCCAATTGGCAGCCATCGCAGCGCCTGGAGCCGGCAGCCTGCAGCCTGGAGGGTAAAATTAACTTAAAATCAATTGCCATACACTCGGAGATCCTTCGGAAAATGTGGAATCTATCAGGGAATTTTACAAGCACTGGCGCACTGGTGTTTCGAATTGATTCATGGCTGATGCCAGAGCGAATCTACTCAGAGCATTCATTAGGAATTTCTTGGCAGGAAAGGCAGTAAATGAGATCAGACGTGGATTCGTTAGCATGAGTTCTGAATAAGTTTCGAATAGCTGCCCCACTCGTTTCATTGGTGGTCCCACAACCGATGCCCGGCACTGTATCTGCTGCTGCTGTCTGTTGCCTTTTTTTGGCAGAAGAAAAACCACTTTATTGGGAGATTTCTGTCTGTGGTTTCGGTGTCGTGTCCCACTAATAACTCAATTTTGGTCTTCAACCAAACGCCATTTAAACCTATTGACACATTTCATTTGGCCAGAACGTTTGCGAGAGGCAGATGGATAGCAATTAGGCCTGATGACGTACCCAAAAATGTCTCGAAACTATTTTGTAAGTTTTGCCTTTCATGGTGACTCGACTTGGCCGTAAGCCAGAGCCCAAAGCCGAAAGCCAGTTTGGCCGAAAAGCCAGTTGGCGGCTGCCATAACTGGCCAGCAAACAGCAAATGATTTTTAATAACTTTGACACTCATTAAACTCAAATTACATGCATTTGATTACGCAGCTCTCTGTGCACTTAGAGGTCTCTGAATCTTAAGCCGCTTAGGTTTCATCATCATCATCATCAGCATCAGCAGAGGACCATATGGGGCCTCTCCCTGCCTGCTGGCTCCCCTATGATGGGCCATTAGGGGGGACATCAGGGGAGGAGCTGAGGCAGGAGCATGCCCCTCAATCAAAGTAGAAGCTACATAAATACTGTTTACGTAAGGAAGAGGAATAGCTTTGAGAAATGCTCCTTCTCTGGCTTCCCTTGGGGGCCCCTTCTACTCGTAAAACGAGCTTCCACGAAAACAGTAAAAAACCCCTTTTAATTTGTGTTTAATTAAAGCAAAGCTCATTGAACTGTTTGCACAAAGAATTCAATCTTTTCGATCGCCACACAAGAAACAAAAACTCATTAAATCGAAAGTAAACTTCAATCCCAGCGGTTCCCATGAGGCGTGGCTGGTGCGAGGTTTGATAGATTAAGAGGCCCCAAATTAATTACTCACTTTGACAGACAGACAGACAGACAGGCAGACAGGTGATTCCTGTCCAGAACCAAGGACCGGCCCGAGACCTGGGGCCCTTTGGCTCCAGCTAACCCTGAACTTGACATTCGTGAACTGTCCCTAGCCCCCATGTCTAGGCTGTGCCACTGTGTCGCTGTGGCCATGTGCTAAGTTCTTTTTAATTACCTTCTCGCCATCGCCTCGCGGATGGCCGAGAGCCGCAGCCAAAGTCTCGCCCTGGCCGGCAATCGTAAAAAGGTGGTCGCTTTTTACGACTTTGCCAACTTGGAGGAACGTGCTCGCAGAGTGCTCAGTGTTCAGTGGATTGCCAGCTGGATCCAAGAAACGGCACGAACCTCCCGACTACCTTCACAGAAAGTGGCTTCAAAGGCAGAAGCACTTGGTAGCAGCTTCCATGAGCGCTAATGGACATCCGGGAACAGCTTCGTTTTTCCACTTGGTCCTCACAAAATCAATGCTCGGGGAAAACCCCAGCCATTCTTCGACTATTCCACTGGAATCCTTCAATTTTTCAGAGTTTTCATTGGAACTGTGCTTCCCATTCCTCATTACCAACAATATCTTTACGTTTAGATACACTTTGGACCTATTTAACACCTGTCTATCCTAGAGAGATCGCTGATTAGCGAAAATTCCCATAAGCGAAAGGCCAGTCACTCGTAATTTCGGCTGCAATTTCAATTCCCACACAAAATTATAAACAAATAAACGAAAACACTCACGAATATGTGAATATTGTATGATGGCCAACACTTTCCGTACAAGGGCCCCCCCCCCCCCTGCAGAAGAGATGCACGAACCAAAAAGCATCCAATTAAAGCCGAAACTATAAATCGACACTTGCCACAGAAACTGGACAAAAGACCAGGGCATGGAAAACTGTAAGCGGAGGGAGAGGCAGGAAGACAGGAGAGCGACACCGTTAGCAGAGGAGGAGCGTGGAGGGGAGGGGGGGGGGGGGTTGGCCAATACCGTTGACGATGACATGCAAAGTGCAGCTTGGAGGACAGCTTGCAGCCACTGCCACATGTGGCACGACAAAATCGGAAGAGGCAAGAGGTAAGGAAGAACGAGAGACGGAAAGGGATTGATTCTCTCTGTCCATTTTGCTCGCGTCACGTGGGAAATTTTTCAAGTTCAAAGCAATTTTCCACAAAAGAAAACGACAACTGTAAAAAACAACAGCAACAGTGAAAAGTACAATGAAGCATGCACTCACGTGAGACCCGATAATAATCGGATTTGGGGGGGGGGGAATCGTGAGGCGACGGCAACGGCGACCTAGGAAAGAGGAACACAACAAAATAATACCAAGAAAATACTAAACACAAGCAAAGAAGAAACAAATACAAGAAAAAGCCCTCCCCCCCTCGGCCCATCTGCAGTTGTGGAGCCACCTTTAAGGGGCAGAGGGGCACCTTTGGTAGCGGCAGCAAACAGGTCTCCCGGGATGCCATCCATCCCATCCAGCCATCAAGTCATCTATCCATCGATTCAATCGTCTATCCCCCACTCCCCAGTCACTTAGTGGCTAAGCACTTAATGGCCAGCGTCTTCGTCTTGCAACAGTTAGAATTAATTGACGTTAATAATGTCCCGATATCGAAGAGTTATGCCCAAGAGCACATCAAACGGCTGGCTATTGGCTTCTGTGTGCCAATCCTTGGGGCCTGCTGGAAGAACGGTTCATTCTTGACTCTTGCTAGTAGCGAGTAGCGAGTAGCAAGCGACGAGTAACTAGTAGCGAGTAGCAAAAACAAGTGAATTCCGATCTCAAACAACTATGCAAATTTATTCATCACTCGGCTGTACAGGAAACTAGTTGCCTGAATAGACGGACAGATGAAGGAATAGATGGATCCACTGTACATTCACTGTACAGAGTGCACTAAACATCATTTATTCGCAATTTGCTCAATGACAAAACCATTAATAATCAATTTTAAACAAATTGCATTCACCGAGAGACGCAAAAGCCACTTGAACCACTTTCGCCCACACTCCACAGTTGCACCCACTGTGTGTGCCCCTCTCTTTCTCTCTCTCTGTGTGTGTCTGAGAAAGCCATTTACTTGGCCAGGCCAAGACATACATAATTTTAAAATTAAAAACTTTTGCTCTGCGGCTTTCAGTGGTTAGAGTGGGATTCAGTGGGTGACTCGCTTTGAATACTCGTACTCGTACACCCCGAAGCCAGCACTCTTGATTGACATATAAATAATAGAGTGGCACTGGTTTTATTTGCCACAACTTTATGGCCTTATGTGGTGTCGCCTCACACGTGCACCTCGACTAGTACGCCCCTCAGGCGCTGCTTAAAGCCAGAGTTTGCCACCAACCGAGGGGCTCTGCTGTGTGACGCGTGCTCCTCTCCCGGGAATAGTTTCTTAAGAAAAATAAGATGGAAACACCTTCCTCTCTGCGCCATTAGCACCCTCAATGTTCTCCAGCTCCTCTGGCTCCTCTAGCTGGGTGTTTTTTCCCTCTACTCTCTACTTTTCGCCACTTGAATTGCCTCCTGCCGGAGCTCGTGCCACTCCTGCGGCACTTTCAGCTCTTTAAAGACCCTCCAGGCCACCCAGCCCTCCGCCCAGAGCTACTTTTGCCAGCTCCTCCCAGAGTCCTCCATCTGGTATGCATTTTTAAACAATCGCTAACCCAAATAAAGTTTCTTGCTTTCTCGTGCATATTTACGAGCTCTCCCAGGAGCGGGAGCAAACAAAAAGCAGTGCACACACAAATAGGCCTTATGGCCCAAAGAAAAGTGCCAACAGCAGGATGAGGAACGGCACAGAGGAGGCAGCACTTGTTAGGAGGCTTTTTGGGGCCGGGAGAGACCCATTAATTGCCACTTCTATAACCATGTAGTATTGTTAATATCTGTGGTATCTTTCTGCGGCACTCCGGTTGCTGCCACTGTTCTTGTCGCCGTCTGATTGAATGTTGTCTTTCGAGGAGCATTCCTCAGTGGCTGTTAAATAATAACAAGAACTTCTGTCGGAGAAATGTTAAACACAGCTGCAAGACATTTGATTACGCGATGGCCAAAAGCAGGTCGAAGAAGGAGTCTCCTTTCCAGAGAATAGTTTCAAAAAGATGATTCGTACGGACTAAGACGGTGGAAATGTCATTCGACTACTATGATTTCTATGTCCCATTGAAAGAGTAGTCTTTTTTTCGATTCTTCATGGATTTTCCAAAGAGTATTCCATCGTCGTTGGATATCTGCCTTGGCAGCGCTCTTCTTCCATTCAATTCTGTTGTTCTAGTTTGTATCTTGCCACTTGTACCAACGAGTATCTTGTATCTTGTGCACACAACTTTCGCAGGGGGGTAGGGGGGTGCTGAGAGACAGAGATACACACGCGAGAGATAGCAGCAATTTCCATTGGCAATTGTGTGGCATCTGTGCCGCCGCTGCTTTCAGCCATGTGAAACTTGGCCATTAATTTGAACGCCGTTTTGTGGCAGCAGCAGCAGTGGCAGAAGAATCAGAAGGAGTCGGCCACATGAGCGAATCCATGGCCCCCAGTCATTAGATATTCTTCTCATATTTTGCATGCAGCAAGGCACCCCTTCTCCCCTTCTAGCCCTCTCGCCTTCTCTCCCGGACACATTTCCTTTTGTCTTCCACAATTATGCATTATCTTGAATCGTTGACGGTGTAGCCTGACGCTCGTCTTCTTTCTTGAGCTTTAAATTTTGCATTTAATTACTGCTCACATTTCTCAAATTTCTCCCTGTCTCCCTGTCTCTTGGTTCTCAGGCAGCACTCTCTCAGGTGTCGTCTGCGTCTGGAAGGCATTATCATTATCACTCGCATCTGCATCTGCATCTGCATCGTGCAGCGGCAACATTATGCTAACATTTCACTTTGCTGGAGATGCAGGCCCCACCTGCAACCCCCCTAACCTCTGGATTCCCTCTCCCACTCTCTCTGAAGCTATGGGAAAGTTCTCTCTCCCTCCATTCGTGGTTCACAGCAATTAAGAGGGATGCGACAGTGATTAATATTTATAAAATTAATTGAAATAAATTAAAATTTATGCTGATTTTCTTCGTCAATGAATTCATTTGAGAATTCGCCAAATGACCAGAGAACGACGGGGGTCATGATATACGCAGGGAACCAGCTCCGATTTGGAACGTGATTCAGATGCGACTGTGGCTCCCGCGATCCCGTGGGAACACTTCGGTTGGGAACGTTGCGGCAAGGACCGCGGCACTACCTTTCAACCCGATTGGTATGTGTCATGCCATCCCGCTCTCCTCCGTCAGATGTCGCACATTGCACGAGGAAGATTGTGTGTGGGAAAGGGAGAGAGATAGAGAATGATGCAGATTCGGCAATCTGTTAGATAATATCTTTTACTACTTTTCTGCGTATCTCCGAAATTTTGGTGGCCGCAAATTTTCGTCTTTTGTGAGGGGGGAAGGGGGACGGTTATGCAATATATTCCACCACTCTGGTGGTTGCTATACGCTACCGATTCTAGACGCACATTTGGGCGCTCTAGAAGAACACCACAAAACAATAAGTGAAACTGCACTTTGCCCATAAGGAAATGCTTCGGAAACTGCACTCAAAGTCTGCCTGAATGATGCAGATCTCTCGTTCAATCGTTTAACTATTGAATGCCAGAAGAGACATCACTGGAGACATCACCAGGTTAATTAATTTATGCACCCTCAACGGAGAGCATCAGGAGCAGAATCCACTTGCAGCTGGCGCACATTTTTGAGGAGGCCAGGAGAGGAGGCCAGGAGAGGAGGCGACTCAGTGATTGACTGCCGCCTGTTGCTTGGTTGCTCGGTTGCTTGTTGCCTGTTGCCTGTTGGCCGTGCAGCTCAGCATCTAATTATGCACTAGATGCTGTTGCTACTGTTCCTACGGCTGCTGCCAGAAGGAAAAACAAAGACATCGTCGGAGTCGGAGTCGGACGCGCTGCAGGTGCAATGGAAATTGGTGCAACATTGCGGTAAAAGGCAATAAAGTTGCAGGTCGCCATAGAGAATACATATGGCAGCAGCGAGCGATGCCTACATGCTGCACATGCCACATGCCACATGCCCCCATGCAAATAGTCGCTACCCCCCCCCCCCCCCCCCCCCCCGTGCTACCTTCATTCCTGTGTTCTGTTGCCTGCCTCCATTTGTGCCTTAATTAATTTTGATTGCAGCTTGCAACAGAGGCACACAGAGAAGCTGTTGCACAGCGGAAATGTTCATCACACGCGTGTGGCAAGAAAAACAGCAGCCACAGCAGCAGCCAAAGAAGAAAAGAACTACCAGCAAACGCTATTGGCCGGGCTAATTAATTGAATTTCATTGCAGAGATTGGCGGACCGCCCATCGGGCTGGCTGCCACACACTCGGCCATTATTAGAGCGGCCCTCGCCGTATGCAAAGTGGTCCAAAGAGGCGCTCTCTGTGCAGCTGATCGAATTATTGGCCTGTCCAGCAACTAGCGAACACACGATGCTGCAATCACGACTCCACTGCAGAGTGGCAGCGTCTGCAAGGCACTCCATCTGCCCCGTCGCTGGGCTGTTGGCAAGAAATCATTCATTTGGCCATTGGGCTTATTTATGGCCATCCAATGCAATTGAAATGGTGCCGCCGACAGTCCCGAAAACAGCGTTGACAACGCCTGACGACATCCGAAAGCCCAAAAAACCAAAAAACCAAAAAACAGCAATGTCTACGCATAATTCATGGAGGAGTGGAGGCAGTGCCTGGCCACTCGGCTGTGCGGCACAGTGGGTGAGAACAGCTCTAATTTGCTGCAGAATTAATAGAGAATAAGCAGGGTTATGCTTTCTCCAACAGAAAGCCTCCTCCACTAGTATTCCACACTATTTCTAAAATCTTCAATTAAAAATCAGACACACATTTGTGCAGTAATCGATACATTTTTTACCGGCTTAGACAATAATTAATTATGATTTTTCACCGCCAAGTGCGATTCTCAGACGCAAATACAGCCGACCGAGGGGCAGTGCTGCATGACGCGCGAAACGGGCAACCGAAGCGGTCGTCGTTATGCAGGAAAGGAAAGATATGAGACAAATTTAGAAGGAAATAAAATGGATAGATACAAATAAATACATAATAAAAGATAAATTAAATTTATTAATAAAAAAATAAATAATTAAAAATGAATAAAAAGTAAAAGTATAAATTAGTAACAGAAAAAGTGAAGGTTAGGCCTCTAAGGAAGAGCACCAACCATTATCATACATCATACACACACATACCGCACCGTTCTAGCAGGGCAAAGTGCATCTTCAAGGTCGAAATTTCCAGAGGGGAACCTTCAAAAGCCAAAATTGCGCACTAATAGCCGAGGCACTACTCTCTTTGGTCTCCATGTTCAACACAATATATCTCACGTTCAATGAAACTATCAAAAGTCTGTTTTAGAGGGGCATTCCAACCAATAGAAATACAAATAAAAGCATACCCTACCCATACATCCTTCTGCTTGCCTTAGATTTAGTAAATGTGTATCTTTAGATTTCGCTTTTCGTTGTATCCCACTGTAAGTCAAGAGTGGTGCAAACATAATCATGTTGCATGCAACATTACCTCATCTCTAGAGCTGAGAGACTTACTTACGGGCTGGGCCGGTCCTGGGCCGGGAATGGGGCAGGTCACTTGGTTCGGCGTCAACAACAAAATTTATGGTCAAATCAACACCAACAACGAACATCCATTTGGTTATTATTTAACAAGTTTTGGTGGGGGCGGGGAAGGCCACCACCTCCGCCATCTTCTTGTGCCTCTTGCGGCGACCCCATTCACTGGCGCATCTCGGGTTAAGTCTTGGACTTGCTTATAATTTAATTAGCTTTGCCTTTTGCCGGAGCTCCTATCGCACCGAAATCATCCTTACATAACGAATGAAATGGAATGGAAGGAAGCCCGAAGGAAAGGGGATGGGGAAGGGTTGCACACGGGTTCAGAGTGCGCCCACAGCAGGTGGGGAGCAGCTCTAGGGTTAATTGTCTGCCAGAGTCAGTCACGAAGCCAAATTTGACTATTCATTATCTATTCAAAGAGATTTCTTGGACTGGGAACAATCAGAGCCTTTCTAACAGGAAATCCGCACGATCGGGGTCACCATCTGAGCTACAGCCAGGGAGGCGGTGAGGTGACCCACTAAATTAATATGAATGACCACATTTCACGGCAACTACTTCGCACCTATGTCAAGAGACGTCAAATGCTTATGCAAATATCGTTTTAAATGCGCTGACTGCGGGACTCGCAGATACAAAGATACAGAGATACAGAGATACCAAAATGCAAAATATACACACAAAAAATACAAACAAAAGCCGAAATAAAAGCTTAGCTGCAAAATGAAATCATTTCGAACGTGTTTGTGTCGTGATTTCTTTGAGCCAAACACCGCTGCGGCTACCAGACCGACTAAAAGCACTACAGCTGGCGGGCGACCTTGTCAAATTAGTGCCAAAAATACCGGCGACAAAAGATACTCGCCCCAGATCCCGAGCCACTCTCAAGCATCGCGTGTATTCATAAATCAGTGCACAATGAATAAGCCCAGGGAATCGACTAAGCGATCTCTTAGGGCGGAAAGTGGTTGACAAAATACGAGACACGGGATTTCCAAGTGAATTCCAATTTCATTTTCAGCTTTTGTTTGAATGCTTCGACTGTTGGCTACTGTGGGCCAGAGCTCTGTCAAGATTGCGTATAAATCAAATGAAATTCATTTTATTTGGGCAATGTTTTGTGCTCGAATTTGAGAACTGGTTCTAGCTCAAAATAGATGGCCAATAAAAACGATTGAAATGAAATGATGGCAGGAAATGGCAAACAATTTGGAGACGACTTAAATACCAATAAGTTTTTGATTATTCAAAAATTTGTGACTGGTTTAAGTGGCTCTCAAAATGCGATTACGAAGCGATTTGCAGTTTGATCTTTAAGCTATTAAGCTATAACCATGATCTGGATCACATGAAAGTGGACTTTGAACTAGTTCCCATCGCACCAAAGGCGCCACCAACTTCATTCGGTACGAAGAAATGATGAATCAGCTGTTCATCAGCCAAATAAAACGAAGGATAGATAGATCTTACAAATAAGAGATCCTTTTAGACAGATTCCAATGGTACGGAACATCTTGGACTTGTCTTAGGCCATATGGATGCTTTACCGAATTCTTTAAAAGTTATTGAGGACGGGTAATTGTTTTTCTTTCATTCTACATAACTCTCGATCGTTTTACTCTTCTATTCCGTTTCCTACTCACTCTTCATTTGCCTTCACCTTTCACTGGCTTTCGTATTTCAACCATCTCGATCGGCTCTTGGTCAATGCACTTCTAGACATGCCCCATAAAAAGCTCTGGAGCGAGTATTTAGCTGATTTTCACTGTCCAAGCCCCTGCCATTCCCCTCCGTTCCCCTGCTCCAGCACTTCGTTCGGTTGGCCCACCTCTTGGCCAAGCGTCAGCATTTAATTTACCCACTTAACGCGGGGCACAAGCCAAATTTTGGTCACTTTAAAAAGCCATTAGACCCTGCTTCGAGTTGGACGAGCAGTCAGCCAAGCGTAAACTGTACAAATTCGTCTTCCTCATTGTTCAGATGGAGATTGAGATTGTTTCCCAAGCCGGCCCACCGGAGGGGGGGAAAATGCTAATTCTGGACACAAATCAATGCGGATGAAGAAGTCTCTGGCTGGTGGAGAGGCCTCTTGCCTCTTCTCCACAGACCCGTTTACCTCACGAGTTAACACGTTCGTGTCACCCCGTTCTCCGCTGTGAATGCTAATTGGAAGGATGGGTCGAACGGGTTGAAAGACACGTGCTTGACCTCGCACACGAAACTCTGACCTCTCGGACAAGCTGCTTAATTATGTCATTACCATGAACGATGGCATGAAAAGCCATCAGCTAGAGCAATACATAATTGTCAGACATTATCAGTGAAAGTCGGCATTTGGAGTTAATAGTCGGTCGTTCTCTCACTCTCTCTCTGTTCTACAGCATAATGAAAAGCTTGAAAATGGTTGCATGTGAGGCGGGTATTAGGAACAGGAAATGGGTCTTCTTGGGTACGCGAAAGTGTCGGTGCTCGGAGTAAAAGTAACACAATAGCCATCAGAGTTCATTCGCATCATGATGAAATAATATATAATGCTCAGCCCAGTCATAACTATTTATAATCGGACCACAAAGTGCCTTCTCACGTTTCAAAGAACTAAACAAAAAATATTTTGCAAACAAAGGAGTTGTAGATTGTTGCTGTTTTGTCCCTCGGATGAAATAATGGGGACTCACTTGGTGAAATATTCCATGAAATTGATGAGAAATTGCCATTTAATTACCTGCAAAGAAACAGAGAGAGAGAGAGAGAGACAGAGAAAACGATTAGATACAGTTGGCTTTCTGTTGAGTAAACAAAGTTTTCAACTGATTAACTATTCAATATTCAATATTCAATATTCAATATTCAATATTGAGGGAAAAGTTTGCCATAAACCATAACCGAGAAAAACTAATTTGTCTCGAACTTTTCCCAGAGTTTCCTCCGTTGCATCGTTACTGGTTTTCCCCCCCTCTGAAAAGCAGTGCACGCGGAATAGTTGGGGACTGTTTAGGCCACCTTTTACTTGGCCAAGAACTGTGTAAAGGAAGTATTTACATATTCATTGAGTCGCAAGTTCCATCGGCTTTATAATTGTATTACTCTTATTAGTTGCTAGCGATTGGTGTTTGCTCTATCGATAATTATCGATTTGGCGATAAAATTATAATTATATTCGTGGCAGGATTTGGATTCTACTTCTGTTTAATGTGCAATCGATTGGTGTTTGATCTATCGATAATTATCGATTGAAGCATCTATGGTTGTACAACTATCGATAAATATGGCATGTATTTAGCAGACTTTTACAAATTCCCGCGTTAATAACCACCAGAGTCTGTTTGAGGAAATTCGCGTGTGTATCCCTGCCGATTCCAGCCGCCCCCCCCCCCCCCCCCCCCTTTCAGAACCGCTGTCTAGAAATAATCGACCCGCGGCACGTACAGCAAACAGGCACGGAAATAGGCATAGCCAAACACCTTGGACCGGGGACTTGGACCCCGGAGAACACACTCTCCATCATCTGCAGGGACTATAGCTCCGCGCCTGCACCAGCCCCCTGCCACCGCTGGAGCACCACCCACAAATGCAGAGTCGCTTTGGGGCTCCAGGGTCGCGTTAATCCCTCTCCCCCGGCCCCCCCTCCTCTCTAGAACACTGCACTAACCCTGCATTTGCTTTTGTGTCTCGTCTACTTTTTATTCTCTGCTTCTATTCGTCTGTTTGCCTCTTTTTTCCTGCTCCACGGCGGTGGTGGTGGTGCTGGCCATGTTAATGACCCTAGGAGGCTGCCTAGGGAGCGACCAAAGAGAGAGACAGAGAGAGAGAGAGTGTGTGTGTGAGTGTGCCCACACAGTGGCTGTCAAACTGTGGGCTGGGCTCCCTTTTTGTGGAACGCCTCGTTGGCTGCGGTCGCTGTTGCTGTTGCTGCCGCGGCTACGCGTTGCATTCATTTTAGGCGTCTGCGCATAAAATTGCATCGTTTGCTTTGCTTTACTTAGCCATGGGGCATGGGGCATGGGGCATGCTGCTGCATCGCCCCGTACGCGCAGAGCACCCGTTTAAAGGGTGTTTTCTATTCGTTCATCTAAAAGTGAGCCGATTTCAAGCACATGTTCAAATAAAACCACCAAAAATCATTGCAATCTGTTAATTACTACAACCAGTTTTTCTCGTTTTGTCAGAGTCTTTTGAACTGTTTCCGACTGCGATTTAGGGTATCTTTGAATCGGTTTTCGACTTACTTTTGCGCTAATTTATATAAATACATTTCGGTCTGAGGCAGAGCAAAAATTCCCTTCCCAGAGCCTCAGATGGGACCATTCCAAGTGCTACTGAAGGATGATGATGATGTCTGTGGGCAGCAGTGTGGACTCTTATTCAATATTCATCAAGAGCAGAGCAGAGAGTACATTCAATCTTTCACTTGATGTCAAAGCCGAATAAAAACCACAACAACCAAAGCTCAAAAATACACCTCTGTTTTACCATAAACAACTTTTGCAATTGTCAGACTTCATGTCGACACTTCAGACACTCGAATGGAGTGGAGAGGAGTGGAGTGGAGTGGAGCAGGAGAAGCAGCGGGAGATGGAGATGGAGCAGGAGTAGGAGTAGGAGTAGGACTCGGAGAAGGCAACAACGCATTGCACTTTGTGGGCGAAACTCCCAATTGCACAAAATGTTGAGTGAGTTGTAAATGAAGCCCACACATGGTCCTCCTTCGCTCTCCCTCTCTTTGCCTTTGCCTTTGCCTTTGCTCAATTGGAGTCAATGTCTCGGCGGAGATTCATGCAGAGATTTTCTGTATCTGCATCTGCCTTGGGCCTCCCGCCAGCCGCAGCGAACTGGAAATGTTTTCGACGAGCATGCGGCGTGTGTTAATTGCAAAATGTTGCCTCCTGACAATTATTAAGGTGATATATGTTTTTCCTTTTCTATTATGCTCACACACACACGCGCAGGGAGCAGAGGGAGCTTTCACACGCATGTGGCACACGGATGGGAATAGAATGCAACGGGCTGCGAGAAGCAAAAGCTCACCAATACCGAGACACACAGAAAGCAAATGATAAATGACTCGTTCATTCGTTCGCTTAGAAGAATAATAAAGGGTTAACCGTTTCTTCCATTAGATCTACGTGTAACTTCCGAATGGAAAAACCATTATAGATGGAAAATATGTAAAGACCTATTATCTTGGGGCTTTCCATTGGAAAGCTCTTCAAAGACTTTCCCAAGAACCTGTGGCCCGCTGGCTGGCAATCCGTCCTACTATAAAAAATCATTTATTATTTTCACGTTTCTTTAACTCGTTTCACGCCCATCAGCATCCACCCTTTCCCCCCCATTCCTAAGAGGTATAATTATTTTCAGCTTGGATTTTTTGAAACTGTATCTGCATCTGAGAGCTGTCACTTTAAATAAAATACAAGACACAAATACGAGTACATATGTAGTGCAGTGCTGTGTGTGTGTGTGCAAATAGTAAATGTGCCTAATTAGCATAATTACAGGCAACTCCAGTAAAATTTAATTAATCTGCCAGCTTGCATTTGGCTTGGTGTCGGATTCGGACTCAACCCAATCGAAAGCAATTAGTGTGCAATCACACAATCGCACGAGTGCCTTCAATTGGCATCGAAATAAACTATTCAAAAAATAAAAAAAACAACCAACCTTCGAGGCGACAAAGAAAATGTGGCCTGCACTTCAAAGGGCCTGCTCCTCATTCCTCCAGTCCTCCAGTCATCGTCTCAGGGCCGCCGCCAATCAGGCCCCCGCTTGTTGGGCGGCTATGAAAAGCGCAGCGCCGTTTGGAAATAAATCAAGCACAAAGAGACCACCAAAAGAGGAGAGGAGAGGAGAGGAGAAGCCGAACACAAAACAAACAGAAAAGAAGTGAATTCCAATCCCAAATGAAATGTAAATGCTGAGCCATCAAAAGATTCCAAGCTGCGCCGACAGCTGAGAGCAGATGATTCGTTTTCGAGTAACAAAAGCCACCAGCCACCAGCCAGCAGCAGAGAGGGGCAGGCGGGAGGGGCAGGCACCAATCCGAATGGTGGATACCCCCTATATATTCCCAAGGACAAATCATCACGGAACCAATTGGTTGGACGGATATCTACTCGAATCGTGTAGCACCCCTGGGTTGGACCAACCTCTAAGCCCCACCGATATACCCTTCCTGGCTTAGGGTAATCCATAAAACATATTTTTATTTTATTTGAATTCAAAAGCAGGAAAAACTTCGTGGAGCCAACGAAAAGTGCACAATATGCAAACAAGGAAAACCGAATACACGAAAAACCTAAAAGAGAAAAGGAGAAAACAAGAAGCAGAAGTAGGAGAAGTTGGAGAAATAGGAGAAGACGAGTGACAGGCAGGTGGTCGCAGGGGGCAGGGGGGGGGAGGGGCACAGACGCAAATAAAGAAAACCAAAGAAAGATATTTATTTATTTATTTGAGCTGCGTGAGAGAGAAAAAGCATATTGGGGGTATGGGGGAATTTACTGGAGAGGGAGAGAGATACAATGAGAGAGAGAGAAGAACAATGCAAGCCAGAGAGAAAGGAGGAAAACCAACGAAAGTGAAAGACTCAATGAAAATTTGAAATGGAGAAGAGCTTTAGTTGAAGGAAAAAACAATCAATTCTAAATTATTTGAAAATTTATGGAATTTGGGATATCAATACGCTGCGGAAAGATAAACCATTGTCAACACATCTGCACTGAGAGAAAAATGGCATAGTAAAACTGAGAATACCCATATTTAAATAAAAGCTTGGGAAAATTAAATAGAATATTCATTGATTTAAATATATAAATAATTAATCAAATTAATCTAAATATATAACACTTTAAAATAAATAATTGACATTTAATAAATTTGTAGGAAATGTATTTTATTGAAATATGAAAATATTTAATTTAAATATTAAATATATTCAATGAAAATATGAAATATATTTAGATCAAAAATATCCACTATAATGTTTAAATCTAGGTAAAAATATGGAAATTTCAGGATTTTTTCTTCTCTGGGGTGTACACATATTTGATCTCCTTTACCCATAAATATGACTACGAATATGTATATTCCCCTTTAACCTCCCTACAAAACCAAAGCGACAGAGAGAGAGAGAGAGAGAGGGGGACAACAGCAATCGAAATTCCCACATGAATTATTCAAGCCAAAACAAAACTTGGAATTGGCAAACATTTATCTTGATTGAACCCAATCACAATCACAATCACAATTTCCATTCAACATTCCCACTGATTGACATTGATTCAATTAATTGAAAGAAAAGAAGAAGCAAAACAAGAAAAGAGCAAATCAAATATAAGTAAAAAATTTCTTGGGGTGGCCTTAAAAATGTTTTGTGCATTCGCAACGACCTTCTTCTTGTGGAGGGGGAGGGGAAGGAGGGGGAGGAGGGGGAGGGGGAGAAGGTTCATTCAACTTTCTTTTGCCGAAAATTGAATTGGATTTCGGGGAGCAGAGAATTGAAACATTTGCCGCCCAAAAGAAAATTGTTATTGGGTGCTAACGGACACGTAACGTTGGCGCTAAGCGAAATACGAGAAAGAGACGGAAAGAAGAGAAAGAATGTGTTGGCCCAGACTCGAACCAGTTGAAATTTGTTGCCCCCAAAAACCGGTTGCCGGTTACAGGGGAACCTTTAAGGAAAGTTGACCGACCAGCCAGCCAGATATTTCTTCGCATTTTCGTGGCCAAAGACCATTTTTCGTGTTAATTGTTTTGATTAAATTTTTGTGTGACCCTCCATTTGTGGCACTCATCCACCTGTCTGTGGCATCGTCACATCATCTGTCTGTCCATCAAGTGTCCATCATAATTATTTATGAAAACATTGTTTTGATTTGGCAACTCACAAAAGTCCAAAAACGCGATACAAAACCGCCTGTTGTTTGGCCGCCTACAATAAAATCGATGAAATGGCCAAAAAGCTTGGGCCAGGCCATAAAATTGGACATGGAGTTGAGGTTTCATTGCTAGTTTTGGGCAGCACATTACGGACAACGTGAGTCTGTTGGCTGGCCAACAGTTTGGCAGCACATTTGGTAGCATTTTGTGTGGATATCCCAGCCGGAGGGCCACCTCTGGGGAGGTGTGCTTTTTGCTCGTCTTTCACTCGAAATTTGTTTCAAAATATGGCATTAATTTGCTTACATTTCAGTTTCCTTTGAAGTAAAGGGTCGTATACGTATGTTTACGTATGCATATTCTGTAATTTCGTTGGAAAAAGAACCTTTAAAGACCCTTCTTTCGGAAAATATTTACATGAACACATGCATACATAAATAATTAAAAATATGTACATACTCGTACAAGTGCACTCGAAATGATAATAGAAATCCGACGACAATCTCTGGGCAGCAAAGCCCTTTTTAAAGGGAATCCCGCAAATATGAGCAAATATTTATACAAATTCTCTGGCGCCTTATTGTTTGACTGGAGGTTCTTTCTGTCTCCTTTTTTCTTGGGAAAGTACTGTATTGTATGGTCGCCTTATCGATCAATAAAGAAGCTAAAAATTGCTTGTATCTAAAGCACATAAATGCGTTTATTGCTTCCGTTTAGAGAAGAACCCGCAGTCACAGTCACAGTCACAGTCACAGTGGTGACTAATTTATAGGAATTTCCTCCCACACACGTGTGCCTCCGAATGCCTGTATTGGTTAGATTTGAGCTCTGTTTTTGCTTATTGGGTGTAGGAATCAATGTATTTATTCTGTATGCCAAACAGGATGTTTTCCTTCGTAGTACAAGAGCCACGCCTTTTGTCCACTCGCATAATCAGCATACTCTTTTTTTCCCTCCTCAACACACACATACATACACTCGCATGGAGACACCCACATGTATCCGACAAATGTGTGTGTGTGTTCGCGTATCTGCGTATCTTGTATCTTAATGTGTATCTCTTGTTGCTGGCCATAAACGAGACTACGAGGGAGTATGTATGGCGCTCCTGCTCCTCAAATTGACGTGATTTGCATTTTAATGCGAAAATATTCAACAACAACAACAAATGCGAATCTTCTATATGAAAGAATATATGGATGTATCTATGGGGCGGATGGATACATTACCCCTGCCACGGGGAGGCTTGTGGAAATCGATTACAAGTCGAAAATTGTCCATGGGAATGGCAATGGATTCCCATTTGTGTAAATTGTTAAATGAGCTGCCAAATGACTTTGAACCGAATCGAAATAAATAGTATTTTGTCCATATTTGTGGGGTTCATTCCAATGAGAGGTTTGACAGCAACTGGCCGCGAGAGAACACACAAGAATTCACAAGGAATTCTTTCTGGCAGAGCTCGAAAATATTCCTAAATACACAAAAACAAACACGCAAGGAACACGCAGGCAGAATTATTTCTTGTTCTTCTCTTTCACTCGATCACAGGCTGCGCTGCCCGAAGTGTCGTTGCGTATGGATGTATGCGTGTGCGTGTGTGCCTGCGGTCGCGAGATAAAGCTCTGCATAGAGATCAACTCTTTGTCTCGCTCTCTCACCCACAAACACCTCTCTTGCGGTTTATTGCTCATTTGCAGACCCCTTTTTTGCAGCTCGCTTCGAATGTGTGTCTCTATTGCGCTCGTATTTGCTTTGCTTTTGTTTTTTTTTTCAATCAGAAGATCTCGCATTGGAAATATCTACATACATACATATGTATGTATGTGTGTTTAGTGTTAATTGCCAGCCTCGTGTTTAAGGAATAAAGCTCAATCGGTTTCTTCTGACGAAATACTGTACAAGCGAAAGAAAAAGCGTTAAAAATATAACGATTCCCATTAAAAAAAAAGATTATGCCGACGGTGGAATACCGAGGCGTCTGTAGCCTTAAATATTACACAATTTGTTGCTTGAATTTTGCAGTTAATTAAGCCTCCTAGTTCTTGGCTGGCACTGCACATCCCGCCCGCCCCTGGGCCTGGCCCCGCTCTGATTGATTACAGTTACCCAACAACTGTAACGCTGTGGCTCCCAGAGATTGTCTATCTGTTGCCTAACTGTTGCCATAGTTGTTGTTGTTGTTACCTGTCTTCCGCCTGGCTATATGCCACGCCCTTCTGGGGCTTCAGCCTTATGCCCTCCCTCCCTGGCCGACCCGTTAACATTCTATTAACGTATTTTTCTTCATGATTACTGCCTTTGCCACATGGGCTGGCTGTGGCATCAAACGGGTTTCCAATCTCCGACGCGCGAGAAGCCTCAAAGAGAAGAGAACACGGAAGCGCCCTGTCCCCGGTCTGTCCCCGGTCTGTCCCCACGTTTAAATTACATTTCTTTGAGTTTTTCTTTGAGTTTCTTTTGAGGCTCCATCACTGACTGATGGCTCTTGATCGATACATTGATTGATTGATTGCCTGACGGATTGGGAAGTGGGGGATTGCGCGCCCTTCATTTGCAGGTTCTAGATAGATAATAAATAAAATGAATATTTACTTTCAGATATTTATCTTGAAGTACCCGAAAGACAGACTGTTACCAAAAAAAAACCCGTTGTCAAGTGTTAATGAGGTTCTTTTGCTGTACTCTGTTTTTTTGTGTTCGCTGTGCCAAATACTTTTGACGAATGCCGCTCGGCTTATAAAATATTTAAGCCAATTTCTTGCCCCTCCTACCGCCCTGCTGTCATTACGAATTGCTTATTAATGCCACCGATAGGTGCTCTGCCAAAGACACGCCCAGAGACCAAGCCCCAAAACATTCCGCACTTTCGTTTTGTGTCCCATTGATTTCTATTTGATTTCCACTTTATTTCCACTTAATTTTATTTAATTTCTGGCCTTTGATGCTTTTGTTTTTGCTGCCATTAAAGTGCAGTTTTTTTTTTTGTATTTTCTTTTTTTTGCTGTGGCAGCACTTTCTAAACAAAAGTTTCTGCGCTGGAAATATCGTCGCGAAAAGCTTTACATAATTTATAGTTTCGTTTTTACATCACTATTTCCACACGAATTCTCTTTGAATATGAATAAAAGTCGCTTTTTATACCCTTCAATGGCAAGGGTGTATTAGGACTCTCTCTGGCTCAGTCCTCGATATCTTGTGGGGTATCGAGAAACCTCACAAGGCGCTAAAGGGTTCTATAGGGAGAAGATTCCGCAAGGGCGAGAGCTCAAATGGAAAGAAAGAGAGACCGAATGGAAGGAATGGAAGGACCAAGAACTGATGGGACATCGTGGCAAGGATCGTATTTGAGAGACTCGGAGGGATAGACATGGGTAATGGGGAGGAGGAAGGACTCCCGCGAATCGGCAGAAGGTTGTATGTTCTTCGACCATGGAAAAAAGAGAGAAGTGAAAGAGAAGATCACGTGATGGAAGCCCCGGAACGGTGCTGGCATACGGCATATAGCGTGAATGAATGGAATGTACATTCCCTACGCATCGCATTGCAGTTCCAATTGGACTGTCACCCAGAGACTAAAGAACTTATTTGTGGGCTTTAAACGAGATCTACAAAGAGATCTTAAATCTCTAGCATGAGACAGAACTCAAGATTCCGTTCAGAAACATCAAAGATGCTTCGTCGAATGACTCGTTGATTCGCTGTACGAATTTCCCATAAGTGAACGACTACAACCATGAAGCCACCGTGTTGGCGGGGTATCTTCATGGTCGGCAGCACTTCTACTTTTTTGTGGTTTTCTTCTGTGAGATTTTGTTTTGCTCCTGCACTTTTCATAGCTGTTTCGCTTTGTTTTATTCATTATTTTCATTACGCTTTTACGTCGTCTTCTTTTTGCACTTGGACGGCGGCAATTAGCGTAATTTAGTTGCATTCAAGAAGCGGAAATAAAACTATGAAGTTTTTTTTTGTATCTTTTTTTTGTTTTTGTCGGAAACGGAGAAGATACAATGAGAGGGGTGGCGAGAGGAGAGGAGAGGAGAGAGGAAGAAGTTCCGATTAAAGAAATTTGTTTTGTTTTGCGGTTTTTTATCCCCCCCCCCCCCCCATTTTTTTTGTGAGATTCGCTCATGGGGATATTTATCATAATTCCCCTTCCACAGAAAGGGTAGGTGAGGGGAGGGGGGGGGGGGGGATCCGCGTTTTAATTGGATTGTGGAAATTATTTGCAAATTAACTGGATTTTGGCTTTGAGCGAACGAAACTTTAATTGAATTCACAGCTGAGAAAGTTCTATCGAAACTTTCTTCGTGATTTAACTTTCTTCAGCTGGTCCAAAGCCCCCTTAAAAAGGCGCCGTCTGCCCCTCTCCCCCTCGCCAGGCACTCTGTGAACTTTGGCACGGTCTTGGCTTCTGTGGGGATTCCCTGGGTGTCCCTGAAACCATGAATGTCGTGCCAAGGCAGGAAAACTCCTGCTTCTGATGATTTACCTTCCATTGAATAGCATTTTGCCCCCTGCCCCTGCCCCTGTCCCTGCCACTGCCTCTTGAATGGCAATCAACTTTTGCCCCTACTTTTGTTATAGCCATAATTGTAATGGCCATTTAATGTGGCTATAATTGTGTTCATATTTTTAGAGAAATCTCTCAAGTTTGACGAAGGTTCGACCTTGCTGCAGGGCCAAGGGGAGAGGTACGAGTATTTACAATAAAATCAGAATAAAATACAACAAAAATTATATAATCTGCCGAGTATAATTAACTTGATGCCCTTGAAACGGCTTTCAGGTACAATCGGCTCTTTAGATCTTTATCCGAAGAACTAGAAATGATAGTCCAGGACTCCACACTCCCCTCCACACTCTCCATGCATAAAATCTGATATGCCATTTGTTTGTTTCAAATTCCATTAGAAAACACACATCAAAGTAAGTGCCACAGAATGTTTCAGCAGCGGCAAGTGCCACAATTTATGCACATGCAAAATACACATTTCCATAGAATTTTTGAGTGATAGACAGAGAGGGGGAGAGGCTCTGATGTCGATAAAACAATCTTGGCCCCCCGCGAACGCGTCTAACCTTGAACTCCTCTCCGAGAACCGCAGAGGAAGCTCGCGTGGCTGTTTGTGGATGTTTTTTGCGGATTTATCAAGCGAGACACAATCGGACTACAATAATAAGTGAATGAAACAATATGTTTTCATAGTGTGGAAATGCCAGCCAAGGCAGCGATAAGAGATTTCCTCCCATTGAATCATCGCTTCGCTGGGGGAAGTACTTCAAAGTCTCTTATTTGCAGATAGTAAAAGAAACACGAGCAAACCATTATCTTATTTGCAACTATGTATAATAAAATATAATAAAAAACAGACAAAAACAAGGGAATTAATGCCCATTGAACCGATTGATTCATTCGATTCGTTTATTTAGCTGTCACTTTTATCCAATAAGTGGATAATCAACAAAATAATTGGGTTTATTGAAATTACTATTGACATTTTCCATTTCCATTTGGCTAACACACACAAACACTGTTTCCTCTTCCAATTTCCCAGCAGAGGCCTCCTCCCACAGAAATACTGGCGGATTTTTACAAAAACCCGCGATTTACGACTATTTTTTGTGGGCTGTCGGCCTTTGGTTCTGGTTGACTCTCTCAGATAACCCATCCTCTGATTGTTTGAACGATTTTAGAACATGGGAAGTCTCTTTATATCGTCCGACAGCGGTGGGTAATCTTTTCGAAGGAAAACCCTTATCATGCACACGCAATGCATGTTGTTTTATCGCAATTATTGGGCGATGGGCACAACTTTAAGCAAAGGAATCTTCTTGTGCGTCCACGACTTCCCTCTAATCCTGACACAGATATCCTGTCGTTGCACAAAGCACAAATCTCTATCGAAAACATACATGAGTCCCTTTTGATGAATTATTCAAAGAGAGCACTTTTCCACCCAAAAAACACTGTGTGGACACACTCTATGTGCTTATGTATGTACTGTGTGTACACATTGTACACCTTTTTCCACACTGGTAGAATGTTTTGCATTTGGCTTGGCATTTGGGGACACAAATGGGGGTGGGGTGGGGGGGAGGGGGTGCCCGCATATATCATACTCCCATTTGCTTTATATATGCGTATATACTATATATCTACTGAACGAGTGGAATCCTTGGGCCAGATTGATTTTCCTTGCCACTGCCACTCCTCACTCACCCCCCCCCCTTGCGCCCTTCTGTTGCTGTTGGTGTAGTGGCAGGTTGTGTTCTTTCTTTTTTCCATATTCCACATTCTCTTATTGATTTTTTGTTTGCTTTTTTCCCCGTCTTTGTGGAAATCGTTTTTCTGCTGTACTTTTGCTGTGTTCTCTTTTAATTGCATTATGCAGGAAAATCACAGGGGCAGGACGGAAGGGGTCGCAGCGGGACGGGGCAGGATGTGGTGCAGGTCCTCTCATTGTTGTGACCTGCTAAGAGATCGAACCAGCATCGGAGTCTTCCACATTTCCACTCATTTTTCATTGGGAAAGTATTCTCATCTACATTCTCATGACAAAGAGCAGAGGAGCAGAGGAGCATTAAGGAACATTTTGAAATATATATGGTATTAAATCAGAGCCAGTTTCCTTCCCTTCCCCTGAAAGGGCTAAAGTAAAGTAAACTATTTTCACTTTTTTCCCCCATTTCTTTCTCTTTTACTTTTTCTGTTCCCTTTAATCTGGTTCGCCATAAATCTGTGGGTGTGGGTGGGTCTGTGGATCGGATCATTAATACGGACACGCTTAAGCCTGGACTCATGGACTCTATTGCAGGCCAGGTCCAGGACCAGGACCAGCTCTATCCCCCTGAAGCGGCACGTGTCCCACTGCGGTCCCTGTTTCCCGTTTATCACCTTCTCCCTTTCCTTATCAGGACAATGACAGACAAAAGAGCGGGGAAGGGTGAGATTTCAGTTCAACTATTAACTTCTGCCAGGGAAAAAATCCTCCTTTGGTGGTGGTGGTGGAGGAGGAAACAAGCCAAAGAGAGAAAGCACTTAAAGGATCAGCCACAGAAAGAGCTGTGTGTGTGTGGGTGTGGGTGTGGGAAGGTAAATGTAAAAATGCTAATCATTTGCTCATTAAATCCGCATCAGTCGCTGCCGACTCTGTGAGTCCATGGCTGCTGGTGTTAATGACAGGACAAACACCAGCCAGCCACCCAAAGAGAGACTAACCAAGGGAGAGAGAGGGGGGGAGAGAGAGAGAGAGAGGGGGAGAGAGAGAGTCTTGCCTGCCCGGGCCGTACGAACAGCTGTTGTGTGTTGTGTGGCTTCAAAAGTTCAACGAGAATTTTGGCACAAAGAAAATGAGAGAAAGACAAGAAAAAACAAAACAACAAGAGCAAAGAGAAGGAGAAGGAGCAGGAGCAGGGAGGAGGTTGAAGATAAAAATAAAAGGAAGAAGAGTTTCCAAGGGAGAGAGAGAGAGAGAGAGCCCGAAGCAAAGGACGAGTGAGGGGCATTAAAGTTACAGTGGTTACACCCTCAAAAGGGAAAACGGGGTACATCTATTCCATATAACACTTTTGTATAATGATAGGATATCGAGTAGAGGATTAATAATAATTAATAATTAATTAATCCATAATTATTTTCCACCGAGTGAAATCTTTGCCATGATTTCATTATAATAATGATACAATTAGAATGTGAAACTAGACCATTTATAATCATTCCATCGAGCTATTCTGTTCTGGTTTATAGCCCACCTTCAATCCACACCAAGCCCACACTCCATCGCGTTCCGTTGCGGGGCGCTCCACTGTACCATGTCCTTGGCTGAGCAGCAATCAGCGGAATAGCAGCCGCCTCAGTCTCTCTCGCTCTCTCGCTCTCCGACTACACCGTGCAGACGACATCTTAACAGCCTGTGAAATATTAGGCCCTGCGACTGGACTGAAACTGGGGCCTGAGCCTGGGACAGGGACAGGGATACATAAGGAGGGGCCACAGGCAGGGTGTGCGAGGGGGTGAATGGCAAATCATCTGTTTAAATCGATTTTCCTTGTTTTTTGTCGTTTTGTGCTGGTAATATTTCTTTGTTGCTCGCTTTCCTCTTTCCCGAGCCTACCATCTCCCTTTTTTTTTGTGTACCCACTTTTTCTTTTCGCTCTCTTCGCTAGTTTGTTGAGAAACTGCTGGAACGACGGGACTCTACGGGTGAGTGGTGGGTGGGCCCTGTGCCCGGGCTGGAAGGCAGTGGCCAATATTCCATGTCCTAGATCTACTTTCAAAGCTTGAGCGACCACTACTCTCCATCTTTCCCTCTCTGGTACGATCCATTCGCCATTTAATTGACCCCAAAAATAGCTACCGAAAATTGCCACAAAATCTGAGATCTACGCCCCCACGGATCTGCAGAGGGTGAGGAAAAAACTACCAACTTTTGGGCTCATTAAATGAATCAAAAATTGCTTGTGGCTCACTGGGTGACCATAAAAGTCGAATCTTTCGAATTTGGGCCATTTAAATGAATCGAATTCTCGTAATTTATGCAAATTGGTCGAAATGCTGGCCAAAATCACTTTTCTGGAGATACAATATCTCAAACAGAAAAGTTGTAAATTGTTTTCGGGGGAAATGAAACAAAAGAAAACGAAAACAAAAACAAAAACCGTTGATATATCACGCACTGGGGCCGAGCCCCAAGAGAGTACACTGAGAGCGGAAAGTACTTGATCGCCTTGATTGTAGGTGGATCAGCTATAGGCAGAGGACTAAAGCTAAAGACTAAAGATTTAAAGAATATTTGTTACCATCAAAGACCTTGGAAAAAACTTACGAGTTTTCCATTTGTAAATGCACTATTTGGACCCACTGTACGGCCAGTATATCGCATCATATGAAAACTGGTTGAAACAATTACACATCCATCCAGCCGCCCAGACGATCTAGTAGCTCTGATCTCAGAGATCTGTACGTGCCTGCCCCTCCATCCCTCCACGCAGAGCCGCACCAAAACAAAAAAACGAGAAAAGCTCCATTGGAGAGCGACGTTACGTGCCGCAAGCGAGTGACTATCAGATAAAGCACGATTGTAACAGCACATATAAAAAGTTTCAACTATTTCGTGGCGGTACCAGTTTAAAATTTTATTGTTACGCTTGTGTAACAACAAAAGCAACAACAACAACGATTATAATAGCCATGGCATGCGCTAAAACAAGAACCAGTCACGTCATGACTAAGTTCAGCAAAAGCAACACTCAGCAGCGAGATAACCCTCCTCCCCGGCCCCCGGCCCCCGACAGAATTTGTGCATTTGTGTAATAGAGGGTGGAAGAGAGAGGGGGAGAGGCGGCGTGCGGAATGCGTGCAATTCCCAAATCAAACCACAAAAGAAACACTCGAGAGTGGAAGGTCAATAGCGGGACCATAAAACGATGCGATAAGGGGAAGAAAAATAAATAGAAAAGGAAAACAGTTTGAGTTTCGGAATTCCGAAAAACCCACCTCTGGAGGGGAAAATGATAAGAATCATTAAGAATGTGAAGGTATCAACGCCTTACTTCACTGCAGCAGGAATCGAATAAAGAAGGAAAGAATCTCCAGAACAAGAACCAACAAAAACAAAACAAAGCGTCAAAACAAAAGAAGAAACGGGAGAAAAGTAACACTCGAGAACAAGCACAAAAAATCGAAGAAAACGAATCGTTAAATGGAAAAACAAACCGAACAACAATCAGGGCAAAGTAAATGCCAATCGGATCGGCAATCAAAGAAAAGCAAATGGCTCCAATGACTGTATTAATTCCATAGAAAAGAGAGCGAGGGGTGGCCGTGCACCGGCTATCGCCTATCGCCTACCGCCTACCGCCACCTAATGGCCGTTTCGCAATCGAGTAACCATGACCGTGTGCGGGCAATTACGAGTACCGATGGTCGGGGCAAAGGGTTAACTACTGTTATTCACTTTTCAGGGGTGCCGGATGCAGGTGAAGGTCGAGCCTGTGAGGGGGGGGGACAGCGTCAGAAATGCAGAAAACATAGCACACTTGTTAAATGCTTTTTCATTTTATTGTTACCATTTACATAAATATTTTGAAAAGGAAAACACATTTTGAAGCTCCACGCGATCCTAAATTATTTCGATCTCCTACAATTCTTTCTTCGCTCCACCACGCTCTTTCCACCAACTGATTCTCACCCATACACGTACTCATATCCCTCTATCTCCTTCTTCCATCTTCTTCTTCCAAGTCCCGTACTGATCCCGCATGATCAATTCTACACTTTCCATCGACTGGAGACTCGAATTTTTCTCACGTGTTTTCTTCTCTCTTTTCGACTTTCATTTCGTTATTTCTAATCTTTCACACACGGTTTTGGTATGATAAAACATGATTAACATTGCCAGGATACTGACCTCTCTCTCTCTCTCTCTCTCTCTCTTTGATTTCGTTGCTTTTCCCGAATTTCCCCGGAATCCGGCTCAAATTTATTTACTTTTGTTGTAGTCTCCCGATGGTTTACATTTGTTTTTGTTGCTCTCAGTGGTTAGTGGCTTTTTTTTTCGTCAGGTTTTCGTTCTCCAATTTTTGGGCTGGGTAAAAAACAGGACTCGCTCGCTCGCTTGCTCTTCCTTTTCCTCTCTATGCGCGCGCGCTCTGCCAAATTGATTTTCACTTTTGGCGATTGTCAAAAAAACCGAAAAAAATCATAATAAAAGACAACAACAAGAAGGCAGGAATTTTCACTTGTGCCACTTTTTGTGGCAGCAGAGCCCGTCGTCGTTGTTTTTGTTGCAGGGAACAGGTTTCTGCTTTTGTTTTTGGCGTACCTTTTCCTTTGCCGTTGACTTTGCTTCTCTTTTTCACTTCTTTTCCCCGAGATGCTCGCACACACACGCACGCACAAACACACGGACGCACCAAACGGCGACGACGACGACGACGCCGGCAGCGCTACTTTGGCCAAACAACAAAAATTCTTGCGCTGGCTTTGATTTTGGTTTTGCTATTGGCTTTGCTCTTTGCGGAGGCGAACCGGTTTCGATTCTGTTTTTGCACTTCACTTGACGAATTTCGATTGATTTTGGGCCAACATTTCCGAATATTTTTAAAACGATTCAGGAAAACGCTTGCACCGGAATCTTAGTTTAATACTTGATGCCATGCACCGTTATTTCCCGCATCATCATACACTTGTTTTCTCGGCTGCTCCCGTCTCACTCGCACCTCGCACGAAAACGCGCACATCCACCGTTCAGTTCGAAAATTGTATATCTATATTTATATATATATTTTTTATTTTTTTTGATAATATATTTTCGTTATTTTTGTTGTTGTTTTGCAATTTTGTATTGTTTATCAACGGATTTTTCTGAATTCAGAAAAAATTCGACAATATCTCGTTGTTGCACGGTGCGCGGCGGCGATTACATTGATTGTGTTTTCTTTTGGTGCCTCGATAAGAAATCGTACTTAGCCGACTTAAGCCCCCTCTATTTAAATATAGTTTTTCTATTTAAATAGTTGAGGTTAATGTCGGAAAATGTTAACGATTGTAAATTCTTCTTGTAGATTGATGCTATTTTTCCTCAGAAATTAAAAGAAAACCACTATTTTTTTAAATTAAATTTCCATTATTTTTAATGGAATATAAAAATACCCTATTGGCTCATAATGGGTTAAATGTGACTTATCGATAGTATTAAATATGAGACCATTTTCCATTTCTCGGCTACAAAGTGCCCATTTTTTGCATGTTTCTGCAGCATGCTAATGCAATTTTTCGATAATTTGTGTCTCTGTTATATCGATATGTTATATATAGAATTCTAAAAGCGACCAAACCAGTTGCGGTGTTTATGGAAAGCTTCTGCGTCGTTCCCTTTCTAGATCACACAAAACATTTTCTTTTCCATTATTTTGTCATTATTTTCAATATCTTTCTAAAAAAAACTTATGTATTTATTCTGTACTTGCCGCAGTTAGCTCAAATCCTTAAAAACATCCGCGCGCCCATCGATATTAATATAAATACTTCCTATCGCATTGTGTTGCTGGCTCATGTTGCTAGAAAACATGCTCAATAATTTCCCATGGTTGTCAAGAGCAAATGGGAAATTTGCTCTTTCGATAAAATTCCTTCGCTGTTTATTAGGGAAAAATGATAAAAAGCAATGTAGTCGACATTTCATACCCTGTATTCAGATTATTAATAAAAAAAACTATACTAACTTGGAGTAAAATATATTGAAATACCAAGGTGCTGTCTAAGAAAATTGGTGCTCAATATTTCATATATAAAGTATTCGTATTATTATTCGTAGATAAGGCTACAATTGAAAGTCAGAATGGGAATGCCCCGGAAACGTTGCAGCACATTTCGAATCCTCTGCACATAGGAAAAGCCATTGACTGTGGCTCCCTTGTCCACTTTTTTCGTCCAAGTTCTGGGTCACTTGGGCATTTCGATCCGTTCCTTGAAGGTTTTTCCTCGTTTCTTTCGATTGCTCTTGTATTGTTTTTCATTTTCCTGACATTCCGCCGGTGGCCGGCTCAGGTGGACGGTGGGGGCGGGGGGGGGGGGGGGGGGGGGGGGGGGCTCTGGTCTTGGTTGTTGTGGGCGGCGTTTCCATCCATTTAAAAGCATTTCTTTGCGGGACGGTTGATTGTTGCCTTTTCCCCTTTTGTTCTTTTTGCCTCTTGTGTTGTTTTTCTTAAAGTTTGTTTCTGGAGGCGCCTCCCATTGTGGTCGTTACGGTTGCCCTTTTTTATTGGCTTGAATGGGAGAAGATTGAGCCAAATCGAGGATTACTAATTGCTGGCTTCTGGAATTCTTTGCCGGAGACTTTAATGATTTCGCAAACAGTCAAAAAAGTCTTTGCTCTAGTTCGTTGGTACAAAATGCATTCCACTCTCAGTTGCAGCAAATTAAATGTTGAAATAAACATAAATGATGTTCTGTGCTTCGTTTTCGGGTATTATGTATGCATTTTGGACAGCTCTCCTCCAAATCATTAACTTCTGAAATCCATTTCTCATTTGATTGTCTGCTCATTTGCTTTTATGTAAATCTTTCGCTCGTCCGTTCGGCAGGAAATGGAAATTTTCACTGAATAAACGTGAGCGGCCACCGAAATGATGACCCCCAAAAAAGGTCAGCCCGAGTGGAGATGGCAAGTGATGAGTGGGAGGGGCTGCATTTTCCTTACAAAACTGCAACGTGGCCACTGAATGGAGCTTTCCGCTGCAGCCACAGCCGCTACATTTCGTGCATCTAATAATTCATTGAATTTCCATTAGGTTTTGAATTACCTCCCACCCCCGATGGAGCCAACCACAGGCTTTGTGGTTCACGCAGCATTATTTCGTGGAAGGTAGCGGCAATCGCAATTATGCCCTAACGCCACAGCCTCCTCCACTGGAGAGCACCCTTTTCCGGTTCAATTCATCAACATCGTCCATTGATTAGAACCCACACTCCCTGCCTCTGCCTGCCATCCTCGCAGAGTTGCCAGAGTGTGCAGATTTCACTATGTTTTGGTGGAGACTGTACCAGTAGCGGCTATCATTGCAATCATTCTGACTCAATATTGACTCCAATCGATCGCTTGTGTCATTTTCCATTGTTGATTGTTTGTCTTTTCACGCTTCAAAGTTGTTTCTGCGGAATGGCGGCGCCCTACAGCTGATAATCGTATTTGTTCTGGCTTTTATTTGTTGTTTCTGAGATTATGACATTGAGATTGCAGCACGTGCTAGTAACTGAGGGACAGTGGTTCTGACAGTAATGGAAAACTTAGGGTCCAAATGCTTGAACAACAGAATCTACTCCACGAACATTTCGACCGATCGTTCTGAGAAGCCAAACAAATATCACTTGCATCTGCAATGGTCCTGTTAACAACGGAAGGTGTTAATTTCGCTCAACTCTTGGCCCATCTTCTGTGCACCACTGTGCAGGCGGCATGAACAGCCACAAAGAGGCTGCAACAACTGCAACAACAACAGGGAACCATCGCAGACCTTTTAGCCCGGTAAATGCAACTGACAAGAGTTCCCTGTCTGATTATATCAGTTGCATACATCGCTTAACGGTCTACCACTCGTGCCCTTTCCCCCGGCGTCTCGGCCTCCCCCGCACGAGGGGCTGTGCGTGCTTAGAAAAACAGTTTGAGAGCCACTGGCATGGGCCAGATGGATGTTTCGACTCCATCCGCTGCCTGTTTATGCGCGATTTATGAGCCGGCCACTACAACGGGCTGCTGCTGCTGGTGCAACATGCCTGATGCATGACACGCCCCCTCCACTTGCACTCGCTTTCATAACGGCCCACGGTGGGTGGCAGACCAGGCCTAAAGTAGCAGCCGTACATATTGTACAATAAGTAATAATCAGTACTTGCCCCCGTGCATGGATCGGTGGGTGGGGGGAGACCTGAGGATCGCATTAGATTGTGGCAGTCTGATCCCGCATATAGAGGATAATTTTTATAAATAAAACAAACACAATTGTGGTTTTATATTTTGAATCTTTTGAAGCTTCCTATCCTGCAAAAAGACTCTGAGTGGATGGCGGATGGATCAATGTTTGCCGCTCAGCAAAGCAGAAAAATGGCCAGAAATGCTGGCAAGTGAAAGTCCAACGACTTCCACCGACCCGACCAGCTACAGGCCCAGACTCACAGCCAGACCCAGACCCACAGACGCTCCGACGCTTCGTTCACATCTCACTAACCTCGTGATTTACATTTGCATTTTCGCTTACATTTACATTTACCGCAAACCTGACTGACGTCAAGACAGCCGGGCAGCGGTGGGGGCCGGGCAGGATGGCATCGTATGGGGGCAAGGGGCGTGGCATGCGTCGAATGCAGCAGGGCAGAGCTGGGGCAACGGTATGGGGGGAGACCAGAAATCTGCATGGACGCTGAGGAAAGTGAAAATTGGCTCAGATATTCCGGGCCAAATGAGCGAAAGTGATCCCAAGGAGAAGCGAGAGAGTGTGTAAAAAGAGCGAGAGAGAGCAGGAAATGCTTGGAGAAGCGTTTAGCGATTGGCAATGCCTGTCCAACAGCATTGAATTTCAAATTTCTATTTCGTTTTCATAACACGACTGCAGTGTACCCCATCCTCATCCCCATCGCCGTTCCCGTCCCGTTCCCGCCCCCATTCCATTTCATACTTATGCAACAAGATTATGATTGAGAGATTACTGTTTGAGAAAAGTTCGCGTGCGGCATTGCCAGATGTGAATGTGAATTTGAAATGGAGCTGTAAGTGTGAAGAAGAGCAAAAGGTACTCCCAAAATATAGCCAAAAATTAATCAGTTAACGAGGAACTTATGCAAAATATTTAGACACACAGCAGAAGCTTGAAATGGGGAATTATGCAATGAATTTATGTCCTTCAGTTGTGGCCCCCTCCTTCTTCCGGGCAGCCTCCCCCTGTGCTGTGCCCTGTCAGCACTTACACGAATTACACGACCTGGGAAAATTGTAATTCATAATATTCCGGGCAGCAGGCACCAGGCACCAGACCAGACCCCGACCCCGACCCGCCGACCAGGCTAACAAATCCTTGGGGATTGCCATCGTTGCTGTTGCTGCTGCTGCTGCTATTTTTAGGCCTCAAGGTTGTGTGGTGGGGGAGGGGCAGGAGGATAAGCAGGATGACAGGAGATGCCAACCTGCCTGTTTATTTTTTGTTTTTATTTCCAACTTCTGGCCATCGCAGCTTCAAGCTTTCCAGTGGGGCTGAAAAAAGACAAAAAAACAGAAAATTATGGGTTACGGGAGAGAACATTTAATTTACTCATCTGCACAGTTCCTGGATAACATAACAATAGTTCAACCACTGCTTGCTGACGCACTGCTTGTTTGTGGAACTGCTTGCCAATAGACAGCTTAAAGGTTTAAGCTACTTGTTTGAAGTGTTGCTTTCGAATACTTTCCAGATTTCGATAAGATTTCATTTAAGACAGTTCGAAGCCCTTCTGTTTAGTATCTATTAGTTTTAACTGGTATTATTATGGCATTGTAATGATTATTTGTGATCAATTGTATAAACTATGAACTGTTTTCGTAAGCTAAAGATTCCATGTACATTTCTGTTGCTGACAACGCCAGGAATGTTCCACTACGTCACATCACATGAACTATTCAAAAAGAAACACAATCTAACGTAGATCATTGCATTTCGATATCACGTGACTGCGAGGTAGTGGCCCATTCCCGCAACGTTGTTTGGTTCTTCTTGGTTTACAACCTCTAAAAAAATAACATAAAAATTAAAATCAATTAGATCTTCAAAATACGGCTTTAGATACATGTATCTTCCCGTCCAAAAATAGCAGAAAGCCTGTCTCGCCTGACGGGCACCTCCACCCACAGTTGGCACATTGCACAATCAATCATCTTTCTCTATAATCAGCTGGTTGATTGGCTCCCAGTCTACTGCTCCGCTGCTAGCTCCTCGTTCTCGAACCCTGAACAAAATTAATGAAAGTGTCCGACATGGTATATTTATTAAGTGAGGCTGGGCCAAAGAAAGCTTTTTGGCATACAATACATGCACCTAGAAGAGTTACAATGCCCCACCTTACATGAATACACCTTGATTAAAAGTGTCTGACAACAGGATAAGAGATTAGGGATAAGAGGAGCGCCCAGCTTCCCGGATTCCATTTTGGCCGGGCATTTTCCCATCATTTGCATGTTATTGGGCGCCATTCGAAGGCGGAGACAGGAAAGGGGTTCCAGTTCCGTTCCAGTATTTGTAAAGCAAACTATCAGCATTTTCTCCTCTTTCTCTCCACCTCCACCTCGTCCATAGGATATGCAAAATGTCCACCCACCCTCCTCTGCATCCTCTTTTGGGGGACAGCTTTTCGCGCGAGTGGACGCTTATTAGTATTTGTGCAAGGGATTTTGGTGAAGGATTTGCGGTCTTTACTCAAATATTGCATTTGCCAGGGAGCTTTGCGGTGGGGGCGGTGCACCGAAGAAAGGGAAACGAGAAAGTGACACGTTTTGAGGGGATTTTGAGTTGAAGTTGGAGCAGTTGATGCACACTCGAATAGGCAGCTTGTAATAGAGATAGAGATAGAGGAAACGTTGCTCCATTAGCCCAAAAAGATCATACCATCCTTCGTTGAAAGTACATCCGAGTATGGATGAGATTCCCTCAGGAGCATATAGAGGGTATAGCTTTTGGTAAATATTTTCAAAGAAAGATGTAAAATATATGCAGCTTTGGAGCATTGGCTTGGCAGATGAGAAAATTGTCATATCCAAAATATTTGAGTTTCCCTAAGAACGAAATAGTGGTTTTCTGGCGATTATATGTTTAAGTTTTACCAGAGCTCTGCGTCGAATTTGTACAGCCACTAAATGCAGAATTTGGAGAATCAATTGGAGATTTGTTTTAAGGGAGTTTCTACTACACAGACTGTTCTTTAAGCTGTGCCTGTGCCGAACTTCAAGCCGAAGATCCTCTGTGAAGTAATCCAACAGTTGGACAATTGGAGAATAAAGCTTCAACGGCAGTGCGGCCATTGAGTTGGCCAAAGACAGACACAGGCCTCTGCTGTTGAACAAATTATGGCGAATGTGCAACAAACTTGCCAGAAAATTAGGTTAAACAGAAAAAATAGTAATCACCGAAACGCACATGGGGCCAGGCGGCCAGGACAGGACCGTTCCGCTGCCATGTGGCAACCGAATGTGGCTGCTGCTGGTGGCTGGTGGCTGCTGCTGGTGGCTGCTGTGTGCTGCCTGCCCGCCGGCCCAGTGGGTTTCTGGTCCAACAAATTGCCGCGAATTAAGACCGTCGCACAGAAACTATAAACAACAAAAGTCCCCGGCAGGTGGTAGGACCAGGCCAGAGCCCGCCACCAGCAGCAGTTGAAGACATTTTTAAATCAGATTCGATTTGCGTCTTGGCATTTGGCGATTTACGGATCGGAGACTCTGGGAATCGGCCTGGGCTCTCCCTCCACTCGACATCATTTTCCAATTGCGTAAGCAGCTGAGCTGGGAAAATGTCCAAGAGAATAGCCCGAATTTCTTTGGATATTAATTCACTTTTCATTGAAAACTTTTATGGATTGTCCCTCGGATCAAAGTGGAGAAAAATGTTGCATCTCACTTTCTTCCTTCCCTTTTCTATCAATCGTTCAGACTCTTTCGGTTAACACTGCACTGATTTAGGCCATATTTGGTCTATATCCTACGAATGATCCGTTGCTGATCAACTTCGGCGCGATACTGAAGTCCGCAGAAGTCGATCCAGTCGCCATTACCCTTGACGCCCCACAAAAAAGATTTATTCAAAAATGTATATAAAATGTAATTAAATATATGCCACTACGAATGAAAAAGCAAATAAAACAAAATCTCAGAAACACTCCCCAGTTCCAGTTGCAGTCCAGGCTCTGCTCTCCTCTCCTCTGTTCTCTGTTCTCTGGGTTTCTTCGCCTCGACTCGACTCGACTCGATCGCGAATTTGCCGAGTGGCCAAAAAATTAAGTTAACCCTTCAGAGGCCAGCAATCAAGGGAATATATTTTGGAAAGTTAATTATTGAGGATTGAACTGAAGGAATTCCCAGTTGTCTTTAGAGCAGTATCGTGTTCTGGCCGGATCAGGCCATCAGTTGGTTGGAGGAGCATTCCGCCGACCCCAGATGCTTTCCACAGTAGCACCTGCAGCCTAGTCCCTGGTTCCTCGAGATATTGCAGCTGACAACAGGGTATTATAGTGTTGCAGCACGTGTGCCGCGACTTCAAACTATTGTACATAAATATATAGCCCCTAACTGAAAGAATGGGTTAAGTCTGTCTCCATAGCCGCACATGGAAATACCAAGAAAATTCAGATATGTACTTACATATATGTAATATATATAAACCCTGGGACTTCAATGAAATTCTAGCTTCAGCTACACAAAAAGAGACCACGTAATGCAATTCTAAGCAAAAATGCTGCTGTTGGACAGCCGCTGGCTGTGGTCGTGTGAACACACGTGCTTACATAACGTCAGAGCCCGCCCGTCGTTCTGTCGTGTCTTCCTTTGGCAGTGCAGTGGCTGCAGTGGGTTTTATACGAACGCACTTTGAGGACAGAACGGAAAAACGTTTGTCAACTTCCATGGAATTTTCGGTGATTGGATAATAATTTTCTCACGCCGCCAGCGCTTCCTGTGCTCTCTTTCTCTCTCTCTTTCTGTATCTGTAGGAGATCAAGGGGACAGGTACATAAGGTACATTATGTCGAGCCATGAATAAAGAAACCAAACAGCAAGCTCAGGAATTCGCAGAGGTCTGCAAATGCACAAAAATGACACTTGAGTCTTTACAGATTTTCCCAGAATTTTTGATAAGCGGCAAGTTTTTATTTTCTTAATGAATCTGTCAGTGTTCTGCTCGAGACTCGAGACGCACAAGTAAAATGTCCCAAAAGAACCTACATATACATATATGTACATCCTTATTCTATACAGTAAATGTACATCTATACGTGTGTACATATGCATTGCAGAATGAAATATTAGCTGAATCTTAGGGGTAATTTTATTTCGATTTAAATAACATTTTTCAACAATCTACATGGGAAGGAGGCTGAAAAGATTAATTAAAATTTAAGACTCTCTTTAAAAATGATTGGGGATCCGATCCTGTGCTTACATATTAATTTCTAGATTGTATGATTCCCTTTATATCTGCGATTCTTAATTCTGATTCTGCTTTGTAGGTGGCTGCAGCTTGACGACCTTCGAATCGGCGGAGGCCTGGCCAGAACTCAGCTTGGAGACAGAGGCTATGTTGACGACCCGGCGGACGGCAGCGCCGCCAGGAGTAGTGGATGCTGGGGACGATCCGGCCGCACGGTTCGCCATCATCAGAACGGGGACCTGCCTGATGCCTGTGCCAGACTTGATGCTCACATTCCCAATTGACATCTTGCCGTCTGCGCCCACTGTTGTGACCTTGGGCTGCGTCCCTAGGCTGCCACTGTTGACCATCTGGAACTGTGGATACGTCTTGTTGCCTACGCTAATGATGCCCGTGTGGCGGAGTGTGCCCGAGGGCATGGGCGACGCCTTGACACTGGACACTAGGGATCCCGAGGAGGTGTCCAACAGAAGCGGACTGCCTGTGCTGCCGCTGGGTGTGGCACTCTTCGGAGTGCTGCTGAGAATACGTACGGGCACGCGTTGGCCAGTTGTCACTATATTGCTTATTGGCTTCATCTGATTCCGATTGAGATAGACCACCTTGTTTTGGCCAACAATTGGGGTGGTGGTTCCGCCCGGCGAGGTGGTGAACAGCTGCTGGATTCCCTTGTTGAGGACGATATTGTTGCCTACCTTGCTGGTGACGGGTGTGCTGCTTGACGGCATTGTCTTGGAGACATTGGCCTCCTTTATGATCTTCTGACTGATGATGATTGGACTCTTGCTGCTGGGATTGCGACCGGGTGTGGCTGGCACTGTGGATTAGAATCTTCTGGTTAGAGCCGACCGCAAGAGCGTACATCCAAAAACCCATACTCTCACCTATCTTCGGATCCTTCTCCCCCTCGGGTATGTTCCCCTCATTGTCGGCAAACACAATTGGCATATCAATGATGCTCGACATGTCCACACCGGTTAACTGATTCTTGTTCAACTGCAGCATGGTCATGCCGCTGGCATTCTTGAACACCGTATACTTTTGTTGCGGCGGGGTCGCTCCTGCTGCTCCTGCTGGCGAGGGGGTGGCCACAAATTTCGTTGTCTGTCCCGTCGACGTCTTGAGAGTGAAGTACTGTTGCCCGCCCGAGGCAGGGCCCCCTAGAGCCTTCACAATGCTGCCAATGGTGCCCGTTGTGGAGGGCTTGTTCACCGTATAATTGATCAGTTTATTTTGCGGCGTCAGGGATTTGATCTGCACAAATTGGCTGGAGGGTATCATCTTGATTTTGGTGCCAGCTGCCAGGTTAACCGTCGTCGGTTGCGATTTGTAGGCCATATCAAATGCCCCTGCCACGGACGTGGTCACCTTGGGGATGCCTGCGCCAGCAGCCACTCCAGCAGATACTCCCACTCCTGCCACAGATCCACCAGATGCAGATGCAGTATCATCGCTGTCCATGCTATCATCTAGTAGGAATTCAATGGATTGATTTAATGTGTCTACGCTGAGAGCACGTTTGCTGCTGTTGTTGCTGTTGTTGTTGTTGTTGTTTTGAATGCCAGAACCAGCTGGAGTGGCTGCATTCGGCAGTGGGCGTGTACGAGGTCTTCCAACTGGGGGGGGTAAAACTGTTAGTCGGTGAAATAGGGTTGCGGATCGAAAATAAACAGGGCATGCTGTTTGCACTTTGCATGGTTTTACCCTTTCGCTTGGGAGCAAATGGATCAACGAGGCGCGGTGCCTTCGGCCTGCGGACTGTTTGAGATAGTGGAGGTTTTGATTGATGATTTGGGGGTTTATGATTTGATTTGATTTGATTTGGATTGGTTTGAGTTAAGTTGTACATGCGGGGGAGGTATTAGTAGTGGGATGGATGATCAGAACTCGAGGGTACTCACTGTGCGGCACAAACTTGCTTTTGGTGTTCGGCATTCCGCTCTCGTCCAATCCAACCTCCCCTTTGCGCTTGCGATTCTGCTGGGCTCCTCCCTTCTCGAAGCCCAGGGCGTGCTGCTGATGCAGCCTGTTCTGGCCGCGCTGTGTGCTTTGGTTGTGCAGGGCCATGGGTACACGCGGACCCGGGGGATCCATCAGCGTTCTGTTCACAAACTCATAGATTTCGTCCTGTAAGCGGAATTAACCAATGAGAGTAGATTTGCACAGCCTTCGGTGCCCGACTTACCACCACCATGGCATCCACCATCGACTGGGTGACGCCCTCGATGCGTCTCTTGCTCTTGGGCACACGCAGGACATCGTCCGCACTGCCGACGACCACCAGCGAGGACTCCGATTGCATACGCTCGCGCAGCGACTCCATTTCCTCCTGGCTGCTCCGTGCCGAATTCTGGCCAATCACAAACAGAATGGGCGTCTTGATGTCCAGGATGCGGTCATCGGGAGAGCCACGAGGACCACGTAATGTGTTGTAGGCGAAGCCCATGCAAACGACACACGCCAGGCTCTCCGAGAGGGCCACCTGAAGGGCCAGGGATGCGCCGGCATTGAAGCCCACAAGAATGATGCCACGATTGGGATTCTCGGTGCGCAGCTCGTTTATGCGGACACGTGTGAGGCACACAATGACTTCGGCCACCTGATCCAGATTGTGATTGGCAATCCGATCGTCTGCGGGTGGAAGGAACGTCAGGGGTAAAGGGTAAATGGCAAGGAAATCTCATATGAGGTGGATGCTCTTACTCGTATTGGGCATGGTAATCTGGACAACCTGGCAGATGGTAGCCAGCGAGCGATACCATTTGTGCATGCGCTCAGGCACACTGCTGCTGCTGGGCATATTTGGCAGCACCACCATGATGGCATTGTGCGACAATTGACGATTCTTGGGCAGAATAGTTGGCTCCCATCGCTTCTTCATGACGGGGGCGAGCAGCTCCTGGTTATTGCTGAGCGGCCGACTGAACAGCAGCTTGTCCATCAGGGTCGGCAGCTTAGTTTTCAGTGTTTGCATCATGTCCAGATAGGAGGCCATGTACGAGGGCGGCAGTGACTGCATGAGCAGTGTGTGTAGCCATTGAGTGATGCGCTGATCCCAGGCAACGCTGCCCAAAGCCCGACGCATTCGCGATGCGGACTTGTCCACGCTCACACGACGATGGACAACCTCGTGCTGGCGCTTGTCGTTGGCCAGACGCGCCAACTGGTCCTGGTCGAGTATGCTGCATACCCTCTCGAACAGCGTCGTTTGGATAGGGCTCCAGGTAGATCTGAGCAGAGCAGAGAGAGGGTTAGACAATGGTCGTCCTGGATCTGCAGCTTTATACTCACTTATTTAGTCGTGCCACCCAGTCCTGATCATCGGAATTGGTGTTCTTCACATACTTGGAAATCCTGGCACACTCGTTCATCATCTCCTTGGCGGATATCTCGTCGTAGGGTGGCGCATGGGTCTGGTCTGACTCCAGGTCCTGCTGCGGATATGTGTGGCAGCTGGTGCATTGCGGAGGATGGTTAACCAGGATGTGGCGAACCGGTGCCAGGCCATTGGACAACTCGGCACGTGACGTATCGCGCATGTAACTGTGCTCCATTTTATCGCAAAACGAAGATTCACTGTGGGCCGAGATGGTGCTGGACTAAAGAGCAATAGAGAGAGTGGAAATGCGATTAGTTGTGGCAGGGAAAGAAGGACGCTGTGGCTGGGATTATGAAAACTACAAATATTACACAAATATAGGAAATTAACATTTAGTATGTAGGATTTCTATGGATTTCATTACACTTTCTGTTGGCGTTGAGGGCGACGCTGTCATTATCAGTGGTCCGGGGCTGATGTGAATCGGTTGTGTGGGGGATCTTATGCCAGCGGATGTTGCTGCGGGGGCCTTGGGCGGCGAACTCATTGTGATTGCCCCTGACATCGAGGCAGCACTGCCCAAGGACCCAGCGCTGACCACATAATACGCGGGTGTTCCGACCGCCGACGATTTATTTGTTTTCGCTGCTCCCGTCGCTGTCGTTGTGTGTGTGTGTGTGTGGGTGTGCTCTGTGACGATGTAGTCCGAACATCCGACCTTAGTCAAGAATTTGCTGGGACTGTATGTTATAATCGACGATGGAGCCGGCTGGAGCTGCTTCTTCGGTTTGTTGTTGCCGCTTTTGTTTACTGTTTGCTTCATCATTTTGTTGTCTGCCCGTGTCTGTACGTCTCGCGGATTGTGGTTGGTTTTGGTGCTACTCGCTGCGCTGCCTAAAATCCAGCTGCTTCTTCTTCTACTTGTCTGTAGCACTAGCGGCGACGGGAAATAATTAAACTACTGCCCGTCAACTATTCGCCCAAAAGCCACTGTAGACCGACCCCACACAAAATTGCACTTTGCACTTCCTTTTAAGGTACTTTTATCCCTTTTCTTCCACAACTCCGACGTGTTTTCTCAATTGGTTTGGTAAAATATGGCGTGCCTACGGCAAGAGTTGCCAGACCCACGGACTCGACTCTGAATCTATTGACTCGGTCTGGCAGCACCAGGCAGCGCTTGAGACCCACCAAAGCATCAAATATTTGTGCAATATCCGTATAACTACGAATTCATGCAAATATGTACCCGCACAGTCATCTAATGGAATCGGCGAAGTACGCGATTATATACTTACACCATTACTGGGCGTGGGAGATATGGGGGCTGTCATTTCCATTCTGGACTGCCGTCCCTCTAGCGTTTTGTCTTCTGTAGCCACATTCTCCTCTACATTGCCGCCTTTTTGCACAAAATTGTTGAAACAGTCGAAGAACGAAGACATTACGGTTGGCGCAACTGAACAAAGCAATAACTAGTTGATTTGTTTGTTACAACGTATGTCAAGACATCAAAAAGCGAGCGTCAAGTCAAATAATCACGTACTATTTAAATGGGGCTGCCACTGTACGCACAAGCCAACTCTGTTTCCAACCCTGCAGCCCAGGAACAGCTGATAAGTCGGCGTGCGTTGCATTTTGTTTGTGGTTTTTGGTTGAAAAGAAGCGTTCAATTGCTGTGAAAAGTTTGCAAAGGTCGAAATCGAAATCGTTAATGCTCTGCCGAGATGGAGGAGCTGCAGCAATTGGAGTATCTGTCGCTGGTCTCGAAGATCTGCACAGAGCTCGATAATCACTTGGGCATCAATGACAAGGACCTGGCCGAGTTCATCATCGATTTGGAGAACAAGAATCAATCGTACGATGCCTTCCGCAAGGCTCTGCTCGAGAACGGCGCCGAGTTTCCAGACTCCCTCGTCCAGAATCTGCAGCGCATCATCAACTTAATGCGGCCCAGTCGGCCGAGAGGCGGGAGCGAAGAGAAGATCGGCTCCGGCAGCAGCAAAGATGACAAGAAATCGCAGCTGATGAAAATGTTCCCTGGCCTGGCCCTGCCCAACGATAAATACAGCCAGAGCGAGGGCCAGGACGAGGAAGCCAAGGAAAAGCATTCGGTTGACAAAAAGACAGACCTGAGTGACGTGGACGCGGCCATGATGGAGCTTGAGGCTCTGGCGCCTGGCGAGGGAAAGACCGAGGATAAGAAAGAGATTAAGGAATCGAGAGACCGACCCCACAAGCGAAGGGAACGCAGCAGAAGTCGCGAGAAGGACAGGGAAACTCGGAAGCGGAGCAGATCTCGCGAGAATAGGAATAGGGAGCGCCGCAGGAGCAAATCACGCGAGGACCGGCATAGGGAGCGTCGCAGGAGTAGATCTCGCGACAAAGAACGCCGCAGACGCAGCAGATCACGCGAGCACCGCGATCGGGAACGGGAACGCCGCCGAAGCAGATCCCGCGACGATCGCGAGCGAGATCGTGGTCGCCGCAGGTCCAGCTCTCGAGACCGCCACGAGCGTCGACAACGCAGTCGGTCGCGCTCTGGCGATCGTGGCGATCGCCGCCAGGAGAAAATGCCGCCCCCCAGCACAGTGATGGCCGACGATCCCGAGGCTGGCAAGATCTACTCCGGCAAGGTGGCCAACATTGTGCCCTTCGGGTGCTTTGTCCAGCTCTTCGGACTGCGCAAGCGCTGGGAGGGGCTGGTGCACATCTCGCAGCTGCGAGCCGAGGGCAGGGTCACCGACGTGACCGAGGTGGTGGCCCGCAATCAGACCGTGAGGGTCAAGGTGATGTCACTGACGGGTCAGAAAGTGTCGCTGTCCATGAAGGAGGTCGATCAGGAGTCGGGCAGGGACTTGAATCCCCTCTCGCACACCCCCGAGGATGATGACTCGCTGCGGGACCGCAATCCAGATGGTCCCTTCAGCAGCAGCACCTCCATGCTTAATCTGCAGGGCAACAGCCTGGACGGGGACGAGAACGAGTCAAGGAAGCGGGTTACCAGGATCTCCAGCCCCGAGCGATGGGAAATCAAACAGATGATTAGCTCTGGGGTCCTGGACAGGAGCGAAATGCCGGACTTTGACGAGGAGACAGGTCTGCTGCCCAAGGACGAGGACGACGAAGCGGACATCGAGATTGAGATTGTGGAGGAAGAGCCGCCATTCCTCTCGGGCCATGGCAGGGCCCTGCACGACCTATCGCCCGTGAGAATTGTCAAGAATCCCGACGGTTCGTTGGCCCAGGCGGCCATGATGCAGTCGGCCCTGTCCAAGGAGCGGCGGGAGCAGAAAATGCTGCAGCGCGAACAAGAAATGGAGGCCCTGCCCACGAACCTCAACAAGAACTGGATCGATCCGCTGCCCGAGGAGGACACTCGCAATCTGGCGGCCAACATGCGTGGCATGGGCGCCGCCCCCGCCGAGGTGCCCGAGTGGAAGAAGCACGTGATTGGCGGCAAGAAGTCATCCTTTGGCAAGAAGACGGACCTCACCTTGGTCGAGCAGCGCCAGTCGCTGCCCATATACAAGCTGCGCGATGATCTGATCAAGGCCGTCACCGACAATCAAATCCTGATCGTCATCGGCGAGACGGGCTCCGGCAAGACCACACAGATAACCCAATATCTGGGCGAGTGCGGATTCACGGCACGCGGCAAGATCGGTTGCACGCAGCCGCGTCGAGTGGCCGCCATGTCCGTGGCCAAGCGAGTGGCCGAGGAGTACGGTTGCCGGCTGGGCCAGGAGGTGGGCTACACCATCCGTTTCGAGGACTGCACCAGCCCGGAGACGATCATCAAGTACATGACGGACGGCATGTTGCTGCGCGAGTGCCTGATGGAGGCGGAGCTGAAGACCTACTCGGTGATCATGTTGGACGAGGCCCACGAGCGCACCATCCACACGGACGTTCTCTTTGGCCTGCTGAAGACGGCCGTACAGAAGCGTCCCGAACTGAAGCTGATCGTGACCTCCGCGACACTGGATGCTGTGAAGTTCTCGCAGTATTTTTTCAAGGCTCCCATCTTTACGATTCCCGGACGAACGTTCCCCGTGGAGGTGCTGTACACAAAAGAGCCGGAAACAGACTATCTGGACGCCTCGCTGATCACTGTGATGCAGATCCATCTGCGTGAGCCGCCCGGCGACATTCTGCTCTTCCTTACCGGCCAGGAGGAAATCGACACGGCCTGCGAGATCCTCTACGAGCGCATGAAGAGCCTCGGACCCGATGTACCCGAACTGATAATACTCCCCGTCTACTCGGCGCTTCCCTCCGAGATGCAGACGCGCATCTTCGATCCGGCCCCCGCCGGCAGCCGCAAAGTGGTGATAGCCACCAACATTGCGGAGACCTCGCTGACCATTGACGGGATATTCTATGTGGTGGATCCAGGATTTGTCAAGCAGAAGGTGTACAACTCCAAGACTGGCATGGACTCTCTGGTGGTGACGCCCATCTCCCAGGCAGCTGCCAAGCAAAGGGCCGGGCGTGCCGGACGCACGGGTCCGGGCAAAACCTATCGTCTGTACACGGAGCGCGCCTACCGAGATGAGATGCTACCCACGCCCGTCCCAGAAATCCAGCGCACGAATCTGGCCACCACAGTGCTCCAGCTGAAGACGATGGGCATCAACGATCTGCTGCACTTTGACTTCATGGATGCCCCGCCCGTGGAGTCGCTGGTGATGGCCCTCGAGCAGTTGCATTCGCTGTCCGCGCTGGATGATGAGGGATTGCTAACGAGGTTGGGTCGGCGCATGGCCGAGTTCCCCCTGGAGCCGAATCTCTCGAAGATGCTCATCATGTCTGTGGCTCTGCAGTGCTCGGATGAGATCCTCACCATTGTCTCGATGCTGAGTGTCCAAAATGTGTTCTACAGGCCCAAGGACAAGCAGGCCCTAGCCGATCAGAAGAAGGCCAAGTTCAACCAGGCCGAGGGTGAGTCCCCCCAATTCAATCACATCGAATTATGCCTAACCCCAACCTAATTTCTCCTTACACAGGCGATCATCTTACCCTCTTGGCCGTTTACAACAGCTGGAAGAACAACAAGTTCTCGAATGCCTGGTGCTACGAGAACTTTGTCCAGATCCGGACACTCAAACGGTCGCAGGATGTGAGGAAGCAGCTGCTGGGCATCATGGATAGGCATAAGCTGGACGTGGTATCGGCGGGCAAGAGCTCGGTGCGCATCCAGAAGGCCGTCTGCTCAGGCTTTTTCCGCAATGCGGCCAAAAAGGATCCACAGGAGGGCTACCGCACCCTGGTCGACTCGCAGGTGGTGTACATTCATCCATCGAGCGCTCTGTTCAATCGACAGCCAGAGTGGGTGATCTATCACGAACTGGTGCAGACCACCAAGGAGTATATGCGCGAGGTGACCACTATCGATCCCAAGTGGCTCGTGGAGTTTGCCCCGTCCTTCTTCCGCTTCTCGGACCCCACCAAGCTGAGCAAATTCAAGAAGAACCAGCGCCTGGAACCGCTCTACAACAAGTACGAGGAGCCGAACGCATGGCGCATATCGCGCGTGCGGCGTCGTCGCAACTAATTCAACTGCTGGCCCATTTGTCCATTGTAGAATTATTTGTATTTTAAACACTTAGAAATATATCAAATTAAGTTTGAAGATCAGTAGCCTTTGCGTCCGCGAAAGCGTTGTCGGTTGTCCAGCTGAAATGGTGGGATGAATTAAAGTCGGTTCCAAATTAATCCACCCTTTCAGATGTCAGACGTCAGGACCTACCAGGGAGCGCTTGCATTCGTAGAAGGTGTTGCGGAGCACCTGGCACTCGGGCGGAACGTTGTTATCCATAAGGCACTGGCGCGGCGTTTTGCGGTCCACTCGACAGCAATCGCTTTCTAACAGGCACATTTTCAGGTCGGCACGCACTCCGGCACAGGCAGTTTCGTCGGCCAACTTTTCGTTGCCCTCGTAGCGCATCATTTTAGGCGCTGGCTAGAGGAACTTTATTTAAATTCAATTCAATTTAAAGTTACAAAACCAAATCCAGCTGAGATAACTGTGTTTGGCCCAGTGTTGCTAGACCATCAACTGTTGCCATGTTAGCTTATTTTAAGCTAGATTTGATTTTATTATAAAATCAAAAAGCTTGAAAAATATATGAAATCTTCTAGCTTGAAATCTATTTCATTAGCTTATTTTGGCTCCAAAAAATTTGGTACAAAACAATATTATGTTTTTTGATTGTATTGTAATATTTGTTCATTTTTATTGAGAAATCGGACAAAATATTGCGTCCAATGCAAGCATTGTATAAACTAACAAAATACTTTTTCTCAGAAAGTCATCAAAAACAGAGGAGCAGGAGGCTGCAGTTTGTTTTTACTTTGCTGAGCACTCGGCCATAGCATAATGAAGAGGAAAAAACCATGTCATTACTTTAATTAAAAATTAAAAAAAAAAATGTCAATAAAATTCAATTGTCCATTATTTTGATGTGGCTATTATTTTTAAATATTTTTACTTTACTTTTTACTTATTCTAGCTTATTTTTATCTTCAATCTACTTATGGTGACTCTCAAAATCTGGCACCACTGAGACCATCAGCTGATTGGCGATTTGTGTTTAACAGCACTGTTACTAGTACATTTTGTTGTTTTCCAGCCGCACAAAAACAATGAATACTTGAAATTGTTTAAATGTAGTTGCAAGTCCTAGGGAACACAATTGGCTAACTTAAAATGGCTTATGAAGAGCGCAGCAGTGACGGCAGCAGCTCCAGCGAAGCCCAGGACGTCTACGCGAACATGATTGGCGGCAAAACGCCACCGGCGCAGACGCCGGGCAGCACCATGCCCAAACATGTACCATTTCCGGAACACTCCAACACATCCGAGTGGCTAAGCGAGCTGATAATGTGTGCCTTTACTATGGGAGCAGCCATTGTGCAGTTCATAAACATATATCGCACAAACTGGTGGCTGTCCCAGGCTCACACAAGGCACATGGTGGTGGGTTTCGCCAAAGTTTTACATGCAGAGAATAGATGTCTATAGAACCTTTGCTTTTTCTTCCAGAACATAGAGCTAATTGATCCGTATTTACGATATCTGATACTCATACTCAATACGCGAAGGCTGGTATACTGTGTTCTGCTGGCCAAAGTGAAGGCAAACGAGAAGACGCAACATATAATACGCACGGCCATCAAGTACACATTTGGTGGCTTGGTGCAGCTGGGCTTGGGCTTGTGTGCTCTGAAACTGTATCAGAAGCACAGCTACGTATTGCTGCTCTTCCTGACCTATCCGTAAGCATTCCTAAAAATCGTATCTGATCTGTAAATGATATCACAATGGAGTCTACCTCTCCACAGAGTGATAATCTATCTGCTCATCTTTGGCTTCCAACTGGAGCCATTTCTGCGCACCCGCTTCGAGCTGCCCGGTGTCTACATAAACGACATGCCTGTCCACAGCTGCACTACCAACGCTGTACGCATTCGCGAGGAGATCGAGACGTTGCGGCACGACTTCAACAAACGGTTCAAACAGCTCATATTCACCTCAATGCTCAATGCCTACTACAGCGGTCTGGTGCCATGTTGTCTGGCCGTGAACGTCAACTACAACGTGATGCGGGCCGCACAGCATTGCATCATTGTGTGCCTGGGGGCGTTTAGTTTATGCGCCGCCTACCTATATCCCGCCAGGTACAGCGACATTTTGCACAGAGCCACCTTGCACTTGGGCTGCTGGCAGCGAATCGATCGGGACCCGGCGCCATCGCAACTAATTGTGGCCGCTAGTGCGTTCACCTGGTCGAAATTTACGGCCTACGGTCATGGCATTGTGGTTAAGCACAACGGAGGACTCTATCGCAGCCTGGGACTGGTGACGGTGGCCACACCCGGAAATGCCAGCCATGTGCGCTTCTATGTGAGTGTGGACCGAGACACCCACCCATGGACTACATATTCTGATAATCTCTCTCCACAGAAACTATTCCACAATCCCACTGTCATTTACTCGACGCTTGCCACTCTGCAGGCAGCCATATTGCTGGTGGAGATCGCCTCTCTCAGTCCGGCCACCATCGAGTGGCACTTTGTGCTGTCCATCAGCTTTGTGGCATTCACCAGCATGGGAGCATTCTTCAAGCTAGTCCGAGACTATCTCATAACCAAGGATCTGTACAAGGCTGAGCATGGCAGCACCCCACCCGAACGACCATTTAAACTGAGTCTCAGATCTGAATTTATGTAATAATAACCATGACGTAGACACAACACTCTCATTTCCATTTTGGCTTTTCATTTGGCACAGCCAAATGCTTTCACTGTTTGCGTTCACTGGCGGCGGCTCGGGAAGCGTAGACCCAAGAGCTGCCTTCTTTATGGTCACGTATTTGAATGCCATGCTGTTCCAGCAGGTTGCGCAGCTCGTCGCATGCGGCCAACAGGGGAATGTTCTTCTGCTGCCCGGATATCGCTTCTCGTCGCAGTTTTCCGCGTATGGCCAGGATGTCCGCTATCAAAAGAGCGGGGTCCACAGCCCCACCCGCAGTCGGTAATGATATCTCCTGTGAAAGGCTCTCCGTCTCGGTCAGTTTGGTAATGCCAAAAGTTAGCATGGCCCGGTTTATGTAGTTGCCGGCTGCCGTCAGGAGATCCAGGCAATAGGCTGGCTCTTCCTCGGCATCCACTTGCTGCTCATTTATGCAGCGACTTATGCTAGTCATCTGATCGATCAGCACGCTGACGCCACGCGCCGTATCGAAGTCATCACGCAAGCTGCTGTCGAACTCGGTTACCATGTGGGCGATCTGTGCCTTGAGAGCCCCCTCATCCAGCTTCCGAATCGGCTTGAGGAACTGCGTATAGGCACTAAGATCCGCCTGAAAGTTCTTGAAACGCTGCAGCGTCTGACGGGCGGTCAGCATCAACTGCTCGCTATAGGGCATGGCGTTACGGTAGTTGGACAACAGACAGGCCATTCTAAACTCGTCGGATGTGTAGCTCTGGAGCATCTCGCTGATGGATATGGTATTGCCCAGGGATTTCGACATTTTCTGCTCGTCCCCCGCTATGTACAGCTGGCCCGTGTGCATCCAGTAGTTTACCCATTGGTCGGTCTGGTAGCGGACACAGCATTGCGCCTCCTCATTCTCGTGATGGGGGAACCTCAGGTCCAGGCCGCCAGCATGAAAATCCAGTTTGTGGCCGAAAAAGAATCCGGCAATGGCACTGCATTCAATGTGCCAGCCGGGGCGACCCTCTCCACCCCAAGGAGCCGCCCAACTGGGCTCATCAGCCTCCTTCTTGGCCTTCCAAAGAGCAAAGTCCGCACTGTTCTGCTTAAACAGATCCGACTTCTCTTCGGTGCTCATGCCCAGCCTCTGCAGTTTGCCGTAGTGTGGATACTTGGACACGTCAAAGTACACAGAATTGTCCTCCGTCACGTAGGCATGCGAATCGTTGATGAGATCTTCTATGAATTGCACAATCGCCGGCATGTTGCTTGTGACGTGGGTGCGTATGTCCGGTGGCTGGACGTTGAGACGCAGCATGTCCTGTTTAAACTCGGCTTCATAGGTACGGGCCATTCCCAGCCAATCGCAGCCGGAATCGCGGGCTTTCCTAATGATTTTGACGTCTACATCTGTAATATTCATGGCAGTGACGAGATTTATATTGAAATAGTTCCGTAGAATGCGTTGAATGATGTCCACCTTCACATAGGTGCTGGCATGGCCTAGATGGGCAGAGTCGTAGACTGTTGGGCCGCATGTGTACCAGGTGACCATGTTCTGGTTACGTAGTATAAGGGGAACTTTCCGGCGCATTCCATTGTTGTAGACTCTTATGTCCGTATGCTGGCCCATGGGCTTGTGCCAGTGGTACGGCGGCGGCTCTGTGGGGCTCTCGCTGAAGTTTCGTCGGCAGGACTGAAAGTTCCGCCAGGACCAGTGTCTGAGGAGCACCTCTTTGCTGTAACTGCGAAGACACTGAGGTATTATTATTGGCCAACTGGCAAGGTAGCTATCTTACTTACTGACTCAACATGTTTCTGTTCGTCCCAATTTTTTACAAATTTTAAATATCTAAATGAATTTTTAACAATAACAACAATCAACAATTGACTGGATTGACGAAGGTTGCCAGACCATGTCAATACAGTCGCTTAGCGCGTGGAGCTGCCACCCAGTCTGAATTGGATGAAGACGAAGCCGGCAGAATGCAGTGGCTTAAATTAAAGTTCCCTTTTATTTATTTAATTTGCACTGTAACAGCAGCAGCATGGGCCAATTTGGAGCGCGACCCCAACGGCTATCTCACCTACTGTCCCTGCATGGGTAAGTCTGGCGTTGGATCTTTGTTGGATCTGTATTCAAGTACAGTGATATTGATTGATACTCCCCCTTAGGGCGCTTTGGCAACCAAGCTGACCATTTTCTCGGCTCATTGGCCTTTGCTAAGGGTCTGAATCGCACCCTTATCCTACCACCATGGGTGGAGTATCGCAAGGGTGAAATGCGCTCCCGACAGGTGCCCTTCAATACGTACTTTGACGTGGAGCCGCTCAAGGATTACCATCGGGTCATACTGATGTCGGACTTTATGTGGCATCTGGCGGACGACATCTGGCCGGAATCGGAGCGTGTGTCCTTCTGCTACATGGAGCGCAAGAGCCTACAGCAGGAGAAAAACAATCCGGACCAGCCCAACTGCCATGCCAAGGATGGAAATCCTTTTGGCCCTTTCTGGGACACCTACAACATTGACTTTGTCAAGTCGGAGTTCTATGGACCGCTGCACTTTGATGTGCACCACAGCTCCATGGCAACCAAGTGGCAAAGCAAATACCCAGCCGACTCCTGGCCAGTTCTGGCCTTTACAGGCGCCCCAGCCAGCTTCCCTGTCCAGTTGGAAAACCGTGAGCTACAGAAGCATATGCAATGGAGTGCCAAGTACAGGGACGCTGCTAGGGACTTTATCCGGAAAGTACTGCCCCGGGGAGCTTTCGTGGGCATCCACCTGCGCAATGGCATCGACTGGGTGAGGGCCTGTGAGCACGTCAAGGATAGCCAGCATCTGTTCGCGTCGCCCCAGTGCCTGGGCTACAAGAACGAGCGGGGATCTCTCTATCCCGAGCTCTGCATGCAGACCAAGGAATCGATAGTGCGACAGCTAAAGAGGACCATCAAGAATGTGCGCCAGACGCAGCCCAACAATGAGATAAAATCCGTATTTGTGGCATCCGATGCTAATCACATGATCGGAGAGCTAAATGCGGCGCTCAGCCGCATGGGCATCTCCGTGCACAGGCTGCCCGAAGATGATCCTTATTTAGATTTGGCCATTTTGGGGCAATCGAATCATTTTATTGGAAACTGTATCTCATCGTATAGCGCATTTGTGAAACGTGAGAGGGACTCTCACGGCTTTCCATCCTACTTTTGGTCCTTCCCCAAGGAGAAGGACCGCCAGCAGTCCAAGGCGCATGAGGAGCTATAAATCTCCTGGAAAAATCTCAGCTTAAACGCAATGCAGACAGACGAGGACCTACTGTAGTGATAAGCTAGAAAAGTAATCCAATCCACGCATTTAACGAGAAATGGCTTTTACGTTCGATTTACTTAGAAATTTATTCAAGCTTTCTACGCATTCTTGAAAATAATTTAGTTTGTAATTCAAACGCCCCGAAATATTTGTTTTTTCTTGGCCAATCATTTCGATTATGTTTCGTTTTTATGTACCATTTATGACGGCTGCCTAGTGTATCAGCTTTTGTGTGCGGGCCAATTCCAATTGCGCGGATGAAACATTTGTGAGACCATCACGGACTGAGCTCAGGTTCTCCTTCCAGGCCTGCAGTAAGTCCCGCAGCTGTTCCCATTGCGGGGCTCCAAATGTACGATGCATGGTCGATGAAATGTGTACCTTGCGGTTGGCCTGATCCAAGCGAGCCCGCACCAGTTTCGTCTTGAGCACCTGGATGACGAAGGGTTCCACTTCATCTTCGGTGATTTGCAGCTCCTTAGTCAGGGTATCGAAGGTCATTTCTGGATTGCTCTCGGCCAACTGCATGAACGTCAGCAGGCGCATCTTCTTCATGTTCTGTTCGTGGTTTAGTCCCTGAGAGTTGACAAACTCCTTGTGATCCTCGTAGAACTGAACGTACGATGGCAATTTGTCAGAGACAAAAATGGAAAGCAAATCGTGGATGAGATCGCCCTCCAAGAAGCGCACTGGCTTCAACGCTAGCAACGGATCCAGCAGGAATGTATTGGGATCGGCCAGGGCGGTGACAATGCACTTCATGGCATCCTCGCGTGCCACACAGGCATTGTCAGCCGTATATGTGCCCAGCAGCTCAATCATTACCTTGGAAGAGAGCTCCATGTTAGTATCCTTGGTGACATCATGGAGCAGGCGGTACAACTTCTGCATTTGTTCAGAGGATGGCGGGCAATTGGCAAACTGAGTTTTTAGCTGATCCACTCCAGTGAAGACTTCCAAAACCTGTTCGCATTGCTTGGCCACCTGCACCAGATGGTAGTAGACATGGTAGCGCAAGGGTGAGGCCGTGTCCAGATTGTTAAACAGACGCCACAGCGACTGCAAGCACACCTTGCCCAGCGGCTGGTTCGGCGCCTTGGTCATCTTTTCGCAGTACGCCAACACAATGTTCTCTCCGCGGTCCAGGGGGATCTACAAATCAGAAGTAATTAAAACCTGCATCTTGAATTCTCTGATGCTTACTCACCGTTATCATTATGGACACTATGCTATTGAGGATGCCGTCGATCTGAGAAGGCTCTCCATCTTTGAAGCAAACATCGCAGACGCCAATGATTTTGTGCAAATCATCTTCAACGCCTTTGTTGGATTTCTCCGATGAGATTTCAGCTCCCAACTTCTTGAAATACTTGCGCAGCTCTTGCACCTATTGCGAATTTGTTTAAATATTAGCTTCCCGTTTGTTTTGCACCCTTTCGGGACAACATAACCTCAAATTCGGTTTAGTCCGTCGAAAACGGGACACATAGCTGTCACTCAAACTTTACCTGCTCGTCCAAGGAAAGGTCAATGAAAACCGGATGCGAAGTCATATTGCTAATAATTGTATTCCAATTTATTGAATCAAATCTTGTTGAAAATAACACGCACGCACACACTTCGGTGCTATGACAGTCGAAAAAGGAAAGAGAGCTAACAGTGATGCCAAAGTGGCGTTATTCTAGCTGCTTTCGGTCTGCAGGCCAGCGCCAGCAGATATTAAGAATATAATGCAAACAAGTTATAACTTTCCCAGCATCAATTCGAAAGTAGATCTTCTACATCTAATTGAATTTTAAATGTATGATTCCAAGTCAAAGATATATGGAATTTTTTTTCTTCTACGTATCTATTTTTAAGAAGCTAAAACAGCCAAACAATGACAGAGCTGCCAGATGGCACTAAAAACAGTGCCGGAAAACGTAATACAATTTTCCGGCTGTTTTAGAAGGATAGAATGGATGATTTCGACGACGATTCTTTTAATGATGTTTTGGGCTCCATGGAAATGCCCACATCGCCCAAGAAGCCTAAGGTGCAGCCCAGTACCATCCAGCCCGTTCCCGCTGCGACATCAACCGCTAATAGCAGCAACAACACTTCCGCTTCAATAACAGTCGCCAAGCCGGCTTCAAATCCTCACAGCGTCCTTGTCCACAGCAAGCAGCGAGGCAATCCAATACTAAAATCTATACAGAACGTACCTCTGGAATTTCGCGATGACATTGTACCCGACTATGTTGTGGGCCGCACTTCCTGCATCCTTTTCCTATCGCTCAAGTATCACAATCTCAATCCAGATTACATTTGTCAGCGACTGAAGGCTCTGGGCAAGATGTACGAGCTACGTGTCTTGCTGGTCCAAGTAGACACGCCGGAGCCGCACAACGCTCTTAAAAGCTTGACTCGGATATCACTGCTAGCAGATCTTACCATGATGCTGGCCTGGAATGCAGAGGAGGCTGGCAAAATAATTGAAACCTACAAGCAGTTTGAAAAGCGCCCACCTGATTTGATAATGGAACGAGTGGAATCGAATCCTCATCAAAAGGTGCAGTACAACAATGTTATCAAATATGTATACTCCTAAATATGCTCATAATATTAATAATGCTTGTTGATCTTAGCTGGTGGCCGCTCTGACCAACATCAAGCCTGTGAACAAAACGGATGCCGTCACGCTTCTTCAGACTTTTGGCAACCTGGGAAATGTGATCACTGCCAGTGAGGAGAGACTGTCACAGGTGATGGGTCTGGGGCCCCGTAAGGCCAAAAGGTTATTTAAAACCCTGCAGGAACCCTTTCTTAACAAGTAGTATTTGAGATTATTTAAGAGAAAAATCATTATTAGGTCAAGATTATCTGTAATTTAAATACTTTTATTTCTTATTAGGAAGAAACTTTATTCGTATAAAAATCAAACTACTCTTTGCTTAAACACTTATGACCTACAACACATTGATCGGATTGCTAATCAGCCACCTTCCATATCTTGATGGTGCCGTCATCGCTGCAGGAGATCAATTGTCCGGCTACAGCAGGGTTCCACTCCACCGCGTTGACGTCCTGCTCATGAGCAGTCTCCTCTGCGGTGAGTTGCTCGAATGTTGGTTCATCTCGCTTGGAGTCGCTGGTCTCCTTAAATATCCGAATCCCATCATCACCACAGCCGGTGGCAATCAAACCCGTCAGCTTGCACCAGGACACATCATAGATGGCTCTCGAGTGCTGACCAGACAAGGTGCAGACACACTTCCAAACGGATTGTTTATCTGGCGTGGCTATGCCAGCATCGTTGCCCGGATGGTAGGCTCTCCAAATCTTGAGCGTTTTGTCATCGCTGCAGGAGACCAACCGGTCGCCCTCGGCGTCAAAGTCAATGCTCCACACTGTGCTCGTGTGGGAGGACAATGTGGCGGTGCAATCCCAGTCGCTGTCCAACTGGCTCTCGGCAAACATTTTAATGGTATTATCATATGAGGCGGATGCCAAAATATCCTTCGTCGGGTGCCACACCACACGCTTGACATCCTGTGTGTGAGCATTTAGTACGGCGGCGCATTCAAACTCATCATCACCTGCCACTTCCCAGATCCAGACAGACTTGTCCCGGGAACAAGTGGCCAATAGTCCACCGGACCTCGACCAACTAACACTCTTCACCTCGTTCTCGTGACCCTCCAGCGTAGCATTACATTCGAATTCCCCAGAGGACTTTGACCAAATCGCTGTAGTTGCATCAAAGCTGGCCGAGGCCAAATACTGACCGCACGGGGACCAGCGTATCTCGCGTATGGTGCGCTTGTGTCCGTCCGAGAGAATGGTTTTCGTGCTCCAAGTATTCCCCGACAGAGACCATACGCGTATGGCTTTATCTTCGCCACAAGAAGCGAAGACGTTCCCCTTCGGATGCCAGGCCACACCCCAAATCCGCCCCTTGTGTCCTTGTAGGGTGTGCTCCAGAATTAAACGTCCCATGCTTACAATAACTAAGTTCAACTTGATCTTTCACGGAGTTTTTGATAACAAAAGCGCATGTGGAAAGAAGAAGAAGGTCAGTCATCAACAGCTGATTTTCTATTGCTGCCGAACAACACTGACTTTTGGCGGGGGTGGGAGTGCGCAGTTCTGCCAGATTTTGAGAGTCACCTTAAGCTAGATTGAAGAACAAAAGAAGCTAGAATAAGCTAAAAAGTAAAAAAACAAAATGGCTTAAAAATAATAGGCTAAAACACATCAAAATAATGGTTCATTGAATTTTATTGATACATTTTTTTTTTGAATTTTGAATTAAGGTTATGACATGGTTTTCCCCATTTCACTATGCTATGGCCGATTGCTCAGCAAAGTAAAAACAAACTGCAGCCTCCTGCTCCTCTGTTTTTGATGGCTTTCTGATAATAACTATTTTGTTAGTTTGTACAATGCTTGCATTGGACGCAATATGTTTTTTAGCAACAGCATGCTGCCGTAATTCGCACAACTTGGCGCCAATTGTTGACTTACAAAAAGAACAGTACGATTTTGTGGCACATTGCGTAACCACTTCTTAAATTAATTTTTTGTATTTAATGTAAATTAACAAATATTACAATACAATAAAAAAAAAAACATTGTTTTGTACTCAATTTTATTTTCAAGCTATAAGCAAAATAAGCTAAAATGGCAGGACTGTGGGTGGGTGCAGGAGTTACATTCCGCATTCCGTTACGTTACCCAGCACCAGTGAAGAAATTTGTGTATCCTGTATTTTCCTGTTTTGCAAATTAAATGATGATAAAATGAACGGCTTAATCGTATTTAACAGCGGCAACGATGTTGTCTATCAAAAACTGAACGCTCCACTGACCGAGAAAATCTGCGATGTGGCCGTCACTCAAGGTCTGCTGGAGTCTGCCCCCGATCCCAGCTGTCCGATTAACAGTAACATCCTGGTGCAAATCTTCAGCCCCATCATCAGCTCGCAAAAGATAATGCAATGCCAGTTTGACAACGCGTACTCCAGCTTCCAGTGCGAAAAGGGATTCAATTTGGTTTTTGGGGAACTTTTGGGATTTACCTTCCTGAAGATTGGACACATGCCAGTCGACACGCTGACGCGACAGATGGGCGTAGCAATCACTCTATCGCGCTATTGCTATGGAGCGAACATCTTTGGGGCCCAGGCAGGGCAACAGGAGCTGCTGACGCAGTGCCTCGAGTGCTACGAAACATTGCTTTCACAGGAAGAGCAGGCATATTTAATCGAGGCCATACCCAAGCTGGTGATCAACAAGGAACTAAAGAGAACAATTCACTTGACACTTGATGCTACGCTGGAGCAGCTGCGCCAGGACGGACTACCCCGGGCCCATGTCCTGCTGATGGTCTCCAACAAACTGGTAGCCGTCAATAGTACCAAACACGCAGTGCTGCTGGCTGCATCCGATCTTCTTTTTCTGAGCATTTTGTCACGGGCGCTTGAGTCTCTGAATTCCCCATCGCAAAGTGCTGTGCCGGTCTTTCTGCAAGGCGCTTCCCACGACGAGAACTCTGGATGTGTACCCACCATTGTGCACATTTCCCGCTTGCATGGCAACCAGGTGCTCCTCCAGGTCATCGAGTACGCGAATATGCCGCTAACCAGTTGCATCTACGACTGCTTCTTTGTGGTGCAAAAAATCAATACAGTGCACCAACAGGGAGACTCGGACGCTTTGAAGCCAGCCTTTGAAAATTTGGAGCCCTTTATTGTACAAACTTTTGCTGCCCTGAAGCGGCATTTGAAACAGACGTGTGGCGACTTGAATGAATTGGAGAGCTGCATTAAAAAGTTTACTGCTAAGTGGGAAAATCTTCGCAAAATGTACATGGAGTACTTTAAAAACTTTGAGCGGGAGCTGCTTGTGAGGATTGAGTCGAACGTGCCCTCGTTTATAGAGGAGCTAAAACAGCTCTTCACACTGGCCTCGTGCGATAGCTCAAGCGCTCATCTGGATCACCTATACGAGTTTGGCTGTCTTGTCGAGGCCAAGTTGCTAGAATTTGCAGAGTTTCTGGCTGTAAAGGCTACCCGGAATATATCGATTGATGCTTACTTGGAGGATTTTCCCGGCCTGGTTCACTTTATGTACGTGAATCGCAGCAGCGGACAAATGTTGGGCCCCGATCTCCGACCGAATCAGCTGGTTACAAAAACAAAACTATGGAATATGGTAGAGTTTGCCCGAAGGTATCTCAAGAAGGGCCAGACTACAGTCATGTGGAAGGACAAAGTCTTTCACTACTCGTACTTCCTCTGGTTCGAGGATCAGTCGGGCGGCGTCCTCAGCCCAACTCTGGACCTTCAGCACCATTTTCTTGCATCAGCTGCTTCCAGTGGCAGTACCGCAAAGGCGCCAACCGAGCCTGGTGCCCTCTCGGTGGACTATTACTTTGATCTGGCTGAGCTCTGCTTCCCTAAGCTGGCGCCTGGCAAGGTTCGGGTATACGAGTTGTTCTGCATCCATCTGGGACTGGTCACAGCCACCTGCGCTGTAGAGCATGCCCGACGTTTGGTGGCCACTATCAGCGATGTGGTAGGGGAGGAGACATTTTAAATCTATATGAATATGATGCATGTTACGTTAGAAAGCTTAATATTCCATACCATTCCAGCGGTCGGGCGCATGAATCTAGTCAATTTATGGGACATATGCAATGTGAAACGTCAAAAGGACAGCTCTCCACTGTTATAAATTATTCCATTTAAATGTTAAATGTATAAAACTAAATTATAAATCGTTCAAAATGTAACAAAAAATATGTTTATTGGGACTCGGTCGGTGGCTGCTGGGCTTGCGCCTTATGCAGCTCTTGCAACTTTTCCAAGAAAAAGGACTTGCGTGCCGTCAACGGCATGGATTTCTGACGCAGCATATAATTCTCATTGCCCAAGGCGGTGTAGGTATTATCTCCAATGAGTTCCCTCAACGCAATGTTCTTCTTCAAATGCTTATCATAGAAGCTGGCCCCTGCGGCCACAAATTGCGGCCCCAAGGTGGCCAGCTTCTTGTCAATCTCAGCATCCGTGGACACCTGATTAAAGTCTTTCATGAACGTCCAACTGCCGACGCCGAAGAGACCCAGTATGGAGTAGAGGACAAAGCGGACCTGAGAAGAAAAAAGCCAAATGATTACACAAATCTCTCGTCCACCCAAGTACTTACGCTGCCATGACGGGCAAACAAATTAAGGCGCAGGTTCAGATAATGCCCAATGGTGTAGACCATGAGAAAGCTGACGGTGGGGAATATCGAGTTAAGTAGCACACGATACGTTTGCAACTGGAGGATGGCCTTGCTCAGGCCAAACACCTGCTCATCTTCGGTCAAAACAATAGCTTGTTCCAGCAGCTTTCCGCTGGGAGAGCTCCAATTAATTTGCTTGTCCCTAAAGCGGATATCAGGCCTCTTTATCTCTGCGGGACTGTCGTAAGCGTAGTTCACAGGTATGCCCAGAGCGGACCCGAATCGGAATTTCGTGGTCCCAGCTTGAAACAGATCGAAGCCGAACACGGTGAAGGGTTTGACGAACTTGCGCTCAAAGGGTCCCACCTGCAGTTTATCCAGCGCTTGTTCTAGGCGTTTCTTTACTGCTTCAGGCACGGGCCTTTCCACGCCATGTCTGAAATAAAGCGTCAGAAATCATTAGATTGGCTTCTTAAAACCAGCCATTTTCTCACCTACTGGTAGCATTGCACAAAATCGCGGTAATATTTTAGTCCAAATGTGTGGGGGAGGAAGTTTCCAACAAATAGGCCAATAGTCGTGGCGCCCGCTGTGTAAAAGACTAGTCTGCGTCCAGGCTCAGTCTTGAAGTAGGCAAAGAAGCCACCAGAAGATTTCGGTGCTATATGCATATCTTATCTATTCTATGTATATTGGATCAGCGGAACTTTTTCATTGATATTCGGCAAAAAAATTGATCAAAACAACATTTTTGAATATTGAATAATCACCTTAACCCTCTTAGCGCACCATTAAAAACCCTATATTTATTAGCTGAACAACTTGAGGTAAGCCGCAGAAAGCAATACTGATTACCCAAACAAAATTAACATGCCAACTTAAATCAACCAAATTATTCAATCAAAGTAATATTTGCCGCCATTTACCTCAAGTCGTTGAACGTTTAAATAGAGGGGGCTTAAGTGGGTTAAGTTCAGACGGCCACATCGGTGCTCTTTCTGCGACGCAAAAATGAGTCGTAATTTTTAGTGGGCTATAAAAAGGGTATGGAAAACAGGCAAAAAAAACCAAAGCGACTTGCAAGGTTCGTACGAACCTTACCTCGAGTGTGAGGACTATATACCTTGAGGACAAAAAGCCGATATTGTCTGCCATTATGTAGCGAATGTGTAGTAACCGTGTAGTTGCGATGTAATAAATTTAGCAAATGTAAATGTAAAATGTAGAGGTGTAGAAACGAATACTAGCCACAAAGAAATCGAAAAAACAATTCAACGAAGCGCTTTCGCGGTCGTCGCGCTGTGAATATTCTGTGTAATTTTTAGCATTTATACTGAATTAATAGTGATTAAGAATCGAACAAATAGTACTTTGCTGGCGGTGCCCTTTTTCTGTACGGTTTGATACGGGGTGATAACTTAAGTTAGGAAACGTGGGTGTTGAGAGGGAAAACGTAGCCGACGCGCACTCAACTCATTGATTTTTTCACGGCATTGCCGTGCCGGTGAGGAGTCGCCGTTAATAAGTGTACTTGTATTTGTATCAATAATATGACATAATCGGCGTGGGCTGGGGTTAATTGACACAGTTGCTGAGCGCGGAATACCTAAAAGTGCGGAAAGAGAAGCATAAACGAAGCAATTCTTGTGGTCAAAGTGGCGAAAACAGGACTCGCGGCGTTGTTGTTTCACATATTCGTCCAAATACATATGCGACCGCACACACACACACACCCAACATAATTGTGAATGTATTTGGGCGTAGCAGGATGATACACTTCCAGGCCGCTTTCCAGTCGAACAGCTCTCTCTATCTCTCTTTCTGCTCTGCCTCATTTGTGCATAGTGACATGGCGTCACAACAATTTGTACATTATTTATTCTGAAATTGTTTTTATTTCATTAATATGTTAGCTCTCAATTTTACATGTTCCAAATTTTTAATTTTTGGAAACACTGCGCACCTTTTGGCGTTAACGAACACTGACGACCGGACCGCCTTCCAGCTCTCCACTCTCGTTTTTGCGTCTTGTTCTTCGAGTTGTGCGGACGTGTGCGTGCGCCTCTAACATAAGCAACGTTAAACGTTAAATGTAATCGTGCAGTGTAAAGTGCCAGTGCCGTTTTGAAAAGCAAAACCCTTTGGTCAAAAGCAATAAATCTTTAATATTCTCCTCTTTTCATATTAGTCTATGTTTTGTGCATTACGAGAGCGAGCGAGTGTATAACAAAAAGCGTGTGCTCCCATAGTGATTGTATTGACTTGTACTCGTGTGTGTGAAACGACTGGAGGATCGGCCGACCGACATTTAGAAAAGCAGCCACGGTGAGTTTCTTATAAATTAGAATTTCTTCTGGTGAAAATGTGCGCTGTTCGTTGAATTAATCTTTTGGAAACTAAATGGAATCTTTACTGTTATGCTTCTACCGCTATGATGGGCAGAGGTTATGGCCGGTGACGCCATCTTTTGTACTTCCCTAATAAGTGTTGTTTTTGTTTTTTGGGTTTGGTCAAGCACACGCAACATTCCTAATTGTATGCGTGCATTTGTGTGTGTGTGTTTTGATGTTATGCTTTGCGTTTGATGTTCTGAAAATTTCTGACGCGGCTTTTTCTCTTTCTCTCTCTCCCTCTCTCTTTCGTCTTTTGGGTGGGTGTGAGTACCTTTTCCTTTTCACATGATTCATGCTTTCTTTCTTCCCACTTTCTATGCCCCCCTGTCGGATTATGAAAATACCATTGCATGTCGTACGGACTTCGGATTTTAGCTGTTGCTTTTATAACTAATTTGTTATCGACTCGCACACACACGCCATCTTGGTTGCAAAATCTTCACGCTCGAAGTGCATATGTGTGTGCGTGTGTGTCTAATACGGTGTGCTTTTGCTCCCCCTCGCGCGACTGTGACCCACATTTTCTCTTTCGGTTTGGCGAAAAAAAAACTGCGACCTGCAACAAGTGATAAACAGATTTGTAAATGTTGAAAACTTATTTATTGAAGAACGATACGCTGCACAGTAGTTTGCAAACGTAAGTTCTCCCTCACAACAGATGTTTTGTTGTAGGCCGGACCGTCTATAACTTGATTTGTATTTAGTGTTTATTCAGTTGTTGTGCAATCTTATCGAAGCTCTGGCTTGTGTTTTCTAGTTAGATTCCTTTAAAAAAAAAAAGAGTTTTATTCCTTAGTTCATTTCCATGACCGAAGAAGTTTATGACGTCACTCCACCTGCTCTACCTGGCTTCCGGCATGGCCTGGATGTACTCGTGCATACTTGTGTACTCTCATATCTCTGCATCGAGCTTTTAGACTGCTGATAAATTTAGCTATCTTTTATGTCACATGACGTCATTTCGCACACAAAACCAAATGACAACCAAATGAAAATGTTCTCTTTTTTGTTTGCTGCCTTTTTGTTTCCAATTCTAATTTGCTATACGCTCACACATACACACTCAAGCGGGCACAATGATGTTTATATTTGAATTTTTTAATACGGTTTCCCCGAGTGTCTGCTGCGTCTCTTTACCCGTTCCACCCCGCTCTTATTATTTTTCTGTTGCTCGTCTCTTTTTAAATTAGCTTCATCGCCTGGGGCATTTATTCTGGCTGCAAACCGCAAAAGCATTCAGCCAAGTGTTTGTCTAAAATCGTTGCGGCATTATTCCTATATTTCACTCTCTCAAGGGATAAAGGGAGAGAGAGAACCAAATGATTGCGCACCGTTATTTGCCTGTTGTGCCATTACTCGAGTGCAAAATAACTGGGGAAAGTCAAAAACCTCTGTTTATTCTTGTTTCCTCTATACATACAAGTGACAAATTAACGTGCACTGAGAGCGTCAAGGTGTGAGAGAGACCGTTGTGTGTGTGTGTGCGTGTCTGTGTGGGTGGGAGGAAGTGCATAGTTAAAACGGCAAACAATAGCGGGAGAAACCAAAACCTAACCTAGAAATGTGTTCCAATAAATGACGGAAATACAAAATTAAGAACATTTGCATATAAACAACAAGAGACAAAGAGGTCCCTCGATAAGAGGGAATGCAATCCCAGCAAACCGATATTGTGTTCAAAGGCCACCGTCTCAAATACTTTCTAACGACTTGGGCGTGCCCCTCGCCCTCATCCCATCCAACAATGCAAATGCATTTGATGGACACATGAGTAGAAGGGTAAGGAAAGGAAGGTGAGGCAGAAAATGATTTTTGATTGGAAATTGTTTACTCAAGCGTGATGTGGGGTTGCCTCTTATCTAATTTCCCACTGACGTCATTTTGTGATTAATTGATTTGGAAATCGTTGGGATCGAGCTGCATAATTGTGACGTTCACTCTGATTAATGGAGTCCATCCAGTAGGGTGGAGAGAAGGGAAGGGTATCTTGGCTAGGACAGAACAAACGGTGAAAAGTGCAGAAACAATTGAAGCAAAAGCGAGAACTAAAGCCAGCTTACTTGATGATGGCGAAAAGAGGGGGATGGATAGACAAATATACAGACATAAATAAAAGAGGCGTACGTGCCAAGCTTCAAAAAAAAATAAAATGTTGCTGCTGGCTAAACAACTGCAGCTCATCAATAAAACAGCAACAACAAACAGAAATTCGGTGGAGAGGAGACACGAAAAGGAAGAGAGACCGAGAGAGACGTGCAACAACAAATGTACAGTTGCAGAAGCAGCAGCAGCAGCATCAGCCGCATTACCAGCAACAACAACGAAGAAAACGAGACTGCGGCCAAAGAAAGTCGAAGTTCCTATACCCTATATACATATAAGAGCATCTAGCAACGACAGAGAGAGAGAGAGACAGACACAAAGTATGTCAATTCGAGAGCAGTCGTTTTGTGTTATTTTTGTGTTTGTCGCTTTTAAGCACTCGTGATAATTCGTACAGCCTAGTTTATGATGTACTTTAAGCCCGGTCTGCAGAGCGGCAGAGTGAGCGACAATGTGGATAATTTATACCTAAAAAGTTGGAAAGAGAAGCGGGAGTAGCACAGACGAGACGGATGATGAGGCTGTGTCTCTGCATTTCTTGCCTTTTTTCATGTTGCTGGTATTTCTTTATGCTGCGCCGCTGCTGCTGCTGCTGCTGCTGCTGCTGCTGCTGCTGCTGCGCTTGAACTTCAATTGGAAATTGTCTTGAGCGGTTCTCTCTCGCTCTGTGTATCTGTCTGGTCCGTCTCTTGCAGCTGGAAAGTGATTGAAAGCCTGTTATTATGTGGCTGCCGAACTGTATTCAAATGGGAATTTAGGTTTTATTTTATTCTCTTCTGTTTGTGTTTCTGTTCGTGGAGGCGTGGGAAATACTGTTTTGTTTTTTCTTGTTAAATTGCCACAATTTGTTGTAATTAAGTTTAATTTGAAAGTAAATACTACGAGATTAAATGTAATTTAGTTTCAGCTTTCAATTTGTCATTGGAAGACCTGAGAAAGCTAGTAAGAATGATTGGCCTCTTGCTTCCTCTTTTGGAGCTTCTGCTCCTTCTATGCATAACCCACTTTGCCAGTGCAAACGTCAGTAAAAATCTCGTTTCTGAACGGCTTTTCTTCATTGTAGCATTGCCCAACAAGAAATCAACAAAAGCAGCCGCGAACAAATGGCATCAACATCATCATCCTCATATAACAATAGCCGGGGAGGCAGCAAGCCAAAGTACTCCGTCCGTGGGCAACAATAAACGCAAACGTGTTGCTGCATAAATGAATTCATAATGCAAAAACACAAAAATGAAGAGACAGAGAGAGAGAGAGAGAGAGGGGAAAAAGTTTATTGTGAAGCACACGAAAGACGGCTTACATAATCTTTTATATCTTCTACTCCTCTCGATCAGCGCCCATGCCATTTGACGTTGGGTGGGTGCTGAGGGGAGGTAGGGATCGACCGCAACAGCATTTAGCCAGGCTCCAAATGAAACTGTTGATTAACGCACCAGAAAAGGTGGGACTGGAACTGGGCAATCTTTCATGTCTGCGTCTTCACGCATTAACTTTTTAGAGCCCATTCCGTGCTGTTTTGTGTTGTGCTCTATTGAGCAATCCAGTTATTAAATTGTGCGTGAAAAGTGAAAATGGGAAGCACTCGTGGGTAATTATAATTTTGATGGTCTTGATGAGGATATTATAGTTTTGCTTGGACTCTCCAAGCCCGCGAACCACCACGAACAACAAAAATACACTTAAATTGTATTATTCTTAAATAATTCAATCGCTAAACAGTTTCTAATATTTCCTGACTTCACTCGTATTGGGACTGGGGCTAACAAATTATCGGCTCATAATAATTTTGCAATTCGTATGCAAATTTTTGCTAATGGAAAGTCTACAAATTTATGGAAAGCATGCAAATCGTTCCAGCTGATAAACGTAGCTTGCAGAGCGAGTGGAAGTGTTTGTGAGTGTGTGTGTGTGTGTACGAAATGAAGATGTAAAAAATTACGGTGCTTGTTGGATGCCCCCATCGCGATCATACAACCTCTCCCTAAATAATTCAATTATTTTGTTGTATACTGAGAGAGTTCGGTCTCTCTCTCTCCCTCTCTTTCGCCGTCGTCTGTTTGTGTGTGTGTGTGTGTGTGTGTGTGGGTAAATAGCAGTATAAAATAACGAGTAGTATAGAAATATTTTAACCCGCGCCAACTAAAAATATTGGCATGACATCATCGAACAGCGACGTCGGCGCAGCAGACAGCATCTCTCAATGAATCTCAGTTTTGTTTCTCTCTATGTTTGGCTATACAAAAATATAGTAATTTGAAAAAAAGTGATAGGCAAATTTCCCATTTCCATTTACTAATCAAAGTCTTTTATTTTTTGTTTGCCATTGCAGCCACATATTAAAAAGGAAGAGAGCAAACAATTTCAATTTTAAGGTGAGTTCTGGGTATTTTTTATCCGACATCAACAGGCGATGTCACGTCAGACTCTGCTCTTCTCTTGGTGTGTCTTGCGATGGCATATCCCAATGTCTCGCAGGTTTCGTGTTTACTCTCGCTTTCGTTGACTCTTGTTGGGGAGAGGGAGCGGTGCAGAGAGCTGCGCCACCTCGTCTAATGGTCAGAGAGGGCTACTGAAAGATACAATAGAAGGATAAACATAGAGAGTGGAGTGTGCTGTAGTTTTTCATACTAATGGAAAACAAATCGAACCGAATAAATGTGGAGATAGCCAAAAGTATTCGTGTTTCGCTAAACAAACAACCAATGATGCTGTCAATCTGGGATACTCCATAGCTGGGGGGGACTAAAACAAAAAAGCGTAATCAAGTTTACGTTTTTTTACGAGGGTATCTTTTGGTCGAAGTATTCTCTCTGTTGGCTTTGCGATAAGCTCCTAGAATATACTGTAGTAGATATAGAAATTGTTCTCTTTTAGGGCTCTCTTCTCCTTGAATCTTTTTTACATGTTGACACGCATAACTTCACCTCTAATTCAATTAAGACTGACCTTTGTTTTTGTGGTTTTTTTCATGTACATGTGTACATTTTTTCGCACTAGTCACTAGTCTGCTCTGCTCTCTCTTTTTGTCTCTGCCTCCTCGGATTCCCTTGGAGCGTGTGGCTCTGCTTCAGTTGAAATTGAATTAAAAGCCACTTGAGCGTTGAGTCTGCTTTTTATTCCGATGTCGATATGTCGTGCCACAAATGTGTACATGTTCGTATGTCTCTGTGTACACAAATATCTCTTTAAATAGTGCAAAAATTCAGATTTACCCCTCCATGCCTTCGGGCATGGTACACTGCGTTTTTACACATAATGTATGTATGTATGTTCCATCATTATAGGGGGAAATCAAGAGTCAAGGGGATAGAAATGATATTCTTTACGCTTGAAATTTTGTTGGCTCTCATAAATGGGTCATTCAACCAAACTCCAGCCGATGGCAAACTCTCATTTCTCGCTTAATAGTCTTCACATATGGGGAAAAAACGGAAACTTGAAAATCTGGCACTGTTCTTTGTAAGAAAGGCCCCAAAATTCAAATAAATCTTCTATTAGTTAGATCACTTAAATTAAAATTCAAATAGAACATTTTGCAAGTATTTGAGTTTTTTGTTGTTGTTTGTGTTCCACCTGTGCTACAACCCTTCTCGACTGTAACTGAAGTTCAATTAAAAGCCCATTTAATGCCTTTAATGTGCTCCTATCAGGATTGAGTTACTGTCGTTAAGGACATGTGCTCTTACATACTCGTATATGCGGCTCAAACCAATTGTAAACACGCATCAGGCACTGCCCACATTTCCTGCGTTGCTCGCGTGTTCGGGTCAACGACCCACAACCTCCCACCCCCGGCCGTGAACCCCAGAAATTGGGCCCAAGAACAAGGACAGCCATCGAAAGCAAACAGACACCCTCTTGTGCAATAGAGCGAGGGGGTTCTTGACGGCCTCTGGAAATAAAAATACCTGTTCGGGACACGCCTAGCATTTTATTGGATTTTCCTTAGAGCATTGTTAGTTTAATTCTTTTTTCGCCGGCAATTTCACTGTCGCCGTTGCCATGCAATTTTGAATGAATGGCGCCGACCAAATGACGGAACTGTGGCGCCACCAATGAATGTTTGCTACCACGCGCCTCGTAAAAATATCCTGGAATTGGGATTGGGTGGGTGGTTTGGTGGGGTTGCTGCTGTTGCTGTGCCGTGCCGTGCCGTGGTTGCTTCTCGTTTGCGTTTTGAGTTAATGACAGGAAATGACGTCATGTGCCCCTCAGAGGGGATGAAATTGTATTTGCTTGTCTTTAAGTGCCGGGAGGGTTGTGGGTGTGGGTGCCACAATGTCCTGGCTGATGTCATAGTCTACAAATATGATTACTTCCCGACTGACTAGATTACAGAGCAAACGAGAGACAAGGAATCGATACACTCCTGAAGATCTCTTAACAAATCTTTCGAAAACTGATATTGAGCGATTTTCAATGCAATAAAATGATCCCCCTTCCTCTCTGGACGTTAGCAAATCTCAACAGCTGTGCAGATTTCAAGTTTATTTGGCAATTTTACAAAACCAAACCAAATTTATGTGTATCAAAAATACTACAAATTGGCCAACAGTTTTGGCCAACTTCCAAGTGAGTCAAAGACACATCGCCAGCCATCGTCCCATTCAACAAAAGGCTTTAATCAAGGGCAAACTTAGAAAAATGAAAATATACAGACGAAGTATTAAATACTCTTTGCTATGCCAGCTAAATAATATGCATCGAATTTTTTTTAAATGACAACAAATTATAATCTTTAGTTTCGTAAAACTATGCCGATATTTACCGTATCTTGCGTTTCAAGGGCATAAAAAGCGAACGCAAAAGCATTATTTATTTTTTGTTTGCTTTGGCGATTCACTTTCTTTTGTGTCTGTCGCCTTCCATTCATTCCTCTCTCGGACTCTTGCTTCTCGGCTGCCAGTCTGTTTTTATGCAATTTTGCTGCACCACTCTTCATAAAGAGGGCGTTGGCGCCAACTTTTCTGCCGGCATTAAGATTTATGTGCGGATTTTGTAATTCAAGCCACGCGACTCACAAGCGACTTTCGGCGACGTCAGATACCAGAAGCAGGCAGCAGCAGCGGCAACAACAACGGGTTGTCCAGAACAGTGGAGAATGGGGCGACGAGCCCGACCAGACAGAGTGTTAGCAAAACAAACAAAATTAGCAGAGGGCAGGGGAGAGAAGGCCAGACGGAAAAGCCTCACGGCTACGGATAGACCAAAACCAAGACAAGTCGCTGGCTGCTGCTACTGCTACTGCTACCTTGTTAAAAAATTGCACACGCACGAGAAATTCCCAGAGCAGAGCAGAGCTACAGGCCCAAATGAAGACATTTTAACGATAACTGTGCCTAGATACGAGACAAGCGAGCACGAAACAGGCGTCTTGGCACACTCCATATTGGCCGAGCTGTTATAATTAATGCTTAAAAAGCCATTTAGTCACGAAAAAATTAAAAGGTTACCTTCGAGAAAAGAAAAAAAAAGTTATTTCAACCTGTTTCCGCCCGGGATCGAACCGGGGGCCTTCTGCGTGTTAGGCAGATGTGATAACCGCTACACCACGGAAACAGCTGGCATTTGAGCGGTCAAATACTTATTAGTGCAAAGCTGGTATTGGAGAGGGAGGCAGTAAACAAATTGAAATATTATTTTAAAGTTTACTGTGTACTCGTAATTTAACGTAATTTAAATAGTTTTCGTGTCTGTACCGAAATCTTACCTTGCTGATTTTACTCCTTCCATAAATATTCCGAACTTTCCTAGATCTTATCAAATAAAAAGTTATTCTCGTCTGTCCAATCCATGCTTCCAAGGTTCGGATTTAAAATAGACTTCAGATAAAACTAAATTTGAAAATTGAAAAACGAATGCAAAAAAGTATTCAACCTGTTTCCGCCCGGGATCGAACCGGGGGCCTTCTGCGTGTTAGGCAGATGTGATAACCGCTACACCACGGAAACAGCTGGAAGCAAGGTGACCAAACACGGAACAGTTTCTTTGTACCATAGAAGTGTTGATGGAAAAATATAAAAATACTGTAGAAATCGCTTATTAAGATAAGATTTTAAAGTATTATTGGTTTCATACAGTATGCTTTATAAATAAAATATAAATACTGCATTATGTTTCTGCTATCGGCTACAACTCATTAATTACAAAAAAGGTCGCAAGAATGTTCTGTCCGACAGTATGTGCAAATTCATTTCATGATATAAAAAAGTCTTCATCTATTTATATGCTACATTAGTAAAAATGAATACTAAAAAATATCGTATTAAAGCAAAGTGCAAAAAAGAAATGAATGTTTCATCGCAGCCGGTAGGATTCGAACCTACGCTCCCAGAGGGAATCTGATTTCGAGTCAGACGCCTTAACCACTCGGCCACGACTGCTTGTGGAAGACTCATGTCCAAAGCTGAATATACCAGAGATGGGCGGCGAAAGACTCTAATATTATTTCATGCAATATCTATTTGACAAATTTCCGCATACGGAACACGTTTCGCGTCAAGCTTGTGCAACAAATGATTTAGAATCTAGGCTAAGTACGCTCCATGAAATATATTGGAATGCCTAGGCAAAAAAAATATGACTTCCACAAATTAGCACACTATGAATGATTGCATAAAAAGTAATGATTTATTGCACTTTTTCTCTGTTTTTCTTTGTGATCGTTTTTGTACAAATTTCTGGCTGGATGAAATGCTTTTTCAGACGACAACAGCTTCATTATCATCATCAGATCTCTGGCGGTGTCCCACTGACTGACTGACTGAGTGAGCGACTTGTTGCATTATTGAAACTGAATGAATTCATTTTCTGTGCGACCTTATGGCCACTCTGTGGCATATCACACTTGAGACGATGGGACAGCTCCAGCTCACCCCCTCCTCAGCTGTCTATCTGTGCTCGATGGAGTGGAGGATATTACGTAAGATTTCTTCTTTGGTTGCGCGATAATTGAATACTTGGGAAATTTAATTAACGCCAGCGAATACGAGTGTATGTATGTATGTATTGTATGTGTGAAAATGATGTACGATCATTCAGAGGGTGTTCAGTTCTTTGAGTCAATTTGGTTGCGAAGATGTTTGCTGTTTTGGCTTTAATCTTATCTTTTATCGTAATGTAATGTAAGCATGTTTCTGCTTCTCTCCCTCTCTACCCATTACCGCTCTCAGCATTCTTGAGCTGTCTGTTTTGGGGCCACACTGGCACACGACGCTACCCATTGAAAGACATGGGTGTGTCCGCGACGACGTCGTCGTCGTCGGCGCCGCCAAACAAGTGTGATGTAATTGCATAATGTCAACAAGAGTCAGGCGGTGGCAAACAAACTGCGGCGCTGACAGGCCAGCCTATGCCGACGGCGGCAGCGGCAGCGGCTCGCGTCATCGATGGCGTCGCTGTGGCGTTAGATGCTCCTAAATTTAATTGTTTTCTTCCGCACAAAAAGGTCAGAAACAGAGAGAAAAGAGAGAAATAGAACGAGAGAATGGTGTCTGCAGCGTTGACAAAGTTAAAGTTCAATAAACTGCAATGTTTTGATAATTGTGCTCAAATTGGGATTTAACAAATCAATTGGTTGATCTACTGGTTGACACTGTTGACTATATTGGCCAACCAGTGTTGCCTTATCTCAGTGGAAACGCGTCGATTTTTGGCAGAGAACAACTTTAAAGGCATTCCTCTCTTCGTTCTTCAATGCATTGAGCATTGAGCGTAGTCAAGTCTCTGCCGCCACCTACGGAAAATTATAACTTTTTTGTTGTTGTTAGGGCTACTCTGGTGGGAGGGAGTTGATGATCAGCCTACGCAGTAATTGTGAATACTTGTTGGGGATCTACTCCATGCGCCCACACACACACACGCAAACCCTCTCACACGGCAGAGTGCACTTAAAAAGCGTTTATTCAGCATTATTCCGTTTGATTGCAGCCAAAAGAACGTCTTCGAGCACCCACGCACCCAGGCATAGTCAGAAAAGGGAAGAGAGCAAAGGAAAGGCAAAGTTCAATTACCTTAGCATCACGATAATTCTGTAAGAGTTGGCTCTGTTGTGGTTGTTGGTGGGATGTACGTATATGTATGTCCGGTGGGCAATACGTCATCATTTGCAAATAGTCTCTTGTGAATGCAATTGTCTTCCATTAATCTTATCTAATAAGGAAGGAAATGGGGAACTAAGCCAACCGCCCGCGGTAACAGAACTTGCAAGGGCAAAGGCATGTAGGGAAGGGAATTGGGTCAGCATAAATTATACACGTTGCTCGTAATTATTGTCTTTGTTGTTCCAGTGTGTCAGAAAGCCGCAGGAGCGTATTCCACCGTTCTTTAGTTGAGCCAAGAAATTTCTTAAACGATATGTTTTCTCAGCCTCTCTCTGCTGATGACATTCCCTACTTTTTTTACCTTGCTTATTGCATTTGTTTATATATGTATGTATGTTCGAGTACCGCCTGCGGCACCAATACACCAGCATCAGGGTGCAATTTGAAGGTTAGTGCTCACAGTGGCTGGGGTCTGAAACACCACGCCTAAGATTTAAAGAGCAAAGCATTTCTTTCCCGGTCTTGTGTTTATTTATTTTCGATACATCTCCTCTCTCTCTTTGCTCGGTTTTTCGATTTCCGAGGCATTTATTTGAAATTCGTAAGAAGCAAAATGGATCTTAAAATAGTTTTTTCTGTGTTTTCCTTTCTGCGTTGCTTCTGCTCTGGGTTGTCGCGCCTGTCGTAGCACGTGGGCAGGAAGGAAAGTGTGTGGTTTATTTTCCAATGGTTCCCCCCCCCCCCCCCCTGCTTTTCACTGTGTAAAGTGTCAGACTGGGAAGTAAATATATAATTTTTTTTTTTAGCCAAAATTAGAAATTAAATAAAGTGAAATATGCGGCACAACTCCCTCCTTGGTCCCATTCCTCTCTCTATCTCTCTGTCTCTCTTGCACTCTCCCCCAAAACAGTTTTGGCCATTCACAGGAAAAACAGACAGCTATAAAGTTCTCTCAGCGCTATTCCTCTCTCGCTTAAATTTTGGGTGGTTGTGTTTGCCCGCTCTCTCTCGCTCTCTCTCTCTCTCTCTGTTGCCACCCCCTTTTTTCCATTTCGCATGTGTTTGTGTGTGTGTGTACACAACGGGAACAGTGTAGAACGGTGCTCTGCCGTTTTAAGGTCAGTTGAAAATTTTCCAGCTGAGCGTAAAGTAAGCGTACAAAATGTGAAGGAAAAGCAATTGTAATATAAAATTCCCTTTTCCCCTTTTCGTTTGCAGCATTTAAACAGAAAAGGAAGCAAACATGACTGAAGTCGAGCAACCGCCACAGAATGGCATAGACCCAACCGCCGGCGATCACGACGAGGACAGCAAAGCGCGCCCCGCCGATATTGAACAGGTAAGTGGCGATTGAAAGCAATTTCTGCCTTTTCCGATGCACCATCACTTCTGGGTCACGTCGCTCTTCCACAGGATATGCGCGAAATGGAGCGCCGCAAACGCGTCGAAGCCATTATGGGCTCGAGGCTGTTCCGCGAGGAACTGGAACGCATCGTCGATTCGGCCCGTGAAGGAGGTGGCGGGGCCAGCGGCATACTGCAGCAGCTGTCGGACATTGTGGGCGTGCCGGTGAGCCGGGTGGGCAGCGTTTTCAAGAGCAGCAGTTGCATGGTGCCCATTAACGATATACGCGGCGTGGAGTCCATGGGCTATGCCAAGGGCGAGAAAATACTCCGCTGCAAGCTGGCTGCCACATTCCGTCTGCTGGATTTGTACGGCTGGACGCAGGGTCTGGGGGCACAGATCACCGCACGCCTAAAGGTCGACCAGGAGTACTTCCTGGTCAATCCCTATGGCCTGCTCTATCATGAAGTCACTGCCTCGGCGCTAAACAAGGTGGATATGCAGGGCCATATTGTGGAGCAGGGCACCACCAACTTTGGCGTGAACAAGAGCCGTAAGTCGCCAACGCACCCCTTGCATTTAATAATTTCAATTTTTAACATTGGCTTTTCCGCTCCCCCCCAACCAGACTTTGTCCTCCACTCGGTGGTGCATGCAGCACGCCCCGACATTCGCTGCGCCATCTACATTGGCTGCAGTCCGGTTGTGGCCATCTCTTCGTTGAAGACCGGCCTGCTGCCCCTCACCAGGGATGCCTGTGTGCTGGGCGAGATCACCACGCACGCGTACACGGGTCTGCTCGATGAGGACGAGCGCAACCGCCTTGTCCGCAGCCTGGGGCCCAACTCCAAGGTCATACTGTTGGCCAACCACGGCGCCCTATGCTGCGGCGAGACCATCGAAGAGGCCTTCTTCGCCGCCTGCCACATTGTGCAGGCGTGCGAGACGCAACTGAAGCTACTGCCCGTGGGTGTGGACAATCTGGTGCTGATTCCCGAGGAGACGCGCAAGATCATCTACGAGCAGTCGCGCCGGCCCCCAGAGGACCTGGAGAAGAAGTTTGCCGCCGTCACGGCTGCCGAGGATGGAGCCACTGCCACGGAGCCTGCTGTCGCTGAACAGGCGGCTCCCACGCCCAAAATCGGCAGTCCGCCCAAGTGGCGTGTTGGGGGAGCCGACTTCGAGGCCCTTATGCGCATGCTGGACAATGCTGGCTATCGCACAGGCTACATCTACCGCCATCCCCTGATTAAATCGGATCCACCCAAGCCCAAGAACGACGTGGAGCTGCCACCGGCCGTGTCATCTCTCGGCTATCTGCTCGAGGAGGAGGAGCTCTTTAGACAGGGGTAAGGAACAAGGAACAGTCAAGGTTCTTCCAAGAGTGATCCTAATGATTCCAATTATCTAATACCTCCAACAGCATCTGGAAGAAGGGAGATCTGCGCAAAGGAGGCGACCGCAGTCGCTGGCTCAACTCCCCGAATGTGTATCAGAAGGTCGAAGTCCTGGAGACGGGCACCCCAGATCCCAAGAAAATCACAAAGGTAGAGATCATAACTTTCGAAGATAAACACCAGACCACGACAGCGTCCACACAGCAGCGGAATGTTGCTAGCCTTAAGGAGATTGAAGGGAATTAGTTGAGCCGGCCAACCCACCCCAACCCAACCCAAAGAAAACCCCACACTACCCAGACATTCCACTTGCTCCGCCTCCATTTATGAGTTCCCCTTTAGCTAGTTCAGTTCCGATTCTGCTGCTAAACTTGCGAATATATTCACGCATAATATTTGTCTGCCTAGCCACTAAGTAAATCAAAGTAATCGTCTAAAATATTAGTACATGAACTATATATTTATATACATTCTTATATATTTTGAAAATAGATTTTTAAATCGTGCTAAACAAAACAAAAAGATATTTTACCCGCTTTGCCAGCAAAAAAATTCTGTAATTTGTGCATTACATTACCCAAATAAATATTTAACTTAAAACCGAAAATAACTCTTGCATAGATGGATGATTTTGTGCCTCCTTTAGGGGTCTTCCCCTGCTGTCTGTCTCTCTGCTTTTCTTCCACTATAACGAATCGAACGAATGCTCTGTAAAACAATGCAAAGAAAGAGAAAGAAATTTGTTATTAAGTATTTAATCATTCAAATACAAAACCGTTTCATTTATATTAATTTCCAACATTTTCACTTCATTTTTTAAAACATTTGTTTGTTCCGTTGACATTTAAACAAATTTTTCTTTGCATGTTTTATGGTTAAGATTTCTTTCAATTAAATAAATATTTTTTATTTTTAAATATTTGTATAAACTTTTACCTATTTTTTTTTCTCATTTGTTCTCAAGGCACAAAATCATTTCTGACTGTTATTTTTGTTATATTAAGAACATTTTCGATAATACAATAGTTAAAAAAAAAAACAAAAAAAAAACATTGCTCACAAATGCTTGAAGAATTGTATTTCTTATATAATTAACACTGAAGCGTATTTATGTATAAGATGATTGGCTAAGAGACCCGAACAATCGTTGGGCTAACGCCTATAGACAGCATTTCGATGTAGCTTTAAGTATTTTAGATTTAAGCATATCGGCCCCTAAATTAAACAAATTTCTTTCTCTTTCTTTTCTACTTGCATTGTCCCACCCCATTGCCCCACACCGTAAAAATGCTTGCGTGCTCAAATTGAACACTATAACCTTCAAAGTGGGTCGCTGAGGGTTCACCCACCCATTCGACGCCCGTGAGGATCGAAGATCCGCTGCAGTTTGTGCCATGTGGGACGAATACCAAGGAGTTTAAGCGCGTCCAACAGCAAGTCAGTATTCATTTAGTTGCCTCAATTCCCCTTTAGATCGTCCACTATGTATGCTTGTCTTAGATCAAGGATAATCGACGTGCGGACAAAATCTCAGCTGGACCACAATCTCATATACTGGAGGGCGTGACCTGGGACGAAGCGAACCGCATCAAAGATGCCACTGTCTCGCAGGCCGGTGATCACGTGGTGCTAATGGGTGCCGCCTCCAAGGGAATCATTCAGCGGGGCTTCCAGCACAATGCGACTGTCTACAAGGCGCCATACGCCAAGAATCCCTTCGACAATGTGACCGACGATGAGCTGAATGAGTACAAGCGGACGGTGGAGCGCAAAAAGAAGAGCATTCATGGCGAATGTAAGTGTGCATCTAAGATCCTGTCTGTTATACATCATTCACTCAAATATTGGTACCTCTTTCAGACACCGATACGGACTTTTCGGAATCAGAGGCTCTTAACTCGATGCAGGCAGCGGGAGCTTTGGCTCATGCCAAACACGCACAGAGCGAACCCGAGACGGGTATGTCACGGTCGTGCCATCCGTTTGGCTACATTTGGCTAGATCTGCATTAATAACCCTCCAAATCTGTTGTTTCCCATAACGTTTCTGTAATATCTTAGAACACCAAATTATCCAGATTCAAACGCAACAGGCGCCCATTCCCAGCCAAGCGGAAGTTGTATTGAGCGATGGTAAGTCCAGTCCATGTTCTCTGTTCCTATCCTTTTATGTTTTGCTACTATCCAGTTCATATAATCGTGATCGTATGATTTACCATACTCCAATACCGAACACATCCATATAATGCTCAGAGTTATGTCTTTGCTTATCCATTATATGAACAAAATGTCAATTTTCAGATGTCTTATGTTTTTTTAATAAGTTAAGTCCTTATGTATTTCCCTTTTATCCCATTCCATTCCTCTGGATGCATTTGTTTTATGATTGTATCAGTTTTTTACATGTTTAAGTTACATAAGTTACACGCAGAAACGCGATAAATCTAACGAAGTTATTTGTTTTGTTTATTTTATGGATCTTCTAGTTTAAGGCATTTATTATAATTATTAGACTTCTAACATTTGATAACCTATTTTTTTCTTATGCTATTTTCCCCTCTTTATTTTTTTTTTATCTGCCTAACACAAACACACACGCCTATAAATGAATTTACAAAATAATGCTAAAAAAAAAAAACAAAACTATAGTTAACAAAAAAGTACTCGTAGCACTTGACACAGTCTCGACTTCGTTTCTGTGAGGAAAATTGTTTAATACTTTCACTCCACTACTGTCTTTACTGTACACCACTTATTCCGCAGTTTAAAAGCTCCTAGCCAACGGTCCTAAAACTGTTTTAGTTAGTTATACTAACTAGATGTAGATATCGGTATTTTTGCATACTAATTATACGTACTAGTCGTGTTACTCTCCTATCTTTGTATATTACATACTTTAAATACTTTTCGGTGCCAAGGAAGAACAGCCAACTGTTGTATGCCGTGTATTAAATGAGTATTATTTTCAACGATCAACTGAAAATCACAGCACAACAACAACTACTACGCACAACAAAAAAGCTAAGCTATAGATCAGATCAGATCGGAACGCATTCTCCTTTGCAGAAAATCCATCTAGGACAGTCCCCCGTCCGTTTGCCAGTTCACTATTTAATAACATTCCTCTGCCTTGAATATAAATTCATTTGATAAAAACTGTGTGTAGGGGTGTGCGAATAAAACCGATTACAAATGTAATATAAATATAGTGTAAAGAATAAACCAGACCAACCATCAACAACAAGAACCAACCAGCCCCGAAGCTCTCAGCAGAACACAAAACTTGTACTTCTACTACCACTACATACAAATACCACCTTTTCTACTACTACTACTACCAACACTACTACTACTTCTACTACTTCTGCTGCTGCGCTCTATAGTGTAACCACAAAGTCAGGCTAAGAACAGCTAAACAAAAAAAAAAACACTTATTTTTGAGCTAGAGGTGAGTGCAGCCCCGAAAGGTTTAGTGTGTAGAAACCAAAGCCATCACAAATCGAACAAATTTACTCGTAGTATATACTATATAGTTTATAGAAAGCAAAAGAACAGAACATCCGCATCTGCACACTAAACCCCATTCGACATGACATGTTAACCGCTGCCGCCTTGCCTTGCCACAGAACTTTCTGCTCGGCTCTGCTCTGCTCTGCTCTGCCCTGTTCTGTTCTGTTTGGTTTTATTTTGTGTTGCCATTCAGAGCCGATCAATCATTCTTCTGGCCATTCTAGCTCCATTGTCCAAGGAATTCTTTGGCTGTTGCACAGCTGTTTTAGTTTAAGCCTTTTAGTCGATACTAATGCACATCTATGCAGCATGCTTGCTTATCCAGTACTAAACCTAGACACCTTTCAGCTCACTTTCTACACTAAGTATTTCTAGTTTTAAGGCATTCAATTTAAGGGCTTTACGCTAGACGCCGTTTTCGTGTGTTTGCCATGCCATTTAATTGTTTTATTTGATTTCTCAATACTGTTTTAGCCACACTTAGTTTTATAAATGGCGAACGCTCTCACACAGCAACAAATCGCAAGCCGCCAACAGGCCGAGGTAACAAAAATTCCCCCCTCCACCCAAAAAAAAAGAAAAGAAAAGAAAAAAAAACCGAAGGGTTTCCTTCAATGTACTCAGGCTGTACGCCCAGGAACGCCCATGTATATATAATCCCAACTAATTAATTGGTGTATATTTGTATGCAAAGATAACACTTCTATATACTCGTATATAATCCACCAAAACAAAGTCACCGGAAACAAAAGCACCCGAACTAAACCCTAGCTCTAGTCCATCCATACCATCGAACTAATTCAGCAATTCAGTTCATACTCTGGTTAGACGATAGAATATATCATTCAGAACTATTCGGTTTGGTGGAAGCAATCGTATTACCCCTTGCTATGGCAATGGCCAGGAATATTTATTATTTGTACTCAAGTTTCAGCCTAGGTACAGCCCCCTTGGATATACACACACTCTTATACATCCAAACGAACAAAAAATACGTATCGAAATCTATCTATGTATGTACTTCTCCCCCCTGCCCTCGTATGTATTCATCGAGTCCCAGACTCCCTTTACGTATTTTGCCATAGATACTAATTGTACACCTCTTTGGCTCTTCTCTCCATATTTTCGTCTTGCATTGTGAAGCTGTGCAAGTCCTTGGGAAGTCGTCCATGGGTAAGGAGACCGAGACACCCACCAGTTCAGATGCGAACAGCCACGGGCATGAGCTGGACAAGGAGAATAACCGTATTCGGAATAGAAGCGTCTCTTCGACTAGCAAGTGTCGCCGCGATCTATTCCCAGCGCCAAAGAGCGATCCTCCGTCGATTGAATTAGATATGGGGTCGGGGTCGGGCTCGGGATCGGGCTCGGGCTCGGGGTCTGGGGTGGCCGACTTGGCACAGCATCTGGTTCCTGTCCAGCAGGGGCAGGACCAGCTTTATTCCTATGTTTATGCGGCAGTTGCCGCCGCCTCCTTGGGGCAATGCGCTCAGCCGCAGATTTGCTCGGCCCTGCTGAGGACCCTTCATACCGAGCAGTTGGTTAATCTGGCCGCCTACTATCGCAGCTCAAATGGCACGTCTAGTACGGGCACGGGCACAGGCTCCTCCAACATAGTCCGGCGCCCGCTGGAGCCGGCCAACAACAATCTCATTCACCCGCCGTACCGCACCCACTCACACTTTGGATTCCAGTCCCCCCGTCAGATGCCATGCGCGGCCCACAAGCATCTGCCAGGACGCGACGGTTTGGCCGCACTGGGCTACCGGCCCATGCAGCGGGCCATCAGTTACGAGGAGATCTTCGCCAGTCCCCGCTACGAGCAGCTCTGCCAGCCCTGCATCGACAAGCTGCTGCGCCTCAAGCCGGAGCTGCAGCGCGTGCGCGGACCCAACAGTGGCTCCTGCGAGGAGGATCTGGCCAGCATGGGCAGCAGCAGTGTCACGCCCAAGCAGCAAGGGAAGGCGCCACTGCCAGAGATACCCGGATTCGGGCACCAAGATGCCAGCACGCAGACCTCGCTTCAGTCCACGAACTTTCTCAGAGAAATCGAACGCTTCAACTTCTCCGAGGAGTCGACGAATCTGGGCTTCACGCCAGGTGTGGTGGCCATCACCAGTGATTTTAGTTTGCCAGGCTTGGAGGGCAGTCCGGGCGCCAGTGCCACCAGTGCCCCGCCGCCCAGAGCTTATCCCCCAATGGAGCCGCGAACGGGCACAAACATCACCGAAGTGTGGAACTTTGGCAACTGGCAGGAGCCAACGAATCGGAATCCAGAGGATGCTGCCAATGGGGAGTCGGAGTTCCGCCAACAGCCGCTTACCGAGCGTCGGATTACCCTGGAGATCACGCAACACTTCCAGCCCACTGGAGAGGCGCAGAGGCAGGACCACGGCCAGGACCAGGAACAGGAGCAGGAAGAGGAGCAGGAGCAGGAACAGGGGCGCCAACTAATGACACGAGATGAGCGCCAGCGCCGCAAGTCCGAGTTCCAGGAACTCTGGCAGGACCACGTCCAGTACTTTGGGGACAAGGAGAAGATGCAACAGGAGCCGCCGTCCAGGACAGAGCACACACTGAAGGTGAGCCTGGATGAGCAGGAGGTCAGGGCTTTGCGGGCCAATGGCTGGCTAGACCATGAGGGGGACCCAGAGACGGAGGAGAATCCAGTTCCGATCGCTGAAGATGTGTCGCTCCTTCCGCAGGATGACAATACCGCAATGACTGACAATACGGCGAATGATCTGCCGCAAATCCTGCAAGATTTCGAGGATAGTCTCAGCCTGGCCGGCGAAAACCTGCAGAAACTGGTGGAAACCACCAAAAGGCTTCAACCCCTGGAGTTGGATGACATTGAGGTGCCAGAAACTGGCACGCTCTTCCGATCGATCAGCCTGGAGAACATTGCGAATGCCAACGACTCGGTTTGCCTGGTGGAACGGGCGACGGAGCTAGCCGACGACACGAGCGATTCATCTAACGAGTCCATCATCCACTTTGAAGAAAAGCGTGACGATGAGAAGCCTGTCACACCCGTTCCGAACGACCCGGAAGAGGCCACTGAAAAGGAGAGGGTCCAGATTGAACGCAACGATGAAAAGGATGTCGATGAGAATGAGAACGAGATCGAGACAGGGACAGAGTTCGAAGGCTTCACCAGTAGCTCAGAGTCGGCCGAAACGACCGAGGCAGAGCCCTTCCATGGGGAGGAGATTCCTGCAAGATTCCAACCCCCGCAGGACATCGAGAATTTCTCACCGATCGAGCTGGAAATCCTGAGGCGCATCGAGGAGGACAAACTCAAGGAGAACGATCCCATCTTTGTCAAAATTGATGACTGCATTCGCAACAAGCTGACACCCAAGAAGCTGGAGGATCTGGTCCGCCAGGGGATGCGTCGCACCTGCACGAACGTCTACACCTGTCCGGGTCCGAGTACGAGTCGGATTTCAACCAGCACAAACTCGGCCCTGTCCATGCACCAGATCAGTGCGCCGTGCAGTTCCACGGCCCACAAGCACCTGGTGACGCGACCCTGCCCTCGATTATCGCAGTCTTTGTCAAATCCCCAGCCACAGCAGCAGGAGGAGGAGGAGCAGTCGGAGCAGTCGGAGGAGAGGGACCGCTTGGACACCCAGCCGAGTAGCCCTCTGAAGCGTACCATCTCCTCCACGACCTTCGTGTGCCGTCCCAGTCCCAACAGGAAGCGCAATTTCATCCAGGAGAACATCCGCAATGTCGGCAGGCCGCGATCGGCCACAAGGCCAACGACCAGCTCGATCAAAAAGCAAAGAACTATGTCACAGGCCAGGAGCGCTGCCAGCGTGTCGTCCGTGTGCACCTTCGAGATCGGCCAGCGGGACAACGGGTCTCGTCTTTGGGTGTCCCTACCCACGCCACCGCGTGCCCAGAACCGGAATGCTGCAAGCAGTCCAAGCACTCCGCGCCAAATGCCACGCAGTCCGCACTCGCCCCATAACAAGCGACGCAAAGCGGGTGTTTTTCTTACGCCTGTGCGGCGTTGCGCCATGAATCCGGCCTTGAACCTTGATCGGATCTCGTCGGACACATCGCTGAACTACTCCGTGGATCGCACGCTCTCGAGCAGCACGTTCTGCGTGCCTACAGAGGGTGAGCCCGAGGCGGATAACGTTTCGACAACAACATTCGAGGTGGACTGCAGTCAGGATCAGGAGCACGAGCAGGAGGATCAAAGCCCAGTCTCCACTCAAAATGAATCTTCAGCAGCTATGGGAGCAGACGTTGGGAATGCCACCGCATGCAGCATTTACTACAGTGCCAATGACAACACTCAGGATCAGAGTCACGAATCGGTGCAAACTTTAAGCGATAGATCCCTGACAAGCGATGAACAGCCAACGGAAGGGGAGACTGCCGGTGATGGCCAGGATGACACTAGAAATGATGACACAGATTCGACTAAAGACTCCGCCCACGTAATAGAAGTTGATACTGAGCCATCCTGCAAGAGTTCCGAAGGGATACAATCAATTGAGTTCGAAGTTCAAGAGGCAGAAACCCAGACAAATCTAGATGCCGCTGAAGAAGATTCATCCTCAACGGATGGTCAATCGAATACGGAAGAGGAAGAAACCCCTGTAGAGGCCGAAGTAACTAATCGCGACTCGAATGCTAGTAGCTCTACTTCATTCAAAAGTGTTCTCGAAATGTCCGCTCAAAGTGGGGACGGAGACGAAGACACGGATAGAGACACCGGAGGAACTCCAACGGAAAAGCAGCTTGTGGGCTCCGATGCCGAAGCAGATGAATCGAACGACCACGAAACGGATACAAAGAATACTTCCGATAAAGCGGAGGACAGTGAAGGGGAACAAGAATCCAGTGTAATCGAAGGAGGTCTAAGACGGATTGAATCAGAACCGATCGATAATCATCCCACTGACACTGGAGACTCGACAAATGACGGGGAAAACTCCGGCAATGTGGAAGAGATGCCTCCAACTAGTTTAACATTGGGGCTCACCGAAGAGGAACTTCGCGACGAGGAGGAGGTGGGAGCGATGACCCCCCAGAGTATTGCCGCCGTCGAGGTGTTACATATGCCAGAATCTGAAACTGATAACGAAAAACTAGCAGATGCGTCAAAGGAAACCCAGAATCGCGTAACTGGGGAAGTAGGAACATCAGAGGAGTCTGATGACGATGAGGAAGTTGTCCTGGTAACGAATTGCACTTTACAGGGCACGCAAATCCATGTGTGGGAGAACGTGGTACAAGAAGAGGATGTGGATCCTACTCCGGACACGTTGAAACACGATAAAGATCTCGATAAACAAACGGATTAAACTGATTGATGGTCAAAACAGAGCCGAGCAAATCCCCAATATTTCTTTCCTTGCCCATCTATTTTTTTCCACTTTTCTTCTCCACATTTGCTGTGTCCAAGCAGACAGTCCCCCAGGCCCCCGTCAGATATTTTTATTTTTATAGGTCTCAAAGGAATCACATATTTGCAGTTTTTATGTACCCTATTGCTTGGCATGAATGGAATTTTTGAGTTGTAGCCTTGTTTATGTGCACTTTACATCGTATCATATGTATTCTAACCCACACAAAACACGATTAATTATCTGTATGTATGGCAAAGGGTTTGTATTGAATGAAAGTATCAAATAAAGATTTATTTTGTAATATTTATTTTTTTATTTTTTATTATTATTTAATTGGTTCAAGGTGTACAAATCCCCCAGAGGTCCCCCAGTGTTTGCGTTGAGTCCTGTGGGCAGCTACGTCGTACAATGTTAAATGTTTAATGTAATAAGTACAGTACATCGTATACTATTAAGTGGAATCCGGATACCATCGTCTGCGTCTGCGTTTTCGTCATTGTTTCGTGCAGTTTCCCCCTCTATATCCCTCCCCCACACACACCTACCAAGCATTTATATATACTCATACTCATACTCATACTCATCCCCCCCACGCCCAACATGCACATGCTCCCTCCCACTTTCTCACTTCCAGAGGTACGGTCTTATTTGACCCGGAAATATTCATTTCTGTGGGATCCCAGGCAGTACCTTGACGCCTGCGTCGGTGCCACCCATCGAGTGCAGCAGGTGAATGTAATACACAAGGTGGATACAGTCAGCAGGCACAACTATCCCCCCATCAACATCCACAACAACATCAACCACAATACGACCATGGAGAACAATGCGACAAGCGCCTGGGTGGATCTGCCCAGCAGTACACCGCATCGAGGTCCCATCGTTACCTCTCCGAATGCCGGGGAGACGGTTCCATTCCGGACAATCTCTCACTATGGATTTAATTGCCCACTCAATAGTGCACCCAGCATCCTGCTCCATCCAGAACACAAATCCATTTGGCAAAATGTATCTGAGCAGCGGGAAAATGTGTTCTCTTTCATTAATCTGTCGATCTTGACCAAGGAGAATCGGAAGATGCTCGATGTCCTGGCAGCTGCAGCAACAACACCAACATCGGCGTCGACAGTCAAGCAGCAGCCATTGTCTTCACCCACCTATGTCTCGGAGAAGCAGATTCGATTGGAGCCAACGCCCCCGCAGAGGAAGCAGCGCGTTTACAGTGCCACGGCGAGCAGTGGCAGAAGCTTTGATGATTCTTTGGACGAGCTCGAGTCGATGTTCGGATCCATAACTATGGCCAGCCCCCAAAGACAGCCACAGTCTCAAGACTATAGTCTCTATCGCAGCTATAACTTTCTGCCGAGAGACCATGCACTGTCAGTGGACACGGACGCGAATGGAAACGAGGTGAAGCACAGCAGACGGCCCGAGGCAGAGCAGAGCATCTACCAAAACGGCGACGACAGCGGCTTGGGTAGGCGGCGGGAACGAACCACTACGAGCAATGGTTCGTCTACGCAGGAGGCCGAGGCCTATACCCCGGGCAAACATGTCAGGCTGACCTTGAGCAGCTCGCCCCTGGCTGGCGCTACATCTCCGACCCCCACGACCATTGAGGTTCTGATCAATGTGTCGCTGCGCAACGCCGAGTGCGTCCAGACGGTGCAGACGCACGAGCAAGAGTTCCGGGCCAAACTGGAGAAGGTCATAGATGAAGAGATCCACTACATCTCGCAGCAGCTGGCCACGCGACAGCGAACCGCTCAGATACTCCAAGATCAGCCAGCCCCTACTCGTGCTCCGCTGGCCACGCCCACACCGTCCCAGTTGCTGCAGCGCAGCAATTCGGCACCGGTCCTGTGCCACGCCTACAGCTATGTGGACCTGGCCGAGACCGATATGACTGGAAAGCCGTCGCCCTCAACTATTTCCGACAGTGGTGTCGGTGCCGGTGCAGCGTCCGGTTCGTCTCCATTGGTGTCCCCAGGGGAGGCTGATCTGAATACCCATCTCAGCTCATTCGAGAATATGTTGCAGAGCTTGCTGAATAACGTTATTAAAGCCCATATGCTCCACAACCAGGCCTTCATCACGGACTGTCGTGCGCGCTTTTCGCAGCTGTCCGAGGGACTGTCCTCCTGCGGAATATCCCCCGTCAAGTCTCTCAATCATTACTAAATCATAATATTTGTGAATTTTTAAGTTTTTTTTTTATGTTTGGTTTTTTTTTTTGTCTAAATTTGTTTTATTTCAAATATATTGTTTATTTACTGGATAAGTCGTAACCTAATTATTGCCCAGAACTCACTCAAACGCAATCACTATCGACGAACAGGTAACCATTTTGCATTTATCATTTATCGCCTGCTTTTGCTGTTGCACATGCACTTGTATGTTATTATATTAGTTGTTGATCCTGCGCTGCATGTCCTTTCGTTTGTTCTAACCCTAACCCAAGGTCCATAAGTGTACTAACACACCTCACTAATACACCACTCGATACATCTAATTCTTGTGACAACCACTTACATATGTACATGTTTTAGTTAGATCCAAATTTGTGTGTTTGAATTTTGTGTGCGTTTCATAGCGGTGAAAAGAGAGTCTAATGAAATAGTATAACATATTCTGTGCGCGTCCACTGAGTTACATTTGTAGGAGCCGCCAACCCCCGACCCTTGAAAATCGTGCTAATCATGTGTGTTTACTCTTTGCCTTTCCACCAGGTGAAAACGTGCAAAATGGCGACCACTCGGAGGCACACTTGAGCACCTTCTCCCAGAGCAGTAAAGAGGTAAGCGATGATGAGCTTAGCTTAGTAGTCGGCAAAACGAAAACGAAACTATACTCTCAATGTAAATTTATATTACAGTTCCAGGATGTGTCCACGGACGGATCGCCGAAGAAAGACAAAAAGAAGAAGAAGGGCCTGCGCACACCATCGTTTTTGAAAAAGAAGAAGGAGAAGAAGAAGGCCGAGGCCTAAGCTGATGCTGGTGCTGATCTAGAGCGGCATCCGTAGCAGCAACACCACAGCAATAGCAATCATTACACCCACCCAACAGCAAACAGCGGGTAAACGCGGGGACAACAACAATGTGTAACCGAGGGCACTAAGAGAATAAACGATATGATGAAACGACAAAAAATAAACAATAACCAGAGCGAAGCAAGCATTGCACGAGAGAAAAGAAGAGAATAGAAGAGAAGAGGCATAAACCAGCAACAAATGAGCAGCTAAAGTTGATCAAGACGCAACTAAGAAGTAACCGAAGGCAGCAGTTCAATCAATTAGCATTCACAGCTATACATACATATATCTTCTAATATAATATAAATCTATTTTTTAATTTATACGATTATCGCAGCACACACAATCTGCAACGCAAACCACATAATTTTGTATGATAAAAAGAGACTTTACCGAAACTCTCAAATTCGCATGCAATACCCGACCCCAATCCCGACCCAACCACCCCGACAGACACGCGGGCCGCTTCGTTCTATACGAGAAGCGGGGAAATCTTCTAGATTTATTAGCGCTTAAATATACATACTACGTAAACCACATTACATAGTAATCAAACATAACAACAACATAAGCAGAAACACTTATTAATGAAGTGCGAAAGAAACGAGACTTTTGTTTTGAAGAATTGGAAATTTTTTTGCACACATAGAAGCAGACGCAGACGACGAGTGTGTTATTTGAGGGAGCTTGCACTCAACATAATACTTAAATGCAATATTTTTTTATAAACGCAATAAAATTGATCAAATGAAACAACACTTTGATATTCTTTACATGTGTATGTTTTGTGTTTTTTTAGTTGTGTTAGTTCATTCAAAAAAGTGAATATAATAGGTACATGTTTGTATACATGCAGCAATTGTATTAGGTTTTTATATAAATAATTATATACTGTTTATACATAAATACACACGCAAAATATATATTTATAAAAACAAATAAATTATGGAGAAAATACAAAACACAAAACAGCACACTCTCATATGTATGTAAAGCCGAGGGATAAATGCAGAGGAAAGCAGAGAGAAAACCAATCGCAGAAAATTAAGAGAGTCGAGTCCCGTGAGATATACAGCATTTCTTTTGTAAGTAGATGTGCTGCATTGAAAATACATGCATATGTACGTTCGATAACTACACTCCAGAAAAGGATACATATATGACTGCCATAGCATGTAAAGCCTAAAGGCACAATTTAATCGCATTTCAAATAATAACTAGCATTAAAACTAAAGCCAATCAAATCAATCAAATGTTTCTGCTTTTCCCGCCCGCTTATCCACTCAAATACACCGACACCCACACCCACAATAATAGGACACACTCGATACTCTATATACACAACACACACGAATGCATGCATTGCGGAGCCTTAGACAAAAACGACAGAATAAATATTTATGATAATTACGAGTATATATAAAAAAAGAGAAACTTTAAATGATATGATTGTTTGCACAACGACAGAAGCTTATTTCTAGCAACTTTTTGCGTCATCGAAGCAAAAGAGTTTGTTTTGTAGAATTCTCTCGTTAGACTTAACTTAGAAATTTGTCAATATTCTCATTCTCTGTGCAAATAATAAAAGGAAACTTAAAGAAAAAAACAAGAAAACGCTGGACAGCTGTTTCTTCAAATTCGTTTAGATCTTAAGCAAATGCATATAATTATATATAAAATCGTATTATACAAAATGTACAACACACACACGACACACGAACAGAATGAATAAACACTTGGAAATTGTACAAAATTCGAAAATCACTTGGATATCATACAAATTTTTTGTAAACTTCTACTGTCCTCCTTTTTGTTGCTGTAAAAAGTTCATTAAGTCGAGAGCGTACTGTTCCATACGGTTTTCAACTAGGTGGCACCTCTGACCGAATATTCTTTCTTTGTTTGGTTCGACGATTGCTGACTCGGAGAAAAACAAACCCTCAGTATCGAAATAATAATTTAGTCAGTCAGAAAAATAAAGGGCGTCAACATGTCTCTTGTCGCAGATGAAGAGTGGGCCGAATACAAAGTAAAGTACATTCTTTAGTTACAACGCAGTATACGCAATACGTCATTCTCGTCCATTGATTCAGGCGAAATTCAACAAGAGCTACGAGGCTGCGGAAGATCTAATGCGACGGGATCTGTACGAGAAGGCCAAGGCGAAAGTGGTCGAGCATAATCGAAAATATGATAGCGGCGAAGTAACTTGGAAAATGGCAATCAATCATTTGTCGGACGACACCGAAGAAGAATTTGCCAAGCGTTGCGGCAAGAGGACACCTCCAAAGTAAATTATGAATTCCATGAATCTCAATGAAAGTGCATTTTACAATGGTTGCAAACGGAATATTCTCTATTTTTATAAATATTTGTATCTGTATGTTTTTACCCAACAAACAATAAATTAATCAATAAATCAGCTGTTCCACAAGTGAAAGATCTGGTCCCACATTGAAGGTAAACAGTTCATTGAATTAAGTTCATTGAACTACAGTGGAATGATATGTAGTAGTCAGACTGGCGTTGACATTTTACAATTGTCATATTGCGCCTGTGTATTTTAAAATTTAAATATTAATTTACGTATACATGTATACTGTCAGTTTTGGCACATGCATTCCCGCCTATATGTAAATACGAAGCGGAAACGTACCAACAAATGAGCACGGTTCATCACCCTCACCTGATCAGAGAACCAGTTCATATTATTCATCCAGCTCCGTAACTCAAGTGCCGACGAGCGGCACACAACATTTAAAACGTAAACTTTTCCTTTCAAAATAGACATGTAACTACATGACAAATATTTTAAGAAACATCAACGCGTACGTACTAAATTTTGACTAAAGTGCCACTCTTTTGCAGAATCAAGACCACACTAGCCACCTCGAAAGCCCAGCCGCAAACATGTCCGGAATCATGCGTGTGCCATCGATTTTGGCCAAAAATGCAGTCGTCTCCATGGTAGGTAGCGCATAAACTCCTTTCGCCAGGCATCCACATCGTCGCCCACCTGTCCACCTTGTCGGACAGCGATTATACAACGAGGGAAACGGATTTTATTTGCTCGTGACGTGAAGTGAAAAAATCTTAAGAAGTTGACCAAAAAACGCGCCCCTCGTAGTTATGTAATTTCAATCAATTTTGATGGCCAGGTGTAATGGATGGCCCCACTCGGAGTTAATATCCCAGAAGGGGGCAACTGTTGATTTTGCCCCCATCTCTGGGCTGTTTTTAAGATTTTAGTGGAAAATTTGTGTTCAACGGTCGACGAGGTTATGTTACCTGCCCCGCCCCCGCTGTCGATGCTTTCGTGTTTTGTTGGTCTGCTCGAATGGCTGTGCGTGCAACAAATGCATCTAAGACATTAAATGCAATTGCAAATTGTGTATGACGGTGGCTCATTGCTATAGGACAAGCCTTGATAAGCTCAGCAAATTTCATTCAGTCACACGAATGTCCAGAGATGCAGGGAGGCACGGCCGCGGCTAACAACTGAGCTGATTATACAATGGGAGCTGGCCATTGCTACTGATGTCTCTACAACAGTTTAATTTATCTATTGCATAAGCAACTGTCGCATTGTCATTCTATGTAGAGGCACCATCAAGTCTAGTCTCGCTTCTTGAGCATCCCAATCTTGAGGCTGTCGACGTCACCACTGTCTTCGCCTCGGAATATTCCTCAGCGGCAGCGATGGGCATGGCGTGTGCGGCTCTCAACTTATCTGTCAAGTTGTCGTTAATTGGCGATCGTTTTGCCAAAACAAAACGAATGCATCTTATCGATGTACATATTTATACATTTACTGTGTATTTTTCCGTCTGCGTGGGGCGTATTAGCCAAGGGGTGCCGGACCCTGCTGATAAGATATAGCTCCTTGCTAAGGGATCTTCCAGAGAATCGCAAGAGCCTGTAGTTTAAAGCGCTTACGTAATTATTTTAGCGAATTGAAATAGCGTTGAAATATTCTTAAGTGAAAGGTGCAAATAATGACTAAATGACGGATCCGTTGTGCAAAAACCTGATTTCGCAACGGTTTGGTCTCATCACAGCGCTGCGGGCGGCCCGTTCAAACAAACCCCTTGTAAACAGCAATCAACTAGCTCTGATCCCATCTCTCTCTCTCTCTTTCAGCAGCGCGCAGCTGCAATTGCAGGGCAACGTAGTTATCACATAACGCACGGTCGCCAGCAGGCGACGGCAGCTAATCCGGATAAGATATCGAAGCAGTATCCTGTCGTCGATCATGCCTACGATGCAGTTGTGGTGGGAGCCGGCGGTGCTGGTCTCCGGGCCGCTTTTGGCCTTGTCGCCGAGGGATTCCGCACGGCGGTGATCACCAAATTGTTCCCCACCCGCTCGCACACGATTGCCGCGCAGGGCGGCATCAATGCGGCGCTGGGCAATATGGAGGAGGACGACTGGAAGTGGCACATGTACGACACAGTCAAGGGATCCGACTGGCTGGGCGATCAGGATGCTATACACTACATGACCCGGGAGGCACCCAAGGCTGTCATCGAGCTGGAGAACTACGGCATGCCCTTCTCCCGCACACAAGACGGAAAGATATACCAGCGCGCCTTCGGTGGCCAGAGCTTGAAATTCGGCAAGGGCGGACAGGCGCATAGATGTTGTGCTGTGGCGGATCGTACCGGGCACTCCCTGTTGCACACCCTCTACGGACAGTCGCTCAGTTACGATTGCAACTACTTTGTGGAGTACTTTGCCCTGGATCTGATCTTCGAGGATGGCGAGTGCCGGGGCGTGTTGGCCCTTAACCTGGAGGATGGTACTCTGCACCGTTTCCGAGCCCAGAACACCGTCATTGCCACTGGCGGCTATGGCCGTGCCTTTTTCTCCTGCACCTCTGCCCACACCTGCACTGGCGACGGCACTGCTATGGTCGCTCGACAGGGCCTCCCCTCTCAAGACTTGGAGTTTGTTCAGTTCCACCCCACTGGCATCTATGGAGCCGGCTGCCTCATTACCGAGGGCTGCCGCGGCGAGGGTGGCTACCTGATCAATGCCAAGGGCGAACGTTTCATGGAGCGGTATGCTCCGGTGGCGAAGGATCTCGCCTCTCGGGACGTCGTGTCGCGTTCAATGACCATCGAGATCATGGAGGGTCGTGGTGTTGGCCCCGACAAGGATCACGTTTACCTGCAGCTGCACCATTTGCCACCCAAGCAGCTGGCCGAGCGACTACCCGGCATCTCAGAGACAGCTATGATTTTTGCCGGCGTAGATGTAACACGCGAGCCAATCCCCGTCTTACCCACGGTGCACTACAACATGGGTGGTGTGCCAACCAACTATCGCGGCCAGGTGATCACCGTTGACAAGGACGGCAAGGATATCATTGTCCCCGGCCTCTACGCTGCAGGGGAGGCAGCCTCCAGCTCCGTTCACGGTGCCAATCGTCTGGGTGCCAACTCTCTGCTGGATCTGGTTGTTTTCGGACGTGCCTGCGCCAAGACCATTGCCGAGGAGAATAAGCCCGGCGCTGCTGCTCCCACTCTCAAGGATACAGCTGGCGAGGCCTCTGTGGCTAACTTGGATAAGCTGCGCTTTGCCAACGGCCAGATCACCACTGCCGATCTGCGCCTGAAGATGCAGAAGACCATGCAGCATCATGCCGCTGTGTTCCGCGACGGGCCCATCCTCAAGGAGGGTGTGAGCAAAATGCAGGAGATCTACAAGCAATTCAAGGACGTTAAGGTTGTGGACAAGTGAGTGCGCGAACATTTGAATTTTAGTTTGAGATTTATTTAATCTGAAATCATTTTTAGGTCCCTAGTCTGGAACTCGGATTTGGTCGAGACGCTGGAGCTGCAGAATCTGTTGGCCAATGCCCAAATGACCATTGTGGGAGCCGAGGCGCGTAAGGAGTCGCGTGGTGCTCACGCCCGTGAAGACTTCAAGATCAGGCTTGACGAATATGTAAGTTGATTTGGGGCCACAAGAAAGCCGGCACTGGCTTTTATTGTATGTTTCTTCTTGCAGGATTACAGCAAGCCCGTCGAGGGACAGGAGAAGGTGCCCTTTGAGAAGCACTGGCGCAAGCACACGCTCGCCTGGGTGTGCAACGACAATGGAGATGTTCAGTTGGATTACAGGAACGTAATCGATACCACGCTGGACAACGAGGTGTCAACGGTACCGCCAGCGATCCGTTCCTACTAAATTAATATAATTAGATGGAGGCTACCCGCATACACATAAAACACCACAGCCAACACACACCACACATACGGATGTCTACTTAAGGGGTCGCAACCTGAGGAAAGGAAAGAGATTTAAAGCCGAGTCGCAAATTTTGTGGTATTTCAGGGGAACTGCACCCCAACGTCTTGCGACGGAATGTAAAGCCAGTTATCCTTTATGCATCCTACATATATATATTCTCTATATATCCTATGTTGCTCCTGTTTCTATCTATTTTCTGTACGCCCTGTATGCCCTCCCTCCACCTGATGATTACTTTTTTTCGGTTGTTTATATACAATTTACAATTTTACATTAGCAAAATGTGTGTGATGGCTTTACTGAGAGACGATTGCGACGATAAGAACAGAACGAAGCTTTGCTGTGCTTTGCCTAGCAATAAGCAAAAGAAAAAAAAAAATCCAACAAACATTTTCTAGTATTTGTTAAACTTATTAAATTATTGAAACAAAAAAATGTAAAAATCACAAAAAAAACCAAAATCTGAACTATTTGCTGTATAGCAAATAAAGTGAATGAAAATGAGTTTTGGTCAAACGATAATTTTAGCCGCGGAATATATGAATTTGATTCGGCTTAACATTTAGACTCTTCAAAACATCTTCGGCAGCAGTGTTGAAGGAGGTTGGTCCACAAATCGCCGCATAAGTACACCTGTCCGGCTGCTTTTCCTTGAACAAAGGAGACAGCAGCTCCGACGATATTCGTTGCGGCTGCTCCTCTGCCTGGGACAGTATGTGGGTGCAGATGAAGCGCTCGTCCTGCGTTTGCAGATTCTGCAGTTTGTCCCTCAGCCAGATGTCCGCTTCAGTTTTGTTGAAGTAGTACAGGTGCAGGGATTCGCTGTGGATCAAATACAGTTTGTTAGTGTACGGATTGGAAAGACTTTTGATTTCCTTGTAAACTTACATGCGATTTGTGTTCCGCTTTAGTAGATGGGGTATTATATTTAAAATAGGTGTCAGACCGCTCCCAGCTGCCAGTAGAAGGATGTTCCGATTTGCGGTTATGTCTGAGAGCATAAAACCGCCGCGAGGCGCGCTTAAATGTAACCGACAGCCTGGCTGCAGTTGGTGCAAGTGACTAGATACAGGTCCATTAGTATATCGCTTAATCAGAAAGTGCAGGCTCACAGAACTCGCCAGGGAGTTCGTTTCGGAGGGCAAATAACTGTGATCGACTGGCGTATAGCTCCGCTGGATTTCAACCCCATTCACAGGGACTTGTATGTTCACATGATGGCCCACTGGTAGCACCATCAATACCTCCATCTGAACGCTCTGTAAGCTCAGCTCAAAAGAGTCGTGATTGAAATCGTTAGAGGCAAGCACTTCATATTCATACATTTCCTCTTGTGTGTCAAGAGAATCCAGTTTGCGTGACGTGTGCGTACCGTAAGAACTCCAAGGAGCTGGCTCTTCTTTGGCCAAGACCAGCTCGATCTTTCCAGTCTCAGTCCCGACTCGCACGGCCTTCGGTGGCCACTCCACCTTCCCTGCTAGCTGTAAGTCAAACGTGTGCCATCTGCTCTCCAGGAAAACACGCGCCACCAGCTGCTGCGGATCTTTTCTTCTCACAATCAGTCCGGGATTGGAGAAGCTTCGAGTGTAAAAGAACAGGGTAAGCTCGCTTCTTTGTTGGATCCAATCGAAGCGAGGAACAATCTCTACTGGCTTTGAATCCCGTGTGTCTGTCTTGAGGGAATCAGTCTCCGTCAAAGGTCCAGGGGCATTCTCCTTTAACGGCCCTACGTAACATTTTCCCAGCAGCTGTGGATAATTGACCCAGGCATGAACCTTGTCAAACAATGTAGTAGCATCTTGGCCAACTCCACGCATTAGCTCGTCCACTCCGCCCGGATGAAAATCCATGTACCGAGTAACATTAAAGACTCTGCCACGAATGGCCATCCAGGCATCAGTAACCTTGTTGTGCAGAGCTAATTCGCTTCTGGTAACTGGAACCACCCGTCCTCCGGTCCCCGATAGATCTTCCCCAGAATTGCACAGCCGTATCCAGCTCATCAGCGAGTAGCCTGGCTTTAGTGCACATTTGTTCCGCGGATTGCCTGTCGCTGAGCCCGAGCAATCGGCATTGGATTTGAGCTTTTGCGGCGCTGTGGTGGGCAGTTGAAGGCCAGCAGAGGCTCTCGGTAAAGGCACTCCCTGTGGCGGCCCAAGCAGCGTATTGCTGGTAGCGGATTTGTGCGATAAATTAGACATAATCTGTTAAATGGCTTGGAATTGAAAATCACAACAATACTCTGGTATAAACAGCTGTTGCGTGCAACTAGTTAAATGGTTCATATTTCGGAATCACAGCATAATCGTTGAATCGATATTTTTGTGCGATAAGCTTATCGGCGTTTTATTTCAAAATATAAATCAAAACTATGATCAAAATACCGTTTAGACATATCTTATCTGTCTCCTTTCTTGTCCCATTGATCGGCAACGCCAATGGAATGAAAACAATGTTGCTTTTTTTCTCGATAGTGAGCAAAATGGCATCGATAGTGCACCAAAAACAAACAAAGTCGATATATCGCTGGCCTCTCAGCACTAGCGGAACATCGATTGCTGTTTGTTTTTGTCACGAGCTACCGAGCTTTAAAATTCGCTGCATTTTAAATAAACTTTGACCGTGCAACCGAGCGAAAGGAAATAATCTTCCCTTTGAAGTACGCTAGTATTTAACCAGCGAAATATCACACAGAGCCCATTGCTTTTTATTCGCGGGTACATTATAGTGTTTGCTATTTATCGACGCGCAATAGTGCGCAGTGTGTATCTGTGTGTACTTTATCTTTTTTGTGCATTTGTCCAACTGCGAAGTTAATTTAGTTTGCACATTCATTGCACATTGCAGCATTCATTGCTAACCGCTTTTGCTGTGAACAGGTTCCAAAGTATTATTAAACGAAAAAACTACAATTGCTGACTGTGTTGTGTGCATCTCTGATCGAATGAACATGAATTATACATATTCAATTGAAATCCGTCTGTATAGTTTGGTTCTTCTGACGTCAACCTCTACTCCTGGGTTTCGTTTGTGGTTTTTTTCCCGCTCCCAAGACTAGAAATGAACTCTCGGAAAATGAAACTTGATGAATTTTATTAATAATCCAAACAAAAGATCTGGGAAGAGAAATGATGTCATTGCCAGTACGCAGCTCGGAGTGTTGTCCTGCATATGTACATATGAAAACCCCCTTTTCGTACCACGTTACACTCCCACCCCCTACAGATATGTACATATGTATATGTATGCTTCAAAATGAGGCCGTATTTGCAAATCAATAGCTATCCTATTCTATACTATAGCTTGGGGTAATGGGCGCGGATAGCAACAGGTCTTGTTCGTGCCAGACTCGTGTTCGTAAATCAGAATAGAAGGTTTGTGGGGCTGCTGTGTCAAGAGCCCCTCGAACTTGTGCTGGGACTTTGTCGCCTGCTATTTGTGAAATCATTTGTAGCCTATCTTATCCAGATTGTCCACTTAAAGGCATGCTATTGTGCGATTATCGTTGTGCATCACTGCCCACCAACATATTAAAAACTTTGCCCTATAGCCTCTACCACGTATCGATTCCCAGCCCCCTAACTGAAAGTATTTATCACGTTACAGTGCCCATTCGAATGTCTCGAAATTCATTTAGCCGACCTACAAGCTGATAGCCTGCTCTCGACATCCAAAAACCAATGCGATAAGCAGTCGGAAAGTTTAATTCCATTCCTGGTAATCACAGACCAGGCTGTTGCTGTACAGACTAGTTGCTGTACGAGTATTGCTATTATTACTTTTATCGCGTCTAGGCAGACGGCTTTGACCTGATGTATGACTCATTTGGGTATACATTTTTCCCTGTTCTCAGAGCGCTGAATGCTGATAAGTTTTTATGTATTGCCTCAGCTTTTAAGCAAAATAGTTAAAGTTTATAAACATTGGTACATATATGGGTTATTGGGGATCGGTTCTTTACTCCACTGAGATATGGGGGGTCCCCCTTATCTACCAATACTTGAGGCGTCGTAAATGCTGTCCCAACCTAATTCGGCTGAATACTACATTACTGATAAGATATTAAATCATGTCTGTCGAAAATAACGCGAATAACAAGCCGAGCCGTTTAGGGGTATACTCAAATTACGACCAAATAAGTTGACTTTCGATATCCCTAGGACTCTTCTGCATTTCCCTAATTTTCGGTCTATTTATCAGCTGTTTTTTTCCCCAATTGTTTGTAAACATTTGCAATTATAATGTGAAATATGTCCGTTTCTGTTTATTCGCTACTCCCGTGTTTGTATTGTTGTATAGTATTCTGGGGTGCAAAGGTGGACATGAGTCAGCGAGCCCCAACTGTGGAGACGTGGCTCGGCCAAAGCCATCAGATTATAGCCGCTCGGAATCCAAATCGATTGCCTACAGCCAATCAGCCAGCAAAGGAATGAAGTTTCAGCTTCAGCTGAATAAACTAGATAAATTTAAAGTAGATTTACAGAAAAAGTATTAATGGAATGATTCAAAATAGAGTGTGTGTATATGGGGAATTTTTTAAAGTAATTTTTTTTACTACGTTCTCCTTCTCAATGTGTGTGTCCGCTATTGGGCCATAATTTAGAACTATTATCTTATTTTTTCCCCCCGTAATTATTGATTTACCACTGAAGGCTACAGTATTATGTATATTTTGAGCCACATACAATTTATTTCAGACAGAAATACGTATTTTCCTAATATTGCTGATAGATGGATTGAAAAATATGTATTCTTTAAAAATAATTGATACACATTTGTAATTTTTTGACTTGTCGAAATCTTCCAGATCCACAACACATGGCCCAAAACCAAGATACAGACGCGATCATCAACCATTCCCAGTAAAAAATAAAAAGCCACATTCCATCCACGCAAGATGGCGCAGCACGTGCCCTTGTCACGCGTCATAGGTTCCTATATCTTTGGTATACTGCAGGCCTGCATTCGTTTTCTTTTCCGCCTGATCTATGGCGCGAAGGGCGAGAGCATGCCACCCATAACGGACCCCATTCTGCTCGAATCGGCATCGTCGCTTGCAAGAAAGATACGCAACCAGGAAGTGAGTAGATCTTGATATAGATACACTAGCCATCAGTATAATAACCTCTCATGTCATCGAATAGCTTAGCAGCGTTCAGGTAATGGAGTCGTTCATACGCCGCATCAAGGAGGTGAATCCCATATTGAATTGTGTGGTGGACGAGCGATACGACCAGGCTCTCCAAGAGGCAGCCGATGCTGATAAGCTGATCAAGTCCGGTCAGCACACTGTGGAGGAATTGGCCAAGCAGAAGCCCTTTCTGGGTGTACCCATCACCACAAAAGACTGCATATCGGTCAAGGGTGAGGTCGAACTAAACTAAAACTGAACTAAAACAGTTATAAATTAAAGTTTACCTGTGTTCCAGGTATGCTCCACACGGCTGGCTTGTATGATCGACGAGAGGTGCGCGGCTCTAAGGATGCGGATGCCATGGCGTTGATGCGCAAGGCGGGCGCCATTCCCATTGCTTTGACCAACGTCTCCGAGGTGTGCATGTGGTGGGAGAGCAACAACACGGTGCATGGACGGACGCGTAATGCGTATGATACAAATCGTATTGTCGGCGGCTCCAGTGGCGGTGAGGGCTGCATACAGTCGGCGGCTGCCTCGGCCTTTGGGCTTGGCTCTGACATTGGCGGCTCCATTCGCATGCCGGCCTTTTTCAACGGCATCTTCGGACATAAGCCAAGCAAGCTGGTGGTTTCCAATGTGGGCCAATTCCCCGCACCTTTCAGCGACGAGCAGAACTCTTTCTTGGGGCTGGGCCCAATGTCGCGCTTTGCGGAGGACCTGCGCCCAATGCTTAGAATCATGTCTGGCGAAAAGGCCGATCTGCTGAATCTCGACAAGGAAGTGGATCTAAGCAAGATGAAGTTCTTCTATCAGGAGTCAGATGGCGGTGCCCGCCTAGTGTCTTCAGTAGACCCCGATCTACAAAAGGTATTAGTGTATAATAATAATTTACATACTGATTATTCAATATTTTCACTGCAGGCCATGCAACGAGTTGTGCGGCACCTGAGCGAGAAGTTTGGCAGCAAGCAGGTGGAGCGCATCCAGCTGCCGCTATTTCGCCAATCGGCTGCCATTTGGTTTGCCAACATGCGGGACGACAGTGGACACGGCTTCGCCTACCAATTGGGCAATTTGGAGCATGACATCAACACCTATTGGGAGCTTTTCAAATGGCTGTTTGGGGCTTCCAAGCACACGTTCATTGGCTTGTCAACGGCGATCATGGACAGTGCTCAGTGCAAGCACGGCTCGCCGAAATATGATCACATGGTCCGTAAGCGAAATGATTTGCGGGCCGAGCTGCAGCGTCTTCTTGGCGACAATGGAGTGCTGATCTATCCCACACACCCCACCGTGGCGCCCTATCATAATGAGCCTGTGACGCGACCCCTTAACTTTGCCTACACGGGCATTGTGAATGTTCTGGGCTTCCCAGCCACGGCTGTTCCGTTGGGAAAGGGCAGCGAAGGATTGCCCCTCGGTGTTCAGGTCATTGCCAACTTTAACGAGGATCGCCTCTGCCTGGCTGTTGCCGAGGAGCTGGAGCGAGCCTTTGGTGGCTGGACGCGACCCCAAGTCAGGGTGTAAAGCGTACAAGAAGCCTAGTTAGTAGAAGGGGGCACTCCACTTCTCATCTGTCCCCGCCCCCACCCTCTGTAACACAAACAAACCCTCCCGCCCGGCGGTATCGACGTATGTCGAACTTGCGGCCTTTGACCTCAGAAATGTATTAATTGTATGGGTGTACTACAGTGCCTCCTTATATCAGTTTTAGATGTGGTTTTATATATTTCATAGATGTTTTTAATAATTAATAATATCAATTACTGGGTCTCGTGCACTGCCTGGGAGGCCGTGCATTCTCCTTATGTTTCTACAATGCATTTATGTATAATAAATAATTGCAACATGAGATAACTCGTTTACTTTCAAAACGAATGACGGCATGGAACGTCTTGTCTGGTTCCGCTTCTAAACTAAATAAACAAATATGATAACACTGTTAAATTTGATTTGATATCGATTGCGCGTAAACAAATCTTTATTTGTAAGTTAATCCTTTTCACACATATCGAGTGCTCCTCCTTCTGTGGGGTGTGTTATTTCACTACCGTGCCTGGCACTGGCTTCCACATAAACATTTTCTAAATGTCTTCGTGGAATTAAATCAAAATTAAAATTAATTCATGGGTATCGTATTCACATGTTTGCGTACCTCTCTCGCCTTTTTCAGGTTGTATGTGTGTGTGTGTTTTTTTTTTTTGTGTGTGTGTGTGTGTGTCAGTATGAATGTATAGCGGTTTTCTGTAAATGATACATTTACAATATTCATTCGATAACTTAAAACTAGCAAATGGAGGAAAGAAACGACGTCTAGTCCTTGCCGCCCAGCGACAAGATCAGCTTGAGCAGTTCCGTTCGTTTGGCTTTAACGGTGTCCACCTGCAGCGGCGGTAGTCCATCAATCACCTCATACCTATTCAGATAGTCGGCAATGTGGTCGGTCATACAAATGACGTGTATGCCGCAGTCGTAGCCGTTGGCCTGTTGCAGGCAGCGCATTGGACGAAACTTGGCAGAGCGCATGTCCATAGTTTCCTTCACCTTGTTCATCAGCTCCACAGAGTTGCTAGTGTTGTTGTTTCCGTACGAGTCAAAGTGATAGAACGTCTTCTCCGGTCGCGAGAAGACCAGCAACGACCAGTGCGTGCCACCGGCCTCGAAGGTCATGTTATCATTCAAGGCGAAGAATATAAATGGCTTCCTAGTGGCCTTGTTCTCATCCATGAGTTGCTCCAGCTCCTGGTCGTCCATGTACTTCATGCATTGGGTCACCTCTGGGGCTATGAAGACGATATCGTCGTTTGTCTTGTACTTCACGTGCGTCAGGTACTCGTAGTAGAAGCTCAAAATCTGGTCGTTCAGCCAGCGGGGCCCATGCAGCAGCTGCACGTCGGACATCCGCAGACACGAGTCGTGGAAGCTCAGTGAGATCGGATCCGCCTTCGAGTTGGCGCTCATCTTGGAGTGATGGTTGTTGTATCTATTTGGGGTGCCGCTCTTTCCACCGACGCGTCTCGAAGCCCCTGTTTGATTCGAACTCTGGTTCTGGCGTGTATGTTGCCTGCAAGAAATTGTATTTCTGAAATTATATGCTACGCATTTAAAATTTCGAACTAATCTAGCACCTTAAAATTTTTCTATCTTGGGGCAGCATGTTTCTAACTTATTTTAAATAATATATTTGTTTTGAAAAGTCAAAATTATCCACGAAAAATCCCCACGCACAGCTTGTGCGTTTCAAAGTCGGCGTTCAAATATTTTCTTTGATTTCCTTTTGGTTTCGTCTTCGTATTGCCGTACTGCTCGCCGGCCGGCAAATTTTGTTGTTGTGACTTTTGTTGCAAACGCCATGTTGCTTAATTATCTGTGTCGCGTCGCCTTACAACACAGCTTCAGGGTGCAGTAAGAAAAAAGCAGCACAGCTCAGATTTTTAAATGTTTAAACGTTAATTTGAACATTTAATTTATGTGTTGTGTACGGGTGCGAATACGCGAAGCACAACAAAGGCTGATAATAGCGGTTCTTGGTATGGGATTCATTGCGTCACACTTACCAGAAAAAATGGCTGCGCTGCCCCTTCGAACTTTATACCTCCGAATAAATTTACTAGTCGCTATAATTAAAGATTCCTTGCGTATTATCATTTATTTGGGTATGACAGCAACAATACTCGTGGACTTAATATCTTTTTATAAATTTTTAAACACTGCTCAATATTATATTGGATGGACTGATGTTAACTTTATCAATCTGTCTGCGTTTGGGGCTAATTTTTCTTTGTTGATGGGGGATGGGGGCGAAAAGGGGAGCACGCCGCATCTAGCCTGGCAACGCTGGCGCCCCACCAGTATTGGTAAAGGAGAGCGGATTAATGTTAAAATGCATATTATTTTCTAAATGTAAAAAATAATAAATAGTAATGGCTAAAAACTGAAAAAAAAAACAATTTACTTTGGCTTTGGCAAAGAAGTTACAATATTATGAAACGAAACTATTCGAAATAAAATAAAGTGTTAGGTGTTTTCATTTAACCCTTTACCTGCCGCTCTGTAACGGCTTTAACGGCAAAGTAGTTGACAGTGACAACAAACATTTTTACTTGTGCAAAAACCACCAATACATGTAGCCCGTTTTGGAAACTTTTTTATTGTTTTTACCAAATCGTATTAATATTTTCATCTGGTTGTTACTTCATATAAAGTTTCGCAATAAAGAATACATTTGGTATGTAAATTACAATTTTCTTTGCACTTAACGTGCGAACCTGTATAGAAAATTTGCTGTTGGAAAAGTCTCATCTTTCCTCTTTACTTAACAAGATGAATTATTGCGACATCCTTCACCAGCTTTGCGCTAAAATACATCTTAATCGGTTAACAGATAAAACACAGGAAAATAAGATTTAAAGGAAAAAAAAGAAAACCCAACTCCGTGACAATGCATATTTGCAGCATTGCCGTGACCAGGATTCGAACCTGGGTTACCACGGCCACAACGTGGGGTCCTAACCACTAGACGATCACGGCTACGTCGGGTTGTTGGAAGGTCGCGGCCAAAAACGAAACGTTATCGACCAACATTTTATTGATTGTTGTTTACAATTGGAGTTCAAGTGCAGTTTACTTTATTAATATGTAATAATATTACAATTAAATAATTTTTCCATCATCTTTACCAGTTAATTTTAAAATAGCACTGCTCTACAATAGTTAGGACACATAAATTAAACCCATGTCATGTTTAATTTATATTTCCTATTTTTCGAATTGTATTAAGCCCCAAATCTTTGGGGCATTAGCGCCAAATTTAAAACAAGAAGTGTTTGGTAATTTTTACATATTTATACTGCCTTTGCTCAGCACTCAAAAGCTGCATTCCTAAAACGCCAGTGTGAGTGTTTTTGGGGGCCTGAATCTTTCGAATTTTTCCCGCAACAAACAATGGGATATTTCATCATTTATAAACTAAATTTAATTTTTAAAGAATATAGACTATATCTCCATACGAAGGTTATTTGAATTTTCGATCTTTAAAATCGTACTTTTAATAATTCCTCAGTATATTTACGGTATTTGTTGACACTGTGACGTATATTTCGGTATATTTCTGATAAGTCGGACCGTATAACTTATCGACTGTTTCTCGGCCCACCAACAATTGTAAACAATCTGAAATTAAATGTTCAATTCCATTGAAATAACAGATTCTGACGAAGAGCCCAATTTCGTCGTGGATGCAATAGAGACAAAATGTTCTGGAACTCGGCGGCCATCAGGCGAATCAAAAGAAAGTGCAGCAATTGAAATTACTCCAAAAAAAGCAAAACCGGCGTTTTTGGCAAAGGGCGCATCAACGTCGCCATCTTCCTCGGATAAAACAGGCACATCCACTGGCACAGGAACAGACGTCAACGATAAATCCAATGCCAAAGGCCCAGGACGACAAAGGTCTCGAAAGAGCCAGCATCAAACCCTTCGTATGAGCCCCGCAGACATACAGTTCGAGACCATAGCTTTGGAGGATGAAGAAACACGAAGAGCCAATAAGATGGCGAGCGTAAAGACAGATGAACCACAGCTACAGAGAAATGTCGTGGACGCGATTGACAATATGATAAATAGCCACGAAATGCAGGCGCTTATCAAACGCATTGCCAGGGAGCGCGTACGCTGTAACTTTTTGCTGGCCACCTATCAATTGCCCGACATGAATTTCGCGCTGAACACTCACATTGATACACTACGTTATCAATTTCGGGAACGTCTTAGGCAGCGGAACGAACGGAATTTATTAAATGCAGCGACAACTTCTCTTCCTACCGTACCGACTACATCTCGCCCTAACTTAGCAACAACCGTCAATCCCACTAAAGGGACGACCAGCAAGGGAATTGTCAGAGCCAGACAGCCCCAGTCGTAGCCCATAGAAGTTTATACTATTATTGAATAAAAATAAAATTCACCCCGCTCCCAGTACTTCCACATTGTTAACCAAGATTAAATATTTCGATTTCTGTGATTTGACTTTGATTTCCTGCTACATGCCACGCTTGTGAAAACAGCGTTTTGGCCGTCGGCTTCCAACAACCCGGCGTAGCCGTGATCGTCTAGTGGTTAGGACCCCACGTTGTGGCCGTGGTAACCCAGGTTCGAATCCTGGTCACGGCAATGCTGCAAATATGCATTGTCACGGAGTTGGGTTTTCTTTTTTATTATTTCTCTTTTATTCACCTAATACCTCAGCTACGATAAAATCTTTTCGCAAATACAGTCGAACTTCCATATAGCGAATCTCAAGGGGACGAAAACAAGTTCGTTATACGGAAAATTCGTAATATATTTACATTTGATTGTTCCACTTTTCCTTATCAACAAAAACTTTAAGGCTGTTCAGGGAAGCAAATACCTTTGTTTAATTTATTCAACTATCCTACACTTGCCTCAAACTTTTTTGCCTTGTTTCTGATATGGATGGAAATAAATTCATTGTACGGAAGTTCATAATAGAGAAGTTCGACTGTAGTGGATAATGAAGGAAAAAACTCAAATGTGAGTAAATGAAAGGCACTCGACCGTGAAAAGTGAAAGGAAATGTTTGCAGATCATGAAAGTCTGAATTATGTTTTGCCGCTACCAAAAACATTCTTTTCTTTTTACTGTGAAGATAAATTTAAATCTGTAAAATAAAAAAATAACGCAGTTTATGTTGCAATTTTGAGTATTAATCGACAGAAGCTACCGTCGCCATCTATGACTCGATTTGCAGATTATATCAGGAAAATATTGAGAGAACGCATAGCTGGTTTTAGGCATTTTCTTGATATAGGTGTTTTGGCTGGCACAATCCTACAACCTAACGTAGCCGTGATCGTCTAGTGGTTAGGACCCCACGTTGTGGCCGTGGTAACCCAGGTTCGAATCCTGGTCACGGCAATGCTGCAATATGCATTGTCACGGAGTTTGGTCTTTCTTTTTGTCAGAATAATTTATAATTCTTTTTTGTTGTTCTCTATTTGAGCTCAGTATAGAAACATTCCATTGAAAGCAATACGTTTTTTCACCAAATAAAGTTCAATTTGGACTCTGGATTGACAACTTAATTGCAAATTATTAATGAATTTGCATTATCTTTGAGTGTAACCGAACAGCTTGCGTTCCCGGACGCCGAGTTCCAACAGCCCGAGGTAGCCGTGATCGTCTAGTGGTTAGGACCCCACGTTGTGGCCGTGGTAACCCAGGTTCGAATCCTGGTCACGGCAATGCTGCATTACGCATTGTCACGGATTGGGCTTTTCTTTTGTCTCCGCCGCCACCTTTCCATATATTTACCTTTAGTTTCGTGATCATTTCAGTATACGGAATGAAAACAACCGATAATTCGCATATGCATATTATAATTTGTTGTATATTTAAATTTTGATTATTTACAGTTGCCTCTTTGCATAACATATCGTACTCGTACAGAAGATATAATTAGTTAAATATTGATAAATTAAACTAATTGCATTACTAAAGCTTTTAAGGGATTTCTTCTTAAAATAGCGGTTAAACAATTGTCGATTCTCTGGTTGTGATTTATTACATATAGTTAATTAGATAATAAACACGCGCACAGGCGGAATGTGTTCTCACTATGGTTTGGGGGGAGGAAGGAGAAAAAGGAGGCATAACAATAAACAAATTGACACAATCTTTGTATTACTACGAAGGTTTCTTTCCATTAAAACACAAGACATAAACAAATAATTCCGAAGGGACTTGCAATCATGTTTCAAACGCAGTTTACTGCTGGCCATAGAGCAGCTCAGAGCCAGGCGGTATACTGCTAGGATCAACGCTCGCGTTAAAATAGTTGGCTGGAGTCGCCGCAGCGGGAAAGGGGACAGCCACACCTTGGCCGGGCTGCTGATGTTGCTGCTGCTGGGAATTGTGCTGGAGCGTTAGGTTATAGGGATTCTGGACATATTCCTGATAAATATCCGCTGCTGGTCCAACACCGTCGCCAGCTAATGGCGGGGCCTCGTAAACAGGGGCAAAGCTATGAACAATCGATGACTGCGGCATCTTAGGCAGCGAGGGATACGCGTTGCCGGCCAGCAGGTGACTGATTGGCACATTAATGGCGGGGTCGGTGGACTGAGCTGGCTGATGTTGGTGTTGGTACGCCTGATATTGCTGATAGTATTGCTGGTAGAGCAACTGTTGTTGCTTCGACTGATCTTCCAGCGCTTCCGATGGAGCGGGCAACTCAATGGCATAACTATTATACGTATTGTTGGAGGTGATGTTTAACTGCTGCACAACCGGTATTGAAGCAGCGTGGGTTGGCTCCACTGCTTCCTGGGAGCCGTGCACCGCTGCAGCAGTAGCTTCATTCACAAGATCCGGCAGCATTGGGATGGGCTGAGAATCCACCGTAGCCGGCTGCTGGGGGGCCAACATTAGGGGCTGTATAATGGATTGTAGAATGACTCATTAACCGATTGACTATAAATTGGGATGGGCTGAGGTTGAGCTTACCTGAGCAAAGACGAAACTGGGTGCCTGCTGCAGAGCATCTGCCATGGGAGGCTGCAGTATAATGCTCCGCCTTGGAGATTCTACTGGGGATGCCGTGGCCGCACACACAGCCGTCTCTGTGGCCTGAATCTGTGGCTGCAGCTGGGGGGGCTGTTGTTGCAAATGCTGTTTGGGCAAGATTGGTTGGGCAAGTGGCGGCACCTCTGGTTGTGTATTGGGATCACCAGATGGTGCAACAGGTGCAACCGCAGATGGAGTGTTGGTTAGTGTGTGGGAGCGTTTGCCTGAAAGGTGGAGGATATTTTCATTTGATAACTAAGTACATATGTAATTCTATCAAAATATAATGAAAGGAACGCAACACGAAGCTCAAACGAAGTGGGGAAAAGGTTCAATGCTCAATTCTTCTTTCCCAGTCCCTTGAGCATCTTTAACTTGGATTTGAAGCTAGACCAGGGCTTCGGTAGTTTCCGCTGTTTGGGTTTGGTTGACTCTTTAAGGGTATCATATTTGCCAGTGGCCGCAAAAACGACACGAAGCCCATTGCTACACAGAGGCAATGTCAACGATTGCTGGCCAGCTAAGAATTGAGACTCGTGTAAAATTTTTGTAAAGTCCAGCGATATTGCTGATGAAAGCAGATCTGATGGCAGGGTCAAAAGTTAAGCGGGTTTAAAAATGGCCGCCTCACGCACCTTCGTCACGGAAGAGTTCCTCCTTCAGATTGGGCAAAAATTCCCCGATCCGTCGCCAGGTGAGCTCCCACAGCGCCTGATGCAGGCTGCCATCTTGGTTGTGGAACACACGGACCGAATGCATAACCAGCAGCATGTTCTTCAGTATCTCCTGCATCTGCTCCGACAAAGTGTCCGATCCGACCTTCATGAATCTCTCTATGTAGTCCAGTATGTCTAGCCAAAGTTCGTTGAAAGCGGCCCCCAGCTCGATGAGAGTGGTGAGGTGCTGCAGGAATACCTTGGACATAATGGTGGCGGTCCGAATGCGTGACTCTTCCAGGAGCGCTGCATCCAGCTGCCCTGAAGCGCTGCTCTCTGGCAGCAACTCGTTCAGTAGCGGGAATAGTACCTGAACAAAGCAGGAACACCACTCTGCTCCAGAAAGCGTTTGCAGATCGTGCACTAGCAAAGCCCTTTGCTGAAGACACGATATGGCATGGGTGCGCACTTCACGCCGCCGATCCATTGCCAATCTGGCTATGCCCTGCAGCAGCGGGCACCATCCTGGTGTCCACAAAGCCGCCGACTGAGGAACAGTACAGCCTTCCTCCGCCCACCATCGGAAGATCTGAGCTGTTCGCGTATACAGAGTGTACATCAGGTCCAGCAATTGAATGGACAACTGCTCGTATCGCTGGGCCAGGTCTTCCTGTTCGGCCGAATTCACGGGAAGATTGTCGGCAGCGTCGCCCGTCAGTAGACTCAGGTTGCTGCTCGAGCCGGACGAGGCCACACCTGGCTTACGATCGCTTCGCTTCTTAGCACTCCTTTGCTTTCCTGCCGCTTCCAACTTGCGTCGCTGACGAATCCCTCCATCCCGACAGGCCTCTACAAAGATACGAATGCAGCGAACGCAGGCCTCAAAGTTATAGGGCGTGATGTGGGCCACACTCCTCACAATGAAAGACAGCGAATCCCAGCACTTGAACAAGGCAAATGGCGCATGATCCAGAAGCTGGCAATTGTAGACTAGGCTACTCGAAAAACTTGAAGCACCTGTGGTAGAGCTGGGCGGCGATTGCGGTCTGTCAAACAGATTCAGTTAGAATTGGAGATTAAGATTTCATCGTGGCCCAGAAAACTCACCTGGAGGCCGTCGTCAGTTCACTGTCTTTGTTGTTGACCAATATCCAATTCTCAGCACTTGGACTGGGTGCAGTGGGCACAGCAGTTGGTTTGGAGAGTTCAGAGTCTGATGTGTAGCCACGCTCGGGGGGTGCAGAGGCATCTTCCTCACCACTCAATGCGCCATCCGATTTAGCGCCTCCATTGGGCGGCAGCGGCAACTGGGTATCCTCGTAGTTGGGGGGGACAGCACCGGCACCCACACACTCAAGCAGATTGAAGATGATCTGCCAGTCCTGCTCAGAGTGAATGTTCTGGGCAGAGGTCTTCAGCAGCTCGTAAATGCCAATGGAAATCTGCTTGGATATGCGCAGCAGAAGGGCTGGCTTCAGCATCAGCAGCATCTTGAGAGATTGGAGAACAATAGGGCACAGTTCCTCGTTGCGCATAAGGTAGATGGCCAGCTTGAGCACTGCCACTATGCAGCGATTAAGGAGATAGTCATAGCCGCACGAGGCGCTGCCCATTAGCAGAAGATACATTTGATCCCGAACCGCTGGCCACAGGGGAATCATGCGATCGCGATTGTGGATGACGATCTTGACGAGAAATTCCATCCAGAAGACGGTTTGATCTTCAGCATAGGGCAGACCAATCGACTTGTGCCCCTGAGGAGCCTTCAGCAGACCCAGCACACATTTGAGCAGCTCTTGCAGGGACTCTAGTTGCACGAACTTCGACTCCTGCAGCATTTGATCGAGTTGGCATTCCTTGATACATTTACGGCCATGCTTAATAAAGTCCTGCTCCTCGTAGGTGGGCTCACGCTGACCCTCTGAGCTGATGAATGAGTACAGACTAGAAAAGAGACCCGATTCCTGTTTCTCCCGCGGCTTCTCCAGTATCAGCATAGCCTTGCCGTTTGCTTCGCAAAAGTCCTCCACCTCGATGAGCGATTTGGGCAGGAGCTTCAAGCGGAAGAGCTGCAGAAAAATGTCGAGGATGTGCTTCCAACTCTCCCTCAAACAATCGCCATAATCGTGAACCAACAGGAATACCGTCCTTATGGCTGCCTGCGCCTTGGCATTCAATCCAAAGTTCACTGCCTGCTGCATCTCATTAGGCGCCGGTGCCGGCTCGTGTTGCTCCACGCTGCTCAACAGCGTTGTGAACTTGCACAACGTCAGAACGAGGGCATCAAAGTCCGCATGCAGATTGTAATGCGCTGATATAGCTGCCGACTTGCTAAAGCCTGAAACGTATTCAGATGCCGAATAAAACTCATACTGACGCTCCTCGAAATGGTTGTTCACTTACCCGTCAGTGTTCTCTGGTAGCCAGACTCAGTGCTCTTATCGAACATGAAGCTCAGAGCGCTTAGGGAAGCTCCCCAAACAATATTGAATATCTCCACATCGTAGGAGGCATCGTGGACATAATGGAAATGGCCGTCGTGGGTGTCCCCACGTCGAAGCAGCACTTTCCACAGATAGTTTTCACGCACTAAGCCGGTTTGTTCTGCAGGCATTACAATTTCTTCGTTTCTAGAATAGAATGAAATCGGACATAGGCAATCTATGCTATGTTGTTCCAAGATTAAATTCAAAGTGTACTCACTTGATGGCATTGAAGACCTGAGCCAACATCTCTTGATCAAAGTCTTTGCCACCATTTAGGCCACGCAAATTCTTGGTGAAGTCCTCCAGAGTCATTGGAACATTCAGGCGCTTTGCATTGGAGTTATGCTGATCCATATTCAGCATGATGATGGCATAAGCCAAGCGGAATGCGGCATCAGTGTTCGCAAACGGCTCTAGATTTTGTGTCTACATAAGAGATTTGAATTATAATTGTCCTATTCCCCATGCCCACGCTCACTTACATGCCAGTGATCGGAGAAGTGTTCCAACACCAGAAAAATCAACGGTGCCTCGCCAGGCAATCGGAATGTCTCCAGATACAGGCGCAGTGCCTGATCCACACGGAGACCAGTGAAGTCGAATGAGTCGACAAAGTTGATCAGAATCTTTGAATCGACATTCTTCTTCTTCGAAATGTATTCGCCAATCATTTTCTTGTCGAGTCCAGGATTCTCGCGCAGGAAGAGCGCCACTTGCATGGGATCGAGCTGAGCATTAAGAACCCCGTGCTCTTGAAGATACTGGATACCCTTGTCCGGTCGTTGATTGAACCGCTCTGTGCCCTGGGAGAGCAAGCGTTTCTTCTGCTTGACATTGGCCAGTTTTTCACTGGTTATTCCGCCACCTATTCCATTTCCTCCAGACTGCGACTGCAGCCGCAGTCTTTGCGAGCTGCTGTTAATGAAGTTGGAGATGTTTTCTACACGGCCTTGTTCATCCACGGCTAAAGATCCGCCACCAGCATCTATGACAATCCCCTCTAATCCGCTGTTGTGACGCGAGTGGCGACTTCCGCCGGCTGCCGGACCGGCTTCTGTCACAGCTTCCCTGCTGTGACTGTTCTTGGCTGCCGCACAGTTCCGCTCAATGCTGTCGATGACACTGATGAGTGTGTCCATGGAGATGATGTGAGTGCTGTATACTGCATTGGTGGCTGACAGGGTGTACTTGCTTAGCAAGTTGGTCAGACTCTCGAATATATCCGTGCAGTACAAATCGCAATCATAGTTGATGTACAGCTCGGTCACGAAGCCAGGAATGCGCCACAACTGCAGTAGGTTGTCCAAAGCCAGCTCTCGCATCTCGTAGGGTGTCTTGGGATTGTCGCTGGCTATAATCTCGCTCAGCTTCTTGAGGTAGCCTTCTAGCTGGAGCTTCAGGTGTCCGCGCAACGACTCGAAAAGCAGGAAGCATAGCTGCAAATCGGCAGCGAAGATACTCAAGCGCTCCGACGTTAGGAGCTGCAACAGAAAGATCATTATGATTCATATCCAATCTATCTAATGGGGGTAAAAATGTCTAACCGAAATTAAATTTCTGCACAAATCATCCTTGACCAGTTCCAGCAAACCCTCATATTTGCCAATATTATCGGCAGCCACTTCAAAAGCCACAGTGAGCAAACTCAAGCCCGTATGCATCATGCTGTCCGAATTCTGTTTGTCCAGCGGATTGCACAAGATGATGAGGAATCGGAAGAGCTCTTGGATGAACGGCAGACCGTAGGGCGACAGGGTGGCAGAGATTAGCGCTCCATCCTTATCGGACGATTGCTGGGTGAAGCGAACACCCACCGAGTTGATATACTCGCTGCTGTTCGCGTCGGTCAAGCTGTTCTTTCCATCTCCCCCTTCTACAATCTCCGATTCGGCGGCACTCTCCACTTGAATGGCGGGTACATTCGCTGCGGCGTTCTCCTCAACTCCCGAACTCACGGGTGCTGTTGTTGTTGGCGTTTGCGTGATCTTGCCCTGCATGTCCAAAATGTTGCCCGCTGGGCTGGCTGGAGTGGTGGCCAGTATGGGAGCCTTGAGGTGATTTGGCGCTGCAAGACTGCATTGTGGGGTCTGCGGGGGATCTTCTACTGTCGAAGACTTGCGTTGCACCGATGGGGGAGCTGGGGCGGCGGCCACTGCTGCTGTCTTTCGCTTGTGCTTCTCTTGGGCGGCACCGCTGGCAGCATCGCCAATAGTAAATCGCTTCTGCAAGACGGTATCGCTGGGCTCCTCCGCAAACTGCGGCAGACGCATGAAGAACAAAAGCACCATGTCCTTCAGCGATTGCTCTGCCGAGCGTCGCAGCAGCTCACTGAGCCTTGGCTCAAAGCAAATCTTGAAGCAACTTAGCATGACCTCGCACATCGACTCATTGCTGACGGCAGCTCCCTCAGGACTGCGGATTAAAGTGTGCAGCACTTCAATGACCCGCATGAAAGTAACACCGTCCGAGGATTGATCTGTGCCCATAAAGCGAGCATGTGTCACGGCATCCGCTATGCGTTCAACAATATCTGCTATATTGGGCGAAGTGGGATCTGCAACATGAAAATGCGATAGGGAGCGAGCACGGAAAAGATTGGACAGCAGTTTATCTCACCAATTAGGCCATATGACAAGAATTTATTGACTGAGGCGAGAGCCAGACTAGTCAAGGGTCCCGTCGTATCCGCCGTGCGTATCACCTCCAGAAACGGAGATAGAAACACCTTCGGTTCAATCAGACGCAGATCTTCAATGCGATTTAAGTCCTGCTTGAGGTCTATAAACAGCTTCAACAACGAGTCCTTTTCATCGTCCTGCAAAGCGGGAAGTACGGGATATGTCACAACTTTCTTGTAGTGTTAGAATAATTAGTTACCACGTAGGCTGTGGCATTCCAACGCGTTCCACGTCGCATGGCTGTCATCAAGGTGGCCATTTCACCGCGCACCACGTAGATGCCATTGCCAGGCAGTGACATTGTGTCCAGGCCTTTCTTAATTATTCGTCAACAGCAGCTAGCTGGCTTCCGCCGAAAAAAATTCTCAAATTCGTGGGCAGCTCCTCTCTCCTTGACTTGCGTTTTCATACATATGTTTTCCGACCTGCCCTTTCTACCGCACACATACACACAGCCGCAGTCCTGTTTTGCCTTGAACAAAACTTGACGCACCTTTTAGTAACACATTTTGTACTTAATTATTAATAAAATAAATGTAATTTGTTTGCAAATAATTTTTTGGTGACGTTTACGTGTCTTGTATGTTCTTTCTAGAGCTGGAGAAACATCGATGTTATCGATGTTTGGGTTAACACAGCACACATCGATGTTTTTTAAACATTAGATTTACACTAGAAGCATCTTATAAGCTATTTAAACAATTTTTAATATGTTTGATTTAATGATAAAATTAGCTTGAAGGATTTATTTTTGCTTCTTTTCCCTCAGCCAAAATTATTACGCTACTATTATTAAGTGGTGATAGTTGACACGATAGGCAGAACAGGGATAAGATATTAGGAAAATCGAACAGACGTAACTGAAAAGCAGCCATAACTAAACTTTTTGCCACCACTAAGCCTCTATGCTTATCCAATTAAAAAAAGATCTGAGTTTTGACCAAAAGGAAACGTATTACAACGATTTGGAAGATGGAACATTTGAAAAACATCGAGATTCATCGATATTGTCTCGTCGATGTTTCATGCACTCAAAGCATCGAAAATATCGACGTCCGCTTGTGCACTGAAAAAAACTATCTAGCTAATATTTGAACACGGCAAGAAATCCACGGAGACTTAAAAAACATCTCGTTGGAAATATTCTGCATATGCCTCGTATAATTTTACTGTACAAAAAAAGGCCAGACTTTGCGGAAACAAGCCAGTTGGCCAGCAAAGTACATTCAAAAGTTTGCATATTGTCGCACAGTGTAATTTTGTAAAACATTTCAATCCTGTTTGATATTCTATAGATATGCAAAATGCTTCCATCGTAATATTTACACATAATAAAAAGGTAGTGTAAGGAGTTGCAGATTTTAGCCATTTTTTGCATTTGTTTTTCGAATTGTATTGACTCAGAAAATCTGGCAGCACTGACGACCTGTCAACAGTGCACAACAACAAGAACAACAGAGCTGGTTGATTTTTCTTTACGTGCGTAGGCGAATTTGTGAATCTTTCGGATTTTAAACAGAAAAGTATTTAAATTGTATGTAAACTCATTTCAGACCACTGGAAACACTTGAATTGGGGCGACCGCACACGGGGCAGGTGGAAATCAGGCACTCAACAATACCAAAGCACATCAGAACCCAAACAATATGGGAAACACAGATTCAAAGTTGAACTTTCGCAAGGCAATTGTGCAGCTGACGCAAAAGAATCAGAAAATCGACCCCAGTGATGAGCAATTCTGGGAGCAGTTCTGGCAAGGCCATCAAACAACTCTTGAGGATGTGTTCGCTTTGGTTACATCGAATGAAATTCGACAAATAAGGAACGATAACCCAGCCAACTTGGCCACTCTGTGCTATAAGGCTGTCGAGAAACTGGCCCAGGCGGTGGACAGCAGCTGCCGCACTCAGGCAGAGCAACAGTGCGTTTTGAACTGTGTGCGCCTCCTGATCAGATGTTTGCCATACATCTTTGAGGATGATAAATGGCGCGATTTCTTCTGGAGCAGTTTGCCGTCCCAGGAAAAGACAATGCCTTTGGCCCAGTCATTACTGAATGCCATTTGCGATTTACTCTTCTGTCCAGATTTCACTGTTACATCGGCTCGTCGCGCGGGTCCGGAGAAGGCCGAGGAACTCGCCAATATTGATAGCTGCGAATATATTTGGGAGGCAGGAGTGGGATTCGCCCAGTCCCCACCTCACAATGCCCACATGGAGCGCCGGCGCACGGAGCTATTGAAGCTGCTTCTCACTTGTTTCTCAGAGCCGATGTACCGCTCGCCTCAACAATCCGAGGAGCCCAACAAATGGATAGCCTACTTCACCTCGGCCGACAATCGTCATGCCCTGCCTCTCTTTACGTCATTCTTAAACACAGTATGTTCGTATGATCCAGTTGGATATGGCGTACCCTACAACCACCTGATCTTTGCGGACACTACGGAGCCCTTGGTCGAGGCTTGTCTGCAACTCCTTATTGTCACGTTGGACCATGACATGGTGGTGCAGCAACAGCTCACCCAGCCTGGACAGCACTCCTATGACGAAGGAAACTGCGGGGACAATTTGTTCATCAATTATCTCTCGCGTGTCCATCGGGATGAGGATTTCCATTTTATCCTCAAGGGCATAACTCGTCTGTTGAATAATCCCCTGGTTCAAAACTATTTACCCAATTCCACAAAGCGTTTGCATTGTCATCAGGAGCTGCTCATTTTGTTCTGGAAGATATGCGACTATAACAAAAAGTTTTTGTATTTCGTTCTGAAGAGCTCAGATGTTTTAGACATACTCATTCCCATATTGTATCACTTGAACTACTCTCGGGCGGACCAATCCCGCGTAGGCCTGATGCACATAGGAGTATTCATACTACTGCTGTTGTCAGGTGAGTCCCTTTTTTATTATTGACAGTGTGCAACGACTTAAGTTCTTACATTTCAGGGGAGCGAAACTTTGGTGTTCGCCTAAATAAGGCTTACTCCGCCACTGTACCGATGGACATTCCGGTCTTCACCGGAACTCATGCGGATTTGCTCATCACAGTGTTTCACAAAATCATTGCAACTGGCCATCAGCGCCTGCAGCCGCTGTTCGATTGTCTGCTGACTATTTTGGTCAATGTTTCACCGTACTTGAAGACCCTTTCGATGGTGGCCAGTGTGAAGCTCCTGCATCTTCTCGAGGCCTTCAGCACGCCTTGGTTTCTGTTATCAGCGCCAAGCAATCATCATTTGGTGTTCTTCTTGCTGGAGATCTTTAACAACATAATACAGTATCAGTTTGACGGGAACTCGAATCTAGTGTATACCATAATACGGAAGCGTCATGTGTTCCATGCCATGGCGAATCTCCCCACAGATATGGCCGGGATAGCCAAGTGTATGAGTGGGCGCAAGGCAGGTGGAAAGTTCAATTTGCCACGTGTACCGCAGCGGAGGATAGCAGCTGCTTCGCAAGAGCTGCCCTCAGCCCACGTGCCGGAAGAGTATAATGATGATGAAGATGAAGATGAGGAGGAGGACACGATAAATGCGGAGCCGAAGGCTGAGGAAGATCTTGAATCGGAAACGGAATCCCATGAGCGGTCACAAATAGAAGAGCCACAGCCAGAGATACTAACTGCTCAACCAGCCGAGCCGGGCACTTTGAAAACATCCTTGCTAGACACACCAGCCATCAGTCAGATGACTGAGCGTGAGCAGGCCCATCCAAATGATAAAACGCAGACGGAAGAATCTACTGAAATCGTCCCGTATGACAAGTCCCCCGTCACAACACCAACGGGTGGTCGAAAATCTACCTCACCCACCAACCACCAGTCACGGCTATCGGTGGCCCATCGCAGCAGCATTCGCATGGTTCCCGGCGAAGGGGATCGATGGGCACCCACACCCGAGTGGATTGTCTCCTGGCGCTCAAAGTTGCCGCTGCAGACGATAATGCGCTTGCTTCAGGTTCTGGTACCGCAGGTGGAGAAGATATGCATAGACAAGGGCCTTACTGACGAATCAGAGATCCTTAAATTTCTGCAACATGGAACGCTGGTTGGCCTGTTGCCTGTTCCACATCCCATACTAATACGGAAGTATCAGGCAAACGCAGGCACCACAGCCTGGTTCCGCACTTACATCTGGGGTGTCATCTACCTGCGCAATGTGGAGCCTGCCATTTGGTATGATACGGAGGTCAAGCTCTTTGAGATTCAGCGCGTCTAGGTCAGTATCTGGAATCACCAATGCAATCAAAGCGGCAACAATGTAACTAAAACGCTTTTGGCATTTACTGTAGTTAAATTATTTAGTGCATATATCATTCCGGAAGTTTAAGTGAAAATGTCAATGTTTAATGAATTCCTTTTACCATATTGTATGACTTCTTATCCGTTTCAAATTCATCAAGAATATCTCCAGTATGAGGCTTATCAGTTGCAACAATATAGCGTGAGTTCTTTTTTGAGGATAGCATTTTGTTAATGGCTTTTTACATTGTTATTTAATTCCCTTTTTTCGTTCTCTCTCTATCTTTTTATCCAAAAACATGTATTAATTTATTTCAGCCGTTTAAGCATAAAGTTTTTGTGTGTTTTAGTCATAAACTAAATTATTAAATTAATCTTTTATTTATTTTGTGTAATATAAAAATGTTCCTTGTGCCGTATTTTTAGTTGATTGCTTTAATTGCTTAAACTATAATGTATCTTGTGCGCCGCCTATAATTTGTATCCATACAAAGCAAAATTCACTGCTATAGTCGTCGGCTTTTAGGTACACGAAATAAATGAATGTCCAAAAGTCAACAAACTTTTGCTCTGATTTGTTGATTTTTCAAGTTTCTAATATGATTAAAAAACACTATTTATATTTATTTCCAAACCAAATAAAAGCTTTACCTGCTCGTGCAACAATAGTAGACTTTAGTTCAATTGTAAGCTTTGCTTTAATCTGACTTCATATTATAAAGAAAGAGTGTAATATTTCATTAACTTATGTGTTTAGAATCCATACAATTCATAACACATGCTATATACAAAATATATAACAGAAAATACCAATTAAATTAATGGCACCTATATAAAATCAACACAAATCTATATGAGAAATAAAAGATATCGAAGTGAATAGATTGGAGTTTTAACTTTATCATATCATGAGTCCCATGAAAAATTCGAATTATCTTGAGGTTTTCTGGCTGTTTATTAATTGGCTTTTCAATACAAAATAAAAATTATCTTAACGAAAATGCTGAGCATACATCAGACTAAACTTTTCAAGCATTCAACTATCCTTCTTGATTAGAGCGTGCATCCAGAAGACATATTTCATAGTAAATATAAAAATAATTGATGCGGCCGCCACCTTTCCAGGTTTGGTTGGATCAGTGGGTCGTCGTCCCCCATTATTTTGCGTGGTGGAGTAGTTATGGGCGCCCCGTTTAATGACAATGGACAGAGGCAACGCCATTGCTGTGTAATGATTGGGATTTATCCGAGGCAATGGCGTTAGTTGTCACGACTGGGAGGGGGTAGGCGTAGTTGGGGCTGGCTGCGTCACAGGCAAAATGCTAAATTTTATATATGAACCTTTGCTGCGTTTTTGAACTATTTTGCCAATGACCAGCGGCTCTGTAATGGTTTGTCCAATAGCCTTGACTATGCGCTCAGCGCTGCTTTCGTCAGATCCGCTAGCACTGCCCTGGATGAGTATGCGGATTTCGTGTCGCTTGCCCAGCCATTTCACAATATTCTTGAGTCGCGACTCAAGATCATGCTCCGCTATTCGGGCACCTATTGTCAGTGACTTCTCAGACTTTTTGTTGATTTTGTCGGTAGCGGTGTTCGTTGCACCCCCATCATCGGCTAACATTTCCGCAGACGTGACAAGTCTGAAAGAATGTATTCCAATTAATAGAGAGTTTCCCTATAACTGCGTATTTAGTACCAACTTAAACATGGCGCGCCCGGTTTTGGTGTCCGTTTGGTCCAGACGCAACAGGTGCAACTCTCGCCGCTTAGCCAGCTTTTGGGCTTCCTCCAAGGTGGTTATGCTCAGTGCCTGGTTGTGCTGAACAAGTGTAATCTTTTGTGGCGGATTTTTTGGTTTTTGGTCACCACCTGACTTTTTTCCTGTTCCTGGAGCTCCAGCCGTCCTTTGTGATTGTGCCAAATGCCAATAAAGTGATAAATTACGGAGTTGTTGCTGGTGTTGAGCCATTGCAGCAACCTGTTGCACCCTCAACATGCTACGCATCATGAATTGAAAACGTTGCAAATGCATTTCTTCTTATATTGTTATTTTTACTTTTCACTTTTGCTTTTCTTTGTGCTTGTGCAATTTGCGTTTCGTGGTTGTAGGCAGCTCTGGAATACAGCTGATTATGCTGATATGACACTAGACTGGTGCGAACTTGATAGCAAACCGCAAAATAAGTAGTCGTAACCGTCTCAAATTATTCTACAGAGAATTTATTAAATTCATTAATCAATCTCAAATCGATTTTTAATAATTTTTCATAGACTTTAAGGGTAATTCGTAGCTAACGTCGCAGTTTGGGAATCCTCCTCGTGATTCTTACTATTCGTACTATCGTGCATCGGCATATGCACATGTCGAGTGCCATCACTATCAGCTGTCGGCTAGTTATCAAAACAAAAAACACAAACAAACACCTTGTGACGACCGGCAAGCGAATTATTTTTGATACTTTTTGTGCAGTGGAGAATTCACAGAATGAATTTCGGTTCATTTTGGCACCCAGTCCCACGGAACTGGCCAACTTCTGCGTCTAAAGACATAAAGAGATCCCCGACAAACGACTGGGTAAGTGGCCGTTGTGGCGTCTGAAGCATTTATATTGAAATACAGGCTCAAAATGGAGTCTACTTGATGCTTTAACACGTCTGTCGTCCCACGTTCTGCAGAGTTCAAGGAAAACGATAGATTCTATTTATTCGAGACCTTTGACACGTATTACTCTATCAGTGAGTCGAGCGGCTTGTATGCCTCCTCCATTTGAAACCTGTTACATTCCTTCGACCTGTTGTCGAAAAGCTGGCCCAGGGCATGACAGAACAGCTCGGCGTCAAGGAGCCGCCTATGAACCATTTCACACTGCTCCTGTTTGAATCTCTCCTATCTCTCTGCTCTTCTTATCTCCTAGTATTGAGGCAGGAGTTGACCAGTTCGGTGCGATTGATCTTCATTCCACTTGCCTATATATTCTATAGTTACAATACATAGTAGAAGGCAGAACAAGGCCGACGAAACGCTCTCGGTCCTGAACGAAACAGGTACGCAAGGGAGCTGCTCCTCTTCCCAGCAGGAACACCAAACGTTGTGGATGCACCCGAGAGGTCCTCCGCTGCTACCCTCCGACAGTGAAAGTGACTGAATGAGACATCCTGTTTTATCCCTAATATATTATTAACTAAATACATATACGGTTAGAAAGCTTAGTGGAATAATGCAAACCTAAAAAAGTATTTACTAGATATTAAAATGTACATAGGTAATTTAATTTCTACCGCGTTGCCGTTGGCCACCGTAATTCCGTCTTCTATTTGACGCTCGTTGCTCTTCCCGGACTCTCTCCTCGGCATACCATGTGGCTCTCAGTGCCTGGCATTCCGGAGAATTGGAGCGCATCTGCTGCAGGGGAGCGAACTCAGGCAGGCGACACTTCTCGCACTCCTCCCACCTGCTGAATTTGTTCAAATTGCGATCGCACGGATCTGTTGCATACAACATGCATTCATCGGCACAGAAGTTGTAGAACCAGAACTGTCCCGTTATCGTTTGATTTTGGCAGCGCGGCTGAACGGTGTGCAGCATTTGGAAGCAGCGGGTCGACAGGACGGGATCAGTGTCGCCATTGCGGTAGCCATTGGGTCGTTGCCATGCTTCCTGCTCTGTACCAGCGCCAGGAATGTCTGTATCCGATGTAAGGAACTCTCTGCTGTGTGTGTTTCCGGGACCCTGTCGCTGCCAAGGAGCCCGTTCTACATCCTCTAAACGCGACGGCTGGTAAATGTCACTGGGACGTTGGCGTGACCAGGGTGATGGTGGTTCCGTTATCGGTTCATAGCCGGCGGCGACATTGTAATTACTTTGAATCCTGGGCTGCTTGTAGGACGGTGGCTTCTGGTTCAGAGTTGTCTGTCGCTCTGGAAGCCACATATCATCCGATTTCTGTGAGCTGTCGCCCCAAATGGGGGTGTGGCCTTTAAGGTTGCCAACCGAAAAGCCGAATCCCGATCGATCCTGATTTATTGGAGTCCCATCAGAGCCTCTGTTAGAGTTTCCCTCAAATCTATTGGCGTCTAGTTCTGAGGGTGGACCATACATGCCTCCGCCGCCTCGTCCGCCCATGGACTCTTCATAAGGTGACATACCCATGTCCATGTCGCCGTTAATTGATCCTGGCAGATTACCGAGGCAAGCTCTGCCCTCACATTTGCGCGTCTCTTGCAAGTCCATTCGATGCACACTCTGGCACTTCGATTCGGCTCCAGGATTGAGATACTGGCGCTGCCTCATTTCGTAGCCCTCTCCGCAGGTCACGCTGCATGCACTCCAGCTGCCCCAACGGCTCAGTTGACACTCGGGCCCTCGTTGCTGGGACGACTGACGGATGTTTCCGCCCATTCCCGCGCCCATGCCAAAGCCCGTTCCCATTCCCATTCCAGGGTCCAGATCATCAAAGTCTTCAACGTTCCCCATTAGATTCTGTGCACCGCACATCTGGCCCTGGCACTCGCGTTCGTCATACTGCGGCTCATTGCAGTTGTAGATCTTCGCCAGCTCAGGCTGCTTGTAGACGCGTCGCCTGTACTGCATGCCATCGCCACATTTGGATGAGCAGTCGCTCCAGCTTGACCAGGGATGTGTAAGGCACTCTCGGGGTACCTCTGCTGGATTGTTTGCTGGGGATTGGGGGATCAGTTGATTATCATAACAAATGGGACATCTATATATACTCTCGCTACACTCACAGTCTTCATCCGCACAGCGCCGCTCGTAGATGCGTTGACGTCGTACGGTCAGGATTGCCATGGGCTTCATGGGAGCCCCCGTCTCGTCGTAGAAGGGCGAGCGAGGATCATTTGGAAAATCGGAACGCATGCGCCTGATGACATCTGGAGGGACCTGCGGCTGGTCAGGTGACTATCAAGTAGAGAGGGCTCAAAATTAGTGCAAAATTAGCGACTGATCGTGCTATCGCCTACCGTATAGCTTGGCCCCGCATCCGTGCCGACATCCCAGGGATACAAATTAATAACCTTTCCCTCCAGCCACGTGCAGTTCCGCAGACATAGCTCCAGTCCACTGACGCCCACGATCCAGTCTGGCGAGGGCTCTATTTTGGAGGCAAACGATACCATGTGATGCAATGGATCCACTCGTACCGAGGCCATGGACTTGCTACTCATATTGGGGAACGACGGGCCGCGTGCCTTGATAATAGTGCGGATCTTTTGATCCTGTTAAGACGTGGCGTTACTTTGGATTCCCAGCCGATCTAGAGAAATATCAATTCACCCGAAAGTTGATGCTGAATTCCCGCTCGAGCAGACGCGAGCTGCAGTGCTCCGCATACTGCTTGAGGCCCTCGCTCGCCAGGGATCCGGATTCCCAGAAGCGGTAGTCGGCGCTGTGGGCAGCCCCCAAAAGCTCACAGAATCGCGTTTCCCAGCCTCGAGCTGGAAAGTCCCTTGGATGCAGGTTGCGGGACCAGACGCCTTCAAATATCAGCTGTATTGTTGGACAACAAAAAGGTTACTTGAGAACTTCTACGCCTTTGCTATACCACTCTCACCTCATAGCGCGCCTCGTCGCAGGCACAGCAGGGTATATCCATCAAAGGAGCCGTCGGCTGGCTCTCCACATCGTCAACGACCTCCTCGCAAATACGTCGCGTTAGTCCACCGTCATCCATGTGCCATACGTCACGATGCTGCAAGACCGTAGCCCGCATAAGGATACAGCCGCTGCCTGGCTCGCTGGGCGCCACCCAGGTCAGGTGCATGTGGGTCTTTGGATTGGTGTTGGTGTTCTCCACCATGTTTATGCAGTTGGGACTGAAGCGCGACTCGGTCATGTCGCTCAGCTCAAAGCTGCCGAGGTCATCCGCATAGTTGAAGTCCCCGTTTTCGTTCTCCAGCGCCAGAATGAAGCTAATATAGCGATGCCCATTGAATGCATTCAGGGAAACTGTAAGATCATTCAGTTCTTTAGCTGTTATCGCTGACCTTGAATAATCGTGTGCCAGGCTTTCGAATTCGCCAGAGCCCGCGATAAGCCAGATCGACTCAAGGCACATGTGCGTAATTTGTTTACTAAACAATAAACATTGCGAAATCTTGGAAGCCTAGCTATTCCGATGATGCCTCAAAGCCCAAGGCTCTCTTCCCATGAAGTTCAAGCGCAAGGGCCAATGAACTTTACTCACCGTTGTACTCCTGTCCGAGAATGTATGTTTCCGGATTGCCTGTTATGCTTATCACATAGTTCTCATCCACTGGCGACTTGGGCGTGGCCGTGTTTGCCGGTCGGCGTGTACAGATCAGACTGCGGGCTGTGCCGATCGTCAGCGCCGCCAGAAGCAGTGGAAACAGAGGAACAGAGTCGGTCCGCCACATTCTGAAAAGTCTATAACCATTCGACTTGGGCGACTGTTGCAAACTGAGCGAAGCTTTTTCCCTTTTGCGAAAAGTGAATCAGAAAGAGAGTCTTGGCTGCTGTTCCGACGGTTCCCCGATAAGCCCCAGCAGTGTAGTAGAGTGTATTGCCGAGCGCCTTATTTTTCTGACCCACTGATTCCTATAGACTGCGACTGGGGCCTTATCAGCGCCGGAAAAACAACCAAAGCTTTGGTTCTCTTCAAAACTGCGACAGAGAAACCGAAACCCAGATGAAATTCTCTTTCAACTCTGGATGAAAGTCGAGTAAAAAGAACCTGACTGGCAATTATTCATCGTAATACTTTATTAAGCAATCCGACCACTCTTCAGCTGCCATAACGACCCGTCCTGTACGGATCGTTTGTGTTCCGTGTGTGTGACAGCGGCTCACCTATATCCCCTATCGCTTCGCCGAATCGAGCAGCGCCATAAGCTTCGCCTGTCTGGGCATAGGATCCCCCGGTCTGGGCGTAAGCTCCCCCGCCATATAAATCCATGGATTCATTTTCGCTACGCTCCACGTTCATCTGGGGCTGCAGACATGTACCCTCACAGGCCATCAGCGAACGGAAACGGTTCTTGTTCTCATCGCAGTTGTCCGTGGTGAAGATCTTGCACTCGTGGTCATCGTGGTCGTAGAACCAGTAGTTGCTTACAACCACCGGATTGGCCAGGCAAGGACGAGTGGAGGCAATGGGTTTCTCGAAGCAGTAGTCCTGGACCACATTGTAGTTGCTGTTGCCGCTGCTGCTCGGCGGCTCAGCGATGTCCTGCTGGCGACTGGGATAGCGTCCTGCGTAGGGAGATCTAGTGGTGAAGCCAAGGCCCGGCCTCAGGTTAGGGGTGGTGTAATCATTGCTGTTGTATCCGAGGTTGTAATCATTGTAGCTACTCCCGGGTCTGTTACCCAGCATTTTCTCACTGCCGTAGGTATTATAGTTGGGCCGCTCTTGATCGAGTGGCTGGCGATTTGTGTTATAGCCCCGTCGACTGTCGGTTGGATCAAACGGTGTTCGTTGCTGGCTGTCCGTCTGGCCAAAGGGCGCGTTGGTGTCCTGCGATCTATCCGCAGAACCGTACGATGACCTGCCAAAGGCATTGTCATTCTCAGCGGGGCTAAAACCCTTTCTGTTCCATCCTTGATTAGCTGATCCTCCATACGGACTATCCAGCCTGTTATTGTGGCTATTAGTGTTCCAGTTGGGTGTCTGATTGGGTTCGCCGAATAGCTCTGGCTCCGGCAAACCATCGAGCTCCCCGTTGTCAGGTATGGTTCCGCCACAGTCCGAGCCCAGACACTGCCTTGTCTCCTCCAGTGGAAGTCGCATGACCGTCAGACATCGCGGCCTCGCCTGTGGATTGTAGTAGTCGCGGGTCCGCGTGGAGATGCCTCGGCCACATGTTTTTGAGCATGGCGACCACTCACTCCAGTTGCTCAGCTGACACTCGGCCATGGAGCCAGTGCCTGTCGCACCCTCCCCACCCAAACCCAAGCCCACATCCACACCGGGACCCGCAATGGCGTACTCTTCCTCCTCCTGACCGCACTGGGTGCCCTGACACTGGCGAATCTCCTCCAGCTGAATAACGCAGTTGTAATTGGCCGCTAGGTTGGGATTCTTGTAGCTGCGGAAGCGCTGGGTATAGCCCTGACCACAGCGGGTGCTGCAGTTACTCCAATCGTTCCAAGGATGTACGGCGCATTCCAGGGGCGCCCGTCCACCTTGCGATACTGAGTAAGCCAAGCGTCAGCTATATAATTGAATCATTATGTTTCTGGTCACTCACCCTCCTCGCACTCGCGAATGTAGAGTTTCTTCCTGGTCAGGTAGAGCGTGGCCAGGGGCTTCATTGAGGCGCCCGTATCGTCAAAGAATGGCGAACGGTAATCGCTGGGATACGAAGAAGTTATACGTCGTATCACATCTGGTGGAACCTGTGGCTGATCGGGAGACTGAGGGAGAAACCCGTTCTTCCATTAGAAATCTGTGACTGGCAGCATGTGGTCTGTGATCTGGGACCTGTGATCTTTACCCACCATATATGAGGGTCCTGAATCGGTGCCAATGTCCCAGGGGTACAAGTTCAATACCTTTCGCTTCAGCCACGTGCAATTGCTGAGGCACAGCTCCAGACCCGCCACACCCAGTATCCAATCGGGCGATGGATCGATTTTGGCAGCCAGCGAGATTTGATGATGAGCCGGATCCACCCGAGCATTGGCCAGCGTGGAGCCAAAGGCATTCAAACGATGAGGGATGCCCGGGGCTTTGATGATGGTACGCACAGCGCCGTTCTGTAAGAGATCACCAGATGGAACAGGAGCCCTCACGAAAAGAAAAGGAATAGCCAAACTTGGGTGTTGTCTCGGATCTCCTGCTCCAGGGTACGGGTGGCGCCATGCTCGGCCATCTCGCGCATGCCCAGGCTGGCTCGTCCTCCGTAGGCCCAGTAGCGGTATTCATTTCTGTGCGAGGCGCCAATCACCTCGCCCAAGCGTGTGCGCCAGGCCTCGACTGGGAAGTCCTTGGAATGCGTGTTCCTGGTCCACTTGCGCTCTAGGACGATCTTGAAAGGAAAAGGAACTGTAACGGCGTAACATTCTGGGCCAGTCTTGGGCGTCCCACCTCGTACTTGGCCTCATCGCAGGCACAACAGTTTTGGAGTGGCGGCGTCATGCTGTTCAGCTCGTCAATTTCCTCGGGGCAGACGCGTTTGGTGAGGAAGCCTTCATCAATGAACCATACATCACGTTGCTGCACTACCCCCGCCTTGATGAGCACACAGCCGCTTTCGGGAGACTTCGGAGCCACCCAGGAGACTTCGATATGGGTCTTGGCGTTGGTGTTGGTGCTCTCGACCATGTTCTCGCAGCCGACGCTGAATCTGGTGTCCGGGGAGCCCAGGAGCTCAAAGTGCCCGGTCATGTCCAGTCCATTGAAGGCCACCGCCTGATCCTCGCTCTCGATGACCAGCGTGAAGCTCACGAATTTTAAATTGATGGGACAGGAAAGCGACACTGTGGAAATTTATGATAGATGGATGGATGGATGGATGTGCACGGGACCCCTCACCATTGTACTGATGCTCGGGTACGTAGGTCGCTGGATTTCCATCGATCAAAATCCGAAAGTTTTCATCGACAGCGGACCGTTCGCCGCTGGCTCCTTGAGGGATTCGATTACATGCCCCCCGCACGCCCCGAATCACCAAAATTTGTAGCACAAGCACCCGTACAAGTCGCCACATCGCGTCTCGATCTATAGCTGTCCACAGCTCAGCGTCGACTGACTGCTCGGCGGCTGGGTCAGTGCCGAAATTGGTGAATCGTCTCTATTAATCGTTGAGCTTTTCAATTATCTCATCTTGATTGAGTTGCCGTCAATTGGTATAGTTTTTTGTTTCTTCTTGTGTGTGGCACGCTCTCCAATTGACGATTTGGCGCTTGAGTTCTTTGAACTTGGACCAGGGCGCTGAAGGAGGCAAGGGCCGTGCCACAGTCGTACAGCAGATTTGGGTCAATGACGAAAGTGGCATGAAGCGGAAATATTATACTACAGAAGTGGAACTTTAGCTGGGAACTAGAGTTCCTTATTATTCGATTACCTTCCCTATCAACAGTCAATGGCCTGGAGCACCTAGGGGGATTCTTATATATTTTGTCATTCATTCACTTGCGATTACATAATTGGTGTGTACGACTAATACTTGACGATAGATCCTCCTCCTTCTCCTGTTGCCTTACCACTTTTCGGCCTCGTCGTTGCTGCTGAGGAGGCACGGCATCATCATACACTTCTCCATGCGGACACGATCCTTGCACTTGTAGCTCAGATCCGTGTTGAGCAGAGTACGGGTGCGTTGCCGGACGGCGTTGTCGCCACACGTGGCTGTGCAGGGCGTCCAGGCGGACCATTCCGAGTAGCGGCACTCATCCCGCGGATCCGGTGGTGGCGTCTTGGCCACATGACGTCGCTCGCCGAATCCCCCACCGCTGATCGAATAAATGTCGTCGCAGCGCTGATAGCAGCGATCGAGGCGCACCAGATGCTTGGGGCATGGCTTGCCACCGTATTTCGGAGTGCGAAGGACGCGACGGGTCCGTAGCTGATAGCCGTCGCCACAGGTGGCGTTGCAGCTGTGGGTGACCCACTCGGAGACGAGACAGTCGATGGTTTGGAGGCGGTCGCTCTGAAGCTCTTGCTTGTGGCGAGGCAGTCGGCAGGTGTCCTCACACTCCTCCTTCGATTTGAACTTGTTGCGGTTGGTGTCGCAGCGGTCCGACCAGTAGATCGCGCATTGGTCGCTTACGTGGTCGTAGTACCAGTAGTTGGTCACGTCGCTGTCCCGGCAGGGGCTCTCGAACAGGTCCTCGTAGCAAAGATTAGGAACGATGGTGTCACAGCTGGGATTCGTGCAGTTCACCTCCTCGTGGAGCTTGATGTGGCGGCAGGGATCACTGCCATCGTCGCTGGGGTCTCGCACGCCGTACACCTGGTTGTTGTTCCACACCTTCCGTATACGCTGTCGCTTTCCGTGGCCTCCGCAGGGACCCTGACAGGGCGAGAAGTCCGACCAGGGCGTAATTCCACACACTGGCGGTATATACTCCTCCTTGTGCTGGCTGTAGCTCTCGAAGTTGCGAAAGATCGAACGCTTCTCGGCCCCATCCACCGCGTCTCCAGCTGCGTCCTCGGGGACTATGTCGCCCCCGCACTCCATGGCCTCGCACACCTTTGTCTCCTGCAGGCGCGCCTTGCTCGCCTTCTGGCACTTCTTCTTAGCCTTCTTGTTGAGGTAGTGCCTCGACCGTGTCTGCTCGCCCATGCCACATGTCACAGTGCAAGAGGACCATTCGCTCCACTCGGACAGCCCACACTGCGGATCGTTGGAGCCCTCAGTCGGATATCCAACCTCGGCCTGCACCCCGTCGGCTGTTTCCTCATTGAAGCTGGCGCAATTGCGTCCCACGCAGTTCTTCTCCTCCCGCAGGGCATTGTTGCAACGATGACGCTGGGAAACGTGTAATCAGAGGTTATATATATGCATCTCTTAATTTGTCTTCATCTCAAGGATGGCCTCACCGATGCCAGCACGGGATTCTTGAACTCCCGCGTCCTGTACTGCTTGCCGGGTCCGCATTTAGTGCTGCACTCGTCCCATCTGGTCCAGGCTTGAGTGGCGCACTCCGCCGGCAGCTGCTCCGCTGGAAAGGCATTCAGGAGCTCTAAATTAGGCTTGTTCAGAGTAGATATTAAGTTATTGTGCCTTACAATCAGTCGACTCGCAGTTCTTCTCGTAGAGACGCCTTCGATTGATGTGCAATGTGGCCAGAGGCTTCATCTGAGCTCCGGTGGGATCGTAGAAAGGCGAGCGAGGGTCGTTGGGGTAGTTTGACTTGATGCGACGTACTACGTCGGGCGGCACCTGCGGCTGGTCGGCAGACTGGAGCGAAAAAGAGGGATTTAGCATTGATCGCAGAGAAGCCTTTGAGAGATATAAATGTTACCATATAAGATGGACCGCTGTCAGTGCCCGCATCCCAGGGATACAGATTGTGGACCTTGTTCTCCACCCACGAGCAGTTGGGCAGGCACAACTCCAGCCCGGAGACACCTACAATCCAGTCGGGCGAGGGATCCACCATGGAGACCAAGGAAATCAGATGATGATTCGAGTCGACGCGAAAGACGGCGAAAGTCTTGCCAGTCACATTTGGATAGGCGATTCCCCGTGCCTTGATGATCGTGCGAATGTGCTCGCTCTGGTCCTTCAGCTCGCTTTCCAGGGTGCGTGTGGAGCCGTGCTCGGCCACCTCCCGCAGCCCCTCACTGGCCATCTCCCCGTACTGCCAGAACCGATAGTCGATGGTGTGGGATGCGCCGATAATGTCGCTGAATCGCGTGCGCCAGCTGTTCGCCGGAAAGTCCTTGGGATGCGTGTGCCGCGACCACTTGCCCTCGAAGGTGAGCTGATAATGAGAGTAATTTAGCTTGTTGAAAGTCATTGAACTTGTTGAACGATACCCACCTCGTACTTGGCCTCGTCGCAGGCACAGCACGGATCCATAATGCTGGGCTGACTGTCGATGTCGTCCACCTCCTCCTCGCACATGCGCTTGGTCAGGAAGCCATCGTCCATGAACCAAACATCGCGATGCTGCATCACGGTCGCCCGCAGCAGGATGCATCCCTGTCCGGGACTTGACGGTGCCACCCAGACCACGTCCACGTGAGTCTTCACATTTGTGTTCGTGTTCTCCACGAGGTTGGCGCACCGCGGACTGAAGCGCGTCTCGGATAGATCCTGTAGCTCAAAGGTGCCCACTGCATTCGGATCATCCTCGCCATCTCCCGTCTCGAGGTCCAGTGCCAATAAAAAGCTCACGAAGGACAGCCCCGAAAAGGCACTCAGGGTCACTGGAAGAGCAGGAAGAGTTTGAAGGGGGCAGGTTACTTGTCTGTGGTTGACCACTCACCGTTGTACCTCTGGCCCGGCACATAGCTCTGGACATTGCCAGCCACGGACAGCACATAGTTATCGTCCACTGGAGACTTGGCTGCGGTGGTCCCCAGCGGGATGCGGTTGCAGGCCTCGATTCGCGGCCAAGTGCGGATCACTGCCAGGAATAGGATGAGGCTCTCGATGGCTTTCATTGCGGATCGCTGTAATCGGATAGCAGAGAAGGAACTTTTATTCTGAATTGGATCGGCTTCCCCCGAGTGCATAAATGCTGTTTCTGTAACCCATTTGGAATTCCCTTAATTGTCTTAATTATCAGCACTCGTACCGAATGTCAATGGCAGGCCAGTTGTGGATCTGAATTGAACTTGAATTCGTTGGTGGACTGCGCAAGCGTCTAGGCATACACAGCGATATATGTATACCTTCCAATTGCCCATACTTTACCCAGTTTCGATTTCTACGAATATTTCTATTTTTAAAGACACTTTCTATTTCCTTTCAGAGCCAAACCTCATCATTGCCATGCGGAACTTGAACTAAGAGGTGTCTGGTTTGCGTTGATTCCCCCTTGACAATCGCATCGCATTGCAAGCCCATATTTCATCATACATATAGTCCGATATAGTATACGAACGAGTACTACTTCATAGTATATAAACCGTCTACGTCACTGATTAAATTCAATTGAAAAACGCGCCGACTGTTCATAGGAAATGTGAGCAAAATAACAGCCCCCAGACGACTACAAAAACAATTCCCATAGATTTCCATCATTAAAAACACTTTTGGGGCTTCGCCCTGACAGTGGAAAATCGAAGTGAGTCCAAAGTATCCCAGAAAGACCATAGGAACACAGCAACTTACTGGATACGTAATTTTACAATGTTTAATGAATCCTTTAATAGTCCTTCAGGATGTTTTTGACACTTCCTTGGCTCAGTATTGTTGGATCTCATGGGATACGAGTTCAGAATCCATTTCGCGCTAGACAGATATGTGGAAAAAAAAGAATTCAGAACGGAACGTTCTCTGGAGGCACTCGAACGGCAACTGAATGCAAATTTGCACGAGCATCGGAACCGACAGCCCCGCCGATTACTGGCCTGCCCAGACGATGTGCATCATATGATTCGGGTTGGACGAGTGGCTAATGGGAGAGCGAGAATGGGAACCGACGCGATGCTCTTCTTTCCTATCCATCGTTCAGCACGGCTTCCGTTTTGTGCGTGGCTTCGCATTTGTTGATGGGCTTCTGTTTTCACTCGCCCATCCTAAACAACGGGGGACCGGAATTGGAAAAAGCCAGGTACTGTGGACATACATGCAATAAAACCAAATAAAAGCCTGTGTGCCTTAGCTAATGTGCCGGCATTAGCTGTCAGGGCAGGCTGTTTAGCAGCACAATATCGATAACAAACTAAGCTCTCAGATCACTATCAGAGTTAAGTGCAAAATCGTTCATTTTGTTGTATTTATATTATATTTTTTAAACAATTACTGCATTTTGTTGTGATATGTAGAAATGTCTACTAGCACAGTATTTGTTCGCTGTGAGTTATTAGTTCTCTAGCCAATCTCATTAATTAATCCCCTTCCCGATCCTGTGCAGCTACTAAAGCCAGCGATTTGCGAGCTAAGGCTAATAATTTGAGGGTAAGTTCCTGCGGTAAAAGGGGGAAGGAGCCTCGTTCTCTAATCTAAAATGGATTGTTCTACAGGCTTCGAACGAAAGCCAATTTATTTATACGCTCTGCGGCACTGAAGGGTGTAATCTGAGCATCTGCTCGGTGCCTAGTAAGTCGTGCTCCGGATCCGTCGACGAGCGTATATCGTTGCCAGAGACGCCGCAGCAACAAGCCAAGATCTCTCTCTCGATGAACAGCCTTGCTCAGGAAGTTACTACCGCAGTCGCCCCACGTATGTTTACCCTCCATCTAATTGTCTTATGGTACGTTTTTCAACGCTCATCCAATTCAAGGTACGGCCCACCAGTGGGTCCTCATTCGAAATCGAGTGCGTGCTTTCCAGGCACAGTACCAGAGTATACAATGCCTTCAAGCGGCGTTTTTCGAGAAGCTGCAATCGTTGGGGCCGGAGGAGTCCAAAATGATTGGCTCGTACAAGTTGGTTGCCATTGTGCTCAACGAGGACAGCAAGTGGGTTCATAGGAATGAGGATCCGACCCGTTTGCTCCAGAATTTGCGTGAGTTTGCGTGATTCCATCCTAAGCCTGTGGACACAGCAGTTCCATTTTCTTTGCAGCCATCGAGAGCGTCCAAGATCTGAAGAATCGTTGCCAGGGGATCGTCGACTCGGGCTTTATGATGTTGTACGATCATCTGGCCAAGGACGAGCTGGAGGAATGCAATCAGAAAGGGAAGCTCACAGTCAAGCTGAAGGATCTTCTGGTATGTCTGGTTCTGGATCTCGTCTGGTTCGCCGTCTGCTCCAATACTCAGCTCTTTCCCGTCTATCCGCAGAGCCGGCAAATGTCCAGCATCGCAGAGAGCATCGACCAGGTGTGTGTGACACCTGTCTGCCAACAGGTTTCGCCCAACAAGGATCAGTACAGCGACAAAAGCGAACTGCGGCAGCAGAAGCAGCTCATGGAGGCTCGGTTGTTACAGATCCATAAGGCCTACAACGGAGAGATGATTAGGCTCAAGGCGGACCTCGAGGAAAAGCTGAAGGCGGTGGAGGAAAACTGGCAGCAGACGGTGGTCGAGCTGAAGCAGATGCTACGACTCTACGAGGCACAAAACGACGAAAACTTAAGGGAACTGGCCCAAAAGAATACCTCTTTAACCACTAAGGACAACACCATCGCGTCGATGAAGGCTGAGATGGAGAACCTAATGTCTCGGTGAGCGGAGCAGCCAGATGTGGATTTCGAATGAAATTTTACTGAGTTATCTTTCCTTTAACAGCAATACGGCGCTGGATCAGCTAGTGAAGGAGTCGGAGGCTATCGTGCTCCAGGCTCAGAAAGAAGTCGAAAGAAACGGGGAATATGTAGTCTCTCTGGAGAACAAGTTGAAGGTCCAACAACAGAAGCGTCAGGATGGACTCGACCAGCTCGTTGTGGAGAGAGATCAGATAATAGCCGATTTGAAACAAAAGGTCCTGAATAACAAGCAATTTAAGACCTATGTCCACCGACAAAAGAAGAATACTCGCAAGCTGCAGGCGGGGAACGCTGAGCTGGATATAAAGATCCAACAGACGAGGGCCGAGATCAGGTGAGGCCCTTACTGTAGAGTTTTTCGATGCACAGTGCACCTAAAAGTTTCCATTCCACATCCGCAGGGAGCTGGAGGACCATTTGAGGAGTACAGCAGTCCAGCTTGACTCCAGTTACCAAAGAGAGCAGCAGCTGCACTCGCATCTGAAGGATGTGAAGACGGAGCTGTGCAGGTCCGAGCAGCTGGTGGTTCAGATGAGCGAGGAGGCGAAGGCGGTTTGGAAGAGGAATCCCACGCCCAACGACCACCAACAGAAAATTGACCAACTGTGCTTCGAATCTGCCGAGAAGGACAAGAAAATAAATAAGGTCCGTTGTCGAGGCCTCGTCATAACCGGGCTTATCCTAATTATATATATTTCTCGTTTCAGTTAACCATCCAGCTGGAGTCGAAGAAGGAGCAGCTACGCCTCGTGTGCGAGAAACTTAATCGCAGGCAGAAGAAGCTCAAGTGCATGGAGAATTCTATAAACCTGCTCACGGAGCAGAATATTCACCTCTCCGAGCTCCGGAATAGGCATCGTGAGAATGAGTTCTTGATGGAACGTGAAATTTCCCAACTAATGGGCTCCATGTACGTATTTATTAGGTTACTATTGCCTTAAACACACTCGATCCCCTTAAATCGGGGCTATGTTGTGGCAAGCTAAGGTAGCAAAGAAAGTTTAATGCGATTTTAAACGAATTGCAATTTTCAGAAAGGTGTATCAAGATCATATTAGCAACAACAGACGACCAGAACAACCAACTGAACTGAATGAATACTACTGTATAGATCCCTCTCTCGAAAATCAGCAGACGCAGGAGAATTTTCAGTTGCATGGAAATTACTTTCGGCCACTTCATAGCCACCTTGCCAGGCAGCAGCAGCAGCAGTATGTGCATCGGTAAGCGAACCGCCAATAGAGATTCCATAGCTTAAATCTGTTGCACCACCTCTTCCCGCAGGCATTAGATTAGCAATCAAATTTCGTGATAGTAGGTGGAGCAGATACAATACAATATCAAATGGATCAATCAGACAAATTTATTGTTATAATTTTTCGTGTTTTAGTAAATATGGCAAGTACTAATACTATTTGAGAGGGTATTATATATGCATACGAGTATCTCCCTGGGTTTGAACTGGGGACGTCGGCAGGGAGATTGACGATGATCAGTAGAGATGCCGCCCGGCTGAATCTGAATCTGGCACAGTTAATTGAAATGATTTGCATTTTGAGGGCAGGGTCGCAGTAATTAATGTTCGTTGGATGGGTTAGAGATACTCCCAAGCGATGATCAATGTGAGTAGCGTAACCCTTCGTGAGCCGATGGATTCATATGTAAGATCTTGGGCTTGAGTTCCCCTAATAATTCCTGTTTGGTTGAAACTCTCAGTGCGCAACGAGCATCGCAATAGCACTCAGCGCTCATCTCGGCAAATATCAGATGGTGCCGCTGCCTCAGCTTCGGAGGTTTCCTAGTCCAGTATCAGTTATGCTTCAGTTAGTCGCATTGGGCCGTTTGCTATAGAAGGTTGACGGTGACAAAGTAGGACATCGGGACATCTGTTGTATGCGAGATTAAGAAGATTCCAAGTGAAAGTGTAAGCATAAAAGTATATTTTATCTCTTGTGTGATTATGTGGTGTTGGTGCTTGATCTTTGTGTGTCGTGTATAATAGATAAGCGGAGAAGTTGCCACAAATGTTTAAATGTTTCCGAAGCATTTAGATAATGCCAAGCGCTTACAGCATATCTGGTCTGGTAGCTACTATCTAGATCTTACACTTAGCTGGGCAAACAGTCTGGAACAGTCCCGAATTATAAGCGACCAACACTCTGCCTTAGACAGGCATGCGTCCAGATTAGATATTCTTTTCACGATTCCAAAGATTCCGGTCATATTTTGACACACCGTGGTTCACGAGCTGCGGAACCAGGCAGAGATTGCCATGGATGTGATTGATGATCGCATTGAACCCACTGACTAGCGATTTCGAAGTGCATTTTGTACTATCAGCATTTTGCACGGCGCCCGTACATTTTGGCATTATAATTAATTGCCGGAATCTGTGACAGCAGAAATCAAAATTCAAAATTTTGCTTCCATTAAATTCTAACCAGTTGAGAATACGGCTTAAAATTTAATCCATCTATTTATGGGCCAATTTGGGCAAAAAATAGAATCGCACCTGTTTACTGGTTTAATGGCACGCGATGAGTGGCGTTTTAGAAACTCGATCAACACGATTATGGGATCAAAAATCAATAATAAAAACAAGAAACTAGAAGTAAACAGATTCATAAACTATCCCAATTTATACCCCAAAACTTGATACGCTAAGCGTGCCATCGACTTCTTAGTCACCTGATCTCTGGGACGCTAATGCTAATGAAATGTTTATAAGTAGCCCCGACCTCGGAGCACAATACTGACCCTGTCCAATATCGCCATTTCCCTGGAATCTATTTTATCGTGGCCTCCCATCTCCATTGATTAATGTGAGCTTTTGTGTCGTGTTCTGCCAGCTTCTTCGTTTACTGTCCTAGGAATTAAGTCAGTCCTAATCCAATAACTATGGATGCTGCTGCAGAGTACCAGAGACTGAGCCAAAGGATGGATAAAAGCCAGGCAAAAGACCAGACAGAGAGAAGCTCCGTTCTCTATACCACATCCAGCGATGAGGTGGGTAGTCGGATTACTTTAGTTCTGAATATCCTTGGCACTACCTCAATCCTTTCAGCTTACTATTAACTGTTGCCTAAACAAAATCGAGGGACAACTTCCGTTGGAGGGACAGGCAGAGACGGTGGAGAGGGGTGTGAAATCCTCTGGCCAGCGCGATCAATGGAGTCGGGGAGTGGAGTTCCTCTTTTCGTGCATTGCTCTGTCCGTGGGCCTGGGAAATGTCTGGCGCTTTCCGTTCATCGCATTGGAGAATGGCGGTGGAGCCTTTGTGATCCCCTATGTAATAGTACTCCTCCTGATCGGCAGACCGATCTATTATCTGGAGGTGGTCATAGGACAGTTCTCGAGCCGGGGCTGCATCAAGGCCTTCGACATGGTGCCCATTATGAAGGGTGAGTGAATCCCCCTCAGACTCTGTTCGGTCTCTCAACTATGAATATCCTGTCCAGGAATCGCCTACGGCCAGGTATACTCCACTGCCCTGGCCACCACCTACTACGCCTGCATTATGGCCTTAACCATACGCTATCTGGTGGCTAGCTTTGAAGCTGTCCTGCCGTGGACCTACTGTCTGGTGGAGTGGGGCAGTGCTTGCGTGGCCACAGGAGCCACCGTCGCACCCAACGGAACTGCCCTCGGCCAGGGTGTATCTTCTGCGGAGCTTTACTTCACGTGAGTTGGACCAAAAACAATATTGCCCCCCTGAGTAGCTCTCAATAGCTTACCTCTTGTAGGTGCTCAGGGAGCCTGAGAACCTGCAGGAGAATGGCCTGGGAACTCCCAGCTGGGACTTGGTGCTCTGCTTGTTCGCTACCTGGCTGATCATTGGCACCATCCTCTTCAAAGGCATACGCAGCTCGGGCAAGGCATCCTACTTCCTGGCCCTCTTTCCGTATCTGATCATGCTGATCCTGTTGGGGAGGGCGTTGACCTTGCCCGGCGCCTGGCGCGGCATCGTCTACTTCCTCGAGCCGAAGTGGTCCGAGCTGCTGAATCCGCAGGTCTGGTATGCTGTCATCACCCAGATGTTCTTCTCGCTGGCTATCTGCTTCGGCACCCTGGTCATGTACGCCTCCTTCAACGACTTCCACAAGAATGTCCACAAGTAAGTTCGTGCATATGCCTTCCTTCCTTCCTCTATCTAATGCCGCCATCTAATCGCTCCCATCAGAGATGTGATCATCATCACCAGCATTGATTCCTTCACCTCGATCCTCGCCGGCTGCATCATCTTCGGTATCCTGGGCAATCTGGCCCATGAAACCAACACCGAGGATATCGCTCAGGTGGTCCAGGGAGGAGCTGGACTGGCCTTCATCTCGTATCCGGAGGCGATTGCCAAGTTCAAGTATCTGCCGCAGCTGTTTGCCGTGCTGTTCTTCTTCATGCTGCTGGTGCTGGGGATCGGGTCCAACGTGGGCATGGCCAGTTCTGTGATCAACGTGGTTAAGGATCGGTTCAACCATCTGCCCCACTGGCTACTGTCCGCCACCTTCTCCCTAATCGGCTTCCTATGCGGGCTGGTCTATATGACGCCGGGCGGACAATTCGTTCTCAACCTGGTGGACTTTTACGGCTGCACCTTCATAGCCATTTTCCTGGCCATTGCCGAGATGCTGGCCGTGGGCTGGATCTACGGGGTGAAGCGCATCTGCAGCGACATCGAGTTCATGCTGAACGTAAAGACGAGCTTCTACTGGCGCATCTGCTGGGCCATTGTGGCCCCCGGCCTGATGTTCCTCGTCCTGGTCTATATGCTTTCCAACTATGAGCCCCTGACCTATCGAAGTGTGGAGTATCCCCGGGCTGCTTATACGGCGGGCTGGATCATCTGGGGCCTGGGAGTGCTACAGCTGCCCATTTGGGCCATCTATACGATCTATCAGCAGCCGGGAAAGACTTTCAGCAGCGTAAGTAGGGAGGAGGGATACATCCTAAGAGACTTTTGTTAATTCCTTTCTCTACGCTACAGAAATTGAAGATGTCCCTTCAGCCCACGATGGACTGGGGTCCCCGCCAGCCACAGGAGTTCGAGGCGTACATCCTGCACAGGAATCGCGAAGCGGAGTTCAAGCCGAGACGCGGCGGCTACCTCATTGACAACATCTTTGGCTAAACTATTAAATAGAATTTATTATCATTTAGTTTTACGCTTTATTATTAATGCCAAAACGCGCATAACTTTTGGTTGCTGCAAGCTTTAGTTGTGGCAAAAAAGTTGTTGTTTGTTAAGAACTAATGTCGAACAGTATGTAATTAATATTCTATATGGCTTAGGCTTAGCTTAAGCGTTAAAAGTGTGGGTTTTAGGACTGCAAGTACTCGTAACTAACTAGAAAACAAAAACCAAGTTAATTTTTGGAAAATATAAGCCAGAGACCTCTGAAGCACTTCAATGGCAGCTACTTAGATGGAAAATTGTCTTTGACTGGTTGAATCCCACGAACCCCAAATTATAGCAAAATATCATGCCTTATATCACCATTCAATGAGAGATACATTATTGGCTTCGGCTTCAGCACGATTCTTCATTTTGTGTGGCTCCTTTCTGCTTTAGTTTAATTATCACAGCACTTTTTGATATTGTTTTTATTGTGCAAAATTATATGTCCCTCCAACAGAGTCCTAGTCTGTGTGGGAGTGTGTGTGGAGTAAGTGCCTAACAAGTTCACCAACACATACATATGTATATACTCTCTCTATTTCTCTCTCTCGCTTTTCCTATGTATATTTTTAAATATCATTAGGTTATTTAGTATGTCTCTTAATAGTAAGCTTAGTGGCAAGCTTTAGCCAAGCAAAAATTTGTTAATTAATTATTATTGAAAAACTTTGGTTTGGTCTGCATCGCATCCTTATTCTTCTACATACATACATAGCTACATACGAGTATATAAAAGTGAAATTTTATATAATTTTTTTAACCCCAAACGGATTTTTTATGTTTTGTTTTTTTTTTTGCTAATTTTTGGCAGATTGTTAGATTTGGGCAAAGTTTTCCCTCGACCACATTGCGGTTATTCTGATCAACATTTTCTAGATTTTATGCTAAGAATTGACTCTTGGTTTGCGGTTTTGTTAGGCTACTTTTCAGCGCGAAAAATTCAGCGTTTATACATCTGTCTATTCTACATACATATGTAAGAAGTTATGTTAAACTCTTGATATATCTAGGTTCGAATACATATAGATAGCTCTGATTGATTCGCTATTTGTTGTGGCTAAAATGGAAGTTCTTCGCTAGCAACTCACACTAGATATGGTCCTATTTATTGGGTCTGTCTCCCGAGATGTTTTATAGAAAAATCTAACATACGATATGAGTTACCTTGAGTATATTGTCTCCTACTTATATACGATGTACGCCTATCGAGTGTTAATTGGCAGATGCTGATCCGTATCTGAGTTGAGAGAGTTTTAAAATTTGTTTAGAACTAGTAAATATCGAATCAGAATCGAATCACGTAACAGGTGCAGAGTCCATCTCAGCCGTATTGCAGTGTTTGTTTCATTTGAGTTTTAGTCGGACTAAACTATTTATAGCTGATAGAAAAATATATGACGATGGCGATTCCATCTAGAAGGCCTGTATTGGTCGATAGAGTCCCGTGTAGCCGCAGAGCCTGGCCCGCATGGCCGGTATGAGGAAGGCGGCCAGCGAGATGTCCTTGAGCAGGTCGGCACACTCGCAAACCAGGAGGTACATCTTGTCCCCCTTCTGTGAGGTGCTCTTGTGCAGAGCGATGCGCCGCAGACCCGCCGCCCGTGGCAAGTATCTGAAATACAAGTATCCATGCACGAGTTAGGGAATTAACAATGAAATTCCAGGCCAAGCCAGGCACTCATACCTGTACAGCATCCGGGCCCCTGTCCAGTAGAGCCAATTCTTTTCAAACCTTTCGCCATCGTCGCCCTCGAACACCTGCGGAATTAAAATTGAATTTTTCATGAAATCCGTGGAATCGTTCGACCGGGGACGGAGCCCCCAACCACCTGCCTTGAACACGGTAATAATGTAGCCGGTGGCCGCGGTCTGCGACTTCTTAAAGCTCCCGGCCTCGTTCGAGGGCAGCACCAACGGCGGCCGGTAAATGGATGCCACCTCGCTATAAAGATCCAGAGTGTGGGCGGCAGTGTATCTGAAATGGGTTTCAATTGGAGATGGCAAACATCAGGGGAAACAGTCGTGTACATTCAAATGGACTGGCTCCATTGATTGGCCAGGCTAACTCACTTGAGGGCCTTGGGCTCGAACTTGGACAGCGATGAGACGCGCAGGCTGGCATAGAAGTTGGAAGGATCCGTTTGCAGCGTATTGATGAGATAGTACGAGATGAATGGGAACTCGGCTGCAAAAGACAACAAGCGAAGTAAGAACTCTGCGGTCTACATTTCTCCTTCCCCACACTTACAGCTCTTCTCCATGTTGGCCAGGAGCATGCCGCCCACGGCTGTGTTGGCCTGCTGCACCTCCGACACCAGCTCGGAGGCGATTGAGCGCTGCTTGAGCAGCGGGTGCGCCAAGGGTGACTCCATCACGGGATCGATAGCCTCCAAGGGGCTCATCAAATGCACCAGAATGCATAGTTTCGGATCGGAGACCTCCAGGACGCTCAGCGGACTGGCTGTCTTGCCATCGGCACTCAGAGCGGGTAGCTACAAGAGGCAGCTTTAGTCTGGGAGAACTCTGACCGTGGATCTGACTTACGGGTATACCGGCCGGCAGGAAGCGGTCCACACTATGCACAGGAATGATGAAGCAGTCCCGATCCAAGGTAGCCAGGGAGATCGGCTCGGCTCGCGTGACTCCAGAGTGGCCACCACCACCAAAGTTCACTGAAAAAACGCAGTGGTCCAACATTAGCGAGCGAGTTCAAAAGTCTTAGCAGGAGTACAAGTACAGTTAGCAATTTAGTTGAATAGATAATCAACGGAGTAGCTGGGCTGGCAAGCTTTCGATGACAATTACAAAACTCTTATGACGAAAGCCTCTCATTGATCCAGTGCTTTTGTGAAGCATAGAAAGCAAAGAGATTAGTACGGTTATAGGATAACAGATCGATCTCATGGTCCTTTTTGGTCCATTATTGGCTCCACCCAATGCTCTTTCTGTGGTTTTTCCGAGTATATTTTGTCTCAATTTTAGTTTTTTCTCTAATAAACACAAAATATAAACAGGACTGAACTTGCAACATAAACAAAGAAGACGAAGAACCGTAATTACAAACGAATTCGTAATCGGTATCGTTATCGGTATCGGAACGTTTGAGGTTAGCTACAACGTGCGAAAAACAGAAATTAGAGGGGAAAATCGGTGTAAGTTTCGGGTATTCGGGAGTTGGATTGGTTCGGAACGTGTGTTGTAGGGTGTAGGGCATATGTTATAGGTTTTGGGTGGAAAATAGTTCAACAAAATGGGGAAAATGCGTGAGGGGCTTTGGTTTGTGTGTGTGTGCGTTTGTTTGTGTGTGGGTGCGTGTACGTGTGAGCATTTTGGCAATGTCGTTAGTGGCTGGCTGATCGATTGGGCAGCAACAACAACAACTAGTTGAGACCACCGTATCCAGTCGGATCGAGTCTGTGTGGGATAGTTGAGGAGATTCAAACCTTGCCGCGTGGCTGCAGCCGCGGCCGTCAGCAACGTGGTTGTTGCCGTGGCCACTGTTGCATCACCATGACCGTATCCCAAGGTTGTTGTTGCTGTTGCCAAGTGCATCTGCTGCTGCTGCTGCTGCTGCTGCTGATGCTGCTGCAGGCGTAGCAAACTGTTATTCGCACTGCTGCTGACAGTACCCGGTCCGCTGCTACTGCTATTCCACCGCATCAGGGAAAAGGACGGCCGGCGATCGACCAGCGGCTGGGGGGCGTCCAACTCATAGGGTTGCAAGTTGCCGGGCAGGGCGAAGGACGTGGCTGTGCTCAAGATTGGGGTACTCGGTATGCCTGAGAGTGCGCTGCATCGTTCTGCAATGGATTCTCTCGATATTTATAAGGACACAAACACGCAGCAATCAAACAACAAACAACATACGAAATGAATGTGTGTGCGGGGAGGGGGGTTACAATTACGGAGCTGGATGATGTTTGGCGGAGCTGGGAATCACGGGATTCGAGACACATTCATCAGTTCCATCAGTTTTGAGGGGGGGAGGGGGGTGGGTTAGTAGGACCTTCTTTTGGATATCCTCCAAGTCTAAGCCACACCTCCTTGCACCAAAGTGAGATTCAAGGCCATCGCCAGGGGAGCAGGAAGTGCAAAAGTTAAAGGGAATTACAAAAGTAACTTACATACGGCTGTGCTCTAGCTTGCTGTACGAGTGTGTGCTCTGTGCCCCTGAAGCCAAGCCAACTGGAAATCGGAAGATTAGCTTAGGCTCCCCACTCACACCAATAGCAGGAAGACCTACAGGCACAGGCACAGGCCCAGGTACAGTCACATGCAGGGAAAATGACGGGTGAATGGAATTCAGCAATTCATGAGGCATTCAAGGATGATAACTCTCTGGGACTTCTGACTTTTCTTCTACTGAGCATTTTTTGGCATCCCTGTTGTCTTTTTCAAGAGGCCAATCGGTGCCCAAGAGGGCGCCCAATTCTCATTTAATTCTTTTTAATACTCGTACATAATAAGAGTGTAATAATTGAATTTAATTGAAAAACTGTCACCAATTGATTAGACTCTCAATTAATTTTCGAATGACATATTGCATCCTACCTTCCCCCAACCATAAGCTGTTTGTAAAACTGATGGAAGTATTTCAATTGAATGCACTGCATATGGATGGAATGCAAATGACAATGTGGGGTTAATGGAGCACAAGTGACGGAGTGACGGAGGGCCAGGCTCCAGCGAATGCAAAGAAGAGAGGGAGAGGGATTGGAAGGAGGAGAATGAGCGAAGGTGAGTCATGTTTGTGGATGATTGAAATGGGCGCTAGGAGAAAAGGAACATTTGCTTGTGCTGCTGTTGTTGCTGTTGTTGCTGTTGCTACTGCTGCTGCTGTTAGTGCCGCAAGGCGAACGTCAATTTACCTTCGCCGACGTCATAGCCAGGACGATTGGGTGAGAAGAACAGGTGTGTTCGATAGTGTATCTCCTCCGGCTGCTGCACGAGGCCCATGTCCCGCGACCGCTTCGTCCGGTTTGCCTTCGATTGTAGCTTCCCGCCGCCGCCGGCAGACTTGCTTGCCCCCTCGCGGAAATTCTTACGGAACATTAAATTCATCGTGAGTTCGGGTACGGGTACGGTTAGGGGTACGGGTACGTATACGTATACGCTATGTACGCAGTGTGGGCGACTTGTCGCTGTGGTTTATGGTGGTGGTGCTGTTGGTCCTCCTACTATTGACCAACAAAGCGGATGGAGCTTGTGTGGGTGGGTGTTTGGGTGGTTGGGTGAGTGGTATGTTCTGTGGGTGGAGTATTGCTGTGTGTGTTTGTCCGCTTATGTGGCCGGCCTGTGCGCTTTGTTCTTGCTTTTTTTGCTTTTCTTGTTTCCCGTCTTTGTTTTTGTTTTGTATCTCATTTGCTGTGTGCCTGTGGATTTCATTTGGTGGATAACTTTCAGTTATTCGCGTTGCTTTTGTTGCGCTTTCGCTTTGTTAACTTTGTTATCACGTGGAATTCGTATTAATTTGTGTTTTAAAGGACTTGCAATTTATTTGCCTTCGCCCCTTGTACGAAAAATCACAGGTGGAGAGAAGTTATCTCCATGTTCTTTGGTTATTCGACTAGTGGATACCCTGTGTAATGAGTGATTATGTGTGTGTGTGTGTGTGCAGGATACAAGTCACAACATCAGCAGTTATTGATATAACTTAATGGGCAAACGATTCTCAGGAGTCGATGGTTAAATGCATACATAATTGTGATCACACCTAATGCAAGCTTATATTTCATATCCACTTTTAGTAATCTTAGTAATAAACATTAGAGTTAGTATATAGGAGTGTGGAGGAAGCTGGTTTTCTTCGCCATTCGGTTCGTTGACTTCCAAAATGGCTGTTGTCCGGAGTGGAGTGGCGGCCCAAATGACTCTCGGAGTTTTTGTGTGAGTGTCGGCATGCACAGGAGTCGGCAGGAGTGTATGTGCGTGTGAGGAGCTGCTCAACGGCTTACGGAAATTGCCGGTTTCCGTCTCAAAATTACTTAGCTCAGCCGAACTGCTGAATGGCAAATGGCAAACCAAACAACAACAACAAAAAAGGGGGGAAAAACGGCAAAGGGGAAAATCGGAATGGCCGGAAAAAGCGGGAAAAGTAAAATTCCAAATACTCGGCAATTAAAGTGCCTCCAAGCCGAGAGCAGGGTTCTCTTGTGGGTGGCTTGTGGGTGTCGGAACAGGTTTGTGTGAGTTTAATTAGTTCAAGACACGGCGCAATTAGTTTTATGGTAGCTTATTGATTTCCTGGCGCGATAAATTTAGACAGCTGCTTCCGAGAGCCCTGCGGTAGGGGGGCTGAGGGGCCGGCTTTGGGTACAAATTGAAAAGCGCTTAGCCAAGTCCTGGGGCCATTTATAAACAGCCTGAAGGCGGGCGCTAATGAAGCATGAAAAGGGTATTTCCTAGTTGTCGAGGAAACCCACTTAAGAATTAGTAAAAGTCTGTGAACAAAGGACATTCCACACAAAGGAGAGGGAACTCTTGGAGCTAAGGCGATTTCGGCTAATCTCATTAGGCCTAATGCGAAACGAAATTGGCCAACTTAATCTTAATGAAATCTCAAGAAGTTTTCCCATAATAACTCAAAGAATGATTAGCCCAAAAAGAAAGCATAATTTTCATCTCAGTTATGTGCAATTTACTGTACCAAATCGGTTTCCCCATCGGCTGCCCCAGCTGCACTTCCATCAGCGGACTTCCTTTTGGCACCCACTTAAGCCCTGCCATCAGCACTCCCTCAATCGCACAGGCCATCAGCGAAACTAGGAATCAAACAGAGCCACGTCAAAATGGCTCGTAAACATTTTTACAGCATTTTCAAGTGGCTGGGCCTGGGCCGACTATAATTAATTGCTTTTACGACCCCAGTTACTGCAATAATAATGCCTATCATTAAACATCGAGCACACATCGGAGCAAATATACATACACTCGTGGGCCAAAACAATCAAGCGGCCAAAACAACAGCGGGCTAAGATGCGGGAGATAATAACCCAAGAAAATCAAAAAGAAAACACTTTTGGGAAGCCGCATTTCGTTTCGTTTTCTGGCCAAAAATAAACAAGCTAATGAAATCAAATTTTTGCGTTTTCTCCTCTGCCAAAATAAACCAAAACGGGCAAGAAGCAGACTCACGAAAATTATAAAATTAGAATTGCGCCAACAGAGAGGGCGCGAGAGGGAGCGTGGGGTAGCGTGGGGTAGCGAGCATCGAGCATTGAGAGGGTGCTGTGACCTAGACAAGGAAGGTAGGCAGGTCGGACGGCCCTTGACCTTGCCTGGCCGTGTGTATATCGTAGACTACATATCACGGGCGTGTGTGTGTGCGTGTGTGTGAAGTGTGAATGATTTGGGTGCTGCACCACAGCTGCCTATGGCCGATACCTACATACAGATACATTTGCCTGGCGATCTGAAATCTGATTGCTCAAAAGAGTCAATTCATATATTCCTCTTTGTGTTTTCTATATTTTCCATTCGTGGATGGAAATTTTAAGAGTTACGAGTTCTTTAAACCATGGCCACCAAACTTGTACCTCTTCAGCTGAATGTCTATATTCGATACACTATTTGGATGTCAGTCATGTCTGGGAAGAGTTTGGGCTTGCACAAATGAAGAAATTATCTTTATCAGTGCTCGCGTTTCACTTTTGGGCACTTTTGTTTGTGGAAAATTGAATTTTCACTGCTTCTGGCACACATGAATCCACCGAATTATGGTTTCATTTGAATCGAATCAATTTATATATTTATTTGTCAAGTGCAAACTTTGTGGCAACGTTTCGGCAATTGCCGGAAATTGGTTTCAGCCAGTTTTAGCCGACGCAGAGGCACAGACCGACCGCAGTTGTTCGCTTGTGCGTCGGGGCGTATGCGTAATATTCAGCCCAGGACTGCTCGGCACACTAATTGGTTTAACTCCACATAAGTGTGCAGACCAGGCCCGAGTCACGACCCTTAAACGAGCCCTATTCCGGCTATGCGTCACCCGCACCCGGGGGCAGGTGGCAATCAATAGAGAATTCGGGAGACCTTATCGGTGGGCCCATTAATGGTTTATCCAATACGTGTATTTACGCGCTTTGTCCCACGCGCTCCTGCCGACGCAACAACTCAAGGAATTATGAATGTTTCACGAAAATGAAAAGCGTTTTGCCCGCGACACGTCAGATGTACAACTGGCACTTGGAGAGCTTTTCCGCTGACAGGCGGCCATGCCGCCTGGCGACGTCGCCGTTGCCGTCGCCGTCGCCGTCAGATCTCTCATCGCTCGCACGGCGAGCGTTTTTCATTAACTTTGTATGCGACTCTATGACTTAAATATATGTAAAGTGACAGAACAGAACCAGAGACAAGCGCACGGCAGACCAAAAGCTCTGGCCTGCTCGTGCTCGTCACTTGTTGCGCATACGCCCCTTGTGACGGACCGCCTGGCCCTCGCCGTTCGCTGCGACTGTTATTTGTCAAATTTATTAAATATTTATGCCATTATGGGCATATTTTATGTATGTGTAAAGCATTTCAGGGCTCCTCGAGCCGCCAACAATTAACGCCAAATGAAAATGAAAGTGAAACCAGGCGATGTGGGTCAAAGGTGGACTTGGCTGCGCTCTAGAGGAAGGTTTTTTCTGTCTTCCATGCCTCTGGGCTCTCCATAAAAGCCCATTTGTCCACTTTCTCAGCTTTAAAAATTAATGTCAGTTCCATTTCTTACTCCCTCATTTCAATGCAAATAGTTTCCCCATCTAAAGGCAGGATTTTATAAAAGAACTTTATTTCACATTAGCTATAGTAGATTTTCTTTTCAACCCCTTCATGGGTATTTTTCTATTCAAACTTTAGTTTTTTTTTCCCCGCTGCGTCCTCTGCTCTAGAATAGGCTTTTTATTGATTATTTCCTGTCCATGTTATTTATTTCCTACCCTTTCCCTGCGATGGCAGGACCACTGCCAGAAATTTGACTGCCAAACGGAAGTCTTTCCATCAATAATTGTTTGGCTTTTCCGCTAATAAATGATCGGAATTTGTTGCCGTTTGGAGAATGCTAAGGATATCCTCTCTGTGAAATGTTTTAGGCTCTGTTTCTGCTTTATTTCAAGTCCAAGCTGAAATTCAATCCAATCTGCTATTCCAAATTGCAACCCGTAACCCGCAACCCGTAGACAAATCGCATCAATGGCCCATTTGTCGAGCAAACGAATGGGGCATTCATTATGGCAGCTAATCAATACTCATTATTAAAGAGGAGATTCCGAACCATTTTGTGGCAGAACATGGACACGGGCCGAAAACGATTAATATGTCACGCTGAAATTATTTTCAGATATTTCCCAACTAAGCCCCAACTCAAGTGCAACTAGAGCGGGCCGCATCTGTGAGGTTTTGGGGCTTTGGAGTGCCTGTCCGTTTTCTACTTGAACTGGCCCGGAGCCCTGGAGACCAGCTGTGATTTACATGTGTCCAAGTTGGGGCGCTTCGCCTGGCTCTTGCCCCGACAGCAATTGTCATGCAGCAGGGTCGGGATTAGTGCTGTGCGAGATGACCCTGCCGCAGGACCTGCTCTGGCCATTCTCCATTACTTTTGGGTTGCATGCGGACTAACTGCGGCAAACAACACGCAACAACTCCACTGTCCTGCCACTAACTGACTGCTGCAGCGATGGATATACCCTATCCCCATAAAAACCACAAGCTTGGAATCCATCCGGATTCCTCCCTTGATTGCTGTGTTGATTGTGGCTCGGACTTTGTTTAATCGCTTATTGAAAGCCCTTTTTCCCAGTACTAGTCCTTGGAGACGCCCTAGAGACCCGATCTAAATGAAATTCCATGCTTTATACATTCAAATGAATTCCGCTTTCATGGCCTTCTCAAGTGCTGCTGGCGGTGGAGCACTGGGAAAAGTGTTGAAAATGTCGCCGTTTTCCATCCATTCTGCACTGCACACTAAATCTTTAGTTGGCTCTTCGGCTTTTCCTTTATGAGCTGCTTAACGTGTGCATAAATTTACTGTTCTCTTGCTATTTTCCTGCTCCTGCCTCTCCTTCTTCCTCTGTGCGCCTTTGAGCAGGCCATAACTTTTACCGTTTCTTGTTGATTTTTTTATTCTGTTCGAAGTTGGTGCTAGGCACGTGACTTTCTCCCTCCACCTCACCCTTCGCCCTCATTAGGGTTCCCACAAGGCAAATGTCATTTTGATTGTTAGTTATTGAGTCCTCCTCCAGGCAATAATAATCATAATAAGAATGTTCTGCCTAATTTATGCCACAGTCGAGTTTTGCTCATTATATTTGCGGTTAACGGAACTGTCGGAACATGCGTTCATCAGTTTTCCAAGTCATGTGGAGAGAGAACCAGGTTACTCCACTTGGTTCGTCTAGTATGAGCTGATTACTAACGATCTATTGGCTGTTGGATCTATGAATCATCGAAATCATTTATTTTGTATGTTACTGCATAAGAGGTATCACCTAGTCGAAGTCTCTTTACTTTCAAACGTCCATGACTGCTCCATGACTAACGCTCGCATAGTAGACTCCCCCTGTCATTGCATGTGATGCATGTCAATCCAGAATATAGTCCAAGACATACCTTTGCCTCTGCTTTGATTCTGATAAGCGGGTGTCAAAGATACGCGGTTGATGGACAGGGGAGCTGGCACTACAGGGGGCAGAGTGAAGGATAGAACGTATCTATCAGTCGGTGAATGCGAGGGTATCCCCAACGTCACACGGCAGGGCTTGTTCACAGTTTTGTGGTGCCAATTGGCAGTAAAATGAAATACTACCACGAGTGCCACGAGTATCAGGGAACCCCCATTAACCACATGAAATTCCAAATTCCATTAACTCTACCATTAACGGAGAACAAAGAGAAGGGCAGATACATAGTAACGGAAATTAGGACGGGGTGGAAACAGAGCGGTGGTGCAAATTACAAGTAAATCTGTGTCAGCATTTCAGCTGGCTCTGGCTGCATCAGTTTCAATTTTCCGAACTGCTTTTCCCCAGCCAAGCTGATGGAAGGGTAGAAGAGGCAGACGCAGGGGGGCTGCCAGAGGGCTCACAAGATGGCCGGCGCACAAAGGGAGAGCATAAATAACGGCATCATTCCATTTCCGCGAACATAAAATTGAAAAATGTTGTGCAAATTACGTGCAAATACCAAAAACAGACCCAAAGAACCAGCACCGACATCGCAATGAAACGCGCTGCAAATGTTGCGGCCGGAAACTGTTTCTTCGTGTTTGTGTTTGTGTGTGTGTGTGTGCGCTCTGCTCTTTATGTGAATGGCTGTGTGCGTTTGTGTCATGTGACGGAGAGGGGGGGAGGGAGAAAGTGTGGCAACTGCATGGGGGTTTTATGGCGACAGAGAGTGTAAGAAGGAGTGGGCCAGCTGGCCTATTGAAGGGGCAGCGGGGAGCAGCAACAGCAGTAATAACAGCAGCAGAGGAAGAGCTGATGAGCAGCAACAGCAGTAGCAACAGCAGTAGTAACAGCAGACAGAGAAGAAGAGGAACAGAGCGAAGCAGTGAAAAGGAGAGAACAGCAGCATACGGACGCGACTCAAGCAGCAGCAGAAAATCAGCAGAAATAAGCCGTAACATTAAGAACTTTTGTAAGCACACATACCAGGCCATCGCGATAATAATACGAATAAACAATACTTTAAATAATATCTTACATGGCTGATTACACTCGCATCAAACTTTAACGGTAAACAACGTTTGTACATTTTTTACGGATGTGTACAGACATGTTTCAAGGATTAAGGATTTTTCTATAATTTGTATTACAAATTTAAAATAGAAATAGTTATACGAAGGGCAAACCGACGCCACAATCCTTCTGTAAAGATATAACAGGGCAACAGCGCTGTTAGCAACAGCCTGTTATCGCCGCTCTCCGTGGACAGCCAGTTACAGAGCTCTGTACCCACTGTCTAACAGCGCTCTCGCTTTCCCACTCGATCTCAAGATCCACACTGCTCTCGGGCCTACGCGTTTACATAATAAACTACGTCTCAACCCCCGCTTCAACCAGGACTTGGACTTTCTTCGGGCTCATCTTTGGAACCACTACCTCAGCGATCCGCCCTCCTGTAACCATTTGTTCATGTTCAGCAGATGCAAATATCAGAAGCTTTCCTCTATTTCTAACAAAAATTCAAAATGCTTGCTCCATAAGCGTCACTTCCTAGGGTAATTGTTGGCATAAGGCGCAATGATATTTCACATGATATTTCCATTATATCCCATCACAATCGATTGAAGCATGTGCTGCATCGCATACATACTCGTATATCCAATTACCAAATAGAGAGAATTGTGGCATAAAAACTTGTTGGCCATTGGCAAGAGCCAAAATGCTGATACTCGTATATAAATAATTCCGGCCCATTATGGCTTTGCTGACACAAGTGGCCATAACCTCACATAACAAACAGTCAGTGCTCTTTTCCCCCGCCCGCGCATCCGCCTGTAGGCCATAGGAAAATACCATCAGCACGCACAAAATGTTGGAGAGCATTTGCACAATTTACATGAAATTGGTTTGCACTTAAAGGCAGCCCCCACGATGGTGGGCATCCCACATACCACATACACATGGAAATATATGTGGAAGATGTAGACTCACTCATATGGTCGCATTTGAGGGGCTCTGAGGGGGGCTCGTTGAACTGCCTGAGCCAGTTCATCAGGGTGGCCAATTTGTTGCGCTTCGTGTGGGTCCGCTCGCACTCGAGGACGGCCTCAGAGTCAAATTCGAAGCCCGGATTGAATTGGCCCATGTCCCAGAACTTCTGCACGGCGTTGCGATACATTTCGGACGTGGTGCAGCTCTCTCAACAGGTGTCAGCAAACTGACGGAAAGGCATGCCTAGGAAAGGTGTTCTGATTGATAACTGGGCCCCGTGCAGGCAGCCATAAATTTGGCTTAAACGCTGATAAAAAAGGCCAAGTTGCATGTCAATCAAATGCGAACTTCTTTTCATATTTGCCAAGCAACCCCACACCACACCACACCAAATCCCAAATTAATTTCTGCTGTCATTATTCATAATAAGCGCTGAAATCAGGGCTCAGACAACGGCAGGCCCTGATATTTATGGCTCCGCTAAAAAACATATCATGCTGGCAAGTAATAATTCACAAAAATCCACAACAATGGAAATCGTTAAATTGAGAAATTTATTTCTACACAAATTTATGGAAAATGTCTTCGTGGGGGGTCCAACGAAGCGGAAATATTTTGCGCGGATACGAAATACTTAGTAAATCAATAAATACAATTTTAAAGTTAATTTAAATCAACATAGCTATTCAGCTACTTCCTTGAACAATAAACAAAAATGCCCTTTGTTTTCTCTCTCGGTTCCCCTATAAAATATCATTCACGCACACACTCTCGCCATGGACTGGTGTCATACATTTTTGTGGCATATTTTCAGGGGCGCATATAGGGCCTTGAAATCCACCTCATACGTCGCCCACAATTTGGTTTGTGGTCCTTTCAATTTGGTCAATTGCTGCAAATTATGGACTAGAACGTGCAACTAATTTTTTTTTGCTCTTGTTTTATCGGTTCTATGGGAAACCCCTGTTTGTGCCATGAGGAGTGGGAGATTTGGGGAGGCTTCTGGGAGGCTTAAAGTATCTGAAAAATGTCCGCCACATAGCTCGAAAAGTGTATTTTGTGAGATTTTCCCAGAAGCATTGATCATCCTGAACGATTGCCACAAATCATTTATCCGCAAAGAAGAAGATTCCGCCGCCCCCGTCACCGAATTCCACTAATTTCGTGCGTCCTTGGGCTTGGCCACGGATCAGGCTCAGGCTCATCAGAAGAGCTTATCACCACCGCTCAAGTGACGAATGCCGAAACTTTGTCGCAAAACCAACAGATTGTGAGAGGCATACCAACGCCAGAGGGAGAGGGAATGCCAGGGTGAAGAGCTATTAAGAGCAGCTCCCTCTGCCTGGTGTCAGCGATTTTTCACTTTAACAGCACCGTATTCATCTCTAATAAGCGGCATTAAGAGCGTATCTGTGTATGCATAATGGCGGCCCTTCTGTGTGGGTCTGTCCAACATGGAAACTCAATTTAGTTTCTTCTTGGGCTTTCCTTATTGCATTTGCATGCCGCACCAAGTTTTCCCAAGAAAATGGCACAAAATCATGCAAAATTAAACAAATGAGAGGCAGCACAGAGGCAAAGACGTACTTGGATTAAGAAGAGTGAAACTTTTCCGACCAATTTTCTTTTGCATAACTGCTAGCGCGACTTGAGGTAATTTTCCAGTTCCATCTTTTTCGGCTTATTCTGGGAAGGAAAACTACTGAGGAGGGTTTTAAAGGGGCTTATAGGAGCGCACTTGTATCAAATCGATATCTCTGGAGACCGACATCAACAAATCGGAACAGCACTCCCCGCTCCTTGAATCTTCAACACACAAAGGCGTATAATTTATGCCTGTATCTTCATAGGCATATCTCTCATGCATCAATCAACTATTCCCACAACTGGGAACTTTTAGATAGGGAGCTCGTACAGAATAAACATCACAAAACTCCCACATTATATGAAGGTCTATAGCAGAGGCGACTGCCATCCGTTACTGCCTTGTGGAGACAATTTACATAGGTTTTTATTTGTACTTTTGAGAGCCTCCCCTACCGACTTTCATTTACGTGACTCTCCATTGAATGCATCCTCAGCAGGGGAGTGGGCAGGCGTTGTCGGAAATGGGTCCTGCAGCATCAGGATTCATGCTTTCGCATTCATTTTATTTGCGCATTTCTTCATCATTCATTCGACGGCAGAAAAGGCCAGAGAAGAAGGTGGTATTACCGCGACTGTGAGCGCGGCCAGGCCATAAATTCCACGTGTATGGAAAGGGGAGGCTTCACATCCGCCATCGTAAATGAATACATTTTGTGGCTCAAAAAGGGTTTTATGGAGTCCTTAGCCAGGCATATGCATTAAAGATTTTTATTGTTAGATTTCCCTGGAAATCGTTGAGCCCTCACACATACGTCACACATAAATATGTACAATATAATGTACATAAATAGCCAGCATATTTCTTTATGGCATTTTTGCTTTCTGCATAAATAAATCTGAGCGTGAAGGAAAAAGGCTGCCAAGTGGATTAAATGTGATGGAAAAGGGGAAGCCAAGAAGGAAGGGAACGGCCCAGAGAATGTCGGGGTACTTGGGCACTAAATAGAGCATGAAATCGAGGGGGAAGCCCCAAAGATTAACCCAAGCCGAAAGTGAGCGAAGAAATATTTATGGTTTAATTTACAAAGAAAGTTTCTCTGGAAAGGCATTTCATGGGGAAAATCTGTGCTAAATATTGTACGTAGCCAAAACATTTTGATAGACTCAATTGCATCAGAGAACTCTTATCCCCAACTTAGACTGCGATGATCTTTGAATGCGATACCTGCCTGAATTGTCTGCCAGAATAGGATTTGGCTAAAGCTGAGGTCTGTTCCGGCTACTTATTTCTTTGTGAGTCAGCTGTAATGAGATTGACCTTACTGCGGCTTTGGCCCTTGCCTGTCACTGGCAATCGCATGGTTGACCTCCATGGACAGGATCCAAGGATGAGACTCAAACCGCCACATAAAATACTTCAAAAAATGTATCAATGGATGGAGCCAAAGTTCTGAAAGTAGCCAAAGAAACAAACACCTGCAGTGGCAGTGGCAGTGGCAGTGGCAATGGCAGTGACAGTTGCAATCTACATCTTTGTTGCCGATGCAATTGCTGTACGGCCGTTGGCAGAGTCATAAATTTTGATAAATGAAGTGGGGTGCCGCCGTGTCGCCAGCTAGTTATCAATGTTGTCATTGTCCGGGCTGAAGCTGAGGCTGAGGCTGAGTCTGTCTATCCGTCCTTCCTGTTTCGTCCATGTTTGGCAGAGATCCAAAAAAGCAACACCCACCCAATGATTGTTGCTGCTGCTGGGATACCCTTTCTATAGCCAAAAGGTCTCTTTGCCCCTGAAGAGCATCCAAGTTTGGCTGCTCCCGTTTCGTGAGTGGGATGCCTTTGCCTTTGCCTTTCCTTCTAGTTGGCTTTTCAATTTACTGTTTGTTTGCGTTTTTGCTATGGAATTTCCCATTGTTGCATTGCGGTTGTTGCAATTTCTGCTTCTCTTGCTCCTTCTGCTCACCTGTACAAATGATGCTCATGCATATGCAACAGCTTCTGAAACGCTGCATAAATCATACGCAGCGTTGCACGCGGAGCGAACGTTTCCGCTTCCTACGTTAGGGGGTAGCAGCAGGAAGGATCAAGGGGGCTGTACGTTACCCCTTTTATTGACTTTTTCTGGCCACCTGGGCAAAGTATGAATTAACCAGAGACAGAAGAGACAAAGAGATTGGTGCCAGATTTATGAGTAGCACACGCTCTGGCATTGACCTTTGCCGCAACTCTTTTTCTGTTTCTGTCGTAATCGGTGCTATTAATTAGGTATTTATTTTCATATGTGAGAACAGGTTCGAGATCACTGGTGATTTCAGGCGGTAAAAAGTGGTAGGCAAACTGCAGACTGCGAGAATCCCATGAATGATATAGTGGTCCAATCTGTCTGATTTCAGACGCAGAAGAGATTCTAGTTTGGCTATAAGCAGTAGAAATGGCTATGTCAGCTCGCCCGTTCATGCTGATCAAGAGGATACATATGTATCCACATAATGAGTCAATCCTTGCGGCAGCCTAAAGATCACAGCAGCTCGGGCATTTAAATAACCAAATAATTTCACCCTTACTGTAGCTTACTACGGGAACCCCAACAATTTCATTGAAATCTATTTTGGTGGCAATCAAATCTAGTTCTGTGATCTTTAATATAAACTTTGCGGGTTGTGGGGCTGCCGCTGTTTCGTGTTGGTTGCAATCAGCTCTGAGAAATTGCCAATCGATTTTGAAACGCCAGACGGCGTCGGTCTTTGGCCAAAATGTCTTTTTCCCTCTCTAACGCTCTAACGCTCTGCGGCTCTACCGCTCTACGCTCTGTTTGTATTTGTGGAAAGAAAAACACAAATTTTGTTTTGATGATTGCCGAAGACAATGAAATGGCAATCAAAGTCACGTGCCACCCATCGCCAGCTGCAAAAAGTTGCATTTAAATTCGCATGTTCGAAGGGGAAAATGAAATAAAGGAGGGGGAGAAATATGGGAGAGGAAAGAAAAGGAACGGAAAAACAGAAGCTAAGGTAAACATCTATTTTCGCAATTATTCGTTTTGATTGCCGGGAACAAATGGTTCGATCGGATGCCGAGACCCAGACCCAGACCCAGAACAGATCAGAGCCCAAAGAGAACAGGCATGACAATGGCATGCCAAAAGCGTGTCCGCTGTGCTCATTAGCCCTATTAGTGTCAGATAAGACACATTTACCGGATTTCATCTCTTGTTCTTCTTTATTTGATTGTCATGACCCTGACCCCCACTTACCTTTGTTGCTGGGTCCGTTGGCCGTCTGCAGCGAAGACATGGGTATGGCCAGGCAATTGCGCGCTGGGGCCGGCACTGCCAGTGCCAGATCCTGTGGCGGCTCGGAGCGCGGACATGGCGTGTACGCAATCTTGCTGCCACGTCCGGGCGTGGGACTGACCCGGGCATGACGGCCACCGGTGACGGTGCCTCCGCTGCCGCGTTCGCTCATCTCTCCCTCGCACTCACTCCCTTACTGAGCGGATAAATGCATATTGCAGCGGCATCCGCTCTGTCCCAGAGCTGCGAGTGGACAAGAGGAGCAGCAGCCCTGTAGTTGACTTATGACATGTGGCAGTGGTGTGGCATGGCAGCCTCAGCCGCAGCCTCCTTCCGGCTCTTGTGTGTGTCGATTCCAGGCAGTTTACGTTAATTCTAATGCATGGATTCCAAATATCTTCGTGGGGCGAAGGGTGGCTTTTAGCGCTCGGAATAGCCTGAACTTTTGCATTCAATTGGCGGAGGCTGGGTAAGGACTGCGACCTGAGTGCACTCGTGAATAGCTTGCGGATGAGCTGGTGAAGGGGTGCGGTGTGGGGTTGTGGCACCTGACCGTGAGCAAGGCTATGGATAACACACGCGACGCAAGGACAAGGACACGGGGATACAGCCAGAAGCAGCGACAACAGCAACGGCAACGACAACGACAACGACAACAAATCGAAACTTTACAAAATCCAAAACTGCACTCTACTTCACTCACTGTCAATGCAACGCCAACGGCAAAACGGGGCTACACCAACAACATCCGCTACATCCACGTGCGACCAGTCGACTTGCACTGCTCGATGTCCTGTTGACGACTGAGACGAAGGCGGAAAGTGGAAGTGCAGCCGCAGACACGACACGGACGTTCGGTGGGAACCAGAAGACGAAAAGGCAGAGGAAGACGACAGCTTCTCGTGCGGGCATAAAAATAACACGATGCCAAATGCCGACGACAACGCCGACGATGACACCAATAACAACGACAAAGGCCGAAGCAAAGCAAAACAAACAAAATACCCATTCAACCCCCCAACCCATCCATCCCCAACCCCACCTTACAAATATGCGAGACTCTCTATCGCTTAGCATCCATCCTCCACGTTCTTTCTCTACATGTAGTTAGTATGACTGTAAGAATCGGCAAGTACATACGGATGTAAAAAGTGCAGAAAAGCTTTTGGGCACTGTTAACTTTTCAGAATAGCTTTTCGACTCTGTTAGCGTTGAAGAAAAGCTTTTCGGCTCTGATGTTCCGGTTTCTATCCTGCGTCCTGTCCTTGCTTTTGTGGAAATACACAAACACACATGAAATTCAGACGTAGTACAAATGTCATGTCATGTAACATGTAATGTATATTTAATGATGGCGGTGGTGATGGCGGAATTCCATCACGTATACGCAATGTTGTACTGCAGTAGGTTGGAGTGCAGAATATCTTGTATTCATTTCTTTAATCCCTATAAGAAACATTTTAGGGCAACAAAATCACAGACTCCGTCTGGATGGTTCATTTTCTGCATATTTTCCCAATGATTCAGTACGAAACAAGCCATGCCCACACCGCCGAAAACGATTTGTCAAATAAAAAGTTCACTTTCTCATTTAATTTGTATATTCTGCTTTTATTGGTTTTAGTTCTTGCCTGTTAAGTAGAATAGAATTATTATTAAAATTGTTATGTTAGATTCGTTTCGGTTCCTGCTTGCTCTCAGATCACGCGGATCGAGTGTGGAATTAGTTGTGGCATTTGACTCTGTTTGTGGCTAACTCTGATCTGATTATGGGCAGCGCTACCACCCTAATACTTTTCGCATGTCTCTTGAGAAGTTAGTTGATACAAACGGCTTCAGTTCCGGTTTTTGGATATTATTTTCGATCAGTTAAATTACAATTTAGGGCTTAATAGTTACAGTTCATATAGTTATGTTTCAGTTGAGTTCTTTCCTATGGGTGAAATTATAGTTTTGATTCGGTTTTAGGTCTTTTGGTGTGACTATATATGTTAGTATGTAGTTATGACTGCAGCTGTACTGTTGCACTGCACATTGTGGTAGGTAAAGCTTTAGGTATTTCAATATCGATACTCGTTATATACTCGTTTAACAATTATGCTCACTTAGGGCTAAAACATTGGAATCGGATGTCGCAGAGACACTGTAGCTGCTCATTCTGTTTCTTTTTTGTTTTCTTTGAGTTGGAAGAAAAATTCAATCAATTGTTGCTGTCTTCAGATCGCCGGAAAAACCCGGTACATGTTCTCAGTGAATGTGTTTGAAAAAGTCCGTATATATATGTTTATGTGTGTGTGGTGCGTGTGTGCTGACAGAAATAAAACAAAAACCTGTATTAATAATACTGAAAAAATATATAAAATATATTCCTTGTGTGTTTTAAGATTATTTTCTGATTACCCAAAAGAATATTTAAATCAAGCCATGGAACAATTACCTATCACTAAATTTTATACACACTTTATATTTACTCAAAATGCTTTAGTATCTATATGTATATCATTTGTTGCATACCCTATAATATCCATATACATATATCGTTTAAAATTGGATTCGTTCGAGGCCTAAACGTACTTTCCACACATATTCGGATATCAAATCTATAACACGTCCGACAACCAATTCAAAGAGTTCAAAGAACTGAAGGAATCGTTCAATTTCGGTATCAATATGGGGTTATACAGGATTCGATTATTCTCGTAGACATTTAGTGCAGACATTCCAAATTGGGGAAAAGTGCGGAACGGGCCTACTACTTGCCTGGGTTATAGGTACATACGGTTATGGTATATTGGACATCAAGAATAACGTTCATATTTCGATATACATATGTAACACATTTACTATATATAGACGAATTTCTTCATGGTGAAATCTCTTGTTAGGTGGTTTATTAGGCATACATTACATGTATTACTTTTTAAATTCTTATCGCTTTAAAATGGAGTGCGCTTATGGCGTGCCTGGGGGTCTCTCCAGTTCCTGTTCGGGGGCTGGCCGCAGATCCTCGACAGTCCTTAAGTCCATGCCTTTATACGAGTATGTATGGACTATGGCTACGCTTAACTTAATTAACTTGACTTTGGAACTCGTGCTCGTCATCGACCACAGCAAAGGCAAACACACAAGAGTACAGTACTGGGAACAGTCTCCTTTTGGCCAATTCGTATCAATGAGAGGGGATGATGAAGCTGTGTGTCTGTAGAAATGCTTGTAAGCCAATCTAGAAACCAGAAAAGTTCCCAACAAAAAACACAAAATAAAATAAGAGATTTTTTTGCAAAAAAAGAAAACGACAATTTGTTGTTTTTTGTTTCGAGGTTTTTAAAATGTTTGTGTATTTTTTTCAAAGAAATTTCTGTTTGTTCTTGTTGTCTATTTGTTTTCTGATGCGTTCTTCTTCATGTTCTGTTGCAATTTTTACAATATTCGTAAATATATATATATATGTATATTTATCATTGTTCATATATATTTATGAATATATAGATATAGGCGCAGATTCTTTTGTTTTTTTTTTCATGCCCCTCAAAATATTGTAAGTTGCTAAAAACATATTTTTTGCTGTTGCATATTTTAACAATTTTCGGTTGTGTTTTCTTTTTAAATAGTATTTCTTTTAATTCTTTTGCCTTTTGTTTTGCAAACGAAAATAAAAACTGATGCACGTTTAGAATTGAAACGTTGTGAAATCGGGAAATCCAGCACTTCCGCTGCATACTTTCGAGGGAATGGATCCCCGCTGCTCTGACTGTACCGGCCTGGGCCGTTGCTTTTGTTAGAACAATTACATTTTCATTCCGAGTTTAACCATTTTTAGAGATTTGAAAAAATTCGTGTTTGCCATTTGCCTCTGCAATTTGCTTAGATTTTGTGTTATAATTTCATTGTTTTAAAACGCACAAATTTTCGCTACAAAATGTTTTCATTTTGGTTTGTTAAAAAAAGTTATAGAAAAGTTTTTGTTTTTTTTTTCTTGTTTTTGTTTTTTTTATATCGTTAGCGCAAATGGTGTTTTTTTTATAGTTTCTTCTTTGTTGCCCTTCAGCGACCTGTCCAAAGTCAAGCAAACAATAAAAGATCAAATTTCCCTTAATTATTATATTATAGAAAACACGCAAGATTTGTGTGTTCTTTTTATAACGTTCAAGTTATACTCACAGTTGATTTATGCAGTGGAGAAGAGTTAGAGTTAGCATTGGAAAGAGATGCTTGGATCAAAGTGGGATGGTGGGTGGGTGGCGAGGTATGGGGGTGTGTGTGTGTGACATCCCGACGATTTCGGTTTAGTTCAGAGAAGGAAACAAGGTTTTCGATATTAAATTAAATTAAAACCAAGTACAGTTGTGTACAAGTGACAGTTTGCCTTGGTCGCGCAGACTTTCTTCTTTTCTTCGTTCATTAGGCAGCAGTACACAAAGAGAAAGATAGATAGACAGATAGATTGATAGATTGATAGTTGTTGTTGTAAGGTTGTGCAAGGTTAGTGTGGAGACAGAGCGGGTAGGTTAAAGCTTGCGATTTTCTGTGGGTGCCAGGGATGCCAGGTTCTTGCCGACTGGTTTGAATTCCCTTAAACTTAAACCTTTACGTTTATATATTAGAATATATGCTAAGCTTAGTTGTTGGCTCTGTGTCCTTTGTCTAAGTTTGATTTGGTGATCGTGCTTCTATCGTTTGCATTTTGTTTTACATTTAAGACAATTGTCTTTGCATTTTTCTAGTTTTGTTCATATGTATAATTTATTTATAAATATATATTAGTATATATAGCTGCTGCTTCTTCTCTTCTTTGATGCTGCTTCTTCGCCATCGGCTTTGGTTGTTCTCAAAAGTTGTCCTATTCGGGAGCCGCCGCTGTTGTTGCCGCTCCCCTTCTCCATAATTCTTCCTTCCTTATATATGTGTGTGTTTGATGAAATCGTCTTCTTCCTGCTCTTCGTCTAGCTCTTCTTCCGCTTCGTCTCGCATATAAATATTTAATTTATATTTCTTTATAATAAAATTATATTACCTTTATTAGTATTGTATTTGTATGTATATATAGATTTTCCTTTGTATTTATATATATATATATAATAGTAGTAAATATTTTTGGTTGCTTGTTGTTGCTGCCTTATACATATACTACAGAAATGTGTATTTTAGTTGCTTTTTGCTTTGGGGAGCGTTTGCTTTGCTAAATGTTAAATCTCCTCATATATGTAGATGTATTTCTTTGCTTAAGTCTGCTACAAATATCGCCGACAAATCAGCTGTCTACCAAGGACCTTCGGACTGGGATCCTGCTGGCCCTCGAAGAGCCCCCAAAAATATGCCTCTTTTGCTGCGCGCCAGGCATATGTATGTATGCGTTTGCATATAAGTCGCATATATATACATATATATATATATATATATATGGAACGTGTATATATATACATATATATATACCATTGTTTTGGTTTTAAATTTAATTTTATATCGAAAATGTATTTGTAGTTGGTTTTCTTTTTGTTTTTTTTTTTTGTAATTTTTATTTGGTTTTATTTTCTTTATATTTATTAATTTTAAATTTAAATATAATTTAATAAGAAGAATTTGTTGTTGTTTGATTTTACATTATTTATAATATATATATGTTGTATTTATAATATATTTTACTTCTTGTTGTTCTGACATGTCTGTGTGTATGTGTGTTGGTGTTGGTGTTGGTATTGGTGTGCTGTGTAAATGTGAGGGTGTAGTTGTGGTTGTGGTTCTGGATGTGGGTAGTGTGTCTATATAAACTTTGCCAGCTTGCAAAAATTTTCGAATATTCTTTCTTTAACAGTTTTTTATTTTTGAGTTTTTATTTGCTGTTTGTTTAGCTTTTATTTTATTTTATTTTTATTTTCTCTCGCAACGAAATCGACAAAAATTTTGTTAATACCTAAACACAGTTTGGTTTTGTTATCCATTAGCTACAGATTCGAGTCTTCTTCTTGTTCTTCTTAAAACGAAAATTGAGAAATGCAAAAGGCAGCCGCTTCAGTTGTCGTCGCCAGATGGCGCCGACGCCCGAGCGGAGGGGGGGCCCTCATGCGGCTGCTGCTTTTGCCTTCTTCTCCCGATACTGCGTGCTTGTGCTTGTACTTGTTCTTCTCGTTTAGTATTTCTTGATAACATGCGATTTACTTCTGGTAATTGTAATTGTTGTTCTTTTAAACGGTGACTTCATTAAATTGTATGTTGTTCTTGTTGTTGTTTGGTTGCATTACAAATTTGTTTGTTGGTGTGTAATTTTATCAGGACTTTTTGGTTGATGTTCGTTCATGTGTGTTGCTTGTTTAAATTTGCATTTGCTTTTACTTTTGCTTTTGCTTTTGCGTTTGCGTTTCTTTAAGTGTAGGTTTCATTTGTATTAAAGTTTCTTAAATGTTTTTTTGCTTCTTCTTCCTCCTCTTCATGTTGCTTTTTGTTGTTGTTGTTGTTTTTTGCTTAACTCTTTGTTGTTTTGTTTTATGTTTTGTTTTTAAGATCTTTTACTGGGGTCCATAGCAACAGCGTGGCGCGATGTTATTGCGCACAGCTACAGTCTTCGTCAACATCTTAAACAAATAGAAAGGCTTAAAAAGAAATAATTTAACGCTTCACTTCGATGTCATCATGGTCACGAACTCTGTAACGAAAGGAACGAAAAAAGTGTATCGATTAGTATGGAAATTCTCTACGACAATTCTCTACGATCTCCGACGGAGAACACACGTTAAGTAGAGCAGGCACTGAGGCAGCACAAAAAACATGGACGAGTACTAGTTAAGTTTGTCATTGGGATAGTAATAAATTAAAGAGAAATATTCTATTTTGCCTTGTCAACATGAGGTGGCAGCAAGTGCAGAACTTGACACAGCAAATCACATATCGACCAGAGCTTAGTGCTGTCATTAACCTTCTACTAAATTAAGACAGCAATTAATCAGCCCAACAAGCAGTGCAACAGCAACAACACCCTGTGGTGTGGACGGGGTACAGAGGCAGGCAGCCAATCAATAAGACAAACGAGTCAGTCACGAGACGCCCGATGAGAACACTTCGCAGCAACACACCCACACGCACACCCACACACAGACTGGCACATAAAAGTGTAGCCAGGGCAGATTTACTAAGTGCAAAGACTCGGAGATTATAGAATCTCTTTCGCTCTTCCGAAAATAGAAATCAGACTGGCAGAGACAGTTCCCAGAGAGTGCTCTCACGCAAGTTTCGGGAATTGTTTCCACTTTGTTTGTCGCGTCAAACGAAGAGTGGCAATAGCTCACCTTTCGTCAACTACACCTTGAGAAGAGAGCGGAGAGCAGAGCCAGCAGAGACAGCAGCTCGAACTGTGGAAGAGGGAGAGGCAATGACAGAGTCACAAGCAGAGACTGCCGGAGTAGCGGAAGAGGCAAAGCCAAGCAAACTCAGGCAGCGGCAGCGGCAGAATTCGCTGCTGCGAACGCAATATAAAGACTTCCCTGCAGACTGCAGCCTCTGCAGCAGCAGATGCGACACAGTCGATAAAAAAAGTTTTGCTTCATTGACTCAATCAATGCCTGATAATGGGGAGCAAGACGAAGTGGTAGTGACGGTGCCAGGCTCTTCCTTATGTACATGGTAAATGGTGTGTGTGTGCTTGTGTGTGTCCCCAATTTATCAGGTGTTTGCATTTTTCTATTTTTAACAAGAGAAATAGCTGTTCTCTGATACTGCTACTGCTGCCGCTGCCGCTACCGCTGCCGCAGACGCTGCCAACTGTTCTCGCTGATTGCACTTCTTCCTCTTCTTCTTGTGCTCTGCATTCTTCAGATATTTGAACGAAGGCACAACAAGAAAGAGGGCGTGGGACGTGTAATTAGCCAGATTGCCTCTGGCCAGGGGTCAGGGACTTTGAATGTCCGCAACTATGGGCTTATCGGAGTACTCCTCAAGGAGTATTCCTGTCCCAAAACTGTGGAACACACCCATCTAATAAAGAAAATCCATTTTCTTGGTGGTCATAAAAGGTTTAAAAATAAAACGTTATTGGAATGGAGAACGCACAGAACCAAAGAATGTTTGTGGGCCAAAGTTCAGGCCCGCCCGGAAATGGGCTTACCCAGAATTTTGCATACCCGCGACACACCCCCGCCGCTCCTCGGATAGACCTTGACATTTGCCACGGGAAGCTCGCGCCCCTTTTGATTACATCTCCGTTCGAAAAACATCAGCCCACAGCCCACAGCCCATTTGGGGGCGATTATTGGGGATTCTCGCGAGTCGAGTCCGCGGCCGGTTGGCGAGCAATTAAAATGAAATTAGACCCGATCGCGTTTCAACCTATTCCATCTGCCGCGCCCACTGCTGCCACTGCTGCCTCTGCTGGACGACTATCGCTCGTGCTTAGCAAATTTTCATGAATTTTCTTTCCGCCTTTTGGCAAGCTCCCTCCACCACGATGCTTGGCGATTTTGTGGTTCTGGTGTTTATCTTTCTTCGCTTTGTTTATATATACTCTCCCCGATCACCGCCGCCCCTGTCACCCTCCCTTGGGCATGGCCTTGCAGGTGAGAGAGGGTATACTACAGGCCCATAACTCTTGCCTAAGGCCCTGCAACCGACTCGATTGGTGGACACCACAATATTGCTATAGGTTTTCAGCAAACAAATCGCTAGTTTGTACAGGATTTTTATTTAATTGGTCTATTTTGAGGGTACCCAAAGCTTCGGTATATTTTTAATTTCTTTGTGGCAAACGCCCACGCTTCGTCCCTTGCCACGTTGCTGCTGGGCTAATGTTTAATTTGTTTCTTCATTGTATTTTGTTAAACATTTTATTTGATTTCTGACTTGAGGCTGTTGGTCATTTTTTGCCGCTGCCATTGCTGCTGCTGCTGTTTTTCAGCCAGCTCCCTTTTTGCTTTTCTGACAACATTTTTATATTTGGCAAGGGGCCAAGTAAGTCTCATTCCCCTGCCCCAATACTTGGATGTTCTCCCACACACACACACACACACACGGTCATTGTTTCCACCATATTTATATATGTATATTACCCCTTGCAAAATGTCCAAAGGGGTGTCGCAGGAAATGGAGATGGGGGCCGGCCCCTGTACTGAAGCCGCAAGACAACAATAAAGACTTTGGTTAATTGGCAATAAGCGAAATGGCCACCAGCCACCAGCCGCTGCTGACTGAGAGAACGATCCTCAGAATTGCAAAATTTGTATTTAAATATATTTTATTTTATTTCTTGTTTCTTCCTCTCGGTTGCCCCCTGCCTCCCTCTGCTCTACTGGTTAATCATTTAAATGTGGAATTTACGCGCGACATTTATTTTTGCTTTTAAAAACATTTCAATTTTCAGCAAAAGACATAAAAAAAGAACAAATTACAGATTGGGCTAATTGGAGGGGGAGGGGAGATGTTTCAAAAGAGGAAAGTGTCGTAGCAGGCAGTCCTTTGGGCGTTCATTCTCTATAGCAGTCGGCTTTTTGATTGACAAAGTGGATATCCCGCCGTATAGCTTTAAGGATGGTTATTGTTATTTTCGATTCTCAATTCTAAATCTGATCTGATTCCCCTGAATCTCTGCTAAATGGTTTCCCCTGAACCTCATCACGATCATTGACTAGATCATCATTTCTGTTGGCATTTCCATCTCTTCTCTCGTTTCGTAGAACCTGATGTTTCAAACTGTTTGCTATTTTTATGTATTTTGTTCATAAATTACTTGTGATTAATCTATTTGATCCGAAAAATGCTTGCAGAGGCACCAAACACGATTTCTATTTGAACTTGAAGCATACTCTTATATACCAGAATATACATTGATATACATAGGTACATATACATATATGTACATATATAAAGATCAGTGCGATTGTCCGATTTTAATAGCTACTTTGGCGGATTGGCTCACAGTGTGCTCACAACAAAAGGAAATTTCAGGGAAGAGACCGGAATGGGAGTGGGCATAAGATTCTATTCGAAAACTTGTTCGATTTTCTTCAATTTTTTGTTGTTTTTGTTTTATTGCTTTTTCCTTTTTGATGATCATGATGATTGCTTTGTGTTGTTTTCCCTCACGGTCCCTTCTCCGCCGACGCCGACGCGCTTTTCACCAACACGTTCCTTCGTTTGCTCAATTGAAAATTCAATTTTCGAGCAATTAAAAAATTACGAAGAACACACAACACAAAACACGAAAAATTCGTATAAAATACTGAGAGATGCTCATTTGTTTTCTATATACTTTTCGTGATCGCCAAGCGTATGGCCGGCCACGTGAGTCAGAGCGGGACAAGGCGAGTGATCATGTGCATCGGATGACACAACCAAGTGCCGCACAGCGACTCGGTCATGACTCAAATGGGATATACATATGTCACAGATGAATCTTTGGTGAAACAATGGCACACCGATACAATACAATACAATTAGTGGGCCAAAGCCCGCACGCAACCCAAACAAATTGCAACCCCCGTGCAGTGCCCCCGTGCAGTGCCCTCGTCAGTCGGCTCTCCGCACTCACCTTCGTAATTGACCTGACCATCACCATCGATATCAGCCTCGCGGATCATCTCATCGACCTCCTCGTCTGTTAACTTCTCGCCCAAATTTGTCATCACGTGACGCAGCTCGGCCGCTGAGATGAAGCCGTTGCCGTCCTTGTCGAACACTCTGAAGGCTTCTCGGATCTCCTCTTCGCTGTCGGTGTCCTTCATTTTGCGTGCCATCATGGTAAGGAATTCTGGGAAATCAATGGTTCCGTTGCCTGTGCGGGGGAAATAATGAGATTATCAATTAATCAATTCGTTTGTTTGCCTGCTCTCGGGGAACATCATTATAATAATTTTAGCCCACAAACGGGATTAGGATTAAGGCAAAGTCTCTCACTCTTTTTTTCCAGCGGCTGTGTACACTGCTTAAAGCCTTGTTCTGCTTCGCTCACCTTCTCGGCAAATCCCTGGCATATTTCAAATTTGCCTAAGCCCCAGACAAACTTATTCCAACCCCATCCCCACCCACCACCCACCACCCAACTGGGCTATATCTGGCCTGGGCACACGTGTGCCGCTTCAAAGATAAGCCTGGCTAAGACTCTTTCTGTCAAATCACTCTCTCTCTCTGTCTCTGTCTCTCCCTCGCTTATCTCCTTTGGCCCTGGTCTGGCGGAATGAAAATTTGCTAAAGAATTTACCAAACATTTTCCAGAGGGGCTTTCCGAAGCACGAAAAAAAGTCAAACACAAATGAAGTGGTTGAACCGAAATTCTTGTTATACTAATTGAAAAAGTTTCTGTTTAAAGTTGGTAAATAGTTTTGAACAGCGATAATGCATCCAGAAGGAGCAACTTTTGGCCTTAATTGTTATTGACTGACTCTCGACCAGGCCAGGCCAGGCCAGGACAGGCCAGGCCGGGCCGGGCCCTGACTCTTTCGTCTATAAAATGGTAAGCATAATAAAAAACATGAGAAAATGTTCGCCATCCAAATGGAGTATCATTTTGATGTGTATTTTTACGACTCGTACTTTCCCGAGAATGGCTTCTATCCGGGTCAAAAACTTTTTAGATATGATTGCTGAAAACAAAATGGGGATTCAGCGCTCCTTTGAGCTCAAGCTGAACTTGTTTTCTCAAGTGGAATTTAGATTTAATGGCAAAGATATGCAGAAGGAGAAGGAAGGAAAACAAAGGAGGGTTAAGGGCTAAGGGTTAAGGGTTACCACAAGTCCTTCAGACACTGAAATTGATGGTATTTGCACCCTAGCGAAACCTCGAGGGAAATCTATTCCACAAATAAATCTGTTCGTCGATCCAAACACCTGAGGCAACCTGCCACAATTAGAGGCTATAAAAAAAAGCGCAAGGAAAGGAAATCGAATCGCATTTAATTGATCTAAAACAAATAAATAATGCTTGCCCAAGTTCAAACGGAAAAATAACAAATTAACAAGCAATCCACATTCGATTCGAATTCAATTTGCGGATTCGCCAATGAAATTTTCATAAATACGAAATAAGTACAACAAAAGTTGCTATGGCACTTGAGGCTGGCTAATTTAAGTATTATTATTATACAATTCAATTCGGCAACATAGAAATCCAAAAATATATTCCTTCAATAAAGTATCGACGGGTGGGCATCGGCATCGGCATCGACATCGGCTTCGGCATCGACTTCGGTTCATTTCTGTTTCGATTTTGGGATTTTGTTGGGATTTTGTTGGGTGGCCGCCGGCGGGCGCTTGTTTATGATTCTATTTAAAACATTTGACGCGATTTCTGTTGCTTTTGGCTTTGTCGATAGGAATTCCCCAAGAAAAAAGAAAGAAACCAAACCAAATACCAGAAGAAACCCCCGCAACCGCCACCGCCCCCGCCCCCCACACAGAGACAGACCACAAATCGAGACAGACACAAATCATTGAGAAATTTGTTGCCATTTTTGTTAGACGCTTCTTAGACCGGGCCCGCAGAAGAGCCCCAGCAGAACCAATTATGATGATCCCCGACACGATGATGATCATAATGATGATGGGCCATGTCTGGCGAGGTTTTCGGTTTCCATTACGCCTTCAGTTCTTTCGCCTCACTCGGGTGATTCCGCAACGTAGTGCAAAAAATTTTGCAGACAATTTACAATTTTAATAAGTTTTGCTTCCCTCTGGTGCTGCTGCTGCTCTCTGCAGTGGCATTGCTAAATTTAGTTTGGGGGCATCCATTCCAATACGCCAGCCCCAATACCCCCGCCTCGTGCCGCACTCTATAAATAACACATGGTGATTCCGTTGGTCTGTCATCTGTCCCCCCACCCCCTACCCGTCCCCGTCTCGACGGGTCTTGCCATTTTGTTCCACTCTCTCAATTTTATTTGTATATTCGCTGGACAATACCATTTGCATGCAAAACTCCCTCCCGCCGCCGTACACCCTCTGGAATCTAATGCGGTCGTTTGTATGCAACACGGAACGGGCACGGAGGACGGGGACTGCGTCTGAGACTGGGCACTGGGTACTGGGTACTGGGGCTGGCCATCGTCAACGGGCCGGGAGACGACGCCAACAAAATGTTAAGTAATGAATGTTTAATGTTTCCGTCAGTGTCTGTATTTCTTTTTTTGGAGTGGGAGGAGTGGGCCTTCGTTAGTGGGACACACGAGTGGGTGGAGTCGCTGGTGATTCGTCCACGTCTATAAGATCTGATCTCCTACATCTGATGGGGAGGCCTTGAGGGAGGTAGGTTCACCTACAGAGCAGGTCTCCTTCGGGAAAAATATCACCAGCTACGAAGTAGATCCTGGCTTAGTCGAAGCTGCCCGCTAAAAGCATAAGGATTTTCTTGAATGGGAGGACAATTTGCCACCCAACAAAGTTGCCAAAAAGTTGACTCCCAAATGACAGCCCCCACAAACCAAACCAATTTCAGCTCTGATAAACAGTTAAGCAGTCAAGTGTTGCTACCCCTTAAGCCCCCTCTTTTCATGCTCTCTTTCCCCAACGACAGTCCTTCAGGAGTCTGCGCTGCTGTGCAGAAATTGTGCAGATTTTGTCCTGGATATTTTCATGCACATGCGTGCAAGAGAAGCGACAGGATAGCACACACAGAGAGACAGAGAGAGAGAGAGAGAGAGAGACTTGCAAAAGAAGAAGGACGGAGACTTGAATGAACGGAGAGAGCGAGAGGGTTACAGGCAGCCTCCTGCTGCAGGCAAATACAATTTTTGTTGCTTTTTGTTGTTTCTGATTTACTTGTTACGCTTTCCTCTCTCATTCTTCTTGTGCAACAGAAGAGCCATGTATGATTAGGCAGACAAACACAAGGACAGAGACAGAGAGGGAGAGAGAGACGGAGTGTGTAAGCGAAAACCGTGGGAGGGAGCAGGATATGGCCTAGTTTAATATATTGGCCACTAACAATTTAATGGCACTTTAAACGCACCGCCAGACAAAGTTTAGACGAGCGGAATTTGTAATCTGCACAAACTTTAGAGAGCCGCAAAATGTTTTAATCAACAACAACAAATACGAGTATGTTTAAAATTAATTAAAATGTGGAACTAATTACCCTCCTCGACTGTCATTGGAACTTCATTAAGCTTAAAAAAAAAAGGCCACATGGAACCACTCTCCCCCTCTCTCCCTCCACCGTTGGTGCCTTCTAGTTCTCGGCGAAAAGGTGAAAAACCCCGCAATAAAAACGGGCGACACATATTCAATATTTGGCGCGAGGCGCCTGTCGCTCGATTTGCCCCACGAATCGGTTAAATATACAGAAAGTGTACCAAAATAAAAACCGATCTTCCTCTTCGGCAAAAGAATGTGTGTGTTTCGGTTACACCAAAAGCCTGTCTAACGGAACAACCACCTTTTGTCAAAAACAAAAACCAGGAAAAACAAAAAAACACACACAAAACAAAATTCTGACAGCCGCCGCTGCCAAAGACAAGACAAGACAAGAGCCAAAATATTTCAGTCATCTATTTTTAATGCCTATGACGTGTTTTTGTTGCATATTTTTAGCCGACAAGATGATTTTTCCTTTCTCCCCATTGTTTGCCGTGTATCGCGGGTCTGATATGTGTCTGGGATTAGGCCAGAGAACGGCAATAGATTTGGCCAGAAACGGGTTAAAGGGGGATTCGACTGGTTCGTCGCTTGCCCAGGCCGAAAGACTTGGGAACCCTTATTTATAAATAGACGGGGACCTGGCTATGGCCCATGTCTATCCCAAATGCAGCTTATAATCCCCATCTACCATCTACCATCTCCCGCCCACTTACCATCGGCATCGACCTCGTTTATCATGTCCTGCAGCTCGGCCTCTGTGGGGTTCTGTCCCAGGGAGCGCATGACTGTTCCCAATTCCTTTGTTGTGATGGTGCCATCGCCGTCTTTGTCGAATAGCGAGAATGCCTCTTTGAACTCGGCGATTTGTTCCTCTGTCAGCTGATCGGCCTGGAAAGATGCAACGAAACACGGAACCGGTTAGAAGAACGTTTCATAATTTCACTTAATAAAAGCTGCTAATCCAAACGCACCATTTTTATATATAATATTTCGATATATCTTTCGAATGCGAGCACAACTTTTTGTTTCTACTATAAATTTGTTGTTTCCAAACTCGGCACAACTTTCAGAATGAATTTTCAACGAGAACTACGATGGGAAAGGGGTTGCGAATGGGAATGGGAATAGGAATGGGGTTGGGGATTTCAATGTCATATGCGAAAACGTCTCAACGAGTACAAAATTAGGAATAACAAAAGACGAAAAAGGAGAACAATTGTACTTTGTTTGAATAATTTTGCGTATTGTCGACTGCTTGTTTGCAAGTCGAATCGAGATACAATTGTATCTGTGTATCTATGCAATGGTATCTCAAAAAAAGGTGTTAAGTATCCGCTGAATCCACAAAAATCTTGACGTCAGCGCTACTGAATAAACGAAACTGCAGAGGTAGAGCGAAAAGCGAAATGGCAAGACGACACCCAAAACCGTTTTGTTTTTTATTCCTTCCATCATTTTTATTTTTTATTTTTATTGTCATACGAATGATGAGTGACAAGAGACGTGCCAGTTGTCAGGGTCTCGGGCAGGAAACGATCTTGCAACGTCTCATCATGCTCGAGAGGATGAAATTATTGTTTATCCGTATATAATTTCCATACTTCACTTCATATAAAAGTGAGCAAGCATTCGCGCTCAGGCGATAGGCTGTTTTTTTTTATTAATATATTATCATTATTCATGAGGCAAAAATGCAAAAACAAACTTTGACTTTGCGTCAGAGGATGACGTAGACAGATTTGTTCAAGCTGACGATTGCAAAGGCACGGATCAGGGCACTTGATGGCTTTACGATCGTAAAATACTCGGAAGAAGGGTCTACCGATCCATCCTAGGATAGTGGATGTTTGGAAGTAATAGATCTCTGGAATCCACAAGTACATAGAAATGTACTTGAAAATATCCCCCTCCCAGGCATATCTAATCATATTTGGTAACAATTTTTTGCCCTCAACTCTAGCACATTTCAAGGTAAAATCAGCCCCGACCACGCCCCGTCGGTATGCGCCCACTATCTTGTATAACAAGCGACAACTACAACTATGAACTACCATAGAAATCCGATATGCCGGCAGGGCCGAACATTTTTATGGACAACTTCCGTCTGATTCTGGCCATAAGAAAGTGCTCGAGGGAAGGCTGGGAGGGAAGGCAGCCCATAACCCACTAAAGTCAAGCCAAATCAGCAATTGCCAATGGAATTATAGCGCCCCTTGATCGTTGGCTTTATCTAATCGGGAAAGCAAAGTCAAGAAATTAAGTGCTGCTTTTGGGTTTGCACCTGTTTTGGACCAGAGTTTGTCGCGTTGGCGTTGGCGTTGGCGTCGTGCGTTCAATTGAATTTTGTTTGGCTTATCGCTCTCGGCCCTCCTGCAGATAAAAAATGTTTCAGCAGCGTTATGTCATTGCGGGGCATGACTAAGCCACCCAGCCCCAGCACCAGCCCCAGCCCAATCCCAATCCCCGCAGCTCGGCGCAGATTAAAGCACAGCATTGGGGCTCTCTCCCACTCTCTCGAAATGGTAGCAAACAACAACAGACCCCACCCACCCAGCAGATCCATTAATGGCAATCCGTGGCGCGAGAGGGTTGGGGAATGGATACCTAATTGGTAGCACATTTGTATGCACAATCACACGCCCACAGCTCAGCGCTAGGGGGGATGACACATCCCTCTTTGCTGCTGAATATCTTGCCACGTTTGGAGCAGGACTCAAGCTGTGCAACTCCAACTAATGAGTCATGCTTCTGCGAACAAGTGTTGGCCAAGCCAAGAGTTCAACTCCCAACAAGTTTCAACTTGTTTGGGCCAAAAGTTTGCCAGCCAGACTACAGCAGTTTGTGCCGCTTTGCCGGCTGCTCAAACCGGTTCGATTCCGGTGGATTGGAGTTTCATTTAATGAATGGTACGCTTCATTTTTTTGGTACACTTTTAAGCTGGAACTTGGTTTCTTCATGGATCTTTCAAATGCCACCTCACATCGTGTTCATTCGAATGATCGATGAAGTCAGCCAAAGAAACTGACTCATAAGAAAATGCTATGTACTGCGGATATCATTAAGAAATTTTATATTTTGTGGGATTTCGAGAGACTCGTATAATGATAAACAACAGACTCGAAGAAATTTTAAAGAAATAAACAAATCGAGCCAACTGTAACTGTAACTGTTGAATAAAATATGATATGTTTTCCGTCGGCCTTTCTAGCGGCAGATACGTAGACTTTGCGGCACAGACTCTGTAACTGTAACTGTAACTGTAACTGTCAACACATGAATCACGGCGGTCGAAAAGATATCGAGAGGGGAGAGGAGGGGCCAATGAAGCCCGCAGAACGATTTCTTTTAATTAAAAGCCGTTTGCATTTTGCGTGAGCTGTAAAAATGGCTAATTAAATTAGGCATCCGACCATCGCCTATGGGGGGACACGCGGACGCTGCTTATCAAAAGACAGGCGCAAAGGCCAAATACAAGTAACATACAACTACAAGATGAAGAGGAAGAGGAAGAGGAAGAAGGCGACGGGAAAATTGGATTATGTGGTTAGGCGGCGTCTAGCAGGAATTTTTCTTCATTTACAGCCGATGTTAGTCCATACACCCCCCCCTCCACCCAGGGGCCGGGAGCTGAACCGTTACAATAAAATTCTTTTGCGAAAATAAAAGGCAAAGTGGAACAGGCAGCCGCCAACACACACACACACGCACACAAGCACAAAGAGCGAGAGGGGCAAGGCAGACAGGCAACACAGCGAACCGAACGAACAAACGAAAAGAGACGACGACCGAGGACGCCGAGCACAAAGCGAAACAGCAAAATAACCGCAATGCGGCAAATGAAACGGTTATGGAAGAAAACAACAAAAGGTAGGCGCCGCGACAACGAGTCGGCACGAAACGAAACGAATCCGAATGTGAAGAAAGCGCACGCAGATAAAAGTGCAAAACGCAGAAAGCAGCAACAGAAAAATACCCAACACACATCCAAAAGAAACGGCAAAGAACTCGCAGAAAGACAGAGAGAGAGTGAGAGCGGGCTAGCGACGCAGCACAAAACGGAACTGATAACAAACTGTGCAGAACGCGAGAGTGAGAGAGAGGAAGCTCACACCATTTAAACAGAACTCTCACACCAACAGTGCAGAGAAACTGTGTGAAACGGTTACGAGAGAGAACCAGCGAGGCGAAGTACGCTCTCCTCTCCGAAACGGTTCAACTGAGAGCGTGCGCAAAGCAAATGAGAAAGAAATTCCACAAGCCAAAAGAATTTTTTCACCCATTTCGTTTCCAACCTCAATTTAGCGGCCAAATATGCGGTAAATAAAAACGCAAGCAAAATACAAGCCCAAAGCGGAGCGAACAAAAAAGCAAAGAGGATGGAAAGACCAACAATATGCCGGGTCCGGCGGCATTATTGTTGATCCCGTCCCCACTTCAAATATGATAACAGCAGGAATTGGGGATTTTCTATAGTTTTCTGATAAAGGTGTTGCTGGGGCCATGCGTGTGGTGTGCCTCGACGATAGTCTTTCCTTCAACCGCTGCAGTCTCCTCAACAATTGTGATCTAGAACAGAGGGAGTGGGGAACCGTTGCGAAGGTGTTGTCGAGATGCTGATAAGAGCTGCCTGCTTGAAGGGTGGGCCTGGGCCGAAAGCGTCATGGAATTAAATTGAGACCTGATAGTGATAGGGAGTGTGTGTGCTGTGGCCTCGAAAAGTCTGATCAATAACTCATCCACACAAAACCGGAATATCCAGAGCGATATTTTCCATTTTTACATACATATTACACCTTTGCTATTTTTAAGTTTTCTCCCATTTAAAATAATAATTTGATACGTCCAGTAATAGATGAATAAACCTGCCTATTGAGGGTACACGTTTTATTGTTGGGAAAACGCTTTTGACAGAAAATTGTCATTCGAACCTGGTTTTCAAACGTTTCTAATTGCCGCTGTGGCGGCTTTTATAATTGGAGTAATTTCTTAAGAATTACATTACGTTTTGAGGGGTAACATTGTTAATATATAACATACATATGTATGCACATATATTTTTTATAGAACAGGAAAAAACCAGTTTTTCTATCCCCCGAGCAATATTTTTTTGGGGTGCGAAATGTAAACGAAATTTTCGGGGACAGCTGCTTTTTAGGGGTTGTGCAAGTGTGTGTGTGTGTGTGTGGGTATCGTGTGTGTAGAAAGCCGTTAAAACCATATAAACAACATCTAATTGGATGGGAGGATGCCTCTCCCTCCAGCCATCTCCCCTCCCCACAGCACACCACATGGGAGGCCGCTGTCCGACTTTGATTTCTCGCCAAAATTTTGTGAAATTTCAATGGAAAATGTGAATTCTGTTTCTATAAACAAAAACGGAGATGCACATGTTTTTGGGTATTCATACACTTACCATTTTTATTGTTTTTTTGGTGTTGTTGTTGGAAAGAGTAACTAAATGTTAATCCGCTGCGGCTGCCTCTGCTGCTGCTGTTGGTATGTGTGTGAGTGGAATTACGTTGTTGGGGGGGATTGGAACGCGCGCTCTAACTTTTAACTAGAATTTTATTTGCGCTTAACACACTGCAAAGATCAAGAAGAAGAGGGATGTGTGAGGAAACACGCAGGTTGCTGGAATACCCTTGACGGCACAGCGGCAGCGGCAGCAACAACTTCTTCCAGCTGAAGAGGAACGGAACAACAATTGGCAAACGAAAGAACCAAAGGGGAGACAGAGACACGACGCTCCGCGGAGACTTTTGTGATATGTTTTCCACGCTGCCGCGCTGCTGTTGTGTTGTTGCTGGCGTTGCCGCTGCGTTGCCGAATTTAATACAAAATTTTCCCTGGCATAATTTTTTGTTGCTTTTCATTGGTTTTTGCTTTTCTTTTCTTTTCTTATTTTAATTTTTTTTCTTTTTGCTTTTGTGCGAAATATGCCAAACACACGCGCGCACACGGCAAGATTTTCGTTTATATAGTATCTGGTGAGTGCTGGCACATATAGGCATTGCTCGGACTCGGGTTTTATACAGATATTTGTTTCAATTTCTCGTTTTCATATATTCTTTGGCGTTGATTTGCTTGGTTTTAGTGGCTGTTTTTCGCGGAATTTGTCGAGGCACAAAAGAGCAGATGGAACTTTTATTTCTTTTTTTTCCTCGGCTCCTCGCAGCCCCTTGGAAAAGTGTGTGCTTGGGTGAAATATTTGGACTCTGGGCAACTCACGATCCTAATCAGAATTTCCGCAGGCGACTTGTTCACGAGAAAATCAAAATTTCGACTGTGCCCGCTGCCGTTACCGTTATGTTATATATACGTGTTGTACTAATATATATACCTCATAAATATAGTTGTACCGATTCGCAGCGCAGCCGTGAGAGCAAAGAGAGAGCGCCTCGTAATGCAGACGGCAACAACGGCGAGAGTAAGTCGGAGAGCAGAGCTGTCAGTTTAGCAATTTAGTAGCTAGATCTGGCCAATTTTACAAAAATTTGAACTTTTTGTAAAATGCTATTAGGAAAAAACGCTAGCAATTTTTAAATATATTTTAGCTAAAATTGAAACTTTATTTTAAAACTAGCAATTTTTGTATTTTTCTTCTTCTTTTGTTTTTTACATTTTGTATACATCGACGGCACAAATTACGATTAATAGTGGTTCACAAAGTATCGGTACATTATTAAAAATGTACTCGCAATTATGTTTCTTAAGATATATATTTTTCTTCCCAAATCTAGCAATTTTTTCTTAGGAGATTCTGGCAGCACTAGCGGACAGCAACAACGACGAGAGCAAGTCGGAGAGTGAACTGACTGGTCGGAGAGTGAACTGGCTGCGAACCGGTTCTGCTCTCGCGCTCTTTTTCACTCTTATCTGCAAATTTTTGCCTTTTCTGGCTCTTTTCTTTGCCGTTCCTTCGTAAACCGAAGCTCGATGTAAGGCAGACAAAAAATATATTTAATATTTCCCCTGTAACGGTCGCGCCGGCGCTTTTAACCAAAGGCCTACCATGGGCAGTTTGTAGAATATACATACATATGTACATATGTTCATATATGTATACATGTCTATGAAACAGATTCATGCGTGAGATTTCTATAGAAAATTAAGGTACGAAATGTGGAAAAAAATAATTGTTTTATTAATCGAGGTAACGAATAAGCGTTCGAAGTCACGGAAATATACACAATATAAATACAATATATACCAAAAGTACCAAATAATTGTTCCTGATGCAAAAAACATATTATAAATTCTGATAGGCCGACCGCTGGCAGGGCCCTATCTTATGTGCATAGCAAAGTGCGCCTCTCACGTACACGTGTATAACGGTGGTTACTTGCAACAAACATGCATATATATATGTCTGTAAGTATGCGTGCGGATTCCTGCATTAGATGGATTTAATAAGAAAATAATGTGACCAGTTGAGAAGGGGGAAAATGGTGTGTAGCGTCATGTCTAATGGATCATTTGATAACTATTTCTTTCAAATATGAATGTACATACTATCCAGCGGATATATTATCTAGCGGACTCTTAACAGGTGTTGGTTAATTCATGAAGGACTGGGTTAAACGGGAAATTTATTCATTTCTTTTTAGGCGTAGACTTGATCGAAGCAGTCGCTCGGTTTTATCCGCCGAGATGGAGTGTCCCTCCGAATCCCGGTGTTGCGGGTGCGATATTCTTTGCAGGAAGTTCACAATGCTGTGGGTGGTGACGAAGGAGCTGAAAGTGGAAACTAGCGTCTCGCCCCGGTTCTCGGCTTCCTGGCGCTCCCTCTGCCGCCTCTCGTGCCTCTCCAGTCGCGCCTGGCGCTGCCGGTCTCTGACCGCCTCCGCGTCAAAGTCGTCCAGGTCGAAGTGCGTATCGGCCACTGGGTGGACATAGACGCCTTTCTTAAGATAAATCTCAAGCTCCTCCGGCGTCATGTTTTTGGTCTTGATCAGCTCTGTGAAGGCGATTTTGGCCTCCAGCTGCTTCGCCTGGGAGCGCTTCAGGCGGTAAAAGTCCTCCCGCTCGAACTCCTCCAGCTCGGCGCAGATGTAGTTGTAGGTCCGGACCAGCTGTGGGATCACCACGTGTTCCAGAGCGTTCACCCGCATGTTAGTTTGCCGCGAGGCTGCTGCCAGCATCCGCACCATGTAGTCCAGGGAGCAATACGCCACCAAGTCCTTGAGGGCAGCGAGGTACAGCGTCCGCACCTTCTGCACCTGGACTCCGCCGCAGCTGAGGCCAGCCAGCGGGAAGGCACCTCGCTCCTCAGCCTCCAGCTCGAAGGAGTTGAGCGGCACGCCCACGATCTTCTGCTGGGTCTTGCGCAACACGGCCGTGGCCCTCTTGTTGTCCGCCACGATCACCGGCTTGAAGTCCGTGCCCAGTAGATTGGCCTTGGCCAGCGAGAAGATGGCCGCCCGCATTTGGTCGTCCACCTGGTTCTCCTTGGCGTGCATGCTGCGGCGCAGCTCGCGCAGCTTCAGGTCGATGGCGTCCCGCTTCCGCTTCAGCAGACTGATGCCGCGCTGCCCGGCCTGGACGCGCAGCTTCATCAGCACGGAGTTGGCCCGCGAGGGGTATATGGGCAGGATATCTTTGTTGGACATGGCCCTGGATTGGATCCTCTGTTCGGTTCAAGCCAAGAAAAAATGAGTCTGTCTGGATTGTTGAATTTGGATGGAACCAAGAGCCTACTTGATTGAGTGAGGTAGCCCAAGTTCTACACACAGATTTAAATTTATTTAGCGAGTGCTCCTTTCGTATTATTCAGTCGTTGTCTCACGGAAAATGCTCTCAGATTACCCACCTAATCCGCGCTCAGCGTTGGTCAGCGATAGCGATGGTCAGAAGAGGCAGCAGATATCTGCAATTACAATTACACACACACACACACACAGTGGAGCGAAAACATAGTGAGGGGCGCACACACTTGTGTCCATTCCACTGGGATGGGGAGCAACGATTTTGCGCATTTTCCAGCTGCGGTACATATTCTTTTGCCGCAGCAAAGTGTCGCAATGTTGCGCCGTTCGGTGCAATCGCAAGAGCGACAGCGACAGCGACAGCAGCAGCCTTGCAACGCATGCCAACAAGTTAAGTATGTTAACCTCTGCGAAAATTAGACATGCCAAATGGAGGTGGAGGTGGAGGTGGATGAGGAGGAGACGAATGGGTAACGAAAACGAAAATGAAGTAACAATGCAGCAAACATGGGGCAGGGTCAAAGGGCGACAACGTCGACGCTGACGCTGACGCTGGCGCTGGCGACGACAGCATTGCGCCATTTTTCGTTTGCCCCGTAAGACATGAATTTCGGCTGCGGCTCGTACTCTGTCTGTGTCGCAGCCCTCTCCCCCCCACTGTCTCCTGCTCTGTCACATCGCGTGTGTGTGTGTGTGTGCGTGTTGGGTAAACATTTGGACAGACAGCCAGTTCTTTCCCTTCGATTGTCGCTGTCGAAGGGGAAGCCCCTCAAGCGATGTTGGGGTGCACGTGCACCGTGCCCTTTTCCTTAAAAAACGTATGGGAATTCGTTGAAAGATCAAATGCAATTCGGATTTGTTTAATCCAATTGGATAAGCTTTGGCTGTAAGTTTTGTAAGGTTGCCCTTTTAACCATCAATGCCAGGGAAACTCCAGTTTATTGTCAACCCAAAACAGTATGCTATGCACACCCATATGGATCTTTATGGAAAGTCTTTCATTCGTTGTGGCTGGCACTTTTTCCCGTTTATTTTCGGAGCATAAATTTTATAACTAACGAAACTAATGAACAAAAATATATATGTATTTCCCTAGCCCTTGCCCTTTTTGGCCTTCTTTAGGCGCTTGTTCTTCTTGCGCTGATCTTTGCGCCACTTGCGCCAGTATTTCTGTATCTTCGAGGCCGCCCGATTCATCATGAAGACGACGAGGCGCTGCTGTTGGCGTCGGCGCTCCTCCTGCTCCCGCCGCACAACGATGTCATTGTACACTGCCTCCTCGCGCCGATACACGACCATGAATTTATCGAGCTCCTTCTTTGCCACCATATACTGGTCCTGGAGCACCAGATTCTCCCGAATGACGTCCCCCATGTTCGCGTCGTACTTCTTCACCAGGCTCTGAAGCTGCAACAGCAGCTTGTTCCTGTAGGAGAGGCGGAAAGAGTCGTGAGGGTGGGGGCAGAATGGGAATGGGGGCAGGATCTTTTACTTTTCATTGCGAGCGTCCTGCTCTTCAAGCAGATGCTTTTGAGTGAGCTTTGCGTAGGCCTCCCTGGCAATCTGCAGCTGCTCCTCCAGCTCCTTTTGTTTCTCCAAGCTGTTCCTGTGGTTTGTGCGCATGGCGCGGCTGCATTTTGTGCTAACGAGAAAGGACACAAAGAAGAAAGTATTAGGATCGAAGAGCGGAGAAACAAGGCCATCACTCACATCTCATTCTGAATGCGGACATTGTTCTGCCACTTCTTGTAGGCCAGATCGTTCTCGATCTTTAGCAGATAGATTGCTGTGGCCGCCATCCTCCATTTCTCCATAACGCGGCGCTTGGTTAGATCCCGTCGTACGTTGTGGAGCCTCTTCCGGATGTCCTCGTTCTTGTGGTACATCTGATGGAGCATCCGCTCCTTGCTGATCTCGCTCTTGGATGATCGGTACAAGTGCTCTTTGGCAATGTCCAAGAGGAGTGCTAACGAGGCTATAAGGGTGCGGTCCCTGTCGCTCAGGTTGCGCATTAATTGGGGGAAGAACTTGTAGATCTGGTAGTTCTTCTGGAAGTAATCGAGTATCCTGATCGTTTGGTGGTCGATGGGAAAGGTGGGCTCTGAACCGCTTTGGGTCATATGACTCTCCAACAGATCCTCAACTGGCTTCAGGATCTCCTCGTAAGAGGTGCCCTCGAGCACCCGCCGCAGGTTTGGCGGATCCGCAAACAGCTTGGGCAACAGCACCGAGATCTTAACGATCTCTATAGCTTCTTGGAGGAATTTCAGCACGCACTCAATTCTCAAGGTACGCAGAGCGCTTCCCTCTAAAGGATGGTTTTTGGTTTGGGTATACCGTATACATATACACACATACATACATGTGTATGCCGTTTCAATCGGAAAACTTTCATTATAACTCACCCATTTTATCTGTATTCGGGAGAGTCGATCTGTTCTTAGGTGTAATCAGTCGGTTGTATGTCTCTGCTCATAGCCACTACAGTTCTGAGCCAAGCAGGTAATTTTTGTTTGATTACAAAAGACCTGTTTACTTGGTTTAAACTGTTGCCTGGTTACCGCTGCAACGCTGGGATTGACTTGTTTATCCATTCATTGCTGCAAACGGAAGAGGTTGATTCGGGGAGGCTCCCCTTCAGCCTGCGGAGAATTCTCCACCAGGCAGTGGCAGGGGGAGGAGGGATGATGCTGTCAAGAAGGTGGTTTTGGCCATGTCGCATTATGTCAACTGCCGCGTCATGAATGAAAGCCAAAGAAGAAGTCCAATTCTGAAGGACAGAGTACAGAGAGAGAGAGAGAGAGAGGTAGGGGGAGCGTTGGGCAGCTACCAGATGAGGGGGCAACCAAAAGGCCATGAAACAAACGCAAATGCGGTAGGGGAGTGGAGACTTTCATCAGACCAGACGATGATGAAATTTACTTAAAAAAAAAACATATCTTGATACCATTCCCTATATTGAATATTCATTGAAGCTGTACAACATTCAATGCAAATTTCATACTCGAAAATTGCACTCTAAAAGTGAGAAGGTAATTCTTCATCTCTCATCCAACTCCCCCAATCCCGGGGCCCACTGAGACCGCAATCGATCCCGTTCATCGGCAAAAGAACTTCCACAGCGTCCGTCCTTGTTAAACACATTTCATTTCCATTTCCTTACCCACTTCCCATGGCCCATGGCCCATGGCCCATTCCCATTGCCACTTCCATTTCCATTTCCATTTCCATGCACACCTCCACCATTATTCCACTAAAACCATTTCCCAGGGCGAAGAGCCACCGCAATGACAGCTGCTGCGTCAGGCGTCAGCGCAACAAGTAAGAGACGGCATCTGGAGAGGGCAAAAGAATACACAACAACAGCAAACAGAAACAACAGACAGCAGCAACAACAGCAGTCCAAAGCTTCCAGGCAGAGGCAGAGGCAGCGGCAGCGGCAGCACCAATACCAACACCAACAACGATAGCGATAGCGACAGCGACAGCGATGACAAAAATGAATGGCGAGCATTTGCCGAAAGCCAACCCCAGCAAATGTGCTTGTCTGAGTAAAATGCTGCAATGCTGACGAACCAGCGCAGGAATACAAGAAACAAAAAAAGGAAATAAAATAAAATGTCAGAAAAGGAAAGAAATAAAACTGAGCAAGAAATAATATTTTTTTGTTTGCTAAAGATGGTAAGAAAAGCATTGAGCGATAGACGAACCACCCAAGGGACCGAAAGAGAGAGAGAGAGAGCCAGTTAAAGCAGAGAACCTAAAAAAAATGACGCATAAACAGCTCAGGGAGAGAGTGAGGCGAAAGAGAACAACAGCGCAGCAGAGAGTGTGCAGCAGATTTGTTGCTCTGCCGCTGCTGCTGCTGCTTCTGTTGCTCCACATACGTAACAAATGGCCATGCAAAGCGCCACAGCAGAACAACGACAACCTCTATCGGTACTGCAAAGCCAAGGAATGTGCAGCCCAAAAGGAACAGCCGAAAACCGTAGCTCTCTTTTAAGTGCTCTCTTTGAGGCTCTCTCTCACTGAGCAGTGGCCCACATTGTACCGTTTCGAGCTGTCTGCTGGCTTCGGTATGAACCAGCGACGAGGACACGACGCTGCCGCTGCCGTGGCCGTTGCCGTTGCCTTGGCAGCATTTCACAGCTTTTGCTGCTTATTGTTATATATTTTCATAGTCCTTACTTGACTTTTGCTTCTTCTTCTTTTCGCTGGCTCGGCTCCTTCATGACTATCTACGACAGTGAGTGCAAATTTCACAGAAATGTTTCCCCGTTATGCTTGGCCTGGCCGCATTGCAGCTATAAATTTGTTTGTGGTTTACTTTTGCCTTGGAAGATTACTTTAGGGTATATGTATGTGTATGTATGCACGTATCCAGCAGCGGGCGGACGAGATAGTGTTAGATACTGAAAGAGGGAGAGGGAGAACGGGAATGGCATGGAACAATGGGCATAAGGAAAGGGAAACGAGAAACAAGAAACGAGAAACGGCAGGCTAACGGTGCTTGGCGACTGTTTTAATGGTGGGTAAGAGGATGGTCCGCATGAAACCCCATAGAGAACCCTTTCGAAAGTGTTATTATAATGCTTGGTCTGGCAATAGGAAGGTCACTCTGGTTATTTTGCGAACGGAAACTTAAGATATCCCCATGAGGCTTCCCTTGAGTCAGGCGGCAAAAGATGATACTCGTAGTACATACATACCTATGTATATATATGTAGTATACTGTTTAGGTGGGTAAAGGTGGATTAGTTCCTGTTCTTTTGAGAACAGTTGAGGGAACTTTATGGAATTCATGTGATGTTAGTGGGGGATCTGTTCCGGCTTTCTTCCGACAATTGAGTTTCGCTGTTGCCAGGATACATTAGTCACAGCACTTCCCCCCCCCCCCCCTAGAAAAGACCTCAGCTGAGGGAAATGTTCTCAGTTGATAATGAAGTCACACCCAAACGCTCCAACGAACTAACTCGGCCGATTTCTGGACAAGTTTCTGTTGAATTTTTCATGGTTTTTTTCTTCGTTTTGTTTCCTGGCTCGTTTCCGTTCCGCCAGTGACAGTACACTTTGCACGGGAATGTCCCTCTTCTGGCCTTAGTTTGTGAGTCTGTGCAGTCGGGGCAGTCTAGCATGTACTTCGAGTCGTTACCGTTGGAAGGAACCTGCCGCTGGGTGCCACGCTCAAGTTGTCTCAAAAACTTTTGGCTTCTACTCAGCCTTTCTTCCGTTTGATTTGACTCCCAGCCTTCTCTGTAATTTGAATTCCTTGAACTGTGAATGGAGCGACACAGAAAATGACGTTAGGCGCTCCGCGAAGAGTCAACTCTTGGCTAATAAAGTGGGCCTTGCTCCACGCTTGTAGAGTCTTTCGATCCTTCTTGGCCTGTCTCTTTACGACTTTTATGATATTATAAAAGTTGTCTGATCTATTAACTAGCGACCCATGATGTCATGGTAAATATTAAGTGAGTGAGGAGGATCCATGGCGAAGGAAATGAAAATCTATCGGGGTAATATCTATGATTGATTTCTCTTTCAATACCTTTAAATCAGCTTACACTACACCTTGGGGATCTAGCTAGGCAATTGGTGGATTATTTTTAGAATTCCTAGACTGCTGTCACGTACTGCTTCGGCTAATGGTAGGCGCAGACTACTGTCCATTAATTGTGAAAAGGAAGGAAAATATTTTGTTTCACTTGACCCCGGGCACGTGCTGGCTATCAGTCAGCTAGGATCATCTTCAAATATTATCTTTCTATATATTTTTGTTATATTTTGTATACGTTTCTGTTTGACCAAAGTCAACAATAAATGGCAAAATGCCCGCACGTGCACCGGGGTCGTGTTCAATGTTACTTCCTGGGCCCTCACTCCTCTCCTTCTCCCCTCTCCTTTGGGCCACTTCCCAGCTGCTTGTCATCCAGCTATTACCTCCTGGCCTTACCCGTACCTCGGCTATTTAATTTAGGCCAAACACCAAATGTCCTGGCCGAGTGATTGATGAGACTGCGAAAAAATTCAGCTGTTGGTGGTTAACCAACCCCAGCACCCCCTGAAAATCTTACCGAAAATCTCTCCGACAAGTTAATAAATTCTTTTTGTGTGCTGCATTTAACGCCTACAGGATTCGGTTTCTTTTTTTATATTTTTCTTTTGTAAATTTTGCTTTTGCGAAACTTTCTAATGAAGTCGCTGTGGGAGAGACCTTTATCAGGTTGCTCTGTGTTTGCTTAGTCTCTTTTTCTCTGCCTCACGCTCTGTATGCAAGGCACGCAAATTTGTTGCCAATAAGCAACCGAAAACAATTTTTATAAGGCCTGAATGGGGTGTATAAAGAAGAAAGGAATAGGGGAAACAGGCAGGAAGGGAGGAAGGTGCCATCCACTTGCCTATGCGTGCTGCGTGCCTTCTGGACTGGTTCCTTGCCCCTTTGCTACTTCGCGTTGCGGAATAGAGCGGCTGCTTCCCAGAACCAGTCCCAGTGTGCATGTGCCCTGGTCCAGGCCCAGGCCCAGGCCCAGGCCCAGAAGTTGCTAAGCTACAGCGGCCCCAGGACCCGAAAATGTAGGTCATGTTGGACTCTGTATTGGGGAGGCACTTCGCCAGAAGAGAGCGGCAGTGGGTGTGGGAGCGGGAGCGGGAGTGGGAGTGGGAGAGAGTCAGTTAGAGAGTGGAACCAAAAACACACACATACACTGCCAGCAATCCTTATCCCTACACAGAAATTTCGGTTGCTGTCCGGGCTGTATCTGACTTTGAAGGAAAGAGAACAAGCAAGAGAGAGAGAGAGAGAGAAGAGACAGAGAGGAAGGCAGTGAATGGGGGAGCAACACTGTGTTTCCAATGAATACTTAAGCATGGGCGTGGCACCGTCTACCCAGACTCCCACCACCCACGCCTACGCCTACCCCCCCTACCCCCCACGCGTTGGATCTGTTCCGTCTCGTGCTTTATTACAATGAAAATTTCATTAGAAAATTGACTGTTGACGTGTCGCATGTGCTACATCCCACACCACCCTCCCCCCCCCCACACCATTCGGTTCGCACATTTCCCCTTCCTTCCACACAATCTTGAATTGACTTTTCCTGTAGCTACTATTGTTTCTCTGAAATTCATATTTAAAAGAAAGGACCGAGGCCTTGGCCACCAATTGTATGCAACGATTTGGTGAAGTTGTTTGTTTTTACAGGTACTTTTTCTTTAATCAATGTGGCCATACTTTTTTTACAATTCAATTGAAATGGGAAGGAACAAATGAAACAGCCTAAAGCCTCTTTGGTTTGAGGTGATAATCGAAAGAAAACGACCAGTTTTTCGACTTATATTTGAGCAGATATCCGAGATGTGATGTAGTAGATTTCAAGCTATCAATTTGTGCAGAAGTTTGCGCAGCAGAGAAGGAAACACCTCCGAATCATAGAGTACTATTTGTCAGACCGTCTGTTTCTATCGAAAATAGATATTTAGCAAGTGCTTCATTATAGTCTCATATAGTTGATCACATACACAATAAGATTTGATAGAAATCACATCACTGGCTTACTGATATTACTACTATTACTGTTGTGCTGTTCATCCCCAAAGCACTTGATTGAACGGCCCTTCGGACCACATCAAGGCAGTAGGTATCAGAGGGCTGGGGCTGTTATAGCAGTAGCAACTTAAGTACCCAAGTGGCAATCCACCCAAGGCACTTTGTTCTCGTGTTATTTGAACTTTTGTGCAGTAAACTGAACAAGCATCTACACTAGCCAAGCCGTGTAGAAGATACAAACAGCAGTCAGTAGGAGGAAATGATTAATTCCTTAATATGAAAATAATTATTATTAAATCTCTATTTCTATGCTCAATTAAGCATATTCTCCAGATTTATTGCTTACGATTAGTCGCTGGAAATGGGGCTTTAATAGCTGCCCAAAAGTTGCCTATTTAATAAAGAATGCAATAAAAGTATTAAAAGAAAACTCAAATAATTTTAATTTGCAATATATTTCTAGAGCAAAGTGGCTTTCCATTATGTTATGTGAACCCCCAAAAAGGCATCCCAATCTACGACCACAAACTTTTCCACTCAACTGTCTGACAGCAGCCACATTGCGTATACGCGATGCGGGCGAGGTCGTGTCCCGCCATCTATTCCCCAATCATCCTAGACAAATGAGGGTTCTTGTCAATATGAGTAATAGCTCATCAAAGTTTCATTTTCACAGACCTTACCATTGCATGTAAATCATGTTCAAACTCGTATAACACGAAAAGAGAAAAAATCGAGAAAATTGGGAACTTTCGACAAACCGTTTAACCCGAAACCCAAAATGAAACTACAACAAAGACGAATGGAAAACTTTTTTATGACCAAACCGTGGGTGGGGCTTAAAGGCAAAATGTCTTGTAATACATCTAGTTATAAGGTCGATAGTCGTAGATATATTTCAGTTGGATATTTTGTGCTGTTTGGCCGTGTTTGGGGAGCCATCCCAGGAATCAACTGAAAGTTTGTGACACATGCAATAATTTGATTTTGCTCGCAAATGTATCGGAGAAAATGCAAATAAATTGAACCAAAGAATAGCGATAAGTAATTGAAAGCAGAAGAAGGCAGAGGAAAGAGCTAAATGAGTGGCAAGAAGATACAAAATAAATGGTTGAAGTGTGCTACAAATTAAAGAGGAATGAAGACTGAGAATTTCCTATAAAAATTAATAGAAAACAGATGAAGAGGAGGGACTATGAGGCAGTAGAAGAGGAAGACGAAGGGGCGAAAAACAGGCAAAAGAAGTGGAGATAACTGTAAGTATTTTTGGGCTCGCTTTCGTTTTCAATTTTCAGTCAGCCTCCCCGCTCTCCTTTATTCACTTACATGCACGTTGGGGGCGTAATGAGGCAGAGTTTCCCTGCCAGTTCTGCCGCCTGCCTTTTGCTTCCTTCACACCCTGCCATCGTGGAGCATGTTTTATCGATAATTCGTGAGTGCGACGCAGAAAACACTGTTCGAGGGGAGTGGGAGCTGGAGTGGATACCAGGCCCTCCGACGACACCATCCACTCCATCGACCCATTCATCCCACTCACATCCATTTAGTCTGTATAACAAACAAATGTTTTGTATGTGTCAGGCGCCGGTTTTCCTTATTTTCCCTGCTTTTCCCTTTTAGTGTTATTATTATTATTTCTCTTTGTTTTTTTTTGTTATCCGAAAATCGGTTTTTGCGGACGCGCAGCTGACACGGAACTTCACAGAACAGGATATACTTGTATATACTTGTGCACGTACATACGTACATATGTATACGTACATATATGCATGTGTATATGTGGGGCTCTAGGTGGGATCCATTCGGAATGTATTGACAGGAAATTGGAACCGGTGCCCAGGCGGGAACGGCTTTGACTCTGCCTCTGCTTCTGCCTCGGCCGTAAAGACTTTTGTTGACTGTCGATGTTTCGTAGCTGGTTTGGGGGCCTGGGGGCTCGTGTTCGTGCTGGTAGTAAATGTGGGCGTACATATTTTACTGGGACATGTGCCCAATAGGCGCCTCCCTCAAAGCTAAAAATAATATGAGTTTTATTGCTGTAAATGACAAAACAGAATCTACCTATGGAGAAAAGTGTGTCTGCTGTTTGATTTATTTGTTTTTCGCCCGCGACAGGACAGTTCTTTGACTCCGCCGATGACGGGCTGATTGACATCAGAAGGTTACGAATGGGTTAAAGGTACAGTCAAAAGAGCTATTGCATGGGCGTCTTATGATAAATTTCTCCTGGGCATGTGATCTTGGGTAATTCGACTCTGGTTTTCCGTGCTCACAAAAGTATGCTATGAAATTTTTCTATGTACTCTTTTTCCATTAAAAGGACAGCATCAACCATCCACTCAAACACTCATATATTATAGAATTATTATTCAATTAGCGTGACAAACAAGACCCATGCATAATGCAGCACTAGGAAAAGTGCGGGTCCGAGTGGGGGGAAATGTCACCGAAGACATGCAACAACAAATACAACTGCAGTGCTAAGCTTATTAATAGAAAACAAAGAAAAAACAAAGAAGCAAAAGCAAGAAGACAACAGCGCAAAATGTCAGCGCCATGTCAGAAAGCGCATTAAACAAGAAAGCAGCAGAAGCAGGAGCGAAAGAAAAAGGAGAACCAGAACCAGAACCAGAAAGGGAAAGGGAAAAATACTTGGAAAACAAGGCGGGCGAAAGTTAAATGAAAATGAAAAATAATTAGCAAACAACTGCAGTGAAAAGGCAGCTCGGAAAACAAAGTGAAAAGGGGAAAACAGCGAGGGGGAAAATGGGAGAGCGCGGGGTCTTGCCTTGGGGCAGAGATTACTATAATTATATTAAAAAATGAACATTTTATGGTATTTGCATTTTGCAGTTTTATTAGGGGAAAAAATTGCTTTACATTCATGAATATTATAAAAAAAGTCCCGTTCCATGCTTATAAACACAGTCAGTGGGTATATTTAAGGTTATAAAACCAAGTACTTGCTCCAATTTTTGGGTAGCTCCCATTTGTAACGGGTCAGAAACGTTATACACGAAATATAGCCCTGCACTCAATGTGCACCAGGTGCAACAGCAGCAACAGCAACCCGCGATAAGCATGTCGTATGACATGCAATCCGATCAAAAGTTCCACTAATTAACGAAGCGAGCTTTGCTCACTCTCCCTCTCCCTCTCTCCCTCTCTCTCTGATTTTTCGTGCAAAGCTTAAGCTTCGAGTTCCACAAAGAGAACCAACGCTCAGTCTTTCTTGCTCGCGCGGCCGTTCTCATCGTTAATTTTTTTCTTTTTACTGTTAAGTACTGGCCAAACGAGCTACACCTCAACACAGCGTCAGTTATGGCATTTCGGGAAGAGAGTCCCTCTCTGCCGTAAGCTTTTATTTTGTACCGCGAATACAACAAATAATTAAAAGCTACAGACTACAGACTCGTTACAGCCGTTACATACTTTTGTGCGAGCGAGCGAAATGACAAGGCGAACATGCCATGGCATGCGAAATGCAATTGGAAAAAATATTTTAAGAACAACAACACGAAACGCAAGCGAAGCCGAAACGCCCCGCACTTTATCGCCTTCATCCTTGTCAGAGAGAGGCAGAGAGGTAGAGAGGCAGAGAGGGGGTGGGGCTGGGGCTGGGCTCGACCTGAGGTTGCAAAGGTGCGATAAAAAAGTAAAACAAGGGAAAGCAAGCAGTCGGGAAACAACAACAAACAGCAATGAACGAGAGCGTGAAGCAGAGCAATGGAAGAAAACGAATGCTGAATACCCTACGAAAGGCGCCATAACGGGACGATATTTTACTGTCGTAGGAATAGCCACACCTGTTTACGAGTCCAAGTCCGACTGAATTAAGGAGGAAATGTACTCGTGTCGTTGGTTTCTTTCGAAGAAATAGCACTCGCACACACAGGGGCGGAACATTTACAGTTTTACATGCAAATGCAGCGAAATGAGCCCATGACATGACATGCCAACGCAGAACTGACATGAAATTTTGCCGAGACATACTCGAGTTTTGGGTGGGGAAATGAGGAAATGGTATCCAAGGGACTGGCACTGGCCCCCCACATGACATGATGGACGGACAGAGTACGGCGACTGATGGCCCTGAAGTATTCCAAAATATAGAGAGAGAGAGAAGAGTACTCACAATTGTTCTTACATCCTCACTTCACTTGACTAAACGACTCCTCTCCAGCAGACACGATTTCGCCTCACTATTTGTACCACTCAACATTGCTCCACAGCACTGTACATAATTCGTTAATTTTTATAACAGAGCCTTGTCGATGAATATTACTAATGAAAATCTGAAAATGTTGACTAAATATAATAAATCTAGTCGAATAATCGACCAAAGGTACAACATGAAAAATTATATATATAAATATATATTTAAAAAAAAATCGAACATAGTATTGTAAACCAAACGATCCTAAGTTTTGTGTCCATCTATCTGTTAAATTTTTAAGCATAATCAAATGCTATGATAGTATACCAAATTAAGGGCGTAAATTCATTTTATGCCCATTTCCAGTTACATTTGATGATATTTCCAGAACGGCCTCCCACTCTGAACTCCTGTCCAATTGAACCGGAACCCACTTGACCAAACCATACAAATGTGGTCCCAGCACAATCAATTGTTATTTATTCATTAGCTCATTAACCAAATGACTGCGGAGCACTGTCACCTTCTGTTTGTTCGGACAAACATTGACTCTGACTTTTTCCGTGGCTAGATTTTGGCAAAGTTTAGTTCGGCCGCATGATAGCCCAGTTTACAAACTCGAATTTCACTTTCATTCGGGGCAAATACTCGTATTTGTCTTAAACAAAGAGCCAGCAAAGGTAGCTACTATAAAATCGAGTGGCCTGCTTGGGTCCAGGGCAGTCAGTTCCCGGCACATCAATCTTTCAATCCATCTATCAAGCAGCACCATGAAGGTCTTCGCTCTGCTCGTCTGCTCCCTGCTGGTCCTCAGCCTAAGCTCTCCGATAGAGGGACGCCTCTTCCTTACGAATCGCAGCGGCATCTTCTGTGTGTGGAGCGCTAAGAAATTGTGTTCCAAGACCACGCCCGTGTGCGTCGTTGTACAAGCCACCGCCACCGCCACCTGTAAATACTATCCCAACGAGTGTCAGTACAGCATCGATAAGTGTCTGGGCAAAACGGGTAATTAGCAACTATTATTTTAAATTATTATAAAATAGTCAAAAATAGTGAAGATGCAAAAAGTATGTTTCTACAATCTCTGACATTTTTCTTGCAGTGTTTGGCCAAACTGGAGTCATAGATCCTACTCTGGCTAAATGTGTGGGGGTTATCCCTCTCGGAGGAACCGGTACTTGCTAGAAAATATATCCCATCGTGCCATAAATAATTATCCTTAGCTACATATATCGATAAAAAATTGCATATTTATTGTCTATACTCTTCCCGGCTTTGTCATTCAATCACGCCGCTGATCAGAGCTCGGATTCGTGTTTTTTAATGGTTTTGCAACTCTTTTGGCATTTTACGACCCTCTCGCACGTAGCTCTCATCCTATCGCCATGATGTATGCTATAAAGCGGTTCTCTTCGTCCTTTTTTAATTGCAATCGCATAAATTGCAGTTTTTGCATAGAGGGAAAACGGGGGGAAGCGGAAATTATGGTTATGGTCACGCAGACAATTTATAGAGCTTTTGCTTTTTAGTTTGCAATTTTTCGCCACTTTTTTGTTGTTGCAAAACGCAAGCGGACGTGAATTAGAATTCCAGAGAACACTATACCCTCGTTCATATGTGCATACACCGCCCACGGCTGGGAGCTGGGTGGCTTTCGAACAATTTAAGCGTTGAAAGTTTGAAAAATGTTCATAATTTAAGCAAATATTTCCGCTCCCTAAAGAGGGTGGAAACAGAGGGTGGCTCCACTACTAGATCGTATATCCGCTTATGTGATTAAAAAAGTATTTCATGGATATATTATTTAATATCTATGAAATACTTCATCCACAACAGAGGAGCTTTAAATACTTAGATTAACTATGCAAAAATGATAGCCATCGATACTACTTTCGTTTTCCACTTCAGTGTTGGTTTTTTATGTCATTTATTTCTTCCCTACTATATGGCTGTCTAACCCGTTCTTATAATTATGGGCGTTATGCTCGACGACGAAGATGAGGAGCCCAAAATAGACGACAGAATGCTGGCCCAGCCACCAGTAGACGCTGAGCTCGAAGACGAGGACGAAGATGAGGAGAAAGTGCTGATGCAGGTTCCCGTCTGATTGACCGTAATACTCGTACAATTGCCCAGATTGACCACATTCCAACCTATGGGATGAATTGATAAACACAAGACATGCATAGGTGTATTCCTTGAGACTCACTCGAGACACTTGTCCGGCAATTGGCTCGCTCCATTAGGCAGCGGTTCTTGAACCGGTGGCACCGGCGTGTCCTGCTCCACCGCCCGCAGACGTGGGAGGTGGCAAGGCAGCTGCTGGTGGTGCTCACACAGCGGGAGGAGGGCGTGGAGCTGCTACTGCTGCTGCTGCTGCTGCTGGAGCCGTTGGAGCCGTTGATGATTATTACCGATTTGCCTTGGGTGTTTCCTGTTGCCCTGGCGCGACGTCCGCTCACCGATCGCCGGCGCACATTGCTGGTGGCGGCCCTAACACTGCTGCTTGCCCTGGCCCGCGCCTGCCGAGGCGTGGCACGGCTCAAGGCCCTGGCCTGTGAGCGTCTCTGCTTGTTTTGAGCCTGAGAGGCCACCACGATCAGGGCGATCAGCACCAGAAGAGCCAACGCGAGACGCATTCTTCAATTGATTTTTGCTTTTGGTTCAACCTTCAGAGCAGCTCTTCGGTTTTATAGCCCCTAAAGAACGCTTCTTTGCCTGGCCTTGCAAGATGTGTATTATAATATTTCTTCCTCCATTGTTTAACCACATATTTGATTTAGAAAATTCTTTGCCCAATTGTGTAAATACTTGAGAGCGCAAAAGAAAGAGATGATGGGGGGTCTACGTCACGTGAGTGGAGTGGATATATTTTAGGAAATATGGCAAAGAACAAAGAAGACATTTAACCAACTCTTGAATCGAACAATATATTGACTATACTTTTAGGCAGTTGAAAAAACGCACAATATGTGCGAATATTTTTGCAAAAGTATGACATCGAAGCTTGATAGCGAATGTCCTGCGGAAAGCACATTATTGTGGGACTATAGCTATACAAGCTGTCTCCCCGATGTTGAATATACTCGTAGCCTTTTAATATAGCTACACTCGGGGGAAAATGTCATAGAAACACACCGATATTTATATTAAATAATCGGTTTTTTAATACAACAAAATAGATAAATTAAATAGAATTTACTTTGACTTAAACATACTATACATATGTACATATATGTATTAAAACGTCTTTTTAATAAGACCAACACATTATATAAAAATAGATAGACCTTTCAAAAGCAAACATTTTCATATGTATGTAAAAAGCCTTATTTGTACAATTTCCAATCTCGGAGAAAATTTATTGGTACACATTGGACGACATTTTTCGAAAAAAAAAGAAGAAATTAATTTAAATATAAATAGGAAATCTACTTTTGTAATGCAATATCGTATATATGTATCAAATGTCCGGTATATAAGATAAAATAATTCAGATGACATACATATATGCATATACCAGGGGGATTATTCATACAAAACCTACGATTTCGATATGGTATGGATTTTGTTATCAAATTCATGGCCGCTGAGAAGATTTCTTCTCGCACAGATGTAGATCTTTGTGTTATATGGAGTGGTTCGGTTTAAGTAAAGTTCATCATTTTCTTAAACATCATTTCTTATTTTAATAATGGATCTGGGCTACATATTTCGCGTCAGCTCAGGATTTCGTTATTCTCGAGTAATTCTTATACCGTATATAGGATTCACACAATCATTATATTTGTCTGAATATACCACCATTATAATTAACAAAATAAGTGGATCACTGGAGAACGTTTTGTTTATTTTGCTAATGATATTAAAATATAACGTTGATTATTTGTCTATTTAATTGTAAATATTTATGAGGATTAACGCGTAATCAAAGCTATGTATATTCGATAGACTTTCGAATATGATATAATTTTCTATACCCTGACAATACCAAATGATGGACAGTCGAATTTTCTCGTATTGTCAGATTTGTGTAGTACTCGGAAGGATCCACTCCTGGACAGGTCTTGCAGACGGACATCAGTTCGCATTAGCCAGATTCCTTAATGGCTTTTATTCCGCCAGGTCTGATCTGGCTACCATTGTTGTTGTTGTTGCTGGTAGCACCAGAGCTGCCGCTTAGTGCGTTGCTGCCACTACCACAGGGGAGCTTCTTATCGTAGGGCATATTTTTGCAGAGATTCGCACTCACTTTGCGATAGACTGAAATGGAAATTTATAGATTAAAGTCACGAAACTCCGCAGATTCCACGCACATATGCTCAGGCCCTTGCTGTTGCAGTTGGATATCCTGCGCTGGCAGTCGTTCTTGAAGGCCTGACAGATGTTGGCCCGTCCCAGACGGGCACATGCTTTGGTCTTGGATGTGCAACTACTCTGGACCTCCTTCCTGCAGGTCTGTGTTCTGCGGGAACTTTGTTTAGCGCGGGTCAAGGAAGTGCTTTCAGGATGATCAAACCCTTCGGTGGTGCTGCCGCTGCCGCTCGACAGGGCCAGGTGGAGCATCAGGCCCAGAATGATAAACAAGTAGCAGGAAGCTTTCATGGCGGGGCCTTTGTTTGAACTAAACTGAATGACAATTGACAGAATAGCTTCTTGCCTTTTATACAATTTATCTGTATTTTTTTTGCAAAAAAGTTTTGTTGAAAACACTTTGCTCTAGTTACCACTCGAATTTAAAACGATTCCCAGCTGAGCTAACAGATCTCTCCGTCTCCCTCGCGGAAAGAAGTTTAGAGATTTTAACCTTGAGCTGCATAATGAGTTCAGTTTTTTGTTTCTCTGTGGTTTTCAAAAAGTTTATTCACTTAACAAGATTCAGCCTCGACGTATGATGATGGGAACAACATTCGAAGTCGAGCTGGAGGAGGAGGAGGAGGAGGAGGATGAGCTGCCGCAGATTCCGCGACTGTTCAGGCTGATCCCCGAGCACCTGGAGAGGCTGACGGAAGTGTAGGTGGTGGAGCTGACACATGACTGGTAGCGCAGCACGCAGCTGTTCTTGAAGCGGGTGCACAGATTGGAGCTGCCGTAGCGGCCGCAGGCATTGGTCGTGGAGTTCCAGCTGCAGTTTCTCAGCACGCAGACCTTGGCCCCTGTGTTGCTGTTGCCGGTGCTGCCAGTGAGGAAGGCGCAGGCCAGGGCCAGGATCGCCAGGAGTGTGGATATGGCTAGAGCGGCTTTCATTCTGCTGGTTTGGTGATTTCAATGCTTTTGATGCCACTTGGCTCGACTGTCTGGACTATTTATAGTGCGCCTTGGCGATTAGTTTCGGCCTAGAATATTTCCAAAAGAAAATACATAGTATGGAGAGATGGAGATCCCAACACCTGTCTAAATAAAACGAGCGTCACGCCTGACATTGCAAGACGATTGTGGAAGGTGGAGTGGTTATTGGCTTGGCGCCTCCCCATTTATCTTCACCTTTGTGTTGGTTATAATGGCCATTGTTATAGACCTAGAAGGTCTTATAGGTAGGTACAGAAGGTACATACCCCTCTTTGAGTACTGGGTTGAAAATGGTGATAACAGAAGTCTATGGCTTATGTTGACTTTAAATTTGACTCTTTAACTGTGACACGCCCCCTTGTATGATCCCATGTTTGCCTGAATTTACCAATTGGTTTCTTATGGTTCCAATCTTGTTTCTTGCGGGAGATGGAAAGAATGTACATATATGTATATATGTTCATCTTATATGCATGCTAGCCAGATAATTAAAATTAGTAGCATACTTTCGGGCGGCGGTAAATAATTCAAGTAAAAAGACTGCTGATTTGCCATTTGTGGGCGTATCATATAATAATCTGCAACGAAATCTTACTAAAACTCTCATATTCGGAGGGGAACTTTATAGTTGGCCAATCGCTTTGGCCAAAACGCATTCATTTCAATCGCCTCAAAGGCCTGGCGGGGAGTAAGCGTCCCGCGAGCATACTGCCTTCCCATCCGCTCCTCTACTGTATGCAGATTCAGGTCACGATGAAGGATACCAGGGACTTTGCAGGTAATCCCCAAACCTGCCCACCGTAGAGCCAGATCGCGGCTCTCTGTATGCAATGGAACTCTTTAGTAGCCACTTGAGCCTGACCTGGGTTCTCCAATTGACAACAATTGACAGCAGTTCAGCGGAAAATCCCTACCATTTGCCACCCAGCCCATGACTCTTCAAGACCACCTTCTAAATAAAATGCGTGAGGCAGAAAAACAAGCGCATAAACAAAAATTAAAGCAGAAAAAAATCAACTATCACATGTCCAACATTATTATTATTTTTTTGTGCTTAGTTGAGTGCGCTTAGTATTTTTTTTTGTATGTTCGTTTTTGTTTGTTGATCAATTCGGAAAACGCACTTTTATAAAATGCTGTTGACGGCATTGTTGGTCAAGGCTGGAAATCAGTTTCGATAATTGGCTTTAGATGGAGAGTGCTTGAAAGAGCTCTTGCCGACGCTGGCTCTTGATGTGGGGCTGCACTTTGCAGTGGGTTGCTTCTAGGAGCAATCAAAAAATATTTATGCAAAAGAATAACGTTTATTTCTGGCAAATTTTGCAGGCTAGCCATCAAATTTGCATTCATTTGAGGAAAATTTCATGTGCGTGTCTTGTGCAGTTTGAAGTTTGGCTTGCGGCAAAATGATTGAGCCAAGTCAGGCCAAGTCAAGCATCCATTTAGGCCAGTCAATTAGTTGCCCATTGAATCGAAAACGCCTTAGACTTCGACCTCATATCACACGATTCTGCTTGCCTGCGTCTTGTGTGTTGGCTGGATAGTGAAATCAGAGCACCGCTTTCTATTGATTCAAGGTGAGTTCCACCCATGAATTGTGGCTTTAATTGGGAGCAATCGAATGATCTTTTCATTAAGTAAAAGTAAGTTAGATAAATGGTTATAATATAATGCTTATAAGTGAACTTTCTTCGCTATAAATGTGGGCTTTTTTTTGGATTTGTATAACTCATCACCGTTCACAGAATATCTTATAAAATTACATTTAATTTGTACGAGTATTTCGTAACTGGAGCCACGTTCCCTCTAATGATTGCTGGTTATCGCGGTGTTTATCAATTCGAAACCTCACCGAAATTATGCATTTACTAACAGTAGCTAATGCTTTAATTAAGTTCATATCGTAAATTGATCCAGCGAACATCGTTAATCTGATGAAATCCCATAAACCGTGGAGTGCATTTCTTCTTGCTTTGTGGGTCATTTGCAATGAAGCTGCTGCACATTGCCAGCCAGCATTAATCAATTTGTCAGACTCAATTAAGTTTCAGATACTCTAAACAAAAGATCGATTATATAATCCGAGCCATTGGCAAGGCGAGCCCCAAATGGGTGCCGATTAATCAGCCATTGGCAGTGAAAATGGATGAGCACAAAATGGAAAGAGACTGCACAAAAAGCATATCCAAGAGAGAGAGAGAGAGAGAGAGAGAAGGGGGGGAATGCAGACAGAGATGTGGCCTGAAGATGCCACTTGAAGTTGGGGCCAACGGGTTTGGTCTGTGCTTTGTCGCATTGCAGGAAGTTGCAAGTTGTCAACGGGTTGGCCGCATTTGGCCATTTGCTACGGCATGGGATTGATGTCGGGCCTTGAGCAGGGTATCCAAGGGTATGAACTGCCTGAGGGGAGGACCGCATTCTACAGAAGGATAGGAGAGGGAAAGGATATGTTATTTTGATACAGATTAAGAGTTGAAGGAGCCGCGCATGATAATGGTATTTTCTTGGCTACCCTTGTGCTTCATTCCAGGGAAAGGATACCAACTACTCAATGATTTCCTCATATTTGAAGAATATTATCCGAATAAATACAAGGTCTAAGACTAACCGTAGGACCCATAAAGTAAGTACTACTGATCTATCCCTGCTTATATGTTTATCCTTGTGAATCGTCATCAGCCAGTCGATCCCTTGCTGCACGCAGCTTCCTTTTACAGATCTGCATTTGATTGCTGGCGCTGCAATCAAAATTATTTAATTTAGATGCGGCAAATGAATTCGCGGTCTGCGATTCGCGTGATGCTGCCAATGCGGCAACCAGAGTCGCGACTGCGCCCCCGTTTATCGGTAAACGGAAAGAAAGAGCAACAACAAACTTTCACTTTCGACCGCGTTCGCTCCGTCTCGTCTCGTCTCGTTTCATTTTGTTTCGTTTCGTTACATTGTGCTGTCTTTTTCTTGCACGCCTTCTTTTTGTTGGGCAGGTCAGTTATAGCACAGCGTTGGAGTTGCAGTTGCAGTTGCAGTTGGAGCTGGAGCTGGAGCTGGACTTCAGCTGGGGCTGGATGTGGACCTGGGGGCTGGGCTGGTGCTGCAGCCGCCTGCCATGGCTGAGTGCATTTTCGATTTGGTCTCCTCTAATCACTGGGCTTTTGTTGTTGTCTAAGAAAATGTTGTAATATAATTTTAATTTGTACCCAGAAATGATTGCCAATTGCCGCTGCCTAATGTTGATTATACAATTCTCTTGTTGCTCATTTTGTTTTTCGCCTTAAACGAAAGTGTTTTGAGCGCTTTGGCGAGGCTAATACTTAAGCCACAGATTTGAGCACACAAAATTCGGGTAATTATTTGTTGTGGAGAGTGAGACCTGGGGCGTGCACAACACAAGACCATCGGGTATGCGCACGAGCATTGACTGGTGGCCATAGGCGATGTTTAGAAGGTCTAAGGTCTCTGCGCTGTGGCCGAAACCCCAAAAAAAACGTACAAGTATGCCCTGTGGGCATGGATTCCTCGGAGGCCCCCAATGCGAGGCGCGCATGCGTGAGGTCGTCGTACTTAAATGTCAAACGGTTCGGTGCTCTAATGAGACCCGACCCGCAGCCAGCCCCAAACCAAGCCGAAGATTGGTCAATTCGATCGGGCCAAGTCGGCTGTCAAGTCTATTGCGGGGCTTGTCGCAATTGCTCCGGCTGCTGCCGTCTCATGTGGCAACAAGAATGACCATAAGAAAGACGGATTATTGCCGGCCTGTCTAATTTATACAACTCATTGCGAGAGAGGCGACGACAGAAAATTCGTCGTCCAAGTTGGTCGTTAATTAATGCGATTTCGGTTCGACGGTAATTAAACTTATGGCTCTTTTACACACCCCGACAAATGGGCTCTACCCTGCCACAAATTGGCAACTATGTTATGATCGCTCTCCGACAAGGCCTCACCTTATACGAATGCTCCTTGGAAAGGCACACCTGTGCGTTTTGCGCAGACGTGTGTTCTTTTACGTCGCAACACGCTCGCACTCCAACATGTTCGCTCTGATAAGCCCTCTCTCTCTCTTTCTGATTGTTGTGTCTTGCATGCAAATCAAGCGAATGTTCGCCTGCAGTTTTCTTGGGGCTTTTGATATTCTGTTTTATCCCCTCCCCGATCAGCCTCGTCTGGCAGCCATATTTGTGCGTTTAACGGTGCCCGGTGTCTGAGCGAGCGGCCACCAATCCATATTCAAGCCATCCATAGGTGGATAGCCTCCAAATGCCACAAGAACCCAATATATGGACGTGGCCAGTTTTTTAATTGCCTCAAAATCATACGCTTTGGTACTTTGTAGGCCACAAACTGTGATTGCAAAATCTGCACGGGTGGAGGAGTCCCAAATGGAATATTAATACATTTTTATTCAACGAGGACTTCGAGAAGGACGGAAACTTCTGCTGAATACTAAACTCAAGTGGGGGCTCCTCGGCCTTTGGGTTCGACACCAGGCGATAAAATCCTTTGAGAAACTATTGTTTTAACTATAAACTCTGTAGTGACTTTCCCTCAAATAAAATCTTATAGTGCTCTGAACCTAATGTATTCTATGGTCTACTCAATATGTTTCAAAACGATGTCTAACCATTTAAAGATCAGCTTTCCCATTAGCGCTTTGACATAAAATTGACCACAGAGAAGTGTTTAAAATTCCGCTCTTAAGTGCTAATCAAAGCAAAAGGGAATTTGCATAAGCAGAAGATATTTCCTGGTATGTATTCAGTTCTAGAGATTAAAACTATGACTCCATCGGAAGGTGTTAAGACTTTCGCGATTCTGTCAAGATCAATAATACGATGATGACGATGATGATGATGATCATGAATGGTGACGATCACACAAATCACACAAAAAAATCAAAAGATTGTTTATTTATTTATTTATTTTCGAGGCGAAGCAAAAAAAATCGTATTAGTGGAGGGAACTGCCGCCGAATACTCGTCGATGTGCCACTCCATAGAAAATCTGGCTTCGATTCCGAAATACCAATAGCTTAAAGTAAAATCTCTGTTTTCCTTTCGTCGCTGTCATCGCATAGGAAATGATCATAATGGGTTAATAACAAATAATAAACATCACGATTAAATATTATTGCTTGCCAAATGGCAACAGCCTTGAGCGGATTTAAGCCGCCCAGCAACTTGGACGATTGGCCATCAGCGTGTTAATTACATCGCCAAATGTGAAACCTAGAAACCAAACTAATTATAACACTTTGGAAATCAAACAGGGTATTTGGTTAACTAAACGTAGAACAAATCCGTGGGTAGAGCAAGAAACGGAAGCAGGGAGTCGTAGTTGAGTTTCAACAACAAAAGAATGAAGATCACAGAGAAAACAGATGGAAATTAAGCCAGTACTGAGCGGACATTGTACTCAGTTGTTATATGTGCCTGTGTTTAGGTAAAATTATGTTCCTGAACATCGTTTATCCTGATTCTACCTAATGACAAGTAGTCTACTTTGTCTATCTAGCTCCGAACCATTCGTTTCATGTATTTACACAGTTTCTCAGTTTAACAAAAATGTATCAGTCACAGGAAAATTCTTGGTACCTAGAAGGGAAATAGGGAGGGTCCAAACTTTGAATTTCGAATAGATTCTTCCAAAAAGACTGTCTTGTTTAAGGAAAAACAGTCCAACAGAGAGCAGTAGTAGGTATTAGTACCATTCTGGCTAACTCCCTATGAAACTATGTATTGAATTTCATAAAAAATCATCATTTATTATCCGGAGATCTGTGTACCCAAGATTGTACGTTGTGGTTTCACTTTTCAATGCTTGCCGTTCCCCATATTTCTCTTAGCTAAATTAAAAATAATGAGCTTCTTAATTTGTTTAGTAGTCATAAGTCGGCATACAGTTTTAATTGGCAAACTTTCCATGCAATTCAAAAGGAAATTATGCAGATTCAAGCTCAGCGTACACCATGTCGTATGTGTAATTGCAGGGCTAATTAAAACGAGAGCTCCATTCCAATGCCGAATGCAAATGCAAACAATGCAAGCTGCTCATACGCCATGCCATTGAACTTGTCATCCGCCATCATCTGTGGCACCTTTCAGCACACGCCATCCTGCCACTCGATAATTGTTATTATAGGGAATTATGTTGGCGCTGCCGTTGGGGGAACGGGGCGGGCATAAAATAATCATAATTCATTACAGATTGGTTTTAACAATTTTCCGTGTTGGGTACGGCTCGTTGTACATTAATGGCTTGTACTGTACTTCCTGGGAGGAAGCAAGTTCATTCGATATTCGATAGATACAATGTGTTGCATTGTTATATCCAATCTACAGATACTAATCCCACCTGGTTTTAATGGTTATTCTCTCTCAGAATATAAATATTTATTCAGGCCATAATTCGGCCAGCACTTGAAGCACTCCAAATCTTTTTTAGAATCTTTTCCCAATTGTTTGGTTCAGAGATTTTACTTCTCAAGGTCATCCTTTAGTTTGGGGATATCCAAAGTGTTTTCCAAATAAAATTTGAATCATTATCAAGTTAATGCCATCCGTTCAATCTGGTTTGGGCTTTGGGCTTTGAGTTTTTGGTTTCTAATTTGCAGGTTTTGTTGTTGTTCGTGGACCATTAATTGATTTAATGATTTCGTTGGCTGCGAGTATTATGTTAACGGAGCGTTACAAATCACAAGACAGAAGCAGCGGCGGCATTAAGTGGCAACAAACTGTTGGCGGCTGTTGTACAAATATTGTATCTGGCAGATACACTGGACTACAGGCCTCAGATGCCAAGCTCTTCACGCGTGGCAACGTTTTTTCAAGTGCAGCATGCAATTTTGCAATATTGAAAAGAAGACTTCAGAAAAAAGTGAAACTCGGCGATATTGTGTGTGTGTGTGTGTGTGTGTGTATCTGTGAGATACACAAGCATAACTGTAACCATAATTACCGACAGCAATGAAAAGCGAAACAAAATTAATGAAGTGTGTGATACGCGCTGAGAGAAAAAACTAAGAGAAGAAACGCAATCCCAGCTCCAAGACAATGCCACCTCCTCCTCCTCCTCCCCCTTAGGCACTTGCACCTGTGTGAAGGTTGCCACCGATGTATCTCTGTGCCGTGCAGAGAGTACGGACTATGTAACTTGTCCAGAGACGCGGAAGTTCGGGAAAAAAATGTTTAGTTGCCCCGGCCCAAAACAATGCACAATGTACCAGCCACACACTCACTCGCTCACTCACTCACTCACACGCCAGATTGTTTTGTCCGCCTCAAAGGTTTTGTATCTTGAACTTGAGGCATCATCGGGCAAGACAACGTGTCTGTGGGCGCTGTCTGTTGCAGGGGTGTTTTGGCAGCGTGCTTCAGCCAACTGAAACAAATGGCCATGGAATCGTTTGTTAACAAGCACTGAATAGCAAATAATTCTAAAAACAATTGATAAACTTCTACGCTCCCAAAGATGGAGAAGATATACCCATATATGTGGATTACTGATGGAATTTTCTTGGTTCTTTAGTGGAGAATATCGATGGTTCAACTGTCCAAGACGGGATTCTCGATTTAAAAAATTGTGCAATAAAAAGCACCAGAACAAACGATAAGCTGGTCATAATAATTTCATTTCAGTAAAACAATAAAGTTAAACAATAAAGACTGCCCATTAAAGAGTATATTTTCATTTATATTTAAATAGATGCATATAAGGGAGATATTTGCAAATAAAACAATGTACCAGTAGGTAGCGATGGAAAGATTGATTTATATATATTGTAGGCTGATTTCTCAACCCCGAAGGCACCTCAACAATTGTATTTTATTTTATTTTATTGTCTTTTTCGAATTTTCCTAGAAAAAAATCTATAAAGAAACAATCAGCAAGAAGCGCAAATTGTTTTGACCACATCATGTCAAAGCTGCCTCCGATGTTGTCTAGCTCCAAGTGGAGCCCCAGACGATGCGATGTATATTTTTTGTTGTTTCTGCAAAGATGATTTGTGCCAGTGCCACTTGAACTATGCGTCAGACTGGGCCCCCCACCCCCCGAACAATGAATGGGGGAGATGACGGAGATGAAGATGAAGCTGGAGACTTGGATGCTTGAATGCTCGGCCCTCAGTATGTCAGATGTCGATGGCGATGGAGATGGAGATAGAGATAGAGATGGCTGGTAGCTGATGCTGAGGTGCTGTTGCTGTTGATTTTCTTGGTTTTTGCTGCTGCTGCTGCTGCTGATGATGTCTGCCTGTCTGTAGTACTAGGTATTATTGCATCATCAAACGGATTGGGCAATGAGTGGATTTAAATACACATTTAATGGTTTCAGTTATGGCCCATTGTGCCCGGTCGTTCAACTAAGCCCCACAAGGGATTATCGTCTTGAGATCTGTTCATGATTTACATTTCGTTTATTTATGGCTAAAAATTCAATAATATTTACATTTAAAAATGGGTTTAATTGAACTATAATTAGAAGTTAACATTTTCCTTTGACACTAGAAGATTATTTATTGATTTTATCACTTTAAGAGTATCTAAAACGGAGTACTCCTTTACTGGTTTTGGTTTTTTTAATTCCCCAGAGTTTCGGACACTTTTTCTTCTTTTTTAATGGAAATTGTATCTCTCGATTCGTGCTACCGGAAACGAAGTGCAGAAACAATCAAAATCCCAAAAAACGACAGAACCAGAACCCCCACCACCAAAGACCCAGAATATTAATTCACCTTTCCGTATGCCCTACCAGCAATCGAATGATTAATTTATGTTTATTCTGTCATTGAAGAGGAGCGGAAAATCACTTTGGGGAAAAATGAATTTCCCGGGCTGACCGTTTGGAAAGGGAACCCCACAAAACCCAAAAACATTTCTGCTGACACACAAAAAATGGGAAGCACACAATTACGAAGCATATTTTCCGTATTTCCCTGTTGCTCTCTCCGTCTCTTTGTCCGTCCTCCCTCCCGCTCTGTTTCCCTTTTGTGGGCTGAACACGTGCAAAAGTACAAGCAAATGGGGACAAAGAGGTAAACGCCATAAATGACCAGGTCCACTCACAATTATTGCCACAGCGGAGCACTGCCCAGGGGAGATAGAGATAGAGATAGAGCGAGGTATGAAAAATCGAAAGTGGCAACTCGAGTGACAAGAGGAGACCGAACGGTGCCCCGGCTCGGTTCGGTTCGGATCGGATCGGTCTTGGGTGCAGCACAATCTGCGACTCAGCATCTCTAATGGCGGCTGCAGCTGCCACCAAACAGGAGGAGGGGCAGGCTTTTTGCCATATCGAAGAGCATGTTGCACAATGTCGATGGTGCGAGCACAAGACAGATACAGCAAGCAGAAAAAAAAGCCGTACACACTCATTGGAATTGGAGCAGAGATCAACGAGTCTGCCGCCAGTCAAAGGCAAACATCTGGTCGAGGGGGCCCACATCACATCACGTCACATCCCACCATCCCCGTCCCGCCGGGGCAGGGTGGCCAGGTGTAGCCGGTTTCCTGTGCGTCGTGTGCAACGTGTGCTGCAAATCCCCAAAATGCTTGCAACCATCACGGGTGTCAAATTGCTCCGAGAACGCCTGAAAGGGGGCGCTCAAATGCGGACTCGACGATGGGGAAAGCAGATTTTATGAGCTGGAAGGAGGGCCTCATATGGTCGGTATAATCCTCAAAGAATATTTCTTTAACCAGCTGCGGTTATGCCGATTGCATAAATCTCAATAGATGCCCGAGCAATTATTTGTTAATCACCTTTTTTGGGGTTTTGGCTAACCGCAGTCTGTGGGCCCCTTCAGCTGGCTTAATTGAAATGTTTTCGGTTTGGTTTGGCTTTGGGCTATTGGCCACCAATATATTGTTTGCACTCAAACCGCACCACAAAAGTGGTGGAAAAATAATAACTTACCTTTCTGAATAAAAGACATAAAAATGCACACGTTTTCTGGACAACAGAAAAAACGATCAACCGCCACCGCATTGAAAGTGAAAGCTTTTTTCTATTATTTGGTTTAAAAATAAATTTTTGTTTTCTTATGCAGATGCATAAATTATTGGAAAATATTTTCGAGTCAAAAGAAGAAGTGTTGAGAGTGGGAACTGCTTCGAATGCCCAGCACCTCTTTTCTTTGTGGGATTCGAAACGCTTAGACAATGCTCCGAGGTTTACCTGTACCCCACCCCACCCCACCCCACCCCACAAAGGTGCCGGTTCAAGTTGAAGTTGAAGCTAAGCCCCAAAGTGATGTAATTTCTCTCGGGCTTTCAACGCCAGACTCGAGTTGAACTTGGCAGATGTGGTATTACACCTTGCACAGTACTCTTCCCAAGGTTATTCCCCCTTTTGGGAGAAACTTAGGCAGAGGCGAGTAGAATCTGATCGGATTGGGCTGCACTAATGCCTACCCCTAACATATTACTTAGAGGTATTTGGCTTATTCGCATTACATCCATTCACATTTCAGAGGAGGAAGAGTAACTCTGCTTCGGTGTGCGTTGTGGCTTTTTCGTGCTGTCGTTTTCCCTGGCATTTCTTTACCGCTTGCCGCAGCAGCAGCCGCATTTCAGCGTTTCCCAAATTTGCATGTCAATGAAGTGACTTTGAAGAGCACTCTGCCTGTGGCATAATCACTGTCTGTCACATTAATCAGCTCTTAATTAATTAACAGAGAGCAATTACAGCAATTACACTTGAAACAACGCAATGAAAACCCAATGCATATTTAATTTTTGATGGAAATTGGCTAAATCAGAAAGATACAACCGCAAGCGAACCACTTGCAGCCGTCGAACAGCTTCGAACCTGCAGACAAGATCGAACAAGACACGATCGCACGCAGCGGCCTGTGGCTTCGAGCCTTCGAACATGTCGTAGCCGATGACGACGGCCTGGGCCGGCTCGAAACCAACATCAACATTTGCAGCTTTATGCTAAAAACTAAAACTTTTTTGGACGCAAACGCGAACGGTACGCGAAGCGCATGCGCGGACGAAAGATCATGCCATCAAAGCCCGACAACGGTATTCGTGGGCCGCGACTGAAACGTGTCTGAAATTCGCGAAAGAACTGTCCCCAAAAGAGTTCTCCCCACCCAGTGACAAGTGCAGAAAACCAATCAAACACACAAATAAACCCCCCATACCCAATAAGGTGAATGAAACGGCGGAAACTGTGTCAAAAGCAAAGAAAGTTGTCCAAGTCCAAGCGATTATGTGGGAGTATGTGGGCAGAGTCCCAAGATCTTTTGGGGCGATCTTCAGATACATACATCTGCTTGCTTGAGGGGATTGGCGTGCCTGTCAAGTTTGAGTGATCTTCGGCGTGGGCCTCTTGCAATCCCAATGTAATGATGACCATTTTGGGAGCACTCACATCGGGAGGCGCAGTCGGAGGCAGTACGCCCAGGCATGCGGTGGAATGGTTCTTCAGCCGGTGAATCACTCACAGCACTCTTTCTTTCTGGGGGTGCGCCAGAAGCTCCCTGTGAATACCCCGCGAATACCAGGTTGAATATTTATGTAAGGCATGATATCTGGAGGCATGATATCACCCGATCAAATATTCAAAATCGAGGGCTTAACAAGGTCGCCTGCCATTTGGCAAACTAGTTTTCAGTTATTTTGCATTAGCATTCGATGTCGAAATATTTGTATTTATTTTTAGGTTTCTTTCATGCATAATCTAAGGCAGAAGCAGTCCGCTAATTATTGTCCAAATTGACTTGACTGAAACCCAAAAGAATCCGAAAAATAGTTTGCCAAAAAAGCAGCATCAGCTTGAATAAATAATTAAATATCTCAAAGCTAAAGAAACAGTTCCATGGACACTGCCTCCCACATTGAACCATGTTTAATTATATAATGTAATGCAATTATTTTTCCGGAAATTGAGCATGCCCGCGATGATTCCTGCCTCTGACAGCATCTGATTGGAATATATTTTCATATTTCAAAGGAGAAAGTCCCCGGGCCCGCCACCACCCCCTCATTAGCTCTTGGCCAACTCGCCTGCATACAAAAAGTAATCTCCCTTGAGCTTGACACATTTTAATATGCAAATGGCCTAAAGCCAAAGCCAAAGCCAAAGCCATAGTGGCAGCTGACGCTGCACCTGACATTGAGGCTGAAGCGGAGCCCGACCACGGCTTTTATTCGACCGCAAAGCAGGGGGATATATCCGGCAAAGAAGCCAATTAATTTGTTTATTAATTGGCATCTTTGGCAGGGAATTCATTTCACAGAGTGGACCAGAGTGGTCCTCGGAACCAGTTTAATTGCTGGTTTGTTATGCACTTGAAGTACAAGTGGCGTATACGTAACCTGAGAGCGGTCCTGCTTTCAATATTCAAAATGCTAATCAAAAACGAAACTAGTTGAAATGAGCTCGGAATAGACATCAATGAATTCCATCAATGGAATGCAAATATCGATTAGCCTCTCCTGCGGCATTGCATTCTTGTCTCGTTTCGAATGACAGACAGACAGACAGCTCACAAGGTAGCCAAAGCCCAAAACAAGTCCTAAGCTATTTTCTTTTTCGTGCAAATTTCTCAAAATGCATTTCTACGTGTGCCGGTCTTGATATAATGCTTTGATATATGCCATATATAAATATGCTCCCTGACAGACCCCCAAACAGGCGATTTCATTTGCGTGCCACAGCCAAGTCACGTTGCTTTTTTCTTGTGTCTCTTTTTTGTGTATTTTATAAATTATTTTCCCTTTACAAAAGCGCCTCTGGCTGCTTGTTCAGGCCATACAAATGTTAATCGATAACCGAAGCGATTAAAACAAAACACCTAAAACAAAAAAAAAGACAAAACAAGACAGAAATTTCATGCAAATGCAGAGACTACAAATACAAATTCCTCGGAAGGATTGCGTAAGACATTGTCGAATGGGCTGGGCCGGGCCTGAGAAAAAAACCCAAATAAAAGAGTCCAAAGCCCACTGAAAAATATCATAATTTTGCAGCGTTTGAGCAACATTTGAAAAAGCCATATCCAAAATTTTTTGACTGGGTCTTTAGCAAATACTGTCGATGGAAAAAGGTTTCAGATGAAAAAGAGTGTAGGAGTCGGACCTGAGAAATTAATTTCGAAATCTTTGGTAGTATCCCCCATAAACCGAGTTCCTAAAGGACAGAGGACGTAATTCCTATAGCTTTGGATTAAGGAACATTCTCCATAGCTAACATGCAGATTAAATATAAATAATATAAATGTTTGGGAACCATTCTTTCTGTTCTGTTCTGACCATCACTTCCAAATAGCCTTCTCTGCCAAGCCCGCTCCTCAATATGTTTTTCAAAGGCCATTTTCCAGATGGTTTTGTTTTTCTTTGGCATATTTTGTTGGAATTTCTGTTGAGTGGATTGTGCATTTAATTGAGAAATATTTGTTTGATATTTGATAGTAAAATCAATTTCGATTTGATGGTCAAACTAATTCATGTTTTGGGGGATTCGCATACCGATACTGATACCGGGGACAAGAGCATGTGATATGTACAAATAAACCAGTTGGTCGGCTAATGGAAAATGCCAATTGGAATGCCGATTGAATGGCTATGCAAAGTTATGCAGATCCATAAACCGGCTGATGGTCGAGCCAGAGCGCAGTGTAACACCTGCACGGAGCCGGGAAAATTCGCGGCCAGCACTGAGGAACGGGTTCGATGGTTGACGGAAGAGATGCCGCCGATTGCATAACGAACCACTGAATGTGCAACCAGTTGATGCACTTACTCACACTCCCCTGACTCCTTTTCTCCCTCTCTTCGCCAGCATGCGGGAACGCAGTCAGACAGCACCCAGACGCCGTCGAGCGGGTCCCAAGCAGGCGCTTCCCGGCAGCCACGAGGGAGTTGGTGCCCTTGAGTCTCCCTACTACACCATCGACAACACGGAGGACATCTACGGAACCACGCTGCTGCCCTCGCAACGCTGCTACGTGGATCCCTGGGACCTGGAGAACTACGACTATGTGCGCAAGAAGATCGATGATGGTACCGGCCAGGAGGTGGATGAAATCCACTATGGAGATTCCCAGACCCCAAGTCCCAGCTACGGAATGGGAATGGGAATGGCTGCTACCATGCCACGCCCCCACACACAGACGCGTCGCGTGTCACGCTCCCAATGCCAGCTCGAGTGCTGTGTGCCCCAAAGAAGCCGGCGGAGGAGCAGGAGCAGCCGCAAGGAGCCCCTCTATACAGCCAGGAGTGACATATACGGAGCTCCCAGTCGCTACGACGACTACATGGCCACGATGACCAGGCAGCTGCATCTTGACAACGATGAGCATGATGCCGCAGAGGAGGAGGAGGAGGAGGAGCTGCGGGCGGAGCTCTACGCAGAGCAGCGACAGCTCTACAACGGCTACGGAGGTGAGCAGATGGCCGACACTTCTCTTACAGTATTAAAATCCTTGAATATTACATCCCCAAAGGCTTCTCCAGTGCCAGCTCCACCGAGCACCCCTCCTCCATTGGTGACGAGCTGCCCATGCCCCAACGGCGAGCAGTCACCCTGCAGCGCCGCCCCGCCACCAGTCAGGTCCCCAACAGCAATATTTATGGAACGGCACCGCACCCGAGACGCAAGCGCAGCGGCAAGCCTGCCCCACCGCTGACCGCACCACCGCAAATCGACTTTCCCGCCCCGCCCCCCCTTTCGCCCGCCTACGACTACTGCAATCCCTATGCTACACTGCCGTACTGCAGCATTCCGGATTGCAGTGAGTGCCAGCAGCACGCCACGTCCCTCCTCTACGCGGCACCCTCCACCCTCTACGGAACTCTGGGTGGTGCAGGGGGCTCGGGGCTGGGCTCGGGGCTGGGCTCGGGGGCAGGTCGCGCACGGACTCAGTGCGAGTCCCCGCACTCCTCCGGAGGCGACTCCTCGCTCTACTCGGGAATTTACGCGCGTAAATTCGGCCTGAGCAAGAAGGGTCTGCTCCAGATCGACTACTCCTGCAGCTGGAACGACTTGGATCGGGTCATGCAGCGCCAGTTTTAGGCACTCTCCCTGGGTGCTCGAGTGTTTGGGTGCTTGGGTTCGGAATAGCATTAGAGCGGAACAACATTATGTCCTTAAGTCATCATCTTATAAACAAATACACATACGCAATACCAAATAACTGAACATATTCGTCGTAGCAAGTAGTGTTTCAACATTGAAATTGATTGAATAAACTTTTGAAAAAGGTTAGCTATGTCCTCGACAGAGTTGGGATCTACATATATATAAGAAAGCTACCATAAGACAGGAGGATCCATTCACACTTCTAGATACTTTGCATATGAATAACGAGAGATCATTGTGAATGTTTGAATAGAGATGTTATAAAGGAATCTAGTTTTAAAGCGTCAAGCTTCAGTACCTGTCCTTATCGTTCTCTTAAGAACATAGTTTGGGGTAAACCAATTCCCACCTGGCCTGCCCCACCTAATTAATTTATCAGTGGCAGCTATGAATGGCTCTTTGCACAAATGACGGGCGGCCAAACATGATTTAATCAACTAATTTGGGTGTGCATTGCATACATAGTGGGAACGCTTTTCCAGAATTTTACTCTAATTAAATATGACGTCATGACGCCCACAGCACATGGAAAACCTACATAATTTTAGTTTGACAATTTGTTCTTTGGACGACAGCAACAAGGAAATGGTTTTAGTGACTGACGTTGATGAATGTCCGGGGATTGTCAGCAAATTCAGCCAGAAAGGTGGGAGGATATAAGTACATGTGTATGTGTGTATGTGTGTAGATAGAAGTATTTAGAAATAAGTGTAGCATACAGTTCGGCGCTTAATTCGGGAAGAAATCCATTAAAGTTTCTCCACTAAAATGGAAATTGCACTCCACACTCCCAACTCCGAAATACACAGACAGCCAAAGGGAAAATCAATAAGGTGAATAAAATGCAGTATATTTTCCACTATCACTGCCCTCCCCCCCCTTTTCCGCTTTCGCACGGTGTTGCTGCTGAATGCGATTTCAATTTCTCAATCCAATTTACCTTTGCAACAGTGTAGACACACCAATACCCGCTCGAATTCAAACACAGATACGAATACGAATGCGAATCCGAACACGAACGAGGCTACAAACACAAAGCACAAGTAAATCATGAAAAAGGGGGAAAAGCAACCTAAAATAGAAAGATAAAAAGATAGAATGCACAGAGCTTTGGATACCCTTCGATGGGTGATAGATGGATTGATAGGTGCTCAAACATCTGTAATTCCTTCATATGCATTTCCCCATTTTGGAGGTCTCATCGAGCTGTAACCAATTGCTGAGAATCGTTGGACCCTGTGACAGGGTAAGTAAATCTGAATGCATAAAAGGAAGGAAAAAAGGGAAAAAGTGTGGCGATTGGGGGGTGGTGCTCTGGCTATGCACATAAAAGCGCAAATATTTGCGCAACATTTTCGTCGACGACGATAAAAATCGAGCAAGAAAAATATGCAAAGAAGTAGAAGAAATGCAAATAAAAGCGTCGCAAAAGAAGCACACAAAAAAAAAATATGTCTTCCCTTTGCTTTCTTTTGCTCGGATTTTCTTTTATTATTGTATAACGTCAAACATTTGCATGCGGCGACGCCTAAATGTGTGCCACACTCCGCGCCCCACTGGCAACCCCACCCACTCCTGGCTACTTTTGCATTTGCATTTATGTGCGGCGCCTCCTGCCCCTTGCCCACATCACAAATGCCCATGAATCGCAGCGAAAATATTTCGCACTTGCACGGAATGGAGTTTACGGAGAGGCCTCCGCCCGGAGAACCCAATCTCCCGCCGCCCTGAGGGGGTGCTTCGGTCTGGGCTGGGCTGGGCGCTCAATTTGCAAGTCCACCTGGAGCTCGGCAGACGAAGATGTAAAGTCCTGATTGAGGCAGAGGGTGTGCCCCAATCCGATTTAGCCTTTTCCGAAATTCCTTGAGAAAACTTGGGAAACTGTGAAGAAATCATTTGGCAGAACACGATTATCTGCCCAACTTGACGCATTTTAAGCGGATTCCACCCCGCCATCGTCCTCTTTCTTTCATTTTTATGGGCAGAGAGCAGAGAGGTGTGAGAATATTCGAATTTGTCTTTCGAAAAAAGCGGACAATTTGTCGCCGACAATTGTAAGTCCTTTGCGCAAATTGCAAGTTAAATGGATCCTTTGCCACTGCCTCTGCCGCTCCATTTGGCGATGCACCCATACAAAATGAGTAAAGAAGAGGAAAAAGTTCCCTACAATGGGTATGAAAAGTGCAAATGAACTGGGAGAGGGTCTGGCAGAGCGGGCAATCACTGGAGCATTATCTCTTCCAAGAGCTGTCGAACAGATGGCATAATAATCCAATAACAATGAGAAGAGGGAGTGGGAGGGGGAGGGGGAGGCGGAGAGCTAGACAACAGATGGTCGGATGCATATGTAAGAGGATCTGAATGGGAAAACCAAAGCCATCAAGATGATAAAAAGGAAACGGGGTGAAAACGGAGAGTACTCTTCCCCATCTGGATCCATCAAAGTGTTCACTGTTTTTCCACTTTAAAAGCTTCGCCGGCTTACAGTAAATTGTGCAGAATTTCATAAATCTGAATTTTAATTAAAACCTCGGCTAGAGCTTATCGAATGCAAAATAAATTGTAGTTTGAGCCCACAGCAAATCCCCCAAACTGTATCTTTTTTCAAGCTCTCCATCATATTTGACGGTAAAGTTTTCCCGAAAGCACAGCCCACACATGCCACATGCTCTCTAACGCAGGCGGCTCGGTTGCAAGTACACACACAGACGTCAGACGTCAGACAAATCTGCAACTAAATACCGTTATAAATTACAGGCAGGCAGCTGTCAAGAGTCGCCTCATTGTTGTTGCCACGCATGCAAAAGCCGAGAAACTCGAGCTAAAAATAAACCTGAAAACTTAATTAAACTTTCCTTTATTCTTTGTTTTTTGGTTTTGTTTAAAACAGCAGAACAATGGCCAGAGTGGGGCTGGTGTGGGGGAGTGGGGATGCCAAACAAACTGCAAAACGCAGTCCCTCACTCAGTCAATGGGTGAGTTTATTTGCGAGTGTATTGTGTCAGCGGAAGTGCGCGCGTGTGTGTGTGTGTGTGTGCGTGTGTGTGTGTAAGTGCCTCGTTAGGAAAGCAGCTCAAAATGGCGCCCGAAGTCCTGCCGCAGGTCCTGGCCGCTTGTCGGGTCGGGTACTGCCTTGTTTTCTCTATGCAATTTGCCAGCCATTTTGCACCTGCAATGAAAATGTTTTTTAATTAAAAACAAGAATTTAAACTTTGCCAAATGTTTCGGGCTGTCGGCGAGTGAAGCCTTGGGGAATATCCTGCATTTAATAAATAATAATTATGAAAACTATTAAATTAATAATTCAAAGCGAAAAGAATCAGGTGAGAAAAGTGACACGAGAAATAGCTAATTATTTCGATATAAATGATTAATAGATCATTGACATAGACAGGCATTTATTCCCCTGCCAATCTTCGAATAAAGCCAGCTGTTTCGAATCCCGCCATGGCGCGCCAGGTCAAAGAACCTCCCCGACATACCCTCTACTCCAACCAGAGGGTGACAGCATAGGAGACGACTTACGGTGCTCTGAGGTGTAGAAAGTGTCTGACATTTAGCGCCTTGGAAAAATGCCGCCAACTTCCTTTGTACGAATGTGGGTATACATAAATACAAGTACATATGTATGTGTGTATGTGTATTTGAAGCTGGTCCCCTGGTTGCCATTTGCTAATGAATAAGTTAATTTCATTCTGTCCGCAGCAGGGAAGTGGGGAGCAGAAGACGGGGCTGACGCTCGTCGTGTTATTTATGTGGCCGCTGCCTGACTGTCGCCCATTTTAAAACCCTCAAAGTGGTCATTAGAGACTTTGGCTCAGTTGGTAGTTCCAGCCAGCACGGACAGGGCGATGGAGAAATGAGACACACCAGAGGGGCTGCACTGCGTATACTTAATTTATATATAGTCAACGCTGTCACCCTCTACCCTCGAGCTTTCAGGACTCCTTGTTGCCTGCAACAATAGTTGTATCACAGCCCTATACATACATATAGCACATCCTATATATAGTAGTGTCGTACGTGCAAAACGCTGTTGCTGTAAATGCAAATTAAGTCTTAATTTTGCAGCAACAATATCGCACCAAGGGTGCGGTGCACAGCAGGGCCAGAGGGCGGGGCGGGGTGGCTCGGTGCCGCATTATGGCCAAAGTGTTGAAGTTACGTAAGCCCGAATCCATTAGTTGAAGCAGCTAAATTAAAATAGAAGGCTTCCCCGGGCGCAGCCCAAGCCCGTGGCCGTGGCTTGCATGGAGCAAAAAACGGAGGTGTCTGAATAGTTGTCAACAAGTGCCTGGACAGGTCTCATGGATCTCCCTTGCTGGGAATGTGCACTTCTCACTGCAGCTCTCAAAAAAAGGCCATCAACAGAGAGAAAAACAAGGACTGGGAGAGATCATAATCATACCCTTAGCCGTAGTGAGGTTTTGCATAAGTTTGTAATTTTCAAGTGAACAATTTCTGAACAATTTCCACTTCAAATTCATAAAAATATCACACAAAGAGGAGGTACGCTGTGAGTTGCTGCGGCGACCGCAACTCTACATTTACACCCGATACTTAGTCAGTATGGCTCTCCTCCGGCAGACGCCGCTAATATTAAGCGACACGACAAAGAGGGCGTGCGAGAGAGACAGAAAATCAGTCTGAGCGTGATTTGTTCCTTTTGCCTATAAAAACGATCTGATCTGATCCAGATTCGGCAATCTGATAAATATGGTAACTTTTTATGATTTTTAGTTTTCTCGTATTTAAAATATTGTAGATGCCACAGATTTTCGTTCTTTGTGGGAGCGGAAGGGGGAGGGGCGAAATTTTGAAGAAAACTTGTCAAGGTCCGATATCACAGGAGTGTGGATACCAAATTTGGTTGCACTAGCTTTCATAGTCTCTGAGATCTAGGAACTCACTTTTAGCAATAGGCAAAGCAGACCATGAAACGTGTGTATTAGAGCGACAGAGCGGGCGAAAATGAAATTGTTTTCTTGATTCTGGCTATAATAAAAATACAATTGGCTCAGATTCTGCAGACTTGAAGGTATAGGCCTGCTGTACTATTCTGCCCTTCCTGCCAGAAGTCTGGATACAAAATGTCGTTGCTCTAGCTCTTATAGACTCTAAGCACTAGGCGCTCATAGGGACGGACAGACGGACAGACAAACATGGCTCAATCGACTGGGGTCTGAAACGCTTCCTTCTGGACGTTACACACATCCACTTTCACCAGAAATCTAATATACCCTTATACTCATTTTGAGTATCGGATATAAAAAGTATTTTAAAAAAATGCCAAGCCGTTAAACCATTTTTATTTACTTTACTAATGATTGTACATGTGTTTTCTCCCAATTATACTTTGTTTGGACAGGTCTCGGGCGGGTTACATAAATATTTGAGGATTACATTTTCATGTTCAGGCTGAGGCAGCCACAATTCAAACACGTAAATCCAATTTATGTGAGCCAAAAGAAGTATAAGAAGAGGGCAAAGGGTATTTTTGTGTGGACCACACTTTAAATAACATTTCAAGGATTCCGAGATCTGATTTGCATCAAAAGAGTTCAGGACTTGATGACTGTAGAATGATTAGAGAGTAAAGAAGGCTTCGGCGCAATGAAAAGATTCCTAAAACTTGATTCAAAGCCATTTGAGGAGAAGAGGGCAAAATATTGCATAAACATAAAGCCTCCCCCAGCCGTCCCCAGCCGTCCCGGCTGAGACACAGGGGGCAGAGCATCTGCATCAACAGCACTATTGCATTTTCCTGCCAAGGCTAATTGACATGAATAAATGTTACGCAATCAGCAGGATAATAAATTCAACGGGGAAGTGGAGCAAACATTTTTATTTTCACAGCGCTGACTTTGTGGAGCAAACGTCAGCACGCAAGAAGCGACTCGACGGAGGGATGCTCTAAAAGAAAGCCATGTAGGTAAGCCATGGTCTGGGAAGAAAAGTAACTTGGGGAAATGCTTGATGAGTATTATAAGCCGCTTTTAGTTTTTATAGCTTCAGAAGTGGTCCTCTTCTTCGATCTGATAAAATTTCTAATGCTGTATCCCCAAGCATCTCCAAGATGTGTTTGGTCTTGTTTACCCTTTGGGTTCCCTGGCCTTGGCTGGATAATTTTATGGTCCACATATATACGACCCGACCCGAACGTGACGAGTCCTGGCAGCAAAATAAATTTCACACCAGTGCCAGTGCCAGGACTCTGGGTCCTGATCCTGGCTGCTGTCTCCTGGCGCTGCTTCGCTCCTTTCCGACTGGTATTGTGGCTCTTCGTTTCAGTGTCAGTGTGTCGCAGGCTGCGATGTGGAATAATTTGCAAAATGTCATTATTAGTTTGGATTTTGCGCAGCAGAACCGTCTAGTGCAGGATGGGAAGAAGCCGCCTGACACAGATACAAACACAGCTACAGCTACAGATACAGATACAAGTGCGTGATATGGGACACCACCCCGTCACGCGCCTTGTGCGTTAGTGGACATGGGGTGAATGATAATGCTTGCCCAGGGCTCTCGGCTCCCGTATCCCGCATCCCCAGCGCACTGCCCCCCGTCGTATATCATCATCAGGGGCATCAGGATAGAGTTTATTTGACTCTCCTTTGTTGAGGATGACGCTGTCCCGGGCCGTGGCTGTGCCCTACCTGCAAGACACGTAGGACATTTGTTGTTTCGACTCCCTGTCACAGGATCCCCTCCGCTCTCGTGCCACATGCATAAGTAAGCAGGGAAATTGGTTTCACTTGCTCCCACATAAATATATACGTATGTATATTAAGTCCTGCCCGACTCAAGCCTAATACGAGAGTGGCTGATGGATGATAATGCCGGTTGGGATCAGTGGGATTGACAGCTTGAATAAACTAAATTAAGGCAAATAAATGCGAAAGGAATCCCCTTAAATTAGTGTCATCGAATCCGATTTCAATCTACTTCCTCTGCAGCAGGTAAATCGTTTTTAAATTAAACATCTAAAACGAATACAAGTTAATCTAATTGAACATCTTATTTTGAAAGTCAGAAATAGGAACTAAAGCTGGCAAATGGTAGTCCTCCAAATCAATTCAAAGATGCATCAATGCACATCTTCATTCGGTTTATTCTGCTTTGATTATTCATACTCAAAAGCTAATAATAAAAGTAATAATTAATTGCTTTTCCCCATCTTTCTTTAATTTGAATATGGAAGAGTCTGGAGGTGGTGGAAAAGCCCTCGAGTCCAGACACCCACGGCTCCGATTGTTCCTCCGAGGCAGTAGGTAAAAGGAATATTACAAAGGAGTTGTCCATGCATCCTTATGTATATACCAGCCAAAACAACCAATGGACACATTTCCAAATCAGAGTCAATCCACCATAAAAGTTGAGTTTTCCGACAGGCCAGCACTAAATTTATTTGTCAGCCATAAACGAAATTCCCATTACTTCCAGCCATATGTCATAACAGCCTAGACGTGCTCTGCCGTCCACAGGATGGGAGCTAGGAGGATCCCTCAAATCGATTGACTTTTGTGGCTGAACTCTGACAGCACTCCACGCACCTGGCCAGAGCCTAGTGACACTTTGAGGCTGGCTCAGCTAAATGAAAATGCAGGGAAAGCATTAATCGTTCAGTCAGTCAATCAGTCATGCAACCACATACATATGTACATGGGTGGCCATCAATCGCGATGAGAGGCGCGTGTCAACTTTTGGCATCTAATAAGGCGCATGGAGCCCCAAATTGGGTTTTCCTACCTTACACACGGAGCTCATACACGGAGCTTTATGGCAGAAATAGAAGGGCACAAGGCATGGATTGGTCCTTTACCAGTTTTCGTTACACTTAAGATTCTTGGGGAAGCGTGAGAACTGTACTCAAAGGGAGATTGGAGCTTTCCAGAGAGCAAAGAGCATCAAGCAGGTCATCCCTCGGGTCCGCGAATAACACTGGATGTCGGTGTATTTCTGTTGTTGGGCGTGGCGTACATTTGATTGCTGTAAATGCGATTAAGTGAACAGTGACTTCAAAGTGACTTAATTGGATTCCAATTGAAATGAAAAGGAAATTGCCACAAGAAGAGGGGATGGAGATCCAGGGAGGTAGACAGGAACTGGCCCTAATTTATGCTTAATAAGACTCCAGCCATAAATCTCCAGGCTAAAGTTGCATAATCGTATATGCCCCTCTACGTGCCCGAGTGTATGGGAAGGTCATAAATAAAACCAGGCAAAAGGGAAAAGAAAATCTGCACATGAAAAAGGGAGAATGCACAACTTGCTCCTGCTCCGCCCGCGCCGCCTGTAGCTTCCCAACATCTGCATATGAGTGTCCTCTGCCGGCTGTTCCAGGGCCCGGCTAAAGGTCACCATGACGCGTTTTCCTGCGCTTGGTCTGCAGTCCTCCCTCGGGCGCTCGCTACTGGTGTGTGCCTCTGCGGTTTGTGCAGCCGTTTGAAATTACGAGCAGAGCAGGCAGGGCACCATGAAACGGGGGGGGAGATGGGCCAGCTGGTAGAGCAGCTGGTTAGTGTATCAAGTGGCTTCAAGGCTGAACGAACAGCTGAAATGAGATGAGAATTCGACTGGATGGGCAATAAACATGCTACAGGAAAAAGAGGATGCACAGCTGGGCAGGGTTGTCAGGCGACTGACTGACAGCAGAAACTAATAATGATTCCACGTACTGATGCGGCTTGCATTTGCCAGATAGGTGGGAGTTGAGCCTGGTGCACTTCGACCGCCTCTTGCCACTTTATAGTCTTACACATAATAATAGTTATATGCATATATATTATTATTATTCTATGGGTGAACGATGGACTGCACTCGACAACCCATTTGCATCGATCCATGGAGCACTCAACTCCCTGTCTATGTCCGAGAGTTAATTCCCCCGTTTCCCTGCCTCGGATCGACTTGCAATCAAATTACTTCATTTGCATGCGGAAAGTGCAGGGGGAGGCCGTGCGGAGGAGGAAAATCGTGTTAGAGCAAAGTATGTACATGCATAAATAGTTTGTGCTCACCCCCCGCGCCTTGCCCTCTCCCTAGTAACTCATATTACACGGGGAAGTGGAAGGCAGGGGCCTTGCTGTACACCACGTGGCGCACCACGGCGTATGAGTAACGCAATGCCTTATTATTGAGCCAAAGTGCCTCTAGAGAGCGCCCAATAGGGAAAGGGGTTCTGGAGTGGGCCGGAGGGCGTCCGAAACATGCATTCAAAATATCGGTTTCCCAGGAAAATTGTTTTCCTCTGGTTGACGCCCTTGCTGGCATTGCCCACAAGGATGCCCAAACGATTCTAGATCAGCCTAGTCCAGCGAAAAACAATGAAACTTACAGATATTTCTTAAGTAGATCTTAAGTTGTAGATCTTAAGGGAAGCTATCATCGATCTCTCATCCGAAAGGTATTTGAAGCTTCAGCTTGGCGAAGTCCCTCTTGTTTCCTTTTCACGGTTTCATTTTGTTACTGCGTTTTTCTGCCTTTTGGGGTTTTTTAACACAGATATGTAAATGACATTTCTTAAACGAATTTTCTTGTTAAACGACAAAAATGACCACGCCCCATGCCGAGCTGGTCGAGTGCAGTGCTGCGAAGGGGGCTGTGTTCTGACAAGCCCTAATGCCCTGCACAGCGAGAATCCTAACGGGGGCGACACATTTTTGCATACAAGCGGGGAATTGCGGTGAATGCCTGGTGAATGGCTGGTGAATGGCGACTGGCGACCACTTGACAGGTCCGGGCCATAGCCGCAGGCTCAACATGCATACATATACTCGTATTCGTTCTACCCTGGCCCCCTTGTTTCTTTTGTGGCAGGACGCCGCTCACTTGCCTCGTCTTTTGTTTAGGAAACAAAGTGTAGTTGCTGGTGGGGTGCGGGGGCGGGGGCCAACCAGCAGCAGGCCATAAATCAATTGGCAGCGTAGAAAAATTGCAGAAAATTACTTGATATTTACGGTCACTGAGCACACAATGGAGACAGAGGCAGCAACAGTGAAACAGAGACTCACACAGACAGAGAGAGTGAGAGAGAGAGACAGAGTGGGGTGGAAGCAACAACAGCTGTCCTCGGCTCCCTGCTAGGAGACATGCAACAAGTATTGGCTGGCATCTATGACACTCAAGGACAGTGACATGACACTTACTGGCTATAATTACACATGTACCTTGATGCAGGGGCGTACACTTACAGGGTGCTTTAAATGTAGGGGAAGTACATCTTCTAGCGAGTGTCTGAGACTAATTTAGGATCTGTGATTACTTCCAGCGCCCCTTTTGGATGACACCTCTGCTCATTCTGAGATGGCGATGATGCAGTGCTCTCTGCAGGAACATCAACCTCCCGCTGAGAGAGCGTCCAGGTGGGAGGCCTATGATGGCTCTGAGCGTAATTATTCTGTCAACCGAGGAATGCCAGTGGAAAGGTGCTGGAGACAGTTGGCCAGCTGGCCTTGTCCTCTGGCCTGGTGCTGGTTGTTTACGAGTCTCTCTCTCTCTCTTGCTCCCTGTTTCTGCCTGTGTGTGTGTCGGCCATAATTGCATTGTTGCCTGTGTAATTACAGGCAAACATGCAGTTAATTAAAATCATTAAAATGCCTTTGAGCCAAACATCAGACAGCAGCTACGGCAGATGTGGGGACAGATCCCACACAGGGGTCGGGCCTGGGTCTGGTAGGGCTTTAATTTCCGTCGAATAAGTGACATCCTTGGGGCAGGATACGTCTGTAGCAGCAGCTGTCGTGCCACTGGGTGAAAATTACTTCAGCTTCAGTTGCCAGTTCGTTCGCTTTCATTACGTGCCTGGCACAGATTTTTTTCTGGAAAGAAAGGAGACCCAGCCCTGCCTGACGCATGTCGTCTGGCACGTTCCCACGTGCCCATTCCAGTCGCAACAAAAATATAGATTGATTCTGATTAATGCTACGTCGAGCACAAGTCAAACAAATGATTTGGGCGTTTGCTAGAAACATTCCGATTAGACATATTCGGCTAAAAGTCAAATTTATACAAAGAAGACAGGAGGAACGATGCTTTTTTTCGATAATTATCCATGTGTCAATCCCATAAAAGCCGCTGCCTGGTGTTCCAGGAATTAAGTACCGAAAACAACACATAAAACCCGCCCCCGAATGTGCAGATCTATTAACGGCAATCATTTGGGCTAAGTTCGACCATCATTCAGCCCCAGGCAATCGAAGGCATATTTAATGTTGATGGCCGCTCATTGGCAAAGTTGATTACGAACACATTGCAGTACGAGTATTCATGGTCGGGCAGGCACTATCCCACATACAGACATCCTTTCCTGCACAGCCACCGCCGCACGAAAGGACCTTCTGTATAATTAATTAGCTTAGTCTCAATCCTTATCCGATGTGCCCCGAGGAGGAGCTGAGGCTGGGGCTGCGAAGTGCTGCCATCATCGTCATTTGTTTATGCCTCTGTTTGCAGCTGCTATTTTATTCAGGCGTTTGCCTTGAAGATAATTTGCGCACGTGCTTCAGAATCCCTGTGTATGTGCGTGTCCTTGTGGCACCCAAATCCAGGCTCTGTATCCATCCTGTGCGCCACTTACGAGTATTCATAGATTCCTTAGATAATTGCCAGCATTTGTCTTTGTCTTTCGGTGTTCGGTTTTCCGATGTGAACCAAAATGGGTGTCTCGAATTTCCAACTGGCGCCCAGCAGCGATTTCAATTAAAAATGTATGCTTCCGAATGACAAAAAGGTGCAATAACATCTCAACTGCCTCCAAGTGTGTGGATGTTAAATAAATTATCTCCGATGGGCACAGCTCGGGGACATACTCGAACATTCAATTTAATGGCAAAACTATTAATGGGAGTTTAGTATCGAGTAAATTAATCGATAATTCTTCTCAAGAGAGCAAATTAATGGAAACTTAGTTGAAATTTACAAAGTTTACAAGGATTTCCTCGCTTTCTGCCTCTCTCTTCTGTCTCCTCCCCCTCTTTTCCGGACCCGCCAAAGGGGCCGAATGCCACTTTCATCCGCCTTTTCGTCCGGACTAAATTGATGAAACCGAAATTGGAGTTGACTCCTGGGAATGGAAGGGACAGGGACAGGGACAGAGACGATGTCGATGTCGATGTCGATGCGGTTAGCGCTGCCTTTTCGGCCAAATAACAGCGACAGGCAAACAGAACGGAGAAAGCTTTTAGCAGATACTTTACGCAAATCCCATGGGAAAACATTGGCCCACTTTGAGCTGTAAAGAAGCTCTGCCGCCGAAGCCAAGAGCAGACCATGGAAGAGCAGCAGCTGAGCAGAGGACGTCGACAGCCCCATCATTAAAAGTTAAAAAGGATTTTCAACGGATTTACGAATTGGGAGCTCAGCCCGAAAGACAAACAAAGCCATCAATTTACATATGCGAGCAGGTCAGAGCTCAGTCCCCCCTCAGCCTGGCAGAAGTACGAGTATAAATTCATGAAACAAAATTTAAGATGCGTCCCACGACAGACGCCCCAGAATACCCGCAAGCAGTGTGCAACGTCTGAGGAGGTAATGGGGATGGGGCTCATAGAAACAAAGCCCAGCCATGACAGTCAAGTATTCGCATAGTCCTCCCCCATCCACTTACAGAGGCCATCCACTCCCGCCCACTACCCATTCCTACCCTTTTCGCCCTTTATCGTACACTGAAAAATTATAGATATTAAAGAAAATAATAAATAACTTAAACACTATTCTACATTATGGTTCTTCATATGGAAGCGACAAACAATTCTCAGCCTTGGATCTCGATGATTTTCTCCGGTGTAGTCTGCGTCGCAAGGACCTTGAGCTTTCTGGGCCTCCAGTTCCTGCTGCCTTTGTTGTGCTTAACTTGTGGATTAGCTAAATGCAGGCTGGCATGCCACGGCATGCAAGCAGCTCATTTCCCCCCTGCCTTCGCCCCCCTTGACGCTCACTTTTCACCTAAACATTTCGCCTTGTTGAGACGTGTTCTCTCGCTTCCCAAACATTCTTCGGGATAGGGGGGGTTTCATTTACTTACACCTGATGTTCAGCTTATTTTGCTCTTCTGCCCTTCAGCAACCTGCCCTCTCCCCTTTCACTGAGCTGGCTAAATGTCAGTTTTGTGTGGGGCGCTTTTTAATGACTGAAATTGTGCGTTACGTTACCAGAAGATACAAGTGCGGTACTGAACAATTGAAAAGCTTTAACGTGCTGGAACAAATGGGGTTTCTTGTCAATGAATTCCATCTTTTGAGTGCAGCGATGTAACATAATTTTCCTACCGATTTTCATTCAAATTTTGACCCATTTCCAATTAAGTTACCTTTTGATTATTTGAATTCCCGATTGGATGGCAAACCTATTTGATTACACATTTGTCCCGTCTGTCGCTTAATGAGACCCATTCGAGGAGCATTAGATACCAGAGCAGAGATGAGGCGGGATGGAGACACGCCTCCTTGGCCATCATAATGGCCAAGAATCAAAGTCACTTGAATGCAATAGGCTGGAATAATTTGAGGGGGTGGGATGGCCAAGGAAGGCGTATCCAATGGGGCGTTAATGAAATAATTAACGCATAAATACGATTCTCTGGTCAGAGTTCAAGGAAACAAGCAGCGAGCAGCAAACAAGAAGGGCCAAAGGGCCTGCAAATTTACCACAACTGCTACAAAGCCATCAATTTGCTGGCTGGCACTTCCCGCGTCCAGTGCCTCCGCCCGTAGGGACTCGGACTCGAATTCGGATGAGGCAGCGAAGCGTGCAATTTGCCAGCTTATTTATGGGGTCGACCCAAGACAGCCGAAAATGGCAAAAGATGGCCGCGAGGGCGGACCGGGCCGGATGCATGGGGAAAACTTTCGCAAAATAAAAGTTTGCCGCTATTTGATTTGTTGGTCATTCGGCTTTGCAGTTTTCCCAGCTTCCAGGACGACTCCGTTCAACACAAAATTCTATTGAGTCAAAAGCCAAAACAGTTAAAGCATTAGCCTGGCTAGCAGGCCACAGTAACTCCCACACAAAGTACAATTTACTATATAGAAAAAGATAGTGTGTATGGAATTTGGACAGTGTTCTACTCCTGGCTTTGGTTCTGGTTCTGTCCCCCACTCCGGATACACATCCTGGTGCGCTTTTATTGGTCGAGTCGAGCAACGAAATATACAATTTCTGGCCGCTGGTACGGCAGGATGGCCGAATGGCCGAATGGCAGGATGTGCGCTATTGGACCCGCCAGGATGCGCCAGAAATGACTGCACTTCCTTTGCAGCCCCGCTGTGCGTCCACTGTGATATTTAGGGCTGACTGCCCTTAAAGGTACAGCGCTGAAGACCGGACGAGAAACAGAAGTTTTCTTTGTGGAGTCACTTTTGATGTGGTTGAAACAGTCGAAAGAAGTCTCTAAAAATACATCTCCAGCAAAATAACCGGCCCAGAAGCACTGTTCTACCCATTCATGTTCTACCCACCCACCCTCATGTTCTACCCATTTCACTTGTCACGACCAGAGAGGCCCCACTCCAAGGGCATTGTTTGTGAGTGTGTGTGTCCATGGGCATGTGTGTGTGGATGGAGGTACATTTGTATCCTTTGTGATGCGAAACTGGGAGAGCAAACAAACCGTTTGCAAGTGCTCGATCGCCAACAACCATAATAAACATTATTATGACTATGACCATGCCCGTGTCCGTGTCCGTGTCCGTGTCCTTGTCCGTGTCCGGCTAAAAGTGGAAGAGGAGCTGGGTCGGGTCCGTTAAGAGGTTGGCTCTGCAGCAAGCATCTCCGGCATAAAGTTGGACGACGTTAAGTGGATGATTATTTGCGATTGCACGATGCCACCAGGGCCCGCACATGGCTATGGCTACGGATACGGATACGGATACATACATACGTATGTGGATGCGTATACGGGCACATCCTTGATGCGAAGGACACTCTGGCGGCGCACACACATGGCTGGCTTTGCTTTGCCGGAGATTTAATGAAGGTGGCGATGTCTCCCCTGCCCAGTTCTGGGTGATGATTGTGTGTTAATGGTCATCGCACGCGCTCTTTTATATAGCGATTGCCAAATTGGCAGCTAACAATTGATGTACGTCGGCAATTAGAAAACGGACATTACTCATCCAGCTCCACTGCACACCGCGGACGCCCCAGTCCATGGGCCAAAAGTTTCCCTATAAATGCCACTCGTAAATCCTTGTCGTTGCTTACAATAGTTCTACCCTCTATTCCTCTGCCTGTCCTGCTCTCTCCTTTATCTATCTCTTTCTTTTTGGGAGCAATCGATGATTTCAGCAACAGCGAAAACCATAAACATGAGCCACTATTGTCCCATGAATCCCATAGTTCTGGCTCTGGTTCCAGCTATGGGTATGGCTGTGGCTACGGACGTCAATGTGGATGTGGATGTGGATGTGGATGTGGATGTGGCGGATGCAGAGGCACAAATCTTTGTTGGCCCAGTTCCATGGTGGACAGTGCATTCGAATAGCATGCGTATGGGATGAGTAAAGAATTATTTATGGGTTGTCATTATCTTATTGAACTTTAATTTAATCTTTAAACATGCAGCAAACAAATTTACATCTATATCCTTTTTATTCATATAGCATATAGCATTTGCCTTCATCTTGGGAATATGAATCAATCGATGTTTAAAAGCCCATCTTACCATTTGTCCTCACTGTATGTGGGACGAATAGCAGATTCCACTTAATACTAATTTACGCCACAATTTCGTATAAATCATGACAATGTCGGGCATAAATTTACGATGAACAATGGGCCAATGCTGAATCTGTCCAAAGAGAGACCAAAAACAGACCAGGACAAACTCCAGACAAATAAAAATCGCTTTAATTAACGGACACGCAATTTACAGTCGATACATACGTACTGCCACAATTCTGTATACTGTAGATTATCGGGTATATACATATTTAATCAAGTTAAGCTTTTTCTTTGCTTCAATGGCCTGGTTTCGCCTCCGCCATCTACTACCGTGAATGTAGAAGACGCTGCCCAACAATGAAAGAAAATACAATCTTCTACTACTACACAGCCCTATGCCTCTGCCACTGCCACTGCCACTGCCTCTTCCTGCCTTCTGGTGGCTCTACCGGCGTCGTTCGCCTGACTGGGAGACGCTTCAATTTAAGAAATTAATGCGAATTTCGTTTTTACGGCTTGCCAGCGGGCGCGGCCAATAAATCCACGCCTCACAGTCCCCGCGGCGAGGTGGAGGATGTCGGGGAGATGGAGATAGACCAGAAGCTCCAGGCCACTTAGGCGCCCAGGACCCAGTGGCAAACGGTAACAAATACCAAGCAAAAATCCCACCAAAAAAAAATACATTTTATGGAACACCAAGCCGAGTATTTAATGCTCTACATGGGCCTTGTCAGCAGGTGAGTCTAAGCCAAGGGAACAACAACTTTTGGCGAATGCCACAATAAAAGATCGTACATGTATATTTCCAACACTGCCGATTCAACAATTGCCTATCAATTGATAAGTACTTCCTTCCCAGACCAGAGCGATAACAGAACTGCTGACAAACTGAAATGCTGGGTAAAATTCTCCTGAAAGCCCCAAGTTCTGGGTTCCCCGAACAAGCTTTTATGGCCAGCGCCGCAGCCATCGTTGTTGCTCTTTAATTTCGAACGTCGGGGATGTCGGCGGTGGCCCAGGCAACGTTTTTACGTCCTTTTATACGGACCCGGGAGCACGAAAACGAGCAGGAGTTGTGTTGTATGAGGGGAAAATAGAGATAGCGGGGATGAATGGTGATACCTTAAATAGACCAAGCGACCCAGACATGGGCCTGGCCTGATGCAGTGCCTCCCACGGCCGAATCAGTGGGTGGCACGTGTTCCTGACTCTTGGTTCGGGGATAGCACGAAAGTTTTTCAATTAGTGGGCCGGAGTGGTAAGGTGGAACACAGAACACACACACCCACGGCAGGCTTCATTAGAGTTGTTTGTTGTGTGATTTTGGAGATTTCGACGTGGATGATGCTCCGATTAGGTAGTCAAGTAGCGATGTGTTGTTGTTCTAATTAACAAGAAATCCGGGGGAACTTTTGGATGGATAGATGGTTGTTCTTCTGTGTGTCGTGTGGATTATCTCTGATTCGCTAGGGGTTGCCATGACTTTACGGCATTAGCATAATCAATCCGAAATAAGGCTGTTGTATAATTGACAAGCCGGAAATTGACTTTACGTTTCCTAAGCTAATTTCCGTTCAAGCTGTCAGTTTTCCAAATAATTACCCGGGAAGCGTCAGAGCAATGTTTGGGCTGTGATCCAGCAGGCAACCTGCTGATAGCAAGCATTTCCATCATTTAGGCGTGCGATTTGGGGCCTTCGGCTCAGAAATTTATTTGAAAATTAACATAATTACGGCTTTCAACCCTTCTCTTCGGCCGGCAGGTGTGGGTCCAGAGCAGCGAAGTAACGTTCCCAAAAAAATACAGCATCGTAATAATATCTTTCCATTTGCCTTTTACGACGAGACGAGAGGTATGCAAACTTCTGTCCCAGCCACACCCACACCCACACACGCAGCGCATAAATTTACTTGCTAAACAACAACCCACCAAGAGAGGAAGGATCAGGGGGCAGGGACCGGGACGGGACAGAACCCCTGGGCTCAACCACAGCCCAGCTGCTGCTCATCAAAGCTGCACGATGAGGAGGGAAGCTCGGGAAGAAAGTGAAAACAAACAAAGCATGCCAAAAATTATCTCGGTCACTTTTCAAATACACGCTCTGTCCACCGCACACCACAGTCCACAGTCCACGGTCCACAGTCCACATCCCACCTCGATGTCCGTCCGGCTCCTTTAATGGCTTTCAACCCAACCCACTTTCAAGTTTCAAGTATGCTCTCCTACACACACACATACATTTGTACAGCACACACTTTTGTTTTGCCTCGCCCGAGCTGACAGCACTGTTCTGTTTACCTAATGTACCGTTAAGCTGCGCACTTGATGCCGCTGTCTACTAGGAGAGTAAAGCACAGCAGAGCAGAGCTCGTTGTCCCTTGGCTTTCGGAAGCATGCAAATTATTTTGCTTAATTTGAGGGCGAAAGTGAAAAGTTTCTGACTTTAAAGTGTTTTACAATATTAAAGCAGCATTGCATTTAAATGGTTGCAAAGAAACTTTGGCGGCCATAAAACTTTTTTCATTTTCCACGGCACAAAACAACACTAATAATGGCAATAAGCATGAAAGGGGCAATAAGCAGGGGAGAAAGTTATTAACTTTGTTACTGCTGTTTATGATGTCCCGGGGGTTTATTTAATCAATAAATACCAAATGATGTTCTGCTGTTCTACGGATGAACTAACCTCAAACTTACTGGGCCCCATCCATCCACATTCCTACCGTTTCCGTTACCTGTAAGGCATGTGATGTGCGTGAAATGCGGGATTGGAGACCTTGGGACAGTAAAAGGATTTCATTACCATCGTTGCGCTTGGCTCGGCGGTTTCACCTTGCCAAGGAATGGAAGAAGGACGATGGAGAAAACCTTCACCGGCACACGCATGCCACGCCTAATGGCCCCAACGTCAGAGCCCAAGGCAGCGTTCGCCGTTCGTTTATGCTGCAGACATCTGCATTAACAATGGCAATGAAATGCAGGCAGCAAAAGCAGCAGCAATAGCAGGTAGCCTCCATTCGTGACGTTTTAGCCCTAAACGGATTTACAGCAGCTGCAGCAGCTTTCGCCTTGGTCAGACCAGAGAGAGAGAGAGAGAGAGAGGTAGAGAGAGAGAAAAGAGAGTGGGGGAGAAGGAGGTACTGGCATGCATTTCAAGGCCGTGCACTTGCACTCGTTTATGTTGTCATTATTTTTAATCCGACATATTTTTCTGCAGCCTCCACAACTATGTGGAGAATTAGCGCTCTGGCATTTCCTTAAAAAGTTAGTGTGCTGTCATTTTTTTTACGAGGCATTGCCTCAGAAGTGCGTGGGGAGCACCAGCTATGATGGCTATGATGTGCTTGACAAAACTAAAACTACCATACGCTGGCACAAAGACATTTCTATTCGAGAAAACCTCTTAAGTGGCGCTAGAGAAATATCTGCCTTGGCTTTAGCAACGTCAGCCAAGATGAAGGTCAATCGCAGAGACAAAGTTGCATCAGCGATATGCTAATTCAAGTGAAGTGTATCAAACGACCGAGGAAAATAAATTATTCAAATAGTTAACGCCCCACCCAAGCAACCCTGCCAAAATTTTGTCAAAAAGCGCCATCTACAAATGTGTAAATGGCTGTAGGATATATATGTATATAGTTGGAGGCTGGACTCATGTAGAATGCATGTCAAATGTCGAGTCAGTTACGGTTGATTCAAATCCTGTGAACATATTCATGAACCAGATCACTTTTTGAATTAATGCCGAATTTTAAAAGGCCATATAAAGTGGGACGGATCCTGGCCATGCCCGTGCACCATTTATTCCAATGGATTTCATTTAAAACCTTTTCGCTCATTCACTTTCAGACAATTTCTATTTTTTAAATTTGCTCTCTATTTTGCGATGGAATAGCCTATCTTGGTGGAGGGGGATCAAAGCCTAGAATTATGTGGGCAGAGCGGAGGGTTCTATCTAGCTAGTAATTTTTGACGGAAATCAAAAACGAGGAATATCTATAATATAACAACTATACGCTATATTTTCAAAATTCCATATTTTGGACTCACGTCCAGGCTAACCACTTACGGTATTTTTTTACTTATCGGTATTTTCTGAAGTCAAAATTGAACCTACGGTATATCGCTGTATAATGGTATATTTTGTCAATTTCATCAATCTATTTAATTTCATTTTCAATGTTATATAGAAATCCAATAAAAGAAAATTTTTAAATTATGCCAATCAAGTTGAAAATTTGTTCATCAATCGTATAAAATTAATTGGGCAAAACTGAGAGATCTATATAGCTGGGAATACTCGACGGAAGAAAGAATAAGCAGGAATTTGTCGTAATAACCGGTTGACAATAATGATTATTGGCAACACTAATTCTCATACCCTAGGGAAAAGGATATGATGGAGGTGAGAAAATGTTTGTCATCCCAGTCTCCGTAGGTATCAGAATCGAGATAAATATATACAAGATACTAATAATGTACTTGAATATGTCTAAAGAATATCGATTTGAGAAAAGGTCTTTATAAATTTCGTTTTATCTTCATATACAATTTTCGATATAGGGTGTACAAAGACATCTTCACGCATCAGGTCTTTAAATACCAGCAACATTGCGACTGTTTTTTTTTTGTTGATCTATTTTGTTTATGACTTGTTTAAGCCAAAATACAATAAAAGCAAGGACTAAAAACTAGCCCAAAACTACTGTATATATACTGTATGTTTAGTGGTTTTACTTAGGCAGAATTATTCAACGGAATCTCTAAATTGAGCAATATGAACGACTGTCCTCTTTCGTTTTCTTTTTTTTGACCATTTTCGCTAAAACCTTTTTTTACGCAAAATGCAATAAGAGCAAGTGTTTAAAATAAATCAGGCAATTAGAAAATAGATTCACTAATCGGATAAAATTATATGGGCATAGATAAAGGCCCGGTTGACAACATTTAAATCCTTGTCGATCACATTCAAAAAAGTTCGATTTGGCGCGCACCACTCGGTATATTTTGTATTTCGGTGCTGTTCTGAGGGTCATACTGTTGAAACTGGTTTTCGCCGCGCTCCCATGTGGTGTTTTTTAGTGCTAAATGGTATTTTTGTCTTCTATTAATTTAATTTTCAATTTTATATAAAAATCCAATAAATGCAAGTATTTCGAATAGGCCAATCATGTATAGAATTGATTTATCAATCGTACAAAATTGAGTGGGCATGGCTAAATGTTCTATATAAATAGTATTATTCAACGGAACAAAAAATATGAGGAATTGGTCGTTTTTTTTAACGAATTTGAATTCGCCGCAGTTCGCTTTAGCAACAATGAGTCCCATTCCATACACAATGTTGCGGCAACATTTACTTGAAACCCGTTTTTTGGTCAAAATAAAATACTTACAAGCAATTTAAAGAAGCAATCTTGTATAAAATGTATTTATCTATGCGATAAAGCTAAGTGGGCAAATCTATATAGCTTTGCACTACCCGATTCGCCGCAGTTTCGCTTTAGCAACAATGAGTCCCATTCCATACACAAATGTTGCTAATTTACCAGCAACATTGCAGCTGATTTGTTGTTGAACTTTTTTGCTTAAACCTTCTTTAGTCAAAATACAATAAAAGCAAGGACTAAAAACTGGCCAGTTAAGTAGAAAATTTATTCATTTATCGAATAAAATTATGTGGGCATGGATAAAGGCTCGGTTGACAACATTTAAATCCTTGTCGCTCACATTCAAAAAAGTTCGATTTGGCGCGCACCACTCGGTATATTTTTCAAATGAGACCGTATATTTCGGTGCTGTTCTGAGGGTCATACTGTAGACTGGTTTTCGCCGCGCTCCCATGAGGTGTTTTTTAGTGCTAAATGGTATTTTTATCTTCTATTAATTTAATTTTCAATATTACATAAAAATCCAATACATGCAAGTATTTCGAATAGGCCAATCATGCATAGAATTGATTCATCAAACATATAAAATTGAGTGGGCATGGCTAAATGTTCTATATAAATAGTATTATTCAACGGAACAAAAAATATGAGGAATTGGTCGTTTTTTTAATCGAATTTGAATTCGCCGCAGTTCGCTTTAGCAACAATGAGTCCCATTCCATACACAATGTTGCGGCAACATTTACTTGAAACCCGTTTTTTGGTCAAAATAAAATACATTAAGGTAATTAAAAGAAGCAATCTTGTAGAAAATGCATTTATCTATGGGATAAAGCTAAGTGGGCATCTATAGCTTGAAATATAGGCAATACCCGATTCGCCGCAGTTTCGCTATTGCAACAATAAGTCTCATTCCATACACAAACATGTTGCTAACATACCCTGGGGGAAATGGATGTTCTAGAATTGTGAATACGTTTGTCTTACAAGGCTTAGTAGGTATGAGGATCGATACAAGATACTAATAATACACATGAATAAGTCAAAAACAAATCAATTTGAGAAAAGGTCTTAATAAATTGCGTTTGATCTACATATAAAATTAACGAAATAGGGTGCACAAAGGCCTATACACGCATCATGTCTTCAAATACTAGCAGCATTGCGACCCTTTTTTGCAACCCTTTTTTACAATAAATACAATAAAAGCAAGTGTTAAAATTAAGCCAGTTAAGTAGAAAATTGATTCATCAATGGGCTAAAATTACGTGGGCATGGCAAAATATTTTATCTTGCTAGTAATATTCCACGGAATATCAAAAACGAGGAATATGTAAAATATAACTAGTTCGTCAGTATATTTACGGTATATTTTTGAAAGATTTCGGTATGTATCGGTATATTTCCGAGTGTCGGACCGTTCACCTTATCGATAAGTCCGATAAGTTTCTTTCTTTCTTTTGCTTCAAAATGCAACATTGCGACTGTTTATGTGGTGAACTATTTTGTTTAACCCTTTTTTACAATAAATACAATAAAAGCAAGTGTTAAAATTAAGCCAGGTAAGTAGAAAATTGATTCATCAATGGGCTAAAATTATGTGGGCACGGCTAAATGTTCTATATAGCTAGTAATATTCAACGGAATATCAAAAACGAGGATTATGTAAAATATAACTAATTCGTCAGTATATTGACGGTATATTTTTGAAAGATTTCGGTATGTATCGGTACATTTCTGAGTGTCGGACCGTTCACCTTATCGATATGTCCGATAAGTTTCTTTCTTTCTTTTGCTTCAAAATGCAACATTGCGACTTTTTATGTGGTGAACTATATAACCCTTTTTTACAATAAATACAATAAAAGCAAGTGTTAAAATTAAGCCAGTTAAGTAGAAAATTGATTCATCAATGGGCTAAAATTACGTGGGCACGGCTAAATGTTCTATCTAGCTGATAATATTCCACGGAATATCAAAAACTCGGAATATGTAAAATATAACTAACTCGTCAGTATATTTACGGTATATTTTTGAAAGATTTCGGTATGTATCGGTATATTTCCGAGTGTCGGACCGTACACCTTATCGATAAGTCCGATAAGTTTCTTTCTTTCTTTTGCTTCAAAATGCAACATTGCGACTGTTTATGTGGTGAACTATTTTGTTTAACCCTTTTTTACAATAAATACAATAAAAGCAAGTGTTAAAATTAAGCCAGGTAAGTAGAAAATTGATTCATCAATGGGCTAAAATTATGTGGGCACGGCTAAATGTTCTATATAGCTAGTAATATTCAACGGAATATCAAAAACGAGGATTATGTAAAATATAACTAATTCGTCAGTATATTGACGGTATATTTTTGAAAGATTTCGGTATGTATCGGTACATTTCTGAGTGTCGGACCGTTCACCTTATCGATATGTCCGATAAGTTTCTTTCTTTCTTTTGCTTCAAAATGGCTGATCAGGTAAGACTTTCGGAAAATGTGTTGAAATTAATCATTTATAGCGGTTTTAAGGCGGATGTGAGGTAAATAGATAGTGCCAGATGGAAAGTAAGTGAGTTGTGCGTGAATAAACTTTGTATGGAGGGATGTCAAGTGATGCGGAAGAAGAAACTGTGGTCCATGTTCAACCTAACCTTACTTTAGCGCATGGTATCTGACAAAGTGTACACGAAATGTATTCCAGCAAACTGAACGTGCATTCCGCAAACAACATGCGGTGGCCACTGTGCGGCGCAAGAGTATTAATCTCAAGAAGCGGCCACGTTTCTACCGCCAAATTGGCTTGGGCTTTAAGGCTCCAGCCGAGGTAAGAGGTTCAAAGGCAAACTTTGACTAATGTTGCGCCCTCCCTCGTTTTGTTTCCGTTTCAATCCCGCACGCTGAACGTTCCTGCCTGCCACCCGCCCACGATACGCTCCCACTTCCACTAACCAGAACGAGCGCGCCTTCCAAAAACAATTTGGTGTGAACCTAAACCGCAAGGTGAAGCCAGGCGTCACCAAGAAGAAGATCCTCCGCCGTTATCGTGATGTCGGTCTGGGTTTCAAGACCCCTCGTGAGGTGACAGTCCCGCTCGATGCTTAAGTATTCCTCAACTAATATGTTTATCTTCTCCACCGCAGGCCATCGATGGTACCTACATTGACAAGAAGTGCCCCTGGACTGGCGATGTTCGTATTCGTGGTCGCATCCTGATCGGTGTTGTCCGCAAGACGAAAATGCAGCGTACCATTGTCATTCGTCGTGACTACTTGCACTTTGTGCGCAAATATAGTCGTTTCGAGAAGCGTCACCGCAACATGAGCGTCCACTGCTCGCCCGCTTTCAGGTAATCTCGAATCTCGGACGCCACGAACATCATACCTTCACTTCTCTGATGATAAAATCATGACGGTCTTCATAAAACAAATTGCTGAAGAAACTTGACTCTTTTTACTAAACGTAAAAATACTGAACGAACCCCCGAACCTAACACGATGTGCAACTGAATGGCGGAATTAGTTTCTAATCAAAATTGTAAATTTTTTTTCTTGCAGAGATGTTGAGCACGGCGACATTGTCACCATTGGCGAGTGCCGTCCCCTCTCAAAGACTGTGCGCTTCAATGTACTGAAAGTCAACAAGGGTCAGGGTGCCAAGAAGAGCTTCAAGAAGTTTTAAATGAGGACACCAGCGGAAAAGATAATATTTGTAGAATTTATTCTTTTTGAATAAAACAAAAATTTAACTTTAATCGCTATTATTCCACAGTCCAGTCCTCTCAGTTTCCACAGCATTTTCAGAAGATGCCGGCAGCCACTTAACTCAAAGGTATGTATAAAACTATCAAATGATATACTACTACGTATATTTAATTGATATTCTGATGATAAAATCATGACGGTCTTCATAAAACAAATTGCTGAAGAACCTTGACTCTTTTTTACAAAATGTAAAAAAACTGAAACTTTTCAATTAAATATTAAATTACCTGGAAAACGTACCAATTCCCTACTAATGCAATGTTATTTTTTTCAGAATTCAAGATGACCACTCGTGAAAGATAAATCAATTAATAACGGGAACTTGTATGAAATTTTTGTTATAATAAAAAAACTTTCAATCCGAAATAAAGGTTGCCAGAATAATGAATTTTAATATATTTAAAAGGTGCAGAAAAATGGAATACAATACCAATTTTTAATTATGAAGAAGCAAGAAATTCTCAAAAATATCGGCTTAAAGGACCTACTCGGATGTGGCAGTATTTAGCAGATTATCAACCATCATGAAGATATTTTACCGTTTAAAGTAGGGTTATTAACTTATCGAACTTATTCCTATTAACGACTGATATCCCTGTTATTCTGTTAAACTGATTTTGGACTTTTTCGACTATCTTCTTATCGAATTCTGATATAACGCTAATTTCGGACTTTGTTATCTTTTGCTTGTAGCAGAACGCTAACTGAATGAGTTAGCGTGTTGACTGAGAAGTCGAGATCCTGCTGAGTTTTCTGGCAGCACTTGAAGAATCAACAGTGCAATATTCGCTCCTTGTAAAATGTAGCAAAAGTTTTCAAGCCATCTCAAGATCTGGAAATCTTGGTGCGGCACTGGAAAACACCTGAAAAAGAAATAGTTGCAATTAGGATCCAATAAGGTTCTGTTCGCGATTATTCTTCTTAGCTGCGCAGCTATAGTCACATCAAAGACCAGGGATTATCGCAGAATTTTCCAATGAACGAGTGCTCAGAACTGGTATGGTATGGGATCGATTAAAAGCAGTTCTTGCGAACAGAAAAAGGAAACACGGAGAAATGTCATCAAAATGATGAAGTTCATCAGAAAACATAATAATTCAACATGATAATGAATTTTCCGGGGGATCATATTCACAGAGTACATAAAGTACGTTGTATATAATTGACAGGAATTCTTGAAACTCTTCAGTTGGCATTAACACTAAGTGCCGATATAATTTCGATACGCGAAAAAGCAGCTGTCCACAGTACATACGCAGTTTTCAGAATTTTCGCGCACAAATCGTACTTAAGTGTATCATTTATTCCAATAGATTGCATTTAAATCCTTTTCGCTCATTCACTTTCAAGCAATTTATATTTGGCGCGCACCAATCGTATCCAGTCGATAATATCGATAACCGAACTTGAATCCCATACATTTCTGGGCATACCCTGGGGGAAATGAATATTATAGAATTGAGATTATGTTTGTCATCCCAGGCTCCAATAAATGCAAAAATATTTTAGTCTCTGTTTGAAACCTATTTCAACGCTATTTTGCAGCTTATTGTCTTCTTACAGAGACCCCAAATAGGTATCAGGATCGATATATGTATGTATACAATATACATATACAAGATACTAAGAATTTACATGAATATGCCTGAATGAATATCAATACATGAATATCAATATGAGAAGAGGTCTTAATGAATTACGTTTTATCTTCATATCAGCTTCATACTAAACTAACGAAATAGGGTACACAAAGGTCTATACACGCATCATGCCTTCGTGTCTTGTTTGTGGAACTATTTTGTTTAAACCTTGTTTAAACCTTAACAGTAGCCAATCTTGTACAAAATTTATTCATCAATGGCCTAAAATTATGGGCAGAACTAAAGGTTTTAGTTAGCCAGAATTATTCAACGGAATCTCTAAATTTCCACAAATAGTGTGCCCATTTTCGCTAAAACCTTTTTTGTTTGACCTATTTCGCCATAACCACTTTTTTCGCAAAATCCAATGAAAGGAAGTATTTAAAATAAGCCAGTCAAGTAGAAAATAGATTCATTAATTGGATACAATTATGTGGGCATGGCTAAATGTTCTATCTAGCTGATAATATTCCACGGAATATCAAAATCGGAATATGTAAAATAGAACTTGAATTCGTCAGTATATTTACGCGGTATTTTTTTAAATTAAGAGGTATATTTTGGTATATTTCTGACGGTCGGACGGTATATTCTAACAATAAATCCGCGGTCACACTGCTGAATACGAAAAACAAGAAAATGGAAACTGGACCTAGTGCGGAAATTGGTAAAATAAAATTGAAAAGCTTAGCTAGTTAAATATAAGAAGCCCGGTTCAGGTCAGGCCTGAATCAAGCCACCTACCAGCTGGAAACGAAGGAGTTGGCCCATTGAATAAACAACTTGCATTCAATTTTTTAGAGCTCCTAGAGCGCGTATTGTTGCGTCTGGGCAATACAGACAGCGATGAGAAGTTGGAGACCACGGTGGGAAAGTTTCTAACTCCAGTGATACTTAAGATCAACTCTCCCCACAATGAAGTCCGCACAAAGGCAAGTAAATGGCCAAAATAGAGCCGCAATGGTGCCGGTTAACGGCGCCCTATAGTACCATGACGGTGCAAAAAATTAAAGAGTCATTTTTGACTAATACATTGCACTTCCCCTCCTGCAGGTTGTGGAGGTGCTAACTCACATCAAGCGCCGGCTCGCCTCTCGAGCACAAGTGCAGATCCCCGTTGAGGCTCTTTTGGACCAGTATGCAGCCAATAATAGCACCACATTTCTCAAGAACTTTGGCATCATATTCATAACGATGGGATTTCCGCGTCTCCCGCTGGAGCATCAAACGGCGTTGGCCGCTAAAGTAGTTGGTAGCGAGGACAAGCTTGAAAACTACCAGGACAAACTCTTCACACTTCTGTTGCCCATATTGAGCGATATGAAGATACCGGATGATCCCGCACAGCGAGCGTCGCTGCTGAATCTTCAGGGGAAGCATTCGATAAGCACGAATTTCCTCTCGCTCCTTCAAGACGTACTGCTCCTTCCCTATGGCATCACCCAGGAGCACGATGTCCCTCCAGGTCTCAGTGTTTACAACTTTAAGCGGGTTATTGCCAATAACTGGCGGGCCGAAGAGCTTGAGAAGGTTAAGAAAGGCATCGTTCGGTTCCTATGCGTCGGCGTTTTCAGCGATCTCCAAGTTTTTGTGCCGCTCGTGGTGGCTTCGGCAGATACTCGCTTCAGTGTAGCGACGCCGGCCATAGCTGAGCTAAGCAAGCTGTGCACTATGCTGGACTTCAGTAATCCAGCCGTCACGGCTCCCCTCTACACCCTCTTCATTGGTAATCAGAGCAAGTTGCCAGATCGCCAGACGCGTCCCTGCTGCGCCCGTGTCCGTCAGAAGCTGCTGCAGTATCTGATCAGGTGCCGTGGCAAAAGCATCAATGTCACCAAGGGACTGCAGGTCATCTTTGAGGGATTGTTTGGCACAAACACCAATCAAAAATGCAAGGTTTTGGCCCTGCAGTTTGTGGAACTGGTTCTAAAGGAGTAAGCGATAGATTTATAAATAATCAGCATTCCTGTTCTCATGTTACTTTACCCTTTTTCCCGCAGCGGACCACGTGATTTAGTCTCCAAGGTTTCCAAGGTAATCCTCACTGGCATCACCAAAGTCATTGGACGCGACACAGCCGAGCCCAATGATGTGCAGAATGCGGCATATTCAGCCCTGGCCCAACATGCCCGTAGTTTCCCTAACGACGTTAATCAGGATTTAAAGCTGGTGCTGGGCTATTTCAACAACCTGGCAAACAGTGAACCGGACTTGCACTCCTCTATACGGGAGGCATTAGTCTCCATGGCTCCGGCATTCGCCTGGAAAACAAAGGAGGCCACCGATGCCATGGATGTGGATGATCCTTCCGTGGACCCAACCGAGGTGAAGCTGGATGGACAGCATCATCTGCTGCTGGCCATGCTGCTGGACAACGCCGAGTCGAAGGTACAGATTGTACAGAATGTGACGAGCGTCTTTCTAACCAGCTGCTATCCGGAGTATTTTGCGCCTGCCAGATACCTGCTGCTGCTCATCGCAGGCGAACGGTAACTGCATATCTTGATTCATTACGTATCTATGTTTCCTATTGATGTATTTCTCTTTCAACGCTTAGCAATTCTCTGCGTGAGAATGTGACCACCTATCTGTATGGCACCTCGAAGAAGGATCATGTCAACTACAGCCTGATCTCGTCTATTGAGAAGGCGGGAAACCACAGCAACAGCGAAACTATCAGCGACTTCAACCATCTCTCGCTGGAACAACGCCGTGTGGTGTTGCCAAGTTTTAAGGTAATGATGTCGCATGTCCATGAAATGGCCAACAAGCGACTGAAGAAGAACAGCTCGTGTGTGGTGGTGGGACGTACCAAGCTTCCGTATAGCCTCGAGGTTTATGAAGAGCTGCTTGACTATTTGCGGCTGTGTTTGTGGTACTCGGCTGGGGTTGTGGCTGCTCCGGGCGATGAGAAGTATACCACCGAATTGCGTGAATATATCAACATCAACTACGATGACGAGGAGGGCAATGCCATCAATCAATATGTTAAGTTTGTACAGCGTGGTGTAGAGGCCAAAAGAAGTGAGTAATCGAATGGAACCAATGCTATGTTCTACTAACGTTATGTTTTTTCCCAGGTGAATCGAATCTTATCTGTCTGTACGACCTGTTGACTGCCGCCCCAGACCTGTTTGCAGCCAAGAACTTGCATCTATTGGAGCCTCTGAGCAACTCCCTGAAGGATGTCTCCGAAACAATGCGGATCCATGTATCCCAGGTGTATGCCATTCTGTGGGCCTCAGGCCTCGATGATGATCAATTCGATGAAGAGGTCGCTGAGTGCATGGTCAGCCTCACGCAGAAAACCCTGGAGCACAAGCATGGGTGGCTTCTGGTGCTGGGACACGCATTCAATCGAAAGATTGCTATGCTCAAACAGTCGAACACGCCAAAGGATTATTCCACATGGCCGCAGTTTATCGAGGCAGTGAAGATTATTTGTAAGTAATCGCTTGAACGCTTGATCGCAAAATAGATATTTTACCAATTATTTATTCTTCCAGCCAAAAACCTGTGCGAGTCGCAATGGCTGCTTGTTTCGGCTGCCGTAAAATGCTTATCCATGATCGGCAAGGCAGTCCAGATACCAAATGTCAAAGTAGAGATTCAAGCGGCCGTCAGCAGCAATGGTGGCGATGACGATGAGGAAATGACCGAACTCCAGAACATTGAGGCTTCCACCAAGCTGCTCATCTTTGGTGTGGTTTTCCAACTGCTGCGAAGCTCGTCAGCCCGCCAAAAGAATCGGGAGGAGGCAGCCAAATGTCTGGGCTATCTGGCAATCGGCGATGGCGAACACTTCACCCAGCGCAACCTAGAAAAGTTCCTTACCTTGACCAAGGTACAAAAGGATGCAGCCCTCAATATAGCTATTTCGGAGGCGATTGTGAACACCCTTTGCGGCTATGATGTCAACAAGGGGCAACCATCCGAGGAATTTGTAAATGTACATTGCGACGACGCTACCTTTGAGAAGTTCCTTAACTCCCTTATCCGACTGGTCACTGAGCCCAATCCACACTCCCGTCAGGCCATTTCAGTGTGGCTGCTGGCCGTGGTCAAACACTGCAGCAAACGGCCCGCTGTGCTTCGCAAGAAGGAGCTCCTGCAATTCGCATTCACCGAGCTTCTATCCGACGATAGTGGTATGTGAAACAACATTTTATACTCTTGAAGAGTGTATGGTTCGGATCTGAGCACAGCTGTATGCTAAGCTACCATAGATCTTCGCGATTCGGTTCGTTATTCTTTATTTTAATCTATTATTGCCTTTAATTGCAGAATTTGTGCAGGATGTTGCCTCGCGTGGCCTTGGACTAGTTTACACCCTTTCCGATGCGGGCAGTCAAACCGACTTGGCCAACTCGCTACTGGATCAGCTTATTGGCGGCAAGCGGAAGGTGAATCAGGTCTCTGCCGACACCGAACTCTTTGCCGAAGGTATGCTGGGTAAGACCCCGACCGGCGGAAACATAACGACCTACAAGGAGCTGTGCTCCCTGGCCTCGGATCTCAACCAGCCGGACATGATCTATCAGTTCATGCAGCTGGCAAATCACAATGCAGCGTGGACCAGTAAGCTGGGAGCTGCTTTCGGACTGAAGACCCTCTCGGCCGAATCCAAGCAGAAGATGCAACCGTATTTGGGCAAAATTATCCCGCGTCTATATCGCTACAAGTACGATCCTACGCCCAAGATACAAAACTCGATGATTTCCATATGGGACACGATTGTCAGCGACTCCAAGGAGGTGACCGAGAAGTATTACTGGGATATCCTGCGCGAGCTGCTAGACAATCTCACCAGCAAGGAGTGGAGAGTGCGTATCGCCTGTTGTTTGGCCGTAAGGGATCTATTAAAGCGTCCCAATGGCCTAAAGCTTCGATCAGAGGAACTGGTACGGCCCATTGGCAGTCCGAGCCGTGTCACGCCCGACGCCATGCAGGTGGACGAGGCGCCCGAACCGGAGCTAAAGGAACTCTGGTTTCAGCTCTTCCGTGTCATGGATGACATACACGAGGGTACTCGGGTCACTGCGCATGGCACGGCTTCATTCCTGGGCAAGCTCTGTGTGATCGCAGCCTCCTCGGACCATGGCAAGTCAGGCACAGCAGTCGCTTCCTCAATTCTTCCCTACCTTTTGGAGACGGGTGTAGGCCACAAAGTCGTCGAGATACGAAAAGTTAGCATTAAAACCATATCAGACATGATCGACTCCTCCGGGTCGCTCATAGCCCCGCACCTAGTTACTCTGATTCCCTGCCTTCTGCGCGCCACCGGGGAACTTGAAAACACAAAGCTATCCTATGTGTCCACACGCCTCGGCGCCAATAACGAGGCCCAGGAGGTGGTCGACACGTTGCGCGCCGAGGCAGCCAAGTCCCACCACACCATGGAGACGATCAGCAAGTGCGTGCGGTACATCGATTACCCAGTGCTAGAGCGCATGACTCCCGAAGTGCTCGAGCTGATGAAGTCCAGCGTGAATCTCGGCACCAAGATTGGATGTGCCCACTTTGTCTGCCTGGTGAGTCAGCCCAAAAGCTAGATGCACTGTTTCCCCGATTACATCGATTCTTATTCTGTTTTTTCAGATCAGTATCCGCTTGGGCAAGGAGATGACGCCCGTGGTGGGCAAATACCTACGCGCCTGCTTTGTGGGAATCAAGGATCGCAATGTTACTGTGCGGAAGTATAACGCTAGCGCGATTGGTCATCTCCTGGGACTGGCTAAGGAATCGTCGATCAAGAACTTTTTTGCCAAATTGGATGAGCTGTACTTGGAGCAGCCAAACAACCGCTCTATCGCCCTGACCATACAGTCCATCAACAAGCGTCACCACGAACTGCTCAAGGACTACATGGACAGCATGCTCCCGCTGATCTTCTTTGCCATGCACGAGGAGCCCACAGAGGAGTCGAAAGCCAATGTGGAGCTGTGGAAGGATCTATGGAACGACACTAGCCCCGGCGATGCGGGAATTCGTCTCAATTTGAACGTGATCATTCCCAAACTGGAATCGTCGCTAACCGACGCCAGCTGGTCACGCAAGGCACAGGCGGCCAATGCCATCCAGACAATTGCCACCCGTCTGTGCAGCAGCCTCGAGGAACCGGAGCGAGTCCGTCTCATCCGACTGCTGTTGAGTGGTCTACAGGGACGCACGTTCGAGGGAAAGGAGCGACTACTGCAGGCCCTGGCTGCTCTCTGCAAGGGACTTGACCGCAACAACGAGATCTGTCCGAGCATTATTGAGGCGGCAATGCGTGAGGCCCGCAAACGGGAGCCAGTTTACCGCACATTGGCCCTGGCTGCCCTGGGCGACATCTTGGATCAATTGGAGGCTGATCGCTTTGAAGATGTTTACGACATGATCTGGAATCTGCTGGAGAAGAAGGATCTCCGCGACCCCCAGTCGGATGATGAGGAAGAGCCAAGCAAGGATCTAACGGCCGATGAGCGCAACAAGCGAGCGCAGACACTCAACAAACTGAAGGAGGTGGTCTGGGAGACGCTGGGTAAATCGTGGCCGCGCCATTCGATCGAGACCCAGCACAGATATCAGCTCTTCTTCGCGGCGAACTGCACCAGCATCCTAAGCGAGAGCACGCGTCCGGTTCAGGTGAGTCTGCTCGCCGCCCTCACCAAGTACATCGAACGGCTGTACATCTTCGATGAGTCGGCCAAGATACCCGATCTCTCGCAGATCAATCAAGAGAAGAAGCTCAAGACAGAGACGCCAATCCTGCAGACGCGTGAGGCCATTGTGGGCAAGATTTGCAGCGATGTCCTGGCCGCAGTCTCTCTGGCCGCTGGTGTCCCGCACACGGGACTCAAGAAGGAGGCCCTCAACATTGTTCTCATGCTCATCAAACGCCTCAGCATGGCAAAAGATCAGCAGCCGTTGTCCGTTATAAAGCAGAGCTTCGAATCGAATCTAACCAAGTTCCAGCGCGACTCGGCCCCCGAAATCCGTTGTCGTATCAAAGATATTGAGGATAAGCTCAGCCAGTTGGACAGTGTCAATTAGAACTAAGGATCGATCGATATAATTGTGGGTGAAAGAGAAAGATGCCAGCTCGGCGTAGCTTGGGGTTAAGTCTGGAAGTAAATCGTGGCTGAATTTAAAAGAGATTCTCCTTTTGGAGAAATATTTATATTATATATGTGTCTGTGTATAAAGTATTCAAAATGTAAAGAAAATATACTTCGCTGTCGAGTGAACGATAATCCATATTTTGTGTGTCTGTTGATCCCTTACTACGGTCGCCACTTAAATTACCCAAAAAAACAAAGGTGTTTCATCCAAATAAAACAATTCAATTCAAATATAACTTTTTCATTCAAAATAATACTTTCCCTTTTCCATACCCAAGTATCACAGCCACGCGGTGAAACATTGCAGTTAATTTATAGCTTATCCCTGTAAAATCGCAAATATATCTCATCCTTAGATTCCAGCATGAACGTTTTCGGATTGAATCGTATCTGCGGCACTGTTTGCTCGCAGACCTCCACCCGGCACAGCCTCAGTATATGGGCCAGACCCAGTTTCAGCTGCAAAGACCCTAGACGACTGCCGATGCAGCCATGGGGGCCAGCTCCAAAAGGTATATAGGTCATGGGTATGATATCCTTGCTCCTATCTGGATCAAATCGTTCGGGATCAAAGCGGTTGGGCTCGGGCCAATACTGGAATGGAAATGTAGGGAGAAGAAGGTGTGACGTGAGTTGAGCATGCGGGAGAGCTTCCCTCAGTTTTCAGCCGTACCTTTTCATCGCGATGCAGTCCCAGGATGGAGATGTAGGCAGGCATCCCATTTGGAACCACAAAGTCCACGTGTGGCTGCAGGGAGAATCCATTGGGATCTGAGCTGGTACACTCCCTGTTGATGAAGGCAGCGGCTGGATATAGACGAAGTGCCTCCAGGCAGACCTTCCGAAGGAAAGGCAGGGTGACCAGCGTCTCATAGGTCAGGGTGGGAGCCAGTGAAAAGGCTTCTGCCAGCTCCTCTCTAAGACGCTTCTGCAGATCGGGTTGCTTGGCCAGCTCGTAGAGGGTGAAGCCCAGCAGAGCCGAGGAAGTCTCGAAGCCAGCGAGCAAAATAATGCTCGCTTGAGAGGCGATGAAGTCCGGATGCTGGGCGTAGTGGCTGGAGGGTCGACTGCTCTGAAGATGCAGCAGCTGATCGATGAGATCGCCCTTGCTTCGCTCCCTAGGATGCCCGACTAAGCCTCGCATGAACTGTGCGTATTCCTCGCTGAACACCTTAGCCCGCAGCAGGTTCGTCCACTGGGGCAAGAAGAATATGCTCATGAAATCCAGGACCTTCCGAGGATCGGGGTCAAACAACTCCTTGGTCTTCTTCAGCAGCTGGGATTTGCCTCTGCGCAGTCCGCCCACATCCATGCTGTAGAATAGGTTTCCCGTCACATCAGTGGTATATAGCTGACACATTTTACTCAGAGGTAGCATCCGCTCGGACCGGTCTCCGAGCTTCCTTTGCAGATATTGCTCCAGGTCGATCACCACTCCCATCATCAGAGGGTACATGGACTCGCGCATCCGGCCGCTGGTGAACAGCTGCGCCATCGACTGACGACTCTCCCTCCAGTTATGGTACTTGGCCAGCGGCAATGTCAGCGATCCCATGGGATCACCAGCAGCATCTGCCGCCTCATAGCGGTTCAGAAAGCTGTTGAAATGTTTGATCAGCACGAGGCGTATCAGCTCCGGATCGCGGACCATCAACGCTGGGGTCTGGAACAGGAAAAAGCCCACTACTTTGGCCTGACCACCGCGCGGATCCGCATAGATGTTGTGAAATAGATCGCCAAAGGAGATTCGCAACAGCAGCAACTTCCTGAGGTGTCCCAGTGGTGTCCACGCGGAGACGGGCAAGTGGACGATATTGTGGCGCTCAAAGTAGCTATACCTTTGTCTCAGCCAGAGGTAAATGGAAAGGATGCCGAGCATCAGCAGCCACAATGAAACCATGATGACACTATCAATGAAAAACGACAAAAATTTTCTTAAATCATTATCCGATCGAGCTGGCAGCTTGGTATATCCGCAGCATATCAACTGTTCAACTTTTATGTTCAATATGGCTGACCTTTTTCTGGGATCGCAATTATATTTATAAACAATCAGAGATCCCCCAGATTTGCGACGATACAACTAACCTTGCTCTTCCCAACAACAAAAAACTTTACATAACGGGAACAAATAAAAGAATAGAATCCAACCTGATCAGCATCACAAAAACTTATTCTTCGTCCATTCACAAACTCTGAGCTTCACAATTCATTCATAACACAGGGCACCATCTTGATGAACCCGCGCTGAGCTCCCGCTACCCAAGCAGCTTCAAAGGCAGCTTCCAAGGCAACTTCCAAGGCAGCTTAAACCCGTGCTGAGCTCGCTCAGCGTTCGTCAGTAGCTAGAGTAATCTCTCAGGGAAAACATGGTACTTGGACTTTTCCTGCTCGTGGTCATCTTTTTGGCCACTATCTGCTTCCTCCTCCAGCAGCACTATGCCTACTGGCGACGTCGAGGAGTACGAGAACTGCGACCCCACTGGATATTGGGCAACCTGGCGGGACTGCTGAGCATGAGGGACAGTCCGGCGGATTTTATGGGACAGTTGTACAATCATCCGGATGCACTAAATCAGCCCTTTGTGGGCATACACGTATTCCACCGCCCGGCTCTGCTGCTGCGCGATCCCGATCTGATCAAGCGGATCCTGATCAAGGACTTTGGCAAGTTTTCCAACAGATACTCGAACTCCGACTACAAGGGAGATCCGTTGGGATCGCAAAACATATTCTTCCTGAAAAATCCTGCCTGGAAGGAGGTGCGCTTCAAGCTGTCGCCCTTCTTTACCAGTAACAAGCTGAAGAGCATGTTTCCCCTCATCGTGGAGGTTGGCTCTAATCTGGACGCCTATCTGCGCGAGCAGCCGCTACACAACGAACGGACCCGCTGCTTCGACCTGGAAGCCAAGGAGCTGTGCGCCCTATTTACCACGGACGTGATTGCCTCGGTGGCCTACGGGGTCCAGGCCAATAGCTTCACCCAGCCCAATGGCGAGTTCCGCAGGCACGGCCGAGCCGTCTTCGAGTTTAGCCTGAAGCGGGCGGCGGAGTTTACGCTGGTCTTCTTCCTGCCGCATCTGGTCCCGCTCTTTGGCTTCAAGGTGGTGCCTTCCGAGGCTACCCGGTTCCTGCGCAACACCATCAACTATGTAATGGCTGAGCGCGAACGGTCCCAGCAGACGCGAAACGATCTTATCGACATCCTCATCGAGTTCCGACGCTCCACTCAACAGGCCAGGGCTGCCGGGGATCACGGCCAGTTTGTGTTCGAGGGCGACATCCTAGTGGCACAGGCGGTGCTCTTCTTTACCGCCGGCTTCGAGTCCTCCTCTTCCACGATGGCCTTTGCCATGTACGAGCTGGCCAAGGATGCCGATATCCAACTGCGTGTGAGGCATGAAATCAAGGAGGCTTTGATAGCCAGCGGTGGACAGGTGACCCTTCAGCTGATAGATTCCCTTGAGTACATGCAAATGGTCTTGCTAGAGGTTCTGCGCATGTATCCCCCGCTGCCGTTCCTCGACCGAGAGTGCACTGCCGAGGACGAGGATTACTCCCTGACGCCGTATCACGGGTTCCGAGTGCCAAAGGGAATGCCCATCTACATACCCTGTTATGCATTGCACATGGATCCCCAGGTGAGCTTTGTCAGCAAAGCAACTGTTCTTTATAGCTGATATTTTTCTTCGTTTGTAGTACTTTCCACAGCCCCGGAAATTCCAGCCGGAGCGCTTCTCCCCCACCAACCGAAAACTTCAGACTCCCTACACCTACATGCCCTTTGGCCTGGGTCCGCATGGCTGCATCGGAGAGCGCTTTGGACTGCTACAGGCAAAGGTGGGGCTGGTAAATCTCATGCGCAACCACCAGGTAACCACATCGGAGCGCACTCCGCGGCGCATGAAACTTGATCCTAAAGCTATAATACTGCAGGCCCAGGGCGGGATACACTTGAGGCTCGTGCGCGATCCTTTGGGTATCTGATATATATAAATAGTATGTATGACTCACCTAGTTTTTTTGGCTCCGGAGCAATGCAGCCAACAGCACCTGAATGAGAACTAAGTCCGAGATTCGCGTGTTCTGCCATTTAAAATTGAACTGGGAAGCCGAGACTGTCACATCTTGGAGTGCATTTTGATTGGGAAATTGCGTGTCTATCAGTGCAATAAGAAACGCATGCGGCTTGCCGGTTAAATCGGATGAGACTACACACATACGAGTATGTACACTCTCTCCACGCTATAGAGATATCAATTCAATCTATCCTCCCTCTCTATAGGCTTTTTCATTCACTTATTCCCTTCTCTCAGCCTCAGCCGCCTCTATTTTCGTACTACCTAATACTCGCCTAATCCCATTAACAATATAGCGTTTCGAAAACGTTTAAAAGTGCATTCAACTAAATTTAGATTATATTTATTTATTGGTGGCGCAGTTTTCCATGTTTTCAAGTTCAACGCACAACCACACAAAGTGAGAGATTAAATGCAATTTGATAACTATATTATAATAATTTTGTTTTTCTACTAAAGGCAACTATTGGTCGCTTGTATCCCACGTGCGCCAATCAATAGCACAACATAACCATCTAACAGTTGATATGATTATATGAATTATGAATATGAATATATGAATTAGCACACATCACATACCATTCTCTCTGTATATAAAAAATAAGTTCGTACTAGACAAAACTATACTTCGAGTCGATTTAGTGGACCCGAGCTGCACTCTCCTCATAAAGGCGATCGTTGACTATCTCCAGGTAAATGCCTGTCAGGGACTGCAGGACGAATCCCTTGGGATCGAATTTCATTTCCTTTATGGTGTCTGCACACATTTTAACCGAATGATTTTTGAGTATGTGTACCAGTCCCAGCTTGGTTTGCAGCAGCCCAATGCGGCTCCCAATGCAGTTGTGGGGACCGGATCCAAAGGGTTGATAGGCCATGGCCTCAATGGATTTTCGGTTCTCTGGAGAAAAGCGCTCCGGATCGAACTGTTCAGGTTTTGGCCAGTACTGCATAAAAGAAAATACATCGAGTTTGCCTAATCATGGATTTATGTAGAACTTCATATTTAAAGTTACCTTCGGATCGTGCTGCAATCCGTAGATTGGTATGAAGACCGGTGTACCGTGCTCGAACGTAAAGTCATAGTAGGGCTTTAGGGACAGGTCCGGCTGGTCCTTGATGCTGTTGTATTCGCGGTCAAGGAACGGAAGCACTGGATACATGCGAAGCACCTCATCCACCACCATGGCAAGGTACTCGAGGGACTGAATCTTCTCGTAGGAGAGATTTCCGCCGCCCTCCACCAGAGCCTCGTTGATCTCCTGGCGCAAGCGGGTCTGCAGATGCGAATTTTTGGCCAGTTCATAGAGGGCGAAGGACATGGTTGAAGACGAGGTTTCAAAGCCGGCCGTAAAGAATACACCGGCCTGGGCTACCAGGAAATCAAAATTGCGGGCATAGTGTGGCTTGGAGGGCTCCTCGGCCGCTTCCTTGCGGAGGCCAACTAGGACATCGATTAGGTCGTTTCGAACGAAGCCGGTACGCTCTCGCTCCTCCATGACATGGCTTATCGTACTTCTCAAGAAATGAGCGAATTCCTGGGTGAAAAACTGTATACGCAGCAGCGACACCAGCTTTGGCAAGAAGAAAGCCACAAAAAAGTCCTTTGCGCGAGAGAGTGTGAAGGAGAACAGCTTGCGTCCATGGTTACGGAACTCCGCATTCGGATTCTGCAGACTGTTCGCCCGAATGCCAAAGGCAATAGTGGCTATACTGTCCGTAGAGAACTGCGCACAGACTTCCTTGATTTCGGTGATATACTTCCCTGAATTGCTATTGATCTGGACATGCTTCTTCAGATGTTCCTCTAGATCGTGAGCTATCTGCATGGAAAAGAGGACGAACTGAAATCGAACTGAAACTTACTTTTAAATACATGAGGTATTTACCTCCAGCATCAAGGTATACATTTGCTTAACCTTTCCACTGGTGAAAACCGGCGTCAACTTCGTTCGGATGTCTTTCCAGTGCGTGTCCCGCACAAAGAATAGATTGTTTGATCCAAGAGGATCGCCATGGGGATCACAACGACCGTATCGATTGTGGAATCGATTGAAGTCCTTGACCATCACTGACTTGATCAACTCCGGGTCGCGTATGATCAAGCAGGGCTTGTTGAGTGCATATACTCCCACCACAGCCTCGTCCTGCATCTTAGGATCGCTGTATATCTCCGACAGATGCAGCCCGAACGAGTTCTTAAGCTTGAAAGCGGGCTCTGTGTTGCCGATAATGGGTGTGGGTGGTATGTAGGGAATGCCTTTGCGCTGCCAGTAGCTGTGGTTGCGCTGGAACCATATGTAAACGGCACTCAAAGCACCCACGATTAGGAAGAGAGCCTCGGTCAACGCCATCTTATTGCTAAAAATAATAACGATAATGTCAATCATTTATAATTCTGCTCTTAAGTACCAGGTTGTATGATACGAGTAGGTCAGTACTATTGTTAATCTTATCGCAGTCGTTTCCAAATGGTTTCTTGAGCCCCACGTCAAGTGTTTTGCTATACTTGTTTACTGCAGATTTAAATTAATTAAGTACTTTTCCAGGCATAGATATTTCTGATATCTATTCAGTCCTTAGTATATTTTATAGCACCATTCGGAAAGGACTTGCAAGTCATGATGTGTCTTCATTTTTGTATGGACTTGAATTATTTAACAAAGTTAAACAGTTTTAAACTTTATTGAAATTACAAAATCAACTGGTATCAACTTATACACTTATTGTTTTCGAAAACCATTTCCTATTTGAAACTGACCAAATTGGCAACTTGTTTTTTCTCAGTCAAGTATTTTACAAAGTTACAAAGTCTACGCTCTTAACGAAACGACCGACAATTAAGGCTTTTCGCACAATACTCAACGCGAATTGGAATTGTGCTTCCATATTTATAGATGATTGTGAGATAGCGAGGAACGAGTATGTATGTACATATGTATGACTGACTGACTTTAAATATATTGCTCAAAAACAAACACAGACACTCGATGTCCGTGGAAATGGAAGACATCGTACTTAATGGCTTGGATGGGGCATAACACAATTTTCTGATTACAACCTGTAGAAGTATTGGGTCCATTGTATATGTTGATAACCGAGTTGAGAATGGTAGTGGCTTAGTGGCTAACAACAGCATCGATCAATTATTATATATTTAAATTATTGCATGCTTCGGTTTAATTAAATTCTACGCAGAGCCGGTTTTTGACTTTGATGGATTAATCAATGTCAGAGTGTGCATAAGCCAGTTAAGGCAGCGTCTTGAGAGCCACAATTGCAAAGTGTCTGGGCGATATGACAGGATCGAACAAATCAATCAGATAACTGCGTTCGTATCCCAGCTCCTTCAGGTAAAGCAGGCGGTCTAGCAGAATGAGGCTCTCCAATACCGGAGCAAATGACATGCGTATGAGGTAGAACATGTCCAAGAAGTGCTTATCCAAGGCGAATTCCTGAAGTATGGATTGAAGCTCCGCAGTTTCAATGGATGCCAACCATGGAGCGTCCAATTTCCTGGCACATTTCTGTATGTAATCCTGGAAGTTGTCAAACTTACGCACTTTGCCCACCTGCAGTTCGTTCTTTAGGTGCGGAGCGTGCCGGCAAACTAAAACCTCTAGCAGGGCACGATAGTAGAGCGTTATATTGGGAAGTTCCTTGCCATTCAAAGTGCGTTCAATGGACTGAGCCGCCAGCATCCTGGCATTGCGGCCCAATCTGATCTGACGCATCTGGAGATATTGACTAAGCGGAAATCCAAGGTCTGTTTGCATCTCCATCAACGTCTTATTCCCAAAGAACTCCTGCTGCGAGTACCTTTCCTTTAGCAAGTGGTAGCAGCAACCAATGTTGCACAGTATCTGGCAGTCGGGCTGAGCATGGAATACCTGTAGGCAGGTTGCAGCCAGATTTCCACAGGTGTGCAGACCCGTTAGGCATATGCTTAAATTACCCGCCGAAGAAGGTTTCGGGAAGTGCTCGGCTAGCAAATTACCAAAATTAGTTTCGGTGTTTATGAATCTTGCGGTCGTTTTGTAGTTTTCCAGAACGGGTATACTCTTCGCTGTATTTCTTGTGGGTGACTTTTTTCCGCGCCGTTTGGGTGTGATTCCTTGGCTCTGAAGTTCCGCGCGTTCTGTAAGTCCATTCCATGCGCGCTAAATTATAAAAAAAAACAATATTTAAATTCAAATTTTCCCTCTTTACAGCACCGCTGAACGCGTATTTTCGAACACTAATTAGCTAAAAATGTTATCGATAATTGATCAATATATATATCATCCCTAATTCTGCTTCTTCACACCTTTTCCACGCGAAAACCCGGCATTTTTACAAGATTTTCTTGTTTTCACTCCAAAACCGTATAATAATAAAACAAACACAATGTCTGCTGGCATGCCAATCAACCCCAAGCCATTTCTTAATGGGCTTACTGGGAAACCCGTGCTGGTGAAACTCAAATGGGGACAAGAATACAAAGGCTTTTTGGTCTCCGTGGACGGCTATATGAACATGCAATTGGCCAACACAGAGGAAGTCATCGAGGGTTCTGTCACCGGCAATCTGGGAGAGGTGCTGATACGTTGCAACAATGTGCTCTACATAAAGGGCATGGAGGATGACGACGAAGAGGGTGAAATGCGCGACTAGGAACCGCACGGCAATCCAGCCGTGAGCCGTGAGCCGTTCGCCGATAATGGAAACTCTACTCTACTTATATTAAGTGTATAAAACTAATGAAATAAAGACGTATTTATTTTGTAGTCGAGTGTTACCTGAAGTTTGCGATTACGGTTCAAAGCGCTTTCCGTGTTGGCCGCATTGGCATCGATGCCGAGCACACGATGCCCATATTGAAGCGCCATTCGAGAAGACAGATACCCTTTGCCATCACCGGCATCCACAATGAAGAAATCATGCTGACGTCCAGTGCTCTGTATCAAATTGTCGACCAGAGCGGCTGTAAGCTCTACCTGGTTATAGGATTACAAAGGACGGACATGAGTCTCGATTTAACCAGAAATGTTTACTTTCTCGTACCTCATGACACTTTTTGGCGCTCATGAATTCTCTGATGGTGATCTGGGACGCCTTATCCTGCTCCGCTATAAGTTGGTCCACGGTTGTCAGTAGTTCTGGATGTTCAGACAAATGTTCGTGCTCTGCGTTCGTTAAAAAACCTTCCCATTCAGAAAATTCAGTGGTGGAACGCTTCTTCTCCCAAAAAAGATTCTCTATGGCCAGATCTAGATCTTTCTTGCTGTTGATCTCATTTCGCATTGCCTCTGGGAGAAACCTGGTCCAGTGCTGATCGGTTAGGTAGTTAACCATATGACAATTGAGGAAATCCCAATGTGGCTGGAGATATAACAGAAGCGCATCGAGGCGCTTTTCCAGCTGAGTTACACCTTTGGCCATTACGCTAGAAACTATAATCCTTGCGATTAGCAGGGGATGGTTCGGGAGAAGCTGTTCCTTTGGTACCCAAGAGGGCACGAAGGCGCCGATTAGTATTGCGGATGGTTTCTACGGCTCCGATAATGTCCGCTTCCGGCTCGTTCTTCCGGGGAAATCCTTCAATGAGGGACCGCAGCTGGTCAAGGGTTCGTCGCACCCTCTCCGTATGGGGGAATTGTTGCTGAGCCACAACCTCACCCAGTATTCTGCCAAGTTCCTCGCCCAACTGAACGCCCTGCGAGTAGCCCAATTTATAGCCCTCCTCGTTTCCCTGCGAATTACCGTCCTTCAAGCCTTCTTCGTAGCCAAGACGAGCGTGATTCTCTTCGGTAAGTACTATATCATCAAACAAATCGTTGATATCTCGTGACGGAGAGGACATTATCAAAGTTGCTAAATGCTCTGTAGCATTATTTATAAATTATATGTTTGTTGTTATTTTTATCGAACCATGTGAGATTTTTAAGTGTTGAAGAACGTCAGAGCGTAGTAAGGGTATTCGCGCACTTGTTTATAGCGTATAAGTGGTCTATGGTGATGGGTGAAAAAACTGCTGGCGGTACTGAATCAAACTACTTTCATTTGTATACCCTTGAAGGGTTATATTTTTGTATTTTATTAAAATTTAAAACTTTACTAATTTGCATGATTGCTCGGGCATTGCCAAAAATTAAATTTAAGAGGTAATTTGATGCTATTTTTTAAAGCCATGGAAGGCAGTGAACCTGGTGCTAAGGCATATTCGTCTAGTTTAATTACGTCCACGCATCCACGTCCTCTTCAGAATGCTCTTCCTCGCTTGATTGAGGGGATTTTCCCGACTCTACAGGTGGCGGTATAACCTTGGACAGCTGGTGCATTAGCGGATTACCAGCGGTAGGATCTCCAGGATTCTGACTGCCCGAGATTCCTTTACGTCTTAGCAGGAGCTTATTGTGGAGATCCGCCATAAGATCACCAGTGGCACTGGTTCCTGCTTTCGATCTCGTCGTGTCCACCACATCGAGGGGTGCAGCCGCAGCCGAGTGGAGACGTCCGCCAAGTGCTCCTCCAGCATTCCGTATGGCAGCCATAAGCTCTGATCGTGGGTCAGCGGGGAGGGGAGGAGGGGGTGGCATGATAAGGGGAGTTTCACGAGAAGGAGAAAGGGGTTTAATGGGACCTCGGGTAGGAAGGGGTGGATGCGTGACCACATTTTGAGGAGTTGGGGGTGGTGGTGGTGGTGGTGGAGGCGGAGGCGGAGGCGGTGGTGGGGTCGATACAGGAACTGATCCAACTGATCTTCGTACTGTCTTCTTATCTGGCACTGGTACGTGCGTTTGAGCTGCCAGAGCCTGCACTGTGATCTCCTGTTCCTCCACCTCCAATCCGGGTAATTCTGGCAACTCTCCAAACTGCTGGGACGGAGCAATGGGCGTATTCTCTTCAACAGGCTCATATTGCAAGTCGTTGGCTATGCCAGGAAGGTCGGGCAAATCCAAGGGCACATCGATGGCTGGGGCAGCCAAAGCGGCTGGATTGTATCGCAAATCCCCGGCGGGAGTCGCCAACTTTGTGGTGCCATAAGCCAATGAATGCGGAGCCGGGGCTAGTAGGTTCTCCGTCGTGATCTTGGCTTGGCTGGCTGTACGTCTTGTCCTCTGCGGGGGAAGAGAACGCTTCCAAGCATTCAAATCATCACCGTAAGCAAACTCGTTTGTGTTGAAACGCATCAATGATGGGACCGATTTTACGCCAGTCAAGGGAAGACCACCCAAGCCGGAAGTCCGATTAGTCATCTTTCTATCGGCGACCAACGGGGCTTCATGTTCCTGCTCGGCTCGCACATGAAAGGAAATAGGATCATCATCTGCCACTGATGCCGTCTCTTGCTGTCGACAGTGCGCATTTTCGTGATTCTCTTCCATTAGTTTGCCAGCCACCTGTGGAAAGGTGGAAGCAATGCTGACCAGCACGTCGCCGGCAGGAAATCGGGCCGGAGCGAATATTTGAATGGCTCGTTTGGACCCGACCAGTGCATCTATTTTCGCCTGCGCCCGCCTCACACGTCTGTTTATGTCCTGGACCTTGGCACCATTTCTTTCGAGTCTGGCATCAATCCGCTCGAAAATAGAATTTATTGTTTTGTGTAGGCAATCCAGAGACTGGGCTGCTTTGATTATAGTCGCCTCATGATGTAGATCGGTCGGTACTATCGCAACGTGGTAGGCGCTTTGTAGGTAGGTGTTGGTGTCCATTTTAGGATAAATAATACTTTAATAATTGAATGGCCATTTGCACTTCAATGATAAGCAATTTTCGACTATCGATAACCGCTGAACGCCCTATCACCCTACAAATATATTATCGGCCAAAAATATCGATATAGGTATGACGTTAGGAAACGCTGGACGAATTGCTGTTTGTTGGTTTGTAGAAAAAAATTGTGTAATTTATTAAAGTCTCGGGCAATTCTAAATTAAACTCTTGTCTGATCAGGGGAATTCTGACCGCTGGTGGAGTGTACGCTTTTGTGCTGTCCAAGCAATCCGTTGATAGCCGGCGTTACGAGAGCATGCGAGTGCGTGAACGCATGAGAAAAGCAAATCACGGCGACTACGACTCTTCCTCTTCTGAAAGGCGTTTTGACTAAGGTCGAACATATTTAGTTAACCATCAATTAAAAGCAGCACGACAAAACGAACCATGGACATGTCCCAGATCAGCCCGGCCGACCAGGCCAAAGTACAGGTCATGCAAGAAATGGAAATCGAAATGATGTCCGATTTATATAACCGCATGACGACCGCATGCCACAAGAAGTGCATTCCACCGCGCTATTCGGAGTCGGAGTTGGGTGAGTGTTGCGAGAAATACGCTTGAGCTCTCTGGCTAAATATGGCCCGTGTTGTTGCAGGAAAGGGCGAGATGGTCTGCATCGACCGCTGTGTGGCTAAGTACCTGGACATTCATGAGCATATTGGCAAGAAGCTAACGGCCATGTCCATGCAGGACGCAGAGCTCATGAAGAATATGACTAGTTAATGCGTTGGCATACCAAACACCTGTCATATTGGCACCATTTCCTACATAACCAAATCGTATTGTTTCCTGTTCCCCTACCGGCTAGAGCCTGCATTTCAAGCGGTACGATACGTTGTTAAAGGTCCATGTACAAACACACAAATCCAAACAATAAATAACACATTTATGCGTGCTGTGTAATACTGACAAGCTCATACTTCAAACTTCAAAAGGATGTGATATAACGCGACATCGCTGGCAGCATTACGCTCAAATCTTCAAGTCTGTTCTCCAACGAGCTCTCGTCTGTGGTGTCCAGCTGGCTGGTTCGCGCGCTGTTAGCCCAGTCTGACGTCTCCGTATCATCAGTACCGGCCTGGTGGTCTTGATGCTGATCTCTATTTGAACATTCAGCGGCAAACTCATCGGCTGCATCCATTAGATGCTCCGGCAGTTCCATGTAGATGTTTGTTTGGCGCTGTAAAATCCAGTTACTCGATGTTCAGTTTGACCTTATAATTATTAACATACCACTGCAAGAACCTGCAAGTCCTGATGAAGACAGATTGGATTCCTTTTCAAGTTGAGCATTTCCAGAAAACGCAGCTCTTGCAATTGGAAGCGTGTAGGCAGTTCGTCGATTATGTTCTCGTTGAGAAATACGAACCGCAACTTCTCCATCGCAACTAGCACTCCTGGAATCCGTTTGAGACGATTGCCTCTCAGATTGAGGTGCACCAAGCTGCCCAACAGTGCGAATGATAGGGGCACCTCGCGCAGCTGACAGCCTTCGGCCGTGAACCAGCGCAGTGATGCGAGTGATCCGACCGACGAGGGTAGCTTTGTCAGGCGATTTCCACGCACTCCCAGTATCTCGAGACGCTCGCAGTTTCCGATCTCCGACGGTAGTTCCAGGAGCCCTGTGTTGTTGCACCAGAAGGTCTCCAACTGCGTTAGGTAGCCCAATTCCGGGGGCAGGCGATGGATGTTGTTGCAGCTTATGTTGAGGGACTTCAGTTGCACTAGTTGACAGATGGCCAGTGGAAATTCATCCAGCTTGTTGTAATCCAAGGCCAAAACTTGCAACCGCACGAGATTGGTAATGGTGGAGGGAACCTGTAAGTTTGATAATCAGTACGGTACGTATTGTCAATAAATGAGTTCAGCTGTTGTGTGAGGCACTTTCCTTTGTTAGTTTGTTCTGATTCAGAAAAAGCTTTATCAAACTTTCGCATTTGCCAATTATTTCGGGTGCCTCAGAAATTTGGTAGTGAGAAAGATTCAACGAGAAGGCCTTTTTGATGATGGCATTCTCGCAGTTGGCCAGCACATAATTTTTGCGGAAGAACTTGAAAATCGTCTCCATTACGATACAAATTTTGTTTTATCTTAATTTACAGCTATTTTTCAAAACATTATACTGCGTTAACGGTCTGATCGAAAACTCAAACGTAGTGTTCTTTTCGAATCTGCTTTCATATTGTTTATGGCCAAATCTGAGGACTTGCAGCTCATGATTTTGAGTGTTTATTATGTAACGTTTGTCAATTTCAGTATATGCATAAATAGCTACATATGTACTATGTATGTACTAGTATGCACATGTATCGTACTAAAATTAAAAATTACATTGGCTCTCGAAAAGCATGCGCAAAATGATATTTGTGTATTTGTTCCCTTGTAAATGTTCGATAGGGTCTTCCTGTATAGTTTGTTAAATTTGAATGGTATAAAGATATTGGAAGTGATGATCATGCATATGTACATACGTCAGATCATATACTATGTAGTCTGGACATCTGATTCTCAAGTTCGGTTCTACTAATTGCCGCAAGATGGGCTCGCTCTCGCGCTCTCTTCCCTCCCGACGTAATTAAATTGCTTCATATATAAATAGATTTTCGCAAAAACTGCACTCAGTTCAAGCTGGGCGTTGTAACTGAAGCTGCATCCACCATGAGATATTTCGCTGTCATCTGTATCGTTGTTGCTAGCATGCTGTTTGCCGGTAAGCTCTGGTGACCTCAGAGTTAAAGTGATTGTTTTATTATTATTCCGATTCCCACGCAGCGGTAAGTGCACAGACTAGTTCTGACGGGAATGGCCCGCATCAGTTTGGCAGTCCGGAAAATGGAATTTACATACGCGGTCAGAATGAAGGACCCTACAATGTCCCAGGCGTGACTGGCACATTCCAGAACTCGCCCTCAAGTGGAAGACATGCATACACAGATGAGAATGGAAATACCTATACTCACTTTCACTCCCAGTCAGGAGGATCAGCCGCAAAAGGTCTGACTTTGGCCATCCCCTCTGTATTGGTATTCATCTCGGTCGTTCTTATGCGTTCATTTTAATTAATAACTGATGCTTAAATAAATATTCTCAACTACTCTATCCTACCCTCGTAACTATTTACAAGGTCTTACCATACAGTGTATAGATGTGTCATTTCATTCTGTATTGGCCAACGGAGTTGACTCTTTTTGAAGACGCTTGCCAACATTATCAGAAGAACTGTTATTTTACATATGCTTTGGATGCTATTAATACAGAATATACATATATACATAGAATATATAATATAATGAGAGTACATACATGACTTCATAATAAAGGTCCACTAGGGTATTCAAGGTGCGAAGTGTTACGGTTAAAAAGTCGCGGTTTTCAAAGTATCTCAAACAGTGTGGCTAATTCCGATAACGTTATCGATAGCTGTCCTCTGTGTAGCAAATGTGTAGTAAACGTAGGTTGAATTCATCAGTATATTTACGGTATATTTTTGAGAGTCTGTCGGTATTAGCGATAAATCAGGAGCCCATCAAGGGGACCGTTTACGGTATTTTTTTTTTAACTTTTCGGTATTTTTTAGGTCAAAATTTGACCGACGATATATTTACGGTATATCGGTATATAATGTTATATTTTGTCAATTTCATCAATCTATTAAATTTCATTTTCAACTTTATATAGAAATGTAATAAAAGCAAGTGTTTAAAATGAACCAGTCATGTAGAAAATAGATTCACTAATCGGATAAAACTATGTCGGCATGGCTAAATGTTATATCTAGCTAGTAATATTTCACGGAATATAAAAATCGAGGAATATTGAACTTGAATCCACCAGTATATTTACGGTATATTTTTTAAATGAGGCGGTATATTTTGGTATATTTCTGAGGGTCAGACCGTATACCTTATCGATGCTAGCATCGATGTTTCTTTAGCTCTATCACACGGTGCCCGTTCCCATTTGCTGTTTTGTTTTTGTTTTATTTTCATTGAAAGATATCTGAAATAAAATAATTATTATCAATTAATAATAATTAACACGCGGGATAGAAGTGTAAATATTTGACTTGTAAACCATATTCGTCTATCTGCGTCTCAAGTTAATTGTATACGCGTCTCACCGTCTTCAGAAATAGCCAGCAACATGGATCAAATGCTAAGTCCAAACTTCTCGATTCCGAGCATTGGAACGCCAATGCATCAGATGGAGGCTGATCAACAGATTATAGCAAATCCCGTTTATCATCCTCCGGCAATACCACAGCCAGAACCTGCAATATCCGCCCCAGTACCAGTAGCGGGACAACAGCAGCAGCCAGATGCCAGCAACGCTACAACCGGCGGCAGTGGACTTTTTGGCCACGAACCGTCATTGCCCTTGGCCCACAAACAAATGCAGAGCTACCAACCCTCAGCGTCATATCAGCAACAGCAGCAGCAGCAGGGACAACCTGCTGGAGGCACTACACCGCAATCTCTAATGCAGCCACAGACTCCACAGAGCATGATGTCGCACATGATTCCCATGAGTGAGCGCAGTGCGTCAGGAGTGGGGGCAGGAGATTCCCTCAGCAACATACACCAGACCATGGGTCCAGCAACCCCCATGACACCGGCAACGCCTGGCTCAGCAGACCCCGGAATTGTTCCTCAGCTTCAAAATATTGTGTCCACAGTGAATTTGTGCTGCAAGCTGGATCTGAAAAAGATTGCACTACATGCAAGAAACGCCGAGTACAACCCAAAACGTTTTGCTGCCGTCATCATGCGTATCCGTGAGCCTCGCACAACCGCTCTGATTTTCAGCTCCGGCAAAATGGTATGCACCGGCGCCAAAAGTGAAGACGACTCAAGACTGGCGGCGCGGAAATACGCCCGCATCATACAGAAGCTGGGATTCCCGGTAAGTACTAATCCCTTCACAATCTAGAGAACATTTCATAATTCTTTGCTTGCAGGCGAAATTCCTCGATTTCAAGATTCAAAACATGGTTGGCTCGTGCGATGTTAAGTTTCCCATAAGACTGGAGGGCCTGGTGCTGACGCATTGCAATTTCAGCAGCTACGAGCCTGAGCTTTTTCCAGGTCTGATCTATCGTATGGTGCGTCCGCGTATTGTGCTTCTCATCTTCGTTTCGGGGAAAGTGGTGTTGACGGGCGCAAAAGTCCGACAGGAGATCTACGATGCCTTCGACAAAATATTTCCCATATTGAAAAAGTTCAAAAAACAGTCATAACAAGGTTAAGAAATTATTAGTTCTGTAAAGTGTGCGTATAGGGAAAATAGTTTTTCTAAGTTAATATGTTTACTTCGCGTGTATCTCTAAATAAAACTAATTAGTTAGCTGTATGACGGGCCGGGCGTTTATTTTTCTTTTATATTATGCACTTTCCGTAGAAATTTAGACAAAACTATGAATGTAGAGAGAAACCTAGAGACACTGTGCCATAAGTGCGCCAACGTTCTCGAACTCGATCTTCTCTGTGATATTTTTCGTCTTAATTTTGTCGTCCTGCATGGCGACGACAATGAGATCCTGGCCCTGATGCTTCCATCCGTTGCGCTTGATCCAGCTCTCCAGTGTCGAGTCCTCAATGCCGCCCAGAAGTTCCTTCAGCAAATCCTTCTTGATGGTCTGGAAGGTGATGCTCACAACATGGGAGACAAACTTACGAATGGAATCATGGAAGCCGCTGATGTGGCGGAACATGGTACGGTTAACCTCGGCGCGCTGCCAGAACAGTGTGAAATCGGCACGCTCCAGTATATCTGCTAGATCGATAATGGTCTGAATGTTTTCGTCTTTCATCTGCTGCGGCAACAGCAGACACTTGGCCATCACGAAGTCCGTGTGTGGCAGATTTGTCAGCGATTTCAGCAGAATCGTGTAGGTGATCTCAAAGTTGAGCATGTGCGGATTGAACTGGTACAGCTTGAGAACGGCCAGGTTGGCCTCTAGGTCGTAGGTGTTATTCTTGGCCTGGTCCTGAATGTACGCCTCCAGAGTCTTCAAATGGTCGGGGTTGTAGCTGTGGCCAGAAAGCGAGGTTATGTGCATCTGTTTATTTATTGAACAAAACTCGGTGGCGGAGGACTAAGCTTACCGTTCAATGCATCCAAGCATCTCCTGTATCGTCTGGCTCTGGCCATTTTCCATCTTCACAAGGTGCGACATCTTTATACAGACAAAATAGTATAGTTTACAGAATTCGCAAACTGACGTCGTGTTTTTTTAATGAACGCCGTCGAAAAAAGAATCCACCCTGCTTTACCAGAACTGGTATTAAATTGGGTGTTTTACAGCACTGGCGAAATGTTCGATAGTTTTGCACTCCGATATTTACAGTTATCTACAGAAAATTTTAAGCAAAACGCGCAAAAAAACTCTTGTTATTTTAGTGGAAGTTTAATGATTTTAATACATAGTTAGAGTTAAGTTCTGTTCTAAGGAAGTATTGTTCCACTTTACTTATCATGGAAGTACATTTGGAAGTGCACGAGTCTGTGGAATGTACAAAGGTATGTACACAATTGTATAAAAAAGCTCGTCCCGTTGAATGTGTCCTGTTGGACTGGATTACTATGTCTTCGCCGGCTCCGTCTCACCAGCCGCAGTGGCCGCCAGTTGGGCCTGTCGTTGTTCCTCCTCCAGTTCCAAACGTTCCACCTTTTTGATCTTGCTCAGTTTCCCTAAGATTTGTGCGAATCTTTGTTAAAGTATGCTCTCAAAATATTAGACGGTAAATGACCACACTTACTTGCACACTTTAGCATAATAGTACCCCACCAGATGGACCAGCCCCAGCCCACGAAACAGAAGAGTACACAACAGAACTGCGACACTGCCACAATAATGTTGATTATGAAGGATCCGATTCGAGCCCGGGCACTGTCGTACTGCGAGAAACGTGGAATGCCCACACACAAACAAAGGAGTCCCGACAGGAGTGTGCCTAAGAAATCATAGAAGCCTTAGAAGCCGTATATTCAAGTAGGTGCACCTCTGGAAAACCCACCTAAGCCTGGAAAGACTACGTTGCAGAAGGCACAGAACCAAGCCAAGTACAGCGGTAGCACAGGAATAGCTCCCTTCATTTTGGATGCGTGTTCCACTAGGTCGTTATGCAGCTTCCGGCGTGTGTCCTAAGTGCGGGAAATAAATTATGGAATGTTGTAACCATGGATCAAAGTGTATCATCACTTGCCTCACTGGGCGGCGGGGCTCTGATGCTCTGTCGGCGAGCATTCGATTCGCGACGCGGTTTCTTGCGACAGCAGAGCATCATTAGCCAGAAACGCTTGCAGCAGCCCCTTTAATGAAAATGGCAAGAGGTTCTTAGCTCCACATCAAGTATAGGGGTATGGTGTCTGTCAGACTTACTCTTTTGGTAGTGTAGCCGGAGTATCCGCAGCTGCCGATGTCATTGAGGCCTCGGACGCACCTTCCAGAACCGATGTATCAGTTGGCTTGATGCCAAGCTCTGGATCTTGATCCCGCCAGGAAACGGAGCTACCTTTCGGCTTGCTACGGTTCCTCCGATATGGTATGCAGAAGCAGCACTTCTTCAGCTCGGTTTCATTCCCCGTGTCGTCCACTTTGTTCACCGAGCGACAGCAAAAAACCTTGCTCAGACAGAGGCCGCATTTGCCCCCACGTTTTGGTCCCGTACTCATACTGGCCTCCTGCTTCACGCTTGGCGGTTCCGGCTTGTCCGTGTTCGCGGGCGGATGTTTCTTCCGGCAGCTCCGGCAGCAGCTCGACTTGAGGCAGTCCGTCACCTTTTTCTTCTTCGACTTGGTCTCATCAATCACTTGGACATTGGTAGCGGTTGTGGCACTACTGTTTGCACTCCATAGCACGGGCTGGTCCTCGGCTGAGGGGTTCCGTTCTCGTCGATAACAGCAGCGGGAGCATCGAGAGCGACGACAGGGCATGAACAATGAGGAACAACAGCGACACAATCCCTTCTTATTGGCATTATTGTCCTTTTCTTCCAGGAACTCTTGGCTGCTGGTTCTGGTGGGAGAAGAGTAGATTGAAAATAGTCTCATAATAATTTTTAGTTGCTGGAAAGTAGCTCTTGTTCGCGGTTTCCGCATGCCATCCTTGACTGGGGCCAAGGACCGGATATAAGCTTTTATGGCTTCAGCAAGGCTTGGCAAGGTGCCAAGAGCCGGAAGTTCTGTATGATTGGAAAGTTATTAGAAGAGCTGCGGAGCCAAAGTTCAAGTTTATGGGATAGTCCTGAATCACTTCCGCCCATCGCTTTGCATATATAATCACAGTCGGAGCATTACCACTACTTTATGTGTATAAATTACTCGTATGGAAAACAGCAACATCTAATGGATGGATTATGTAGATTTAAGACTTTGTAATGTACTATTTTCTGGGCTTGTTCATTTGGTTATGAAAGCAGAGACTGTTTTTCTTCCGTAAAGAACCTTTTGTTCAGATTATTCGCTCACCAGAAATGTCAACTCAAAACATGAAAATCCCATCGAGACGCTTACACAATTTTTATAGGCCCAAAGCCCATAAAATTTATAGTCCCTATACTGTACTCATGTACAAGTATCGTACATGTACATATGTATAGTATATGTTTTTGGGGCTTCGAACGCCTTTAATTTCGTTGTGCACGAGCCAACGACCAAACGCAATTTGGAGGTCGGTAATTTATTTGACCCGCTCTGAGCGGCATGGATCCAAGAAACTTCGAGTTGGAGTACTCGTGGAACAGTGACAACAATCGGAATGAAAGAAACTTTCTTGCCAGTTTTGTATTTAAATTAATCCACAAGGTCGTCGCTGGTGCGTTAACTACCCAAACCTATGCCATCTGATGGAGAACGATAAAATATAATAGGAATCCGGAAGCTAATGCTCGTTACCTAAAGAAATACTTATCGCCATCTATGAACGAGTCCTGCGTCAGATCAACCGTATATATAACCGAATTTTTGCTTGTTTCGTTCAGCATTTTTGCAAATTATCTGAATTGTTTTCGGATTAATTGTTGGAAATTCGCAAGCACAGCACTCTCTTTGGGTCTTTGGTACTTTGGTTCTTCTGGGAGATTCGGGAGTCGCCTTACGGGAGCTAGGCTGCGGTTAGCGCGATTGTCCGGCCGAAACTGATTTGTTATTGCGGCAAGAAACTTAAGTCGTGTTGCGAAAATACTTTTACCTCCGTGCGATATGCACGCTATACCATGCTCGTACGGTGGGGGTTCCCTAGAGTGGACATCGTAGCCCATTTCTCCTATTGAGTACATGGGGAAGGGTGCCCACTGTAATGGGTCGGTCACACGTTTTCTTGGGGTCTCGCATGGCTAGGGATGCACACAAACACACGCAAACACACGGACCCGCTCATATCGGTTGGCTGGAAAAACAATGCAGTGAAGGACATCGTTACCTTCGCCGACTGCGACCGACCTGACGACGGCGACGACGACGACGACAAGGCAGAGAACGGATTTCCTCAAAGGTGGTCGTCTGGTGTGGGCTGGTGGTCGTGGTCTAGCGTCTGGGGGAGGGACTCTACTCTAGTCGCTCCATAGACCCCACTTCGTGTTTGTATTCAAAATTTATTGACGCACTTATGAGTGGCTTGACGGACCTGTGCCCGCCTGAACCACCACGAGAAAGCCAGCGGCAGCGCTAGCCCACACGGCACTGTAAAGTGTTGTTGCTGCTGCTGTTGTTTGGGTGTTTCCTGTATGCAAATTGACGACTGGCCAGGCGCTGTAAGCCTTGGCGAGCTCTTTATGTGGAGACTCTACGGTCGAGGAAAAAAATTAGTACTCTCCGTTAGCCTTCCCGCCTAAAATGTCCACTGCGTCCGGGTCGCAGAAGAGATCATTGTGGGGCTAGCCCATGAATAGTCATGTTTTTTTCATCAATATTAATTAGTTTTTCAAGAGTGCTTCCCTGTTACTCACTTTGCCATGCCACCACTTCCCGCTGCGGAGCCGCCCTGTCCGTCTGGAGAGCGTCGCTTGGCGTCCACCTTGAAGTCCGCTCCGCTCTCGGGCGTCGGCATCACATGGCCACCCAGCTCCGACTCGGACACGTCCAGGACTGTGGGCAGGTCAGAGCTCTCGCACTCTACCTCGGGCACACTGGATATCGTTGCTCGCTCGTCCGGGTGCACTACCGAGACCGCGGCCTCGATGGGCTGTGTGGCCGTAAAAGGAGACTTTGCCTGCTCCGCCGAGCTCTGGGGAGCATTCCCACCATCCGCTGTCCCTGTCCGAGACTCAGAGTCGCCTGGCTTGGCCAGCATCGTGCCAGAGGTGGGTGTGGGAGTGGGAGGGCCATCTGCGGTCAGGCCCATGTCGTTCTCCAGAGTCTTCAGATCGGTGAGGTTCTCGCTGATGGTCTTGTGGATCTCATCGGTGGCCTCCGTGACGGTCTTTTGTATGTTTTCGAGTGTTTTCTGTGACTTTTCCAGAATGGCGGCAGGCAGACTCCCAGCATCATTGGACTTCATCAGAGAACCGTGGGTCGCTGCTTCTGGAATTTAATAGAATAAGATTAATTAATTTATAAAAAAATCTTGTGTCTGTTGGCCCCTTAGACTGAATCTCACCTTCGTGTTCCTGCGCTATCTCGGGCACTGTTGCCACCTTTCGATTCAGCGGCGAATCTGCTCGGTTCTTCTGGCTAAGCATGCTCAGCCGGGAGCTCATCCGCACCAGCTTGGACATGTTCGCTCCTTGGCCTCTGCGTCCTGGAGTTGAGGGGACGCTCACCTCGCTGGTCACTGCCGGAATGGCTTCGGCTGCCTGGAGCACCACGTTGCCCACCTGGGCAGCTAGTGGAGTCATGTTTGTTGTAGCATCTCCTCCGTTGGCACCTTTTTCGTGTACAATTCCCTGGGCTTTGGTGGCCGTGGGTGCAGGAGGTCTTTTGGCCTCCATTGTCGCCCCTCCAGATGGCTTGACTTTCATCTGCTGGGATTTGGTGCGCGGGGGCGCTGCTGGTTGTCCCTGTGCACTGCTCTTGGTTGCTGGCTTTCCTTTCTCGGCTTTCGCTTCCTTCGCTGTGGATGATGGCGCTTTGGGGGCTGGCTTCTTCCCTGTTCCCTGTTCCCTTCTGACAACTGGAAGACGCTCCGCGGTTTTAACAGCCTTCACAGATTCTGTCCTGGGTTTGGCACTTGCAGGTTGCTTGGATGTGGGCTTTGCCTTGGGGCTTCCCTTTGGCGGGACTTTGCCCGCTCTGGTGCCCTTGGGTGTCATCGCCGGTGTTCCCTTGGTCTTCTCGGGGGATTTTGAACGCTTCTTGGAGGAGGATGGCGGCGACTTGGACTCCATCTTGCCCGACTGTCGCGTGGGGATGCGGGAGCGGGAGTTGCGGCGCGACAATGTCTCCGGGTTCTCTGGCTTCCCTCTAATGGACATGGACATCCGTCTTGCCTGTGTGATGGCCCCTGGACTTATGGACTTTCGACGCCCTATCATGCCGCTGGTTGGACTCAATGATATGGACTTCCTGCGACTGGGCTGCGGTGTGGTTCCCCGTATGGTTTTGTTCCTGGCCATGGTGACGGGCGATACGCTAGAGGATCGCAGCGAGGAGTTTATGCTCAGTCGGGAGTTGGCCCGCGAGTTGCTTCGGGAGTTGGCCTGCTCCCGTGCCTGTTCCATGCGAGAACTTGCCCTAGAGGGTGGGCCCCTGGACACAGATCGCGATTCTCCGGGTCGCGCACTCTCCCGTGAGGGCGTCCTGCTGTGAATCATCGCCCGAGAGGGAGATCGACTCGTGCTTGCCCGTGAGGTGCGCTCAGATGCGGTCGGAATCATAGCCACAAAGTCCTTCGACGGCGAACTGGAACGAGACTCCACCCGGGATCCCGGACGACTGCGAATCGGAATGCGGGAGAGCGAGTCCCGACGCGTCGACACCTCGGACTGCGTGTCGACAGCGGCTGCACGGTGACCAATAAGCGAGGATTCATGGTGCCCAAACAGCGATGATTCCCGGTGGCCAATTAGCGAGGATCCGTGGGTAGGACTCTGCCCTGAGCTGCTGTCCTTGTTCGGGGTGCCGAGAATCGGTGACAAACTGCTGGGCTTGGCGATCTTCCCATGCTTCCCATGCGGCGGTGGCTTCGGATCCCTCTGGTAGATGGACTGTCGTCGCGGGCTACGCCCGGGGATCGGCGCCTGCACCGACTTGCGACGCAGCCGGGATGCTGGCAGTGTTGCGAGCGATGGACGTCGGAAGCTGAAGTCCGAGGTGGTGGCGGTTATGCTGCTCAGGTTGGAGCTGCGTCGGTCCGAGGCTGTTTGCGTGGAGCTCCTTCGCTCGGGCGAGGTGGAACTGGAACGACGACGACCCTGGGCGTGGCCGGCGTCGAAGGATGCACGGGGACTCGGTGCCAGAGCCAGGTCGTCCAGGCTGCACCAGTTGGAGCGGGGCGGGATGTGGGCGAGCGCTTCCTCCCGGTTGATCACCTTCAGGAGTCCGCGCTGCTTTCGCGTGGGGTTGTGGTTTGGCTTCAGTGGGCGTGGCAGTGCGCCCGGCGGAAAGGCTGCCGCTTCTTTGCCCAGGTCCATGGTGGAGTAGTGCAGTCGCGGAATCGCGCTTCGATAGGGATCGGTTATCAGCGGCAGGCTCTCCATGCTCTTGATCCTTTGGCCATACGACATCTGCTGGGGACTACTGGGGGCCATGGACCTTCGTCTCTGCGCCCTCGGCGTGTAGGTGTCTATGGAGGAGGTGAGCGAGTCCCTCTGCTGGAGAATTCCCTTCGAAGGCGTCGCCAGCTTGCTGCGACTGAGCCGTCCACTCATGTTGAACTGCACCGAAGGCCGTGGCGAGTCATCGGTTGTGTGGAGTGGATGCGGCTGTGGCTGCGGCTGCTGCTGGCTGGGGTACGCCGAGTGGGCCAGATATCCTGGCAGCTCCGGTAGGCGGGAGTCGCTGGGAGTCTTGCGACGCGGCAGGATCGGCGGCTTGGTGGCCATTGATGAGGTAGTCGATGTCGACTGTATGGAAGCGTGCCTCCTGGCGGCGGCTCTCCTGGCGGGGCTGTACGCCGGCGATGTCTGCGGCGAGCGCACTGTGAGGATGGTAAATGCAGTCTTCTTGTGTGGCCGTGGCTGGTCCACGCTGGATGGGGATTAGCAGAGATTAGAACTGGCCAGGAGAGGCAGAGAGTGTTGTTCCCACTTACCGATAGTCTCCGCCCACGGAGATTGAGTCCTTGATGATGATCGGGGACATTTCTCTCTTCATGGTGGGTGGACGTGAGCAGACGCTCTCCTCCGTGTCTCTGCGGCTACTCTGGTGGCAAGAAGGCGGCGGGTCAGCTGGTGGAGGCGACGGCGGGCTGTAGTCCTCAAGCAGCTGCCGCTCGCTGACCGCACTCATCCGTTCCAGCTGCTGCTCCAGGTATTGCTTCGGTGAGAGTATGACGTCCATGTCCTGCATCGTTGACTGTTTCTCCCCATCGGGGGCTACCCGCTCATCGCCTCCGCTGCTGGAACTGTTCATGTCCTGGATCATCGTGGCCAGCGGTGAGAGCGGCACCTCCTCTTGCTTCATGGACATGATGTTTTTCGAGCTGGGCCGCAGCTTGGGGATGCGCGTGAACTCCGGAAAGTGCTGTGGAGCAGGTCGAAACCAGTCCCTGCCCGAGTAAGAGTCGCTCAGCAAGCTAAAACGGATAAAATACAGAATCATTCATTGACTGATGGATAGGATTGCCTCTTACCCGTGGTGATGGTCATCTGAGGTCATGGTGGAGACACTCTGCTTGCCCGCCGTTCGGCTGGGAGTCTCCGTTCGCTCCTCCTCCCGATCGAAGTCCAAGCGTGTCATGTACTGTGATTCCTCACTGGGGTTCGCCAAGTCGTACATATCCGGTTTATTAAGGATGTCGTCCGGGGCCAGGAGTCGATAGTTGGGAGACCCCAGCTGTTCCGAGCTGGACCCGCCGCTGGAATTGGGCAAGATCTGGATATCGGGCGGCTGCAGGTGCGGGATGAGCGATGCCCGGGGGGTTCTCGTGTAGGGAATATTCGAGAAGATCCTCTGCCTGACCCGAGCCTCGTTGCCCATCAGCGCATTGAGGGCCACAGCGGCCACTAGAGCATCCTCCTCCGAGCTGGGGATTTCCAGCGAAGAAGATCGTAACGTCTCAAAGGCCGCAGTCCCGAAGTATTCCTCCACCTGCGACGGCGGGGGCACGGGGTCCCCAAAGAGACTGCTATAAGGCTGGGAGTCCCGCTCCGAGCCCAGCTCCTGGACTGTGCTGGCCGTCGGCTGGCGGATGAAGCTCTGTGTGGATGTGTACGTCGAGGGGGCCATGGTCGTGTGGCCGTACGAGTGGGAGTGTGGGTGGGAATGGGTGTGGGTGTGGTAGCTGTAGTCAACCGGAATGATGGCCGGCTGAAACCTGTTGTTGGGATCGCTGCCTGTTGAGCCGGGTCGTGGATGGATGTGGGTGGGGGCATGGGTGGTCGCTGGGGGGTGTGGTGTTCCGGCTGGCGTTGGCATCGGAGAGGGGGATGGCGATGATGATGAGTACGAGAGGGTCTGCTGCATGATTTGACATTGGTACGGTCGCTCGATCGATCCCTCTCTCGTCCACTATGAGTCCTTGTCCATTCTTCTGGCCATAGCAAAGAATTACGCAGGATTACTTTGCTATATTTGTTTGTCCTTCGCTTCGTTTCGTTCGGGTGCAACAGAACCAATGACGCCAAAAGCTGTTTATTCAAAGCAACAGAAATATTCAAAAATCACTCGCTCACAAACGTATGTACACGTATATATGTATGTATTCTAGGGACAGGCCAGACCTTCCGGCCATTGCAATGTCAGTGAGACGGGACGTACACGCGACGCGGGAGACCGTGGGCAACTGCCTCCCAACTTTCCGATTTGCACAGCCAAACTACGGGCATGGCGAAAACAGTAATTATTATTATTTGTACGAGTATTTTCTAATGCCATTTCTCTCCATTTCGATCCTATAAATAGCTGCGTGTGCCGCGCTGATAAACCCCATGCAATCGGAATGCACCTGCTCCAGCAGCACATCTAACTCCAACTCCACATCCAACTCCCCCCAAGCCGTTAAGCCAACGCTAACGAGAGCAGAACTTGATGAGCGCTCAACAGTCTTCAGCCTTATGGATGGGAGATGCATGGTGTGGCATGGCTATGGTATGGCATTGGAACGGATTGGATTGCATGTTGCAAATTGCCGCATTAGTGACTGCACTTGAGGAGTGCATCGCTCGAAGATGTTTGGGGCTGGCTGTCCGACACCAACTATCAGCTGAACATGATGTTTTAATTGCTCTATCTCTCTCTCTGTCTCTCCTACTGTTTCCATTCAGATACTCCGAACATTGGATGGGACTGGGGTACGCAAATAGTAGTTATATTTTGCGGCATGACGTAGGCCGCTTGAGGATTGCGGTATTGCGGAACCGAACCGTAGGGACGTGGGGAGGGATGGCAGGTGTGAATGAGTGCCTTTCTTCGCATTGATTTTCCTTTGCCTAATATTTAACCTACATTTTATGGGGCGCTACTCGAATTTCGGTGACACACTTTGGCTCGCAGGAAGTGACTAGACCGGTGTGCTGTGTTATGGCCATGACGCGTGCCGGGCCCGGACCCGGGCCTGTGCCTGTGCCTGTACGTTGGTTTTTCGCAAATTTTCCTTCTCTTCTAAACACTTTTCTGGATTACAGGCACTTTTCCTGCATCTCATTACGGCTGGGGTCACACATTAAGAACCGTTTTTAATTGGAGTCCCTTCGAGGAAATTGGTATTGGTATACGGTAAGTGAAGCCCAGCCTTATGTAATTGTTATTTAAATTAGTTTCAATTGTGCACGAGAGTAACTCTAATACAGTATCATTACACAGAAAAGCCGCGAAAAATGAACATTGGAAACGGAGAGCGAGAGCGATAGAGCCCACGATGGGACGTTGGCACTGACTGAAATGAAACTGCCTCCACGGCGCCGCGGCGCGGTAAGTGAGCAAAGAAACCTTCAAGAGAAATATTGCCTACACTTCAAATTCAAACAAAGCACAACACCAGGGGAAGCGCCACTATAATAATACTAGTAGTGTGCACACGCAGACACGCTGAGATACTGCTACAAAAGAAACAACCAAGAACACTGTTTTGCAGAAGTCTATTTGACTATTTGATACCCACTTATATGACAATACTCTTTGAACATTCAACAAACACTGTGAGATGTGGTTTCCATATCCTTAAAAAGGCATTAATTCTACGAATTTGTTAATACATACACACTCTCCTGCCTGTCCATCATCAGTTGCACGAATACAATACACTCCCCGAGTACAGGGTATAAAAAGAAAAGCCAGCCAGTGCTGCCAATTCGCCGCACTATTTCGCCGCACGGCGGGGCGCTGCAATGTCCGTAGATTCTCTCCGGCCGTGTTTGCATGTTTGTTCATCTGCCTTCTGCTGCTTAGACAACTTTTGATTGTTTCCCAGCGCTGGCTGTGACACCTGTTGGCATGTCTCTGGCACGCGATGTCCCTACACACTCACACACATATACTCAATATATCCATATATGTAGGTCTTATATTTTGTTTGATACGCTTGCACACACTTCCCGACTTCCCGTCCTTAAATCATATATTTTGGATGCTCCCACTGCCGGGGATCTTCACGGGTCTGCACGCACGTGAGACACCGCATGAGAGCCACTTCAAGCCACGAGACGGGGCTAGGATGTGGGATGTGGCAGCCAGGACATCGCCGAGCCGAGTACAGGCAGGGTAAAGTGCGGTTTTCCTTGGCTTTGGAATAGGGTCAAAACCGCAACAAATTTCCTTTTGCCTTGTGCAGCGGCAAAGAGTCAACAACACTTGGGCCTCCGGCTCTCCTATGCCACGGCGCACTGTTGCAACATCAAGACAACAGCAACAGCAGCAGAAAAAGCAAAAGCAACAGAAACAGAAACAACGCCTATACTCGTAAACCCTCTCAAAAGACCCTCTTGGGTTCGGGGTGGGGGCTGACTTTTAAGTGGCAGTGACGGGGGAAAATCCTTGGCTAATGTCGTGATAGCCCCCGACTACCCCATGGCGACCGACTCCAGCAAAAAGTTGAGTTCGTTTCCCCAGACCAGAGTCCAAAGCCATAGGAATTCCTGGAGACATCTATGAGTTAACTTTGCCGTTGGATGGTTCGGCGTTGTTCCCTTTTCAAGATATTTCCCATTTAGATGGTTTAGTTTTCTTGTTTTTTTCGAGTTAAGTTTCGGGTTGTCGATCGTTTCGAGGGGGATTTTGGATTGTTCGCGATTTATTGTACTTTAGCAATTTTTGAAAATATTAAAAAAAAAAAATTAAATTGAACTCAAACGGAATACCCAAAAAATCAACGCGCATTGGCATCGATCCGATGCACTGCACTCGCCGTTCGTAGAAAAACTAATCCGCTAAAGGCAAATACCTTCTTATACGTGGGGCTATCGTCGTCCTGCGCTCTGGGGATGACCAGTCGAGGCGGCCGCCGAAGGAGTCGCCGACCGAGGACGACGATTGTCGAAGCCGCTGTTTGGGCGAACGTACACACGTACGGGTATACGTGGGTCAGTAAACCTACTTCCGGTTGACATAAATACGCCTTGGACATGAAAACTTGGCACTGGCGGCGCGCCGCAAGTTGTTTTTATTGTTTCAAAGTTTTTACCATGACTCAAGCCAAATGGACACCCATAGTCCCTTGGGAGCACAGCACACGACAATGGAGGAGAGGAGTGCAGATCTGGATTTCTGTTTGGGGAAATTGAATTCACGAAATCGTGTCTCCCCAATGATGGCGCTTCCTATTTCTGCCTTCCTTCCTTCTCCCAAATGAGGAGGAACTCATCAGCTTGATCTGGGCTTGGCCCCTCGTAGGGGGACTAATCATCTCGGCCTTCTGCTGACCCTAATCAGCCATGCCAAACCCAAATGCAACCCGAAAAGCGAAAATCCCTCTGACTGTGCTGTCATAATAATTCATATAATTTTAAACTGCACCTTTGCGCACAAAACACAAGGAGCGGCTAGTAATTTTGCTACAATAAGATTTTCCCACGCGATATTTGACTTTGGTTTCTCCGCTTGTCAGTTCATCCCAGTATGTCCCACACCTGTACTGTATAGAAGCACATCAATGCTTGACCCACATCGTGCCCCAAATTAATATCAATTGCTGGTCCGAGATTGCGTGTGCGAATATACAAATGTACGAATCCCCATGGGGATTGAAAGGCATTTAATTGTAATTGACTGTGACCGAGGATTACACAATGACTAAGTGGCAGTCAGTGGACGCACCTTGGGCGAAATTAAGTAATACTCGTAATTATTATTATGTGTATATACACATATAAATAGTTTTACGCACAACAAATAAAGGTCACAGCTTACTAGGACACAGGGAATTCCGTGGGCCAATTGTTTGGCCTATTTGGAGGCTAAGGCTAACCAAATTAAGTTTTCGGTAATTGGTTATTAGCTTCCCGTATTTATGGGAAGCTTTTGAGCTGAGATGGCTTGTGTACAGATACATTTTAAAGTAGGAACAATTCCAAATGCTGAAGGTAGCTTCGACTATTGCCGCTTCATACCAATCCTGCATAAATCTCCCTCTCAATAAACATATACAATAGTTTAAAGTTGATCTTGGCCGCCTTGATGCGATGCGCATCGTTGGACACAGTAAAGCCGTCGAACCAGTTGAGCGGAAACCATCGCCTTCAGCTCGAGTAATCATCACTCTTCGATTAGATTTTAAATTAGCAAAGATTCACAGCTCAGAGGTTCAGCTTAAAATCCAGCATGGTCTTTATTTTGCAAATGTTGTATTGTGATTACTTAGAGCTAGAGTACATATTAATGTATCAATAATTTAAAAGCGCATTCACTTAGATACTATTCAAATATTGTCATAGTCTTCGTCTAATTCGAAAATTGTTTCAGTTGGGGTCGTTGATGCCACAGTGGCCTTTGGAATGATGGGAGCGCTGCTCTTTCCAGCCGTTCCAGCTGCTACAATATTCGTCAGATCGATATTGATAACTGGAGCCGCAATGTCAAAATTGAAGGCGGAGTTGGCATCTGCCTCAGCCTCTGGCGTGCACAGGTTGCTGGTCGGCATCTGCACGTTGCTATAATCGATTTTGACTATTGGTTTATTGAGTTCATAGCTGCAGATCGGAGCAGGTATGGCAGTGTCGTGCGACTGTTTCTTATGGTAGGAGTTTTGGTTGGGCGGTCTGCCCCGCGGTGTGTAGGACGGAGTTGATTCCGAGCGAGCCAACTTGGCGGGCACGTGTCCCATCTGAAGCTGGTGCGTGTGTGCCACAGAAGGCACAATTACCGATGGGATGTGTGTGGGTGGGGGGTACTGCTGCTGCTGCTGCTGACGCTTCAGACCGGTGCCATTCAAGCTCATTGAGCGCATGTAGGGGCCGATAGCGGATCCGCCTCCATTCGGCAATGACCGCATAGATGTGGATGGCAGGCTAAGATCGTATGGCGTATCTGAGTCCGGATATTGCTCTGGTGAGCTGTCATCGTTGTAGGAGCTTGCCTCCTCGGCCACACTGATGTCTGGTATATTCCGGACGAGCTCCTTCAGGAAATCGAATCGCTGCTCTGACATGATGCACTGCTTCATATGCGAAGTGGACAGAGTCTTGGCATTGCGCGAATTCGTTATACGCATCGTCTTCGTTAGCAGCGACTCCACGAATAGCTCTAGCGTCCGGGAAATGATAACGGGTACCGCCTGTGCAACCTTACCAATCTCCTCATCGCTCTGCATGATCTTCTTGATGCGACCCTGCGGAGTAAAATATTAAAATCGAGTCAACGATAAATCACACCGGGCTCGTGCTGCTCTGGCGCTGCGCCCACAACACGGAGCCTCTGATTATGTGAGTATGTATGTATGTACACATGCATAAAAACTGATAACCATTGTCGGTTCACGCCAGAGCCGAAATATTGACCACTTCCGCTTCGTCCGTACTCACCGCTGGGAAGCGCGCGTTGTATTTTTTCTTTTTCGATGGCATTTCGGGCTTTGTGAAGTAATATACCAAGTCCTAGCGAAATTAAAAATGTGTGTGTGTTTTTTACACAAGAACAGTTCCGTTTAGTGATGTAAAAACACATCGATGCATCGAGCATCGATGTTTTTTTGCCGATGTTTTCCGGTGTTTTTGCTGGTACCGATGTTGAGCGATGTATCGATGTTTTGCAAAACATCGTATACCTTATTAATATAACAGAATATACAGTACAATCTCATACACAAATACTCATAAATACAATTGTCCATGTCACTTCATGTGAATGAATATGGCCACACGAAAATTACATTAGCAACTAAGAATAGATAATTGCACTTGTAAACTCGAACCCACCAAAAAGGATGAAGCAATAAACAATTTACTTTGTTGCTGCCAAGTACCTAAGTAAATGCACTGAAATGTAGCCCCGGCACAGAGTGCACCCTATATAAAAAAAAATACACTCATGGAGCCTGGCGTTCCTTCCCATACAATAAGAGTACCACTGCTAGTTATATAAGGAGATGCATTTGTTCAACAAAACTCAGTATCAGAAACAGTACCACAACTGCCGGTCACTAATTTTCCCATCGCAATCATCAGAGGCTGTCGCCGTGTCTTCAGATCCTCATTTCGCGCACCGTAGGATACCCACTCCGCAGTCCAACTGGTTCAAGTTCTAGTTGCGACGACCGAACTGTTGACGGTTTATGTACCGTATATAACCCAGCTTCCACAATTTTTAAGTTTTAAGATTTTTTTTGTATAATAATAACGCAATAATAATAATATAATCAAATGGGAAAGTTTTGAACCATCGGTGATACATCGATGCATCGAAGAATAAATCCGATGTATCAAACCAGCATCGATGTTTTCATTCAAATTTACGTCACTAAGTTCCGTTCCTTGGTGCCAAACAGTGTGACCGCGGATTTATTGATCAAATATACCGAAAAATATCTAAAATATTTAGAACAAGTTTTGTGACAGTCTGGCAATATTGCGCGAGTGCTCCGTGAATGGCAAGTGCCGCAAAAAGAACAGTGCTGCCAACTTTTCAACAGGATAAAGGCTGTTTTTAACTTGAAGAAAACGAAACGAAGCTGAACGTTTTTAGAAAAAAAAACGCCTTATTAATGCTTTTAACCATTTTTCTTAAAGTTATATTTAATATATTTTTACAGTATTTCCATTAACCCTTCTAGCTCTACGGGATTTGTTTTAGATTCGAATTTGGACGACATAGTCGTAAAAATCATGTCTAGATAATTATTAGACACTTCGTAGTCAACCCATAACCGTATATTTAAATAAGAATTATTAATAACATTTTACTGACAATAAAACTTTTGCTTTTGCCAGTTCATACACCGAACATGTCGCAAAGGAACTTTCTGGATTGGATCCCAGGGTCGTCGGCTCTGGCATTCGGCTAGCGCCGCGTCATCATGAGCCAGCCATGACGCTCATTCATACGACGCCGAATCAAACGCTGGGCTACAGCTTCGAGACGAGTAAGTGAATCAGTATATAATTGTGGACACATTTTAAAAATATTTCTTCTTTCACAGAGGACCTATGTATCGTAAGCTTCGCCACAAACGAAGTCGTATCCGATTTCAACCCGCCAGACGGGGTCGTATCAAAGTATTCCAGCCGGACAGAATCGTATCCCAGCAGGACAGAATCGCACCCCGCAGCATCCGAGTCTAACAAGCCATCGACAACAAGGACTTTGACTGTGGCAACCAAGCGAGGGGCTACGCGGGCTACTAGACTCTAGATACATATCGTTGTTGTTAGGTTTAAGGATACATTCGTTCATACATTTAGATAGTATATACAAATTTTGTCCACTTGTTTATTTATTTATACTAACGAATCCTATACTAAGCTATGTTTTGATGAATAAAATGATTGAAAACTCATCCTTTCTTTCTTCTGTTTTGGGGACACTATCCCGGTTAAAGAAGGCGTGGCACGCCCAGATCGGTTCACAAATAGCGGAGAAAAATAAATATTTTTGATTCGGGAAAATGTCCTTGATCCTTGATAAGGACTTCATCGAATCAGGGACATTTTTTCGACCACAGGAAGCCGTCGCACGACTAGATCGGGCCACTAATAACGGAGATAACAACAAAGGTTGTTGTTGTCAATTGTTGTACAAAATTTGTTCTTGTTGTTGTACAACAACTTTCAACTAGCGACCGCTCAAACGGCCAAAAACGGGAATTTCAAATGTGGGATACCAGGCGAACAGAAATCAGCACAAGGTCCCCGGTTTTTTTTTAAATTTATTTATTTTTCCCGCCATTTTTCAAAACCTACAATTTTGCAACGTTTTTTCATATTTTCTTTGGCCACTTTTTCCGTTCTTCGGCCGCTCAAAATGGTGGAAAACGAGAATTTCAAATGTGGAATACCAGGCGAACAGAAATAGGCACAAAGTCGCTGGTTTTTTTCTAATTCCTTTTAATTATATTTTTCCATTTTCCATTTTGAGCAGCTAAAGAAAATATGAAATAACGTAAAAACAAAATTAAAAGGAATTTTAAAAAACCAGTGACCTTGTGCGGATTTCTGTTCGCCTGGTATTCCACATTTGAAATTCCGGTTTTTGGCCGTTTGAGCGGTCGCTAGTTGAAAGTTGTTGTACAACAACAAGAACAAATTTTGTACAACAATTGACAACAACAACCTTTGTTGTTTTCTCCGTTATTTGTAGCCCGGTCTAGGCTTCCCGACGGCTTCCCGTACTCGGAATAGCTTCCTTGATCTAATCCATTCCTTATCAAGGACCAAGGATCAAGGATATTTGCTCCAGACTTATATATCTTGTTTTCGCCGTTATTTGTAGCCCGATCTAGGTGTGCGACGGCTTTCCGTACTCGGAATAGGTTCCTTTATCTAATGCAGTCCTTATCAAGGAACAAGGATTAAGGATATTTTCTCCAGCCATATATATCTTGTTTTCTCCCTTCTTCGAGGACCGATCGCGACGTACGACAGCTTCTGCGATCATAAAAATGTCCTTGATCCTTCGTTAAGGACTACAACAACCGAACCATACAGATCTAGTTTTTCCGGCGATTTGTGGGCCGATTTAGGCGTGCGACGGCTTCCTGTGGTCGAAAAAATGTCCCTGATTTGATGAAGTCCTTATCAAGGATCAAGGACATTTTCCCGAATCAAAAATATATATTTTTTCTAAGCTATTTGTAAACCGATCTGAGCGTGCCACGCCTTTTTTAACCGGGATAGTGTCCCCAAAACAGAAGAAAGAAAGGATGAGTTTTCAATCATTTTATTCATCAAAACATAGCTTAGTATAGGATTCGTTAGTATAAATGAATAAACAAGTGGACAAAATTTGTATATACTATCTAAATGTATGAACGAATGTATCCTTAAACCTAACAACAACGATATGTATCTAGAGTCTAGTAGCCCGCGTAGCCCCTCGCTTGGTTGCCACAGTCAAAGTCCTTGTTGTCGATGGCTTGTTAGACTCGGATGCTGCGGGGTGCGATTCTGTCCTGCTGGGATACGATTCTGTCCGGCTGGAATACTTTGATACGACCCCGTCTGGCGGGTTGAAATCGGATACGACTTCGTTTGTGGCGAAGCTTACGATACATAGGTCCTCTGTGAAAGAAGAAATATTTTTAAAATGTGTCCACAATTATATACTGATTCACTTACTCGTCTCGAAGCTGTAGCCCAGCGTTTGATTCGGCGTCGTATGAATGAGCGTCATGGCTGGCTCATGATGACGCGGCGCTAGCCGAATGCCAGAGCCGACGACCCTGGGATCCAATCCAAAAAGTTCCTTTGCGACATGTTCAGTGTATGAACTGGCAAAAGCATTCTGTGAATAAGGTAAAGTTTTATTGTCAGTAAAAGGTTATTAATAATTCTTATTTAAATATACGGTTATGAGTTGACTACGAAGTGACTGATGTTTTGCAAAACATCGGTAGCAGCAAAAACATCGGAAAACATCAGAAACATCGGCAGAAAAACATCGATGCTCGATGCATCGATGTTTTTTTACATCACTGGCAAGAAGACACACATGTCATAAGAAATTTTAGTTTGCGTTTAAAATCGATGAAAATAGCTATATAGTTACATGTCTGCATCTCGCAAGAAGGATCCTTGCAAAGCGAACGCCTGCCGCATACAAGCCTGTTTGAACGGTACGTACCTGCAATCGTTTCCTTTGTTATTATGTAAGCTTGTGCCACTTATTAAGAATCGTCATTGCAGAAAACAATTACCAGGAGGATAAGTGTGCTGACGTTCTCGAAGCTATGCGCCAATGTTGTCTAAAGTGGCATAAGGTATCGCTTTGTTGCAGTGGAATCGATTTGGAGAAACCATACTTAACAGAAGCATCCAAAGGTGCCGGCAAGTCGTGAGTTTTTGATGCGCTTGATGCTGTAAGTCACGCTAACTTTCATTACCAACAGAGAAAAATAATGTCCATACCGCAGTACAAGCCTCCAAAAGACATTCAAGACTTGTTAGATAAAAAGGAGGAGCAGCAGCCACAACAACAACCTAGTCAGCGCCGTCGTACAGCCGTGCTGCCCAAGCGCACTTGGATACAGCGAAACCCGCGACTGTTTCAGATCACTTTCCTGACGAGCTCGCTACTCATATTCTTCTCCAAGCCCATTTACGACGCGTTCATAGCAGATCCCTTGCCTCCCAGTGAGATCCGTGTGCCACCGCACAAACGTTAACGTTGAGGAATGGAATCGGTTCGCAAAGCCAACCAACGTCTCCGCAACTACCCGATTCTGCTTACAAAGTGTGCCGACAAGGCCTCAGCATATGCAATTTGCGTGTCGCGCGACCTGAACGTGCAGCATAAGATCTGCGACGCCGAGTTTAAGGAATTTTTGAGCTGCATTCGAAAGAGCGCAATGGAGCTAAAAACAAAGTTGTAAACGAAGAGCAATAAACAAAATGTTACGAACGAAAGTGGCGAGTACCGGATGGCAACGATTTGGCCGTCAAATCCTGCATATTACCTTTCGAACCCATCTGCTGATCTCCGCTCTAATTCGTCTTGTTCTGATCTGCTACGGACAAATACACGACAGTAAGTCTGCGGTGCCCTACACGGACATCGACTACAAAGTGGTCACTGATGGTGCCCGTCAAGTGCTGGCGGGAGACACTCCGTTTGCGAGGCACACCTATCGTTACAGCCCTATAATGGCATATCTTCAGACACTAAACATATTGGTACACCCGGCGTGCGGAAAACTACTCTACGCGACTTTCGATTTACTCATTGCTACTCTTATTTATCACCTGGTGCACATGGAGATCAAGAGTCAGTACCAGAAGACCGTGCAGCATCTGCTCAGCAAGTTCAACAGACCCCATGAACCAGACCAGTCCCTCGATGCGCTGGATGAACGAAGTCACCCAGAAAACATCGCTCGCGTCTCCGCATGCTGCTGGCTCTACAATCCGCTGACGGCAGTAATATCCACACGCGGGAGCGGAGACTGCTTTTCAAGCTTTTTTGTGATCCTGACCATCTATCTGCTGATTCGATCGGAACACAAATCGTCGCAAAAGCATTGGCTCATTTTTGCCGCCGGACTGTCGCACGGGCTAGTTATCCATTTACGACTATACCCTTTGCTATTTAGTCTGGCCTACTATCTGTCTTTGTCATCACGTCTAACGCGAACGCCTTTCGATTTCCTGCGCCAAATCATGTGCCCCAACAAGCAACAGTTCTGCCTGGTCCTAGGCACACTTCTCAGTCTAGTGGCCTTCACGTGGACTTTCTATTCACTCTATGGCTGGCAATACATCTACGAAGCCTACCTCTACCACTTTGTGCGCAAGGACCCACGTCACAACTTCTCACTGCAGTTCTTACTTCAATATCTGGGCAGCGCGGCGACAGTTGAGGAATCTGCGTTGCTGACGAAGCTACTGGTAGTAGCTCCGCAGTTTTGCCTCATTCTCTACCTGAGCTTGAGCTTTGGCCAGTTTCGTCAGACGCTGCCGTTTTGCATCTTCACCGTGGCCTTTGTAATCGTTACCTACAACTCCGTGGTGACCTCACAATACTTCATCTGGTACTTGGCGATCCTGCCCCTATGCCTGAACAACTTCAAACTCCTGTCGTGGAGCCGATCCATATTCCTGTTGGTCCTTTGGCTGCTGGCCCAGGCTCTGTGGCTGCTCCCCGCGTATCTGCTGGAGTTCAAAACCTGGAACAGCTTCAACTGGATTGGACTGCAGGGCGCAGTGTTTTTTGTAACAAACGGATACATACTAGAACAGCTACTGAGCCACTATGGGTTCACACAATTTAAGATTAGTTATAGGAAGTTGCTTTAACCAAGAAATAACCCATACTACAAGTATGTTTAAAGAGGAGTTTTAATAAAAATGTAAAAAACAATCACAACTTAGATATTTAAAGACAGTTTTTGTTCAGCTCTTTGTAATGCTCAAGTACTTTATGTAATTAAATAGTTTTTCCACTTCCTCACTGTGCATCTGATACACTTTATTTTGAACCCCATAGGCGTCACACTCTCCAATCATTTCCATTTCAAAAACATTCCTTTGCTTGTTCCACGTAGCATCGGAAAAGTGTTTCTGAACTCTGCGGTACAGTGATCCTGCACAGATTGTGCTCACGGTGAATTGGTGGTCGATTTTGAAATCTGCTTTATTCCTGTACATAGCACTCACTTTCTCGAAGTCGTTGTCTAGAGACGTAGACGTAGACAGGAACATATGGTATAAGTTCTTCCGTTCGACTGGTTTTTTTACGCACAGGAAACCCAGACTCTGTGTGTAGTCGATTTTGTATGGATCTCTTGGGGGCAGTTCTGGTGGAGAGCTACGTTTCAACAGAATTCTACTTAGGATCGTTGGAAATGTTCTAGGGCTGATTTTGGGCTGTCCCTGCCCTGCATCTTTAGCCGTCTTCTTCTTCCCCCTAATACGAGGAGTGTCTCGACTTCTTCCGGAAATATTCAGCACTGGAGCTTGGGATGACTCAATTTTATCAATGGAGTCATTACTGGCACTGTTGTTTGTTTCGACTTCCATTGCTTTTGGTTCGTTTTTTACTACAATATATGCTTTCTTTATGAATATCTGTGCAACAATTAGGCAATAAGCACTGAGGGCCAACCTTTTAAATGGTCGGGTTGTTTAGTGGCAGCTCGAAATCATACAAAATATTTCACAACAAAAAGTTCTCATAAAAAAAAGCTTTTAATGTTAGTGATGTGAATGGTGCTACTATATAGTGCTTTTTAACTTCATTTACGTGGAATGGCAAATACTTGCATATTATCATATCACTTATTTGAAGGCACATTAGGACGGAAATTTTAAAGCCAAAATTGTTGTCTTTTATGACTAAGCGATACCTCACTCCTTGTTTCAAAACTCTAAACAATTTAAGATGATTTTCACAAGCGACCAATAAAATATTATAATAAATTTATCTACGATTTTGCTGCATAGTTCTCTGAAACTGTTGACCTGGATTCCACGGCATTTCAGACTCAATCACGCTGTCATTAATCCAGTGTTCTTCTAACTTCTTTGTCGTCAACCGTGAATCCTTCTATGATACATCCTGGTTTGAAATTGTCTGGACCATGACAACTCATGACAAAGCTTCCCATTTTCTTGACTTATCTTGTTGCAAACCTTTCCACCAAATTTTCCTTTCCGGCTGACAGTAGTAGTTTCTGTAAAAGTTTCTTGAAATACTGCTCAATTGTTTACTTTTGTAACATTGGACATTATCTACCGACTAATTTCTGAGTGACGTTAGGTACATTCCAATGCGCATTGGAGGCCGCATACATATGTAAATAATAATAATAAAAATATTAAGCTAAAGGGCGATTTTGTATTAAACATTTATTTAGGTACATGCACTTAAAACACATCATATTAACGTGTAAAAATGTTTTACCGCTTACGATTTTCTAGCAAATAACGCAAATAATAATATACACGATTTTCTTGCTCATTTAAACAATCAGAAACTATTTCTTGTACCTCTCCCCATTGCATTTTAGACTCAATCACTGAATCATTTACCCAGTGCTCTTTACTGATCCGATTCTTTACTAATAATGCAACACCTTTTGGGTCGAACGTTGGTCCAGATATGACATGCTGATGTCTGGAGTTCTGTGAACCGAATTCATAGTATTGTTTACCATTTTTCTTAAAAACTGATCCTTCAAATCTTTCTACTTTTTCTGGATCAGCTCTAGTTGCCCGGAGAGGAGAATCAGGAAGTAATAACTTCTGCAAACGGTTCTGGAATTCTTCCTTAAATGTGTACTCGTTGTGCGTAAGACCGGTCACTCTTTCTGAAGGTTCGCTGGTCTCGTCTCCAATTGCCAAAACACTGGAATTCGACTCCATCCTGCGATCTGATAGTAGGTTTAGAATACTGTTCATTTATGAGATCTTTACGCTTACCCGGCTAATTTGCAATAGTCTATTGAACGCGGGTTTTGTATATATTTACAAATGAAATTTCGAGTTTCACAATAAAAAGCTCACAACAATATTTAATAGGGATGGTATACTTATCGCAAGCAGGCGAATGGCAAGCGAACATATGTTCGCAGCTTTATTTTGTGCGCACTTTGGCGGGCATTTGAAATTGATGAGATCATCCTACCGGTTCCACATAACAAATATGCATATATTCTTCGAGCACTTACTATTTCCCATATTTTGCGAAATAACGTGTTAAAAATGTTCACAACTTATCAGATGTCTGTTGGCAAACGACACAATAATGTTGTTATAGATCCTCAAAAACAACAAACAAAGGTTCGTGTTAATGATCTAAACAACAGATTGTTTGGCATTGGTGATTTTTGCGCCGCTCCACCCGTGAGGGAGCGAGCGAGCACTGCCACCAGACGCGTGCTAGATAGCGGCTGCAGGTGTCTATGATATGTCGTGGGGGGTTTTTCTTTCGTTCGAACCATTTCATTATTCTTTTTGATAGTTTTGTGATGTAAGAGAGCTGCTGGAACCGCGGGCTATCTGATATTATAGTACACGTAGTAGCTGATATAGAATTGAGCAATTTGTACTTAATAATGTTTCGTTTCATTATTTTTTATTTCGACTTTGGCTTTTGTCGAGTGTGACTGAGATAACTGCAGAAAAGTCCCCGTTTACGGCCTTAAAATTGATGAACAGGCAAAATAAATCATTTAATAACTTTCCTAAAAAGATAATGGATTTGTCAACAACTGCACTCGGAAAAGTGCACCACAAAAAAGTACCAGTTGACGCAACCCCCTCGTATTATTGTGGTCCAACCCTTTCATTTATTATGCAGGGCATTTCAGGTGGCCTCGTCGATTGCCGCTATATGGCCCCATTGCGTTGCGGTGCTTTCCCCCAATAAACAAACATTCGCACACATGTTTACGCTAAATTTCATATTCGATCCGATGCTACGTCTGATAAGCATTTTCAGGTTCTGCTCCGATCCGGCTCGCCGGGCGACTGAAATCGAAATGAAACGTTTAATCTGAACTTGAAACGCATAAGTGAACAGCCGGTCTCGAAGCAGAGAGATCTGGAGAAGCGACTCGAAAGAGAGAGAGAGAGAGAGAGAATACTGAGCGCAAGCAAGCGGTAAATTGAACTTTGTCTGGAAATGTTAATTAATTTCTGGTGCGAATATTATTGCGAGTGGGAAGCGAATGCCTTCGATAAATATGCATGTACGAGTATGTACAGGTGTACATAGTAATGGGAGCTACAGTGATACTACATATCTTGCCTGGCAACTAACACTTCGGACTATACTTACAAATGCATATCATATCATAGGTACATAGATCAGAATCTTTCCCTGCGGACAACTTTATCGTCTAATCTAGGGCTATTACCTTTTGTCGTTCGGGTGTTCTAATTATGCGACTGTTGCTGACAAAATTTATGACCGATACTGGAATCAACAGTTTTAACAAACGATAAGAGAAGTTGAAAAAACCCCACACATTTTTGGTTGCGTTTTATCAGCTGATAGTCGCATGCACCGCACCCGCCCAGAGCACAGGTAATATGAATAAGGTAATCATTTTCGTGAACCCATTCCAAAGTGTCCGCAGGTGAGTATTAATCACTTCCAATAGGTATTATCGACCTATCAGAGGGCTCCCCAAAAGACGAAGCACCCGAAAAATGTATTTTCTGATGCCTTCTAAGTGTTTTTCGAGTCAGCCATCGGGTGAAAATAAAAAAAAGCCCCGATACTGCTGCCAGAGACGATCGGGCCGGTATAAAAGCGGTCGTCGGGCACTGATATCGTTCAAAAGCCCACAAGCTAACATTCAGTCAACATCTGGCACCCAGTCGCGTCGCGAAAGTGAACTCAAATACAAAACAGCGGGAGTTCCCCTTGCGGAAGCAGACGTTCCCCGATCATTATCAACGCGCATCGCTGACGCTATTAGCAACAAAAAACACAATTGGATATTATAACCTTAACAAACCAAAGCCGGGGACCACCGTCGGATTGCTCATCACCTAGCAGCCATTTCCAGAGAGCCGTAGGCCGTGAGCGACCCGAACTGAGCACCACACAACCATACACACAGAGAGATATACGAGTAGAGATACAGAGAATGAGCAAATGCTAACCGGACTACAGCGGCGGTGATTTTTGCCTGGTTGATTAGCAGTGGAAAGAAACGACGAAAACTGAGGTAATTCACACAAAATGGGCGTGCGTGTGATAGAGGCTGATTCGGCCAGTGATTCGTATGACGATGACGACTGTTCGAAGTGCAACAAAGAGCAACATAAAGCACCGAATAAGCCCAAGAGTGGCAATGGCAAGAGGAGCCCTTCGCCACCAGAGGGTGCCAGCTATATCAGCAAGGATCTGGTGGGCAACTGCAAGGAGTACCGCATCGAGAATAATACCCGGGATTTGCGTATCATCGGCAATTGCAACCGGATAAGGATTGTCAGCAACACGGGCTATCTTCAGGTCATCGGCAACGCCACCAGATTGAAAATCCAGAGCAATAGTGGGTCCATCAAGTATACGGGGAATGACGGACGCATCTACTTGGGCAGTGATTCCCAGCAGCAGAGCGTCGACTACACAGGCTGCAATGGCCTCTTGAAGGTTGTGAAATCTCTGGATCTCGAAAGCAGCGGAAAGAAGCCCAGCAAGCGTACCCACACCCCCAAATTCAAGGAGACGCCCAAGCAGACGCCATCGATGGGTATTGAGATCGACAACAATCTCACGATCGTGAATGGCGTGGCCGGGAATATTGTGATCAAGAATGCCATCAATGTGAGCATATGAACCTAGGAGGAGAGGAGACAGGGAGCTCTCAAAGTCAACCTGGCCAAAGACTAATAATGTAATTGTTTCTTGCCTCTGTACTAAATGGTTCCTACCGACTGTAGTCATTAGTCCTATCTTATGCAAATTCCGACTGCTACAAACATAACACTCAGCATTGTAAAGTATTATACGCCAAGTAGTTAATGATTAGGTGCACATTGATTAGAGCTACTTTTATAGCCGTAGCATACCCCATAATGAAAAAAGATTGTGCTTCATTCCAAGAATGAATAATCTGATTAAATAAACCACAATATTAATATACAAGAAATCATTATACGAGTTCCTCATTCTATTTTTCAAAGAAGCAGCCAAGGATATTTTTGTCTCGGAAAAGTCCCCCAACCGATCACATTGAAGCGCTGGGTAAACTTCCCAGCAACTGTGCAAATAATATAGTTTTCTTCGGCGGGGGCATTGCTCGTACTCTGTTATACTCAGTTGTCTTATTCCCATTCATAACTTCTTAGAATTAATTTCTTACTCACTGCGATGCGAGGTTGATGTTTGTGGTTTTCAAGCAATCCCCCGCTCTCAATCTCAATGACCTATTTTCTTTGTCACTGGAAAAAGCACCCCGTGTAAATAAGTACCTAAACACGTATGTATGTATGTGATTTTATCAATATCAATATGATGATTATATAAATGAATTTCGCTCTTACTAAAATTTGCCCTTGGAAATTGAGTGCCGAATATCAATTCTGGGGGGTTTTTTTTTACACAGGTGACAGCTGAATACAAAGCAACAAAGTGTAGTACCCGAAAAACTGTGTTTACCTTTTTATTGTGTGGACAGGTATGCGGTATAATATAATATACACTGAATTGTTTTTGTTATACTATATTTAAAGTCTGCTTAACAAATATGGGGTTCCCAACGTACCAGATCTACCCATCGGACCTAACTTCCGCACTGACAACATAACTTCATTCCGGGCTTATCTACTGGTACTAGGCGGTATAAACAGGATACGATGCCTCAGTATACATATAAAGATAAAGCGTTTATATCATTCGCTTTTATGTGGTATTCTGTTTAGTGATTTAGAACTCTTTTGATGCAACCCTTCCTCTACTGAGGGATGATGCAATAGAAAAGTAACTTAAACCACCTTCATATGTTCGCGATATAAACAGAAGCAGGTGAACAGAGGCAGCTGTAAAGCTCAAGTCCTCAGATGCACTTTTATAAAGAAACGATTTACACTCGATCTGGCTATATTTACCAGTCATATATGTATCTGGTGTGATCTGCTGGTCTACTGTCATTTTTAAGCAATACGCAATACAACAATCGCGACAACAACAACAAAAACTTAACAATTTTGCGACATTTAAATAGGGTATTCGCAGCACGGCCTGTGATTTTGCCATAATTTCTAAATTAATCAAACCTCATTACATCATTAAATTGGGCAAAAAGCGGTACCACTAAGTAGGTTCTTCACCGTTTTGTCGAGATATAGTCGAACTGAACCTTTGGTTTTTGCAAATAATTAAGATACGTGTCTATTTCTGTATGGCCGATCTGTCTGAAATGCCTGTGTCTTATTTTACTCAGAAGAGCATTCCTGATATTTATTTTGCAAGGAAAATGATTGGCACTCTATACAAGAGTGTTATCTGCAACAGGTTTTAGGTAGGAGTGAGAATTTTGGTATACCGTTTCATTGATGTTAACATTTTGCAAACTACTTTCATTTGAATTCACCAATTCACCAGAGGCAGGTTCCTCTACTGTATACTACTGTATCTCGATGATTTTATGACTGAAAAACATGATTTTTTAATAAATGCCAATCAAACTCGGTTACAATATTGTTATTTCTAAAATAGAACGCCGATAAGTTCCGCTTATCGCACAAAAATACCGATAATTTTGTGAAGCTACCCTGTGCGTCGACAAGTAGAAATAAAAGTCGGCACATCTTATCTCGCGACGTGAAGTAGCACAAAAATAGCGTAAATTATATCCCAATTGATAATAGATGATAAAAAAAATCCACACAATAATAATTTCGCCAGTCTAAAAAATATTACCCACATATATATTATAGATGTATTGATATATATTTAGCATCTCTAATCTGCTCTCATCTTTAAGCAATACACAATACAACATTCGCGACGACAACAACAAAAACTTAACAATTTTGCGACATTTAAAGAATAAAATCATGTTTGGGGCCACACAATCATCGAATCGCATGAACGATTTCGAGGTGGCATCGCCGCCCGACGACTCTGTTTCGGCATTGGAGTTCAGCCCAAGCACATTGCCTTCCAAAAACTTCCTGATTGCCGGCAGCTGGGACAGCAGCGTACGTTGTTGGGAGGTGGAACAGAATGGAGCAACAGTGCCAAAATCAATAAAATCAATGGGCGGACCAGTGCTCGATGTGTGCTGGTCTGACGATGGTACGAAAGTGTTTATGGCGTCCTGCGATAAACAAGTAAAGCTCTGGGACTTGGGATCGGATCAAGTAATGCAAGTGGCGGCTCACGATGGGCCAGTAAAAACATGTCACATGGTAAAGGGGCCGAACTACACGTGTCTGATGACAGGATCCTGGGATAAAACATTGAAGGTAAGCCTCTGCCATTCCCTCAGCTCCAATACACTAAAACCTAATTCCATTGTTAAATAGTTTTGGGATACCCGATCGCCCAACCCAATGATGGCAATCAACTTACCTGAACGCTGCTATTGTGCGGATGTGGAGTATCCCATGGCCGTTGTGGGCACTGCATCGCGGGGCCTAATCATATACTCGCTGCAGAATACTCCTAGCGAGTACAAGCGGCAGGAGAGTCCATTGAAATATCAGCATCGCACCATATCGATTTTTAGGGATAAGAAAAAAGAGCCCACTGGATACGCTTTGGGCAGTATTGAGGGTCGCGTAGCCATCCAATACGTGAATCCGGCTAATCCCAAAGATAACTTCACGTTCAAGTGTCATCGCTCCACAAGCACCTCTGGCTTCCAGGACATTTACGCCGTAAACGACATAGCATTCCATCCGGTGCATGGCACTCTGGTCACAGTCGGCTCTGATGGCACATTCAGCTTCTGGGATAAGGACGCCCGTACTAAGCTCAAGTCTAGTGATGCCATGGATCAGTCTATAACCAAGTGCGGATTCAATTCGAATGGCCAAATATTCGCTTACGCGGTTGGATACGATTGGTCGAAGGGCCATGAGTACTTCAATCCAGGAAAGAAGCCACAAATTTTCTTGCGCTCGTGCTACGAGGAATTAAAGCCAAGGATCAATTGATTGGAGGCTTGTTTTAGTTTGGAGTTAATCGACAGTATGAACTGCGAATAAAATTAATTCAGAGCGTAACACATGTTTATTTAATTTCACTAATGGTGGCCTTTGTCGTCGTGACCGTGCCCATGGCCGCCCTGGCCCTTGCCAATGCCCAAACCGTACTCGACGGCGATGGTCGCAAGAAAGGCGCAAAAGCCAACGCCGAGACCGCGGAAGAGAAAGGCGTTCAGACGAGATCTGTGGGTGCCGAAGGCCTTCTTCTCGTAGCGCCAGGCTTCATTCCTAAAAAAATCCAAACAATGAATATCAAATAGGACAGCAAACACATCGCAATTGAATGCAATTACCTCAGCCATGGATCACTCAATCCCTGGCGACCCAGAGCTTCTTGCACTTCCACCAGCTGTGGCACGTTTGCCACCTTGTAGATCGATGGATGTGGCACCTTGTAGGGTTCTCCGTGATGTCCGCCCATTGTTTGCTGTGCCTTTGCTGGAATTTAAACCAAATCAATTAGATTCTTCGTGTAATTTGCAAGTTTAACCTATCCCTGAACAATTACATAAGAATGTTTATGTTTTGAAAGTTCTTCGGCTTACTGGGCAAAATAAAATGAATAGGAATTAAGCACAATAAGCTCTAAATGCAACTGTAACTGTAATAACACCTTTCACCCTGTGAATTTCGGAGAAAATATCAGAAAAATAAAATTAATAAAGTACACACAGTTGTCTAGAGATGATCAATGTGACGATAGGGTTTCCCAGCTGACTTATCGATATATCGCAACAAGGGGCTAAAAAATGACAAAAAGAGTGTGCCCAAGATATTGTCTATCGATATTTGAAAAAAGCGTTTGCTAGATTAAATTTTTCGAATATTTCTTTATTATTTAAACGTAAATCAGTAGAACATTTGTAATTTGTAAACGTGCTTAAGTGAAAATATACATGAATTATTTTTCATTTAATTCTCTAGTTACACAATAAGTAATAGTAATATTTGCAGGATTTACATATATATTAATAGCGATTCTTTTAATTAACTTATATATTGTGTTTGTGGTTATTTTAATAGATGAACTCCTTCACTTTAAAACACTGTCACTACCATTGGAAAAAGGAAATCGGTTTAAAGCATACAATAGATACATTCTCGTATAACGAAATACTGTTCCTTACACTCTTGTTGGTTTGTCATTTTGCATTGTATTGTAAAAGCTAGTTACAAAAACGCATGATCCGCATGCCCCTTAATCACTCTTAAAATACAATACATATATAGGTGTATATTCATAAAGAATTCTCACAAACGGTTAAATCATATTCAGTTCCATCGAACACTTTTAAGCTTAATTCTGATCTGGAAATGCAGAAAGCACGAACATTCAATCAATCTATCAATCTATAAACATTTCATCTACTTTTGGAAGCGTTTTTTATGGTTTTTTTTTCATTTTTGTAGTGTGTTGGGTTCTTTGCTGGCAAATGCTTTGAAAAATCAAGGGGGACCAAATCTTTTCCAATCTCTGCTCTGCTCTTAAGGTTATGCTTTGTTATAGGTTAAAAGAGGTTCCATTCATTTTGGGGGGCTATATCTGGTTAAATAGGTTTCTTTTGAATCACATTTCGAATTTCTAAAGATTAGTTGATTTTGTTTCATAATTTAACACATGTTGCTACAACAATTTAGGTATTTTGAAATTAAATTGTACTTTTAACTTGTGTTCCTTTCTCCGCTCTAGTTTCCACTCCCTGTTTCTTTTCACTTCTTTTCCCCGAACTCTGTCTAGATCCTGTCCTCTGCCAGTATCTCGTTGAGCAGTCGATTGAGGCTGTCCAGGCCGGTGAGAAAGCCGCCGTCGGGTCCATGGTGAACGGGGGCCACGGGTGGAGTGGGTAGCATGCTGCCATTGCGTGGCACAAACGCTGTGTGAGCAAAGTCAATGAGGCGAACGTCCACAAAGCACTGCGAGTCGTCTGTGGGTGGCGCCGACATGTCCAGCGACTTGGAGCCATGCTGAAGCAGTGCAGAATTACGCTGTTGCGGCTCAATGCCACCACTGTTGTTGTTCTCCCCCTCAGCACCGGCACTCCCACTGCCACTGCCACTGCCACTGGAACGACGCTCCAGCGAATCCAAGAGTATGCCTGCCATCATGGAGTTCGCAATGTTCTCACAGCTGCGCTGCGGGGCCGTCTTTGCGGGCGACGAGACGGTGGAGACGGGTGTCGAGGTGATCGTAGACTTTTTGGCCTCCCTGGAGTCGCAGTCATCGTGGGCAGCATAATGTTCGTCGTCGTCTTTGCAGCGCAGACGCTTGACAGCTCCCTTTACCGATTTGAGGGACGAGGCGCTGGAGGAGGCGGGTGAAACCAGAGACTTGACGGTGCCGCCGTTGGAGACACTCGAGTTACCGGCAGTGTGTGGAGGAGACGTTGGCTCAGTTCCGGTGCCTGCTGATGCCGCATCGAACGATTTGTAGCGCTTAAACATGGCCTCTGTGGATCCAATGACGCTGCCCTCATAGTCGGAACTGGCATCGTCAGAGCTGTTGTTGCCTATGGAAGAAATGAACTGTTAAACATCTGGCAACATTGGAAGATTGTCTCATCCTTACATGTTTGTCGACCGCTGGCCACGGCCTTGATCTGCTCGGACAGGCCGGAGAAGTCATCGCTGCTGTTGCTGCTGTAGTTCATCCAGGAGTCACCGGAATGTGGCGATGAGGTGGCCACGTTGGGCAAAGCTGGCTCTGGATCCAGGAATACTGTCTCTTCGGAAATTGGAATGAATGCGGGTGCCGGCTGTACACTGCTGCTCTGACCCTTGGCGCCCGCTGATTTGGCAGCCGTGACGCCACAGCTTCGTGGCGGTGGCATAGCAGCCGGGTGCGCCTGCTCCTCATCCTCTTCCTCGTCGGTGGTGGTAATGATGGCCGACGACTGCTTGACCCCTCGGGCCGCTGCTTCCCCAAAACCGCGCTTGTGCAGATGGCGACGAGTGGCCAGATTCAGCAGACCGCTGGAATCGTTCGATGCATCAGCATCGTAATTGCAGGCATCTCCACCCGTGCTGCTATTGGTGGCCGAGGCATTGCCGCTGTCAGCAGCCACCAGGTGCAGGTCCTCATCCGTGTCATGGGACTCCAGTTCGTCGCCTGCCTCATTTCCCGCCTCGTCCTCGTCTTCGATGTCGTCATCATCTATGCTGTTCTCAGGATGATAGTCGAAGGCCGTTGTCGCGATGGTCGCCGACTTGGGGGCCTCCGGCCACTCATCCAGGCTGATCGATGGAGGGTAGGCCATCGGATTCTCCTCGAAGCCCTCGTAGACAATGAGCAGGGAGCTGATGTGGACATGGGAAACATGGAAAGTATGTCACAAAACTATTGGGAAACCTGAGGTGTTGCTCGATCTTACCAGGAGTAGAATCTGTAGCTGGACTGCTTCTCAATAACTCTGCGCATCTGGAGCAGTCGCTGCAGGATCTTGCGGATCACGCGGATCCTCAGCCGGAAGCCGTTGTAGAAGAAATCATGAAGGGCCTTCTTGAAGCCATCCTCTTTCAGTTCCCGGCCCCAGTACTTGTCCCGCTTGGCATACTGCTCGAGATCGGCCTGGTATGTCTGCATGCCGCAGAGGCGTACACCTAGGGAGCCCGATGTGCTTGCCGCGCACTTGGCCATCTGCTTGGAGCGCTTCTCCGCCGAGGCGTCGTCCCCGTGCTGGCGGGTGCCCATCTTCAGGTCGAGAATGCAGGGATTGCGGAACTGCGAGGTGATGTTCTCGAGCATAAGGAAGTCTGAAAAGGCGAGGGGTTTAGTAACGATTCCCAAAACAAAGATGGAATACTCACATTGCTTGTTGGAGTTGTCAAGTTGGGAGATGCTCTTGATCACATCGGCTGCGTTGCCGTTCTTGTGGACCTTCATTCTGTAAATGTATTCCCGTATAGCTGGTTCTCATTCATGGCTAATTGATTGATTGACTTACCTAAGCACTTCGTCCCGCTTCCTCTTGGAGGCGCTCATCTTGCGGACGGGCACCGCGGCCGCGTCATCCCGGAAACTGGGCGAGTATCGCTTGTCCAGCTTAATGCCTCCCATGCTGGTGGCTTGCATGACGCCTGGAATAGATATAGAGTCGGGACCGGGACGGCGATTAGTGGATTGTTGCTGAGCACAGGCGTCGCTTGATCTTGATCTTGTAGTTGTATGTAGTTTAGCATCGAATCGACACGACAGGACAAGTGGGGTCGGGTTAGGAGTTACGTTAGGCGAATGTATTATATGGACGCGGAGGCAACGGACCAACAGCGGGCTGGCCTCTGATTTATGCAAAAAGTTATCCAAACGAATTAGCAGACAGATGGATAGAGTGGATCGACAGTGGAACAGACAAGGCCATATTCAAGTGAGCAAAACTCATCCTCAGACATTGATGGAATGATTTCTATTAAACATCAGACAAAAACAGAAGGGTTCCCACAGACATTCGTATGGTTATGTATCGTAGTTGTAATAATAAAAAAAAAGTTATAGCCAATCGTAGACCTAATCTAGGTCCAGTGAGTGCAAACAGTGAGAGACTTAACGAGCCAACGCAAGGACAGGTGCAGGAGAAGCAGGAGGAGCAGGGGGAACAGGAGGCGGTATGGTACTCAAAAATGAATTTCATTCAAATTTCCCTTCGGTGGATGATGGTTTTTGGGTGCCCTAAGCTTAAGAGTAAATTAACTTAAAGGAAATCGGAACATCTTAGCTAACATAATCGTATTGTAACTGGATTGTATCGTACTGTAGTTGTAATTGTAATTTTAAATTGTGGAGTGGTAATTAACATAGTATAGTAGGTATGTAAAATAGATAGTAGATAGAGAGCTTTATTCATACAAACCCTTTTCGGCCATTGTCTTGCTTTCGCTTTGGCTTTGGCTTTGGCTCGCTTGCATTTCTAATCGGCTGTGAGAGTCTCGGAGACGTGGAGGTCAGGAGACAGACAGAGCAGGGCCGATCGGATCGGTTAGGATCGGTAGGGAGACCGATACGAAGACGGAGGCGGAGGCGGAGACGACGGCGACGGCTACGACAACAACGTTCGAGGGGAAGTTGCAGGGGCGGCACGAGCACGAGCACGATGTGCGTTCTGAACAAACACATGAAATAAGACTCGATTTTGTTTGTTGCATTTCGGAAAATAGATTGGAAAAATTGCAATTTGTTTTGGTTTTGTTTGTTTTTAAAGATATTACTCTCTCTCTCTCTCTCTCTCTCTCTCTCTCCGGTTCGGATCAGTTCGGTTCGGTTTGGTTCTGGTTCTGCTTGGATATTGCTTGGGTCAGCCAGCGGCAGATCTCGAGATCGGTTCTGTCAGTCAGGCACCTCGAACCTTTGGATAATACGAGCATAGAGCGTATGTTTATGTAGTGGCAAGGGGCCGACCCACGACCCCCGACCCAGTCACCTATAGAGTGCCCGAATCGAGGGTGTAGTGGCTGCTGGCCTTAGTGGTTATTCATTCAATTTCAATTTGTAGAATTTTTGCAATCAAAAATTGTAAAATTGTACAATCTGAATGGGGGATTTCACAGTTTGCAGGTGGTTTACTTTTACGTTACTTTACTTTTACTTTAGAGTGGCTTCTCTGGAGTTTTGTTTTTTTTTTTATTATTTTGCGACTTACCCGACTTGCTGTCTGTTTTTCGGTTACTAACTAAAAGGTTTTGGTTTTTTATCATAATATTCTCTGGTTCTGGTTCTGGTTCTGGTACTGGTTCTGGCTGTGGCAGATACAACTTTTTTGTTTTCTCTTTTATTTTCGTATCTCGCTTTTCGTATTACAAATTCGTATTCGTTAAAGCTATGATTTAGCTACATATTTAGATGTATTTAAATGGTTCAGTCTTTTCGTCAGTTTTTCATTTCATTTTTTTTTTTTTTATTTTTTTTTTTTCTTTTTTGTGCTCTGTTTTATTGTATTTCCATTTCAGTAAAACAACTTACAGACTATGGATGTATCACATATTTGTTAGGTTTTTATATGTAAGAGAAAAAAGATACTTAAAATAAAAATGATATTCAAATGCGACTTTGGCTTTATCTAAGGACGATACAAGAGGATACAACGCATATTGTTTTCGTTTTCTTTGCTTTTTCATCATTTTTTGCTTGCTTGTTTTGTTGTTGCGAGTTAGTATAGAAACAAAAGTTCGATATACATTCTACGATATATAGTATGTATGTGTGTGTGTGTGTGTATATATAGCAAATTGGCGATTTCGAGACTCAAGACACATGACAAATCAATTGCTTGGCGCGATTCAAGCCGTATTCAGACTCGCTGTTCATTCATTCATTTTGTGATTCATTTACTGTTATTATTCGTTTTAATTTCGACTCGATTTCATGGATATACTACATATTAAGTAGAACGATTCGGTTAGTTGTTTCGAAACGAAAGATCAAATGAAGCGCTTCGATTGAATCGATAATTTGGTAGTTCTTGAACGTGTGATCGCTGCGATCTGATCTGTGATCTGATCTGATTGGGGGGTGGCAATAAAGGCCGGTATCTTACCTTTGTATTTGGGCACAAACTTCAGTATGTCCTGCGGAATGTTCTGGTAGAAGTCCAACTCCCGCAAGTTCAGGGGCTTGATCACCGTCGACTGGTTGAGCAGCAACAGGCGAGTGTGTCCTCCGACCTGCAAGAAAGAAGCACCGAATCCGACATTAAACACCAACATCCACTGATCTACTGTCGAGTTTTCAACTTTTCCAAATTGTGGCAATTTTTGAACTATTCCACCGTCCAGGCCTGCCCTGACGCTGACGCGTGTGCCATAGCCATAACCGACGGAATCTTATCGCCTCCTACGTCATTTCTCGGTCTTAATCTGTGGAAGCTCAAGTGCTCGGACAGCGAAAGTGCGAAAAGTCCATTGGAGCCTCGAGCGAGTGCCGGAGCTTATTTCTCCATAAACAGCGGAGAAACAGCACAGAATATCCACTGGGCAAACAAAAATTCATATCGCTGCGAGACACTATCTCCAGATAAGGGGCAGAACGACTGAGATATCAGTCATCTGCAAATGTCATTTGTTTCTATTCATTGTCAGGAAAATCACATTCGGAATACGTCCCTACCCCATAGTGGCGAATGCCCGACAGTCTCCGGTAGAAACTCGCGGATACCGTCACCGGCGCCATGGAGGCGCTGCGGTTTCGCTTTGGGAAGTGGGGCGGCGCCAAGCGCTCAAAATCGACCAGCAAGCCCTTAACCAGGAACACCACCGCGGCCAGCAGCAGATCCATCTCCCGGGCTACGAATGCATCACTAACTTCGTTAGCCAGGCGCAGGCGTACCACCAGGCACATGAAAGCCAAGTCCGTGGCCTTCGACCAAAACAATTACGTGGTGGCTGGGGGCAAGGCGAAGAAGAGAATGTCTAACGCGAGACCGTCTAACGCGGATCAGGGCATCACAACAAAGCGAGGCATGACAGTTGTGGAGGTGATCATGCCAATTAGGGACTCACTGGAGGGTAAATACAACTGTAACGCGCTGCACGAGGGCCGCAAGGTGCTTAATGAGAAAATGCGGGTCCACGTGGACACGCTATTCAACATGCTGTTCTCCGCTACGTCGCCGTTCTTCCAGAAATTCCACGAGATGCGAAATTCGACGGACCTCAAGCTGGGCGAGTGGCGGAAGAATGCCGCAGGTCTGAACGAGCGCGTCATCACGGTCACCGTCGCCCTCAAGGGCAACGTCGGCCCCAAAGTGGCCAAGGTCACCGAGACGCAGACCCTGCGCGACTGCACCCGCCCCGGCCAACTCTACTCCATCGATGCGACCAGCGTCAATGCGGATATTCCCTATGCGGACTCCTTCATGGTCGCCATGCACCTGTGCCTGCGCGGCACCCCCGAGGGGCACACCAAGATCCTGGTCCTGGCCCAAGTCAAGATCGTCAAGCCTGTGTGGGCGGTGGTCCAGTCGTTCATCGAAAAGCACACCTACGCCGGAGTCGAGGAGTTCTTTCAGTCCCTCTACAGTGCGCTGCTCAGGGATCAGAGGCGTACCACGACGCTGCCTGCCAGCGGCTCCACTTATTAGAGCGGACAGTTTCCAATAAATACATTTGCAGTTTGCACTAATCATAATCGTAACCGTTTGCGTTTACTTGGAGGGGGTACTAACCTGATTGGAGAGCGGATGCAGCGCCACTTCATCTTCATTTTCGAGGGAATCCTTGCCGAGCAGAGAGGAGGCTTGCTTTGGCTTGCCGTCGACGGACGCCTCCGAGCACTGCCTTAGCCACGATGGATGGCCCTTGGAGCCGCCGGATGCCCCAGATACTCCGTCTGAAGCAGCGACTGTGTCCAGCAATGGCTGCTGCTGTAGCTGTCTGCTGATGTTGTTGTTGCTGCCACTGCCACTGCCAGTGCTGCTGGAACTGCTGGTGTTGCTGTTGCTCACCGACAGCTGCTGGAGATTGGCGGTTACCAGGCTGCTGCTTGTGCTGGTGCAGGTGCTAGTGCTCCTTGGGCCAACAACATGGTGCTGCTGCAGCTGCTGCTGGGGAAGGTGCTGATGGTGATGGGGTGTTGAGGGAGAGACCGACGTTGCCGTGGAGCCTGGCTGCTGTAGGAAGTTGGAGCCGCTGGCGAACTGCAGCTGAGACTGCAACTGGCTTAGGCTGGTGGAGATTTGGGCAACCAGTTCCTGCTGCTGCTGCTGCTGTTGCTGCTGCTGTTGCTGCTGCTGTTGCTGCTGCTGCTGTTGCTGTTGCTGCTGTTGCTGCTGTTGATGTAGATCACGTCCATGGATGCGCTGTTGCTGCTGTATATTTGGAACATGCTGCTGATATGACGACAAGTCAGAATCTCCCATGCCCCAATCCCCCAAGAAATATACCATTCCCTGCCGCGCGAATCAGTGTAACGAGCTCTGGTTCTTCTCCTTGTGGCTTCTGCTGCTGGTTTGCCCGCTCGACGCAGTTCACTCTGATGCGGCTTTGTTCTTCTGTCTGCAAATATAGATCATAAATTCCGTTACTAAATGGGCCATGTTCGCCGTAATCCCCATGGAATCACCCACAATCTGACCCGCTTGATCGGTTAATCGCTTTGATCGGGCACTGAACCGGTTCCGACACTGCCCCCGGGGCCTCGGGCTCCCCAGCGACATCGGAACAAGTGCATTCTGACTGCCAGCAGGCGGTAAGCCGGGTTCAATGTCATTTCCGCCACGGAACACGCACGCTCCGGAGATACGAATGGTTCCGAGTCATGCCACACGCGATCACGGCATTTCTGTTCCGGTTACAATTCTGATGCAATTTGCGCGAGGGCATGCGACAGTTGCACGGAGATCTACTGGAAAGCCGTAGGGAACAATGGTCATGAACACCTCCCCACAGATCGAATAGCAAATCAGCTGAGAGATCATTCGCTCTGTGGATGACTGAATCATTCGATCCGAAGCACGTCTATCTCTCCGACAATAGCAATCAAATCGTTTAATGAAGCGTATTTATAATGGAATACAATTGGGATGCGAACGGGGGGACTGGGACGGGTAAGGGAACTCAATTTTTCAAGCGTGTGGCACGGGCATAGGTACGGAGCATCTGTAGATCGTTGATAGGATCGCAGACGGAATTGCGTTGCAGACAGGCTCCCACCACTCTCCGCTCTCTCCCTCCATCTAATCGGAACTGCAAACATGGAACTGCAGACGTCATAAAGATAACAAAATCTATCTTTCTCTCTCTGTCTGTGTTTCTGATGCATATTTGCTTGCAATTATTACCTGCACCGTGTTTACCTGGGGCGTCGGGGCCCAGACCTAAGCGGTATAGATAACTTAGATATGGCCACAGATCAGATAGTAACTACTGTGCGGAACGACCCTTCGCCCGACTTCTGGGAACCACAAAGCGATTAAAAACAACTGCGACTACGACTACGACGCCGGCCATTCTGTTAGGTTCAAGCGGCGATGATGAGGTTCATTAACTTGAGTGATTCATGCCGCTGCCGCCACCGACGGGCATTGTCTTGTCTACGCGAAAACAATACGGAGAAATATTATCGCTTTTCAAGAGCTAAGGCTACTCGCACAAGTTATTTTTAACGAAAGCCTTAAAATAAATCATTTATTTACTTGTTTATTTTGTTCAATATTTACAGAGTTTCGGGGAAAATGTCAGTCTAAAGACACACTCCGGCTCTCTACAGAGCTACACTACTGGCCAAAGTAATAGGTACACACTTATGAGCTTTCTTTCACGTCCTATAAAACTTTTCTAATAAACATAATTAAAAAATCAAATTTACTTTTAGTTTTCTAATCTACAATAGACTACACAAATATTTATCATAAGCATTTTTCATTTCAAATATATATTTTATAATCGATTAAACCTTAAAATCATAAATAAGGGCTGGCCAAAATAATAAGTACAGCAATTCTACAAAGCGAAAAACTAAAAGCGTATCAACATTTTTCCACTTTTTTCTTATAATTTATAATCTTTTACTAGTATCCTATATAGCTAGACTTATTTCGGATGACTTCGGCCATTCCTTTTGGCATACTAGCAATAAGTTTGCGGGAAGTCTCCACTGGAATCCCATATCACGTTTTTTTCACAAATTCTCCATAATTTTTGTTCAATTTAAAAAGTGTTTTTACCAATAAGACGTTTCCAGTCACCCCAAAGGTTTTCAAATGGGTTCAAGTCAGGAGACTGACTAAACCAAGCCATAACGTTTACATTTTTTCCCGTAAACCAAGCCTTGACCAGCTTTGAGGTGTGCTTTGGATAATTTTCCTGTAGATAGACCCATCTCAAAGGCATGTTTTCCTCAGCATAAGGTTGCAAAATGTCTGCCAATATGTTTTTATACCCCAATTGGATCACAGGATCAGTTATGCGATGTCGAATTCTTTGCCTTTGGGTCGTTGTATACAGCTTCTGGAGTGATTATCAAAAAGATTTATTTTTGTTTCGTCTCTCAATAATATATTATTCCACTTTTAAGACCCATCTGTCCCAGACCATGCCAAATGATTTTCAACGACATTTTGCCTCATCTTCAAATTTTATACTCGGAGTAAGGAAACTTTTCGGACTATGGACAGGACGTATGTTAAGTCTGTATATTGAAGTCTCCGATGAACCATCAGACCTGATTTTTGTTTGACAATTTGAGCGTATATAGCCTTGGAAGACATGAACTGATCCTTTTTTGCAAGACTGATGATGCCCGTTGTTTGTAAAGATTTCTTCTTCCATTCTCGATTTTCAATAAGAACTTTAGATCTTAAAGCATTCTGAACAAAAAATACCGAGCGTCCAAGACTTTTCAAAATTTCAAGGGGATTTTCCTTTCTTTTTGAAGATTTATTGAAAACTTATTTTCTTCATCAGTACGGCCTATTTTTTTACCTCATGAAATATGAAAGAACTCAATAAAAACCAACAAGCCTTTGACCAAATCCTTATAAAATCCATTAAAATTTATAAATAACACCAGTGTATGCCAGCAAAAATATAAATTTTATAAAATATAATTTTATAAAGATGGTTCCACACTCTAATTTTTGTTTTAAATAGACTGTAAGACTGTAACTTTCCAAATATAAACAATTGGCATCCATACATTTACAAAAATTCGAGCTATTCCATAACAAACGACCCCGATGTACTTTTTTTTGGCCAGTAGTGTATTTTATGGCCAAGCTAATCGGGCAATTAATTGAATGCGATTAAAGATCGAAGATTGAAGATCAAGTCGAGGCAGCGCTCTACAGATCAAGATGATTCAGCGTAATCTAACCTTATCAGAGAGCGGAAAAAACTGTGGGGCAATGGGAATGGAATGGCATGGAAAAATGGCAATAAAACAGAGACCGAAATAAACAAAGGAAATAAAAAAGGAGGTGGAAATCCATGCATGTGTACTATATATTGCGACGCAAAAACTATGTGTGGAACTCCCCCAGTCAGTACCCCAGGGGATGCTCCACATTCTGAGTGTGTTGTGTGTAAATATGTACATGTATAGCGGTTGTACATATGTTCATGCATGTATATAAGGTGCCTGAAGTGGGTCAACGCACAGACCTCGCAGACAAAGACCGACACTGAAACAGAGACCCCAAACAGCTGCAATTGCGACGCGGAGCCAGACAGAACTGCGCTCTATCGGAAGATATTGCTGCCCGAAAGCATATTTGCATGGCAAATCAGAGAAGGAAGTGGAACGGAGCCGATTATACATAGCCATCGATTATATAGCTATGACAACACAGCGAAACAATCCAGTCATTCCCCATTTACGAATTGATTAACTTTGAGGAAATTCCGCAACATTCTCGAAACGTAATGCGAATAAAGCTAGTGTATTCGAAAAGGTCTAAGCACTGAACACAAAAATAAAATGTGCAAATTGAAAGCCAAACAAACAAGTAGTGATATCAATTAAAAAACACATTCCCATGTGTTTGTTGACATTTCAGACACTAGACAACGATAGCCAGACAGACATTCAGTGTCGGTCGAAGAGAACATACTCGAACTCCCCTTGATTTGTTGGCAGCACAAAGAACAGGTAGAGAGAAGGTAGAAAACGAGATGGTTAAAAAAATTGTAAATGGTGTAGGAACTACGAATCGAGGCGAAGTCGTAAACCTGACCCGCATGCAAATGAAGAATAAGCACAGAAAAGGAGGCCTGCCTGCCCAGATCTGAAGCCCCCTCCCTCACCCTCGGTGGGACCCGAACTCTGCCCCACTGTACTGATAAGACAACGAAAGCCAGATTAAACGGAATTCTGCGAACACTTGGCAACAACAAAAAAGCATTCAATGAGGAGCAATTCAAAAAGAAAGCCCTGCGATTAGAGCTTAAAGGGACTGGTGACTACGACTATGACTAAACGAGAGCTAGAGAGAGAGAGACAGAGGGAACAGCAACAACAGTTATCATTTGCGAGTGTCTCGTCTCGGCCGCTCGTCGGCAAAACGAAAGCTAAATCTTGCCACAAACAAAAGCGATAAAAACAATAGGCGGAGAGCCACTTGAAACCGGACAAGTACAATGGGTATTTTGTGCAACTTAAACGGCAATTAGTCATACACGTACGATCTACAGGAGCAATAGCAGTTTGAATGGAAAAATTTACCAGCTTTGGACGGGGATTTTATATACGAGAGTTTTTCGATTATACCATACCAGTTTTGGGGCAGGTTGAATATAATATTTCGCATATCAAAACAAAAAGCAGCTGTGAAGTCGATATCTAAGCGAATTACGTGCAAAAAATACGATGACGAGGAGGAAAGAGGCGGCCACTACGACACATCTCGCCAGCATACACGCACACATTCACACAAAAGCAGACGCAGAGATAAAACGTATTCAAAACAAAAGATTAACACAAAACAGATAGCCAAAAGGCGGAGAAGAAGAAAGAGAAGAAGAAGCAGTCCCAGCCAACGTATACACTTCAACAAAAACTCTGCCCTGAACGATGACGTCGCGAGCAGGGAGAGAGAGAGGGAGTCTCTCTAGCTATTTTTACAGTGCACATACACGAAAAAAAGTTAAATAAAATTCACACGCACACATACGACTCCCACAAATACACACACAATCGGGGCTAAAATTGCTAATCGTTTTTTGGCTGCGTTTCGTTGCAACAAATTTACCTTTTTCGAGACAACTCTGGTTGTCCCCAATGTGTTAGAATATTTTTCCAATTTCCAATTTGTTGGCTTGATTTTCATTCAGTTTGCATTTTTCACGGAGAAAATCTCTCACAAACACACACGCACACAATCACTTGCGTGGCTCTGGATATGTATGTATACGGTTTTATGCTTCTCAATTAAATTTGATTTCTCACATGCGCGTTTCAGCTTATTTTGCACTTATCACACACTTTTTCCACCACGATACTTTAGCGCGCACACGTCCGACTCGAACAACTGTAAAGTTTAAACAAAAGGCCCACAAAAATGATTTTTTTCTCTAGCCTTATGGTGACTACAGTGGCGAGACTTGCGCCTGAGCGAGAGCACGATAGATAGTCGCAGCACTTGTTTCTCGGGGTTTTTCTGTGAGCGTAAGCGAGCAAGCTATCTGTGCGCGCCTACAGATACTTTGGTCAGCAAAGAATATTAATGCGAGGGGAGGTTTTGATGCTCTCTTTCCTGATGCATTTGTGTGTTCCGAATTAAGGTGCGTGGGTAAGCCGCACCTTGTATTATTATACTTTGGCTGCGCAGCGCTCTCTCGCTCTTCCGCGTCCCACCAAGTTGGTAGTGTTGCCATTTTAGCTTATTTAAAGCAAGATTTGGGTTATATTAAAACAAAATTGAAATGCTTATAGCTTGAAATCTAGCTTTTAAGCTTATACAAATTTAGTACAAAACAATTTTAGTTTTTGATTGTATTGTAATATTGGATCATTCTTATCGAGACATCGAACATAAATCATATGTATTTCTTGGTCGTATTTTGGTATATCATTCAATTTTGTCTATAAATGTATGTTAGTTATTCGTTGATAAGTTTCTGTCACACTACAGTATGCACATGTTTGCACATTACATATGTACAAAAAATTAATTTAAGAAGTGGTTACGCAATGTGCCAACTGACCCCAAAAAATCGTACTGCTGCTTTTGTAAGGCAAAAATTAGGGCCATTTTTACTTTTTAGCTTAGTTTTTTCTTCAATATAGCTTATGGTGACTCTTAAAATCTGACAGCACTGCTACCAACAGCCAGCTCTTCCATGGCCTGGGTGTTCCTCCTCCCATGACAACCACCGCCTGTCATATCCAGGCGAACCAGATTTTCCATTGAGAAGCCAACACGCTCTTGGGCCACGTGAGGTGGTGACCCCTCTGACAAATCATCGCGGTGCACGCACCAGAGCCCCGGATTCCCTTGCAGAAATGGCCAATTTGTGGGTCAACATTTGGCAAAGATCCCAACCCAATCTTTCCAGCCAGCCAGAGCGCTGTCCAAGATTCCGAGAAATAAATTCGATTGCGGACTAATTGTGACAGAAAACAATAAACAATAGGAAATCTCTTAGGTAAACTGTTTTTTCCGTTAATCTCCGGCCCATTGTTTGTCCAATAAAAAGTCCGCCGCAAATATTTGTTGACGGAAGCCACTAGGGGCCAAGAGCCGGGCGGGCAGCACCTCTCTGGCACCTCCCTGGTTTCCGGATACCTCTTACGGAACGCAGAACAGAGCGCCCTAATTAAATTACGGGGACGGCACCCAAAAACACAACGTGAACAGCTGCTCTTGTTGACAAACGACGCGACGTTTGCCATTATCGTTCACATCTTATCGCAAAATATTCCATTAAACATCGGCAATCTATAGGCCGATCGGCCGGTAAGGAGTGGAGTGCGTCGAGGTGATATATTGATACTCATTGTCTGGAAGCTCTTGACAAGGAATCAGCTGTGGATCATGGGGCTTTCAGCCTTTCAAGTTTAGCGATCGATCGGTCGATACCGATCGGTCGGTTGAGCGATGACATCAGTTATCAAATTTTTCCATACAATTCCCCGTCCGTTTGACCACGGAACCTAGCAAATGTTGCGAAACGCTCGTACATCTACACCGTACCGTACCTCGTACGGGAATTGCAATTGCCTAAGGTTATTATCGAAAGTGTTTACGGGGAATGTCGTAGCTATAAAATAGAGAACACACAGCAGCGAATGAAAGGAAAATCATCGCGTGAGCTTCCGTGGCGTCGTCTCCATTTGGCACATACGAAAATAAAACTCAAAAGGTTTCATTCAGATTGGAAAATGGCAAAAGTGACGCAACACCCGGATATTTTTAACATCAAACACAAGCAGAATAGATTGCAACGAAAAGAGCAGACTTGTCGAGATACTCGTGTACTGTGTCATGCCCCACTCATAACCGATAAGAGCTACATATGATGGGCCCCATCCTCTAAGAGCCGCCTACAACCCATTCCCACCCAGTTTTCCAGCTCGGCTCGGAGTGGTGTTGTCAAGCCCAATCCCAAAGACCCTGTGGCGCCCCCATAAATAATTTATTCCAAGCGCTTTATGCTCTGCCCATCTGGAGGAGGACGAGAAGGAGGCAAGGCCATTCATTGTCAAGGCTCTGGGCAAGTAAGTGGGCGCCACACCGCTTGACGCTTCCATTGTTCGTCGCGCTGCCATCCTTGACATTGACTTTGACTGCAGTCGAGCGAGGCCTGGCCCGACCTTCTCTCTTTGTGGAAGGCAATGCCTGCATATATGCGTTAGTTCCGTCCATAGGGCATCTAGAATGCAGGTCACACTGAAGGGCAGGCCTGGGCATGATCACGACGGACAAACAACAGTACAGTAGCTTTTCAGTAGATTATAACGTAGTTCCAGATTAAGTTTACCTCCTGCACGTGCCTCACTCATGCCTGGCCAAAAACCTCATTCCTTACTTGATTACTGTGATCGCCTCACAGATTCTTGAATATTAGAATACTTAATTGACTGTGGAACGCTTTCAAATAATACTATATGATTGTGTTCTCGGCAAATGTTTTTGGGCGGAATTGTCACTCGGCAAATATATGACTATTCCACATTTCACTTGTGTGTGTTGTCGGGGCCTGTTCCGCTGTCGGGTGGGGTAAATACGATTCAGATGCTTCCCGATGATGCCGGATTACTCATCCGGCAGGGGCTTCTAGTGGGCCAATTTGGCTGACAGGCGGCCGGCAGCTAGAAGCCAGCAAGGGAAGCTGTCACTCAGGCAGCAAGTACTACTGATGATGATGTTGATGGTGTCAATCATTTTCAGAAACTTGTACGTTTGTAATCCGATTATGTGTAATTGGCGACAATCAAAACGGAAGCAGATATGTATCCTCGATTGGTGCTGGATGGGAGTCGACCTTGAGCTGGATGCTGGCGCATCCGCATCCGCAACCGCTCTGCCGCGCCAAGGACACGCGCTGCACCTAAAACTTTTCCCATCATCGATTTTCCTGCTTCTGGGCGGGATAGCAAGGACATGGTGGCTGGTTTGTTTCTGTCGTTGGGCTTGCATTAGAGCCCACTCCTGCGGAATCGCAATTAGACGAAAAGCCATGCGTGCAAGAAGACAGTTTTCTTGGAGCCACAAGAACCAGCCACCACGTCACTCCACAGAAGTAATTCTCGATAAGCGCATGCAGATATATTCGTACCTTAAATTCCTATCTATATAGATGAAGTTCCAGTCCGTGCCTGGCCGTCTGGTGCGTTATTGATAACTATTATTGAAAACACGCGCCCGCCGCTCGTGTGATTCCAGCTCAATTGGAAATACTCCGAGACATAAGTGCCACAACAGCTGCGTCAACAGCAGTTCGGCAATTGAAAATTTACAACGACAATCAAATGAGTTATTCATCATTTCTCCAGTTACCTATGATGAAACAGTGTTTATCAGCTGATTTTCATTTGCCAGTGATCAAAACAGTTGAGCTGAATGGATGGAATGCATTTCGATAGCAAATAACAGGCTCAAACAGGCTTCGATTAATGATCGATAAGAGTTAAGAGGCCACTCTCTGACATGGTTCGATGAGAGAAGCACAATAACTGAAACCATCACGCCTTCGATAGCAGAAATGTTTCGATTAATAATCGATCGAAGCTGAAGAACGAAGAAGAGACAGAACACCTTGCGATTTGATAAAAGATGATCACACAGAATGACTGTCTATGAGAATTTCCTCTCGCTCTCTTTCATTTCATAAGAATATAGAATTCAAATTTAAATTTATTCAACAACTAGCGAGCACATTATACAATTCATCCGAAAGCACGCCAACGGAATTATTTGAATTTTGTGGCATGCCAAAAAGTGAATTTATTTAATTTCTTTTTAAATCAAGCATTTATATTTTAGGCAGTAAGTCGAAGACATACGTGTGTCATCACAGCATTAAGCATGTTCATACATACATATGTATAGTGTGGATTAACTATACTATGTGGGTACGAGAACATGTGCAGCAGGTAATGTAATTCTGAATCGGACACAGACAACGCGACCCGACCGTGACATTGAAGTCCGCATATAGAAAGCAAAGCAAAAAGGCATTTCATTCGTCGCTCGAGAAGCGAATTCCCCCAATGCTATAAATTTTACTTTTTCGTACTATGCCAGGCATTCGCCAATGGGCGGGAATCCGATTTATCTAGAATCGAGATGCTCTGAGTATCGACGGGCTCTCTTTTATTTTTTGTGGGGAAGACGAGACGTCACCGGTTACCGGAACAATGGCCACGAGCCCCCGCCGTGATCGCTGGCGCTCTGATGACCGAATCTCAGAATACGTTTCCGCGTTGACGGGTGGGTCTGACGGACGGGCGGCCAAGAGAAGGCGTTGCCCAAACAGACTGGCGCAAGGCGAGCCAAGGAATGTTTGCCCCTGACAAAGACAAAGTTTGCCGGGAGCTTTTCATGGGCAATTCGAAAGAACGTGGTCACTGGCCACTGACCACGTACCACATGCCATCGGTGTTCCAAACGATTCGGCGGCTAGCACTGACCACGCCAAATTGTGGGTCGTGTCTCGTTACCAGCTGTTGCCATCTGACGGGGATGTGGGTTGTGGGTTGTGGGATATTTTGGCCCATTGCCAAATCAAAAATGCCGGCAAAATGATAAATGCCATCGCACCCTTCATGCCTGCCCCAGCGAAAAGACTGAAAACCCTTTGGGAATTTCCCATTTACTCATCGATTTAACCCATAAAGTGTGCAACATGTAGCAAAGGTCTTTTATCCCTATCGCTAACCCAGTTTATTGGGGATCCTTGGAGCCGTTTGTCTGCGTTCAGGCAGCACACGCCAGAGAAAGTCATGACCAAACGAATGAACAATGTCAATGGCAGATGCTGAAGTCCGAGAAGAGCAAGAACCCTCTCAGAGATCAGTTCGTGTGCCCCACATCAAAATATATGTGGACATGATTTTTTAAATAAAATTCGCTTTTTTCAAGCCTTGGTATCGGAAATGAACTGAAATTGCGCCGCAAGCAGAAAAAGAAAATCGGTCTCTCGCTATAAATATTGCCACGGTCCGTAGCCAGTCTATAATTGTACGAATTATATAAATATTTGAACGGCAATAGCATTTGCACGGATTTATGTGTGTGCCTCCCAGCGACTGTGTACTCTTTGTACTGGCATTTGTCGCCGGGGGATATGGATATATAGATCAAGTTTAATTTAATGCCAAAGATAAACGATAGAACGCTTACAGCAATCCAAAGGAACAGAATCGACGAAGTGGGAATTCCCTAACCTGGAAAGACGAACCGCACTTACATTTATGTCCACGAACAGGTTATCCAAGGGCATGTACCCCCTAACCGAAGTTCAATCAAACTCTTTCCACAAATGTGTCAAGAAATGAAAACAAAATGCGATGCGATGCGATGCGAAGTGTGAATTGCTAATTCGTGATGTTTCCAAAGCAAAACAATTGGAAGGCAGCCACTGGTTCGGGGATAGCAGAATGCCGTATACCCTATGTACTGTATCTACTCGTATCGGGTCTTGGCAGTCCCTTTTTATGCAGAGAAAGTCTCAGAGTTGATTGCTTGATTGCCACCAATCTGAGGAAATGAAAGTGCAATGACTCACTCACTGGTCATGCCATCAAAGATTGAAGGGGAATCACCCACCAGTAATGACAAGTTCAGTTTTAACGAGCCCCTTGTATGGGGTATTCCCATATAATTGCCATACAATTTATAAATATTAAACGAATAGTTATTCTGCTAACCAATTTGGTGGGAATTTCAAGCTATAGCACACAGCATCATAGCCCTACGAAAAAGAGTATCTGGCTCGAAATACACGAATAATCGGAGCTAAGTATGGGTATTATTTGCAGAGAGTCAGACCACAAAAAGTAAACAATATTGTTATTCTTTTCAATTGCGTCAATGGGCAGATATCTTGGGCTAGGGCGGGGTGTAGGTAGACAACAAGTATTTGCCTGTCTTACTTGGCCCTGTCCGTCCGTCCGTCTGTGTGTTCATGGTCCGGTCTGATGTCTGGCCCACGCCAACACTGGAGGCAACAAATTGCATCGATCATAATCAGCTATAGGATCAGTAAACAGATCAGTGTGGCTCAGGCGTTACTCGCTTTCGGTTTCTTCCGGACGAACGGACGCTGAATACGTATTGTTTCTGTTGATTGTTTACTCTCAGTCGATTTAACGACACAAACTGAGAACTGTTAGCCCGGCAACAATGTTGGGAGAGGGCAGAGGGGTACGCTCTTTGAAGTGGATCTCCATCCTCAGATTTATTTCTGGGAAATGAGTTCTTGCCAATCAGCAGGAATATTACGGGCATTATAAACAGCCGTCGCAGGTGAGAACCATAATTCAATCGAATAATAGTGGAATGTTTTCTCAGGCATTCGGACGATACAAGTGTTCCATTGCGCGTTGGCTTTACAGAATTTCCCCAATTGCGTTCTAATTTCGCCCGTCTCTCGGCAGAAGGATTCGAAAGAGCTACAGTTACCGTTTCCAGAATGTGTGGCACCACATATGTACATATGTTTGTATGTATGGTATGCACAATACATACCCGTAAATATCACTAAAAATTAAATATATTTTCTGTGAAATTTCTGCCGTAGCGTGACTAATGTCGTAGGTGACGTGACGTCGAGGGACCTCCGGTCCCCAGATTGGTTCGCCCATGGATGTATGAATTATTAATAGGACAAAAATGTGTGTGGATTCAAAATTCTTTGCAATTATTTCGATTCCCCCTCTCCCTCTCTCAACAGAGAGTCAAATCAATTAAATTTGATATAATTTGCCAACTGTTTTGGTTTTGTGGTTACAAAACAATTTCTATACGAAATACATACTTGAGTTTTGAAATATGAAAGCCCATTGTAGCGTTGCTCTGCCCGGCATAATCCACATAATTCCCCTTACTTTTTTGGTTCTGGGCCAAGTTTTCCCTCTGCCAGAGACGCTCTAAAGTTCAAGGACGCCTCCAGTCGAGGATGGCAGCAGCAACAACCGAATAATGGAGGATGTAGTTTCTGGGGAAATCAAATCTCATTTGCATAGATAGAAGCTTTGGCATGAGTCTAAGTTTAAGCTATTATCACGAACGAAGGTCGTCATCATCGAATAATCAATATTTACTCTTGCTATAATTAATGCAGGCCAGGGGCCGGGCTTTTCCGCCAGAGGAAATTTATTGGAAAAGCGAAATATGTAGCAGCCGAGCAGCAGAGCAGCGGAGGCTATCTTATCACTCGACACTCGGCGGCGGACTGGGCCGGGCTGCCATAAATAATCTGAACGAACAAAATGAATTGCCTGGAAGGCGATTTTCGCTGCCCGGGTGCTATTCCGATTTATGACATTCGCCAACTTATTTGCTAATTAATTATCAATTTTATATGACAGCCAGAGACTTGAGATTGCGGGGGGATAACCAATTAGTCGAGGAAATACATAATATTGTTGAAGTTTCGACCTAAACTTCGGAATTGTCGAGTGCTGTGCACTAGATGGCACATGGAGCGCCCCAAACGGAAAGCTGAACCCCCAATCTGCGACTTGGTTCCATTTTCAATTGCCTCTCATCGGGTTGCATAGCTTTGCTTGATATGATGTGCTAATTGCCGATACATCTACGACCCTACCAGAGCTGCCACAATCAGACACTGGCACGTGGCACGTGGCACTTTGGAATCAATATACCGTGGACCTTGACTTGATTGTGATTCTCTTTGGATCGGTTTTGTTTTGCTTCTGTCTGTTTTTTCCGGTTAAGGGAACAACAGTCGTGCAAAACAAGAGCAGACCCACCACAGCGACAGGAGGATTACAAGTTTAAGCAGGAATACTCTGACATTAACGGGTTGCGACCTGAAGAGACCACAGACTCGCCCTAAAAGTTCGACAATCGATGGGACATGGAAAGACACACAAGTTTACACAAGTTTTTGTTATTTATTTGTTATGAGGTTTGATAAAACCACTTTCTTCTTATCCGTGTTCAATTAATGCCCAACAATGAAAACCAAAAGCCGACAAAGTTCTAGCCTAAAATGCCAGTCTGATATTCCCGGGAAAACAAAATAATAATACAATACAAATAGAACTAAAAACAAATCAACTGACACAGTCCCCAAAAATTACCTTTACATTCAGTTAGCTTTCATACAGGAGGGTGGAATAAGTAGGATGGGACGGGACGGGATGGGATGGGGAGAATATTTGAGGGATCGAGCTGCTTGCCTGCCCATTAAAATCGATATTTGTAGTAAGCTTTCATACGGAGATGGGGAACTAGTTTTCACACAGGATCTATAAACCAGTATAGTGCCCATTCTGCGTACCCTGCATGTCATACAGTGCCGCTCAACTGAATATGTTCAACAATTTTCATAAGTCAAACCGCTATATCTTTTTAACCAACATATGTATGTATGTACATTCAATTCAGTTAACTTCGATAGATAGAGTGATCTTTGCACTCAGTAGTTTTGGGATTCAATTCGATCTCTTCAAGGATGTGGGATGTGGGATGGGATCGATATGTGGGCTGTGGGATCGTTCTGCTTACCTACACTTTTGTTTTCGCTTACAAAATTCGAGTAGTTGTGCTTAAGGGCTACCATACGATGTAAACAAGTTCTACGATAGAAATCTTGGATTGCAATATGTGTTTTTGTGTTTGTGTGTGGGGAAGGTTTGGTGTGGTGTGCTATATACTAGTACGACAACTAATTTGGATAGTACAAAAATATATATATATGTATATGTATATATACGTATAGGCATATGCATAATCTATATGGTCTAGAGGCCGAGCAGACATTCGGACATGCCTACTGCGGCATACTCCGCGGGCTACGCCTGCGTCACAAAATAAACCTCGCCGGAGGATCCGACGACGACAGCATGTGTGTCCCCGGGGGCGCTGGTGCCGAGGCCCCCGGGGGCAGCGGCAATCATGTTGGACATGTCGGTGCCATTGCTAACGATGCTGACAGCGCCACTGAAGGCGGCATTGCTATTGCTGGTGGCGTCGCTTATCTGCGCCTCGCTGTGGTCCGTGCTCTCCACGTGCTGCTGGAGTCCGTCGATGCTGTCGTAGAGGGTGGAGCACTCCCCGCACTTGTAGAAGGGATCGATCACGTCGGGATGTTTGCGCTCCACGTGCCAGCGCAGGTTGGCGGCCGACGAGAAGTTCTTGCGGCAGTTGGAGACGCCGCAGCAGTAGGCCCGCTGTTGGTGCGTCTGCCGGTGCCGGTAGAGGATGGCCTTCGACTTGAACGTGCGATTGCAGATGGTGCAGATGGGGGTGTTGGTCTCGGCGTCGTGGGTCTTCATGTGCATGCGCAGCATGCCAGGACCCTTGAAGCTTTTCAGGCAGATCTGGCACTGCGGCTGCTTCTTGCAGTTGGCCCGAATCCAGTTGGTGTGCGAGTGCATGTGGTTCTGCAGTCCCTTGAACTGCCGGAACTCCGTGCTGCACAGGTGGCAGACGTACCGCCCCGAGCCCAGCGGGGAGGTGTGCTGTTTGATGAACTCCGTCACGAGATTGGCGTCGATTTCGTAGTTGTCGTCCGCCCCGGCAGCAGCTATGACGCTGGCAGTCTGGACCAGCTGTCGGGAATTGGCAGCCGCCAGCTTGCTGCTGATGGCAGGCGGACTGCTCTGATGATTGCACAGCTCCAATGTGACGGCGGTTGCCGATGTGGATGTCGACGTGGACTGGTTACCTCGCTTGGCCCGCTTGGGCGTGGGACTGGGGGAGCTGACGCTCAGGGTGGGGGTGCCCATGTTGTCGTCTGTCGTCGCCTGACTGAACTCGACCACGGCATTCTCCAGAGATATGCTTTGCAGCTCCATCCCCTCCATGTCGTCCTGATGGTGCTGGTGCAGCTCTACGTCATCCGCATCCATAAAGGCTTGCTCCATGTCCGCACTGGCCTCGCCGTCTGCTGGTTCCAGGAAGGGTTGCTCGAGGTCCCCAGTGGTCTCGCCGTCTGGTGGCTCCATGATGGCGTAGTGCAGCTCATCGTCCATATCTCCGCTCAGATTATGCTGGTCCGCGTCGTCTGTGATGTATTCACAGTCGGGTGTTATGGTCTCGTCGGCCTCATCCATCAGATCCTCTTCCTCCAGCTGGATTTCCTCTATGATAAATCTGTCCTCATCATCCTCGGTCTTCAAGTCGCTGTCTTCCAGCTGCTGCTGATCCAATTCATCGAAGTATTCGGGCTCCTGGCCTTCACTTTGGGTCAGGTCGTCGTCCATTAATACCTGATGCTGGTGATCCTTCAGGAATTCCTGGTGCTGGTCTTCATCCAGGACGATCGTCTCGAACGATTGACCCTTGCTATCGAGGCTTTCATAGACCTCTTCGAATTCCTCGTCTTCCACATCGCAGCCGTCGTCCAGGAGATGCACGTCGGCATCTGCCAGGGAGCCGGTTCCGTTGCCCATGTTCACCGGGGATGTGGTTGTGGTCACTGTTGTCACGCCCGTGGGCGCCATACTCCTCTGCGGCACCAACTGGACTAGCTGCAGCGTCTGCGTGCCGTTCGGCTGCTGGACTATCTGGAGGGTCTGTCCGTTGGGCGCCTGGAGGAGCTGTGGCAGGAACTGTGCTTGCTGGGCGCCCCCATTTCCGTTTGTCGTTCCGTGCGGCGCAGTGCTGATGATCTGCGCCAGCTGTGGGGCCACGATCTGGGCAGTTGTGATAAATTGACCATTGGGCAGCAGAATTTGCTGGGGCATCGTCCCGGCGGTTGTGGTCGAGAGCAGGTTGTGGGTGGGGGCTTGCTGGAGAGTTGGCAGTTGAATTTGCTGAAGTTGCTGCTGCAGCGTGGCTTGCTGTGGCGGTGGCGGGGCTGGTGCTGGCTCTGGCATGAGCTGCAGCTGGGCAGGAGGCGACGCTGCGGCTGACTCCAGGTGCCGCAGCTTGATCTGGCGCGACCCTTTCTTCAGCAATGGCTTCAGCTTGGGCTTGCTTTGGATGTGCTGTTGCTGGGCCATTTGCTGCTGGAACTGCTCCTCCAGTTGCTGCTGCTTGAGCTGCTTCTGCAGGAGCTTCTGCTGCTTGCGTTCCTGCTGCTGCTGGTGCTTCGCATTGGCCGACGACTGCTCCTCCATCGCCATGCGCACTGTGAGGCCTGTGATGTACTCGCGCAGCTCCTTGTCGCTGCGCTCGACGAGCGTCTTGAAGGCGTGATTCCGACTCACAGAGTGGACGCACTGAACACAGATCTTGTCGGGCCAGCCCTCGGTGGGCACTATTCGCACGCTGGTGCAGTCCATCAGCATCTCCGGCACCTTCTCGCTGAAGAGTGGACGCATTTCCTTTCGCTCAGATATGCAAAGGCGACAGATTTTGTCCAACTCCAGGGCTTTCTTGCGGTCCATCATTGATTAAGCGATTGAGTGTTCAGTAGGATTCTGCAAAAAAAGATCCATGTGAAAAAAAGGCCTACAAGTTGTGCTAATCTTGAAAAAGTAGCACCGAGTACGGGTGCGCCGAGTGTGCCAGCCCAATCGCTTTCGTATTGTCCCTGGTCATTGTTATTGTCTGTACGCCTGTTTCCGCGCCAAATTTCATTAATTAAAAATGTAATCAATGGTCAGCTGCGAAATCAGCCTGCCGCTGTTAGGCAGCTGTTAGGAAACAACAGCACTGTTGAGAGCCGTTTCCTACTGGTCTGGTAGCCCTGCGGCCGCAACTGGGGCGAGACAGAGACAGCCATACTGTTATACACAATTTACCATCTTGGTGTTGGTGTGAGCGAAAAATCCTATTTTCAGGCACAAAAGCGAAACAAATACATAATCTTTGGTTTTGGGGCCCGAATTCAAGAAATATCAAGCAGCGCTTTCATTCACCTGCTCCCGTACTCGATGCACACTTCACTGGAGATTTACACACGCGTAAATTGCTGTTCTTATGCACTTACCTGCGTTGTATTTATATAATTTGCGTAGCTCGCACCACATTCAATATAAAAATTCCTCAAATATGGCCGCGTCACACAATTTCTGCATTAAGTTCACACATTTCTGTTTGTTTGTCTTTTTTGCACGCACAACACACCGATTTAAAAGAATGCCACACCAGAGGGTTATTCTGGGGCAAGTTAATCAAACAACTAGATATCCAGGCAGGTATGGAATTTATACAAATTTAATGAATGAATTTCCTATTTCCCCAATCGCGGTGAAGGAGCTGTAAATGTCTCTGCGTTTGTCTTTCTCTGTGTGTGAGTGAGACGATAGGCGTGTTTGATTGCAGCGTTGCCAACTTGCTGATATAAAAAAGCACTAGCGGTAATATACCACTACACTTCAAGTAAAGGCAGTGAGATGAGACAGGTATAAAAACCAGCATGAAAAAAACGTTGAGCGAGAACAATACATATACATATGCTATTTTTAGATTTGTGGTCGATCTGGAATAATAAGTTGGTTAATCGGAATCGCACAAACTTATTGTTGTGTCGTGTTTTTTCAGACTAGATTGGTCTTGAAGTGCAGTGGCATACGACCAAAATTGCCGGTCAAAATATTATATTTTGTGTAATTGAAAAACATTTCGTTTACCTTTCTTGCAATCCAAAAGCGGATCCCATGCCTTCTTCACATTTGAGTTTCACCTGCCAATACAACTCACTCGAAAATTCGCGTTTTATTCACCGACCACGTAACACTCCTCTCCTCACTCACTCCCAGCAGCACAAATACAGTTAAATTATGATTGGAAAGGGAGGAATCTAGAGCAAAGGATTTGGCAGCTGGGTTGCCAACTCGTTCGATTCAAGTGACATTGCAAAATAAATTCGGAAATTTGCTTAAATTACTATTAATTAATTCAGGCAGGCGGCGCGCTTGTGTTGGCCAGATCGTACTTCTGCCTTTTCTTGCTCTTTCTGCTCTGGTTGCGGACGATCAGGTACACGCCAATGATCACAGCCACGGCCACCAGAAGGCAGGTGACCACAAACCAGCTGTAGAAGCCCGGCTCATCCTCATCCTCTGTCGCGTTCTCCCATTCAGTAAAATTGGCCGCAGATCCGTTCAGACTGAGTCTGGATAGTTGGTGCTCCCGGAATAGCGAAGCCTTCACGAGATTGTTCGACTCGGGGGCCTCAAAGGCCGGCTCCGTGTTGTCTATTCTGACAAAGGTGAGCCTGGCTCCGCTTATTGGCTGCCTGTAACGCCGCAAACCGTTTCCATAGTACTCGTAGATGTCTGCACTGAACTCCCGGTGCTGATCCACCCACTGCCCAATCACCTGCACCTTCACTTCGCTCCTGGGATCCATGCTGCGGCCGAAGTAGGCCTTCTGCTCCACGTCCAGGCCGCCCACACCGTCAGCATCAAGCTCCAGGACGGAACCACGATGCTCGAACAACAGGGGGAGCTTTGTCAGGTGCTCATCCTGGTATATGCTGCTCGTGTTCAGGTGGATTTTCTCCACAAACGCATAGTTGATGCTGCCATAGATGGGCTTGCGCTCGCCGCTGGGATTCTTCAGCACGCTGTCGCCCAGATGCATCTTGTAGCTATTGGTAATATTGCGCCAGGGCATATACGTAATGTTCCGCAATTGGTACATCAGAGGCTCCAGCTCAACCAGCACGTTTATGTTGTCCTCCAGGCCGTACTGCAAAATGAAAGGAAGTTGTTTAAAAGCAGATTGATCACGTCTGCTGGTGCAACTTACAAAGTTATCTCCGAATATCATGACCACACAGGTGAAGAGATTATCCGAAACGGCGTTGACTAGATCCGTGTGTCGGAAGTGGCACAGCTCCGTCTTCTCCCGCTCGACACTCGTTGCCTTGGCTATGTACGTGAGCCGCTCTTTGGGATTCAGTTCGGGGGCATAGAACTTGAGCATCATGGGGTAGGGCACCCAGGCCAGCACGGAGCTGCCATCGTTGTTGCATATTTCCGACTGCGGGCCACGGCCGCTCAGCTCTCCATTGTGCAGCTTAAAGAAGTGATGATTGTCCCTCTTGACCGTCGTGGAGCCGTGGTCTGTGCACATGGTATCGATGAAGCTCTCCTGAGGATTAGCAAGATAAAATGTTGAAGAGGAAACACTCGGGTTGCGTGCTCGTCAAAAAGTTCCCCTTATCTGCCCTGTGCGCATTATCTCCCTATCGTCAAGCTAATTCAATTTGGAATAGCAAGCCGCAGACACTTGCGCCACTCGAATTTGGCTCGCGACGAATTATCTATTACTCATATTGGCATTGAAAGTGTCATTTAAGGATGTAGCTCCATCAAACCGGTTTCTACCAATGACTGATCGTTTGATTGATCAACTATTTATGGCAGGAATAGAGTGTGAATCTCACATAGGCTCAGAGTGGGATAAAGAGCCGATTACCTTCTTATACATGTATCTAAACCTAAACCTATAGTTCTGTTTTCATTTGCTACTCCCATGGGCTAAATGGTTCACCTTCTCTTTGGTCGTCAATGTTGTGGCCTTAATGTGGCACTTTAGATCCTTTTCAGTGGGTATGACCACATGGCGATCAATATCGGCGAGGAGCAAAGGCTGCGTCTCTATGCAGAAATGGGGGTGCTCCTCGAACGCCGTGCAAAGCGCCAGCAAGGTCACGAGTCCAATTATTGTTTGAATAAACATTTCCGCTGTTCCGTTGGCGAGAGTTCTTGGGACTCCTCCGTCGCGCAATCGATCGAAACGCTCTGTACGGCTGGCAAATCGTAACTAAATTTGCAATTTTAAATTGACAGCTATTCGATTGCCTATTCGAACGCAGCGCAGTCAACTTGACCGCAAAACATCAGCAGCCCGATAAACGACGAGCCGATCGTCCGAATATAACCATATTTATCTATTGATGAAGGATTTGCCCGAGATTCACTACGATTTTTGGAGGTGCGAGAGTTAAACGCGGTGCGCTGGCCATAGCCGAATCAAACGTCGAACGAAACACAATTGATTGGCGTCACACCAATGCCAATGAGTAAGGCCTGCCACGGCCCGACCGAAGGGGAGTTCATTTCCCAAACTTGGAGCCCACCGTCGGCGATAAGATAAACGTTAAGCGATGCAGGCATTCGTAGATATCTCCCATTAGGAGGAGGGGAAGTGTCTCTGGTGGCACATTCTATTTATGGCAATGGCTAACCCCTGAGAGGGGTTCACGATGGACAATATGCGTGCGCTTAATGCTAACCAGATTACACATGTGTTTAATAGAAAAAGTATACATCTTTTATAGCTTTGTACAGTTGACATTGTTGAACAATATTCGGTTGCTTACAATTTACAGATTGGTTTCTCACAGATGGTTTTGTGAAGTAGATTTACGATTACAGTTGAGAGCTTCTTTAACGCTCTTTTTCTTATGCTTTGTACAATTTTCAAACACAACATTCTTTTAAATTTAACAGTATACAAACTATATTAAGACTATTGAAGATTTGGATGTGAATTCCTGTTCGTTTCGTGCACGCTGCGACGAGAATGGGGAAATAAACGACGACACGACACGGGACGAGACGAGACAATGGGGGGAGGAACAGGATGGTGGGTGGCTATACTCAATCTAAGGATGGAGAAAAGACAAGTCTTACACGAACAGAATCTAAAGAGTACGAGGTATTACCATCACTGCTGCCGTCGTCGAAGGCGACATCGAGACCGGCATCGGATAAGAGCTCCATATCGATATCGTCATCACCGTCACCATCGCCATCGCCATCATCGTCCTCCTCATCATCGTCATCAGAGTCGAGAAGATCGACTATATCATATCCGTCATTATCCATATCATCCCCGTCATCATCGTTGCTCGAAGAGTTAAAATTGCGAAGCATCGGAAATTGCAGAAAATTCGGACCTAGAGCAAATGCTGAATAAGCGACAGACAGACTTGTTTGTAGTCCCGAATTCATGATATATAGAATTGTGGGAATGAGGACTCACTGTTTTCGGAACCCGTATCGGAGCCGTCCTCATCAGATTCGGGCACCTCCTCATCATCTTCCTGCAAGCATAGACATAATATTTAATTCAATATCATCCATACGCCGCATAAGAGCTCTGAGATCGATGGCAGCGTTGACGCCGCCACCGCCAACTCCAACTCCGTTGCCATTGCCACCCAGTGTACGTGCTCGCCGTCGCACCCCAACAATTGAGCTGTTGGGTGCATGCTGGCGAGAAAGATTCGGACTTGCGTTCGAGGCGGGACTGTCCCGGCGTGGCCGTGGGTTGTTCTCCTGTTCGTTGTTGGTACGGAGCAGTGGACTTTCTGGCGCACCGCCCCCGGCTGGTGGGCGCGACACATCATCAAACACACGAAGTAGAGCTTCGCCACCATTCCCATGAGAGTGTGGTGAATGTGCAGGTGCCTCCGCCTCGGCGCTATTGCGTCCGCCCACCTCGTTGGCTAGATCCTTAACCGCACGCACCTCTTCCGATCGCTCGCTCTTTTTCACGCCAACCGCATAGATCTTCACATAAGTCTCCTGCTTCGATTCGTAGCCACTGTAATCCTCGACCACGGCAATCAGACTCCCGTTCGCACTGACGCTCAGGTCATTGATGTTCCGCTTCACGTCGATGGTGGCTATACTCGAGTAGTCGTAGGCGTCAAGCACATTGAAGCTCGTATCATAGGTGGTGGTGTCCATGTCGTGGTCCCTGTCCGTTCCCAGGCTGGCCCCATAAATCACATGCATTGGCGAGAACGTGCAATTGCGTTGATCCAGAACTGGCACCGTCTGCAGCAGATGGAAAGTGCGCAGGTCCCACACCTCAGTGTTGGATATAATCTGTGGAAACGAAGCATGTGTGTCAGCATTAAAGGAGATGAGTGGGGTGGAGGTTGTTGCGCGATACGGTACCTCCAGGCAGTTTGGATGGAAGACTCCGGATATACACTGATTGAATTTGTCAAACTTGTGGATCTCCTTGCCGGAACGCACATCCCAGAGCACACCATCTGAAGCAGAAGGACGAATCAATTATGAATTCAAACAAGGGGCGGCTGGCCATTGACTTACCTGACAAAACCAGTTCGTCGGTGCGGCAAAGCGTGGCGCGGTTCTTAGTATACTGGTTGGGTATGGTGGGGGTGAAGGTGGACAGCTTGGAGCCCGTGTTGATGTCGAAGAGCGTGGCACACTGCAAAGAAATAGCGAGTCGAGTCGAGTCACGTTGGGAAAACACCACGGGAGAACCTTTAGCCGCACTCACCTCGTTCTGTGTACCCAAGAGGCGATCCTGCGAGGTCTGACTGAACTCGCAGTATGTGACATCGGATAGAGTCAGCTTTAACTTGAACTCGTTGTCCGCAATGGACCATAGGATGCTGGTGGGAGTACGCCAGAAGCTTGATGTGATGACCAGGTCCCCAGCTCGGTTGGCCTTGATCGCATCTACACTGAAGTTGTGACAGTTGGAGTAGAACTGCTCGACGCCGTCGTTCATGTTGAAGACCCGACCATCGCCCTGCTGGGTGCCCACGATGATGTACTTGCCCACGAGGTCGCAGCAGGTGAACTCCAGATCCTCGTACTCAGCCGACCGAATGGTGCGCCAGGGAGAGAAGTGCGTGTGCACATACCGCCGGTCAAAGCGTCCCGTGGTGAAGCCTGCCTGGGTGCGGAAGTGTCGACTCGTCAGATTGTAGTTGGAGCTGAGCAAGCGGCTGGGCCGTGGATCGGGGCACTTGTGCGGCTCGTACAGATCAAACTGCGGGCAGGTCGTCACCGGGTTGTTGCACAGCGAGTGCTGGTTGGTTAGATACTCCGTCACGATCGTGTTGAGGGTCACCCGCTTCGGGTGTAGGGGAACCGAGGAGGCGAAGTCTTCCGGCAGACCTATAGCGCTACAGCCGGGCTCGGCAATCTGCTTCTGTATGGAGCGGCCCACAGAGCTGATGGAGCGCTCAGTCCTCCGTATCTTGATCGGCGTTTGGACGGAGATGCTACTAAAGTTGGGTATGCTGGCTGTGGAGGTGCTAGCCCCGCCGTAGGGCGAGTCCTCGTTATAACTCCGATTCATCTCGCCATTCGACATGATTGCCGCATTCACGTCCTGCATGCGGCTCCTCAGGCGACTCCTGGAAATGGAGCTGCCACTGCAGAGAGCTTTGTAGTCGAAAGGCGACTGATGGAAACTCCTGGTGGTGGGAGTCTGCAACGGAAGCCCCACCTCGCGCTGCAGCATCTGGGCGGTCTGCGAGAGGCCTTTGCTCTCCAGGTGCTCGAAGATCAGCTGGTAGAGCTGCTGCTCGTTGTACTGGATGCGGGTCTGGGCAATCACGTTTGCCTTGTGCATGTTGGAGAGCGATGGATCCAGCGGATTGTTCAGCGCCTTGGTCTTGCCCGATACGCGCTCGAGCAGCTCGAGGGCGTATTTCTGGAAGATCACATGCTCGGCTCTCTTCTCCTGCAGAATGGGATCCCTCATCAGGCACTGCAGCTGCCCACCGGCGAACAGGGGAAGCTTGCTGACGATCTGCCTGACGCGGTCTGATCTGGCCAGACCGGCCAGAGCTCGGCAGGCCATTCCTCTAATGCAGTCCGCATCTGTGATGGGGCCCTTGGTCTGCATCAGGGAGAGCAGGACCACAATCCCATTGTTGGAGCAGACCGACTCCCACACCTTCTCGATCAGCTCCTCGGCATACTTGTGGTTGGCCTTGTTCCTTTTAGAGGAGCTGCCAAACTTGATCAGGCTGTTTCCGCTGTCCTTGCGTATGATCGGCGAGCAGACGCAGTGACAGAGCACGGCCAGAGCCGACTTCAGCACCTCGGCGTCGGAGGTGATTTCTCCGGCTGCCGCTCCCAGAACCGAGCAGAAGCCCGAGGTGGTCGTCTTGTCCAGCATCTGTATGCGCTCGCACAGCACCACATAGACCCGGGGAATCACACAGCACACGCTTAGCGCATCCAATGCAGACCGAACCGTCTCCGAGCGACCGCTGTTCACCCAGTCGTAGCTGAAGGCTATGATTCGCAGCAGCATTGAGATGCCGCCCAGCTTCATCAGCTGGTCCACGGGCTGCCAGTGGCCGCGGATCGATGTGTGCTCCTGGAGAGTGCGTATCTGCTCGTGCAACTGGTCGAAGGTGAGTTTGGCCGCCACTGTGGGGTTCTGGTTGAAGTAGTGCGCCGACGACGGAGAGGTGGAGGTCGCATAGTGCTGCGACAGGAAGCTGTTGTACTTGAAGAAGAAATGCGCCTCCATATAGCGCTTGAGGGCCACGCACACGTGACGCACCATCTGGCGGGAGGCGCACTCCACATCATCGTTGATATCCGAATCGTTGTCGCTGTCATTCTGGCTGGGATCGAGTATCTTCAGCACGGATATCTGCAATATCACAACAGAATAGCTCAATCGGCCTCCATTTAGGAGTTCGTTCAAAGTGTCACTTACAACATTGTAGAGTTTACGGAGACCATCTTGGGCATCGAACTCGTCCAGAATCACCTTGAACTGGAAGCTCAGGCTGAAGAACATGGTGGCATGGCACTTGGAGGAGTCGTGGCAGCGACCCAATATCCACAACGCGTAGCGCACCAGCTCCGAGATGAGGGGACGCTGCATGCTGCATATCCGCTCCATGGCATCCTCGCAGTACGCCAGATAGTAAATGGCAATGGACACGCCCGTGGTGGCCAGACTAGGGCGCGGTACTTTCAGCAGCAGCTAAATGAGACAATGACAATGCCGTGTCTATGAGAGATTTTTCCAGAGTTTCCCCCCTCAAATTCACTTACCTCCAGGCCGCCGTGGGATATAAACTCCAGAGCGAATTTCTTGTGGCAAAGCAGGGAGGCCAAGTACTTCAGCACCTCGTAAGCGAGGCAAGTGTCGCGGCGATCGAGGTTCTCCAGATAGCCGAATATCAGCTGCATCACGTTGTTCTCGAAGGCCATGGCCAGGAATTCCTGGTACTCGCCGAGGCTGGTGAGGAACCGCATGATCAGCTTTTGGCTGGCATCGGCCGTTGGCGGGTGCAGCGGTATGTACATCCGCTTGTAGTAGCGCGACTGGGAGAAAGCATCGCGGCTGTTCTCGAAGAGAATCGACATGTTGGAGGCATCGCCATGGTTTGAGCTCGCAATGCCGCTTCCGTTGTGCTGCGGCGACTGCGGAGCCGACGCTCCGTTGCCGCAGGCCATCCAACAGAGCAGTCCGCCAGAGGCGCTGCTGTCGGCTGAATAGTTTAGCGCCGATGGGTGGTCCGCTGAGGCGCTTTTGCTTATGGCCAGAAGCATGTGCAGGCGCTTGATCATCTTGGGTACCAGACGCATGTTCTGATCGCGATAGTTGATCGCAATGTCGCTGACCTCCATGGCCTCGGCAAGAAGTCCGGTTGCATAGCTCTGGAGCGGCTCGATGCTGTCCTCCGCCCAGCTGTAGATGCGATTGATAGTGCCATCGTCGTTGGCTGTCTGGAAGACGGCAGTTGTCTCCAGACCTGGCATAATCTCCAGGATGAGGCGGCACGCCAGGATGTTCAGCTCCAGGGAGCTGCGACTGATGGTCTGGCGACTGAAGTAGTTCTCGCGCAGATAGTCGTTTAGCAACTGTATGGGTACAAAACACGATTTAATTCGAAGCCAAATATTGGTTGACAGCGCTTCTCACCTTCCCCATGAACACATCTTTGCGGAAGAGCAACTTGAGGAGCAGCCCATACTGGCAGCTGGGATCGGCGCGATATGGATGCCTCGAGTCCAAGGGATCCGGATCCTTGCGCATGTAGGCGTCCTTTTCGCGCTCAAAAATCTCCGCCAGACTACAATTTGTTTATTTATTAGCCCATCAATTTATTATTCTGCATCATCACTTCTCGCCTTACCTCTTCAGAGTGGGCACGGGATCGTAGCCACTTTGAGTCTGCTGCTGCTCCCAGCGGTCGATGATTTGCGTCAGCTCTTTCTTGGTGGACGAGCGCCTATCGGCGGCTGCGTCTTCTTCTTGATTGCCAAAGGCATCGTCGGCGGCGGGGCTGCTGTCGCTCTCGTTTTCCTCAGCGGCTTCCGCATCACCACCGCTCATGGCATCCTCCTCTGCTCCTGCCTCTTCTGCGGCTGCCTCATCATCATTATCATCGTCGCTTTCGTATGCAATTGCCACAGCTTCGGCCATCGCTATGATAGCCTCTCTCTCGGCTTCCGCATCAACGTCCTCCTGCGCCGCCCCGGCCAGCGCCTCGTTACCGTTTTCACCGCCCTCTGACATCGTCAATGTGGACAAAATGTGAAAATACGTTTAACGCGCACCAACAGATTCACAGCAGTCTCACGGTTAGTAAATAATTTAGTCAACTTGCGAAAATAAAGCGTGCGGCATACCACGCGCTCGAGCCGATATATCGATGGTTTGAGCAATCGATGCTGAAACCATGCAGCCCTGGTCGTTAGGTGGGGAAACAATGAAGCCGGGTCGGGTCTGATGTTTGTTATTTTTTCGAATGTTTTTTTTTGTTGACACTTCGTACTTCTCTTATGGCTGTATGATACTAGACTTTGATAAATTTGCTGCGAAGAGAGTAGAAAAACACATAATTAGAGTGCGTAGCCGGCTATTTGAGGCATTATTTTTGACAATATTATGCTTTCCAGCCAGCAAAACGGAACAACTGGATCGCCAACTGAACGCCAACTGGTTTTTGCAGCTAGTCAGTTCCCAAAGTCTAATCTCACACAGCTATTAACATTAAACCAAAAGGTGCTGCCACTTCGCAGCCGTCTGGCAGTCTGGTTTGATTTGTGACGACCGACCAGATCGAGAGAAAAACAAAATCCTATTGTTTTGTTTTGGCGGTGCCATTGGCTTTATATTCATTTGTCAAATCAAAGTATAAAGTGCAGTTTATGTAATGGGTTTCCTGTATATTCTGGGATGGATATCCCTTGGTATCCAGATCACGTTCCTTACTCTGTCCATAGGTGAGCTGCTCTGTTTTGTGTGACGCCCATTGTTTTGTGTCGACGTCTGCAATGTTCTTCCAGTGGCAGGACTTTACTATTTGGCGGAACTCGCGGAAGAGTACACGACACAGGCGCGGCGGTGCATTCTGTTCATGATCAGCTTTACAATCTTTGTGTACATCATGCTGATGATTTTCGAGGAGTTCCCCTGGAGCATGCTGCTGTGCGGCTTTGTGGCGCAAGGCTTCCACCTGTCGATAATGGGAGGTTTTCCATTCATACGCCTGCTGTCTGTGCCCTTCCTGGGCTCCCTCGTCATGCTGGTGGTCAATCATTTCCTAGCATTTCAGTATTTCACCACCGTCTATGTGCCTTTCACTCAGGTGAGTGCCTTGGGGAGTTGGACTGAATTAAGTGACTGATCACAAATATTGCTTTTAGGTGCTTGCCTACTTCACCGTTTGCATGTGGATCGTGCCCTTCGCCCTGTTCGTCTCGCTCAGTGCCAACGACAGCGTCCTGCCCACGGTGAATGAGCAGAGCAGACGGAGCCCGGACGTGGTCAGCAATTATTTCTCGCGGAACAAGAAACAGGGGCTGCTCTCCCTTTTCAACTATATGAAGGAGCAGCTGCTCCCAGCGCGGAGCAAGAAGGCGTTTTAGAACTTACATATTCAGAGATGTGTGCAAATAGGAATGCGAATGATCTAGTATCTAGAGTAGTTCCTTTGATTATTTATTTTTTGTACCTATAAACCAGACAAGCGAGCAAGTATACATACGTAGATAAATGCAAGATGCACATTCCTTTATTAATGGCCAACATTTAATTTTAAACGAATCCCTGTGAAAATAGAAATATAGTACGAGATTTACTTGGACTGAGCCTTAACACTGCCATCGGCCATGCCGAAGTAGCACTTGTGGGCCATGTCAACGAAGAGTCCAGTCTCCAAGACGCCTGGGATCATGGTGATGGTGCGATTCACTTCATCCCAGTTGTACTCTCGCTTGCCAACGAACTTCCAGTCGAGCAGAAAATTGCCATTATCGGTTATAATGGGTCCAGCCTTTACCTTTGCCATGCGCAGTACGACCTCGCCACCAAACATGGCCTCGATCTGCAGCTTTATGGGAACTTGGGCCATGGGCGCAACCTCAATTGGAACGCCCCTGCACCATTGCTCGCCCAGATGCAACGATTTCTTCGTGTAGTCGGCCACCACAATGAACTTTTTGGAGCAGGCGGCAACAACCTTCTCCTGCAGCAAGCAGCCACCGCCGCCTTTGATCAATACCATATTCGAGTCCACCTCGTCGGCCCCGTCGATGGCCACATCGATGATGGGATTGCGATCCACCGAGCCCAAGTTTAGATTGTAGTCCAAGATCAGATGCTGGGCCTGGTAGGACGAGGGCACACAGATCAGGTCCGTCAGCTCGCCATCCTTCCAGACACGCTCTGCAATGCGCTGAACCGCGTACACGACCGTCGAGCCGCTTCCAATCCCTACAATTTTTGTGTCCTCCTTCACCCACTCGTCCACGGCCGTGCGTGCGGCCTTCTTTTTGGCCTCGTCCAATGAAATCTCGTCGCCCATGTTCCTTGTCTGTGCACCCAATAAAAGCTGCTGCGCGTTCAAAAAATGTTGATTGAAATGTGGTTGCGATAAACCCCGACGAAGTAAACCCAATAACATGTGGTGATGTTAGTGGTTTAAAAACTTCAATGTCAAATGTCGTGGGACGATATACCGATGAAACAACGAACTTAGCCTACTCAAGCCCTCGTTTTTAAACGGAACAGAAACTTTAGTTTAGCCGTGGAATATAATACTAATAATAATTACTCTTGTAGGTCCATCTTATTCTTCATCTTTAGATAAAAATAACCACGACTATCTTTTACCCAAACTTTGCTAAAATTCTTCAAGGCATCATTTTCGTGGAGGGTATTTTAGTACCCACTGGTGGACAATGGGTTAAGCGTCTGTTATGCGCTTCACAGAAATGTTAGCTGTTCTTATTTGAAATTAGGCGCGATTTTTATTGCGCCTAATTTCAAATAAGAACAGCTAACAGCTATTTTATTTTATTATTATTATATCATATATTCATTTTCAAGTTAATAACTATCATCTTGGATTGTTGAGAGAGATACTTCCTTGAGATACTGCGAGTAATCATAGGTAACAACCTTGGGGGCAAAGAAGCCTCCGGAACCAGGACGACTCTTGTAAAAGATGCCTAGGCCGGCCAGAGGTACTGCCGGATGGGGCACAACCTCCTGCACATCAATGAAGGGCAAAGTGTTCTGGGACGCGTCTTTCACCTTGCTGGAGCTGAAAAAGTTCATATACTGATTCGATGTGGACAGCGGCAACGAGGGCTGATCTGCGGCTGTGGGCACATCAGCCTCTTTGACGATCAGCTCTTGACGTGGCTTTTCGATGGTTTTCTCCGTGTTGCTGTTGTTCAACCAGACGCTGTTGCGCTTCGGTTCCACCAGGCGTCCAGTGGGGAAGTCGAAATAGCTGAACCGCACCTCCAGGTTGAGGTGCTTGTGCCAGACACGAAAGCGGGCCCCAGTCACCACAAGGGAGCGGTTCGAGCCGGAAGTTATCTCGTCCAGGTCCATGGCGCGGCTGTCGACGGTGAGAGTGTGGTAGTCGTAGTCGTTGCGAACATCCACATCGTTAAGGTGGTATGAGTCTAGCGGCAGCCATTCTAGAGAGGACACATTGATTGCTCCACGAGGCAAGAGCTCGCCCTGCTGCAGCTGCAAGTGAAAGACGCGATTACTCTTCACGAAGCGCACACCTGTTACCACCTTGTTCTCCATGAAGTCCGACAGCGAGTCACGCAGGTTAAAGTAGCGATCAGAGAGAGGTCCCTGCTCGTCGCACAGGCAGAAGCAGTAGGAGCAGCGCCAGAGCATATAGTAACACCCTGATGAGGCCGTTTTAGTGGCCGACTCGCATCTGCCGTTGGAGCTCTTCCTGCCGAGAGTTGCCCCATCATCAGATTGAATGTATTCATAGCGTCGCGAAGAGTTCCCCTCAGACGGGCAGATCTCCACATCCGAGTCCATGTCGCCGCAGTTATAGAGTCTTCCGTTGCAAGGCGTCTGCTTGCCGCAAAGCTCTTTGTCTCCCTTGTAGCAGCCATTGGAGCGAGTGTCCGGATAGTCGCCACAGGTACCCCAGCATCCCTGGTTCTCGCCCAAGTTGGCCTCGTTCTCCACGTAGCCCTGCAGGAGACGCGTAGCCCGATCGTAGGTCTCCCCGGAGACGTGCTTATCCTTTCCGGGATCACAGCGCCAGTAGACACGCCCGCTGCGAGCCATCACCTGACTAAGAACCCTCACGGAGGATTCCATACGCCGGGCGTAGTTATTGCGCATCAAAGCTATCTCCTGCGTGAAGTTGCCCTTCCCGAGCTCCCGCTGGATCATCCAGGAGAACTCCATCATACTGTAGGCCTTGAGCTCGGTGAGGGCTACACTTGTGTAGAGCTGAAATGGAAATTGCTGGGCCGAGTGTTTGGCCATGCACATCTGTCCCGGTGATTTCTCGTAGTTAAGCGTCAGTTGAGACAGCAGCGTGTTGACAAAGTCGGTCTTGTTGTCCGCCTGCCCCTCATCCTCAAATAGAACCGAATGTATCAGCTCCAGCTGCATAGCCAACGAACCTGGGCCTGGGTCCACGTTCCACTCGGCAAATTTTAGAAGCGTGGCCGGCTCAAGAGCATGCTTATGCTGGATATAGTCTCCCAACTGTGCGTACCGCGATTTTACGATTCTGGTGAGGTCGTTGACCAGATTCAGCTTGTGCTGTAGCTGGGATTGCTGGTGGAGCTCCTGGATCAAGGTCTCGATGGTCAGGGAAGTGCGAAGAGATTCCATTTGCTCCAAATTACGGATGTGGTCATCCACCACCTCGATGCGGTTCATCAGTTGGCCCTGCTTGTCATGGGTGCCGGTGACCTTATCTTCTAGAGACTCTACCACATCACAGACCTTTAATATTGCGTTGGTCACATCTCTGATCATCTCTATTATATCCACGGCCCTGTGAATCACGCTGTGTGCGGGTGGGATCAATAGGAAGGCAAACACCAAAAACAGCTTGAGTCGCATCGTATATTCGCTGTAGAAGTGTTGAAGTTAAATGAAAATGAAGCTCTTCAGATTTCCGCTTACTCAGCCGTCGAAAATGTTTATGCAGTCAAGAAAAAATAAATCTTTCGTTCAGCAGAAAAGCGAATTGAATTTGTCCGCGATTGCGACTGTAGTTTCGGCTTTGAATACAATTGTTATATTTGAAAACTGCACATCTGCACATATGTATGTACATATGTATGTACATATGATCGCTGTCGGAAGAGCGCCGTGCTCAGTATTGCATTTCATGTATGAGTTAATCCTTCTCTCACACGAGTACCGCAATGTGTCGTTCGCTCTGGCTCTCTCTGCGCTCAGAAAAGACAAGCGCTGGAAGGAGATGGCAACAGTGTTGCCATTTTATCCTATTTAAGGCTAGATCTAGCTTATTTGAAAACGGAAAAGCTTGAAAAATTATGAAAATGCTTATTGCCTTAAATCTAGCCTTTTTTCATTTCACTTTGTTTATGTTTGCCCTTTTATATCCTACATATATTTTTAGGCAAATCGAACAAAAAGTATATTTGTTGTACATATTTTGGTGTATCATGGTATTTTAAAATTCATTTATATTGTATATTTTCGTTGAAAAGTTTCGGTCACTACTACACAGAAACTTGGCGATCGTGTGAAATGTGTAATTGTGTAAAATTGAGGTGCAAGGATTTTATAAAGATGCTTATTATCCAACTCAGAGAAAGGTAAGCTTCAATAGGATTTGATATTAAAAATAAATAATAATCTGCTGTTTAATTTCAGACCTCCAGATAATTTCGAGACATTGGAAAAACTGCAAGTTTTTGCAGCAGAAAATGTACTCGAACATAATAAAAATCCTAATGATCTCATTTCCATATTGGAACACTTCAACTATAGCAATATAGATGGAATTCTTGCCCAATGTGGCAAAATTCACGTAGTCCCTTGGCAAAGTACAGATGACACTATAAAGCTTTGGTCAGAAGTACTGACTTATAAAGATGCTGGAAAAAACAAACCTCTTGAAGAAATCGCTTTATTTGCCATTGAAATTTTAAGTCTACCGTGGTCAAATGCTGCCATTGAACGTGTAATCAGTCAAATAAATATCGTTAAGACCAAGCTTAGGAACAAAATGACTGTTAAATACTTAAACTCAATATTAAATATAATATTTAATTGTCTGATGAATACGACTATAATTCTTTTGAATTTTACAGATATGGATTGCGCCGTCATGGCAAATGTTGCCCCAACTACCAATTACCGGAGAAATATTTAAATTTAATACGTTCCAGCGATAAATACCGATAGCGATAAATACCGATTCGAGTAATAGCGAGTTGGATAAAATTATAACACAATTAGGAATGTGTATATCTATGTATGTGTATTTTTTTATTTTTAGCCTATTTTTTGGCATGTTTTTTACAATTTTTAGCTTGTGTTTTTGTGAAATGTAGCTTATTTTGACGCTCAAAATCTTGCAACACTGGATGGCCAACGATTGCGTTCTGCACTCTGGCATTGTTATTGTTTTAGCTGACAGAAAAGGAAGATGAGAAATACAACGATACACTGAAAGCAATCTTTTAAACGTAACAGTAGATGCGAGAGGATGAGAGGGCACATGAGAGGGCACATGAGAGGGTACACAAATAGTTCGTACACAAATACAATGGTAGATACATACATACATATGTATGTATATTGGAAGATCGTTAGCATAGGAATGAACGGGCACGGGCAGGATCCGTTCCACTTTACATGGCCTGTTATACAACATTGCAGCTAACATTCTCTTTGCAGCGATGTTTCAGCACTAAATGGTTTCCTGGGTGCACTCGTGCGATTCCATTAACAATGGGAATATCAACAATACAAAACTATTTTTAAAGTTAAGCGCTGGCCACGATAAAGGCAGAAAATGGCAGCAAAAGGAATTGAAAGCATTTAGTTGTGACTTACTGCGGTACGGCGACGACGATGGCCGACGATGGCCGAACGAAAGCCATAAAGGGGAATCCCCACAAAAGGCTGCTAGCCCCGTTGTTGCATTCTGGCTTATGTACGAGTGTGTCTGTATGTGTGTATGCCCGGAATATTTGAGGAAATTTAATACTTTTAGTGCACAAAGCAAAGCTGTTGGCATTGCCATTGCGATAAAGCTGAAAAGCAGCAGAGCACAATTACAAAGGTGATTGCAATTTCTCTCTTTCGTGGTGGGAGGAAAACGGTGATGAGTTATCCCTGAGTGGGTGCAGCGAGGAAGAGGGAGAGAGAAAAGAATTTGTGTTAATGGATTTCACTTTTTAAGAAATAAATTACTATCTCAGGTCTGCAACAAGCCAGTGGCTAGCAAGAGGAAGAACCACCGCAAACAGATTTCCATCCAGCTTGCATGATTTGATGGGATTTTGACTCATTAGCAAAAGAGGAGACCACATAGTCTGAAAGGAATCGAAAGATCTGCTTATGCATATGCGTCTTCCACCATTACTTCGCTGGAAATGGAACTCTACTATATATCGGCAAGTGTTCGTAGTTGCCCAAAGTAAACAGCAATTAAGCGAAACAAAACCCCGACCGACAGCAAACAGTAATGAATACTCGTATATCAGGGGAAACACAGCAAATGCAAATTGTTAATTAAAGAAATGGCATTGTTAAATGCGCCCCATGTGGCATGTTTCGGGCCAACACCTGAACAGCCCACAGTTCTCGGCTGTGCCCCACAATTACGTGCTGAAAAAACAAAAATTTGGCAAAAACGAAGGGGCAAATGGACCTGCGACCCAGATGCAGCCCCACTGACATCCATTATGGCAGCCCCGCAGCAACTCAAATGGGGGAAAAAAATTCATAGAGGCAGGCCAGGGCGGAATGGGGCTGGGCAGGGCTGGGCAGGGCTGGACAGGCTCTCGTTGCTTCTTTTGTGAGAATTATGATTCTCTGGGCTGATGATGACAATGTCGGGAACTGCAACGAACGACTTTCCAATGGGTGCGATTTATAATTTGATTAGCGCATCGCTGAATGCACACGAAAACGAGGGAGGGAGCGGCCCTCGTATAATGCCGTCGAATCGCGCTCAAAAGTCAAACGGGAAGTGCAGCCGAGTGCATTGAGCGCGGGATGGAGGCGAGAGCGGAAATCGGCACAGAATCTGAATCGGGCACCATTCTCGTCCTTATCCCTCATCTACTTAGAGGCCCAATGCAAAATGGAGCGGGCCATCACACTCCGTTGGCTGACAATGACAAATGATGATGGAGCAGAGGACCAGAGGACATGCCTCGCTCCTGGGATAAAAAGTTCTCTCGCTTTTGGCTTTCAATTAATCCGGCCAAGTGGCGCTTTTATTGAGCCTAGGCCTTGTAGGCCCCTGATTATCAGTTGTGTTTTGTCCAACGGAGCGAGGATGCCAGAAAAAAACAGAGACAAATATCTGGGAAACTGCGAAAAAAGCCATTCACAAATCTCCACCGTTCTAAAGGGTTTTACCCGACCACAGACACAAACAAAGACACAAAGGCGGCCAAATTTGCCTGCCATTCATTAAACAATGAACAACAAATCCGAGCTGGGGGCGTGGCCGTTGAGCCTGCCCCCACATAGATAGATTAATGGCCGCAAACAAAGCCGACGAAATCAATTTATTATACGGCCGACAGTTGACCGCAGGAAAAACTGAGAAGCCGAAACAAAAGCGGAAGGCTTGCGGGGAACATAACGAGCAAAATGAATTTAATTCTCCAGCAGGGAGGGTTCTCGGAAAGATTAGACATGGAAATTTGGAATCCTTGGAGGACAAATCTGCAGGGCAAGCCTATAGCTTAACCTTGCGCAATCCATCGGGAGTGCAGCAGTTGTAAGTGTCATTGATACGACTCAGTCCCAGGCGAGACAGTTCCTCCTGCTCCCACTCGTACTCCTGGTCGAACAGCTCCTGCATTCGCTGGCGTCGCGTCTTGGCGATCAACTGCACGGCGGTGCTCAGCTCCAGGCTCATGGGCTTTACCAGATCATTGATGATGGGATTGTTCGAGGTGATTAGCGACGAGTCGCGGCTGTTGAGCAGCGAAAGACTGTGCACGGAGGTAAGCGACGGATAAGCTGCCCAAATAATGGTTAATCCCCACAAGTCACTTACAAATCAGCAGGCATCTTTGTATTCCGGGTTTGAGCTGGCACTGGAACACGTTTACTCAATATCGAATCGATGAAATACTGTTGTACCCTGTCAGACAATCTTCTCTAAGCCTTCTTGAAGGGGTTTTTTTTTCCAAGTCTGCCAATCAATAAACCACTATCCAACAAATGGTGTAGAGGACTGACACTCGACCGCATTTAGCACTCTAGTGAAGGTCCAGCAAATGAGCTACTTAAGAGGAACTGCCACAGGATGGGGATAAGTGAATAAGCAGGTAAGATATATGTAATTGAGTCCAGGCCATAGAGAAATGTTAATGAAGAATGAAACGATACTAATAAACATTTACCCCGAAGTTGGGCTACACATTTCGCCTTTTAGGGAAGGAGCTAAAAGCCAGGCACAGTCTCAGTACCCGCTCTGGTAATCCCGAGAGTGGGGCGCACAAGGAGAAGATTGGAAAACGAAATCGTTGCTGGGCCACTTTTGGCACCGGCTACACTGAGACACTATCAAAGTCATGTTCGATGGGGGGAACAGTCAGGTGTGTAATTGCAATCCGAATTGGTCAAGTGTAACAATGTAAAGACGCCTCGCCTGGCCACACTCGGACTCGGAGGGGGGTTGGGGCGGTGCCACACGCCAGTTACCGTCTCACACCTGCTGCCATCCGGGGGAATCAATTTGATCCTTGAACTTATGCAGCCAGCAAACTGAAACTTGGCATCGCAATGCCTTCGATGGGGGGCATTGCAGCCGTTTTGGGGAACAAAATCAGATTGTAAATTGCAGCTGAAAATGTCACGTGCATCGACACATTTTTTGGAGGCAACTGTGTCTCCCTGTCTCCCTGTCTCCCTGTCTCCCTGTCTCCCTGTGTTCCTTTGTCCCTCTTCGAAAGCCGAGCCAGACCGTGCGGAGACCGAGAGGAGATGTCGTGACATTTGGTCGAGCACAGCGCCCGTTTGGGCCCGACATGAAGAAAGGTTATTGCAATAGTCTCCGCCAAAGCAATCAATGGACGCCAGACATGAACTCCCGGGGTGCATGTGTTGGAGCGGATAGCACGGTAAGCACGGATATCACGGAGGGGCAGGACGAACACGGGCATGGGCACCTGCTCTCTTTGCTGCTGCTGCTGCTGCTGCTCTTGCTGTTGGTACACTCTTCGCACTGGGTGGCAGGCCCCATTCATTATGTTGACCACGCTGTCGCATTTTGCTACGTGACATTTTGCTAACTGCCCAGAAAATGGAGCGAATGCCGCTGCCGCACTTGGACCATTGTCATGGCATAGTTCACTCCAGCTGCGACTGCGGCTGCTCGTCAGGGATGGCAATGTCTCGATTACACAGCGCTCTGTCAATCCATCGTTCTCTATGGAAGTTGTTTGCAACAGCGATATATGATCGATTTTCTATAGGATATTTCTAAAAGAGGGAGGTCCCTTCCTCCATCATCTAATGGGTGCAATGGGCTTGGTCTTGACTCAGAATCGTCTGTCCTTTGGTGGTTAAGTGTTCTCGTTCCCCGGTGATGTGTGCTGCTGAAATTTATCCAATTGCATTGCCATTACAATATACAAAGTTATGGCAATGTCTCTCCAGAGAATGGCGAATCACAGGCGGAACAGTGCAGAATCAGAGCGAAGAAGTTGCTCGGGATTTGTATCGGAATTGCAGTGGAGTCCGTTTCAAATTGCAAGTAAATAAAGCGTCTGGCAGACAGCAGAAACACCTCCCACGCCAGAGTTGAGTTATGGACGTGCTGGAGCAGGAACCGAAGCGTACACAACACCCGGAACATGCTGGAGGCGGGAAGGGAAGGGCCTTGGCAGAGGGATCTCTGGCATGGCGAGGCGAGGCGAGGCGGGGCAAAGTAAATGTGCAAGCATTTATTTATGTGGCCTGCTGTGGTGCACTTTAAAGCGCTGCAATTGCCCTGATTCGGGACAATAGTACAAATCCCGTTGTACAGGACAACAGGAGGACATCCAGTACAAGTGACACTGGTAGTTTGGATCCCCGTAAAGAGTTTATTGTGAGACTTTCAGCTTGCTTTACAAATTCTAATTTCAAATTGTTCGGAAAACACACAGAATGGCACTTTATCCATCTGCTCTTGAAGTTGCAAAGAAATGTGTCCCAAGCACTTTGGGCACTGCAGAAAACTGGCTAAAAGCTCAATTTTATGGTAAACTTTCGGGTCAAGTGAACACCAAACAAAGGACACGAAATGTATACTTAATAAGTACTCCCTAGCCCACCAATCTATCAATTTATCAAGCGAATTGCTGTTGAATCAAGCCGAAACTTTATCCACCTGGTGGCAGGACCTGCAGGAGCCCGACACACCCGAACACGCATTTCAATTTTAATGAGCCCTCGACAGAGGGAGAGAGAGAGGTCCTGCTCCTTTTTGGCCTAACTTTAATTAACAACAAAAGTCATGGTCCCTGCAAAACAGCACCAAAACGAGAGCTAAACCTGATGAAAAACCTTAATTTGTGGACAACGAGAGCGGAGCAACAAAAGAGATGACATAAAAAGACACATGAGACCAGAAGCGCATTTCGTATGGCAGTGGGCTTCCAAGGAGCGCACAAAGAGTCGCTACCAAGTAGTTTCACTTCCTTTTTTGGTCTTTTGGTCCTTTTTCCCATGCTGCATGCGCGTGCGTGCGTGTGTGTGTGTGTGTGTGTGTGGCACGTCCCTGGCCATCAACAAGGGGTTTTTTTGTTTTTTCTTTTGGAGGATGGAAGTTTCTGCAGTTGGCGTTAAAAAAGCGGAAAATCGCAGCACATTTTTGCTTTTTAATTAAGCCCTCAATTTTTTATGTTCCATTCGAAAGCGACATGCCGTGATTCCACCTCCTCCGCGTCCCCACCATTCCCACTCCAGGCAGAGGAGGAGGGCATAGTTTACTTTTTCAAAGTGCAACAGAAACTGGAATTGTTAATATGCGGGACTGCGTTCTGGAGGGCAGAGCCATAAGAGAGAGAGAGAGCATGTCGAATTTGACAAATTTCACACTGAAGGAGGCCCTAATTAAATGGCACTCGCTTAGCCTTCTTTCAGGGTCTCGTTTTTGTTCTTGAAAAAATACAATTAAAGAACAAAACATTCACGCAAGTCTGATTTCAGTTCTATCATATCTTTTCGGTGAACTTTGTATTACAATTCCCCTACCATGGCAAAATGAGGAAAGGCTTTTATAGGTTCTTATACACAAATGTCCGATTACTGAACGGTGATCACTGATCATGCCTGATCCGCTCCAATCGTTCGTTGCAAGAGAGCGTCAACTGACGGCATGGCCATAAATGAAGCCGTCTGCCCCGGAGTGCGTTCAGTACGGTGAACATTTTTGGAAGGTGAAGAACAGAGCATTTTCAGTTTATTTCGACTGCGAACAGTGGAGAGTACATATATACGTGATCGCAGGTAGAATTTTGAGCGGCGTCAACGTTGTGATTATTTGAAGCTGCTGACAGAGGGCGATCGTTGAACTGGGACGTGACTGCAGTCGACCGAAAAACCGGTAACCGGGGTACCAGAGCACTCAAGTCGAATATCTAATACGGTTTTAAGGCCCGAATGAACCAACATGTGCCACTTTTGGGGCAGAAGCCCAGCAAAGACATGTATTGCATCTGGAAGGAACTAAAGACCCAATCCTCGTCTTCGGGATCTGTGCCGTCTGGACCGGACAGCTCCCTGCGCAATGCGATCTTATAAGAGGCTACGCGAATCTCTTGGTGGTCAGGCACTTGGAGCCCAGTCTCCACCAGCTCATCCGGCTTAGGCGGCAAACGGCGTAGCAACACAATCTCCAGGTGCACGTGCAATAAGCTTCTGCCATCGTCGCATTCTTTCGTCTTCAAATGTATGGGTTTCGATAGCTCCAAGCCCTCTGGTCCCATCAGGTTGGCGTACACACTTTCCCTCTGGGCGATTCCGTACATGGTCAGGGAGAATTCCTCCGTGCAGAAGCTTCGAATGCGCTTCCAGTCTATGCGACGCACTGCCTCCAGCATCGCGAGGGTTGCCTGACACGTTCCCTCCAGGAATTCCTCCGCGCTGAAGTCCGGCCCGAGGATGTAGCGCAGCCTCCACAGGAGGTAGCGCTCCTGGAGATATAGCCGAGCCAGGTTCAGGTGGTCCTTGAGCTGGCTCACCTTTACAGGTGGCTCGTGGCTAAACTGTCGGCAGCACGGGGCCGGGCTTGGGGTAAATGGTTGCTTCCCTGCAACAATAATTTTGGTGGGGGCGCGCAAAACATTTAGGAACATTTTGGGGAAAATTATTAATTGGGAATCCTTTATATAAGTATGTATGTTTGACTGTATGCTCTCTCAGTTCCATTGCCACAGCATGCTCGGATCTACTTCCATGTACTGCCTGCTTTTACTGCTGATGCCTTCTGCCAGCCTGGCTGTCTACGATCATTATCGGCTGCCCACCGCCCTGGAGCCACAGCACTATGATATACGCATCCTGACCCACCTGAATGCCTCCGACCTGCGCTTCGAGGGGGCTGTGAGGATCGATCTGCTTGTCCTCCAGGCCACCAGAAACATCACGTTGCATGCGCGGAATTTGCGGATAGACAAGTCTGGCATTTCGCTTACTGGTGGAGAGGAGAGGCAGTGCCTCTCCGACATGGATATCGAGCTGAATGAGGTATACGACTACTACACGCTGCACCTGTGTCGGGATCTGGAGTTGGGTCAGACCTACCAGCTGACGATGCACTTTGAGTCGTCGCTGAATGCAACAGAGTCGGGCTACTACAACAGCTCCTACACGGACGCGGCATCCCAAGAGAAACAGTGAGTTTTGCGGCTCTTTGACAAACGATGGCCGGTTTCCTGATCGCACGTTTCATTTATTAGTTACTTGGCAGTCACACAGTTCTCTCCGACGTTTGCCCGCCAGGCGTTTCCCTGCTTCGATGAACCCCTATGGAAGGCCACTTTTAACGTGACCCTGGGCTACCACAAACGCTACACGGGCCTCAGCAACATGCCGATCCTCCAGTGCGGAAAGCAGTAAGTATACGATTATACTGATCCACTAAGTCTCTCTCTTCTTTTCATCGTCTCAGTGAAAGCCTCCTTGACTATGTCTGGTGCGAGCACGAACAACTGTCGAGGACATCCACCTACCTGGTGGCCTTTGCGGTCCACGATCTGACCAACGCGGCCACCGTGCAGAGCGACACCAAGAACAGGGTGATCTTCCGCAATTGGTTACAGCCCAAGGCGGTGGATCAGGCCAACTTTTCCATCGCCATGGCCCCAAGAGTTATCGGCTACTTTGAGGATCTCTTTCGGCTGGACTTTCCGCTGAGAAAGATCGACCAGCTGGCAGCGCCCACCCACAGGTTCTCGGCCATGGAGAACTGGGGACTGGTCACCTTCAAAGAGGCCAAGTTCGTGCACAGCCCGAATGATCTGCAGGTGGCAAGGGATGGCAAGGCCAAGACGTTGGCCCACGAGTATGCTCATCAGTGGTTCGGCAACCTCGTGACCATGAAATGGTGGAACGATCTCTGGCTGAAGGAGGGCCCATCCACGTACTTCGCGTATCTGGCCCTGGATGCCCTGCAGCCCGATTGGGGTTGCGGCGAGCGATTTATAGGCGATGACTTGGAACGTTTCTTTCTTCAGGATTCGGCCAGCTCGGCGCGCGCCATTTCCCGAGAGGTGAAGGATCCTGCGCAGATCCTCGGGCAGTTCTCAGAGTACGTCTATAAGAAGGGCGCCCTGATCATGCGCATGCTGCACAAGATGATCGGCGAGGAGGCCTTCTTGCTGGCCATTCGCTCCTATCTCTCCGTACACTCCTTCGGAAATGTGGAGCAGGCTCATCTGTGGCAGTCCATGCAGGCGGCAGCCGTGGAGGAGAAGGTTCTACCCCCTGACTTCAATCTTGGTCGAGCCATGGACTCGTGGACGCTGCAGGGGGGCTATCCACTGGTCAACGCTGTTCGGGACTACGAAACGGGAAGCGTGAGCCTCAATCAAACGAGATTTTACCTGGAGAAAGGCCTGAGGGAAGGCGCCGCCACAGGCAACTGCTGGTGGGTGCCGCTGAGTTTGGTCTCCCAAAACGATCCCGACTTTGAGCGCACTCGTCCCCAGTCTTGGCTGGAGTGTCCCACCTCTGCACACACAGTGGAACTACCCCTCAGTACAGCACGCAATGAGTGGTTCATTCTGAATCCCCAGGTCAGTGTCATCTATCGGGTGAACTATGACGAGCACAACTGGAGGATGATCATCAGTACTCTGGCAAATGATCCAAGCTTTGGGGGCATCCCCGTGTACAACAGAGTCCAGCTAATGGATGATCTGATGGCCTTGGGTGCGGTAAAACTCCTCAGCTACGACTGGGCCTTCGACCTTTTCGAGTATCTGCAGAGGGAGGAGGAGTTCCTGCCCTGGAAGAGAAGTCTGGGCCTCTTAGACCGCCTTGGAATGTTATTGAGTGGTCGGCAGGCAACAGAGTTCAAGGTAGGGTCGAAGATGGTCCTTTTAGGACTTTATTCTATCACCGTTTCTTCCAGGTTTACATGGCAAAGCTCCTCACAGCGCCGTATAGCCGCCTGCCCAAGCTGGGCGCCATCACGAGTATGGCCTCGACCAACAGGGAGGTGTCCTTAATGCGGCTGATCTACGCTCAGGCCTGTCGCTACCGCGTGGACGACTGCGTGGCCCAGGCCAGGCAGGCCTTTTTGCGAGATTCAAATGGTTTCCTGGAGCTTCCCGCCGACTTGCAGGAGGTGGCCTACTGCACCGCCATCGAGCAGGGCGGCGAAGCGAACTTCCAGCACGTGATGCAGCTCTTCAGGAACTCGACGAATGCCCCCCAGCAGGGAATCTATGCGTCGGCTCTTGGCTGCAGCCGCAACATCAGTCTGCTTGGGGAGTTCCTCGACTACACGCTCCAGTCCGAGAAGGAAGAAGTCAGCGATTGCTACATGCTGACCGTGAAGACCGCACTGACACGTGAGAACGTGGCCATCGAGGCGGCCGACCACATTCTGTCCCATGCCAAAAGACTCACGTAAGTGTGGGGGGAAATTAAGCCAAAAGAACACCGAAAAACCGAATAATTGATGACTTTTTCACAGCGAAAAGTTCAAGAAACGGCAGCTGACGAGCCTCCTGCAGACCCTGGCTGGAAATCTGTACAGACCCGAAGATTCGGCAAGACTGAAGGAGCAATTGAAGGACCTGAAGCAGTTCGAGGAGCCCCTCCAGAAAGCCCTCGATATGGTGAAGGTGAACCAGCAATGGCAAAGGGATTGCTCCGGCGATTTCAGCCAGGCTCTGGGGAGGCATATCTAAGAACCATACACAGCCCATGTCCAATAAACGGGGAAATCCCCCTCCTTTCGCAAGTTCTTGAAGGAACGAACGTAGTCCGAGCCAAATGGCGACACGCGTCAAGTCAGTCTCAGGCTCAGGGCTGTCAGGGCCCCCTTGTTCTTGGTATTAATTAAGGCAATGGTGATGAAATCTTGGAACTAGCATTGAAAGGAGGAGCTGGCCTCACGGGCTGTCAGAAACGGGCCCTGTCCCGGCTTTGACTTGTAAATTGCTTGACACGGGACACACACCGACACTATCCATCTCTCCACCTCTCCAGTCCCTGGACTCCGCCTCGGAACACAAACAGACGTTCTGGCATTTGACGTTTACACGGGTACGTCATAACATGTCCTGCCCTCCCCCCATGGGTGGAAATCGGAATCGAAATGGAGATGGCAGTGCCAGTGGCACTGGATCAGGAGATGAACAATGGGAAAAAGTTGTCCCCGCCATTTACTTATCCCTTTTGTTTGGCTTGGAGCTACTCCGAGCTGCTGTCATCTCTGCTCCATCGACGGCTGCCAATTAGTGAAATTAATCGTTTGCAATTGATGTGCCAAAGGGATAAATGGATGGCACTGGCAACAGGAGACGAGACTTAGGGCATCAATCAGTTGAAAGTATCTGTCAGCTTCCACTATTATGAGGGCATTGTGCAATCTTGTATCAATTACACATCACAATGCATTTGACAACAGATCTAGGCTACTACTGCGAGTATAAGCAGGCAATTAGAAACAATTGACTGAACTAAATGGATATAGATTGACATTGAGGGGATTCCTGCCCAAAGAGATAATTGTAGATTGGGTAATCCTTGCTTTCGCTTTAAAGCAAATGCCTTCGAGTACTCATTGGAAAACCATTGATGATGAAACCACAAAGAGAATCGTTGGTCATACATATGTAAGCCAATAAAGGTTCGAGTATATGTACAGAGTACATATCACATAAATATGTGTACATAGTTTCTTCATTGCATTCATAAATGCAAATGAAAAGTGGCGCTGTCCTGTCAGATAAATTAACGCTATTAATGCTTGTTAAAAGCGGTTATTAAATTAATTAAATGTGATGTCAGCTGGACGTGTGTGCGCTCTGTGGCCCAGTGTACGAGCGGGAGTACGGCTCTGAGCACACACGGATGCGAGTACGGACACGGACTATTGTATTTTAAATATTTATGCTGGACATTGGCATTTTAGCGCTACTTTTTGCTTATTTATTTATCACAAATTAATTGAATTGGAGCGTCGCGAGCGTCGCGAGCGGAGTGGCAGCTTAATATCGTTCACCTGTCAAATTATTTGCCACAGGCACCAGACATCAGACATCAGGCATCAGACATCCATGAAATTGTTATGGAAATAGCCGTCGAAAATCCAAGTCGGCCACAGACCACAGGACATTTCTAGCTGTCCTACTCCTTTGGAGCTCCCATTAACAATCGATATATTTTCATTGGCCCCATCCCCAGCCGCAGCCCCAGTCCCAGCCTTGGGAGGGGTCATGCAAGCAATTTGTGGGCAAAGTTTTATGTTTGGTTAGCCCTTTGCATTGTCTGTTGCCCAAACGGCAGGAGGAGCTTGAGTGCAGGAGACAGTAGACAGGATTGCAGCTCCTTCGATCCCCCGACTTGCCTGCAGTTTGTGGCTCCTTCCGATGCCGGCTGCAGCTTAGCATAAAATCAAATTTCGTTGCTTAATTAATATGCATTCAGTGTCGGGGCCAGAACAAGGATCAAATTATGTAATAGCCGCATTAAAATTGAATTTCTCGAATGCGTGCCTCGTGGATAGTCGTAGCTCCATCTATATCTATTCCTCTACGCCTGTGTGTGTGTGTGTGTGTGGGTGGAATTGTATTTCTGTGCACGTGGCACGAATGCAGGCACCACCATCATAACATCGAGAGCACTAGTCCATTGGAAAATGGTCTAATTATCCGTAATTGAATACGACATGGTTAGTCGATAGTCGGCAGTCGGTAGTCGGTAGTCGGTTGCCCCCCGCCCCGCTCTCTAAGTGGAAGCAATTATTTGTCTGTAGCTTCGATTGCAATTCAATTCAAGTGTTTAGATTATCAATTCCTTCCGTCGATTGTCGATTACGCCGTGCGGTCCTAGTGGCAATCAGTGTTCAAGCAATCGTTGCTCCATAATCCCCAGCAAATGCCAGTGCAGTCCGTCTTATTGATAGTTTTCGATGATATCAGAAATGAGAATTTTCGGTTTTCATCTGCTATATAAGCGTATTAACAGAGTATCCATACAGCTATCTGGGATCAAACTTTAAACAGCTGTTTGCATGCAGCAGCATAAATCTTCATGAATATGGAGGCCCTGATGTCTCTGGATGACTTTCCAGGGACTTGAAATATATTTCAATTACGAGCAGAGCTCCTGGCATTCCTGGCACTTTCTGCTTGCCTGCCATTCGATCGGATGTCGATGCTTTTTATTGTCTAACTTGTGTAAGTATTACATTTTGTGTATGCCATAAATTAGGGCATAAGAGGCAATGGCTGGGAAATGGCTGTTCTTTGTTCATTGTTTTAATACCGACCAGAGAAAATAAATTCATTAAAAACTTTTTGGCCAATGCAAAAATCCCTTTTATTGACTTTTCAGTTGCGTGTGGGTTTTGTGAGGGGGGAATGTGCAAATATTTATGTACGAGTATTTCGGCTAAAACTGCATGTTTCGACTGGATACTCGAACCGAATCGATTTGCTGACCAAATGAGTATATCTCTCTCTGCTTTCCACCGGCCTTTTTCCCTTTATCATAATCAGAATGGAAAACTTTGCCTTACTTTTACATTTATTGCTTCCTGCCCAGGCAGCCCTTTTGCCTGGCTGCAGTTTTCTTTGAATTTTATGAAAAAGAAATAGAACGTGAAAACTATTTCTTGTTTTCCACTTTTCCTGCTGCTTCTGCTCCCTGTGCTGCCTGTGCTCCCTGTGCTGGTGCCGCCAGGCAAGGAGACATTCAAGAAAGTTCTCAGGAATCGCCACAGAAGTAGATGCTATGCTGCAACACCAGAGGCGGGGGACCAGAAACCCAAAAACTTCCACTTGTCCGGCGATTGGGCAGTGGGCAGAGGAGGAGCAACTGCAACTGCCAGGATTTCCAGAGAGATGGCAACTTACAAATTTAGATTACGAGCGAACACAATTGCCACACATGTTTGCACAAATGCTGGCAAGATTGTTTAATTTCGTTTAATTAAATTGCAAATATTTTATTGTTGCAACAGCATTTTCCCCTTGTAGACCTTAAATTTTCTGTGGCAACATATGCACCACCCCATGCCCCGACCACTACGACTGCCACTACCACTGCCACTACCACAGCTGCTGTTGCTGTTGCAGTTGCAATTGCCCTGGGTGTGTGTGTGTGTGTTTGTGCGAGGACTTTAAAGAGTTGTGAGAACAGATAAAACGTGGCATTTAAAACAGTTTTCAGGCTGCTTGTTAAAGTTGAATTTTGAAAGGCTTTGCCACGGTTGAATGGCCTCGAATCGATTGCGATTTGGGGGGATATATTCATGGGTTGGGATATCGAGATCTCCAAGAATTTCGGAGGTAGGTCCAATAGAAGTAAAATGAGGGACAAAAGGGAGGATGCCCGCAGGAATTTGATCCACTCGAGTGATTAATAACAATACTGCTATGGTTATGGTTATGGCTAATTCCCACTAAATCGATAAGCAATCATCGAAATGGCACTCCTCGACACCTCTATAAATATTGAGAGTGTCAGGCACTTGATGCTAATGCAAATTCAGTCCGCTGCCAGCCATGTCCGTAACCCCATGCCTCAATAATTCACTTGACCACCTCAACGAGCACTTGATTGGCTCCGCTCCGAGTGGGGCACTGATGGGGGGGTGGCTGGAATAGCAGAGTCATCTCCCTGGCACGACCTTGGCAGTGCAAAACAAATCCCCCCGGCATCGGGCTTGGATGGAGGTAGATGGTCTCCCTCCTCCCCCTTTTCCTTGTTGAGTTTCTCCGCCTCTTTCTTCGTGCTTCTTTTAAGTGCCCCTTGTAGTTGTTGCCGTTGTCGTTATTTGTGTTTGCTCTGGCTTCTCTGGCAACAGAACAGAACCAAAAAAGAAAAACACTTTTAGCACGCATCGAGGAGGAAAACCAATAGAGCAGTGCAGACCAGACCCCAAAGAGCCATTCAATACATTCCATCTGCCCATCTACCTATCGAACCTTCGTGGTATCTTCTGGCATGGCCTCTCAGGAACTGTCCTGCTCACAATTCGATCACCAAAAAGGATTACTATTTGTAAAGATGGTGGCTATAATCGGTCTTGCCAAGGGGCACTTTTCTGCTTGCAACATGTTCTGGTAATTACCCATTCCCTCCCTCTGTGTGGAGTGTGGGGGTGGCACTACTTCCACACTCTTCCCATATTCATGAATCCGTCATGACTCATGACAACTCATCAAATTTTAAAGCATATTTACGGGCGGCTGCTCATTATTTTGATGCGCTTTGGCAAATGGATGGCCCAAATGGCTGGGTGGATGGCGGTGGGAGAGTCGGAGTGCCGGAGAATAACATGAAAACTGGAACTGTGTTGCACACACACGAGTACGAGTACGAGTACGAGTACGAATATATGCAAATTAAACAGACCGCTTTTATTCGCCGGCACATTCTGACATCAAATTTGATTGTCTGCACTGTGCTCCCATCCCATGCCATCCCATCCCATCCCCATGTATAGTCCCATTCTCTCCATCATTCTATTCCATCCATCCACGGCTTTCCCACAGCCGTATTCAAGCCGGAGTCCCAACCTCTGTGTGAAATCCATACGTGAATGCATATGCATGAAACGGCATTATTTCGATGCTGCAAACAATAGAGGGAAAGATCCGAATCTCTGCTGCCTGGCACCTTCCTGTTCCTACTCCTGGTGCTGCTCCTCCTCCTGCCTGGACATGGACAAAACAACGCGTCATCCTGCCATTGTGCTAAACGCAACGGGTGGTCCACAACCCCATCTCCCCCAGGATGCTGGGGGGCGGAGTGGAGTGGAGGATTTGGCCACAATTCATGCGGCTGCATTTGCCTAAGCGCCAAATATTAATGACGATGCGACGGCGTTGACGAAGTCTGAAATATCATCTTTGAATGCGACGTCGGGTGTTGATTTTAATGAGGGACAGACAGACAGAAGCACCAGGGATCTCAGGGAGGAGTATGCCGATGGGGACACGACAGGCGACAGGCGACAGGCGACAGGCGACAGGGTAATGCAACCAATTTTTCTTTCTAGTCCTCAAAATTAGGGGTGTTTATTATTTTTGATTGCCGGCACGCGTCTCGTCTGACAATAATAAAGGACGTCGAAAAATAGCCCCTGGAAGGGCTGAAGTGTCCCATTGTTGGGCTTCAAATTGATAGCGCGTGTGCAAATTTCTTGCCTTTTCTTCCTGTGGTACCCTGCCCCCGCAGAGGGTATACTGAAACGGAATAAAGGACGCTGCAAGTAGCCGAAAAGCTCTGATGATTGCAACGAAGGGTATCCAAAGTCTCGGCCCTTGGCCATCAACGTTCCCTGTCGTTTTTATTGCCTTTGTTTTGTAGGCCTTCGAGGGCTTTGTTTATTGCCTAATGACTCATTTCTTGTCTGCAGAGCCAGCCTTTTGTTTCGCTCACAGACACCTCCTCGCGGAAGCGGACAAGTTGCTGGTGTGAAAAGCCAAACAAACACGCAGCAAATTATTTGGGACCCTGAAAAGCGAACGAGGAGCCCGGGACAGGGAGAGTGTGACTGCGACTGCGACTGGGTGCATTGTCTGAGAGTGCCCCGAGTATCTGGCCAAATGGCACGTTCTGATTTCTTTCGAGTGGAGTCAGAGCTGACGGTGGAAGTGGACTTCAGTCCACCCACTTGACGACGCGACGCGACGCATTCACAGATGCTTGCACTCGCAATTAGCGCAAATCATGCGATGCCTGATGGGGCTCTTGGGGCCCCTCAATTTAGCGCTCAACATGCAATTGAACGACACATGTTCTCCATCTCAGGCAGTGGAGTCAAGAGCACCGCAACGGGACTAATTTCCAAAGATAAACAGATAAATATTGGGAGCGTATCAGGGTGCAAAGTAAAGGCTACTTGGATTTTTAGTTCCCAAGATCCCAAGGGTTCCAGATCCGAGTTGATCAAGAATTCCTCAACGAATGAAATCTGTCTGCCCTGGAACTCTACGATTCATATCTGCATCCAGTCTTCGGTAGAGTTTCGCAAATTAAAATTTCGTATGCAAAGATTACGACTCCTTTTTTCTTGGACTCTTTCGTTGTTCTCCTCACATGCCCGGAACCACTCGACTATACGGCTCTTAATGCCTTTTTCTACTCTTGAGTGTATTACTCTCTCTTTCGCTCTTTGTTTGTTTACTTCTTCGTCTTCGTCTTCGTCTTCATCTTCATTTTCTCGTGCCTTCTGCTGGGTACCGTAAAGCATTCTTATCGCTGCTGGTAGCATTTCCGTTCCTTCTTACTCGTGCATTTTTCATTTCCGCCTCAGCGTCGCGGCACTTCCCTTCATTTTTCACACATTCAGAGCAGCACCCCAACCCGAGCCCCACCGCCACCCCACCCGTCGCTAAGCAGGGGCTACCCATATATTTCGCATTTATATTATTTCGCAATGTTTATTTCACTCGGAGAACTCTCTCTGTGGGCCCTTCCTGACACTCTCGCTTAAGCCTTTAAGGAATTGACTGTCCGAGTGGGCTTCCCTTTTTCGTCTGCGATGAAACTTAAAGATTAAAGTGCTGGCCATTTCCCTGCGGAGCCGCTGTCCGCTGTCCGGTGTTCGGTGTCCCCATCCGTTACACTGCCATTACGAGTATGATTGTCGTGTGGAAAATATTGTCTGGTCGACAATTTTAGGGAACATTGTCGCTGGGCGCCATTTCAGCCGCAGACAACGACCACGACATCGGGAATGGGAATGAAAATGATGCCATTGTCATTAGAGTAGCAGGCCTTCTCGACCAGAAATCTCCAACTCCAATCGGATCCCGGACCCGGAGCTTGACTCTGGCTCCGTCTCCGTCTCTGCCACTGACTATGGCATGGGGCCCATGGCAGCTAAAAGGCAATTCCAGAAATTACTATTTGCATTATTTTCACGACAATGCCACGGCCAATTCATGGCAAATAGAACGGAAACGATTCCGGCGTACTCGTACAAGTGAAAGAAAATCTGGGGAGCAGCTGCTACAATTGACGGCGTCTGGGGAAAGATGAAAATTGATTTTAATGCCAGAAATTATGTTATTTGCGCATGTTATGGACACACCCGTACAGGAAGTGGCAGGACAAGAGCACCGCACAAAAAAGGAGGCAAATAAAGGCCCAAAGAACTCGGGGAAGTGCTGGGAAGCCCACATGCCACCACCCCAGCCCATAATAATTATGATTATGAACTCGACTAAATTACAAACGACTTACGTGTGAATGCGTCCTCCCTGGGACTCGCAGATAACGGGGATGCTGGAGTCCTGGAGGTATCGGTTGTTAATGGGAATTTGATAAGTCGAAATGATTGGCGAAATGATTAGAGGAAGTACATATATATTGTGGGGATACAGTGATTATAAGAAATCCTTGACTCTAGGCTAAGAGGAGTATTAATTTTTGGCCTTTACTGCACTTCGAAGTACCTCCCAGATCTGTCCTGCACATCATATCGCTTACTTGCTTTGTCAACAACAATTTATTTGGCCAATTCCCTGGCCAAACAATCGCCCAGTTTGATGCAATTAAGGGAAATGCATAAAAAATGGGGGGCACCCTCCCCCAAAAATAAGAAGGAGAAAGCCCAGTCGCCGAGGAGAGAACTTTTGCTGGCCGCATCATAAAAGCGACTGGCACAATCTGCTACGTCTTCAGTTCTCGGAGAGCCCCCCCCCCCCCATCCAGGATGAGTGGAGTCGTGCAGAAGAACTTTGCAACTTTCCGACATCCAATTGCATTGGTCGCTGGCTCTGTGTTTAATTTGTGTGATTTATTTGTTCAGCCTGTGGGCCAACTTTTTGACTTTGCTTGCCTTAATTTTTATCCTCTTTTTTTGGCTTTTACTTATCTGGCCGAATGACGACGATGACTTTTGATTTCTTGGCAGAAAGAGTCAGAGCCAGAGCCAGAGATGGAGCAGGAGCTGGAGCGGGAGGATTGGCTGTAGAATTGGCTGGAGCTGGGGAATCGGTGGCGTTCTATGCGTTTTCCTGATTCCGGGCCATAAATCAAAAGAAAACTTTGTCACTTGAGCTTTTTGACTTGTGAAAGTTGTGGTTCCTGTCGCTCCTCTCGCGCTGTCTCCTTCGCTCTCGTTCTCGCCGCTGCACTCGATTCTGTGTGCTGTATGCTGGCTCTCTCGCTCTAATCGATTTCAAGTTTATGTTGCCGAAACAATAACAATAAAAATTGACAATGCCGAGGCGACGGTGACGGCGACGGCGACGGGGACAGGGACGGGGACGTCGACGGCGGCTCATAAAATTTTATTACAAAAAGGAAACGAACGCCATTGACATACGTAAACTGATTCGCGCCTCTCTCTGGGGGAAGCCCCCGAGCACGATTCCGAATGCCAAATGCGAAATCAATGTCGTGGTTCCTTCACCCAGTCCCCAGTCCCCCACTCCCCCACACCCCCACACCCCCTATCCTCATTTCTGTTTTCGTCCTGCTGCCAGTACCCCATTTCGACGGTCCTGCTCCATTTATTCTATTTGCATGTTGCATTGTTATACCCTCCCCAAGCGAGGGCTGTGTTGGCTTTGGTCTAAGGGTTCGGCTCTGATCGACTCGGTATATACTGAATACTTGCATGGGTCCGTTTCCTGCACAAATCCTGCGGCCCCAAGCAGGCACCAAGCGTATAGTCGCCTCCGAAGGGTATCGCAACTTCGTTTTGAGTAAAACTAATGTAATTTTTTGTTGTTTGTTCCATTTGTTGCTGCTCCCGCTGCCGCTGCCGCTGCCGCACATGATTTGCCTTTCACCCAAGCGGCAGGAGACAGAGAGCATGCCCCAGTCCCGGATTCAGTCAGGGCTTCAGCTCAAGACCCACTGGCTGCCCTGTTGCCACTCGCCTTCGTTCCAGCCGCAGGGCACATTGCTCCAAAAATGTCAAAGTGCCGCCGCTGACACCGCTGGGCCTTTGTGGCCAGAGACGTGGGAGTGGGGGCGGGGGGCTGAGAGGCAGGACAAGGGCGCGAGGATGTTTAACATGTGCGAAGCGGGGGTGGTAGAGGTGTGCGTGTGTGCAAGTGTGCAAGTGTGCATGTGTGCATGTGTGTGTTTGGCTGTGACACCCGCGAGAAATGCCTCGCATTTTTTCTCTATTTTTGACCCACTTTGCTTTGTCGTCAGCAATGTTGTCTCCTGCTGCTGCTGCTGCTGCTGCTGCTCCTCCTGATCCCACTGCCGTCTGCCGAATCCTCTGCTTTCGCAGCTCCATCTGCTGTCCCAGACCCTGCCTCCATGTCGCATGTGTCACTCGGCAAGCATTTAAATTGGGCTTCTCAGTGCCCCACATATGGCCGGTTCCCCTTTGTGCAGTATTTTCATAAATTGAATTGGCCATGTCAAAAATGAAGGGCTTGCAACAGAAGCAGCAGCAGCAGCAGCAGCTACGGGAATTTCTGCATTCAAATTTTTGTCCAAAAATTATTTTAGCTAAAAGTTTTTGCTCGGAACTGGGACTGAAACCGTAACCAGGATTAGGACTGAGACCCGAACAGAACAGTTGTGCCTCCTCTTTGGGGCTGGGGTCCAGTCTTGACCCCGAGCCCGGGCTGGGGCATGGCTCGTCTCTATAATGATATTATTATGCATTCGGGACAAGGCGAATCCGGCGACTAGACTCTGCCACTTGCCACTGGCCGCATCCTCCAGCATGTGTGTCGGTTGGGGGACTGGGGGGCTGGGTGGAGGGGCCCTTGGAGTGGGCCCTAAAAGTGATGGGGCCCGGACAGCTCCCCGACACATGGCACTTGAGTAAATTTGCATAATAGAAATTAAAATGGATTTTAACATTTCTGTTTTCTGTTCTGGATTATGGGCCGCGTGTGGGGGCACAAGTGGAGGCTTAAACATCTGCGAATGGTTTGGCGACATATTCTCTGGGTCCTGGGGCTATCTGTTAGAGTTCATCAGGAGCCTGCTGGAGGAAAACATATGCTAATCGCAGCCAGATGCTCTGAGTTCGTGCTCAAAGACAAGCGCAGTATTGCTCCTTTGAATATATCGATGCATCTGAAGCGAATGCTCATTGGCAGCAGCTGCTGCCAACTATTTTTCACTCAATTACCAAAACTCTTGCCAAATAAACTGTTCGAGTTCCCCCCTCCCCCCCTTTTGAGTTGCGCCTCTCCGGCCTCTTCTTTTGATGGCTCGCGTGACCTACTCCGCGAAGTTGCTCCTCTCGAAATTGGGTCTCATTTGCGTAGGCAAGAAACTTTCCCCACACCACATACCCATCTCCGTCGTCTCCAGCTGGGGGCCCACTGCTGCTCCAGTTTTTCTGCGGCATGCCGAAGCATAAAGTGGCATTAAAGCAAGTTTTAAGTAAAGCAAAAGGGACAGCCACGCAGACACACAGCACATACCCTCTCGAATATGTGGAAATTCCTGCTTAAATACTTTGATTTGGAACGAAACAGAGATAGAGATAGAGCGGTAGAGGGAGAGAGATGGAGTCGGAGTGGCAGTGGCAGTGGCAGTGGCATGTTGCAGCCATGGAGAATGCCAGGCTGGCCAATAGAAACGAAACGAAATGAAACGAAAGGACAGGACAGGCCAGGCCAGGCCAGGACCCTGCCCAGTGGCAAAGATATTTGCTTAAACTTTAACATGTTGTCCTTTCGAATTTTTAACAATATTTGCTGCAGCTCTTGGCCTTGCAACATTTTGTGGCAGCATATTTCCACCGCTTGGACACTGGCCAAAAGTCCAAAGCTCAGAGAGGCAGGGAGGGAGGGTGGTAAAGAGAAATATGTAGAATAAATATGCTTCCAAATTGTTTTGTCATACGTGCGGTCGAGTGTGGCAGGGGCAGGGGCAGGAGTGCGCCACCCCCCATGTGTGTCAGCAGTTGCTCGATTTTTGTGTCCGCTCATTGTTGCTGCTTCTGTGTCCGACAATGGCCGGACATGTCGAACTGCTTATCCCTTCTCCTTGGGCGGGTCTATTATTACAGCTGGTTGGACCCCAAAGAACCCAAAAGCCGAGTGTTCCCCTCAAAACGTGAGTTGTGTTTAACCTTGAACTTCAAAGCTGACCAGCCCTGACCTGAATCGACCCCGCCCTCAACTGCCGTACGGCCAGGACTCCTCCGAGTTGCTGGTTTTTTTACATGCCCCATGGTCTGTGCCGCTGATGCTGTGCGCCGCTTTTCACAGCCAATTTCAGGCCGTAAATTAGTTTTATGTTACTCGATTTTGCTTTTATTAAATTACCTTCTCATGATTACTTGCAAACTTCATTTGGAAAAATGCCTGCCAACGGAAATAGCCAGCGAGGCGCTGGGACGGCGCTGCGGACGCCAAGGACGGCTGGATGGCTGGATGGCTGCCTCGTCTGGCCGCGTCCTTCTATCATTTTACACCATTTTATAATTTCTGTTTTTGCTCCATGGACGCCTCCCCACCGCCACGCCCACTTCCGCCGAGAGCGCTGGGTCGTAGACCTAATAAAGACCCCATCCCCACCCACAGGTTGGCTAATTATCTTTGGTGTAATTTAGTGGCTGGCGAAAAAGGCTTTCCATTTTAATTTATTTGACCACTGAAAGGATTAGATTAGATGCCCTGATAAATGGCCGCCATCTCATCGCTAGTTAAAGAGCAAAACTGTTCACTCAATTCGGCGGCCCGCTAATTGGGTTAGTTCCAGCCCCATCCCCCTCCACCCCACGGGTGGGGGCTCTTCCAACGAAAGTTTCTCTCAAGACTGATTATCATATTTTCTGCTTGAAAAGTTGTATATTCCGGGCAGGGTGAAAGGTTGAAATCGAGTTTTGAAAGGAAAAGGACATTTTCGGAGGCTAAATGGTGCTATGACCTTAAAGGAATTCCGTTTTGTGGGAGCTTGCAAACAAATTCTTATGGAGGGGGTTCCTTCGGACAGTCACAGGCTTGTGTTAGGTTTAGAAACGATTAGGAAATCCTTTTCGTTCGATCAATGATGGTTTTCATCTATATTTTCCATTAGTTATTTATGGAAGGGAAGGGAAATCTTTTAAAATGAAAATTTAAAGGAGAAATATCTTATTTTTTTCGCCTTGTACATCTCTCAAGTATTTCTCAGACCAATCCCTCGGATATGTCCTATATATTAGCTCCCAAAAAGCTATGCTCCTACCCAAAAAGAAAGAGACCAAAAAAGGGACCACGATTGACGATGCGGTGTGTCGCAGGCATTCATCATGCATTAGCAAAATTGAATTCAAAGCGATTCATAAGTAAATGCCATGGGGATACGGATACACACCGACACGTGAGCAGATACAGAAAGCACAAGTGTATGTGTAAATGTATGGGTATAAATCAACTGCGGCACATATCCGCAGCCACCGCCGCAGCCACCGCCGCAGCAGCAGCAGCAGCATCCATTCCACCGAAATGCGAAATCCGACTGCTGACGAGTGTCACTGGGAGATGCTATGACAAAGTGTCAAAAGAATGTTTGACATGTGACTGTCTCTCTCTCCCTCTCTCTCTCTCGCTGCCTGTGTCCCGTGTGTAGCCTGTCCAAATGTACATTTCTCATATCTTCTCATTTCTGTGCGGAACCTTCTCTACTGCTGTCTCTTCATTTTTTTTTGTGCTGGGCTTTCATATTGCCGCTTTTTGTGCAACTCCTGCCGCTCTTTCTTATACAGGGACTACTATCGCCCGATTCCAATGAGATGCGGGCCCAGGTACGTGCACGTATGGGGGCTTCTTTCTGACAGCCTCACACGTTTCTCGTTTTGTTGGGTTTGATGTGTGAGGAGGGCACAGGGCCCCGTGATCCCGTGGCGATCCTTTTAGCACCTGCCCATAGGCCCGAGGTGTATAATTTCATCTGTCAACTGATTGAGTGTGGCGGGAATTCGTATTTGCTGATTTGCCCCAGGGCTCGGGGGGTAGGGGTAGGGGCTGGGGTGTTATCTAGAAACCTCTGACAATGCTGGTAGAAAGGGAAATTGCATCATCGCTGGCTCGCCTGATCGCTGGGAAAACAGGTTCCAGACGTCTCTCAGACAACCAGCTATCAATGAATCGACAGGTTTAAGAGGAATCCCATGTTGGAGCCCAAGTAATTCCTGCGTTTTTAACCACCGCTTTTGTTCTCCCTCTCCGTTCAGATGTGCTCTCCAATTGTCTGCTATACTCGTGTTGTGGATTGCCTTTGCATGCATAATTTTCAATTGGTGGAGCAGGAACGGGAGGAACAGGAGGAGCAGGAGGAGCAGCATGGTAACTCGATTTTAATTGGAGCTACTCGCGCCTTAAGCCCGCTTTGCATATCGTGGCTTCCCTTTGCGGTGCAGTGTCGTCGTCACTTACCCATACAGAGCGATGCGTTTAAGTGCGTGCCAAAGGTCAGCCCCAGGCACAGACCCTCTCCCAGTCATCCCCCCTGCAGCCGCAAGTGGGTCAGTCGTTAGAGTTCGGGTGTAATTGCCATGCGATAAGCAGGAATTTGCCCCATGACCCATGTCCCATGCCCCTACGCTCCACGTCCCAATGCCGTCCACGTAAGACTGAAAAGGTGTTGCCGTAAGATATGATGGCTAACAGCTGCGCCACGCTCTTTATGGAATCTAAGTTAACAGGTAAAGAGAGCTAATGCATTGGTGCATTAAAGCTAACAGCAGGGGAATGTGGAAGGCAAGTTAGCAGGAGGGGAAGCAAAAGCTAACAGCAGGCAAGGCCAACGAATGGTGGAACTCAAGTTTGCGGGATATAGGAAACCAACATTGGGGAATTGTGTTAACAGGGGATTTTATTGTACCTCTGTTAAACGTTGACTTGTTGACTGTTGAGATTTAAAAGGGCAAAAACCCAAAGGTAACCGGGAAATATGGCTCCCAAATGTGGAGGTCTTGCTTGGGGAGTTTTTGCCTAGAGCCATGTCCACCTCTACTCATGAATACTAGTCAATGAGTAATGATGGTGGATCCTCCTCTCAGAGCAATGCCTCCAGAGTAACCCAGCGCAAGGCTTTCTATGAAACAAAGTTGCATCACAAAAGCTAGATAGATGCCAGAATACCATCTGAAAGGGTATATTTGTATAAACAACAAAATAATATGCAAAGCAAACTACATATATTTCTGATGGCTGCCCCAAAACTAACAGAGCGCCTAAAATAACTGACGTCAGCGGTTGACCGATGAAATTTTGGGCGCAAAATCGCAAAATCTCTGTGGGATGCCTTGCGGCGAGGGGACGGGGAGGTGGAGAGGGAGGGGAGTTGGAGGTCCATCCAATGTTTGCTTCAATACATTTATATTTGCGCCTGTCTTCCGTCTGAAAAGGGACTGTTGACATTGGGCCTGAATTAGATTAACTTCTGTGCGGGGGAAGGGGGAGCAACAACTTTCCCGGGGGAAAGGCGGCCTGTGGTCCAACCATTCGCCCACATTCATTATGATAAATGCCGGACAACTTGGAGCACTTGAATAATTAACTATGCGACGAATATGTTTGCCGGAATAACCCTGAATTGGGGCCGTCTCTCGCATCGCAGTAGCCGTGACTTTGGGTGTCCAGGATGAATCTCACAGTCACTTACAATATTCGGAATTGAAATTGAAAATCGGTAGCAACGAAGAGATGTTTCACGTGTTTATACGTAACGTCAGCCCACTGGCCAAGCCGCGCAATCCGCTGATGTGCCTCCCGATGAGACAGTGCCTCAACGCGAAATGTTTCGGCATGATGCCGAACAGCTTAAGGAACTCGAGCAAAATGATTGTGAAGGGTACTTTTGTGCCGCACTTGAAGCTTGAGTACAGTCCCCTGAGCTACTGCCTGAGCAAGCTCCAGCTGTGGAGGCTGCGCTGGTACTGGGACCACGACTTCCGGCAGGACGCCTTCCTGGAGCAGACCAAGGCGCTGGCGGTCAAAATGTCGGACATGGGGAAACTGCGGGAAAAGCACGAGATGGTCGACGAGTTCTACACTTCGAATGTGACCTACCAAATGGCCAGGGAGGCCAGCAAACTGCCCCACGAGTGCTGCGCGGATCTGATGCGTTTCCGCCCGGAGGACATCAAGAAGGCGGTGCCCATAAACGTGGACCTGTGCAACGTATTCGGGCTGCGCTATGCAGTCGTAGATGTGGCCATGTTGGGCCTCCGACATGTGGCCGACTGTGAGTCGAAGGCGGATCTGGACGCCATGAAGCAGGCTCTGATCCAGGTGGATTCCCACTTCAAGAAGCAGCTGTCCAGGCCCGACCACAGTCTGCCGCACGTGCTCGTCGAGCTCTTCATGCGCTTCCGCCGCAACTATTCGACGCCCCACTTGATGTCCGGCGAGGAGCTAATCTCCGATTCAAGCCCCTGGGTTGTCACCACATATAACATACGCAAATTCAATGTTTTCACTGAAAAATAATACTTCCACACTAAAAGTTTAATCGAACGTTCATGAGAACTAGTTCTGGTAGTCAGAGCAACCCTGTGCTGCGGCGTTGCCAACTCATTCGATTTCAGAGTGACGTCGTGTGCTTGATTATTTTCATATTGCCTTTAAATTCTTATTGCTTTATTTTCACCGAAAAATAATGTCGGACCGCAACCGTAACTGTAACCGTAACCGCAACCGTAACCCGGAGCCTTTTCCGGAGAGCAACGCCTGCAAGGCCATCATCAGAAAGCTGTTCTCCAGCCAATACAAGAAACTGGCCTGGATATTCTACGAACCGATAGATGCACCATATTTGGGCCTGCACGACTACCACAAGATTGTCAAGAAGCCCATGGATCTGAACTCGATCAGGACTCGCCTCCAGGCCGGACTGTACGTGAATGCCGATGAATTTGTGCGGGACGTGCGCCTGATGTTCGACAACACGTATCTGTACACGACGCCAGACCATTTGTGCCACCAAATGGCCAAGAAACTGCAGGCCATCTTTGAGGCTATGTTTTTCGAGATCGCTTCCACTGACAGTAGCGACACCATAACCGAGACTGACGTAAGCAGCATGTTTCCGATCGCCACGATCCCTGACGCACCAATTAATCCGCATAAGGATGGGGGCGTAAAAATGACTAGGGCCCGTCGACAACAGCTCCAGAGCCGTTCGGCGAATGAGGCTGCCGTGCGTCCATGGACTGCCAAGGAGAATAATCATCTTGGCGACAGGCTCCAGGAGCTCAAGGGTGAAGTCCTGCACAGGGTTATTCACATAATCAAGGAGATGGAGAACATCCCGATCATCAACGGCGGCATGGAGTTCAACTTGGAAAGCCTGAAGACCCAGACGAAGTGCTCCATTGTGAGGTACTTGGCCAGCAAGGATCATAGTTCCGGCCGTCGCACCCGTTCCAAAATCTACCTATCGACTAGTTGTGAATGAAGCCTTAGCCGGGGAATAAAGTTTTATTTGTTTTTCTTATCGCCAAATTTCCGGTGGTCTCTGTGCTCCCCGTTCCAGGGCTTGACCCGCAACAGATCCTTGTGATTGGAGGCCATGTAGGCGTAGAAGGTCTTCCGCGGAGGTCCGCCCGGACAGAGATAGTTCCCCATGGCATACCAGCAGGCGGTCATCTGCTCCAAGTACGCATTGTTCAGCCGCGTGTAGTACGCGTTCTTTACTCGATCCGCCTGCAGATGAGATGGGATGAGATGTGCAATAAGTGCGCTCATACCCGTCGGGCATCGCATAGTTACCTCAGCCATGGTCTGTTCGTGGTAAGCATAGTTCTGCCTAGATTTGGGCATAGTGGTTAAGCCCATTTTGTCCGGCCTGGGAGGATTGCTCTGCAGCATCGTGACCTTCTCGAAGACCTTCAACGATTCGTTGAGGTTTTCCTGCAGCTCGCGCCAAGAGTAGACCTTGCCGTAACGCCGCTTGATCCACTGCCGGAGCACGGGAATCTTGTGGGAGTCCGGCAGGGTGGCCAGCACAAAGCGGTGGCTCTTCTTCAGCTCTCTCATGCCGTCGGCCAGCATGCGATCCATGAGCTCGTCATCATCAGGATTAAAGTGTTCCATGTCATAGTGTAACACCTCGGGTCTGGGGGAGTGTTTCGATTTCGCCCGTTCATTGCGATCCATTTCGGCCCTCTTGATGGCCGCCTTCTTTGTCCAGATGGCCTTGGCACAGCGCACCACAGCATCCACGATTTCCACCTTGTGATCCACGTGACTGCGGGTGCTGTGATCGCTCGATTCGTCCAAGGATTCTGTGGTTTCAGACGAGGGAAAAGTGGAATCCTTCGAGGCTGGATACTGCTGTCTCTTCGGCTCCTCATTCTTCAGCTCTGGCAGCAGCTTTTTGAAGGGTTGTACGAATGAGCACGTTTCGCCAGTCATTTCCTCGTTCTGCGATTTCTCGAGTGCCTTTACAATCGACTTTGTGATGATTTTCGCCATGTCGTAGGGCTTTGGTTGGCCCGACTGCAGCACTCGATGGTACCGGAAATTGTACGGCAAGTGGTCGCCAGGTGCCCGGAAGAAGCTCTTCCTGGTGTGCTTGATGGTGCTGTAGAACTTGCAGCCAGAGGGCTTCACTGGCTTGGCCCGGGGCAGGGCCATGTGCTTGATCTTTTTCCCATCCAAGAGAAAGGTGATGTGCGACTTGGGTGCCTCCGAGTGGCCCTCGCAATCGTCCACCTCGATTGGGGTCTTCGGCACCGGTTCCAGGTTGAAGTCGATTTTGTCCATGTGCAGGCCACCGCCGGCCAACCTGAAGGACACCTCCTCCGTCTCTGGGGGTTCGCTGTTGAGTCCACCGCCGCTCAACCGCCTACCCGTGAATGCCTCAGTGGTGGCCGTATGCGCCATGGGGCAGTGCTCTCCCACCAGAGCCCTTCCCGCCTTCTGGCCAGGCTTGGGCCAGGCTATCTTCACGAGCGCCTCCTGGCACACCACACAACTGTCGTCTTTGAGGGCCAGCACTTTCAGCTGATCGGTGCGCATTGCCTGGTAATACCGCTCCAAGGACGCTTCGATGTCGTACTCTAGCTGGTCGATGATGCGCTTCCTCCGCACCCTGCTGTTCGGCAGCCTGGGGTCCGCCATCTCCAGGCAACGGTCCCGCGCCTTCACGGTGAGCTCATCCTTGAGCTGCTGTGCCTGTTCGAGCATCCCCTGGTGGTACGTGCAGAAGACGGGCTCCTTGAACATCGGCCGCTGCTTGGCCTTCTCGTTGGACAGTTTCGACTCTTCATTGGTGTCCGCCTGGCTTGACAGCTCCATCAGCTGGAAGTACTTGTCGATGGTCTCGTCCAGGGTGCGCTTCACTACACGCTTCCCCGGATTGAGCTTGTAGACGGAAAACCAGTGGGGATCGCGCGACTTTCCGTAGTCGGGCGCACCACCCCGTGCCCAAAAGGGAAAATTGACCACAAGCTTGGGCTCTTCCTTGGGGGCGTAGCACGTGGGATTGGACACGGGCCGCCGCAAGCGCTGGCTGTACGGATTTCTGGCGTATTTCTTGGTGGCCTTCGACCTTTTGGTCAGTGCAGCGGTGGACATCTTGGGCTGCTTTACTGAATCTCGGTTCAGCCGCTGCAGATACTGGGTATCCAGGCGACTCAGCTGCGGCGGTGGCAGGATCCGGTCCAGCTCTTTGAGCGTGGGCAACAGATCAATCTTGGATATGGCGATCATGAGCAGCTTTTCGTTGGTGCTGTAGACGCCGTCCTTGTTGCCTGTCTTGTAGTATCCCTCGAGGACGAAGAAGAGGAAGGCCAGATCGTTGCCCCGACTGAGCCGCACCATGGCGAGGATCTTCCGCATGCCGATCACCGGATGGACGCCGAGCATCTTCAGGCACTCCGCCACCCGGAAGCCGGTCCCCTGCTCAAAGTCGTCCTGCAGTCCGTCCGAGATGCCGCTAATGGCCGTCAGCTGGTACTCGGAGATGCCAGTGTACCACTTGGCAAAATCGAGCTTCTTGAAGAATTCATTCAGTCTCTTCTGATCGCTACTCATTTCCACGCAATAATTTTCTTTACTTTTAATTTAAATCCCGTGAAAGCTAACCAAAATACGGATGATTTTTAGACTGTAACTATGGGAACACTTGATTTTGTATAAAAGGGTCTCTATACGGCCTGGAAATGTGTTACTCTTAATAAAACTTCAAACAAAAATAAACAAAAAAAAAAAATTGTTTGTTGGGCTCCCAAATTTTTCTCATATTCACTCATTGCGTTAAATGTAATTGGCGGTTCCTCCCATATCAAAGAACACTCTGAATCCTGTGTCCCATCCAAGATGCACGGCTGCATGTGGAGATGTCCGGCGGGCAATGGCAATGAGCCCCAGAATCCCCCCCAATGTATGTGCCGTTCCGATGCCCCGGCTATGCAGATGGCCCACCGCATCGAGGAGTGTGTGCCCGGTCTTAATGTATTCTGTATGCGGTTCGGGAACTGCGGCTTGATGCATCCCCAACATCCCCCGTGCATGTGCCTATGCGCCTGCCATGGGGAAGGCGGTGGACAGTGGCCGCAGAATCCAGAAGTCGTCCAGTCGGCCCCGCAGAAGAGAAGCTGCCGGAGGAAAGGCATTCGGCAAAGCAGAGAAAGTTACAGCTGCCCCTGCCAAAATGCCTTCACCCAGACAGACATATCCTACGATCCTGAAATATGCTCCGTGGACTCGGGGTCCCAAACGCCCGAAGACGAAGAGGGGCCTGAGTACACGGCCGTCACCGACATATTCGAGGAGGAGAAGGCGCTAACGCACCGCACAGGCGAAACGGAGTACATGAATACCGTTCACATGACGGTGACCAAGTACCCAGAGGACGGTTCCAAGCCGGTGTTGGAAACGACCACGATCAAGAAGTCTCAGTCTCTTAACATGTTGGGCGATGTTGACTCAGAGACCCTGCGATCTGTGACCGAATTGAGTTATTCGGTAGAAACTGGCGAGCATATTACATACAATCCTCAAAGTGATCAAAGATACCAGTCAGAGGATCGTCAGTTGTCAAGTAATCGAACCCACGAGCCCAGCGATCCCCAAAGTGCTCGAAGAAACGAGTCAAGGGATCGAAGAAGCGTATCAAGTGATAGAAAACGCGAGTCACAGGATCGTGAATCGACCAGTAGTCGAACCCGCGAGTCAAAAGATCATCAAAGAGATCAAAGATACCAATTAGAGGACTCTCAAAGACACGAGCCAACGGATACTCAAAGAGATCAAAGATACCAATCAGAGAATTATCAGAGACACGAGCCACAAAGTGATCGAAGAAGCGTATCAAGTGATCGAAAACACGAGTCACAGGATAGTCGATCGTCCAGAAGTCGAACCCGCGAGTCAAGTGATCGTCCAAGCAGCTACCGAGATGGCCTCACACCGAACATCAAAAATGTAAGATCGGAAGATAGTCGAAAAATGAGCGAGCGTGAAAGTATACGATCGTCGATGCGACCAGCGCGATCCATTTCAGCATCTGAACCCACTGCCAGTGGACATCATTTCAAGTCGGAGCCCAATGTCGTTGTGTACCAGAAGACTGTCAAGTCGGATCACCAAGTTCGACTTGATTCGGCGGCCAGCAGAAATACGGATGTGATGTTCGAGGATGTCTCTAAAATGGACCACAAGAATAATATGGCCTTGGCTGGCGGTCCGTCGTTTGCTTCGTTTGGCAAAGACAACCAAATGCTTCGGCCTGGAGAAAGTACTGACCAAAATGATTACGATAATGTGTCCATGCTGCAAGTTAGGACGGTCTACAGGTCGGAGACGGAAGAAAAATTGCTCGATTCGGACGGCAAGGAGATGGTTATCGATGTTCATGAGGTGATAACCGATGAGGTAAGAATAAGATCCCCAGAGCCAGAGCCAGAGCTAGAGCCAGAGCCAGAGAAGAAAAAGGTTTCCCCAAGGACCGACTCGAAGAACAAATATCCCTCAGGCGCCATTATCGAACATATGATCAAAAAGGGGTATGACTGCGTCCAGCCATGCGGCTGCAACTGTTGCACCCCCCGCTGCTATCCCTGCGACTACTGTTGTGGAGGCTTCTGCTACTCGAATTGCTGCGGCTACTGCACGAATCCCTGTTGTCCCTAAGACTCATTCATGAAAACCTCCCATAGCCCAAGCCATCCAGTACTTCAATAGCCCAAACCAACATATTAGTTCCATAATCTGTTAGCTTCCCCAATTAATAAAGCACCCAACAAACAACGAAATCAACAGAAATATTTGCTCCTTTGGGCTTGGGTTTATTCCTTTGCCAAGTGGAAATCCTGGTAAAATAATTTGCGGTCAATCTAGCCACAGGATCGTTAATGATGCAGACGATTAGCACAGTCCCTAGTCCTGGACCCAGCACTCTACCAAATGAGATTTGGCTCCGAACTGCAGCTTATGGTCTTTTGAAATGCAATAGATTGGCCACTTGAGTGCCTTAGGCCAGGGCAATAAAGATAATTAGCATTTCGAATAGAATTATAATATTCTGATGGCCGGAATATCTGAAGATACTTCGCTGAAGTGGTTGAAGGGCGGCCGGCTTTCGCTTCGATTTAACAGAGACATTATTCTCGTATCACATCTGCAAGCAGGTAAATATTCTGTCTCTTGACCATTTCCTAAGTTTGTCAGTTTGGAGGAAATTGAATATTTTATTTACGGATATTAAATGCCTTAGTTCTTTGGCATCTATGGCATATTTCGTTATGCCCCCCAGAGCTTCGGCGACGGCTCTGTCTGGCTTGAGAGTTTATCAACGAAATGTTTGCCATTTAATTTTTGTTGACCCTTCGATTGGCCGGTTTACGAATAATTTAGCCATTTGCGCCAAAGCAAACAAAACAAAATCCAGAGCCTGGATGTTCGCTCACCAACGGATGTTCACTTTAGGCCACTAAAAGTTTCTTTCTTTCCTTTTTTTACCTCAACCTCTACCACTGCTTGTGCCTTGGGGCGGCCGTCATTTTATTTCGTTTCATGTTTTATTCACCACTTCCGCCGGAAATAGACATACGAGAGTGTGTGTGTGTGTGATGCACAGACAGGACAAACGATGAAACCGAGAGAGAGAGGAGTCTGGATAGATGGACGACGGATGGACAGATGGACGGATGGATAGATGGTTGGCTGTTTGGCTGTTTGGCTGTTTGGCTGGGATAGATTTTTGGTAGAAGACCAGAGACCAACAAAGTAGAAACGCTTTTCGCAAACAAATCCCACATAAATGCTCAATTTATAACAGACCGGAAGTTAAACTTAATCAAGCGTACTTTCTGGCTTATTGTTTAGTTTTTCCCTCCTTTCCCGTACCCACACTCTTTCCGTATTTACTTAACATATTTTATTGCAATACTTTGCTCTCTCTCTGGGGTGACCGGGGGTGTCCGCACCGCTTTGCCGGTGGGATTACATGGGGATTTTGTGTGCCCAAATACTCTGGAATACTCGACTCGCATTTCCATTTCGGCATCAACTCGATTCACAGCAAATCCCTCGGTGCTTTTCCACTTGTTCTCGACCATTCTTCTGCATTTATTCATTCAGTTGCTTTATTGTTGTCCTTTCGTTGCGTTACGTTTCATTTCATATTTCGTTTGATAAATCTCCGGCATGAAACATGGATGGTTTTAGGATTTGTATCCTCTGAATTGTTAAAGAGTTTTCCCGGCATCCATACAGATGGAAATGCTTTCATTGAGGATTAAAAAAGGGGGGTTTTGGGGGGAGAACCATCTCCATTCTATTATCAGTGACATTTTGAGGCAACTAATATTAGTTCCTGCATTGACAAATATTTTATGAGCTGGCATTCCACTCAATTATCCCTATGAAATTTGCATCAGTTGTCAAGCAATTAAATTGATTTGAATTAAGTTTATAGACACGTCTGTCTGTGGGCAGGAATGCCGCATATTTGAGCTTAATGTGGCATGTGGCATGTGGAATGGGGCGTGTCTGGTGGCATGTCGCCTTCGGATCCCTATTGTTTGTTTATCCTTCAGATGAGCGCCAATCGCACATGCCACTCGCCAGACAAACAATCAAAGGAAGAGGGCGGGGCGGGGCGGGGCGGGGCGGGGCAGGGCAGGGCAGGGCAAGGCGTTGGATGCGTTTCGCATTTGCTAATGCACTCGATAATTGCATGATGTGCGCTGCATCAATGTCTGCTAAATTCCTGCGGGATGCCACCCGAGGAGGTCCCACGTGGAGTCGATTCCCTTCCATGTTGGCGCAATTAGGGCTCATTGTTGCTGTCAATATGAGAAATTAGATCTGTCAAGGTTTATGAAATACAAACAATGGATCTATGGGGGTTACCTAATTGCATTTCGGCCGAGGTTTACCTGCTCGCCGACTAGCCTTTGACTGTCGCGTCATTTGGAAAATAGGGCTCTGATTTAAGCGATATGTTTCGGCTAACATCTAGGAAAGTTTGATCAAAATTCAACAATGGAAACATGAGGCTCCCGATGAATCTGAGACTAGACCTTCCGCTGATGCGCCGGATATGTCCTCGGGTATACCAGGGCAGTCCGTCAGCGCCCCCTGGCCAGGCGAAGAGAGCGATCCGTGTGCTGGGGACGCAAACCCCGGCCAAGGCCCGCCAGACGTACGTAAATCCGGTGCCGGATCTGCAGAGGAGCAACGAGACGAGTCACCTCAGCATACAGGTGGACGTTGTGCACAGCGTGGCGACGCCGGGGGAGGTGTCGCTGCCGGCCCTGATCTACTTCTACGGCCCGTGGAGTCTGTTGGCCAGCAAGCTGAGCCTGCTGAAGCTGAAAATTCTGCGCGACTGGGCCTTCTCGGAGGCCAAGTTCGTGGAGAACTCCAGCCATGGGGCGCTCATCATCACCGACTTCATCCGGCGCAAGCGGGCGCGCAATGTCGAGAGATGCTCCACGCCCATGGGGTACAAGCAGATCAGCCACGACCTGATAGACGGCACCCACGACTGGCGGCTGCAGATGATGCGCTTCGAGCGCCGTCACATACATCGCGTCATTCCGCTGAAGGTGCAGCTGCTGCAGCACTACGGCCACAAGTTTGCCTTCATCGACGTGGTCTACGTGGCGCTGCGTCGCAGCAACGACTTCAGCTCGTCCAAGGATCTCGAGGAGGTGTACAGTCTGATGCGGCAGAATGTTAACAACTCGTCGCTGGTCGCGGCCCATCCGCTCATCTTTGCCGAAATCTTTGTGCGCTTCCGGCGGGACTACTCCGTCAAACCTACGCGAATGGGCAACGTGCGGGAGAACAGTCGCTGCATGGGCCAGTGGCTGATGTCCACCTACAAGATTCTGCAGTTCGACCTTATCGATCATCATCCCCAGTTTGATATTCCACTGACTGGTGGGCACACCGTCACTCCTCTGGTTACTCAATAAAACAGTTTGATTGGAGAATGGCTCCACTTGAAGGAGGACTGCCTTCCTGGAAGCTCTGCTGAAGACGGTGTCATAATCTGCCACGATAATGAGGCTTATCCTAAGCGGATGCACTCGAGAGTTCAAGGAGAAGTCCTGTCTGTTCTTTCCCTTTTCACCTTTGGCAGTCCCATGGGGAGCTCTACCTCTACCTCCTCTCCTCTTTGCTTCGCTTGCAACTCATGAATACCCAATGCGAGTGGCAGTCTGGGCGGCATGGAAAACTGCTGTGCACCCTGATAGCCCCTGGGGATATTGAAATATTTCCCACTCAAAATTTGTCATAATTTACCAAATTAATATTCGCCCGAAGATTCATGTCCCAACTAATGCCGCAATCACTATTTTTCAACTCGTTTCTGAACATTGCTTCCAAGTATTCCCATCCCGCATTCCCCCACGCTGTTCTGTTCCGCTGTTCCGCTTATCGGAACACGTTCTGGCGTGCACTGCAGCCTGTCAATAAGTAGAATTTAGTATGCGCGCGAGTCCAGGCCAGCAGAAGACTTGGACGTGGACTTTTGTGGGTGCCACTGCCACCGCCACTGCCACCGCCAATGCCACCGTCTTGCATTGAAATTTAAAGCGTGCAAGTTTATGCTTTTAATTTTCCGCTCAATAAAATCCTGTGGCTTTCGCCTGCACAAATTACACTGTTGGGAGCCATTGCCTTCCACCACTTACCCTCATTACGATGCAATAATGAATTTCAGCAACATTTGCTGCAAGGTTATTGTCCCTTAATCAAAAGGGGGGCCATGGAGACTGCTGGTTCCTCCAAGGACTTTGATAATCGTGAAATGAATCCCTCTTGGGGGAGCATATAATTTGCACTTTTTAATATAAATTACCCAGACTTTTACACATTTTTCACTCTCCTTGCCCCGTCTTCTGAGCTCCTCCCCCATCGATATTCAAGTCGAGACCAATCTAGTCCTTGGGACGGGCACAACAATAATGTTGTGTCAGTGCAAAACGTTTCCACACTCCGCTCTCGCTCTGAGTGATAGTTATTTTCGTTTGAAATGTAACAACAATTACTGCGGAGCGTGTTGGCTGCAAGACTTGAAATTATTTTCAAAATTGCCCTGTCACGTAAGCGGCGAAAACAAAGGCGGCAGCAAGCCACCTCCTAGTTAAAACTTTCCTGACACAAACAAAATCCAACAAGGATGTGCGAGCCGAGGCAACGAACCACGAACTTGGGACACACTTTCCGAAGAGTCGAGCGAATGGCCAGCTAGAGGAGATGCCCGTGGCAAGGACCTGCTGCAATGACAATTTTGTTTTCAACTCGAGATTCGGGACACTGACCGCCGCTGTAATGTGCAACAAAACAAATGACGACGCCATTGACAGGACACGGGCGGAGGGCCATGGGCGCCTGCCCCACATGACCAGAGCCAGAGCCACTCTCCAAAGGAAGAAGGATTCGCATGCCGATGACAATGACTTTTTAAATTGTTTCACAAAAGTGTCCGTTTTGGTCAGAAAGTTTCAGTTCGTAGCACCAGCTGCTCCTCCAAATAAATGAGGAAAGATTCTTTCTTCTTTCACAGAGAAAGTGCGATTCCACTTGGTTAACATCATCATTATCGTTATCATTATCATTATCAACAGCGACACGATTACACGGCGACGTTACGTGATAATGAGTATGAACAGGCGAAATCAGACTTTATGACTTCATTCGAGTCCCGCCCCGTCCCGTCCCATCCCTCTCCATTACCACTATCGCAGGCAAGCAAGCGAATGTTTGACTGTCTGGCTGCCTGGCACCCCCACGCGACACTTGTGCAGGTGTGGCAGCCACACCACAGACTCCGACTCGCGACTCCATCTCCAGCACAGCATTGACTGCTGGGAGGTTTCCCGCCCATCACCTGTGTCTGTGTCGTGTCCGCTAAAGTGCATTTGATGCTGCCATCAGGTACCAGGTTCCAGGTACCAGGTTCCAGGTACCAGGTTCCAGGTCCAGGCTTCGACATCACTGCAGACACAATTAAATAGACATTCGCTGGCTTTGATAGCGCCATTTGGCTGGGTTGGCACCCAAATGGATAGCTCCCCAGCGAGCAATTTGTGGAGCCCTAGAGGAGGTTGACTCTAGCACTCATACTCATAGTGGATCCAGACCGTATCCCTATCCCTGGCATACACTCGTGTGTATGCATATCTTATCTGTAAGGCAAACACATTTTTCATGCTTCTTGTTTGTTGAAATTTTAGCTGGAAACTAATTTCCCAAGTCGTCATGCAACTCGACTCAATTTGAATTGATAAAGTGCATTTGAATGCCAGAAGTAAACAATTTGGGATGCAAATTGGGGGAAGTAGCATGCGAGTGGGAGATAGCGAGAGAGCGAGGGTTGCTCCAGCCATAGAGGGGCATCTCAATCGGATATGCGAGACACAACTGATGTTTCACGGATTTATTTGAGTTTCAGTGACAATTCTTAAAAGAAAAGTTACCTGCCACCTACCCCTCTGATGAGAACTTTATAATTACACCCCGCTGACAGCATCCTATCCTCCGTATGCAAGGGAGCAGCATCCGTAAGGGAGTCCTGCCACGCACCCACTCACCCACTCACCCATCAATGCGTATGCATAAAACTTTTGCCGCACTTCCTTCTGGGATAAGTATGGAAAATATTTAAAAGAAAAGTTTCGACTTGGAAAAACACTCGAACAGCTGACGACAAACGAAGGGAGGAGCAGGAGGAGGAGGAGGAGAAGGAGAAGGAGCGGAAGGGAGCTGGCGCCAGACTCTGGAGGAAATAATTTTCAATTTTCTCGTTAAAAACATTGCAAACATTTCAGTTCTCTCCTTTCTTTTCTTCTTTTTTTTTATTAGAAGAAGTGCGAGCGCTTTTCAAAAACTGCAACGTTTTGAAACATTTTTTAATGAGCACTTCAGCGGCATGTGGACGGAGAAGAAAATTATTTTACTTTTTCCACTCGCACTGGGGCCGATGAAAAATTACTTTCATTTTAATTAGGAACTGCCTCAAAGAGCAAAGTGCAAAAAGACGAAAAATTAAATTAAAAACACTTTCGTGCATTTAAGCAAATAAAGAGAGCGAACACGGACACACACACACACACACACACACCTTCGCACAGAGGAAAAGCGCGGATGCATGCGGCAGGCATGTGTGTGTGTGTGGGTGGGATTTTCCCTGTGTGCTGCTTGTTTTTTTTTTGTATGTGTGTTTTCCCCGTGTACGTGCCGAGCGGAGTTTTATTTTTTAATTAAGCTGTTTACATTTAGTCGTAATGTCCTTGCCGCGTCCCTTTATACGTACGGGTATGGGTCGTGGGAGCATAGGTGCCAAGAGTAGTTTGTTCTCCCTCTGTGTTCTGTGCTCTGTGCTCTGTTCTTCCAGCGACTAAGAAAAACAGCAGCCGCACCTTTGTGGGTCAAGTGAGCAGCCGGGCTCTTGCGGCTGTCGGCGCCACAATTAAAAATGTGCAAACTTGCATTATTAAAAAGAATTTCGCGACACTTCTTGGCCAAGCGAAACTGACCCGGCCCAAAAGCGGAGACACATAAAATTAAACCCGAAGGACAGCGATGAAATCTAGCCTTTGGTTTGCACCAAAAAAATAATAAAAATGGCAATTAATGGCTCACATTTTCGGAATCCACAAAGTAAATTGGAAACCATTCGACGGCCATTGGCAACCACAGCCATGCGATTTTAATACATTTAAAAACAATTTGATTAATGGGTGGACATGAAACCAAACCAAGCGAAACGAAATGAAAATCGACCTAATTTGAGCGCTAAATGTTTCGCATCCCTTGGAAAAAATATAGATTAAAAAAAGAATTAATTAAAGGAGGGAAAAGTCAATTAATTGCAACGTTTTTGGTTCATTAATGCAATTCGCATATTTTCAGGGATGTGGCCTATGGGGCACACACAAACACACACACACACATTGAATTCAATTAATTAAAATGTTTTTCTGCGAGGCACGGTACCCGTAATTGGCTTCAGGTGCAACAGTGGCTGGAACGAATGAATTTCCAACTTCCGCCACAGCCAAAACATGTGCCTCGCGGGCATCGATCAAGGGTCGCTACGGAAATCCTCATTGAAGGCCCATTGCATAGCCCCAATGCCTCAAAGTGAAAGTGTTCTAGCTGTAACAGATAAATGATTTCAATTAAAAACCTTTTTAATGCACGGAATAGACCACCGACCACTAGACCATTGCCAGTGCATGTAGAACTGTACTCGCCTTGCCTCAAGCCTCTGGTGCCTCCTACTTATCCTGATGAATGCTCTCTATTGAAATGTGGCAAGCGACGATCTGTAATTGAGGCAGCTAGAAGCTCCTGATTAGTGCCGCATGGCTCGCATTGGTGCGCGCTCCTCATCAGCAATGGACAAAGGGCCTGGCCATGTGGCCGAAACAAATTCCCGCGCTTTGTGCAGGAAATTGGCAAAAAGCCTTGGCCAACCAGTGCGTAGGCAAAGCGGCAACAAAATGCCGCCTGCGGCCACGCATCGCTTGCAACGGCAGGAGCAGGAGCAGGAGCAGAAGCAGCCGGGTTGGGGGCAGACACATTAGCAGTTCCTCTGGTCATTACGACTTTTGTGCTATTTGCCATGGCACACATCCCTCTCTTGTTCAGGCGCGTGCCTGGTGCGTCTCTTGTCGTGTTTGGCCAACAATCAAAGCACATTTTCCATTGTTTGCCGTCGAATGGCAATGCGGCATCACGTTCCGCTCCGCTCTGCTCCGTTCCGTTTCAGCTACTAATCCTACCAACTTTTTCTTGCCTTCTTGCAGAACATGTCGACAAAGGACAAAGGAAAGGCAGACCAGATACTGGGTAATTCCATGGTCAAGGGAGTGCATCGAGTACAAGGACATTAAGCAGGCCAGGTGCCCAGTTCTCTGAAGCCAATAGATCGACGAGGAACTCTCCACTCGGAAACGAGGTGTCAAAAGCATTACGACCATTTCCTTGTGGTAGATCAATCATCAAAATTTACGAGAACCGGTGGTCCCAAAGTGTGTTGGCCATAAAATGGTCCCGGGAGGCGGGGAAACTAATTAGACGGATATCAAATACGGATTAATGTCTTTCCAAGTGCCATAAAATCGAAGGCGCAACAATTAGCCGAGGCGGGCATAGGATATGTGCCAGCGGCAGTGGAATGCGGGCGAATATGTTGTGTCAACCATTAAAACCGAATCGGAGTCTGGTATCTGGGGGTCCTTCACTGCGGGAGAGTCGTTGCAATGCAAAGTAAAGTCGTTAAAACCTACAAAAGTTGTCTGCTGATGGAAAAGTTTTCCCTCGAAGCTGAAGGACGGATAACTTTGTTTTATGACTGTACATTGGGCGTAGAATTACTTTCCATTTAAAAAATTTTAATCTAGCCCATAAATAAGCAGCCATTTCATTAGATCCGCATCCTCATGTGTTGCCAAGACACCCGTCTCCGTGACGGACAAAGTTTTTAATCTAATGCATCATCATCGTAAAAATCGTAGATTCTGTTGTTAGTTGTTGGCTGTGAAAATAGTTTCCCCTGCTGGTGTTTGACTTTGATTCTCGAGGATTGCCGCCACGGACTGGCTGCCGGACTTTGATTCTCGAGGATTGCCGCCACGGACTGGCTGTCTCGAGGATTTCCGCCGCGGACTGGCTGTCCGACTTTGATTCTCGAGGATTGCCGCCGCGGACTGGCTGTCCGACCGACACAACTTGACCCCATAAGCAACTGGGGCGCAAAAGTTTTTAAGTTTTCGTTCTGCAGCCCAAACTTTGAACTTTGCTGGGGTCCAGGTTCAGGTTCAGGCCCTGGTCCAGAGCTAATCCGTTTTGCGGGCCTTTTTCAATTAAAATTAATTAAACGCAGAGCGCGCGCGCGGTCACAAATGTCAAAACAGTTTTCGCGGAGACACGGGCACCGTCAATTAGGTGCCCTGTCAAATTCCGCGTACGGCTTTGAGAGGTCTGGGACAGGTCCGCGACAGATGATGAACAACTCGATGGGAGGACGTGGTGCATGACAAAAGTTTTCCCCTCAATGCTGGAGGGGGGAGCTGGCTCCTTGGGCCGCCTTAAGCAGAGCTTAAAAGTTGTCCTCGCAACAAAACAAAACCTGAGAGCAGGCAGTAAGCCGTAAAACAACGGATTTGAAGGATTTTAAAACAATAATACCAAGCGGCGGCAGTGGAATAAAATGTATGCCGTAAAAGGGCTTGTTCTCTTTTATTTTCGTAATGCAAAAAGCTTACGAAAATCTGTAAGATTCGGAAACATTCTCAGATGTATTCTGCAGCATGCTTACAAAATTGTTTAGTTTTTATTTCAGAGCTGCCACTTTAAGCACCCTTTGCACGACGAACCCCCCCCCACTAATTATGACTCGAAATTAAATTTAATCCTAATCTGCTCCCCCGCATCGCGGGCACAATTTCCACTCAACAAACTCAAGTTTGTTGCTCCTGCGCGCCCTTGACTGGGCGTCATCTTAGTCATTAAAACAGGTTCGCGCTAAACTCTCAAGTAAATTTCCCCGGCACTCCACTGGCGGACAGCTAGCTGCTTTAGTTGCCCTCTAATAAACTGGCAACGGGCATTTTTAACAAGTTGTTGCCAGAGTGCACAGCTCTGAAGCTGGGCTGTAATTAACGTGGGACAGATGATGGCAGAGAGGAGCCGGTGCCGGTTTCGGTGCCGGTGCTGGTGCTGTTGCCATCCATCCCCCTTGCCATAGAACAGATTTTGCATATCAGATTGCTGCTGCCGGCTCCAGTTTGGACCCTGCCTTGTGATTTAATAATCAGCGCAGGCAGCACAAACTATCCAGAACCAACAAACAGAAGGGCAGATTCGGTGGGAGCTCCGAAATGGGGAGCACTCTTTCAGTGGAGATTATTCCTCTGCTAGCAATGGGACATGCATGTGCATTCATGAAGGTCTCTAGCCTCCGCTGGTAGATCTTGTCGTCTGTTGTTGTAGCTTCCCTCGAAAGGGTATCCCTTATCCCCTATCAAATGAACGCCTCCTCCTCCTGCCATTTAAAAGGGCAGAGAATAGAAAACTGCAGGCGCGAATGGAGCCACGTGCAAAAATGAATTGTGCGAGACGATGCTGCGCTGCGGTGGCAACTCCGAGGCCGAGGCCGGGGCCACTTGCAGCTGGCAATTTGCATAAATTTAGACCAGTGACACATGGCAGTGGAACAGAGATAGAGAGAGTGGCGCAGAGCGAGAAAGAAAGCATTGGAAATACTTTGCAAAGGTATCCATCCAGACCCCACACCCGATCTGGGGGACTCAAACAGTTTAGCAAACATTTCCAATTGGCGTTTAATTAGCGGCTAATCCGCTTGCCACAGCCTGGGCACTGGGCAGTAGGCAGTAGGTAGTAGGTGTGGGGGCGTGGCGTGGCGTGGCGTGGCGTGGCATGGCTCTGGGCCAAGCTGCTTTCTCTTTTTTTCCTCAGTCCGCTTTTGGGTTGATTTGCGAGTCTCCACAGGTGCCAATGCCGTTCCTGATGTGGATGCTGGGCGGAGATGGAGCTCTGGACGGGTAAAAGTCCAATTAAAATGTCGTGTGTCTCTGTGGTGGCGCCACGCTGCAGTTGGACTCCCACGCGGAGTCCAATGCCAATGCCTCTGCTCCCTGTGTGAAATGGTAATGTGATTGGCCTTGCCACTGCTGATTGCTCATTAGAGCGGAACATCCAACGGAATCGGAATAGATGAGGACTTGAACTACTCGCACAAACGGATACGGATGTCGATGGGATTGGATTGCTGTGGAGGGGGGAAATACTCTACTCTATAAACCTTTGAATCTCCCATATCCTTGATATTTCAATCTTCGAAAATCATTCCCATGACACATATTTTCCCCATATTTATAAGTTTAATCAAATTTTCGTTTACATTCCACATCCATGGCACTGGAGGGCATATGCGGCGTCGATCGATGGCCCTTCATGAGGCGCTTCGACCACTTGCAGACCGAGTGGCAGAAGGAGCAGGTGCGGGAAGCCACCAGCAACTTTGAGAATCCCTACGCCCTGATGGCGCCACCCTTCGAAGATGTAAGAGCGCGAGGCAACCAATCCAGAAGAGAAGTCTAATCCATTCCCTGTCCCTCTAGCCGGTGGAGAATTTACCCAAAATTCTGGCCCACTGTGGGGTTAAGATGGACTTTGCCCACGGCACAACGACCCTGGGATTCAGGTACCAGGGCGGAGTGGTGCTCTGCGCGGACTCGAGGGCCACTTCGGGACAGTACATCGGATCGCAGACGATGAAGAAGATCGTCGAGCTGAACGACTACATGCTGGGGACCCTGGCCGGCGGAGCGGCCGACTGTGTCTACTGGGACCGAGTGCTGGCCCGGGACAGTAGGCTGCACGAGCTGCGCTTCAAGCGGCGCCTCTCCGTGGACGCGGCGGCGCGGATGATCGTCAACATCTCCGCCGAATACAAGGGCATGGGCCTGGTCATGGGCATGATGCTGGCCGGCTACGACGACGAGGGCCCCAAGCTCATCTACGTGGACTCGGAGGGGATGCGCTGCCACGGCAATGTCTTTGCGGTGGGCAGCGGCTCGCCCTACGCCCTGGGCGTCCTGGACACGGGGCACCGCTTCACAATGACCGACCAGGAGGCCTTCGATCTGGCCAGGCGTGCCATCTACCATGCCACCAGCAAGGACGCCTACTCGGGCGGAATTGTCCGGCTGTACCACATCAACGAGAAGGGCTGGCGCAACGTGTCCAATACGGACTGCTCGGAGCTCTACAATGTCTACTGCAAGGATGATCACTCGTGCGATGATGCCGGACTGGGTGATGCGGGCTGCTGTATCCACGAAGTTCCCTGCGCGAGTGGCTGCCAGCAAAAGAAGGAGGTGACGGAGAACGAGGTCTCGGTGCAGGTGGCAGCCGTCACCCAAGAGGGGAACTAAACCCATATTTTCCTGTGTACGAGGGCCTTTGTGTATTCCTGATTCTAGATACTTGATTAGATTACCCCATACATATGTATAGATGGTATTGTTTTTGGTGGTTCTGCGGATGTTGTCTGTTCTCCGAATCCAGTTTCTGTTCCGACATCAAATGCATGAAGTCATTTCAAAGTTGCTCCTTTAGGCAGGATGTTGGCCCCCCTCTCCGCCTTTGCTCCTTCGCACGAGCAACTTTCGCTCGCTAAAGCAACTTTTTCTATAAATCAAAATAATAACTTCTAAGCTCCGAATGACTTCCCCTAAATGGGCGTTCCACACACACACACACACCCATAGAAACACACAGATACAGTGCTAGAGCGAGAGAGAGAGAGAGAGTGAACGAAATGTTGCACTCTGTGTCTTTCGGTTGTCATCAACAAATGTTGCAGATGCTAAAAGCAGAAGGACTCTGGTGTGCCCAACCGGAAGGGGCGCCACCGCAGACATTAGCAAGCGTATGGGTGGTAAGGGGTAGGGGGTTCCCCTGGACGGAAGCATGCGATAAATTTAATAAATTACAAACCAAATCCGCAAATTTGTTGAATTCCAAAAAATATAAACCAAAAAGGCGCCAAATTACTCTCAAAGAGGGAGAGGAGAGAGAAGAGCGAGCGAGAGGGACGGATAGTGGGGTGGCGAAATGGTGGCCACATTTGCACGGCGCTCGGCGAACATGTGAGCGTCACCAAATGCTGCAGCACGTGTTTGGAGCAGCAGAAGGAGCCGTGGTGGCCACATGAAAGAGGAGGACCAGTAGCTGAAGAGCCACCAAGGGAAGGACGAGCACGAGGATAAGAAGGAGGCGGAGGAGCAGTCGGCCAGGCCAGAAGGCGGTTGTGGGAAAAAGTTTTACTGTAAATTGCTTTTAATCTAATGAACGTCGCCAGCAGCAGCAGTATGGCGGGGACAGGCAGGAATAGTCAGGATAGTGAGGATAGTGGGGGCAAGGTGACCCCAAAGGCACCGAGACTCATTTTTCCTCTGTGGTGTCATTAGAAAATTACTTTAAGCCAAAGTCGTGCGGCGACCCATGCAGAGAACTGTGCGAATGCTCTTTGAATTTATAGAGCATTCAACATGGGGATTGGTGGATGGTGGAACCATCGATTACAACGGGATTACTTTGGGATCTATCTATGAGCACGTGTTGATAACTTCCGTTTCTATACCATTCTACACTACTATTTCTCTCTCTCTTCTCTCTCTTAGAGTTGTAATAAATAATATTGTACACACAATGCTAAAATTCGTATTTTCCAGGGTTGTTGGCATATTAATTGCCGCTATTACTTTCCACTAAATTAGCTATTAAAACAGAAATTATATGCCCATCCATCGTTCCAACCATCGATCTGTGGTACTCGCTACTCCATCTTCTAAAATGTACCTTCCACCTAACCGGCTCGCCAGCGATAACAAAACAGCAAAAAACTATAATTTAAATTAATTTGCAAAACAACAAGTGCAATTACAACAGCAACAACAAATTACAGCACCTGCCCTGCTGGTTCACAGAGAGAGAAAAGTGTCACGATCACAGGCAACAAATTCAATGCAAAAATTACATTGAAAATTGGAACATAATGAGCTCATGGGCCCAAAGCGACACCTCACATTCCGAGAAGTAACTTTATGGAGGTTTTTCTTTCAGTGTACCCCAGCGATTGTTGGCGCTGATTCTACGTGTGTTTCTGTTGCCATTCCACTTTTGTCAACGAGCTCAAATTCAATGAAATTTCACACTTTGTCGTTAAAAGCGCGCCGCCAACCAAAGGTAGGCCCAAAGAGTCACGGGGGGGTGTAGGGGGCATGGGGCAGGGCCGTTAGCTGTCGGGGCATAAGGATGGAAATATGCAAATGGATTTTGCCAAGCGAATGGAACGCCGGTGACGGAGGGATCCCAGAGAGGTGCAACGGCCGTCAGAGTCTGCCAGAGTGTTTGACAAGCAAGCGTGACTGTTGCGGCGGGAGCGTCGAGGAGATGCAACTGCTGTTGTTGCATGTACAATGATGATGATGATGATGTTGCTGCTGCTGCTGCTGGCACGGCACGGCGGCAACACTTGGCCAAGGCATCGCTCATGACAGAAGAAGCGGCTGAGGCTGAGGCTGGGGCAGGGATGCCCAGGGACACACTTGGCCACGGCACCGCCCATAGAGAGGCATGCTTATGAGACAACGGATGTGGCAGCAGCGTTGCCGGCTCTGGCATTTTCATTAACACAGAGTCGCGGCAATGTGGCAGAAGAAAGATGACAACGGCAACAACGGCAAGAACAGCAGCAGAGGCAGCATCAGAAACAAATTCAAATGCTGTGCCAGCATCAGCAGCAGCCTTATTAGGAGCAACATGCAACAGCAACAGCAACGTGCTACGGGTAACATCTTTTCCGCCATGCGGCTGCCAGAGGAGTTCCAGCGTCAACTGCACTTCCAATTTATCAGCTCTGGGCCTTAACCACTCCCAGCAACATGGGCAACATGGGCAACAGCCAAGCACAGATTGCATTGCCATTTATTGCCATCTTTAGTCGCAAATTTACTGAACTTCATGGAAACTTGTTTGCCGTCGAGGAACCAACAAAAAGCAATTCTGGAAATAGGTTATCAAACGCTGGTCAATCGTTGAACCGTCGATGACAGCAGGATCCGGGACTTGGAGGATGGGAAAGCCGTGGGTTTCATATGGGAATCGATTAAATATAAGTGCATTATCAAATGCTTCAGAAGCCGAGCTTAAAGTTCAAAACTGTACATCGAAATACATATATAGAATTTAGTAGAACCTATTCCATAGTATTCAACAGAAGGGTGAGGATTCCGTAGCACTGGTTGAGTATCTAAGAGGAGAGATATGCAGATAGATTTATTACGCGGACTTCCAGTTCTTCAACCAAACTCACGGCCATGTAGTTTATCATATTGAAGGCAGGAAAGGGATTGGCTCTCATTATCAGCGGATTTTGGGATCGCATAATTACAACGCGTAGATCCTTATGGACTGCCTTCGAAGCAATATTCGGATCGTAAGCCTCGTAGGCAGCATCGGCCACTTCCAGCGACTCCTGCGACATTACATCCCCGAATTTCGTCCACATCGACAAATGACCCAAGGCCAAGATCATTAGAACTATAAACTGGCCTGCCACCTTGGGGTCGTGCCTGGCCATCATTGCCTCAAAGACCGACAGGGAGACCAGCAAGAAGTTGACGATCATTTGCATGATTAATGGGCCGTGGAATACCTCATTGCACCGATCCACCAGACTGAAAAAGGGATACTTTAGTGGACTTATAACCCAGGTGTTGCTCAGATTCAAACTTGATTATCTTCTGATGATATTTGACCAGACGACTGATCTCCCATCGCAGCAGATCCTCGTCTCCATCGCAGAACTGGTGGAGCTGCCGAAGTTCAACGCACAGGACACTCAACGCAGTCGTCAGCTGGGAATAAATGGCCACTGACATGCCTTCGATGGAGATGAGCCACATGAGAAAGTAGGCAGAGTCGAAAGTTTGCGACAAGTAGATGAGAATGTGCGTGAACGGATGCTTCGAAGGATCGTGCCAGTGAAACGGAAAGGCTGCATGGAACGGTAGCGACAGTTCTGTCCAGAGGGGCGTGGTAACCAATAGCAGGACGAAGACTACCATGAAAGCCAGCCAAACAATTTGCATTCCGATGACAATCAGATAATGCAAGCGTTTTGCCGATCGCACTCCTGCAGCAGCCGGGCCCGCTCTCTCCCAACGGTAGCAATCCTCGAGGCCGTCGATTACCTCGTCCACGTTATCGGCATACAGCAGGAAATATATCAGCTTGAAATATATGAAAAACGACTGAAAATAAAGAATTTGGAGAAGTTATGTTTTGTAAACAGAAAAGACTCAGTGCGAACCGCTATTATGAAGGCGAGATCCCGACCCCATTCCACAATGTTGTCCAGGGATTCGAAAATGGCATAAGTCACTGAGCCGAAAAATATCGTCGCCTTAATCATAACGAACAGATGCCAGTTCCTTCGACCGGGTCGGCTGCTTTCCTCCGAGTTCGGGTAATATCCAATAGCTCTACAAAGAGATTATCAGACCCACATCATCATAATGACATTTTATACAGACTTTAGCTGATCTCGGTTTAGGTATGGCACTGTGTGCTCGGGACACTCATCCGGCCTCCGATAAACCATCCTGATCGCGATATACGGCTTCAAGAAACTCTTTCCTTTATCGCTCAGACTGAATCCGACCCGTTCGACCATCTTCAAGTCCGTATAACCGTACAGTACTAGTTGTTCCCAATGAATGCGACTTTGAAGGCGTACAGATACGAGTACGTTTGATAATTGGCTATGGTCAATGGCAGGGGCCTGGCGAGAATTTCACAGCTGCTTCTTAGGGCGGTGGTCCGACCAGTCTGGAGAAATTAACTTCCAAAGACATTTGCAATTATTGGCGAAAAGGAATGCCCTGGCAAGCAAGAGACTAAAGATGTTTTAATGCCCGATACCCAAAGAGTATAGGGGTATATTCGGTTTTTGGCTGGAAGTGGATGCGTGTAACGACCAGAAGGAATCGTTTCCGACCCCGTAAAGTATATATATTTTTGATCAGCGTTAATAGCCGAGTCGATATAGCCATATCTGTCTGTCCGTCCGTCCTATAAGAGCTGGAGCAACCAAATTTGGAATCCAGAATCCCGTCATATCTCATTAAATCATTTTTTTCAAAATTTTGCCACGCCCCCACGAAAATCTAAGGCATGTATAATTTTGAAAATACGAAAAACGGAGAATCATAAATAATGACCAGATCTACCAGGCTGCTAAATCTGAATCAGATCGGATCATTATAGCCAGAAAGAACAAATGAATTTTCAATGGCTTACTCATTCTCTCTCTAACACTCTTCCAACTGCAGTGTGAGCCCCCTGGCGAAGTGAAGCGAGATAAACGGCTGGTGTCTGCGCTTTAATCGTGAATGGTAAGTGCCTTGTGAAATTCGCCACTAATATGGCTGATACAATATGGAATTTAACCCAAGTATGTGAATTCAAGGGTATATGCCCTACATCACGGTAAAGTTAGCTTCCTTCCGGGTTATATTATTCAATATTTAATTTATAAATTACTTTACTTCTAAGTGTACAAGTGTGAAAGAACAATGTGTGTGATATGTGTGTCCATTTAACTCTACGATTGGAACAACCAGCCCCGCGATTATTAGGCTCGGCGGCAGTGCCATATGTACAATTTTCTTCATTGTCTTGGGCCGTTCTAGTTGGAATTGCTAAGGAAAATTTCCACACCTTCGGGAGGTGTTTTCAAGGGCGTACCCAGGACTTCTCAATTGGGGGTTTTGTTCGTTTCTCTTAAACTGGGCTGTCACCAGTTCGATACAGAAAAAACATACCAAAAACATACATATATCTTTAGCTATCACTGATTCATGATCAGTCGTTGTTTATAGCCAAGTCTTCACTCTTCTTAACCTATTAAATAAGCGTCCCACAGTAGCATTTGTCCTCCAAGTAGGGATTTGACTTTGCAACCACAATCCGAACACTCGAACTATCGACTCGAGAGGCCATGTGCTCTGCAGAGACTTCCTCATATCTAAACGGATTCTTTCGTATCGTTTCTTTTTTTGGAGATAATTCTTAGCAGTCCATCGGGACTCTCAGTCGGCAGTCCAACTTGGAAAGCCCATTGGTACACCCATATTTTCAAGTGGTCTTTATGCCAACGGTAGAACAGCCATAAAATGCAGCCGCGATCGATTTAGTTGATATCGATATACTATCGACCAAAAGAAGAGCAAAGCTCATCAGCGCGGGGTATGTTTAATGTGGGAATCGGTGATACACATGCGAGCATAAGTGAAATATAAGCTTGTTCAGAAGTGCAAGATTATTCTAGTCCAAAGTATTCAGCAGAAGCGTGAGGATTCCGTAGCACTGGTTGAGTATCTGGAAGAATAGTTATGAGGGTGCAACCAGAGCTACCATTCAAGTGTTCTTCCATTAAACTCACGGCCTTGTAGTTAGTCATATTAAAAGTGGGAAAGGGAGTAGCTCTCATGATCAATGGTTCCTGGGCACGCATAATTATAAAGCGAATATTCCAATAGATTTTCTTGGACCCAACACTTGAGTCGTATGCCTCGTATGCAGCCTCGGCCACTTCCAGCGACTCCTGCGACATCATGTCCCCGAATTTCGTCCACATCGACAGGTGACCCAAGGCCAAGATCATTAGAAGTATGAACTGGCCTGCCACCTTGGGGTCGTGCCTGGCCATCATTGCCTCGAAGACCGACAGGGAGACCAGCAAGAAGTTGACGATCATTTGCATGATTAAAGGACCGTGGAAAACCTCATTGCATCGATCCACAAGTCTGAAAAAGGGATACTTTAGTGGACGTACAGGTGTTGCACAGATCCTACTTGATTATCTTCTGATGATATTTGACCAGACGATGGATTTCCCATCGCAGCAGATCCTCGTCTCCATCGCAGAACTGGTGGAGGTGCCGAAGCTCAACGCACAGGACACTCAACGCAGTCGTCAGCTGGGAGTAAATGGACACGGACATGCACTCGGTAACGGTTAGCCACGTGAGGTAGTACAGAATGTCGAAAGATTGTGATAAGTAGATGAGAATGTGTATTCTCGGATGCCTCAAAGAATCGTGCAAGTGAAACGGATAGGCTGCATGGAGCGGCAACTCCTGTTGTGTCCAAAATGGCGTCGAAATTAATAGCACTATAAAAATGATCATGGAAACCACCCAAATTATTTGCATTCCAATGACAATCAGATAATGCAAACGTTTTGCCGATCGCACTCCTGCAGCAGCCGGGCCCGCTCTCTCCCAACGGTAGCAATCCTCGAGGCCGTTGATTACCTCGTCCACGTTATCGGCATACAGCAGGAAATATATCAGCTTGAAATATATGAAAAATGACTGAAAATAAAGAATTTTGAGAAGTTATGTTTGTAAACAGAAAAGACTCAGTGCGAACCGCTATTATGAAGGCGAGATCCCGTCCCAATTCCACAATGTCGTCCAGGGATTCTGAAGCGGCGTATAATATTGAGCTGTAAAATATAGTACCCTTGACCAAAAGAAACAAATGGAAGGACCTCTGGCCAGACACGCTGTTTTGCGTAGAGTTCGGGTAATATCCCGTGCTTCTGTAATCCGAATCTGGTTAGCATTATGTACAAGATACCGATTTTATACGGACATAAGCTGTTCTCGGTTTAGGTATGGCACTGTGTGCTCCGGACACTTCCCCGGGGTCCTATAAACCCTCCTGAACGGGGCATACGGCTTCATGAATCTCTTCCATTTCTTGCTCAGACGAAGTCCGACCCGTTCTGCAGATGGTTCGACCATCTTCCAGTCCGTACAAAGCGTACCGTACTGGCTGTGCGGAATGAATGAGCCACGAAAGGGGCTTCTTCGAGGACGTCAAGGTACGCCCGCTAGTGGGCCATTAAAAATGTTCCCTCTCGCAATTGATTGCCGAGAATTTCACAGCTGCTTGTTAGGGTCTCCAGGGAAAAAGACCTCCGAATGGTCTTTAAAAATACAATTATTGGCACACTTGCACGTGATCCTCTCCACTTAATGATTGGAATAATGAGTCAAGTGATTATCGAGCTCGGAACATTGAAAGGCACACAGACTCGTACACACACACTTCTCTTTGAATGTCTGTGTCTCTGCCTTTGGTAAGGGATATGAAACCAACCCGATTTGGTGGGATTGTTAATTTAATAATTTTTGTTCGGTATATTTTTCTACAATTTTGGCTTTGAAAACTCGGGAAAAGTCAAAATAAATTCCTTAGGACCAGATGTATTGTATCTTAAGATATGAAAAAAAGAGGCACTACCTCTGAGAAAAAAAGGAAAAAATTATCAAACATTTTGAAGGCCCCAAATCGATCATAAAAAGTCAAGTGGGTTCACAGTAGGTACATATGTGGTGTTGAATAGTGTTATGAGTGAACTATTAAATGGTTACCAAATTTGCATCTAAATGCATACGATGTCAAGATGTATACCCAAGATCAGCTCAAGCCCCACAAGTGATGTACATCGCTGCCCTAGCCTCGGCTCACAACGTTCCCTTCCCGCTCGAATGGAATGAGTTTTACATAACGGTCTAAATTTCGTCGAAAGATGATTTCTGTTTAATTATGGGTGATGGCACTGACTGTAAAATTTCTGTTTCGCATTTTTCCTACGCTCTGGATATCTGGGAAAACTAGAATTTCTGAAGAAAATTCATCGGGAAATTATATAATCCTTTGGTGAAAAATCCAATTAATAAAGAAGTGCCTTGGGTGCATTCACTACCAAGGGGCGAACCACACCCTGAGCACTGAACCACAGCGAATAAGCATTTGTTCGACTGAAAGTCAGTGTGCAATATGTACATACATAGGATTTACTTTAGGATTGGAGCAACAAGAATAGCGATTATTATGCTCGGCGGCAGTACCATATTGGGACGTTTCGATACACTATCGACCAAAATAAGAGCAAAGATTACCAGGGAGGGGTGTGTTTAATGTGGGAATCGGTGATACACATGCGAGCATAAGTGAATTATAAGCTGGTTCAGAAGGGCAAGATTATTCTAGTCCAAAGTATTCAGCAGAAGCGTGAGGATTCCATAGCACTGGTTGAGTATCTGGAAGAATAGTTATGATGCACTCAGTGCTACCATTCAAGTGTTCTTCCATTAAACTCACGGCCTTGTAGTTAATCATATTAAAAGTGGGAAAGGGAGTAGCTCTCATGATCAATGGCTCCTGGGCACGCATAATTATAAAGCGAATATTCCAATCGATTTTCTTGGACCCAACACTTGGGTCGTAGGCCTCGTATGCAGCTTCGGCCACTTCCAGCGACTCCTGCGACATCATGTCCCCGAATTTCGTCCACATCGACAGGTGACCCAAGGCCAAGATCATTAGAAGTATGAACTGGCCTGCCACCTTGGGGTCGTGCCTGGCCATCATTGCCTCGAAGACCGACAGGGAGACCAGCAAGAAGTTGACGATCATTTGCATGATTAAAGGACCGTGGAATACCTCATTGCTTCGATCCACCAGACTGAAATAGGGACATCTATAGTAGACGTCAATTGTATCACTTATTCGTACCTGATAATCTTCTGATGATATTTGACTAGACGATTGATCTCCCATCGCAGCAGATCCTCGTCTCCATCGCAGAGCTGGTGAAGATGCCGAAGCTCAACGCACAGGACAGTCAATCCAGTCGTTAGCTGCGAATAAATAGTGATCGATAGCCCTTCGGTAGAGACGAGCCCCGTTAGGAAGTACAGAATGCTCCAAGAATGTGATATGTATATGAGGATGTGTGTCACGGGGTGCTTTGATGAATCGTGTAAGTGGAAAGGGTAGGAAACATGCAACGGAAGGTCCTGCTGTGTCCAGAGGGGCGTGGTAACCAATAGCAGGACGAACACGACCATGGAAAACGCCCAAATTATTTGCATCCCGATGACAATCAGATAATGCAAGCGTTTTGCCGATCGCACTCCTGCAGCAGCCGGGCCCGCTCTCTCCCAACGGTAGCACTCCTCGAGGCCATCGATTACCTCGTCCACGTTATCGGCATACAGCAGGAAATATATAAACTTGAAATAGATAAAAAACGACTGAAAATAAAGAACTTTGAGAAGCTATGTTTGTAAACAGAAAAGACTCAGTGCGAACCGCTATTATGAAGGCGAGATCCCGACCCCATTCCACAAGGTCGTCCAGGGAGTCGAATATTCCATAGCATTGGGAGCAGAAAAACATCGTTATCTGAGAGAAAATAAACAGAAACCAGGTCCTGCGGCCGGGAATCCGTCTTTCCTCCGAGTTCGGGTAGTATCCCATGGCTCTAAAAAGCGAATCTGGTTATCATTATGTACAAAATACCGTCTTAATATCGACTTTAGCTGTGCTCGGCACTGGTGTGGCACTGTGTGCTCGGGACTCTCATCCGGACTCCTATAAACCGTCACGAATGTCATGTAAAGCTTCATGAAGCTCTTCCATTTCTCGCCCAGGCCAAGTCCGACCCGTTCTCTAGGCAGTTCGGACATCTGCAAGTCCGTACAAAGCGTACCGTACTAGCTGTGCGGAATGAATGAGCCACGAAAGGGGCTTCTTCGAGGACGTCAAGGTACGCCCGCTAGTGGGCCATTAAAAATGTTCCCTCTGGCAATTGATTGCCGAGAATTTCACAGCTGCTTGTTAGGGTCTCCAGGGAAAAAGACCTCCGAATGGTCTTTAAAAATTCAATTATTGGCACACTTGCACGTGATCCTCTCCACTTAATGATTGGAATAATGAGTCAAGTGATTATCGAGCTCGGAACATTGAAAGGCACACAGACTCGTACACACACACTTCTCTTTGAATGTCTGTGTCTCTGCCTTTGGTAAGGGATATGAAACCAACCCGATTTGGTGGGATTGTTAATTTAATAATTTTTGTTCGGTATATTTTTCTACAATTTTGGCTTTGAAAACTCGGGAAAAGTCAAAATAAATTCCTTAGGACCAGATGTATTGTATCTTAAGATATGAAAAAAAAAGAGGCACTACCTCTGAGAAAAAAAGGAAAAAATTATCAAACATTTTGAAGGCCCCAAATCGATCATAAAAAGTCAAGTGGGTTCACAGTAGGTACATATGTGGTGTTGAATAGTGTTATGAGTGAACTATTAAATGGTTACCAAATTTGCATCTAAATGCATACGATGTCAAGATGTATACCCAAGATCAGCTCAAGCCCCACAAGTGATGTACATCGCTGCCCTAGCCTCGGCTCACAACGTTCCCTTCCCGCTCGAATGGAATGAGTTTTACATAACGGTCTAAATTTCGTCGAAAGATGATTTCTCTTTAATTATGGGTGATGGCTCTGACTGTAAAATTTCTGTTTCGCATTTTTCCTACGCTCTGGATATCTGGGAAAATTAGAACTTCTGAAGAAAATTCATGGGGAAATTATATAATCCTTTGGTGAACAATCCAATTAATAAAGAAGTGCCTTGGGTGCATTCACTACCAAGGGGCGAACCACACCCTGAGCACTGAACCATAGCGAATAAGCATTTGTTCGACTGAAAGTCAGTGTGCAATATGTACATACATAGGATTTACTTTAGGATTGGAGCAACAAGAATAGCGATTATTATGCTCGGCGGCAGTACCATATGTTATGTGCAATTTGCTTCATTGTCTTGGGACGTTTCGATACACTATCGACCAAAATAAGAGCAAAGATTACCAGGGAGGGGTGTGTTTAATGTGGGAATCGGTGATACACATGCGAGCATAAGTGAATTATAAGCTGGTTCAGAAGGGCAAGATTATTCTAGTCCAAAGTATTCAGCAGAAGCGTGAGGATTCCATAGCACTGGTTGAGTATCTGGAAGAATAGTTATGATGCACTCAGTGCTACCATTCAAGTGTTCTTCCATTAAACTCACGGCCTTGTAGTTAATCATATTAAAAGTGGGAAAGGGAGTAGCTCTCATGATCAATGGCTCCTGGGCACGCATAATTATAAAGCGAATATTCCAATCGATTTTTTTGGACTCAACACTTGGGTCGTAGGCCTCGTATGCAGCTTCGGCCACTTCCAGCGACTCCTGCGACATCATGTCCCCGAATTTCGTCCACATCGACAGGTGACCCAAGGCCAAGATCATTAGAAGTATGAACTGGCCTGCCACCTTGGGGTCGTGCCTGGCCATCATTGCCTCGAAGACCGACAGGGAGACCAGCAAGAAGTTGACGATCATTTGCATGATTAAAGGACCGTGGAATACCTCATTGCTTCGATCCACCAGACTGAAATAGGGACATCTATAGTAGACGTCAATTGTATCACTTATTCGTACCTGATAATCTTCTGATGATATTTGACTAGACGATTGATCTCCCATCGCAGCAGATCCTCGTCTCCATCGCAGAGCTGGTGAAGATGCCGAAGCTCAACGCACAGGACAGTCAATCCAGTCGTTAGCTGCGAATAAATAGTGATCGATAGCCCTTCGGTAGAGATGAGCCCCGTAAGGAAATACAGAATGCTCCATGACTGTGATATGTATATGAGGATGTGTGTCACGGGGTGCTTTGATGAATCGTGTAAGTGGAAAGGGTAGGAAACATGTAACGGAAGGTCCTGCTGTGTCCAGAGGGGCGTGGTAACCAATAGCAGGACGAAGGCGACCATGGAAACCGCCCAAATTATTTGCATTCCGATGATAATCAGATAATGCAAGCGTTTTGCCGATCGCACTCCTGCAGCAGCCGGGCCCGCTCTCTCCCAACGGTAGCACTCCTCGAGGCCATCGATTACCTCGTCCACGTTATCGGCATACAGCAGGAAATATATAAACTTGAAAAAGATAAAAAACGACTGAAAATAATGAAGTTTGAGAAGTTATGTTTGTAAACAGAAAAGACTCAGTGCGAACCGCTATTATGAAGGCGAGATCCCGACCCCATTCCACAAGGTCGTCCAGGGAGTCGAATATTCCATAGCATTGGGAGCAGAAAAACATCGTCATCTGAGAGAAAAGAAATAGAAACCAGGTCCTGCGGCCGGGAATCCGTCTTTCCTCCGAGTTCGGATAGTATCCCATGGCTCTAAAAAGCGAATCAGTTTATCATTATGTGCAAAATATCGTCTTAATATCGACTTTAGCTGTGCTCGGCAATGGTGTGGCACTGTGTGCTCGGGACACTCATCCGGACTCCTATAAACCGTCACGAATGTCATATAAACCTTCATGAAGCTCTTCCATTTCTCGCCCAGGCCAAGTCCGACCCGTTCTCTAGGCAGTTCGAACATCTGCAAGTCCGTGTAAACCGTACCGTACTAGCCGTGGAGACCGAATGCCACTTTGCAGTCAGACATTGCCTTTCACAGGCGTCAAGTATTGTATAGGACAATGTACTCGTATGGGAATGTGCCCTCTGGCGAGAATTTGCCAGCTGCTCCTTGGTGCCGGGGAATAAGAACTTTAAATGGGCTTTGGTTTTCTAATTATTGGTGAATAATCGGCTTGGGGATTGCAGAAATGAGCTAAGGCTCGGCGGCAGTGCCCTGTGAAGCATTTTCCTTTAGTGTCTTGGCCGCTTTTCGTTCTAGTTTGCCGGCCAGGCTGTCATTTAAAGACAGGTCCTCATTAATTTCAATAATATCAAATCAAATTAAAATTTTATCAAAGGTCTCAATTGAAAGATTCTTGAGAGGGGGTGACTGGATATTACGAGTCGTTGGCTCATTCAGCAAAAACAAAGGCCCCTCTATCCTTATCCCTTAGCCCGTTTAGTCCTTTTCTCGACAATTGCATTTCATGTAGCGACAAGAGCTCATCGCAGGCATTTTTGTGCAAATCCTAGCGATTTCAATGAATAATATTATTAATGGATGTAGCCAGGGGGCGGCAAGACTGGGACGAGAGAGAGGAGGCCTTGGTTGTCAGCGCGGGAGGCACATGACAGTCGCGTTGACAGCCAACAAGAATGGCAAGGAAGAGGACAGCTGTGGAACGACTTCTCCGAGCTCAGAGCCAAGTAAGCCGTACTCTCGTTCTCCATTTCCCATTTCCCATGGTCCATGGACCGTGGAATCCCCCTCGCGACACACTTCATTCATTTTCTTTTCAATTTCAATTCCCGTCAAGACTGCAGTACCTCCTCCTCCAACATATTACGCCTCCATCAGCAGCGTCATCATCTTTGCAATGGAGCTGCACAGCCACCCATCCACCCATCGTCCGGTAATGAAATTTTACCCATTGTCTCCCCGTTTGGCTCTTTGGCAATTTTCAGATTTCTCTTTGCCAGCGATTCTGGAACTGACAATCGGTTGGGATATCGCTGGCACTTCAGGGAAATGACCGAGAGAGATTGTCCAGAGAGAGAGAGATAATAGCGAATAGATCCTAGATCCCCTTTGGAAAATGTTCCCGGAGTCCCAAGATTTTGCATCCCAGAACGACCCGACAGAATACGAGTGCTTATGCCTCTCTCTCTCTCTCTCTCTCGCTCTCTCGCTCTGCTCAATATAAATATCTTTTATGTTCATCGGCTTGTCAACATTGTCATCGTCAACGTCTCGTCCTGCTCTTCCTCCTGATTGTCGTCATCCCTCGCTCCTCCCTGGCATCCTCATCATCGTATATTCATTACAGTTGTGCCATAAGAAGATTGGGCACTACTGAGAGGGGGGGCTGGGTCTGGGGCTGGGTCTGGGGCTGGGGCTGGGGCTGGGGCTTGGTAGGGTACTCCAAGGGAACGCTGCACTCTATTATTATTCATAGCAAGTAATTTGTTATCTGTGCTATGGCTCTGGTTCTGGGAATCGTTTTCATTGTTTTTGGCTTTTGGATATTTAATGAAATTGCACTTTTGCATGTGTCGTAATCTGTGGAAAATGTAGGTCAGATTTACATCACACACACACACACATACACACACATATTTATTTTAGTTTTCAAAACATTCGACGACATAAGCTCATTTGTACATAGAATTTCCCCGCCCCTCATTTCTCGCTGTTTAATTTATGCAAAATTCGACCCTGTCAAGGTGGAATGGCCATATTTTAGGTATTCAAAAGCAGACAGCACACAATTCTGCCCCAAAAGCAGACTAGAGGCCAACAAAACAACATGTACCACAAATGTATACGTTTAATGTATATTTATTCCCTATATCTATGTGTAATAACTGGCATATTGTATGCAAATGAATAGACTTTTGCCAGAGGCAAGGCCATTCATCCACCGCCACAAAGGGAACGAAACAGAACACAGAGTACAGTTGCTTCAATTAGAAAGACAATAAGTTATAATGGACATAATAATGCCTGCAAATATGCGAGGGAAAATCAAATGAAAAGCTGCAAATACTCGTATAATCAGCTTAATTGGCACTGAAGCCCAGCAGGATAAGCCTCGGAAAAGTAGTGCACAGAAGTTATCGATATTTTCAAATATTTTCCAGGAATTACAATAATTCAAAACTTTTATATTAGCTCTCAAACTAATCTCGTATTTAGCAAAAAGTTGCCGGAATGAAAACGTACATATATTCAACTTTCATAAACTATGCAGTAGAAAAATAGCTTCACGGGCTTTCGGCTTAAAGAACTTTATTAATTAAAAGCATTATTTACTTTGGCAGGCAACCAGGCCAGGACCCAATTAAAAAAGCTACAAAATTCAGATTTCAATTGAATAATCGAACAACGAACAACAAGTTCCGTGAAGGCCAGGTCAAAGGGCAGCAATTAAACATGTACAGAGTAGACAACTCTGGCAAAACAAGAGCCCAGATGAAGGCTCTGATGTGGTGGAGACCCCTTGCAGTGGCTCCACGGTTAATGCAGAGCCTGCGGCAGTCTCTTGGGACCAGCACCAGGTTTAGTTTAATTGAATGTCAACCGAGCAGGCACGTGGCAGCAGCTGCCTCTGCCGTCGTACATCCCAAATATCCTTGAATCAGTCCCTGCTTCCGTGTCTCTATGTATCTCCATCTCATCTCCCCTGTGGAATATTTATAGAGCTCTAAATGCACTCCCACACACGCACACATATCGCCATCGATGGGGCCGTGAATGGAAGCACTTCAATGAAATTTATGTAACACAAAAGCGGAATATATTGTTACATACCTTCCAAATGGGGAAGGGCACAGGGCAGAGGGCAGACTGGCAGAGAGACATGCAAAGCATATGGGAAATATAATAAAGAACTATTTATACAACGACTAACGGCATCGACTGGTGCATGGGGTGTATGCAGAAGAGATCAATAAAGGGTGCAGAAGGCGGGACCGAACCCAGGATATCCCACGATACAACAATAATACTGTACTTGTATATAGGAAAGGAATCTTCATTTGTCTGCAATGCGAGGTATTTTCAGGTCGTTTCCTTTCACGGCACACTCTCCATCTGGCGCTTGCTCATTTGCCAGGGCTGGCGAATCGACATGCGATACGGGCACGCTCCTGAAGTCTCCCCAGGGATGGGGCCCAGGGCAGGATGGGGCTGGCCCGTGTGTGTGTGTGTGTGTGTTTGTGCTCCAGGTACATAAACTGCAACAAATTTCATACTATTGAGTGGTTTTTGAGTGCATTTGAAATAAATGTTATCAATGAAGTTGCATACTTTATGGCCCGCAATCCGCAACCTCCACCTCCCCCACCAGAACAGACCCAAACTCCCAATGGGGAAAACAAAAAAACCCAGAGAGGACGAGGAAGACCATACGGTATGGGGTCGAATAAAATGAAACGTTTTAAAGTTAAGTGCAGTCCGGAGAGAGCCCAGACGGCCAGTGACTGAGTGTTTCAATTTGTTTGATGGAAAACCAATTGTGGACACGAGCTCCCAGCCCAACTATCGGCCATCGGCCATCGACTATCGCATGTCCATGCTGTTGTTCATCTTGAAATTCATTTAAAAGCATCCTCCCATTCCTGCCCCTCGAGAGCCACCCATTAAAGGACCATCTACTATGGAGACTGCATTTTGTCAATTTCCGATACCGGACTCTGGCGATTGAATAAAGTTGAGTTTTTTAATTAAAACAAAAAGCAAATAGAAAGCCCAAACATCAAGTGAATTCCACTCTCTGGCAGGCAGCCGACATCAGGCATCGAATAAATCACAAAAGAGAGAGCTAAATGCCCAGAAAAAAACCCCTCAACGGGCCAAGTTGGTGTGAAAACATTTTGTTGTCCAACAGAACAAAAACAACAAAATAGAAATAGAACAGAAACGAAACCGACTAAAGCTCAACCAGAATCAGAATCCGAATCCGAATCCGTATCGGAGCTCGAATCAGAATCAGAACCAGAACCAGAGGCACAACCAGAATCCGGGGCTTTGCAACAAAACCCGATGCCCCTCGTTATAACCATTCCCATTTCGTTCCCCAACCCTACACCATTCCCCTCTTCCATTTTCAGTGCAACACTTTTGTTTGTTGATTGAAATGCCGTTTCAGTCCTGATGTTTCGGGACTTTTTGTTGTTGCTGTACTTTTTTTTCGTGCTCGTTCGATTTCATTTATCGATTTCGTTCCTTTTTTCTTTTGCTCCTCTTGTTTATAAATAAATGATTAAATTTTAAAGTAAAACAGCACCGAAGTTTGCAGACCCTTCAAAAGAGTACAGTTATTCAGCAAAGAACCAACCGCATCCGATTGGAACAGGATCGTTCCTTGGGTGTGGTTCACTCCGCCATTGATGATCTACACTATGGGAGGGCCAACGTTTCGAGGATAGTTGTCGTTGTCCATCTCCATGTGGCCTATAATCTTATCGTTTTCCGCCTGCAATAGTCGAATGGTTCTTAGACCGTAGATTTGGATTTTAAGACTTCAAATAATTCATTGCGTACCTTCTACATTCTGTTTGAAGTCGAAGCGGTCTCTCTCTTGGGACTTTCACCCCCAATCTCCCATTGAATGGGCATGACGGTTGATCTTTCCTTATGTTTCGAGTATCCACGACCACAAATGCCACGACACTCTCAGAGAGCCACAAAACATCATAAAAGTACGAGAGGTGCCAGTTTTTTGTCTTGGATCACCATTTAATCAGCATCTAACACCTCCCAATGCTCCTGAAATGCACTGCCATCGGTCTCGGTCTGGCTGACATTCGTGCATAACAAACTTCTGCAATCTCCTAAATAATGATCGAGTTTATCCTTTTTTTATTTTATATCTCAGCCACAGAGTATTCCCCAACGTGAGCATAGATACCAAGACCAGTTGCAGTGCCGTCTTGGATCGGCATAAAACGAGGCGGTAAGTTGAACTTTTATACCCGATACTCAATCAGTAATTATTTGAGCCAATGATTTTTGTAATTTGTAGACGAAAAAATCGGTCCTGCCGTTTGGGAGATTTTTATATATTAGATTTGATCTGTTTCCAAATTTCTTTACTTTTATTTTGTTATATCTGTATCTTTTGTTTCTATTCTTACAACAATACCAGCCTTTTTTAATGCGCTCCTTTCGTGAGAGGCCACACACTGCACGACGAAGAGTGTAAGAGAGAGAGAGAGAGATAGAGAAAATGACTAAACACGTGGAAGGTTTTGCTTAACCACTGCAATTTCATGTGTTCCTTCTGGCTATAATAACGATCCGATCTTATTCAGATTCGGTAACGGAACCTAAATTCTTTCAGAAATAAAGCCTTACGTCCTGAATAATAGGAATGTGTTTCTCAATAAAAAATACGAACCGTCGAAACGTACTTTGAGGTCGGTGTCCATATACCCCTCTACAAGGGTATTCAAATGCATAAATGCAAATACAAAGGGAGGTCTCTCTCCATCTATTCTCCTCTCTGCTTCGTTAGTTGGGAAATTGAAAATTGCACAGAAAAGCGAAACGTATTTCCCATTCAATGGGACGTCATGTCATGATTTTATTTAAGGCTAAAACAGAAATGCGATTGAGTTAATTGATACCCTATGGTTGAGCACTCTAACAGCCGGATCCTGACACCTGACTTTTGTTTATGTAAAGGGGAAAAGGAGAGAGAAAAATATTGTGCAGATAACAATATATATTATAACTGACAGGCAGAGGATTGCATCTGCCAAACAGTCATTCGGGTTAATAAAAGGAAGACAATGGCATCGTTTGAGGTGTGAGGATTTCGATTTCGAAACAAACTTCCTTTATAGCTTTCTTGTTTATCCGCTATTTTTTCCATAACTACCGCTCTTTCAGTCGGGGAATTTCCACTTCCCCATTGTTGGACAACAACAAAAGTGGGCCCCATTAATAGCTCTTGAAGCAGCACTCCTAACAGGCATTTGTCGATCCAAGCAGATAACTGGGGCAAACTCAATTAAGTGATGCCCCCAAGGCGCGGTGTCCACTTTTTGCCACTGCAACCGCCGTGGGGCAACTTAATTGAAGGCAATTATGCGCTTATCAATGCCTCGCCTGTCCCCGTCCCCCTCACTCCCTCTCGTACGACTGTGTCTATCACTCGGCAATAATTAAAATGTTTTCTGCCAAGCAAAAAGTGGTAGAACCACAACGCATGAATAAGCACCGCCAAGAGTCAAAGTGAGGCCAATTAAGAGACTCGAATCGAATCGACTCGGATGGGACGCGACTCCACCTGTGGCTAGTGGCTGGTAGCTGGTGGCTGCTGCCTGCTGCTGCACGGAGACAAAAAAGCATTAAATCAATTCCGTTGTCAGTCGGCCGCCCGTTCAGTGGATCCCCAGCAAGAAGAAAAAAGGAAAACAAACGCTGGACAAACCAAAACCCAAGGCCCAGCCATCAGATGGATGGCATGCATCGCTGGCCAGCTCCTACCCCGAGGAGTCCGAGCTCTTGTCAGGGCGATTTCAGCAATTTAACACAGCGAGACGCCAAGAAATTTCAGCAATTCACCCGACAATGAGAAACGCGTCGAGGTTACGCTCAATCAATCTCGCCAAGCGACAAATGTCCGTCTTCTGTCTGCTGTCTCCCCACTAGAACTGGGGGCGGCACATCTGGACAGACGACCGAGGCGCACCGGGAGCACCGGGAGCACCGGCAGCACCGGCAGCACCTGGATGTCGCATCGCTTATGGCTTCATTCATTTCATTTAGCAGCCCATGTCCATGCCCTCTAGATTTATTCATGATAATTACTTAATTTGCTTGTCTTAATTAAGTGACGACTTTTTCGGGGGAATATTCAAGACGAGCGGAAGAGAAAAGTTTGTATCGAAAGCTTTTAGTGTCTGTGCCCCTCTTGGCACTCCATTAGCCGTCTCCTTAGGGCTTTTCTCCTCCACCGGATGGTCTCCATCTCCTCCATTCGCGGCCTTCATCTCCGCCCAGCTAATTCGCAAAGAAAGTAATTAAGCCAACTTCTTTTGGCTGCACTTCCGATTTGATTCTGATGCGCTTTTAGCCAGTGCTTGTCGAGTGCCTGCCAGTCGGACATCGTTCAGGGCTTTTCGCGCATCATTCGGACACGGGCATTGACTGGACGGACTGTCATCTAATTAGGATACCATTGGCGGGCCCTCTGCACACTCCTTTTCGCCTCCTTGCAACCACCTGATTACTTTGCGTCTCTCTAATACAGACTCCCTGCCCCCTGTAAGCCATTGTTGCAGCTTCCACCTTCCTCTCAGCGGCTCCAATCCCCATCTAATTAAAACTCGTTTAACAACAATTTCAATTGCGCTCGACGGGATGGTAGGGTGCGGAGTGGTTCATGAACCTGTTGCCAAGACTCCCTGCTGAAATCGCCTCCGCTCCATCCTCCATCCTTCCATCAAGCACCATTGAGAAGCTTTTTTTATCCGTTCGTGCAACGTAACAAGGTTTCCATTACTCCATTTCTCTGCCCCTGCTGCTCCTCCTGCTGCTACTCCTGCTGCTCCCCCTGCTGCTCCTCCTGCTGCTCTTCCTGCTGCTCCTCCTGCTGCTTTTTGCTGATTGTGTAATTTTAATGTAATTCCCTTTTATTGTTTTTTATTCCACTCTCTTTGTCTCTCTCCCTCTCTGCTCTGTTCTTCTTCTGTGTGTGTCTGACATTAATTGCAAGTGAAAAACTGTTGGCGGGGAAAACACAATAAATTATAATCGCAAAAGTTTTCTTTTTTTCTGATTGTTTTATATGCAGCCTTTATTGATTCGATTTGGGGGAAAAGCGAAACTACACAGGCAGAGGGAGGGGCAGTGTCTGGACACACTAAGCACCTACAAGCAAGAGGCCATAAATCAATTAAATCGGTTTAAGGAGCGGAATGAGGCACTCACCCACCCATACAACCACCCATCGACCCATTCACAAGAAGCAATTAAAGTTTTTCAAGGGCCATCCGCAACTGCAATTATGATTCAACGAGTCTATCCCTTTGGCTCTCCCCCTCCCCCCCCAACACAGCCCCCAAATACACCCCAAACCAAAGAAGACAAAAGGTAATTGAGGCTGGTCTCAGGGCCATGGACTGCAGAGTACGGAACGGAACCCTTCTGGCGTCTGGCACAAATCTGCATTACAATGATAATTTATGGCCCAGTATTTTGGGCGGCCGGTTACCAGGTGGGGGTGGCGGAGTCTGTGCCACGTCTGTGGGAGGAAGGAGTTGAACGGAGGGAAGCCCCGTGCCATGTCTATAGAAGGAGGCAATCCCTGTGCCACGTCTGTGGAAGGAGGCAAGTCCTGTGCCATGTCTGAGGAAGGCAGGAAGGTCATGTCAGGCCTTCTTCACGTGCATTGCCCTGGAGAATGCTGTACGTAATTCCCTTTTGAACTTGAAGTCTTTTTCCAGAGATCTCATCAATGGAACACACATTCCGGGGCCCAGGCCGACAGGCAGCCAAAATACACGGCAAAGTGAAATATATTTAGTAATCGCATTACGACAGGCGCAAAGGAGCGACCCGATGGAGTCTGCACCCAGAACCAGAGGCAGACACAGACACAGACGCAGAGAAATAGAGACAGAGGCAGCAACGAGAGAATTTGTTGAGTGAGAAGAACAAAGGGGGGGGGCGAACACACATTTTATGTGATGTCTAGGATCGCTTCTCCTCTCCAATGCAAGGGCAAGGATACCGAAGCCAAACAAAACTGCAGACAAACAGGAGACGCACGGACACGAAAATGTCGAGTTCATCAAAAAGGGATTTCGAAATACAAATGAATTTTCAGCACCCCACCCCACCCCACCTCTCCCCTCCCCACCCCTCCCACTCGCCACAAATAGGCACCCACAGAGGCAATGAATGCCATCTCCTCAGTGGTGCAAGGTGGGGGTCCAATCAGTCCAAAAATGAAACACTTGCGTCTGTGTGTCGGGAGGTGTCGGCACTCTCTCGCCAAAAACAGTGGGGAAAAGAAACATGAGCAGAGAAAAGCGAAGAGAAGATTCCGGGTGGAAGAGTGCGGGGAGTACGGGTGTGCGGGTGGCTGAATAACTTTTGCTTACTCTGCGAGAAATGCCAATCAACCCTTTCTTTCTTTCCATCTTTGGCTCCCCTCCTGGCTGCCACCACATCACATTGCCATGCGGCATGTGGAGCAGGGGCTTGGGGAAACGACTGTCAACAGCAGCATACTTCCGGAGGGTGGGAAGGACGTAAAATGTCGACTCATTTGTATCTGCTACTCAGGGCTGTGCTCTGATCCCGTTTCATGTACCCTCTACAGAGGGTACACCGAAGAAAAGCGAGTATTTCGGATTCGATAGAGTATCAGCACAAGCAGAATGGATCTAACGGGTCGTCTTTCGCTCTGCAAAAGGGTATCCCAAGCCTCGATAGCCATCCCTTTCCTTGTGCGGTTCTAGCTGCTTCTGGTTGTTGTCATTTTCCAAATCATTTCAGCGATTCAGTTGGGAAACTTTTCAAACGTTTAACTAGCCTGCAGAGCCCACTCCCCGACGCCTGCCACAGCAGGACCTACCCCAAAAAGGAACCAAAAAGCGTGGCATGCCAACAGGCGCTGGAGCTGAAATGATGGAAATGGAGTGAAGTGGAATGGCGAATGGAGAGCCATGGAGAGGGTATCCAATGGTTTCGCGATAGAAGGGTGGGACGGCGAACGCGAAAGTAAAAGGCAGCGACGCGGATTTAAAAGTTTAAATAACTTTTATGTATCTCATTACTCAGAAGTGACAAGGCACCGCGACAACCCAGCACTCCCCAAGCAGCCCCAACCAGTGGCCAAAAGGAGACACTGAGACAGTGAGAGCTTTGAGAATAATCACAATGAAATCGCATAATTCAATTACAAGCCTCGTTAAGCCGGCTCAAGCGATTTTGTCACACTATGCCCCACGGAACTAAATAAATGAAACACAAAACAAAAGGGGAACGAAACAGCGACAGAAAGAGACAGGCGGAGAGAACAAGTTGCTGCACAAGATAGTGATTTGTGCAGGGCTTATGCCTAACTATTATCGGCTGTATCGATGGATGAGCTGGGGAACCAGCTGAGGTTCGATAAGCGGCTTTGACAAGGGTTCTTCCCCGATTTGTAGGCAGGCATTCAATGGAAATGGAACACAAAATGGATAACAAACGGGTTTAAATGGAACACAAGGGGAGTGGGATTAGTGTGCAAAGAAATCGCAGTTAATTTCCACTCTCAATTTTTTGTAGAGTCTTCTCTTCTCTTCTTTTTATACCCGATACTCAAAATGAGTATTGGGGTATATTAGATTTGTGGTGAAAATGGATGTGTGTAACGTCCAGAAGGAATCGTTTCCGACCCTATAAAGTATATATATTCTTGATCAGCATCAATAGCCGAGTCGATTGAGCCCTGTCTGTCTGTCCGTCCGTCCGTCTGTCCGTCTGTCCGTCCGTCCGTCTGTCCGTCTGTCCGTCCCCTTCAGCGCCTAATGCTCAAAGACTATAAGAGCTAGAGCAACGATGTTTTGGATCCAGACTTCTGTGATATGTCACTGCTCCAAAAATATTTCAAAGCTTTGCCCCGCCCACTTCCGCCCCCACAAAGGGCGAAAATCTGTGGCATGCACAATTTTAAAGATACGAGAAACCTAAAAACGCAGAATGACCATATCTTTTAGACTGCAGAATCTGAATTGGATCGTATTATTATTATAGCCAGCATCAAGAAAACAATTTCACTCTTTCTCGCTCTGTCTCACTCTAACACACAGGTTTCATTGTCGGTTTTGCCAATTGCAAAATATGAGTTCAAGGATCTGAGAACCCATAAGAGCTAGAGCAACCAAATTTGGTATCCACACTCCTGTGATATCGGACCTTGACCGTTTCATGTCCAAATTTCGCCACACCCCCTTCCGCCCCCGCAAAGGACGAAAATCTGAGGCAACCACAAATCTCAGAGACTATTAAGGCTAGAGTAACCAAATTTGGTACACACACTCCTTTAAGATGTCACTATAAAACGTATATCTCAGAATTTCGCCCCACCCCCATCCGCCCCCACAAAGGACGAAAATCTGTTGCATCCACAATATTGCAGATTTGAGAAAACTAAAAACGCAGAATCATAGATAATGACCATATCTATTAGATTGCTGAATCTGGATCAGATCAGATCAGATTTTTATAGCCAAAAGGAACAAATCAATTTGCAGTGGCTACGCAGCGCCCGACGTCACGCTCAGACTGATTTTTTGTCTCTCTCGCACGCACTCTTTGTCGTGTCGTTTAATATTAGCGGCGTCTGCCGCAGGAGAGCCATACTGACTTAGTATCGGGTATAACCGTAGAGTTGCGGTGTCCGCAGCAACTCACAACGTTCCCCCTCGTTTGCTTTCAAATCATTTGACTTTTTCTCCGCTCATTGTTACCAGCTTTCCCCTAATTGGGCTTCCAGATGGACTCCACTCGTTCCCTCATCAGCAATTAGCAAAGATTGCAAAGCTTTTAGTTGCACTTTCAATTGTGGCATTGCGTTCCAGAAGGGGGGGAATTACACCGCAAGCAGCCCCATTACTACCTACCCCATTACTGGACTTTCCTTCTTTCTTTTTGCACCTTTGGCATTTGATTTCCTTCCGTCATCGCTTTACCTGTCGGTGGAGGGTCGCTGGGGGGTGGTCTGGAGCTCGTTTAGCATTTTCTAGTTTTTCTTTTAATGAAAATCTAAATTCTTTCCCTTCCAACTGTTGGTTTTTCCCTGTTTCAGCACTTTTCTCTTCACCCAGAACCTCTAATTTTCAGTTCTGCAAGGTCCGCCTTGCAGTTCCATCTCCTACCATCTTCGGGGACCCCCATAGACCCCCATTTTCATAGACCACCCCCCAATGTCATTATCAATGGAAGCGTTTGACTTTTTGGTCTGAATCATTTCCCCTGCACTTTGTTTCGACTCCATTTATCTCCTTTTCTCAGCTCCATAACCGTTTTTCTCTACTTTTCTCAGCTGCTTGACTTCTTTTCTCTTATGTTTCAGCTTCTTTACAGCTCTCCCTCTTGTTTTCCAGCTTCTTTACTGCTTTTCTCTTATTTTTCAGCTTCTTTACCACTTTTCTCCCTCCTCCTTTGTCATCTCCTTTGCGCCTTTTGTACCTTACTTTTTCTGTAAGAGTATTTTTTTGTGATGTGTAAATAGCAGTTGCTGCTCGGTTTCTCCGGGGGTACTCCATGGGGCTGCAAGCATCGCGCGGGGAGGCCTTGCCTTCCCTTCGAAGGGGAAGACCATTTAACATTGCAGTGCGTTTCATTTTCGTCGCGTTTCGTTTGCTTTCATTACATGAACTTTCGTTCCCCCCTACCCCACGTTTCAGGGCCACGACCCGTACCCATGCTGACCCCGGAACCAGGAACCCGCAGCGACCTGACCGCCACCGTCACCGACTCCCAGCCGACCCATGGGTGATTTTGACCAAGTTAACGAAGTAAGGGAATCCCCCAGAGGGAATTGTAATATTAACCAACCAGGCAGCGAGGCAGCGAGCCAGCGAGGCGTCGGCGCCAGTGCTCATTCATTATGGAGCATACGTCCTCCCTCTCCCCCACTGTTTCCCCCTCTGCCCCAGCACTTTCCTTTTCGATGCGAGAAATGCGCATAAAATTGTATCAGTCTATTTTTAAATACCAATCCTGCAACGGAATGCTTTAGCTTTCACTTTCACTTTCGCTTTCCGTTTTGTTTGATTCCTTAGACAATTTCCGGTTTGTTGACTCTTTCGCTCTTTTTGTGTCCCTTTTGCTCTTGTTTGTTGTCTTTTATGGTTTCTTATTTAAAAGCCATAAAATTCAGCACATGTCTTCAATTTGTGCGTCTCGGCTGTCAAATTGGGCATTTCCTCTGGGACGAAGAGGCCAGAAGGACCAAAAGGAGACGAAATGGAAACGGAAGCTTTGCGTAAAGTTTTGCGGCCCATAAAAACGTTGCTTTTGCTGCCCAAAAAATCAACTGGCGGCAGGCGCCGAGGGACCTCGAACGGACAGGATCGTGAGGGTTGATTGCCCTGTCAATCCTGATTTGAGTGTGTTACTTAGGAGAAAGTTTCTAGGACATTATCTATTATCGCGATGCACGGGATGTCCGTTTTGGTGGGTGGTATTTATAGAGATACTATCATTGGGGGGCTTTTTGTTGTGAAAAGTAATAGATTGAGATGTGAAAACTATGAAAACTTACTCTCTCCATGCGGTTATGCACTTGTATTCCATTCCACCATTCCGCCATATTATTGGGTTTTTTTTTGTTGCGAAAATTAATAGATTGAGATGTGAAAACTTACTCTCTCCATGGGATTATGCACTTGTGTTCCATTCCACCATTTCGCCATATCATTGGGGGGCTTTTTGTTGTGCAATGTAATAGATTGAGATGTAGAACTTCGTCTCGACCTTGGATTATTCACTGGCGTTCCATTCCACCATTCCGCCATATTATTGAGGTTCTTTTGTTGGGCAAAGTAATAGCTTGAGATGTGAAAACTATGAAAACTTACTCTCTCCATGGGATTGTTCACTGATGTTCTATTCCACCATTTCGCCATATCATGGGTTACGTTTTTAATGTGAAAAGTAATAGATTGAGATGAGGAACTTAGGCTCTCGACTGGATTGTTCCATTCCATCATTTGCATGTTCCATTTCATTGTTTCATTAAAGGTTGCGCTTGCAGTCCATGCCAGCCATTAAAAACCTCTCAGTTGAATGCACTTTATGCGGCCACGCCCCAAAAAAAGCGAACTATACTTTCCAGGGCAAAGGGATGGGATGGGAAGGGGTAATCTGGAGGGTATATGCAAATTTTTCATTAGTTGAAGGAGAGAAGCCTCGACAACGACCACGACTACGACTTCCATGTGGAGTGCCCCTTGGGCCTTCCTTTTTGTGGCTCTCCTCCTTCTCATTGCGATGATTGTGCGATTTTTTAATCAAATCGGCGGCCGATTATGGAGGGACCCCGCAACCGCTTGGCTGGAATGTTGAAACTATAATTCCGTGATGTGCAAAACCCGAAGAGTGCGGCGGCTAGGGTGGGGCGTGGGGCTTGGGGGGTCAGCAATTTGTTCGCTAAAACAAACTTGCGCTAAAAAAGAGCTCAATTTAACACATTTCATATGTAAATACCTCAAAGTACAGCAACAAAAGTTGGGCTCCCAATGGAGTGGCTCTCCCTTGCCCACTCCCTTCCCTGCCCCCTCCCTGTCAGTAAATTACCACAACACGCAAGGCCCCATGCCCAGGTTCCAGGTTCCAGGTCCCCGGTGCCAGGTCCCAGACGAGTGCAAACTCGTTCGAACCAGGCCATAATAATCGCCTTTAATAAATTATCGGCTTGCGCGGCGCGAAAAACGCGAGGAGCTCAAACAAGCCCAAAGGGAGTGGAGTGGAGTGGCCGACGAGGAGGAGGACCAGGAGGAGTAGGGCTGCCACAGCAGGCATCACTCAGCGACCAACAATGCAGAAAACGGGAGCAGGTCCCCTACCATACGATACGATATCCATACCCATGCCCCCTCTTTCCACCGACGTCGTCGAAAGGGAACCCTTTTCGCACTCAGGCGATGGCCGACATTTAAATTGCTTTGCTGCATGTGGCAGCCAGCCCCTGCCACCACTGCCATGCCACCTCCTCTCTGCTTAAGTTGCGTGAAGTTTCAATTCCTGGCACTGGCATTGGCTCTGGCTTCCTGGGAGCGGGCTTCAATGGGGGGCAATTGCTGTAATGAAGTGCTTGAATGCCAATCAGCGGCGCCCTGGCCAGGACATGGGTTAACCTTAACCCATGCTGCCCATGCCCATGCCCTTCCCTGCTGCTGCTGCTGCTGCAATTTTGTCATAATTTTTGATAAGTTGCTAACAAAAAGGTTGCCAAATTGTTGAGTAAATAAAACTTGATGTTGATGCCTTCGACCTGGTCACGTAAGCGTCGTATAAAAATCGACATGCTCCAGCCCCATCCCTGCCTCTCCTCCTCCCTCGGGCACATAATTGCTGTGCGTTCACGTAGTTGTAAATTTATGAGGTGATTTTTCATAAAAACGTTTTCCCCAGCACTCAGCACATACTCGTACATATAATATTACGCGCTGTCCAAATTAATTTATGAATTATTTTCTTTAAAATACCAAGAATAAACAACATGGAAGCGAGAGCAATTAACTCCACTTGCAGGGGTCCCCAATGGCGCCTCCAGGCACCACCACTCCACCACACCACCACACCACCATCCGTCGTATGCCCGCCTGGCCACTCCGCCAGCCATCGTATGCCCGCCTGGCCACACTAAATTCGCAACAGTTTTTAATAGTCAAGTGTTGAGAATTGAGCGACGGGGTGTTGACTGATTTATACACGATAATGGGCTGCCTGGCCCCGGGGCCATGTGCGGAGGCCTCTAATTGCCTGTTTCTGTTGGTTTATGTCAAATATGTGGCCGAAGAAAGGTGTTTATGGGTGGATCGGGTGCTTTTACTCGAATAATGTTGGGCGCTAGACTTTTCGGCTTATATTTTTAGGATGTTATTCCATTCTGGGATCTCTTTACTCCACTTTCAATCAACCAGCTTTCCTTAAACGTATACCAAGCCCTGCCTTACCCCCCTTTTTGCAATCATCCAATATTCCCCCCTCTGCTTGTCGGATTGGTTTCACTTCATTTGCGGCACTAAATTGCAGCGTAACTCATTTTATCTTCGTGTAATCAATGTGCAAATTACATCTTGGCTAAAAGACTGACGCAGACCGAAGCACCAAGGAGGAGAACGTCCATCCAGCAGCGGTTCGATTTGCTGTGTCAATCAAAGAGAACTTCACTTGACCTCCATTTAAATCATTGACGAGAACGGGCCATGCCATCCGTGTCCGTTGATGGCGTCTGTCAAAGCCAGAGCCAGAGGCAGAGCCACAGCCCCGGACTAAACGAGACAGATGGCAACGGAAAGCTACATCGAGTGTCCAATGGCCAGTGTCCAGTGCCAGAGAGGAAACGCAAACGCAAACGCATTGCAAACGTAATCAAGTAATCAAAAGTCCAAATCACGGCTGTGACAGACCCAAATAATTTGCAATGTGGCCAGAGGAACGCAAGGCAGGCAGAGAGTCCGACAGAGTCCGATTCGGAGTCCGATCCAAATACAGGGTACATGATGTACAGATGGGTAGATGGATAGGGGGTGGGGGGGATGTGCATTGCGTGCTATCCTCATGTGACAGGCAGAGACATGCAAAGATGGCACTTAACGAAAGCAGTCAACCGACAACTGATTGAATGGCAACAAACCAGCAAACACTCGGATGGGGCATATCTTGTCCTACACTGCTAAATGCGGATACAGACGATGAACACGTGGACTTAAGTGTGCAACGACATTAGCAGAGGCCCAGGCCAGACACTGGTATCGAAATCAGAGACAAATGCCGAACTCGGACTCAGTAAACGCCCCATGCCTTAACTAAATGTACATCTTGCTAGCTTTAAAAGTCAAACGGAAATGCATTTGACATTTAAAGCGTCAAAGGCTGAAAGGCAAAAGGTTGAGAATGGGGTATCAGTGTGTGGGAATAGCTACAGGCTGGTGGCATGGCTCTTTGAAGGAAAGAGAAGCTTAAATTGGATGATTTCAGTCTACAAATAAGATGAATAGTTGAAGTCTTTGATGGTTAGTAAAATCACTAACGATTTGCATATGCCAGCTCCTCCCCATTCAACAGATTTCTCATCCGATTCGTATCAATTTCTCAATAAACTGCCAATGAGGCGGCCCCCCCTCGCTGTGAACCCCCTTGACCTTGCCGCTGGCCAAACACTTTCAACTTGTAAGGAGATCAGGGCACGTAGACCAGGAAGGACCGCTTCTGCAATAGTCAGCAAAACTATTCGTCAAGTCGTGCGGCGGAGCTTCGTTCGTCCGGCATTTTTATGGCTGCTGTTGTTGTTGTAGTTGCTCCTCGAATTGGCGGACGTGACGTTGATTTGCTGGCAACGCCTTAAAGGTGACATTTCCCAAGGATAAAGCAAACAAGACGGACCAGGGACTACCTCCTGCAGCAGACAGACAGACAGAACGATGTCATAAAATGTCGCAAGATTTGCCTGGACTGGTGGCAGCTTTTGGCTGGCTTCGATTTCCCACCACTCGGGAGCAGCTGTCACGGCCATTTAGCTGCTTAGCGCCGCAAAATCACTGCAAATCCTTGACTAAACCGAGACTCGAGGCAGGACCTCCCAGTCCCCAAACTAATTGCAAATGCAGCCAGCTGAGACTGCAGCAGACGGCGCACGTGAGGCGCATTGGCTCTGCGTCTGCGTCTGGGCTTGGCCCTGGTCCTGGTCCATCGATTTGTGGCCAAAACGGAGATGGCTGGCACGTCCCACACGGATCGCATCATTTGTGCAGCGTTTTTCGTTTTTCTGTATAGCCGTCCGTGATATGCAAAGAACGGGGCAGACAAGTCCCAGGATTAGGGTCGAAACCCGCAGAAAGTCAGACTAATTTGAAGACCCTTGACCCCCGCCCCGTGGGGGTGTGCCTTTGAGGGCGGGTCTCTGCGGGAATTCGACTTTAATTTTAAACCTTTTGACATTGGCCCCCGTTGAACTTTGCCTTTTTGGCGCTTGGTATTTTTTCCTTTTGTCGGATTTTTAAATGCCTTTATTCGGGAATTTCGTTCTCTCTTTTTGGTGTTGTTTTTTTGTGGGTTATCAGCCCTCAGGTGCTAATGAATTCATAATGGAAACGGGCACTGGAACAGGCCATAAATTATGGACCAAGGGGCAACGTAGATGTATTTTTAGGATTCAACAGCAAAAACTGAGAAAAGAAAAGAAAGAAAAGGAAACGGGAGCATACTGAATAATTTCCTTGGGGGCGAAGGGTGGGGGAAGGAAGTGGGGGATTTCTTAACTCGGTTCACCATGAATGGGGCTTAAAGATGGCTAGATTCCATGGAGTTAACAGCTATATTTGATCCACCCCAGATGAGAATCTGTCATCTATCTGTCATCTCTCCATCTGTCATCTCCAGCCCTATCATGTCCCCTCTTCATCTAGTTGTCCTTCGGCTAGTACATATGCTAATCCAACGAGTAATTGACATTTGATTATTGATTTCGACTCGAAACTGTTGCAAAATGACTCTAACCCAATCATCGGCATTCGTTTACATGTGCATCTGTCTAACCATCGAATGCCCGGCCATGCATCTACGAGCAGATGCTTCTAGTCACGAATGTATCTGGGCCAATGTAAATGTCAATTGGTTATGGATGTTGGCCATCGCAGGCGACCCCGAAGCCGTTTCGAATCTTTTATTAATTGAATGAGGGGCAAAACTGCATTTACTAACTGGGCTTAAATCAAATAACTGTACAAATGTATCTATTTATGTGTGTATGTGTATATGGTGTTCTCGCGCGCACCGCAAAAACCAATTTGATTGGGAAATAAAATTCGAAATAAAATAAACAAAAACATGGCCAAGGACCAACGAAGAAGCTATGCAATTTTCGCTCTCTCTCGCTCCTTCATGCACTGACAAATCCCAATCCCCGTCTGGGCAGACGCTGATGGAGCCAGAGCCAGAGCCAGAGACTGAGGCCGATGCTAAAGCTGATCCTGAGATTGTGTTGTAACAAGTTAATTGAATTTGCACTCAGCCAAGCGTCATGCATGGGCTTAGAGCAGGCAGCAGACGGGCAGGCCCCAGGGGGGGGGAGCTGCATCCACCGATACAACCGATGCTTATTTTATGGCCGACTCTAATGGAGGACTCGGCTCTGATTCCGGCTTCACTACATACTTCGCTGGGCATTTGGCTGCCTGCAGTCTGCCTGGCTGCAACATTTACTGCCTTCGTCCTTCTGCCGTCTGCCCCTCTGCCGTCTCTCTAGGTTTTCCAATTTTTGTGATTTGCACAGATTTCTGCTTGACAACCTCCTTGCCAGGACCAAGCTGCTAGTCTGTTCTCGGCTCTTATTCTCTCAGCATCCTGGGTTATTTTGTTGCATCTCCATCTCTCTCATTCGTCCCTGATTATCGTTCTCCTTCAGTTCGGTGTGTGCAGCATTGTCGAAGGTGAAGCCTGCACTTGCAAGTGCATTAAGAGCATATGAACAATGGCTGCTGCTCCTCCTCCTCCTCCTCATTCGCCTGCAGAAGCTTTGCCGTTGATCCTGACAGACAAATTACTTGCCTGAGATTCTGATGGCGAAGCACCACTATAGGTTGTACGTTGCAGGCATGTACGAGTACGAGTATGTAGGTCGTGGCAGAGCAGAGAGCGCCAGAGGAGCGTGCTTTTAGCAGATTAGTTTCCATCATCTTAACATCCCTAATTAATGAGGGGCGCCTTTGTTTGGCAGCTCTGTTTTTAGGTGTTAAATCAAAGACTTTGCCCCGGCTGCCGGCTGCCTAATAAACCTGGAGTCGTCTCCTCAAAGCTCCTCCAAGGTGTACAATTTCCACCTACACACCCACATCTCCCATTTGTAATGAGAGTAAAAAGATTGCTTTCTCGTACACGGTACTCAAAGGGTAGATGGTTTATAATACATTTCACTCGCTAGAGGTGTTTTGAACAACTCCCAAATGGTATTACTCATTTTCCGTCATCTGAAGCAGTTGTCAAATTATAACGCGGGGGAACGTTGTGAGTTGCTGCGGACACCGCAACTCTACATTTATACCCGATACTCAGTCAGTATGGCTCTCCTCCGGCAGACGCCGCTAATGTTAAGCGACACGACAAAGAGTGCGTGCGAGAGAGACAGAAAATCAGCCTAAGCGTGACGTCGGGCGCTGCGTAGCCACTGCAAATAGATTTGTTCCTTTTGGCTATAAAAATTATCTAACCAGAAACCAAATTTGGTTGCTCTAGCTCTTATAGGTTCTGAGATCCTTGAACTCATATTTTGCAATTGGCAAAACTGGCCATGAAACCTGTGTGTTAGAGAGAGACAGAGCGAGAAAGAATGAAATTGTTTTCTTGATTCTGGCTATAATAATGATACGATCTGGTTCAGATTTTGCACTCTAGAAGATATAGTCATCTTCTACGGTTCTGCGTTTTTAGTTTTCTCGTATCGTCGAAATTGTGGATGAAAAAGATTTTCGCCGTTTGTGGGGGCGGGGCAAAGTTTTGAAATGTTCTTGTAGCAGTGACATATCACAGAAGTCTGGATCCAAAAGATCGTTGCTCTAGCTCTTATAGTCTCTGAGCACTAGGCGCTGAAGGGGACGGACAGACGGACGACAGACATGGCTCAATCGACTCGGCTATTGATGCTGATCAAGAATATATATACTTTATGGGGTCGGAAACGATTCCTTCTGGACGTTGTACACATCCACTTTTAACCAAAAATCTAATATACCCCAATACTCATTTTGAGTATCGGGTATAAAAATACGAGTATTTCCCCCAAAAAAAGTCTCGCCATGAAATACAAATCGAAAGCAATCAAAAAAATAATCAAATATAATATTAATTCATACAGACTTTTGTACCACAAGTTCATTAGCGAAATTGGCACTTAATTAAGCTTCAAAAATGTCCGTGTGCCGCACAAATGCAACATCAACACTCCATCGGCACTCCATTCCATTGATGAATGGCATTTCCTCAATTATTTGATGAGGTTTGAGGGCTAATATTAGTAATAATAGCCGCAACACTCGCAATAATAATCATAATGAGTGTTAACAATAAATTCCGAAATTTTAGTTTAAAATTAAAGCGAAATGGAAATTGCAAATGCAAAAACCGATGCCGAAAGTTTGTAAAACTAATTTCCTGCCGTATGATTGCGGGGAGGAGTGACGGAAACGGAGTGGGTCGGGCGGGAAATGTCAAAAATGTTTTTGACAAGTCAAATTTTCAGCATTTTCAACGTTTTCAACATTTTCATCGTAATTAACTTCTGGGAAAGCCAATTAGCGACCGCACACACACAGACAAACTAATTCCTAATTTGTGGACATACAATGCGACTCCGCACACCCCTCAGACATTCCATTTATACATATATATATGTATGTACAGTGTTTAGTATATTTCTATTGTATATACACACATATTTATTTATGGCATCCCGGGGCCCCTGTTCAGAAGTCTGCTCACGAAGTGCCAACATATCGTAAATAATGGAGTAAAGTGCATTTTGCATAATAATTACAGTGTAAATATTTAAAAACAGGAGCGGACTCCACTCCACTTTGGTGTTCCATGGGAGTCACGGATGAAAAATTAGAAGGAAAACCAGGAAATCTAGAAGGAAAGATGTGCCCCAACAGCCTGGCAGATACAGATACCTTCTATAGATACATATATCCCCAGGGCTCCGCTCCTGTTGCCACGGCGAGGCGTCACCAAGTGGCTAAAACAGGGGGGAACGTGGAGCGTGTGGCGTGAGTGATGGAGCGCGTCACATCGACAGCGTCAGCGTCAGCGGCAGGCAACTGGTAACTGGCAGTCGGATGGGATGATGGCGATGGCATGACGGTCGTATCGGATGGGATGCCAATGGGAATGGGAGAATGGCTGACATTACACTTGTCAACGGGTGTAATTGCGTTTACGATGACTCTCCACCGCCATCTCATGCTGCTCCTTGTTAGTGGAGCCAATGATGACGACTACGACTACGACTACGGGTGTGATGAAGTGCTTCTACCCGTGGCAGTGGCTAAAGCTATCGCTGTGGCTGTGTCAAATGCCATTGACTTGAAGCACAATACACAATAATTGCCAAGTGACGGCAGTTTAGGAGGGGCTGGCGGCGCATCAATAACGAGTGCTCCAGCACTCCAACACTCCCTCCTCCAGTGCCCCCCATTAACAATCCACCAAGGCGAGACCTCTCTGGCTCTCTGCCACGCTGGAAGCCCAAATCACACCCATTTATCAGGCCAGAAGCGAGACACAACGTTGGAAGGAGACGGCTAATTGCAGTTCATGCGAAAAACATCGTTAATCAACTCATTGACAGTTTGTTATTTGTTAAACAAAGCTAATGACTTAATGGCATAAATGGTGTGGCAACTGCACCGCCGCCACGACACCGCCAGGGCCAAAAGGATATGGCCAAAGACAGCCATCGCAGGAGTTGGCTTGACACGACAGCTCACGGGCACTAGCCTCCCAGAGCCTCCTACCGTTTTTATGTAGATACACCAACAATAAAATGACAAGCCAGAGGTAAAATTAATTGTTCTGGGGCGTCCCCGGGATGGCTGGGAGCCAAGTGGCGCGGCGTGGAGCCCAACCATGTGGGCGAGGCCAATAGCCCGATCACGCTCTACCCTTGGGAGACGGAGGGGGCAAACGAGAGAGGGGAGGAGTGGCATGGCCTACTGGCGTTCACAGAAAAATCCGAAAGTTCTCTTAAATTTCAACAGTTTTTCCCGATCATGGGAGGCCGTACGTGTGGGGCCTGTCGTTGGTATTGGCCCCGGAATTCCGAAATCCTCAGTCGTAGGCAGTTCATCGTAAGATTCAGATCTCTAGAAAAAAAAACTACAAAAATTATAAAAAGTAAATTTTATTTCTTGTCCAAATTTTCCTGTGAAAATTCTTTTGGTTTTTTTTTAATTTGCTTTTGAAGGAAAGAAGTTCGTTTTAAAATTTTCAAAATGAATTTTTGCTCGGTTCCATACGAAGCGGATTTCGGCATGAGTGAGGCCAATAAGGTACGGTTGCCACCGCGCGTTGCCACCGCGAGTTGCCACCGCGAGTTGCAAGTGTCGAGAGTGTAACAGTGCTGACCGTCTCCTTCCATCTCCGTTGCAGATGATGAACATGTCCGCTCAAATGGGCATGCAACAGAATGGCCCCCAGGGCCAAGGCCAAGGACAGGGACAGGGCTGCATGCCACCCGGTGGCATGCCCATGTCGATGGCGCAGATGAACATGAACCAGCCCCAGCTGCAGATGCCGCCGATGACCACCGGCCAGATGTCCTATCCGATGCAGGGCAGCGGCATGCAATCCCTGCCACTGGGTATGATGCCGGCGGGCAACGGGATGACGCCGCTGGGGACCATGTCCTCGAACCTGCCCATTGGTGCGGTGACACCGCTGAATAGCATGACCATGCTGCCAATGATGGGCAATTCGATGGGTTCGATCGATGCCCCCGGCGTGAACGCGGTCATATCGGATCTTCAGCCCATGTCCGGCATGCCCCAGATGGGTGGCATGCCCCAGATGGGGGGCATGCCCCAGATGGGGGCCATGCCCCAGATGTCGCAGATGCCGGCAATGCAGCAGTTCAACCCGCAGATGCAGCACCAGGGACGTCTCACTGGCGGCGGCGGTGGTGGTAGCCCTGGCAACTGGGGCTGCAGCCACGGCAACGGCCAGCCGATGAGCAACAATATCTGGCAGTACGGCGGTAGTCCCTCCCAGCAGCAGCAGCACCAGCAGCAGCACCACCAGCAGCAGCAGCAGCAGGTGCAACAGCAACAGCAGCAGCAGCAGCAGGCCCACCAGAACCAGCAGCGGATGAGGTCGCACTACGAAATGATGAACAACAACTACCGGGATGTGCGCAATGGCCTAAAGTGAGTCCCCAATCCCATTTCCCATTCCCCATGAATCTAAATATTTTCTTCGACATTTCTTTGACACATTTTCCACAGTTCGCCTGCCATGCTTTCGCTTCGTGACAACAAGGGCAATTCATTCAATTCAAGTGAGTTTTAAATGGTGACATCTTGGCCTACTTTGGTTATCCCTTCCTACTTCCCCGTTTTTTTCAGGCAAAAATCTGAATAAGGTCTGGCGTTAATGAAACTTTGATTTGCTATCCAATCATTCAGCTCAATCGTTTTCGTTATATTTTCGATTGATTGGATCATCTTAGATGCAACCTGTCTTGTACAGTCCCCTCCGCAAGCATTAACAACAACAACAGCAACATAAAACAACAACAGCAACAAAACAACAACAACAGCAACTACAACAATAACAACAACAATAACAACAACAATAACAACAACAACAATAACAAAACACATACCAATGGATCCAGCACACGCGCGTATCTTAAAAAACAATGCATTGGAATAAATGGTTTATATGTCTTGATCAAAGCAAGATTCATCATCACAACCGAAGGCTGTTTTCCATTCCATTCGGGGCTTTCCTTTGGCGACTTTAAACGCATTGATTTATGGCATTCAGGCATCAAAATTGGCAACAGAAAACGCCGGGGGCGGGGGGAAACGAAACGAATCAGCGCAAAAGACGATAAAAAATTTATGCTGACCGCATGATGAACGCATAAAAAATGTTGCCAACTTATGGCCCAAAATGCAATAGCCCTGCCAGGCCCCTGCCAGGCCCCTGCCAGGCCCCCCTGCCTGTTCCGCCCTTCCCCTGGCTGGCTGTATAAACAATGGCTTTATCGAGCCACTGGCATCAGTTGGTTGTGGCTTTCCTTTCCCTCCACCCAGCACCCAGCACCCCACACCCCGCACCCCGCACCCATGGAGCATGGAGCATGGAGCCCGAGCACTGAAGTCGTTAGATTCTGGCAGCCAGGCGAAGGTGTGAATATTTTATGTGGCACTATTTTGATACCATAAATCTTTTAGTAGTTGATTCTGGAAAAGTTTTTGCGTTCCACCGCATTTCGTTTTGTGGTTTCATTTCATTTCGTTTCGTTTCATTTCATTTCATTTTCGTGCAAATTGCAATTCCAGTGTTGGACAGAGACTCCCTTTGATGTGGCAAGACTGTACTTCTGTGAAAGAGCTTAATCTAATTGTATTTTCGATTAATACTTGGAATTTTCTGTCTACAAAGAATTGTATTTCTGTGATTGCTGGGCTTTCGAATGTATCACATTACCGAGCTGCCTTCCCCCGCCGTTCAGGAGGCAGTCCTTGCTCTTCGGATGCGCCCACAAATTTGTTTTGGTCTGCAGCAAGCGAAAACATTTTACATTTTTGCAGAAGGGGCATCATTAAAATTAAAAGATGCAAAAATAGACGTAAACCCCAAGCCACAAAAACAGACCGACAGACAGGCAGACGGGCAGATGGACAGACAGACAGTTGAATGGACGTTGAATGCTCGCCGAATGGACATTGGGAAAAGTTTTGCAGCAAGAAGCAGGACGGCTGAAGACCGAAGCGCACAGGACAATGAGGCCGTTGGGGGCGGATGAGAAGTTTTCCGGGAAAGTTTTATGTGTGCTGCGGAAGGGGGGGGCTACAGCAATGCAGAAAATTTTATTCATGACGGAAGCAATACTCAAATTTCGTCTATTAATATCTTGGCAAAGGGATGAGTACGAGGACGAGGAGGAGGACTCCAAACCAACTGTCAGGGTCCCTGGCCGGGTCCAACTTCTAGGGACTATGTCGGAGGAGCGAGCACCCAGTCCCAGCGCCAGCCCCTGCCCCAGCATCTGTCCAACTGTCAGTCCAACTGTCTGTTGGTCTAACTGACACACACACACCCCGTTCTAAACAAATGCGCATACAGATGTGGTCACGGGGGGGGAGGGAGGCCGGATGAGAGTGTTTTCGTGCTTTAGTGGGGTACAGTCGCCCCCCCTGGGTGCACATTGCCAACATAACCTCAAATTGCATTCCTAATTCCTTTTATACGCCATGCCAAGCCAAGACCCATATTCCAGGGCATTCCTACGTCCCACATCCCATGCATCGTTTCCCCTGGGGAACAGTTTCTGCAAAATATGCAATTTACGCTTGAAAGGTTGCACCAACACATGCCCCACCGACTCCCCCAACTCCATACGCTTGCACTCGTTTGTTGTACAATAGCCAATTTCTTAGTTTATTCTTTTATTTTGCGGGCAAACTTTTTGTTGGCCTCAACATACGAGTATGAAGACACATCCGTCATATTATTGTCCAACACCGGAAACGAGCAGAACGAACGACTCATGCAGTGCGTCTCTCCATCTCTCCATCAGTCCATCAGTTAGGTTCTTGGCCAGAAACACTTTTTATTTGCAGCTATTAGCCCCTATTAAAATATGCTAAACACCTGTGCACATTTTCCGAATATTAGGCATGTTTGCATGAAGAGCCAGAAGATTAGGTGCCAGAAAAGCATGCGGGTAATGCAATTCTCATGAAGACTGAAAATACGAGTAGGGCTTGGAGCATTTTAGCACTTTTCCTGTGGTATTTTGTGGTATTTCCGTAAAACTAAATGATTTCAGCTTTTCGTTTAGTAGTTTCTTATATTATTAATGTAATTTTTTCTCTATTACGAACAAAGATTAATTCTATATTCCCCATTTTCGGTATAAAGAATTTACGTTGAGATTCGCTAGATGGAAATTCCACTGTATATATATGTTTCTATATCGTAAGCTCTTGAAGTTGTAAACCGGGATATTTTATCTATTTCTCAAAGTATTTTCTAGTATTTTGCAGTATATATTGTATTTTCTGCTCAACTAGATAGATAATGATGGCCGCTAGAAATACTATAAGAAACAAGACAGGATGAATAAAAATCCAAAACTAACAAAACAATTTATTTAATTCAATGATAAATCTGAGACAACTTTAAATAAGTACTTAGTGCTCATTGCGGTGGGCATTTAGTATTTTAAATATATTTTTCCAACATTACAAAAGGCCCTTTACTCCTTTCTGCAAACGATCCACTAACAATACTTAAAAAAAACAGGCCAGGATGAATAAAATCCACTTTCCTAGCCGTAGTTTAAATTAAAGCTAACAGAAAATTAATTTAATTCAATTAAAAACCTGTCTAACCTTCAAGTCAGTATTTAGTACTCATTTAGTATTTTTTATACATTTGAATTAATCTTTTCCCCCATCTAAAATGGGGTGGCCATGGATTACTTGGCATGGATTTTCCTCTACCGCAATTAAAATACTTAGCCTCGTTTGAGGGATTATTTAGAGGTATTTACAATGCATTTAGCATTTGCCAAAGAACCTATGAATTACCCAACAGGCCTTGGGTTTATAAATATCAATTAAAATTGATAAATGCACATGTGAACGGAGAATCGATTAGTGTGTCAGACGTCAAGAAATAGTGTTGTGTTTGGTAACCTCACCAAAGACAAACTTGTGGCATCCACATGTACTTCATGTGGCATGCACCGCACTCTCCGCCTGCCGTTCCTCTTCGTGGGGCGAGTAATGCAATGAACATGAGTTTTAACTTGTCGTTTGTTGCACTGTCACTCCTGCCCATATTGACAGCGGGGAGAGTCCTTCTCTATTTAGGAATATGCCTCTTCCTCTCTGTCTCTCTCTGCTCTTCCTCTGTGAGGCCAAGTTTTTGCCTTGTTTTGGAATTTTCCGACTGCTTTTCGGATTGTTAGGCGCCCCAATAGTTCCCTGTAGACCCTGTGATCCTGTCTCTCGCTCTGCTCTTCTCTATTCTGTTCTGCTCTGTTCTGTTCTGAATGTGGGCCAACTTTTTGAAACTGTGCCAACTTTTGGCTTGTTTTTGCTGATAACTTCATCATCGTCATGACGTCCTCTCGTCATTCTCATTCAAGTGGAACCCAAGCCGAGCAAAAACAAAAAAAAAACACACACAAGAAAACAAGAAAACAAAAACCGAGACAACAACGAAACAAAGAAAATGAAAACTCGTTGGGCAAATGTTTTGTCATGATTTTTCCTCTACTCGTTGGCCTTTATGGACTCGTCTGTCTGTCAATGAAAAGACCTGCTCTGCTGCAATTCGATTGTCGGTCGAGTATGCACATCACTTGGCCCAGATTATCGAACAGAAGAGTCCTGAAGTCCACATGGACTTCATGGGAGGATGGCAGGATGGCAGGATGAGCGCTCTGATCCGATGCGATGCCATGGCTAATGGCTTTTTGTTTTGCACATTTTGGAGCCTTTGAGTAATTAAATTTATGGATGCATAAAATTTCAACCTGTTCGCTGGCTCGCTCTCGCTCTCTCGCTCTCTCGCTCTCTCTCTGGCCTGTTCAAATGTTTGACTTTTTTGACCACGTCCCCCGTCTGTGGGTCCGTGTGTGTGTGAGCCCTCCTGTCGGTCGGTTTGGTCATTCAATGAGCTTACATTTGCCTGTTTGCTGGCTGCCTGCTGCCCGCCTGGCCGCCTGCTTTGCTGGCTATTAATTTCGAGTGGTTCGAGTGCTGGTTCCGGACTCACATTCGGGACGGGACCCATGTGTACACATGTTTGGGCTTGTAAAAATGTCATGTTAATTTGTGGACTGTGCGACCGAAATGGAGCACCGCAGAGAGAGACAGTGAGAGAGAGAGAGCATGCAAATAAATGTCTCGCACATGCCACCCATCCGGAAAAGAGACAGCAATAACACCCACGCATTCGGTCAGCCAGCGAGCGAGAGCGGAAGAGCGGGAGAGGGCATGGATTTGGAGACGGGGCTTTTTTTGCAGATTTATGAGTGAATCTGATAAGTGCTGCCAATAAATTTTCGGACAACAATTTACAATGTTCATTCCATGTTCCCTGTGCGTTTTCCTTACATTTCGTTCAGCGACTCGACATGGAAATGGGGCTGGCCCTACTGGCCCTGCCACTTGTGAGGGGGGTGTGGGCAATGTATTTTGGGCTATTTTATGGCCATTTACTGAAGAACTCGTGCAGATCTGGTACCCCCTGAGGCCTCAAGGATCTAGTGCTGTTTTTGGGCAACGATGAAAGATTAAAGACTCAAAAAATAACTCGCTTTGAAAGGAAAAGGCAGTAAAAGGCTTATATTTCCATCAGCAAATTTCGCTAGATGGCAATACTTTTTTTTGGGTGTAGATCAAGCGACAACAGAGAATATATATCATCTTTCAGAGTTTATACACATTAAAACCGATATAAATTAATTATTATATTATATTAAATTATAAAATAAAATAATGTATAATATATGTATGTATATAAAATATAATATAATATAATATAAAAATCCATAAATTGTAGTTGGAAAGCCGCTGCTTTCACTATATACAGTTTGAGCAGCACTAAAACCCTCCTCAAAGATTTTTCTGGTTCTTTATGAAGCCGAAAAATCCATGAATTTTACCTTGATTCTGTAAATCGATCATGAGGCCTGGAAAGAAGCTCCCGAAAAGCATACACAGCCTTTACCTTTATAAGACACACACTCCACACCCCAATCTACTGTCTCCATCTTTATTCATTTTGTAATCTCTCTAATTATTCAATTGAAGAATTGCACTCAAGGACTCACCGCAAAGGATTGCCGCAACTGTTCGCCAAATGAACAATTCCTCATGTGCAACATAATCACACAAGTCCTGCGGCAGAAGCAACGAAAGCAGCAGCAGCAACAAAATTTCAACAATGGCATAAAGCCACAGAGAAATCAGTGAATTATACAACATTTAAGCAAACATAAGAGCACGAGGAAGGAGTGCGAGTGCGAGTTCTTGTCGAATGTAGAGAGATGTATAGAAATCCGAGCAGAATTAAGTTAGGACCATGCCCTGCCCCTGCCCCCCCGTCGAAAAACACAATGACGATGACTCCGATTCCGACTCCGACTCCAGCGAGAAGCAGAAGTTGGCCAAAAACTTTACACATCTGTAGATGTGTGTGTGGAGGGGCAGCAGGGACAGCAGGGGGGGCGGCGGAAGAAAGGAACTATCGCAGCAGAAGTGAAATAAAGTTGAATGTAAGCAAACAAGTTGAACCAACAAACCAAGTCTCTAATTGTATTTGTGTGCTCGTGTGTGCGTGTGCGTGTGCTCGTGTGTGCGTGGGCGTGTGTGTGCAGGCGCCGAGGGCGTGGCATTGTGTTTTATGCGGCCAAACGGAACGCACCACTTTTGGGTACACTTCGGACTGCTGAAGGAAGCAGGCTGTGGAAAATATGATGAAGCCAAGCAAAACGGAAGAATTGAGAGACGAGACTCCTTGAGACCCAGCACAGGGCCAGGACCACCACCAGGACGCGTTTCCGATTGCTAGTCCAATGTCCAACAAGACGTGAAATGCAACTTTTTCGGCACAACGCTCGAGCACAAAAGGAGCACCAGAGAAGCACCAGAGAAGCAGCAGAGAAGCGCCAGAGGAGCCGCCTCCCCATGGAGCTTACAAAAAGCCGAGCAAATGTACAAAAGACAAACAAGGAGTGCAGTGCCGAAAGGATAAACAAGATATGTAAACTACAATGCGAATCCGCACGAATCCCGTATATCCTTGCCACAGAAACCGGTCACGGCACTCACTTGCTGGCAAACTGCAGCCCAAATTTGTGGTACACTGCACGCTGGCACTGCTCCGGAATCCTGGGCTGGATCCCCCAGCGGCGAAGATGTTGCATTCACAAAAGCAGGAGACGATGAAAGCACTCCACAATACACAAAACAAGAGCGATTGATGGGACAGAGAGTGTTCCGACTTGAATATATCCTCGAATGCTCGAAGGACTTCTCTCTTCTGTCAGCCCTGGATAGCATATAACCCGTGTACTCCTGCACAACTCCAGGGTATTTCAAATGACAAAAATATGGCAACAGTTTGCCATTATGTGCTGCTACAAGGTATTGAGAGAGAGACGAAGAGAAGGCACAATCGAAGGAGAACGAAAGGAATGAAAAGGAGCGACACCAACGACACGAGTACATTTGTTTATGCGCTCCGGCAAGATGTAAGATTCAGACCCCACCAGAACCGCCTCCCCAGTAGGCAAGCGTTGAAATGGAACAAATGAACCAAGTCGAGAATTGCCAACTGCACACTGGAGTCGAAGGGAGCAGCAGCCACAGTGCCACAGCAACAACAACAACAACAACAACGACGAGATGGTTCCCATCCAAACAAATGATGCCACAAGAAAAGTTAAACTTGTAAATTCAAATTTCACATTTGTCTGGAATTCGCAATTACACTTCGGCAACAACAATGAAATATGTCCGCATGCTGTACGGTACACCTGCCCCGAGCGGTACACCCCACCTCCATTTCATGGCTCATTGTTTGGCCTGGCAAATGGAGCATTGAGGGAGAGAGGGGGACGGGGGTCAGGGGAATTAGAGAGGGCCTCCTAAAGCATATTGTAATAATCCAAATGAAATTAAATGTACCGTAAACATTTCGAGTTACGAGCGAGCCAGACAGAGATAGAGAGAGAGAGATTCGGCAGCTTGGAGGAGCCCACAGGAGAAAGACGGGGAGGAGCAGCAGGGGGTAGAGCTTCTGGTATGCCCCACACTAGGAGGATGAAAGCAGAAGCCCCTTCAGGAGGCAACACAGCAGCAACAGCAGCAGGTGCAGGCCTTGCCCCAAAACAGCGAGACAATAACATTTTCGGAATTCGTATCCGAAACCAAATGCACGGCTGGCGAATTCACGGCGGAATGGCGGCCAGCGGTAGATGGTTGTTGCATTCTAATGGGGGCAAAATCGCTGGCATAATGGTGCACGCTGCAAGAACATACTTTGGTGGAATTAGGCAAACATCGAAGGAGGGTGTGGGTGTGGGTGGGGTTTCCTTTGCTGGGATTGGCAGGCATGGAATGTTCCATTAATGGAACATCGGCTGTTGAAGCTGCTTTAAAAGGAGTACCCTTTGGAGGCATAATTCTGAAATGCTGGTTTACTGCTCCACCAAGAGCATCATCAGTTGTGGCAGTTGTGGCTCAAACATTACCGCATCGTAAATCATCAATAACTATATTTCAATCAGTTCGTGTGGATCCCCCACAGACACGAGGCCAAGCTATTCAATTGATAGCCGCTCGATGGTAAAGGACCATTAAATTAGCAAAAGAAATAAAGCGAACAACGAATGCGATCGATCGACTTAAGTAAAAGCCGGCCGGCCGACAAAATTGCACATTTTACAAGTTTACGAACCACTAAGGAGAGCCACAGCCACAGGCAGAGGCTCCCCCTCTTCAGAAGGAGATGCAGGCGGAGGTGGAGGTGGTGTACACCTTTTGGGGAATTTATTTCTAAAACAACTCTATCGCGATCATCGGGCGACGGCAAAGCGGCCCATAAAGCCCACGATTTATTGGCCAAGTCGGCAACAATTTGACAAGCAAATTGCTATAATTTCTGGACATTCCCCAGGCTCTGTTTGTGTGGACATGTAACCAGTCGTGGAGCATGGGGCATGGAGCATGGACCAGTGCATTTCTTCGCGCTTTTATCTGTGGAAATTTATGTAAGCGATAAAGCCCCAACGACTACTGGAGCCAGGACAGACCCCAAGGCTGTTCTGTGGCTGCCATCTAATTGCTGGCCATTGCCATGGACCCTGGCTTCCCCCGGATGGATCGCAATCGTCCGTTAAATTGCCATAATTTCGTTAGCTTTACGAGCTGCCAGGGAATCATCTCCCTCTCCCTTTGCCGCACAAAACAGATCTATTTCGCATTAGGCTTAAACACTGTCTCTTGCCCACCGATCCATCCGTAATACTTGCATATATTTGGCGATCATTGCGGTTCGGTTATTAAATCGCCATTAATCGCCGGTGTGGTCCACGGAATCAGAGATCATTAAACCAGAAAGATCATAAATCCCCCAGAAAGAACGCAAACAAAAAATGGCAATCATCATTAAAAAATGCAAAGAGAGCATAAAAAATCAGTAGAGAAACGAGAAAAAGGCACCGGCAAAGCGAAAGAGGGATGGGTAAAGAAGGGAAGAGAAATAACAAAGGGGTAGGGGCAGCCACGCAGCGATAAGCAAATGTTCCGTTCTCCTTTTCTCCTACACATCCATCGCTCTCTTTCACTCCTTCACATCATCTCCCTCTTCTTGTCGCTGCCCTTTTCGACGAGTCATAAAGACACTGGGACGAAAAAGTCGGCCGACAGGTCTGTCGTAAAAATTCAAAGAAAATCACAATTTTCTGGTCTCAATTTTGATGGCAAATTTTGAGCTAATTGTTGCTTTTTTTGCCCATGTTTCGTCGGAAAGGGATGCCTGTGGGGGGGGGGGGAGGGGTACCCGTTTTGATGGCACTTGGCATGCCGTTAATCCCGAAACGCCAATTTCATGGTTCATGGAACTGAATCAGGCCGAATGTTGATCTGATTCATAAATTTTAGGTTAGACGCGGAACCAGAAGCAGGAGGGTATAGAAGAACGATGAGTAGTAGAAAGAGAAGTAGCAGTAGAAAGAGAAGTAGCAGTAGAAAGAGAAGTAGTAGAGATGTAGAAGTAGAAAGAGACGCAGAAGTAGTCGAGGAGGGGAGTCGTAGTGCTGACCATGCTGAAATTTTGAATTTTACAAGGTGGTCCACAACTCTCTTTTCGGTTCTTATTTTACTTAGCACTACTCTCATATTTTGTGTGAGAGAGAGAGAGAGAGAGAGAAGAAGCGTTAAACAAGCCCCGAAATGGCCACGCTTTTTCACACTAAGAACCAGTGTCGAAAGTATCGATAGTATCTCTTTTCGGATCTTATTTTGAGCTCTCTCTCATTTAACATGTCCTCAAAGCGCTCTCCCTAGTGCTGAGCGTAACATAAGCCCCGAAAATGAGGTTTGCGGGCTACCTTGAATAATTTCAGCTTTCCCACACAAAAAATCAATATCGATAGTATCGAGTACACGATACACGCTTCCCAGCCGGTGGCCAGCGGGTGTTTGGCAACACTGTGAATGTGAAGCTCTCTGAAAAAGTTTTTCTGGTGAAAATTGTTCGATTTCTGCGAAAAAAAAAACATGGACGAGGCTATGGGAGATAAAAGTATGCGCTTTCTATCGGTAAGTGGGAACAGGCGTATGCCCTCGAGCATGAATAGAATCTAACAACTGTGCCGCCCCCGAAGCTGAACATCAAAGATTGCCTCGGCTGCAGCGATGTGAGCGTGTCGTTCCCCCCATCGAACAGCGTGCACGTGCTGCTGTACAAGCTGATGGGGCAGGAGCAGGAGCAGGCCCGCGACAATATGGCCGTGACGCCAGTGGCACAGGCCATACAGCTGCTGTGCACTCGGACCTTTCCGGACGCCGAGAGCTTGGAGCGGCTGCCGCTGCTGGAGGTGGGACGCGGCAGCGTTTCCCTGCGCTTCCAGGTGTTGCAGCCCGTACCCTCGGAGGAGGACAGCGACAGCGACTTGGACCTGGAGCCGTCCACATCGGCGCAGGCAGAAGTGCGTCTCGAGGAGCGGAAGAAACGCCGCGAGGCTGCACGTAATCGCAAGAAAATCTTCATAGTCAATAAGGAGGTGATGGTCAAGCGGCGATTCGACGATCCCCAGAGTCTGGATTGGGTCACCTATACGGTGAACGGTGGCGAGATCCTCAAATGGCAGCTGGACGAGTTCCACGCTCAGTTCTTCGAGGATCCCCAGTACTCGTCCATCCATCTGTGGGATCTGCAGCACAAGTGCGCCGGCAATTGGCTGCAGATCATCCGGGCGGACAGCAATGGCTACAAAAATTTTCAGTGGGTCTCGAAACGACTAAAATCATTTGCTTTTAGGGGCTTTCTAAATTTGCGATTCATTCCAGGACCCCGGGCAATCCGTTTGAGATCTTTGCCAAGCTATTCGTTCGCAAGAAGCTGGATGAGGAGGATTTGGTGTGCAAATTGGCCGAATCCTGTATTACCGTCAACGAGGCCGTACTCCGCTCGGAGCGTCAGTTCGTGATGCAGGTGTTCAACCATGTGCGCCGCATATTCGAGTACATCACCATGAAGCAGTACACGGTGTGGTTCCTGGTGCCCGGCGCCCAGGGCCCTCAAAGTCTCACCGAAGAGGTATGTGCGACCTCTCTGTTTTCCACATATTTTTCATTGCGTTTTCCTCCGGTAGGATCTCGACTTCGATTTGCGTAATGTGCGCACTTCCATCCGTATTGCTGGCGACAACAGGAACATCTTCTGGTGCCAGTCCGATCACAATGTCCAGAACTTGCTGATGGTCTCCTTCCAGTTGGCCCTGAGCAGCATTGCCAAGCAATCGGTCCTGATTATCAGCCATTTGGATAAGGTTTGCGCTGTGTGCCTTTGAGTCTACGTTTCTCTTGATCCCTCCCGTCCTGTATCTTATAGATAGCTGATTTCGTGACCTGGCAGTTTATCACGGCTTCCTACATGAACGACCTCTATGCCTGTGGACCCACAGATTCGGTAAGATCCCCAGCAGTCGCCCATTCCCGACTTTGGTTTCCTTTAATGTACATTCTGTTACAGAAATGGGTCTGCATGCGCTACTTGCAACGCATCGTCGAAATGGCCCAGGCCAACTGCATCATTGTCCTCATCGAGTATCCCAGCTTCCTGAGCGTTCTCTCCGACGAGCGGCATGTGATCAAGTGTGAGAAGCAGCTGGACAATGAATCCTGGGACGTTAAAGTTGGGTCCGCCGAATCGTACGAGTCCCGCTTGGAAATCTTTAAGACTGCCATCAATTTGGAGCTAGGCAGTGTCGAGCCCGCCACCCCTCAAGAATAAGGCATCTAACAAGCGCACATCCAATTTTAGTTTTACAAATATTTCCTTTGCTCCTCCATTGTTCCATTGCTCGTTTTGTAATTACGCAGCCGCCGCCGCCGCCGCTCACGGAACAACAACAGGAGCTCCATTCTTCAGCTCCATTTCAATTAGGGTTTTGCTGGCTGTCAGTTTGAATGCCACACAGCCAGCAAGCCATCGCCATCACCATTCTCATCCTCATCCATATCCCTGCCACCGCAACAGCAGCAGCAACTGCAACTACAACTACAACTACAACTACAACTACAATGGCTGTCAGTCAAAGGCACGCGTCATTTGCTGGCGAAATGCATTTTACGTAAACCTAAAAGCATTTTAAGCCAAACCCCAACGCCCACCGCTATCGACCCAGTTAGAAGACAGGGACCACGGCCTGGAGATGCATTTGGAAGGAGCGACTGTCTGTCTATCTGTCTGGCTGACTTGACTGATTGGCGGTTGTTGGGGTAACTTTTCAACGCAAGAACATATCCGAATGTGCTACAGAATATATTTTCATAAAATAGTTAACATTGTTAGTGCCTTTTAGACGAAGCCGAAGGAAACAGAACACTTTTTTTTTGTAGAATCAAAGATATTCAAGATTTGGCATTCAATAAGTGCCTTGGTGGGGCCAAATCTTACATATATAACATATTCCATTCATTCAAAAATAATATCAGACAACAACAAGAGATGGATCCCATTTATTTGGAAAAAATACACACATTTTTTTTTTGATTGTATCAAGATGAATTGATAAAAAATGGAAAAAATACACCATTGAATTGATAACAAAATAAAGCGAGCGAGCGAAATAATCATTACAAAACTGGAATCTCAAATCAAATTTATTTAACAAAGAAAACAAAAAAAAAATAATTTTGGAAAAAATTCTTTCTTTACAAATACATTTTTTTATTTTTATATCCAAATAAAATTGAACCACAAAAATTATGGAAAAATATCAGAAAGAAAATCCACTGTTAAGTAACTGAAAAAAAAGCGAGTGAAACAAATAATCTTTAAAAATTCGAGTCTAAAATTAAATCAATGTGCCAAGAGTTTAAGCCACAAAGAAAAATAATAATAACCACAAATAATATCAAAGAACAACAACAACAAGAATGAATAAATGTGAGATTATGGGAAACAAGTCTCAATGTTAATTTTTATATTTTTTATATATCCAATTAAAATTGATCCACAAAAATGATGGAAAAATATCTGAGAGAAAATTCACTCATAATTAATTGAAAAATAAAGTGAATGAAACAAATAATTATTTCAAAATTCGAATATCAAGTAAAATCAATGTTCTAAGAATTTATTCCACAAAGAAAAAGCGAGAAAAACAAATATCAGAGAATAACAAGAAGAGTGAAATAATGTGAGATTATGAGAAACAATTCTTTATAGATAAACATTTTTATTTTTTGTATGTCAATATAAAATTGATATCTGAACACAAATCTACTTATAATTAATTGAATAGAGAATGAATGCGAGATTATTGGAAAAAAATTCGTTTGTTGTATATCAATACAAATTTGATTTTAAAAAAATGTAAGCAAAAATAAAGCGTATGATTAAATAATCATTAAATAATTCGACTCTCAAATGAGTTTATTTTTTTATTTTTATTTTTCACTTTAGGGATAGGTTTATTTTTGATAATACATATTGTTGTTAGCTATTACTTTTGGAACAACTTTTACAACAGTCAACAGTCAGGAAAAAATTATGATGATTAAAAAAAAAACAAAAATCGTGTAATTAAGGTTGAAGAATTTGGAGAGGGATATTATTTGGTTCAATTATCTGTTCAGGTTTCTAGGGTAGAGGTCCTCTTAGATCATCCCGTTGGGCAGGTCGACTGGGCGTATTCTGGCCAGTATCTTGTTCTTGCAAGACGTCTCTCAAATGTTATGCTAACGGAAAAGTAAGTTAATTTTTAGTTAGTTTTAATTTAACACATTTAACGCACACACTTTTGGCGCTACCTTTTGATAGAGAAATTAGTTTCTCTTTAGCCTGCGGCTCCACGGCTGATGCAGTTTATGCAATTTATTAGTGGGGAAACTGTGGCCGCAGGGTCAAGCGGGCAGCTGGTCGTCTACGCGGATGATCATACGAGTAAATATGTGAAGAAAATGCATTAGCCTCGGGGCGACACCGATGCCGTCTAGACAGGTTTCAGCCACACGATGCGTGCCACATTTCGCACCCCGGCCAGGAGATCGCATGCCACGGCACTCAAGCAAATGACAGGCGCCCACCACCCCCCTCAAAAGAGCCCCTGTCATCTGTTAATTGCGCAAGGAAATACGTATGTACGTGTAAATGTTGTGAATATTATTTTGGGTAGTCTCTAATGGAAGAGCCTAATGGAGGTTAATTGAGTAAGTACTTTTCGATGAGTAGAACACCTGCGTGTGTGGCTCTGTAGGGTATCTTACAGTCTGAAGGTTCACTTGTCTCCCATGCTGCTCCCAACAGCAGCAGAGAGTGAAAACCAAGTGTAAAAGATGTCTAATGAAAAATGAAGTGCAGAAGCGAGAAATGTTATATTTCATATGAACTGAAAATTGGTTTCTGTCGTAAAATGTCTTTCGATGGAACAGTCAAAGGCAGGAAAAACTCAAATAAATGCAAATTTTACTGGCAAATGAAGAGCCAAAAGACTCTATGAAGTATAGAGACTCTTATTTGTATAATTATAAATTAATTGGCCGTCCAGGACGCCTGCTAGTCCCCTTTTTGTGGCCATTATCGGCGTTTATAGTCATCCAAAAGTCGACTACGGCAGCGGACATATTGGGCCATCTTTTTACCGACCTTTGACCCTATCTCCCCTCCCACTTAACACATTCGCGGTGTCCGCTCTGGCAGCAAAAAAGCAACGAGTATTTAAAACTCGTTTCAACTAAATATTTAAACTGTTTATTATGCTGTGGGGCGGGGGGTAGGTTCTGGTAGCTCTGGTTCCTGCCACACACACAAACAGGGACACACATGTGGGCGTGGCATGCTGCACCCGAACTGGTGCCCCAAACCGCGCCTCGTGTTCGCTGGTTTTGTAAAATGGCGCGTGCAAAAATGTGCTTCCAAAAGGAAATTTAAATTTGAATTAATTATGAAGCCCCGCCTGGATTCAGGCTCCCGCCTGTCCTGCGTCCTGCATCCTGGCAGCTCTTGCAATTTGTTGTTGTCATTGTGGTTCTGCGGGTGTCTATGGATACACACACATACACACACAGAGAGCAGGTCCTGTGGGGTCCCTGGTTGCGGGGGCGTGCGAGCGTGTGTTTGCCTTGATGTGGCATTTGTTGCATTTACCAAATAACAAACAACAGCACTTAGCCGCCCCCTCGATGAGGTAGAGGGGCGACCCTTAGTGGGTCAAAGTTTCGCCTGATTTTGTGCTGAAATGTTTTTCAATAATTATTTAGCCCAAAAAACAAGGGAATTAACGATCAAAGTGTCGGAAAATATGAAAATAAGCAAGAAATAAAGAACCAGTGAATCCATCATTCAAGCAATTCCATTGGTAAGGCAACACATATTAACCCTAACCAACCCCATATTAGCCCTTACCGATATTAACCCTAACCGATCCCGATATTATACTGCAATAAGTTTTATGCGATATTATTCTGCGATATGATACTGCGATAAGTCTGAGGCGATGATTTCGACGATCGACAAGAAGAGAGAAAAGACGTGCCTAAAAAACTAAACGAAGAATGGCGCCACACATTCAAAGTTCTTCCGAGAAGCACTCCACGAATCTCGAAAACATTTCCGATCTGAAATTATTTCCCATATGAAGGGGGAGTTGGGCGAGGTGGGCGGTGGGCGGTACAGGTGAAATCATCCATTCAAGTGTCATTAATTAGTCGGGGGTGAAGCGACACCAGAAACAACAATCGATGGTGTCCGCAGGACAAACAACAGTATCCACTAGATGAAGCTAAAATTGATGGGACCAGAGGGGGGTGTGTAGGTGGAGTTGCGGAGAGTTTCAGCATTTGCGTTTAATTACAAAATATTCCAAAGCGAAGGGAGGATGTACATTCCATGGAAATCGATTGGATCGGAGCCTATAGCATGCAGCGGGAGAAGGGAGAGAGGGGGGGCGGGCGGCAGAATTGGCGGATTCACGCCCACGTCAGTGCCAATGATCCAGTGCAATGGACAGAGGCCGTTGACGTTGCTAACCCAATTAAACTGTCGCCCGGCCACACCAGACGACGAGAGAGATGCCTCCTCATCCGTACGCGCCCCAACCCCGCCCCCTCCGCACTCTTCCGTAGGTGCTTGCCCCCCCCCCCACCCTTTCAGCCTACTGATTGAAGAAGCAACTGTTTGACCAGGGCTCTCTTCCCTCTCTCTCTCTCTCCCTCCCACTGTTCGGTTCCGTCCGGTTCTTTGGTCTGGCACTTTGCCCAAATAAACCGCAAACCGCCCACCCCGTTTTTCACGCGGCTTCAATAGCAATTTGGTGAAATTCCTTTTTAATTTCAACCGCAGTTCCGCCTCCAACACCAACCGCTTGACGCCATTGAATTTTGAGCCTAGAGATGGCACCGTGATGGACGGAATGGAAAGGATTGGGCCTAGAGATGGCAAATTTGATGGCTGCGGTCTGTTGAAGAACAAGTAAGATATTTAGGGGAATATTATATCATTATTTTACTCACAATTATTGTCTGGGGAATACGAGTGTGTGTATGGATTGCACTGTAGAGAAAACTCACCTGAAATGAGAAAGAAAATATTGGCAAAGGTAAGACCTTATCACATTAAAAGCATTTAAAGTCTACGATCTATGGGAATATTCTTAAATATTTCACTTTAAAAAGGTTCTTAGAGGTTCCCAAAGGGTTCTTCTTCTCGCTGGCAAATCTTAATCGGATTCCTAATCAAATCCCTCATAGATTGCTTCAGTCTGTGCAGCCACTTCTCTTCCCTTGCAACGAATCGAATCGAATGTTTTGTTTTAGTTATCGCCTGCCAGCGCCTGCTGCCTGTCCCTGTGGCAGGACAGGACAATTTTCAGCACCATAAACGGCTTAAATTTCATTAGCATCACAGGCTAGACATCGTAGAGAAGCCAACAAAAAGCTAGACATCATCGAGAGCCCAACAAAAAACGTCGAAAAGAAGAGGGAAAATCTCCCAAACAACAGATGAAAATCCCTCCGATACGATGTGCGGCAGACTTTCCCTCTCTCCCCGTGTCTGAGCCCAAATCAAATTTTGTGCTTAATGCTTGCGAATAAAAAAGAGGCGTCACAGAGGCGAGGCGTGGCTCGTTGTTTGAGTTGAAAGAAAACAAAATTTAAGCAAAATTCCGCTCAAAAATTGTAATTGTCTTGTCTTCTCTCTCATATTTGCGATGTGTAAATATGCGAAAAATTGTTTTTCTCACATTTTCTTCTGTTGATTTTGGGATCGGGCGGGGGATAGGGTCCTCCAGTGTTTAGAGCCTTGTTTTTTGTTGAACTTCTTCAAAGTTGGCCCAAACCAAGCCCATGTTTCGTGCATTTCATTTGTGCTTATGCAATTATCTTTCTGTTAACGAAGGAAAATGGAGTGAAAATTCTGTTAGCAAAAGGAAAATTGCCTTTCCTTTGCCCCAAAAAATTATTTGCACAATTGAACAAACTCTTGGTTCATTTTGTTGGTTTCCTTTGCTTAGGAATATATATTTTTTTTAATTAGTTTTTTGTTTTGGCAAGTAATTGATTTTCCACTGTGTGTGTGTGTATGCGTATGCGTGTGCGTGTGTGTGTGTGGTTTTCCCTTTAAGGTAAACAGCACCAAAAAGTCAATAAATAATTTCATTTTGTTATCACACGGATAAATGCTTTGCTTGGCAAATGTTTTGCAAAATATTCAGGATTTCAGCGATTATGTCAATATGTGGATAATGGTGGCCGATATGTATCCGTCGCTACACCGGAGCAATAGATACTCTAGAGTATCCGTTTTCACCCTTAAATTTTAACTTTTTTGTACATTTTACACCCGTTTTTAAGTCCGTCTGCGAGCATTTAGCGAGCCTTTGGTCGTCGCTGATCTTTGGATCTAATCTATAATCATTCCCCCTATGGCAATATATTGTATGGTAGAGAATCCACAAAAACATCGAGAAATTTTGCTTTTCATATATTTCGAATATGGAAGGGTTTTTGCTCCAGGAATCTGCTCGGAATCATGATACCCTCTTTAAGGGCACTCCCTAGACAAAATGTTTAAACAAAAGCTCACACGCACACGCACACATCCACATTCGAGTTTCATAAATACTTAAATTTCCACTAGATTTGCCAATGTGGAAAAAGCAAAATTTCAATTATCATTAGCTGGCAAATGTTTTTCTCTTTTCTGGCCTTCAACAATAATACTATAATATTTATAAAGTGTAAATAAGATCGGACTGAATTATGATGTACATTTGGGAATTTAATTATCAAAGGTTTTTTTCTTTCCGAATAAACAGTGCAATAATTGCCATAAAAAACGAGCACAAATGGATGAAAATGAGCCATTACAAAACCCGCAGCCAATTGGCAATTAAAAAAATAACAATTACAGTCAAATGAGTTAAATAAGTTTAGCGTAAAATTGAACAAAAACAAAAACAACAAAATCAAAAACCAAACGAGGGGGAACGTTGTGAGTTGCTGCGGAGACCGCAACTCTACATTTATACCCGATACTAAGTCAGTATGGCTCTCCTCCGGCAGATGCCGCTTATATTAAACGACACGACAAAGAGTGCATGCGAGAGAGACAGAAAATCAGTCTGAGCGTGACGTCAGGCGCTGCGTAGCCAGTGAAAATTGATTTTTGTCTTTTGTGGGGGCGAAAGGGGGTGGGGCGAAATTTTGGAGATATACGTTTTCTAGTGAGATCAAACAGCAGGGTGGAAACCGAATTTGGTTACTGTACCCTTAATATTCTCTGAGATTTGTGGATGACCCAGATTTTCGTACTTTGCGGGGGCTGAAGGGGGTGTGGCGGAATTTTGAAGCAAACTTGTCAAGGGCAAAACCGACCATGAAACCTGTGTGTTAAAGAGAGACAGAGCGAGAGAGAATGAAATTGTTTCCTTGATTCTGGCTATAATAATTGTACGATCTGGTTTAGATTTGACACTCTAGAAAATATAGTCATCCTCTACGATTCAGCGTTTTCTGTTTTCTCGTATCTTTGAAATTTTGGATGCCACAGATTTTCGCTCTTTGTGGAGGCGGAAGTGGGCGGGGCAAAGCTTTGAACGGGACGGACAGGAACAAACAGTTCTCAATCGACTCGGCTATTGATGCTGATCAAGAATATATATATTTTATGGGGTCTGAAACGATTTTTTCTGGACGTTACACACATCCATTTTCACCACAAATCTAATATACCCCAATACTCATTTTGAGTATCGGGTATACAAATAAACAGTCTAAGGGCTTGGAGTGGCAGCACACTTGCCTCGACACGCAGGTGTCACGAAGGGACAAACAAATTTAAACTAAAGAAAAATATACAGCAAATAACTTTTCCGTTTACTCTTGTTTTAAGATTTAACAAAAAAAATTATTTTTTTTTCTATAAATTAATCAATTTTCTATGGGATTGGCTAATTTTTATACGCGTGACTTTATAGCATTATTTTGTAGAATTTTTTAAACAAAAAATTGTCTAAAATTTTTTGTAAAAAACTATTGAAACCAACCATGTTCGCTGTTATATTTGGTTGCTAAACCATTCTCGTACCCTGGAAATTCCTTAGCCTTTCAGTTGAATGTCTTCGGAATTTTGTCATAATTTTGGTGGCACATCAATCGCTATGGGGTGCGCCACCCCTTTTGTTGGCGAAGTTGGGGCCCAATGGGTTTCGGCAGCATTGCATTGATGGATGCCCAAGCGTGTAATTAGCTAATAAGCTTATGAGCAATAGAGGGGTTGGTGTTCGGAATGGGGGGAGTAGCTGCCTCCGTGCCATAACACAAAAATTTCTGCGACCAATGGAGCCTGGGCGACCGTGGCCCGTCTTGGGGGTCAAACTCTTTCTGCCGAATTCTCATTGGCCATGCATAGATATGTACATATATGGCTGTCCTGGCGTCTAAATATAAGCTGGTTGGGGTGCTGAATGGGGTGGCCTGCGCACGGATGCAACTCCAGCAGAGTTGGGTCCTTTTCCTCCAATGGATCTCGGCATATACTCGTGATGAAAGATGCAATTATGGATGCCCAAGCGTGTAATTAACTTATAAGCTAATTACGCGTTTGGAGAGAAGGAGTTGCTGCTTCCGTCCGATAATAGCTCGAGTTATTTTCAATTGTACAACTATATCGGCTCATCCTCCTCCCGGCTGTGTTATCACAAGGCGGCAGCATCTGCCCTTTTCAGAGCTCCATCCACCTTAGGTCAGCCTCCCACAGCCTACAGCCTACAGCCACTGCGAATGCAGCAGGAAACAAAAGGATATCTGCAGGAGTTGCACCCATCCGCTGGCCAGCGATGGGGTATAAATAGATGCCCTCCAATAAGGACAAGAAACAGTTTCAAATCAAACTCCGAGGTTTCAAGACGTTCCACATGCAACCACTCGTAACACTCCGGGGCATCTGTGATGCAGTGATCCAAAGTACATAAATATCGACTGATAAAAAGTGTGAACAATAAAACATTTAGTCGAGTGTCCCACTTACACAAGAGAACGGAAAACCTAGAGCTTGTACCTAGTAGTTTTGGATGGTCGCATGCTGTCGGCTTATTTTTGGGTATCTATCCATCCTGGAACCGACAGAAAAGCCTCTGGGGCCAATCATCTTTGCCGGTTTCTGATTCTAGTACACTCCCCGGACAAGTATCTTCTTAAATAGTTAGTTAGAAAACATACATATATGTATAATATATAAGTATGTGGAAAGCCCATAGCTAGACTCCAAGCGCTTTTTCCTGATTCCCCTTAGAGGTAAATGTTTTTTTCTTTTGGCTGGGATCCAGGGAAGATGCTTCTGGCGCCAACTATCAACACGGGCTTTCCCTGCTCCCTAAGTGAACTGAAATCTCAAATCTCAATCTTAAAGTTACACCAAGGCCAGGGCTTAGTTTTCTCCATCACAAGGGCTGAGCTCTAATATTAAGATATTTCGAAGGCCAGGTGTTCAAGCAGCCAAACCGACCTTTAAGCAAGAGATCAGAGGCATTGAGAAATATAAATATGTACATGTGTAGAAAGCCCATAGAGCCCAAGAGCTTCTTCCTGATTCCCCTTAAAGGTAAATGTTTGTCTATTCCTTTGAGTGGGATTCAGCGAATACGCTTCTGGCGCCAACTCTCCTCACGGGCTTTCCCCGCTCACTAAGCGAACTGAAATCTCAAATCGATCGAAGTTACACCAAAGGATCTTCATACAGGTATGTACCCTCGAAAGGGCTTTGCTCTAACACTAAGATATTTCGAAGGCCAGGTGTTCAAGCAGCCATCCGACCGGTGGACTTCAATTTGTTTTCCTACATTTCTGGCTATGTTTTGTCCACATTCTGTATACAATCTGCATTTTTAGGTATTAGTATTATTCAAGTTGAAATGTATTCTGTAAATGGAAGAAACCCCTCCCCTTAAGTCCTGCAACTAGTGTTAGAATCTCTTCCTTTGTTGCTCTCTCTTTTGCCGTTGAGGCTGAAAGATGAACATCAGAAATTAGAAGCTTTCGGCGAGACATTCATTCCAACGGCCTCGCAGCGGAAAAGTTCACAGGCAGAGATAGACGCTGGCTAATGGGAAGAGATAGCGAGTGTGTGGGCATGGCGCCTGCCTCCAGGCGTCGCGCGCGCCTCGCTGGAGCATCCTTTGTTTGTAATTAATTTCAATATAGCGAGGCATTACACGAGAAACTCGGTAAATTTCAAAGTATGCTCCGAAAGCCAATAAACTCTGGCCCACGTACACACAGAAAGACACACCAACACACACACACACACACACACCCACACCGCACCTCATGTATGTGTGTACGTACTACACACAGTGGAAATACATTGTGAATATTGCACGCGAGACGACGCGTGAGATGAAAGAAAATTGTTAAATTTAAAGCTCAAACAAGGATCGCAAGACCAAGCGAGAGAAAGAGGGAGAGGGGTAGCGAGTACAGGGTAGCTCTGCAGGTGGCCTAGCCCCCCTCCCCCCTCTCGCACTCTTGAGACCCGACTAGCGGCGGGTATTACTTTGCCCATAAAAGTACTAAAATTATGTTGACTGAAAAACAGCAGCCATACAGTTCGAGCCCTCCTTGAACGGGGTTCTGGTAGGTGGGGGTGGAGTGGGGGTTCTATCCTATTCGTATTTTCGCCATTTTAGTTAAAATATCTGCACGTTTTGTACGGCAGTGTATGTAGGTATTTCTATGCTGAAAAAGAGAGAGGAAGGGGCAGGAAAAGGTAGCAACTATTTCGTTGGCTGTAAATTTTATTGAAAATTCCCCTATACGAATATTGGGCCGGGAATTGTTTGCAACAGATACAAAACTAGAAATAAAAAGAACAAAAAAAGAAGAGAGATTTAGAGAGTGAAGGCAGTCCTGAAGAGGTTATTATTTAACACTGAAATCAACCAGAAAATGTCTACATAGTAAAAAATAACTACCTAGAGGTGTATGTATCATACTTTTTTCGATGGCTTCGATTCTTTAGATATTTTCATGGAGAACGTGCGTCAAGGATCGCCTGGGACATTCTTTGGCTAGCTACGCCTTGAGATGGCACCTCTCTGAGGGCCACATCGTGGATTTCTATGCGTTGAACTTTGGGGAGTTTCAGCTCGGATTTCTTCTTTGGTTGGGCCAAAGGACACGACCACTTGGATGCCTTGAAAAGGCCAGAGATACTTGATTGAAACAGAAACAGACGCACCGTAAACAGCACAGAACCACAAATGAAATATTAATGGATATATCAGTTCTTGTTCTATCCATCTGAAGGCAGAATAATGCTGCTCCTTTACCTCAGAGTTTCGCCTTTGGGCGTTCAGCATTCTGCCACAGAATCCGACTGATTGAAATATGGCACTCGATTTTGCATGCAGCTTTGGGTCCTGTTCCCGTTTCTGTGTCCCTGTGTGCCAGGAACCACAACAATTAGCCAACAGTCGACTAATGCTCATAATGAGCTTGCATGCGATTAATTTTCCACATGAGCAGTTGATTTTCGCACAGAAGCAGGCAGGAGGCACGAGGCACCATCTCCATCTCAAGTCTCCGCCAAAGAGAGGCAGGCAGGAGCCTGAAGGAGAGAGAGCTTCATAAATCATATTGCATTGTCATAGAGGGGGTGGGGGGTGGGGGGAGTGGCACCCGGCACTTTGCAGAAGTCTAATCTTCTGCGGAGAATTAGGAGGTGGCAATCGTTGCAGCATGCCCCTGCCTCTGCCTCTGCCTCTGCCACTGCCACTGCATTGCCGGCAACAGCCCACTCTATTCCTTGGCCATAGCTATAGCTTTGCCTCTGCATATCAGAGACTCACGTCAGATGTCACTAATCTAAATTTATGCAAATTGCCAACTGTCTGACTTTGGCTCACATGCGATTGCTGCCACACAGCCACCATGCCACTGTTGCCTGCAGCGAGAGACATAGAGACAGAGAGAGAGGGAGAGCTCTTTGCAACAGTTGTAAAAATGCAGCTAAATTCAAATTTGACATGCAGCGGATTCAGAGTTGGAGACTCCTCCAGCAGCAGTCGTTGTCGGAGGTGCATTTGCAGCATTTTCCGCGGAGTCTCTAGTCTCTTTTTCGCTGTATCTTTTGCTCTTGCTCTCTTCATTCATTTGGGATGCAGAGCAGGCTCTTATTAAATTAAAAACGAAGGCGTTTAAGTGCCGCCCCGGAGCTTCCAAGCCAAGACTTCAGACTCAATCTGATATGCAAAACATTTTTGAAATAACTCAGCCGTTAACAGTGGAGTGTGGCACGGCTTGGAGGGACTGTGCGGCAGCGAGTGTGCCAGTGTGGCAGACAGTGTGGTGTGGAGCAACAGCATCGGGAACTCAACTCAGAACTTCTCTCAGGCTTAGCCAAATTAATTGAAAAAGTTACACGCATCGGTGGATTCTTCTGGCAGTCAGGCAGGCAGGCAGGCAGGCCGTAGAGTAGCCAAAGGATTCGCCGGTTGAAAGGGAAAAGCGATTCGATGGCCATTTCGATTATGTTTCAGTTCTCTTCGGTTTGGGGTCGGTTTTGGGTATATTTAAGCTTTCAAAACGGCTTTCACTGCTTTAAACTCAATCAAAAAATACATTTTTTAAATCAAACTCAAACCAAAATTCCGCAAAATAAACTCCCGGTCAAACAGGCGATTTCCAGTTCGATTTCGGTTGCGAGAATGCCCCAAATTCTAGTGTCTGCCACTGGCTGGCTGGTGCACATTGCCTTTCGGTTTCATTATCGCGGAAAACGGCACGCGATGTCTAGTTTTTTTTTTCAGAGTAGAAGCCATAGCCAGCTGCCAGCAGCTCTACCATTTACAAGTCGGCGCGTTTGTAATCGCTTCAGTGGCCCCCTCCCTCTCCCTCTCTCTCTTGTGCCCCCCTATGCAAAGCGACAAAGTGTGAAATTTCAGTGAGCACAAACACAGGGAGAGACAGAGAGAGACGGACAGAGGGGAAGGGTAATCACACTCGTGTGGAGCAGTGGCAGATCTCAGGTGAGCAGCTGGGGCGCTGCTCCGTGTTTGCATAAGCTGCCCAAATACGAGAGAACCTGCCGCTCAAAGGCAATGAACCAAAGGGCAATGGAACTAATTAAAACAGAGAAAACCTTTGCGCTGGATTAAAGAGGAGGTCCCCGTCAAGGCAGCCCCCCAAAAGGAGTCCCCCAGGGTACTTTTGACACTATAATATAGTTAATGGATACATTTACAATCGTGGGGCTTTGCAGCAACAGTTTTAGTAGCCATTTTCCATTATAAAAAGGTTTTTATTTCAACAAGAAATAAACGCAGATTGAAAGAACCCGAAGCCGGGCCCGAGCCCGAGCCCGGGACGGTGATCCGATAATCATTGTTCGATCAAGCGTTCGGTCCTTCGAGCCAATCGATGCATGTTGCTGAAACATCTTGTTGGACACATGTTCGGGTTTGTCTAAAAAGTTGCAGCCCTCTGATCTATATTAAAATGCAGCTCCTACTCTGTCCCCCTGCCCCTCCGCCGCCTTGGCCAAAACTACGCGAAAGCTGTAACAATTTTGAAGCAATAATTTATTCAGCTAAATCCTTTTGCCGCCACGAGCCACAAAAAACAGAAATCTTGGGGGAAAGAGCGACGAAGCAGCGAAAATAAATTAAATGGAAATCATTTGTCTTGCTCAACAAAATATTACGCAAATGGGATCCAAAATGGGAGCTCAAACGGGTTGGAGGTAGGCGGTGGAGGCAGGCAGGCGTGGCTGCCACAACAGAACCCAACAAGTGGAAAATTTGCATAAAGAAATAATATTCATTGCGTGGCAAAAGGAGGGGGAGGCGAAAGAGATTTTCAACATGTCAAAAATGTCCTTGACGGACTCCAAAGTGGATGAAATGATTCGCTGGATTATGTGGAGTTTTTGCTGGACTTAGAGATGCTTTAAGGACGCCTCCAAGTATGCAACAATTCACTTAAGCATTTATCTGTGCACACAAAATCCCTGCCACGCCACTCTTCACTACATTCCAGGGCCACGCCCATCGCTTCCCGTCCAAAGAGATACATAAACAAGAACAACAAGCAGCCAGAAACGGTCGAAACTATCTGAGAATCTCAGTGTGGCAGAGTGGTGGCTCGAGGGGGTGGCGAGGGGGGCGATTAACAAGATTAAAAGCGCCATTAAATGCTTTGATTCGGCTACAAGCGAAAGACCACGCAAGACCGCAGATACGCAAATGTGGGGACGTGTGTCTGTGTGTCTGTGTGTGTGTGTGTGTATCCCACAGATACAAAGATATGTGGGATACACTCAAAGGCAGAGGAGGCAGAACACACCCTATAATTTATCCCCGTATCCGCCTCCAGTTCTCCAGAGGTTCGTGGCCGAAACTTGTTCTGTTGCCAGTCCTCTAGGAAAGGAACACATGTTTGTGGCCAAATGTCGAACGGCTAGAATGCTGTGTATCTGCCGGATACACCCAGTCTGCTCGGAATGCCATCTGTTCTGGTCTGTTCTGTGCTGCTCGGTTCTCTTCTGTTTTGTTGGTTAAGACGTAAATTACGCCAAAAATTTGGCTGCTAAGTAGTTGAGCGCCAGGGGCCAGTACCAGAGACGAATGTATCTCAAAGTTCCTCCCATACCGTGTGCGTGTGTGCTGGCATGTTACTGCCTTGATTGATTTAGGTCTTGGGTTTAAGCCACCGGCAAAGGCCACAGCACAAGAGCTCAACACTTGATCCCCCAATTGGGCAAAAGTGCAAATCAGTTTTGGTTTTTATTTCAGCCACAAACTAAATTATATATCAGAGAGCAGAAAGGAGGGCATAAAATGTGGCATCGAAAAGGACTACAGGCAGAAGATTGGGGCATGAAAAGATACCTTTTCAGCAAAAAACAATAATAATTTGTGGGTCAAAGGAAAATTGCATTCGATTCCGAGGCCGAGGCTTAACCTTTTTAATCCTCAAATTAAATTTTCAACAAAATGTTTTCCGCACACAATTTCCATTGTTTTTTGAAAACAATCGGCGTTTCTATGGCCAACAATTTTAATTGTTAATACACACAACAATTGCTCTTGGCATTTGGAATTTTCCAATTTTCCAAATGCAATATGCAACATGCAACATGCAGCATGCGATATGCGATGTGCGATGTGCGATACGCACGTTGAAGAGTTCAAAAGGTGAAAAATATTTTGAAACTGAAATCCTGGAAATCCAATTTCGAATGCAAGGCAAACAATGCCCACACAAATGACTAGATGGCTATCCAATGCTTAACAGTGCGTTACGGTAGTGTAAGGCGCGCTACGGGCATAATCGAAAGCCAGTTTTCCTCCCAGTCGCCACAGAATTTCTTGCAACTCTTTTTCTTCTATAAATTACACTCGCGAAACGCACTGTTTCGAAAAACAAATATCATATAATTGTTTAAGTATAATTTATGGCGATTTTCATAACAATTGCCGTAGTTTAGCATTAAATGAAATTAAGCGAAAGAGAGGCAGCACAAGAGAGAGGGGAGAGAGGGGATAGAAGGGGTAAATGAGTGTAGGGTGCCGCAGTGGAAGCCAAATTGCATTTACAGCAAAAGGGCCGCCGCCACCGCCGCCACCGCCGCCACCGCCGCCGCCGCCGCCCCATAAATGCGCAAAAATAATTCTATGGCAGCGGCGTTAAGTTGCAAAGAAGAGCAGCCCCCCCCCCCCCCCCCCCCCCCCCTGCTTGCCACAAGGGACGGCAGGGTGGCAGGCAGCAACTAATTTAAATTGAAATTAAAATTGATTGTTTTTTAAACACGCCGCACAGCCAACGCGGCACGTAGGCTGGCCAAGAGGGGAGGGGTGGCTGGTGCCACAGAGTGCGACCAAAGAGTGCGGCCAAAAGGGTGGGTGGCTGCAAAGACTGGGCCAAGTGGGTGACGTGCGTGCCAGACCAAAACGACAACAGCGGCCACGGCTGGCTATGGGCTTTTTGCCACGTCATTTGCAACAATGGGTGGCAGGCGGCAGAACAATGGGGCGAAAGGAGCGAAAATGTTCAACAAGCAAACAAATTCGTTAACAAATGTTCAAAATTACAGCAGCAGCAGAAACGGAAACAAATACAACAAAAATTTCAAACAAAAGCGCAACAAAAATTGCAAAAAAAACCAAAAGATTAAGAGAGTGAATGAATGGATCGATAGTTGGAAAACGACTGTAGATATATCCTAGAACTCGCTAGAGATTAGATAGGGTTATTCTCTGATGCGATATTGCATCTCTAAGATGGTTTTGCATCCCACATTCTAGCAAGTGCTGAGGAAATCCTATCTAGATATAACCGAGGGAAAGGGCATCCCCACAGCCTGCATCCCATGCACATCCTGGGCTGCTGCGAAGAGGCGGCATCCAGCAAAGCCAGAGACCCAGCCTCCCTCTACTTCCAGACGCAGCGCGTGCCGTCACACAATCCTTTCGCTGTATCTCTGTCTCTATCTTTTCTGCCTTGCTATCTGCCACACACTCTGGGAGTTGTCTTTGCCGCACACTCTTGGCATCTCTCCCCCGCCCCCACCCCGCAACGGCGCATACTGGTGGAGTCTCCAGGCCGTCCCTGCCGCACTTTATGCATCCACTCAATTTTATTGCGTGCCTGCTGTCGCTTTTGCTACCCTTTTTTATAGAGAGGGTATATTGAAGCAGCATGAACCAAAGAAGGAACCATTTTCCAGTAGAAAAAAACAAACAAAATTCGAGAACAAAACTTCGAATCTTTTAAAGGGTATCCAATGCCTCTCCTTTTCCCCCTCATGCATTCTTGTTGGATATTGCTGCTAATTTGTTGTTGTGCATGGCCAAAATTGAATTTTGCAGCTGCCTCCGCTGCCGCATAGTGCCGCACGTGCACCACACACACACACACACAGAGATCACCAATAGCCACATCCTACTCCCCACCGCCATAAGCCATGTATAATTGCAGTCCACTAATATGGCCAGGGCTCTCACTCTCCCTCTACCTCTCTCCGTCTCGCTTTGTTGTGTTGGGTAGCTTTGGCCACTGCTGCGGCAATTAACTGACTTGATGATGGTGCTGCCTGCTTTTGTTGGCCTTTTTTCTGCTGTGTTTAGCGGCTAATTTGGCTAAATGTTGCAGCAGCAGTCCAAAACCTATCCCCTATACAAATTTCCTATTTATTTCTGTGCTAATTGACGGCGGACAGAACGTGCCGCCGTGGCACAACAAAGCCATCAAAGGCCTGTAAAAATTATCGATAAAAATCAGCTTTTTAAACTTCAAAAGTGGGTGGCAAAAAGGGGGGTGGGGTGCACTCTACGGACAGCTAAGTAGAAAAGTTATTTCTCCCTTTCAACGTTAATTTGTTGGGTCCCCTTTTCCTGTGGCTCCTTTCCCTATCGTTCTCTCAACTTTGGGGAGTCGCGTCAATAGTTTTTCCTTCTTTTTTTTTAATAATTAAAATTGCGCCAAAGCAATTAATTTTACATTTTGAAAGGTACTCCACACATATCGCCCACCCCCACAGCACCGCACCGCCCATTGCATCTGCGGTTAGAAAATATGAGACATGGCGGGGTGGGGCGACCCGCTATGTCGTCTGGCAAAATGTCACTTGTGAAAATTTAAAACCACCGCAAGCCCTGCAGTCATTGTGGGGGGGGGGGGGGGGAGGGGTTGATGCCCCAATGGGTGGCATGTATAATTGTGGGTGTACTGGCGCGCTATGGGGCGTATACTCGATGTTGGCAAAAGGCGAAACTTAATTAATTTGAGTAACTTGGCAGTGGTCCGATCTGGTCCTGCTCCTGCTCCTGCTCCTGCCACCCCGTGCTCTGTTCATCTTCGTGGAACTCTGGGTGTGGCATGAATTCTTAATAACTGCCCCCACTGCCGCTCCACCAAAAAAAAGGAGAAGCAGAGAAAGAGCAGGAACCCTTCTTCATTTTAATAAAAGGGTTGCAGAGGCAAAAGAAATTACTGAAAACTGACTATGTCAACATAATTAACTTTCAAGTGGGAGACAGAGACAGAACCAGAGAGTGAGAGAGAGAGAGAGAGCAATAGAAGGTGAATGGAGGGCAGTTGGTGTCCATAAAAAACATTGCACATATGGATTCATTTTCGCCTGCGAAAAAAACCTCCAAAAGGTGACCAAAAAAGGCTGCTGGCTAAAAAAACTGTTGCACATGGCGTCGAGTGTTTCTCATAATTAATTTTAATGGGTTTTTTAGCGCCTCTCCGAGTGGGTTCCCCTGCCCCACCCCTCGCCCGCGTCCCCTCTGGAGTCGTGGGTCAGCGAAAGCCACTCTTGGAGTACTCATCTAATTGCCCAAACTTTTGGCAAACGGAATCCGGAATCCGGAATCGGAAATCTGGTTGCTGGCTGCTGCTGCTGGCTCCAAATTACGGTATCCTTTTCGCCCTGCTTTTTCTGACACTCACGTGAGTGCGAGTGAGTGCATTCATCAGCCATTCATGACAGCTGCAGTTTCTTCATTCGACAGAATAAACATTTTAAGCATTTGCGCCTTTAATAAAGTCATTTATTGAAAAAAAAAAAAATCAAAAAGAATATAAAAAATAAAGGATTTTCAAACAAAATTATTTTTCACCTAATTTAATTTTTTAAATACTTTCCAATAGCAAAATCGAACAGCACAATAATAATAAAAAAAATATTAAAAATTAAATATAACTTAGATTGATTTAAATTTAAATTTATTGCAAGAACGGCACATATTTATTCTAAAAAGAAAATACTATAAAATAAATGTATTATATTAAATTTATAGGAAATAAAAATTTTATTTAAATATGAAATATATTTAATTTATATATAAAATATATTTTGATAAAATATTTGCATATTATTGTAACACATTTTTAAAATAAAAATTTAATTAAAATAATATCTATTTTAATTTTTCCCTCTCGGCCCCAAATGAATGCCATAAATATTTTAATCTAGGTGAAAATATTACCATTCTAGGGATAATTTTCTCTGCCATAAATTATGGGGCCTCATCTGTGGATGAACGAGCACCAATTATGCTTTTCTCAAACTTTTCGATTGGCCATTTTCTCCCAAAAAAAAAAGAAAAGAGAAAACCAAACTTTAAGCCAAACTAAAACCCAAAATTTAAGCAGAGATACATGTCTTCTAAATGGAACGTCATGCGGCTAGATGAGGAGCCACATGTGTCGGACTGACTGTCGGTCTGGAGCTTGGCCCCCAAATCTGACTCGCACTCTGGTCGAGGGAGTGGACGGAAGCCTCTTGGAAGCCTGTGTGGAACGGAGAGCTCTCTATCTATCTGCAGTTAATGTGCAACAAAATAAATGGGGAGACTGACAGCTCACTCGGTCAACGCAGGAGCTCCCGGACAGCACGGCAGCCACGCCACAGGCCAAAGGGGGGCTCCAAGGGATCCAAGGAGTGAATGTTCACGACGATGACTTTTAAATTGTTTTATTGAGGTGCCACCCAGTGTTTTGCCAGTCAGAAAGTTTAGCAAGTACCGAAATAAATGAGAGAGAGAGAGAGCTCGGAAGTCCATTTTCTGGGGCCATTACAAAGCTGCCATTTACTGCTGTCCGCATGGTCTGGTCCTTTGCGGGGGCATGTGTGTGGCAAGTGTGTGGCATGTGTGTGGCATACAAAGTCAAATTTACTTGCCTTGCAGATTGCAAAAAGCACTATTCAACAAAACTGAGGCTGCTTTTGGGCTCGATGGTGCCATCTTTAATGCATTTCCTGTGGCACAGTGTTCCTCCCCTCCACCCCCTCTGGCCAGAGTTTTGTGCTCTGTCACCGAACTGGCGTTAAACTTTTGCCACATGCTCGCATAAGTAGCATCTGCCCCCGTCCAATCCCCAATATTGCTCTGGCTGACAAGTCCGCACAAAAATGCTCATAAAATGTCGCCCAGGACATCGGGCAGGCCAGGATGGAGGACTCGGACTCGGACCCTAAGCCCCTGTCAGTGGGTATTACCAGCTCAGAGCTCACAGGAGGCAGAGGGCGGAGTGGCACTGTGGCAGGGACCTCGCCTAGTTGCAACATCATCATCATGGCCTCGGGTATGCAGCAGCAGCAGCAGCAGCAGCTCGAACTCTGAAGCAATTTACGTGTTGGAAAGTTAATGCTGTGTCGCAGATTAAAACCAAAACATGCGAACGGAACGGAAAGGATGCACCAGGAACGGACGCACCAGGCAACAGGCAACAGCCAAGGTGGAAGAGAGCCTTTCCGGTTCGAAAAAAGCTGCGTGGCCGTGTGTCATATTAGCACAACAGATTTAACAGAATCGACCCTTTGGACAGAAGCGATGCGATGCCGTAACAGCGACAGTGACAGTGACAGGAAGGAAGCTCAAAGTTCCCATTGGCAGCGCAAAGGATGCTCAGAGCTAATGCAGGGGCCAGGGTGGAGAAGGTGAGGTCAGGCCTCGTGAACCGCTTCATCGGAAAGGTTCCAGTGGCAAATGGTCGTGCCTGTTGCCTGCTTCCACATCCATCCATCCATCGAATTATTGTACGCGTATACATATATAGAAAAACACAATTAAATATTTAGACCTGGGGCATTTTCAATTACACGGCCCTGTTTACAAATAGAACTCAAACTCCGACTCAGACTCCAACCAACGAGCGAATGAAACGCAAACCGAAACTGAAACTGAAACAAACAAAAATCGAAATCGATTTGCATGGTGGAGGGGAGGGAGGGGTGTTCGTGGTCGCGGGAATATTCATTCATTGAGTAGAATTTTTCCAATTAAATTTACAAATTTTTTCATTAGTTTTAAGGCAGACAGACAGAGAGACAGACATCCGCGCAGATTGGTTTCTATCTTTTATTGGCTTAGAGGCAGCGACCTCCCCCTCCCCCGCCCCCTCCACGACCCAATAGGAAATGGTTATTGAAATTGTTTCAAACATTTTACGCCTTCGCCAAAGGAGGAGGAGGTCATTGGCATGGGCGTAGGACGCCGCCCACTGTTTTCGTATCTTATTGGCAGCCTCAACTTTTGTCACGTGTCAATATGGACATGGCCCAGGAGCAGGGGAAGGAGCAGGAGCAGGGGCAGGGGCAGCAGCACGAGAAGAAGCTCATTTAAATTTTAATTTGTATTGGCATCGAATCCTAGAGAGTGGAGCCTCCTCCAGCCATGACTTTTGTTCCAGAAAGACAAAGTTTTTCGGTGGGGGAGGGGGTGGGGGGCATTGACAGTTGCTTTTGCTTTGCGTAAAACTTTCTACGGAATTCCCATTATATTTCAAAAGCGTTTCCAGTTGACTTTTTGGCCAGGGCCGATGCCGATGCCGGTGCCGGTACGGCTGTTGGGGTCATGAATTCGTTTTGGTTTGAGCTTTGATTGAATAACTGAATGATTTTCACCAACTGAATAGAGAGAGGGGGCGGGAGAGAGTTGAAAGTTTGGCCTAATGAAATTCTATGATAGCATTGGGAAAAGAGCAAATGATGGCAAAGGGGGAAATCGTACGGAAATTGTAGAGATATTACAAAACAGTAGAATATATTGTGGAGACCTGTACTCATGGATTGCATTTATACAGCTGAAAGGAGAACCGTTAAGTAAAGTCTTAGTATTATAAATGGGGTTCCTTTTATCTCTTTCTCGTTTCTCCTGGTTTCCACATCTATCGTTTCTCTATCGTTTCCTCCACATTTGCTAATCGTATCTCCATCGTTTTTTTACTCGTTTCGTGATCGTTTTCCCTCGATAATTCTTTGTTTCTTCTTCATCCTCGTTTCCTTCTCGTTTCTTCATCACTCCTTCATCGTTTCTACCTCATTTCTACATTGTTGTTTCCTCCTTTCTTTATCGTTTCCTTATCGTTTCTTCCGCGCTTTCTTTACCCTTTTTTCCTCGTTTCTTCATACTTTCTTCCTCGTTTTTCTAACGTTTCTTTATCGTTTCTTCATCGTTTCTCTATCGTTTCTCCAATGTTTTTTTTATCGTTTCTTCCGCGCTTTCTAATCGTTTCTTTCTCGTTTTATCCTCGTTTCTGTCTTATAGTTTCCCAAAAACATCCCAAAACCTCTTCCCCTATCTTTTATTTCCCCTGAATATGCATATACCTCGCCTCCCCTCCTCTTAACAACCCATCAGCGAATAGCCCACATCATGCTGAATAAAAGGCCACAAAACTGTCACACACACACACACACACACTCGAGTATGTCGCATTTTTCGTTCTTCTTTTTGTATGAAAAAAGTGAAACCAAGAAATAAAAGAACCAGACAAAATCTTTAATCGATTTATGAATTGTTCAACATGTCCAGAGCGACGCAGTGCACACACATACACACACATGCAAGGAGGAAAAAGGAACAGAAAAAAGGGGAAAAGGGGCGGGGGAAATACCCTTGCATTGCCGGCCAGAGAGAGTCCACAAGAAATGCCCAAGACAATGACAGAAATTTCGAAGGGGAAGTGTTTTATTTTATATTATTTTATATATTATTTTCCTTTCTCGACACTTATCCCCTTTAGTCCTATATACCCTTTGTTTCCACCAAGTACAGGGTATCGCGCAAAAGTATTGACTGCATTGAGTGATGCCCAGCATCGGCAAACAATGAACCAATTTCATTTAAATCGCATAAATTCAAATAAATAACAGCAAGCCAGCGTCGACACAGAAATCGCAAAAAAAGATACCTCAAAGGGGAGAATCGGCAGAGAGCGAGGGTCGAGAGGGGGGCCACTCGAGATGAACCCCAGCCGCGTTCCGGGCTGGCAGGAGGGGGCGGGGGCACACACAAAAGATTTAATAAAATATGACACACAGAGAAAACATACAGAGAGCAAACATAAAAATCAATAAACAATAAAGTTGATTTATGCGTCAAAGTGTCAATTGGCAGTAGCACCGGCACCCCCCGGCGCCCGGCGCCCGTCGCCCGTCGCCCGGCCCACGGATTCGCATGTGGCATCCATGGCGTATACGTAATTGCATTTGGCAGTCGACTGGCAGGCAGCGCTTTTGTTGTCGAGAGCGCGGGCTGAAACGCATTTAAGTGCTTCATTCAATATTCTCCAATTCTCTCTCTCTCTCTGTCTCTCTCTAACCCCGGTTTTTCTCCTTTGGAAATTTTAAACATTTTATTTCGAAATATTTTCGCTCATTCAATGAATGATGGAAAAATATGCTTTTGATTTTATTCCCGTTGACCGGCATTTATTGTTGCAGCTCGTGTTGCAGTTGCAGAGCTTTGACAGGGGACGGGGGGCCAGTGGGGACAGTGGGGACAGTGGGGACAGTAGGGACTCCACAATTCATCTGTCAACCAAATCAATTTTGTGGCTTCAGCCATTTATCTTTGTTAGCGCTCAATTGACGGGGCAGCAGCCGCCGAGGCAGCTGTGGCTCTCCACTGTGCCGCATCCCGCGTCTCGTGTGCAGTGGCACAGAGTGGCAGTTGGCGACTGGCCGCAGCGATTGGGCGATTGATTTCGATTTGGAGCAGCGACTAATTGAGCAGAAAACCCCGCACTCGCCCCCCTTACCACCCCCCCGGGTGTAATGATTGCCATTTAATTGGGTTTTGGCCAGCTTTTGTTTGCGCGCAAATTTGCACCGAAATACGAATAAATATTTGATGGGCACGAATATTAGCTGCAAAATGGATTACAAATTCATTCCCCCATCGAGTGAGCAGTCCCGCTGTCCAGAGCTAAATCATTGATGAAAGCATAATTCATTCAAGTATTTTCCACATGCAACATGTTGCACAACCGCACATCCTCTAAGCGTTGCATCGCCATGTTCCTTCCTTGTTGCTCCGGTGTCCACGTAATCAGCTCAAAAGAGATTATCTAGGTGCGGGCTCGGGCTGTGGCTCTCTCTATGGTCTCTCCTTGCCTGCCACAGTTGCAATTCATCAACTCAAATCAGAAGAGACACAGACGCCACCCACTGCGGCCACAAGTCAACGAGGTGATTTGCATGCAGCCAAGAGCCCGAGGGTGCGGATTAGAGGCGACACTGATTGGGCCGCAGTCTTGCCGTTAGAGTTGTAAGCGTGATGCACGAGGCACCAGGCACGAGGCACGCACTGCTCGGATCTGACTGCCTCAAGTGGTAATCAAACACTCTGTAGACCAAAAGTTATCCACCAGCTGCCAAATACTGCAAATACTTTTAAAAAGCACTCTACTCCCTTTCAGCCTTAAAAACCATGTCCCCCCCCCCCTCTCCATACACTCGTGGGGTAGCCCCCCCTGCCCCCCACTCATGGGGTATCCGCATGCGTTACGCAAATTGAATTTGTTGACTGAAAATTTATGCAACGTCGCGTCGTCGTCGTCGTCGTCTGCAAAAGGAGCAACAAAAGTGGGGTAGGAGGGGCGGAAGGGGGGTGTACAGCCAAGGGCCAGTGCAACACAATATACTTGGCCCCCACCGATACGTACATATATCGCGGGGCAGAGTTGCATTCGAAATTCATGTAAAAACTGCCAAATGCGGACAAAAGGGGGGGGGGGGGGGGGCAGGGGAGGCTGTGGAGCATCTCGCCTGATGGAGGGAAAGAGAGAGAGAGAGTGGAAGAAATTTATGCTTTGTTTTGCCCTGCCGAAACATGGAACATCAATTCTCGTTAACTTTTCATGCACGACTGGCCCGATGGCACACGGAATACATACCATTCCATACCATACCATTCCGTACCATGCCTTACGCCGAATGCATTTCGATTCGATTCGATTCGATCCGATTCTTTGCATAGCCATCGGACCCTCCAAAGGAAAAACAAACCAAAAACCAAGTGAAAACCATTGCATACTGAAAGATGTATCTACAATCTTTTGGTGGTGGTGGTGGGGGGCTGCGAGGGGGTACCCCATACCCTTTAAATGTTTAATGAGTGTCCTGTGGCTAACGCTTCTGTCCGAAATACACGGCCACGCATATTAATGCTATGAAACAGAGTAAAAATATAATCACAAAGCAGCAATATTTGCGATTTTGGCACCAACAACAGCCGGGCTGTGCGGAGTCCAGGGAGGAATCCGCCGAGGGCTCCACAATCATTTTTTTTTGCTATTCGGAAATAAAGGAAAATATTAGGAATTACTAGCGATATTGATTCGCAATTTGTTCGATTGATAATTACATGCCTGACATTTGACACTTGCCTGTGTCTACGGGAGTGTTCCAGGTACAGTTGTGTTCCCAGCTTCGATCGAAAAACTTGCATGTTTCCATTAACTTCGAGTAGCCTTCCTTCGTTTCTTTGGCTTTCAATTGCAGCCTGGTCTTTCCACTCATTTTGTCTATAAAACATTCATCATTATTTAATATTTTCAAACGTTTAAGCCGCTTACCCGGGGTTTGGCGACCTGTAGCGGGTTTTTTTGTAGTACCAATCCGCATTTTTAAGAAATATAATACTTGATTAAAATAATAATTACAATTTTTTTTAAAAACTCTCAATCTTACGGAGCCAATCGGTCGCCTCTCCGATGATAATATTCCACCACGATCGGTCCGGGGTTGCATTCTTGGCCGTCGCGTTCGGGTTCTGCCCAACCCCCTTCTTCGCCCTCGGATTCCTTCGCTGCAAGTATCGGCATTCTAAAAATATAGATCCAGATATATCCAGTCTCTGACTAGAGTAGAATTCAATTTTGTTTGATGTTTATGTCCATGAAAACCTTCCATTTCCATTTGGTTTTTCCTGGCTACAGTTGTGCTCTTTGTGCAATTTTCCCTGGATTTTCATTTTGGCATCTTTTGTGGCCTTAGTTTTTGCCCCACAATTGACTTTTTCCAGCACATATTCGTTTCCGAATCATTGGCTAACCTCAAGCCTGTTTCATCATGGGAGCAAATGAGAATCAATTGTTTGCCGTCTTCGCCTCCGATTTTACACACAATTGAGCTTTGGACATGGCCGACATAAACCACACGAATTCGTTTTATTAACTTGGCCAGTGAAAAGCCCATATATTTTACGCACATTTCCAAATCTCTGCCACTCGAATGTAAATATGCAAAGCACCTCCTGGTGGGAGTCTCTGACCTTCGTGACAACAAAGAGCACAACGTTGGCCATTCAATAAAAATGTAAATTAACTTATCAATTACAATGCCCCCAAACAAAAACACAACAAATAAACTGCATGGCCATGAAGGCGGTTACGGAAACTCCGGCGGATGACTAGACGCGTGCGGCTCGGCTCCCACTCTCCAGGAAGGCAGGACAGCTGTGCGGCCACGAATGTGGTATGCTCTTTGCTCTTTGCCACTTTACAGCTATCTTTTCTTGGCTCAGAATATCACTCACTTAGCACTTGGTTCTTATTGAAATATTTCTCATAGTTGCGGCGCCTTAAATCAGCTGTTTTGGCGATGGAACGTCATTAATACCACGCACTATCGATAGACTCTTACAATTCAATCGTTAAAAATTAAACACAAACCAAAATTCAATGTTTCTTTTGATTAAAGACCATGATGCCAGAATAACCAGATTTTTCCTTCAAAGAGAGCCCTTTTCCACACTTCCAAAAGCAACCTTGAGCAGAATAGAATCTCCGAATTCAAGTATTTTTCAGGGATTTTTCCCAATCGAAAGATGTTCTAGAACTATCGATAGCCAGCCAACGATATAGTATCACAAGCTTCCAAGTGTCCATCTTCTTTTTGCATATTTTCTGCATAGAAATTTATTAAGAAAAAAGTTTAAAGAAAATGAAACCCAAGGATGACTCCGATATTGATTGGTCCCAGCTGGCCTTGGATCTGTTGCTGTACGATGCGGTGGACAGGAACATCACGGTGAGCCCGGAACTGGCCAAAGAATTGCTGAACATGTGCTTTGGTAAGTGAACCAGTGCGCGGAGAAGAAAACTCTCTTGAACGACTCTCGTGTTGTGTTGCAGGTGATGCCATGGATTCGGTCCATGGGGCGCTGGCGGTGGCAAAAGCCTGCAACCGCAAGTACATCCTCAAGGCGGATCTGAGAATGTTCAACTACATCTGTAGCCGGGAGAGCGACAGTACGGATAGCCCTTCCTCGCAAGGCCTGTGACTCTCAGACTTTTTTCATCGCGACGCCAGTGACTCTCAGACCTTTTGCTTCGCGACGCCTGTGACTGTGAGACCTTTTTCTTCGCAAGGCCAGTGACTGTAAGACCGAGGCCTGTGATTCTTCAACCTTTTACTGGATCTACTTTCAATGGCAAATGCTTTCAAGGCCCAAAACTGATTAAAACCAGGATTTAAATTCATCTCTCGTCTTTCGAATGATCATCGAGCAGAAAGTGCAGAAAGTGTGAAATTTTTGGCTAAAAGTTATTCGTAAACCATTTCTTACAGTTCCCAATATCGTAATACCCTTTCTGTTAGGGTACACAAAAAAATGTCTCCCCTCCACGGACTCAAGGTCCAATCTTGTGGCCACTTTCTACCCCTCCCCCGCGCCCTCTTTCCCACCGGCAACGTAACGTTTTTCTTATGCAAATTTCCCCCCAGCGATAAAATATTCCTGGCTCATAATTTTTATTTCCGTTATTCGAGTTTCAAGATTGTATTGCATCCCCACGCCCGTCCCCATGGCCATCCCCTCCAGCATTTCATTGCGTCTTTTGGGAAATTTGCCTTGCTAATATGGCCAGGACGAGGGGGGGTGAGCGGCAAGTGTCTGCCAGGCTGTCTGGCGGCGGCCGGGAAAATAGGTTCCTGGTCCATCCAGATACAGTTACCATCTCCAAGGGGACATTGTGATGCCTTAAATGACGCAAGTTACGACTGTCACATCGGATAATGTCTTAATTGACTGGAGAGCTTCACTGGTGGGGCCTCACTATAAAGCAAAGCGATTGGGATATGGGGGTTGGGGGTGGGTGGCTGGTAGGCGAGTTACAAACAAGATCAAAGACCACCTGGATGCGGGGCGCCCTTTCTCTCCTTTCGAATGGCTGTCCATTTTCGTGTCTGTTGTTGGGGCAACTCTACACTTTTGACAGCACCTTGCCACGAGGCAGAGCGAGAGATTTACACATCACTCGAGCGAGCAGCAGCCACCCACAGAAATTTTCAGCCAAGAGCTGATACAGCGACCCCACCTGCCCGCCCGCCGTCTTCCTGAAGCTCCCCTTTCTGCTGCCAGAATCGGCTTCTCCTTATGCCTTCTATTGCCGGAGAAACTCCCTCTCGTGCCGCCAGAACCTCCCCCTCTTTCACCCACAGAAACTCCTTCTCTTTTTGCCTCATCGGCCACAGAATTGAAGCATCACAACGAGTGTGTTCCAGGCATAATCAGAGGCGAGGCCACTGAAAATGCAGCATAGAGGAGTACATAAGAGGGAGTCCAGGCCGGTTGTCGGCAGTCGGTAGTCGCCTAGCCATGATGACCACGATGATGATGATTGGGCTTTGGTTTTGGGCCTGGTCATGCAAGGGGCATGCATTCACACCCGTCCAAGGGGCCGACGAAAAAGGCCTTTTCCAGCAAGTCAGACAAATTATGACCACGTTTTCAGAGCTGGCTTTCAACGATTGCCGGCCGCTCCTACAGGAGAGTGCTTGCTGCAGAGAGCTCCTAGTGCCTGCTGCTGCTGCTGCTGGAGCCATGCGATAAGCATTTGCGTGATTAATGAAATTTGATGCCAAGTCACAGGCTACCCCCTACCCTAGAGTACCCCACGAGCCCCAGCCAGGCCTCCAGTCCATTCCCAGGGTCCCGCTTTCAGCTCCGACTGGGAAAAAGAGTTGCCAAAAGCCAACTGCGGAGGTCTTTCCATAAATAAACAATTAGGTCTACCAGTTCCAGCTCCACACCACAATGGGCGCGGGGAGGGGGAGTAGCGCCCGCCCAATTAGAACACGTAAGCGAGCACGCTTTGCCCATTTGAATTTATATTGAAATTTAATTTAATTAATAGAGCGACTCGCGAGAAGGAGAGTCCAAGACTCGGCCAATCAGCCGCCCACTCAGCCACTCACCCACCCACCAGGTGTTTGGCGTCTCTCTACCTTCCCCTTCCCCTCCCCCTCCCTCTCCCTCTGTTATCGCAGCGGGAAGTGTCGAAACAGTCAACTCAATAACTGTTTATTTTAGTTGGCACATTTCCAATTTCGGTTTGGCCCATGTTTGTCGTTGAGTCACCCGTTGAGCAGGGCAAGGGGGCAAGAGTTTGAGGCTGATTTGCTCTACACACACACACACACACACACACACACACATATATATACATGCATACTCGTTTTGTAGAGCTCTTCAACGCTTTTCCGCTGGTCACGCAGTTTATTTTCATTGTTTTTGCATGGATTTTCCATCTCAATTGGTTTGCCTCATCAATTTTTCCTAGAAAGTTTTTTAGAGCAGAGAGAGAGCATAAACCAAGATAAGTATGCAGGGAATCAGTGATTGTTTTCCATGGAAATATATATTTATTGCCAAAAAGTACTTTATTTTGTGGATTACAAAGCCTTTGAGCGGTAGTTCCTGCCTAAAAAGCCACTACTTTGATGGATCTCCTTCGAATTTCCACTTTTCTGTTACATTTCTGGTCTCGAAAGTGGCTCTGTTTCGTAAAAGATGTTTCCCAAAATTGTATAGTTCTTCAATTGAAGAAAGTATCTTTCTTAGATGTGATTTCAGTTCCTTTAAAAATCGTATAACGCATGAAAATCATTTTTAAGAGCTTCGCTTTAAAGCTCCTTCTATGGAAATCATCTTAAGGTCCCTCAGACCATGTTCTTATCTTCAAAGATGACATTTCCCCTCCCCTTTGTGGATAATTCCATTCATAGCTGCAGCTTCCTGCAGGTCCACACCGTAGAGGCTTCCTGCAGGTCCCTTCCAAGTGGCAGATCTTTTCCTATGCAGATTTTTGTTTTGACTTTTCCTTCCATTCACTTTCCAATGGATTCGTTTCGATCTCCGCCCACACAACACCCACCCACCGCACAGTGGCTGGCAATCCATTCTGTACGCCCATTTGCTACCGTTTAGCCAGATTGATTTTGGGGCCAGCCGTTGCACGGCTGCATGTTGCACGACTCCGCTCCGATCATTTCTCTAACCCGCCCACCGATGCACCAATGCAGGAGTGCACAAAGTTCCCATCAATCAATTCCGAGAGACCAAAGCCGCCCATTCCTGGAGTGGTTTGAAGGCGGTTTAGGCCTCCTCCTTCGCCTCCTCCTCCGGCTCCTGCCACCGCTACCGCTTTTAGGTTGTAAAAATTGTTTCGGCATCATTTTTCATATCCACAACCAGAAAAACAAAACAAAAAAAAAAGGGAAAGAGCGAAAACAAGAGAGGAAGAGTGCTGTGTCGGAAAACAATATCCAGTCGAGAGGCATCCAAACAGCGGGTGCCTCCATGCAGAGCTCCTAAAATGCCAGGTGGGGTACGTGATCGTTGCATTTCGTTCTGGCTTTTGTTTGTGCTGCCATCGACACCACTACCAGTGGGGGCACTCCCCGACCCCCCCTCTTCCGACCCTGTTTGCTCTTGGCCATGAAGCGCGAGAGATAGAGAGAAGGTTTTTCGACGGTGTAGCGCGAATTTGTTGCAATTTCTCATTGTCAGCGAACGCGTTCGCCGGTAAATTTTGATTAAACGCTCCACGGGAATTCACTTTGGCTTGCACTTTGTTTTTGCCAACCGCCAAGGCGAGGCGATGGGGGAGGAGGGTATGGAATGGAGCACCCATTACCCAGTTGGTGGCCAAACTCTTTTCATTTGAATTTTGATAAATGGAGCCCGTTGCAAAGCGATATGTTGTGCAATTTAGTGATTCGAAATATTGAAAAGATAGTTAAATATTTGTACAACTCTCTCCCTCTCTCTCTCTCTCTCCCTCTCTGGTAATAAATGGATCTGTGTCTGGGTCTATCTGTGAAGTTCATGACTCAACCACTGTCGTGGGAACGAGAAAGGTCTGGTATCGAAGCACATGTCCCATCCTTCTGCCACTCTTTCCACAAGATTAAATCGATTGCTTGGCCCCTTAATAAACCTGATTAAAAGACAACTGCCATCAAAAGGAGAGCCCAAATTGCAGTCCGACTACAAATTGAGGGCCCTGCCAACAAACAAGCTGTAATAATAATTTCGTGCCAATTAATCAGCGTTAAATCAGAGAACAGCGAGGCCCGGGCGGCAGGAATTTCGATTTCAATGGAACTTCTTTCAACAGAAACGTCTCCGAGGCCAAACGAGGCGTCAACAATTGAAGTAAACGATATTCAAACCCGAAGCCAGGCCATGACTTCCATTTGGGAAGGTACAGGCTGCCCAGAAGGCAGACTTGACCAAAGGCAAGTATCCGGAAGCTGCCCCGAAAGCCCATAAGAAGCCTAATGTGGCCCCTCTCTGACGACCTGCGGACCTGGCAAGCGCTACATCAATGATTTCCCATAAAGGAGGTGAAAGATCTAATGGATACAGCGTCCTTTACACTTTTCCAAGAGGATCTTCGAGAGAAAAACCAGAAGGCCTTACATTACTTGACCGACAAGTATTCAGCCTTGGGTTTAATGATTCGCTTGACATTTCCGAGGGTCTCCACCGCTCCACCGCTCGAGGGCTTTTCGTTTTGTTTTCATTCGAGAACCATTGACTCGTTCGGTTCTTGTTTTCTTTAACCTTTTTTTAAAGCTTTTGTAAATACAGACAGACATACCTCTTTTCGGATTGTCTTCCGATTGCCAGCTTAATTGCTTCGCTGTGGGTCTGTCTGTCTGCAGGTCCGAGAGGCTCCCTTCAGAGATGGCCGTAGGTGGTCCATAACAAGCTAATGAAATGCGAATTCAGCATTGAACGAACGAGTGAGTGAGTGAGTCGGGCAACTGTCAAAAATCAACCTGAGGCACAGGGCCAATAAAGAACACAAAAAGCCAGCAAAAAATGAAGAAGAAAAATGAAGAGAAGAAAAATAAACATAAACGTCATGCAAATCGTATGGTAATTGCTGTCATCGCTGGCCCTTGGCTGGCTGGCTCTCTCGAGTGTTTTGTAAATGCCAGAAAAAATTAAATTCCAGACATGCATACAACAATAAATACGGGGAAGGGGCCACAGGGGGTACAGGGGGGAGGAAGCACACGTTAGTGCCATTATTCTGGCTGTCTGTCTGTCAGAAGCAAAGCAACAGCAAATGACATTATTCCACACTTTGGGCTCACAATCGAAAGGATTCTGAAAAGAAGCCTTTCTGCCGATGAATGCTGCGGTAGAAGGGTACTCTTAGAAGGCTGGTCTGGCATGGCTTATGGGTCAAAGCTCACCAAACTTATAGGATGCCAAAGGTTAAGATTCCACCGAAAAAACCAACGGAAACAGAGAGCCTTATCGCCGCACAGGAACTAGTGGCGGAAGAAACTGTGATGTCTCTATCGATGCCATCGATAATTAAAACTAATTACAGTATTTATTAAATTCGAAACAAATAAACAGCAGTATTTAAAATATTTTCCATTAAACCAAATAATTTTCAAGTGTTTTCCCCAATATTTATGTGCCAAAGGAGTACTTTTGTTGGTTTTCTCCAGGTATCGATAGCTCCAAGGCATAAACCAACACTGCCAGCAAAGCAAACGTTGCTCAACACTGTCACGTTTCTTATTTTTTGTGTGTTGCCATAAGGAGTACTTTTGTTGGTTTTCTCCAGGTATCGATAGCTCCAAGGCATAAACCAACACTGCCAGCAAAGCAAACGTTGCTCAACACTGTCACGTTTCTTATTTTTTGTGTGTTGCCATAAGGAAGTGCCCCCCCCATTCGCTTTTTTTTTATAGAGGTAAGATGATCCGCGCTCCGATTTGGCTAATTAACACATCGATTACACGACTGCGCGTTTAATTAATGGATGCTCTCAGCGGCGCTGGAATTGTGTGGACTTCTGGTCTTGGTTCTCTGCAAACTGGTTGCGCGTCTAGGTGTCTATTTTTAGGGCCAGGTGCAGCCTCCCATCCAATGCGAACCAGTTGTGCGAACCGCGCAATCATCGTGGCCATCATTACGAGAGCATCATCATCAAGTCGTTGGCGCTGGTGACAGACAGCCTCGGGCTGCCAATATCGCTTACGGCCAACGTCGCGACCATGATGGCCCGGCACCAGTGACATGTTTTTTCACGTTAATCTGCTCAGCCATAGGCGCATCAACACTCAACACTCGAGTCGGGGTCGTTCTTGGAGGAAGGGGCCTTGGGTATCGCTTACACACACAAACACTCCCTCTCCCTCCCTCTCTGTCCCCCTCCTGTGGCTAATTGGATTTAAAATTTGAATATTCTTCACAGCTCATTTGCCCGGAGACCTTTCCACTTGATCGCCTTGGAAAAACACTCTTGAATGATGGAAAAGTAAGCAAACAGCAGATCCGATACCACAGATTGAAACCTCGAAATTCTTTGGTTTTCGCAGCCCTGGAGACATCTGCCTGGTGGGCATCACCTGCAACAATGGCATCACCATCGCCATGCGATCCGAGGACTATCTTGTGTACCATTTGGGGGATCACATTTAGTAGGAGACCGTACCCAGGCTCTTTCCACAGACTTCCCTTTACCACCTTCCCTTTTGCCTTTCAGCTGCTGTGCCCACGGTGGGGTATTCGTTCGGGACATCATGACCGAGGTCAGGAATCAATTGGCGGCCAAATATCTGGACCAGGACCAAAAGATACCCGTCAAGAAGGCCCAGCAGCTGCTGTGGCAGCAGTATCCAGCGATTGCCAGTGCTCCGGTGCTTTTCGCTGGCCACGACTTCGAGAACAACAGACAGTACCTGTATGCCCCTCAGCAGGATGGAAGCGTGACGAACAACCGCTTCGCTGCCTGTGGCAGTGGCACGGCCCTGGAACAGGCCAGGATGTGGCTGTCCGACAAGTGGCATCGCGGTCAGAGCCTCATGGTGTCCGAGCAGATGGCCCGGATGGTGCTCAAGAACTGGGATTCATCTCAAAAGTCCGACAAGGATGTGTTCGTGATGTACAGGCGCCAGGAGGATGCTCCCATGGACGCCGATGAGTAGCCAAAGTGGAAATAAATGAAGCAAGGCCCTTTATGCCTTCCTTGCCATGTAATTAGCCACATTTCTTGGCCCTATTTTCCGCTGAAACAGCAGCGAATAGATTGGGTATCCTTCTCCAGGCCTCCGCCAATGATTTATACTCCACGGAGTGGCCGCTTGGATAATTAATAATGATTAAAAGAGCTGGCGCCCCAGCCCCATCAACAGGCGGGGTGAGGGGGGTGCACTCCCCCACCATCTTGCCAGCACGAGGCATCCAGCTGCGCTTTGGATTAACCTGAATTTATATGTTGTGCGGCATTTGAATAATTTCATATTGGAGGAGCATCGAGGCAGCTCTGGGGATCGGATCTATGTCCCTCGTTTTCTGTGCGCTGTGCGTGACCAGGCTCTCTCTCTTTCTCTCTTTTGAAAGGGAGGAGGAGTCGCCTCTGCCCCAACCCCTGCTCCTGCCCCTGCCTGGTGTGTGGTCCCTTCTTGTGTGGCATTATGGAGGAGCTCTGCTCTGCTCTGTTCTGCTCTGGATTTCCAACCAGTCATGACAGTTGCTAATTGATTTCCACGTAGATTGGACCTTCAGTTAATCGCTTCTTCTGTGGATCTTCCACTCTCCAGCGAGGAGCAGGCCATGCAATCTTCAAGATAGATCTGCAATCAGGGGTTTAATTGAGATTGGGAGAACATTTAAATATAGATTTGCCTGCTTTAGAGATGGTTCACATATTGAAAGATGTTAGATACATTGGCCAACAGATATGTATATCCAATGGATACATTCTCCTTTGCTTTATCCCATTTAAAACCTCCTCCTGAATGTGAACTTTATCTGCCTTTTCGCATCTGTTGCCGGCGGAAGGAAAAACCAACGAATATTTTGGCTCCAGTCTGAGCTTCTCTGTTGATAAGCAAATATCGCCTGTGGCATGTATCCCCCTGCCACACACAGTCCCTGCCACAATCCGAAACTGCAATCTTTGCCAAAAAAAAAATTAAATAAAAAATAAAATGTAAAAGTGTCAATGCCAAGGCGATAACCGAAGGACGAAGAGGAAATCGAACATCAAATATTCGCAATAAATTAAATGCGGCAAGTTCCGAGAAGGTGCCACATCGCTCTACACTCTCCCTCTCCCCCTCTCTCCGCCTCTGTGGCGGTTTTCAATAATATTTCGCTTTCAATCTGCTGAAAGCTGAGAAGATATTTCTCTCTGGGCTGTGGGGCACATCTGAATACGAAATCGTTGGTGTCCCTGCTGCTACCTTGTGATATCTTACTTTCCCCTACCTTTTGCATGCCCCTGCCACACCAAAAAAAAAAAAAGATGCAGACAGTGTCAACCTTTCGGCGGCTCGTGGTGAAATATATTTATGTGCATGCAAGTTGCAAGGTGTGACAACAGCAAAATTTATCTGCGGCATCGTTCCAGCAGCAGCAGCAGCAGCGCCTCTTCCCCTCTTGGGTGGGGAGGGTCGGGTCTGGCTACTGCAACTGGATTTATATGCGAATGGAGTCAGGGATTGCCATCTTAATGCGACATTAACTCCACGGAATCTGTATCTGTATCTGCAAGTGTGTATCTGCATCTGTATCTGTTGTTGTTGCTGCATCTCTATTTGTATGTGCCACAGGTCGTACGATGTCCATTATGCATACAAATGGGCCTGGGTTTATGGGTATTATCTATGGAAAGTAAATCTCCCAACTGCTGCACAGATAAATGATAGTCTTGGAGATCTTTGAGGATGTTTATAAATGATTTAAAGGAAAAACGAGGGGGAACGTTGTGAGTTGCTGCGGACACCGCAACTCTACGGTTATACCCGATACTAAGTCAGTATGGCTCTCCTCCGGCAGACGCCGCTAATATTTAACGACACGACAAAGAGTGCGTGCGAGAGAGACAGAAAATCAGTCTGAGCGTGACGTCGGGCACTGCGTAGCCACTGCAAATTGATTTGTTCCTTTTGGCTATACAAATTATCTGATCTGATTCAGACTCAGCAATCTGATAGATATGGTCGTTCTCTATGATTCTGCGTTTTTAGTTTTCTCGAATGTGCAATATTGTGGATGCAACAGATTCTCGTCCTTTGTGGGGGCGGAAGGGGGTGGGCCGAAATTCTGAGATATACATTTTATAGTGAGATTTAACAGAAGTGCGGATACCAAATTTGGTTACTCTAGCCTTAATAGTCTATGAGATTTGTGGTTGCCCCAGATTTTCGTACTTTGCGGGGGCGGAAGGGGGTGCGGCGAAATTTTGACATAAAACGGTCAAGGTCCGATTTCACAGGAGTGTGGATACCAAATTTGGTTGCTCTAGCTCTTATGGGTTCTGAGATCCTTGAACTTATATTTTGCAATTGGCAAAACCGACCATGAAACCTGTGTGTTAGAGTGAGACAGAGCGAGAATGAGTGAAATTGTTTTCGTGATTCTGGCTATAATAATTATACGATCTGGTTCAGATTTTGTAATCCGTAAGATATAGTCATCTTCTACGGTTCTGCGTGGATGCCACAGATTTTTGCTCTTTGTGGGGGCGGAAGTATCGGTAAGTAAGTTTGAGTATCGGGTATAATAAATAAGAATTTATGAATGGATACAAATGCACTACAACTTTTAAAAATATATACAAGAAAAATACTGGACTTCTTCGGAAAAATACTATAAAATATCAAAATTATTTTAAAATACTAAGACTTCTAGAAATGACTACATTTTAAAAAATACTAGAAAAATACCATGTTGTGGTTATGGCGCAAATAAATTATGGCGCAATAGAAGAAAATGCAGTAAAACTTTTAGGAATATACACAAGAAAAATACTAGAAAATACTAGAAAATACTAGACCTTTTTCGGAAAAATACTAGAAATACTACGTCTTCTAGCAATGATAAAATCCTAAAAAAGTTCATAAAATACTAGAAAAATACCAGATTAAATACCACACAAATTTATTATGGAGTAATAGCTGAAAATGCAGTAAAATTTATACAAATATAGACAAGAAAAGTACTAGACTCCAAAAAAATACTAGAAAATACCAAACAAATATTAAAATACTACTACTTCCACCAATAGAAAAATACCAGATTAAATACCACAAAAGTGCTACAAAATTTAAGTACAATACATATAGTACAAATAATCATTTGGAAGTTCTTTGAAGATAATGAGCTTTATATAGGAAATGTAGGGACAATCGGAGTTATATTTTTGAAGATTCATACATGCCATCCATTTGAAAGGACATCTCAGTGAGAACCTCTTACAATCTGAACTTTAATCGTGCTTTAATCTGCTCCCCAATTGAAGGGATATCGATATGTGTATATGTCTTTGTTTAAGATTAAAGTCAGAGACCTTTAACCCTTGCACTGCGACTGCTGTGTTGGCTTTTGTTCCCTTCTTCCGTGTGTGGCAGAGTCGTTGCTGCATAATTATTTATTGTTGCTGCTTCTGTTGTTGCCGTTGCATTGGCAGCTTTAATGAAATTGGAAAGGCAACATAAAGTAATTATTTTTAATTAATTTATAAATGCAGAAACATCAAAAATGGCAAACAGGGATATGGACTGAGGAACAGAAAGAGAGATGAAACAGAGCGTAAGAGTTCGTACGAGATAGATTATACGCTGGAGCAGTGAACCGTGTATAAAGCTCTCTCTCTCTCTCTCCCTCCCTCTATCTGTATGTATTGATACCCTATATGCAATAGGGATTCTTAGATCTGCAAGGACATGCAACAGTCATGCCTATAAATCCCCCGAAATCCCAGTATTTAAAGAGAAACTATCTGTATCGCTGGACTATATTCCATATCTATGATCGAATCTATAGATTTTCAAGAATATCTCCGCCTTCGACCTGTGCATAAAATCCTTCATTCTTTGGTTTCTTTTTATGGGTTTTATTTTTTATATTTAATTTCAGTTTTATATTAATTTTTTTTGTGGCTATTCATGTGTGTGTTGCATGCAACAAGCGGCACGAAGTGTCGCTGACAGCCATGTCATCAGCACTTTGAGGCAGTTATCCCACACACACACACATGCACAGGGAACGGAGAGGTTATTGCCACGCCCCCTTATACGTACACATCTAGGGGCGTGTGCAATGGCTGCAATTTCATTAAAATTTACTGCGGACTGCAACTGCAAAAGCGACAAAAAATTGTTGCGGTCAATTAACGTCAACAGCGCAGCGCGTTGTTGCCCCATGCCTCATGGCACATGCCACCATGCGTGCCATACCTTCTGTCTCCTGCCACAGCCGTCCCCCCCTCACCATTGCGCTCTGCTCATTAACATCCTCGCGATTTTATATGAAAACTTTTGGGTGTTTTATTGTTGTTGCCGGCGTAAATAAATAAATAAATTTCATTGACATATGCTCAGATAAATAATAGAGCGCGCTTTAAATTATTGCCCTGCGGCAGGGTCAGGATAAATGGGCAGCAGAGATACTGCCACACAGTATCCATCGCTGTGGCGTGTGAATTATGATCCGAGACACAACGGGGCGACCACAGAGTGCGGCCCAGAGGCTACATAACAATAAACGAAGGATCCAGAGTCCATGCCGCGACGATGGCGATCATTTTTAATTTTGCTCTCAACAAAAGCTTCCACAGATAAAGGTTGCAGGGCCACAAAGGCTGCACAGTACAAAGGGGGTCAAAGATAGTTTTTTGGCTTGAAACGAGGCTTCTGATAAGACATGATACAGTGGAATGGTGGGACAATATTAGAAGCCTGGCAAAATTACAATCTACGGGGCTTACAAATTTCTTACAAATCGGGCTAAAATACTCCTTAAAACATGACATAGGTGGAACCATTATCTAGATATATCTGGGTTTAATCTTAGACTCTTGATCCAAAAATAGCTCAAACCTCAAATGATATCGTGTGCGAAGCAAGGCTCAATTATGCCCCAAAATGATGGGGTTTAATATATAAGTGTTACAACTAATTGAATAAAAACCAATCAAATATATGGTATTGTATTAAAAGGTCTTTCAGATCAGGTCTCAGAAATCTAACCAGTGTCTGGCATATTTCGTGGGAAGTTTCAAGTTTTAGTACAGATCTTGGATGACATTATCATAAAAAAGACTTAAAATGTTATACAGATCTTTTAGGATTATCAAAGTGTGCCATTTATAAAGTTTTCTATACATACTCTTGGATAAACTAAAGGTTTCTACATCGCTAGGACTTGATTTGGGTACAGATGCTATTGGATTCTCTTTAAGGAATTTAAGAAATCCCATCTTTGCACACAGCTTACAGTTTTGTGCCTTAAAACTCTTTTAACAGACATCGGTTTTATTCTATATTTATCTATATTTTGTACTTATTATCTATTATTTTATCTATACATATTATTCCTTATTTTATGTACATATACATATCTAGAAAATATTTGCCCAAAAAGCAATCAACGAAACCAAATAAATGCTTAACAAAATGTATCTTTTCTCCGAAAATCTGTACGCAATTCAAATATTCTTTGAAGTCAGCCCCCCGCCCCCCTGGAGAAGGAATAGGAACCCAATCAAATGCAATGCCTGTCTGGATGGTTGTCTGGTTCTTTCATTTAATTGATAAACTTTCTCACTAAACTAATTTCCAAGGCGAGAGTGAATTCCTTCAATCAGAGATTTAATTAAGGCTCCCTTCTTCCGACGGAAGCCAAACAAAATTTCGCCTAAAATCGAACAAAGTGGCCGGAAGGAGGGAGGGAGAGAGTGAGATGCGTGTGTGCCGCTGGTCCCAAAAAAAAAATCAGTACCTATTCCCCATGCATAAGAATGGGGCGGGGCGGGGCGGTACGGGGCGTGTGGCACTAACAATAACAAAAAGCTGTCTCGAAAAACGAGAGGAAATTGCACTAACAGAACCGCAAATTAGTTTCGCTTTTCGCCCCTCCAATGGGAATGGGACTGGGAGTCCGAGTCGCAGTTGGAGCCTGTCCTGTGGCAAGATCTGGCTACCCGAAACGCACAATGCCCCAAAGCGAGGTTGAATAAATATGAAATATTTTCATACGCGCGCACTCCATCCCAAAGAGCCCGAAGGCGTCTTTCCTGGAACTCCAACAACAATCACCCCCATGACACGCAGCAGTGGCTGCCATTGGCTTTGGTTCTGGTTCTGGTTCTGGAAACGGGAGTGTGGGGCTCTGGATCGGCGTCTGGCTGCGGTCCCTCGTGTGGACCCTTCTCCTCTTCACAAATTGACGCGAGCCGCGCTCCAAAATTGCCATCAACGTTGTCATCGTTGTCGGTTGTTGTCGCTTGTTGCATCTGCATCTGGGCATCTGGGCATCTGGGCATCGGCATCGTCATCTCCACACTGCACTCCATATCCAGAAGTGCGCGCACACACAGACTCTTGAGGGAAGAAGGAAAGAGATGCCAAAGATGAGATAAACCCTGGGCCCTGGGCCCTGGCCCTTTGCTTTTTCTTGTTCATAAATTATAATTTTATGATCACGAACATATTCGTGGAATATTCGCTGTCGTGGCACAGAGTTGTCTCCATTGTCGCTCCGATCTGCGGCTCTGCTGCTCCCAGAGGCGTTAAATGTTAAAGTGTCTGGGCAGCGAGGTTTGTGGCCCTGGAAATTGGCTTCACTTCTTTCTGGTTCTTTCAAGCAGCTAGAAAGAGTGTCATCGTTTGTGTTTACACTAATTGAAGAAACTCTCCTCACTGCCACATCACATGCCCCATTCCATGGCCATGGCCTGCTTCCAGTTTTCCCTCCTTTTTGTTTTTGCGGATCGTTAAAATTCTTTATCGCCTGGGGCTTGGTTCGGTTCTAGGCCTGAAATTAGTTTGTTTTAGCTTTAGCCGACATTGAATAGAGGCGGTGCCCCTTTTTACGATTTTATTGAAGGTCGTAAATCAATTAACTCTCCAGCTCTTGGCAGAGATATTGCCTTATTTATGTGTATGTATCCCTTGTAATTATACCGACTGGAAAGCGCACAAATGGAACAACAAATATTCCAAAATTCCACTGAAAAAAGAGCTGCCACTTGGTGGGCAGAAAAGGTACTGGAGTTGCCGGACTGCGGGAAAGATCAATGGGAGGTAGGAGTTTATGCGTGGAACACCATTTTACTGATATTTTGGCCATAAATCAAAGCCTGGTTTGGAAATACTTGCATATCTCTAAAGTCAAAATTAAAAATATTTTCCTCTACATTAAGCATAAAAAAAAAACATTGTTTGGGGAACTCAAAGGTACGCAAATATCAAGAAACTTAACTCCTTTTACGAATGCAAGCAACTGGCAAAAAATACGAGTATATTAAAATGAAAACATACGAAAATCAAAGAGAAATATGTTAGTTTATTTTCTGCTTTCCAGCCGAAAAGTAAGACATTCAAACCACTTTTCACGCATCGCTTCGATGGTAAAATATTTACACAAAATTCGTCATCAAAATCGACGTTTTCTGTTCGGTTTTCCATTGGTTTCCATTTTCGCATATTTGTATTTATTTTGCCAAAATATTTTGTTGCCTAGCCTATCGATATTTCGAGTATTTTTTGGTATTTTGTGGCGCCACGAGAAAGCCCGCGCATTCTATCGATCGTGGGGCCTGCAGTCCGTTCCGGCGGGCACATAATTCCATTGCAAAAAATTCTTTCTTCCGTTGCGGCTGCCGCGTAATTCTCATTAGGAAAACGAGTTTAATTAGAGTTTGTTTTTTCTGTGTGGTGTGTGGTGTGGCCCCGCATAATTAACTTTATGCATGCAACAAAGTGAAATTTAATAGCGCAACATTCTCCCTCTCTTTCTCTCTGCGTGTGTGTGTGTGTCGCGTTCCGAGTCCGGTATTTCTCTGAGCATAATTACGAGCCAAGCCGAGCCGAGCAGCGTTCCTCCGGCAACTGGAAGCCAACCAAATGAATTTATTGTGAAGCCCACGAGGAGCAGAGAACTGCAGCTGGTGAGTGTTTCTCTCTCCCTCTAATCGATCTACGAATTCTTGGAAAACTTAACCCCCTTCTGTCCACCCCCTTGGGACGGCTGCAGAGACAGTGATGTAATTTGCCAAAAACATGAGCCAAAAAGCAACGACACTGACACTCTCTCCTCGAGAACGTGGGAGGGGGGGGGATGTCTTTGAAATCTTATTTTCTAGAATTTCGAGTTGAAAGTAAATTAGCAGAGAGAAAGCGCGCGTCAAAATGAGAGTTAACCGAGAAGTTTGGCAGCAGAAAAAGAGTTGACAGAAAAGTTTGCAGCAAAAGAGGGTGAGATGGTGAGTGCGACGGGGGGCGGGGGGCGGCCCTAATTGGACTGGTGCCCACACAAAATGCAATTATTTCTCTCTGTGTATACTACCATTGTGAGAGTGCATTTTGGTAAAGTTTTCCCCGGGTAATGGATGATTTCCCAGTGATTTCAAGAGGTTCTCCACCCCCGCCCGCCCCACTCCTTCTTCGATTTGTTCACACTTTCCTCAAGTGCAGACCGCAAGCACTTGTTGGGCACCTCTACCTCTCCTCTCCACTCCAGAGAAGGTGTTACTTCCCCTGCTTTTCATGCCTCTTGCGGTTCATATTTGCTTTTTTGTTTGTTTTTGGGCTTAAATATTGTTTTAAAAATTGTTGAAAAATCTGAGCAGAAGAAGCAGGGCAAAGCAGGTCTGGGAAATTAATTAAAAACGCCCACATTTCAGCGATAAATCAGGGACGTTGCAAGAACCGCAAAAAACGGGGCATAAACGACAGCGGCAACAGCAGGCGGCGGCACAAAACACCAGCACACCATCACACACACACACACATGACTCAGATCCTTGCGGGCTATAGACCTCGCCCTCGCCCTCCCACACACCTCCCCCTCATACCGAGTCGCGACCCTTGGCCGCGTGTTTGCTTAAGTGCCACTAATAATCCATTGTTGGCTTTTGTCCTTGCCGCTCGCTGCTGTTGTGTTGTTGCAGCTGCTGTTGCCTCAGACAGACTCCAAACGACTCCCCCCACCCCTCCCCGCTCCATCCTTTTACCGCTCTTATGGTCTGGCCACAGCAATCGAACGCAGCGAAAACCGAAAGAAATTGCATGTTTAACAACCGAACAACAAAAACAGAAACAACAACAACGCAATCACGAAACGAAGGTTAGTGCCGCTGATTTTGATACCCTCGAAAATTAATTTTTGCACCTATGGATCTATTTTTTCCATGATTTAGTCATCAGTTATACAAAATGTATCCTCTTAAGGGCCGTGGCTAATCTTTTGCCTTCGATCCAAACGTCTGTTGAAACCATGCTACCCTCCACGAAAAAGGTACGTTACGAAACGCTCAAGAACTTTTAAAAACAAAAGTTTTTGAGTACCAAAACAGCTTTGCGGGTTGTGTGTGTGTGTGTGTGTGTGTGTGCCCACTTTTGCCTCTCCTTTCGCTTGTTATTTTTTTTTCCAAGTGCATAAAATGTTGAGATTTATTTATGTTTCAGTTTAGCTTTTCGTTATATTTAATGTTTCTCCATATTTCGCCACTGCACTGAGAGAAAAAAGGGACAGGAAAACTATCAGGAATGAAAAGAATTTTTATAAAAAATTACCCCACAAAAAGGTGTTAAATCCCATAAATTGTAAACACAAGATACAAATATTAATGAATATTTGAACTTTATTTTCGACAACTGCATTTTGGGTACGCAGCCACGCCCTTGGGGCCCGGCGAAATGTGTTTTAAATTTACAAAAAAGTTATTATTTTGGTTGAAGTATTTTCGATTTATGCAGATTTTCTTAAATGCTGGCAGGGGATGGGCACTGAGAGGCCGAGAATGTAATAAATATTTGGCGCCAAGTGCGCAATTTATTAGCGACAGGCGAAAGCAGCGGGCGGCAGCGCAAAATATAACTGTAATTGTCCGTCTCTCTGTCTGTCGCTCAAACCCCTGCCTCGTGCGTGTTTTTGTGTATTGCCACGATCATCGTTTGAACGAGTGAGAAGAAGCGAGAGGGCGAGATGCGAATGGAATCAAGCGAGCGAAAAGAAGCGAGAGGGCGAGAAGCGAATGGAATCAAGTGGCAGAAGAAACGAGATGGCAATAGGACGAGAAGTATGCGATCAAAGCGGGACAAAAAGGCAAAAAGGAAAGACGAAAATAAAAACCAGAGGAGGAGAGTGTAAAGAACGAAGAGTAGGGGAGCCACGTTTTTGCGACGGCAAAAGACATGCAAAGCAAAGGAAGAAAAGAGAGATGGAGAGTGTGTGAGAGAGAGAGCTGTATTTAGGTTCTCTTCTTCTCATTATTTTTCTTCTATAACCTCTTTGTCGCGTGATGCAAACCAAAAGATTCGATATTAAAATATCTATGAATTAATTACATATGTACATAGATCGTCAATAAATCGAATACCTAACGGCAGATCATTGATTGGTGGTCTTAAATAAATAAAATATAATATGAAAACCCCATTACGTCGATCACTTACAATATTCGGTTGGGTTTAATCCATAAAAATCACAAATATTTATGGATTTAACCTACATCCTGGAAAGATGTTTAAATTGTACTTAAATCAGGTATCTAAAATATATTTGCATGCTTAAATTAAGATTTAAGGTCAGTAGATTTCAATTTAAGTTGATATTTCATAGATTTAATATCCCTAGATTGCCCACGGCTCATTTGATATCAATATAAACATATTTCCTAGGTATTTAGGGTCTTAGCCGTTGATTCATGATTCCGCTCTACTTCAAAACACTTGCAACTGCAGCTCCACATCCCATTTGCAACTGCATCGTGCAACGATCTATCCGATCTGGCCAGGCCTTTTAAATGTAGTGCTAAATGCCGCTTAATTTACTTGTGGCTTGTTAGCGTTGAAAATTATGGGACAACTCGACTTAAATTGGGTCTCGGGGTCCCGCGCCCAGGGAGGTCTTTGAGCCGCGGGGCCAAGCGCAGCGATAAATATTCAAGTGTAAATGGATACGTTAAGAGAGGAGAGAGGGGGGAGTCTAGGCCAAGCCATGGACTAATAAAGGACAGATAGACAGACGGACGGACAGACGGAGAGAGTGAGTGAGACCTGGCCAGGCGATGCCTTGCCGCCGACGCTTTATTAGTCGAGACTTTCTTGTTGTTGTCTGCTTCGTGTGGCGTTATGGCTGTAGGAGCGCGCGCCGCAAATGCGTTGCCATAAATTTAAAGCTTTTGGCCCGAGTCCACAGCCCCACAGCCCCAGAGCCCCCACCCATTGCCCCCAGTCCGAGGCGAATCCGAGAATGTGTCTATGAAGACATTTACCGGCGGCGACGACGACGACAACGACGGCGGCGGCACGGCGGCTCCTCCACTAATGAAGATCAACGAGTCGGAGGCAGGCGATTGTCTAGAGCTGGGAGCCGGGATTGGAGGAGGTCTGGCGCGCATTTCTATGCACATCGCGCAAATATTTCATAAATTTCATTCAATTTTATTAAACACAAGAAATATGAGCTGCTCTGTGTGTGGGTGGCAAATCCCGGGGGCACCGGAAATCCTCTCATTACGCCAGAATTGTAATTAATCTTTTCAGGGGAAAAATTAAAAGAAAAGCGATTCGAAAGGGGGAAATTAGGTAAACGGCAGATGGAAACCGTTGGAGGATACACCTGTTACATCAAGGCTCTTCTTCGCTCTTGCAACATTTTTTTTGATCCGGTTTTGGGGCTCGACAAAGGGTTCAGCCCGGGATCCCTTCAATTTGTTGTGTGTTTGTGCTGGTAAATATTTGCAAATGAGTTTGAAATTAAGCCGCTTTTACGGATTGTCTAATTAATTTTTTACCCTTTGAGATGGGAAAAAACCAGTATTTTTGCATGGTCTTTGGGTTTTTTGGGGTAATTTTTCTATAGATTATAAAGATCGCGCTAGTGTCCCAGGGTTCTGTCTTCTTTTGTGGCCCCAACTTGGCAGAAAGGTGCAGAAATACCCCAGATACCCAGAGGTCCCTAGAAATTCATCGAAAAACCTAATACTATAGCTTAGATTTCCGTAAGAAGGCGAAGAGACGCTCCTGCAGTACTCCAAAGGGATCATTTAGGGTATTCGCAGAAGCGCCTTTGCCTAGCCGCTTAGTATCTCTTGTATCCGCTTATTTTTTATTTATGGGCCCTCTTGGCCACAGACTGGAGACCCAACATTTGCCAGCTGACATTTTTAGAAATGGACAACAAATCCCGACAGCCAGAAGAAGCCAGCGTCCTGTCTGACGCCGAGATTGAAGTCTAGGACACTGGACTCCAGCGCCAGCGCCAGCTCCAGCTCCAGAGGCAGTTCCCTTTCAATCCGAACGGAAAAAAGCGTACATAAATTTTTATAATTTTCCTTTTTTTCCTCGCTGCCGCCTGCCTGTCAGAGTCGCGTCAAGGAGTGGCATGGAATGGAATTGGAATGGAAAGAAGCTGGTGGGACCGCCAGCTGTGTCTCTGGTCTCCCTTCTCATAATCCTGCTGCTGGACGTTTTCCTTCATTTTCTTTCGTTGGGGGAGTGGGGCGGGCGGGTGGCGGCAACCTTAAGCTGCGCGCGGGCGACACTTGAGTGGCGCCATCCAGCGGCAGTGGCAGTGCCAGCGTGTTGCATAACTTGCGTTTCATTATAATCAGATTATCCCTTTTCGCTTGTGTACATGTAACTGTCTTAGCGTCTCTATGCCCCTCCTTCCCCCATGGGGCGGGGCACAGCATATTTCCATCTTCGGATCGGAAGTGCAACAGCTGTTTCGTGTTTTCTTTATTTAAATTATTTATTTCTCCTTTCGAAGGGGGGCTTCTGCCTGCCCCGCTTTGGGGAACATTTCAGGGATTATTTGCACTGGGATTTGGGTCTTATTCGAGTCGAGCAAATAATTGGGAAAGAGAGATAGCGATGCGATGCTTAGGTGTTCTATTCTATGCAATCTATGTATATACTCGATAATAAGGGTTGCTTGAAGCTCTTACTGGTTGATAGCTTAAATCGTTTTCGATTATTTATCGATAAATAAATTATTTCTGTCGTTTCTGCTCAACCTAAAGACCGTTTCCTACCGTATTTAATGGCTCAATGTCTTAAAGATCTGCATTTTAAAACTGGTGCATGCTTTTCTTACCGATACCTTGCCTTTATCGATTGTTTTCATTCATTTCTGGGTGAGATGCGATAACTTGGAGTTCTATTAGTAGAATATATTTGAAATGGCATGACCGATTGCCTATACTAGATAGTAGCTTTTTGAAGCTCTTATTGGTTGATAGCTTAATCGTTTTCTATTATTTATCGATAAATAAATTATTTCTGTCGTTTCTGCTCAACCTAAAGACCGTTTCCTACCGTATTTAATGGCTCAATGTCTTAAAGATCTGGTTTTTAAAACCTATTTCATGCTTCTCTAATCGATACCTTGCCTTTATCGATTGTTTTCATTCATTTCCGACCTGCCACAACGTGTTAAATCTCACATCTTTAATTAGATTCCAAGTTTGGGGTTGCTCCAGATGCAATCAGTGCTCGGACATGGCTTTTCCATGTTTTCCAGTGCTTCACTGAAGCTTTCACTCGGACAGCCAACACCTGCATAATTTGTGGCATAAATTCCCAGCTCTTACAACATTTTAATTGTATTTCTAATTCGGATCTGAGCGAGAGACCACCTACCTCCAAAGTAAACATCCAAAAACCATTAAACGTGTGTTCGAATTATGCAAAAATGTGTTAGGCACGACGAGAAAACATTAAATGGCATACACAGTTGTCGAAATATTTATATGCATGTTATTTTCTTCAATGTGTTTCCAATCATTTTGAATATGTTTAAATGGATTGGGTCACGTCAAGGCCAAGCCCCCTCGAGCAGCTCCAAGCCCAAAAACCCAAGCCCCAAGCCGCAAGCCCAAAAAAGCCCTCATATGACCATGTTTTGAAAATCAATTAGAGCCAAATGACAAATGTAACGACACCGGCACAGCAACAGCATCAGGCAACAAGATCAAATCGTGTAATATGCCTCATTACAACATCATTTTGTACAGAAATATTTTGTGTATTTGTTGCACTCTCCCGCAGCCTCCTTCTCTCCCAATTTCTCCCAAAAAAGGTGTGGTGGAAAGCTCTGTATTAAAGGCTTAGTTTGGGATCATATCTAATATGTATTCTTCATATCACTTGTTCAATCTTGGGCCTCTCCGCATGTACCTGCATGGTTCAGAAAAAATGGGAGAAAAAAGCGTACAGATCTGGCGGCAGAAACAGAAGTCATCCCTCTCTTCGCCAGCGAGTCGGCTGTCCCTTCGACTCTCCGAGAGTCAAGCGCTAGAAAGAGATAGCAAACGTTTGACATGGATGGTCCTCGAAAGAGAGCATCTGGGGTGACGACGTGCAAGGGCTAGCAAGGCATTTGCAATTGTCGCCCTCGTAGATTATTATGGGGCAAGTTTCTTTGTATAAAAACAAAAGATAATTCCTCATGGCTTCCAGAGATATAGCCCCATCAAATATTATCAGAATACCAGGACGGGAGCTATGCGTACTCCGTCCAAATATTAGATAGAAAAAATTTATCGGCTTAGAAGAGTTCTCATTATTTTCGAGAAAAAAACTGGGCTTTATTCAAGCTACACTGAAAGAAATTCTTCCCTGCCATTCGGCTTGAGGCTAGCGTTGTCGACGCTTATGATCGGGATCGTAGTTGAGGACATCGAAGGTGAGGATCTTATAGAAGGATACCGACCAGTCGGTATCGCCCGAGCGCGGCACGATGCGGCCCGTTGGGGTCAGCTGCGCTGTGGCCGGATTCTGTGTAGATCTCGCCAGCGCATCAGGCGGAGGTGGTGGCACGAGACTCTTTGAGAGGGCCGCCTGGGGCGTGACTGGGGCACTGAGCTGATGTGTGAAGGGGTAGCCCGATTGCGCCATGTGATCCTTTGTCTCAAAGTTGCGCCTGGCATCCTCGGTGTAGTCGCGCCGGAAGCGTATGAAGATCTCGGCAAAGACAATGCGATGCGGCACCGACACGACATCGCGAGGTGTCCTCAGCTCCCTGTCCATCCGGCGGACGAGCTCGTTCACCTCCACCACCTCCGAGGCGGAGTCAAAGTCCTTGGTGTTCCGCAGCCCCACAAAGAGCACATCGATGAAGGCATACCTCCGGCCGAAGCTCTGGCGCCGGGCCACCTTCATGGGAATGGCACGACGCAGGTGCTCCCTCTGGAAGCGGATCAACTGCAGCCGGTTGTCGTTGCGGGAGAGCAGCATGTCGCGGGAGATCTGCTGGAAGCCCACCGGCGTGGTGTACGTGCTCATCTTCTCGGGGCTCTGCTGCCGTATGATGTCCGTCACGACGACGGCCGCCTGCTTGGAGCCCTCGATGAATTCCGATTCATTGAATTCCGGATCCCACAGCCACCGGAGCTGCCACAGGTTGAATTTCGTCAGCAGATACTTCCACGGATTGTGCAGATACACCAGCCGCGGGATGGCCTTTTTTCGCTGCTCGTGCTCCGCATGCTGGCGGTTCCAGTTGTGCAGGACCCGGTGCGGCACCGCTCCCGACCCGGACGGATATCCGCTCTTCAGGTAAACATGGCCACAGTTACGTATAATTTTGGTGAACATCTTCTGGGCATTTTGTTCTGCAATTTTGAATGTGTGCGCCCCCAACCCAGTGAAAGCGGCACACGGAACTTTTCAAATGATTTCCGTAATTTTAATTTGAAGTTTCGGACAGTGTTTTTTAGAGTATATCGATCGAGAAAATGTGAAAACGAATTCAAAGCCCACCCACACAGAGATCGATCTCCTCCTCCTCCTCCTAGCCCTTCCCCCTCCCACCCCCTCCATCCGCCAGCAGTTCCCAGGTAGCCGTCAAGCAGCTGCAAATCACATGTGAAGATCATAAAACATTATTCCACCGATACATAAATTATATTCGAATGAATGAATGCGTGAGTGTGTGAGGGCTGTGTGGGCATTTGGGCTTTTCGACAAGTGGCTGGCCCTCGGCCCCTCGGACCCTGGGCCACTCTCACGCATACACAAACGACATAAAAATGAACGGACGGACGGTTGTGGGGGGAAAATGTACGTACGAGTATAAAGAAATGAAAAACCACGAATGCAATTGTTGTGCCGCCTTTCCGCCGACCGAAGCGAAGCTCTGCGCCGGGAAGATGTGTATTTAAATGGCGCGGCGAATTTAATTATGTGTAAAGGCATTTAATGGAAAATTAAACACCAGTTAAAATCAGACAAAGGCCTACCAACAGCCAGGGGGAAATGTTGGTAATAAAATGGTGAAGAAATGTTTATCCAATGAGAAAAATCCCATCATCGAAATGTACGGCATTTTTATCATTTATTTATTTTTTTTGCTATTTTTTTATATTTATTTATTTACTATTTATTTTTAATTTTTAATTTTATTTATTTTTTATTTGTAAATATTTTTTGTTTGTTTATTTATTGATTTTTTGTTATTTATTTATGTTATTATTTTTATATATTTATGTTATTTTTATTCATTATTTATTTGTTATTTTTAATTTTTATTTATTAAATTTTTTTACGTTTTTAAAAAATGATCGTTGAATCGAATAAACACCAAAGATATTTCAATGGAATTACTTAAGTTTCGAATAATTAAGTTGGTTTAACGATTGTCCACTCAAAATCAATAAATCAATATTCTTCGAAAACATTGAATTCTGGAATACATTTAAGAATACTCTAAGATATTCAAGTGTGGAATCCTATGATAAAAATATTAATATACATATGTATGTATATATAATATTTTTTTTGGGTATTTATTTTGTATTCCCAACATTTCATTGCTGGTATATCGCACCCAAATACTGAACTGAGACAAAAAAAGAGAAGAGACTCGCAATGCATATAAAATGTATACCAAAGACTCGGCCACTCCATGCTCCAACCTCCAGTATTTCTAACGTTTTTGGCTTACGAATTCGATTCACACAAACAGAGAAGATACCCCAAGGGAGGGAGGGAGAGAAAGAAGGAAGGAGGGAAGGAGGATCCCTCCCAGAGTTGACACAAAATGCGTGGTCGGCATCGGGCATCTGCAGCAGCGTCATCGTCAATCGTTGTCGCCATGACAGCGCAAAACTGCTTCCCCCCGCCCCCCACCATCAGAGAAAGAGAGAGAGAGAGAGATAAGCATCTTTTATGGACCGCCGCATTACAACTGTAACAATAGAATGTCCGTCAGGCAGGGGGGGTAGGGGGAAAAATAAATTTAAATTCAAATGAAAAATAAGTAATTCATTTCGATGCGGTCTCCGAAGAGAAAAAGAGAGAGATAAGCAGGGAGATAGAGACTGAGAAAGAGACGCTGGGTGGTGGTGGTGGTCGTTTATCTTGTTGCTCATTAAATCATTCATCTGTCAATCATTCGTTCATTCTCTCATTCCATCAACAATCGGTTGCGGTTGTCACGGTCTTGAGATGCTCTTCTCCTTTCGCTTCTTTTCCCCCCTTCTAGCCCCTCTCTCTGTGGTGGCCTGAGCACACTGTCTGCCATAATTATGCGTATCTTTTCTTTAATTTAATGAGCTAGCAGCCAAAACGGTAAAAGTTCTGCAATTCAATCTTGAATGATGGATTAGAATCTCTCTCTCTCGCTCTCTCTCTCTGCCCCTTTGTCTCTCTCTCTCTCGACACACATTCTTATGCAATGCATATTCATGCAGTGTATCCGCTAGATACGAGTACTCGGTGTGTACATTCCACATAGCTTTTGTCTTTTGTCGATCGTTTTGAATTTCACACAGAGACAGCCCCTCCCCCCGCTCCCGCTCCCGCCTCTCGTTAGCATAAGCACAAGAGTATCTGGTGCGGTGGATTTCCATACGAGAGCATATATTCGTATCTTTTGGATATGCCTAGCCATAGCCTGTCGTACCTGTCAGTCGATTCAGGTTAAATCAATCATACAAAAGACTTCGAAACGGAGACCTGTCAACACGGTTCATTGTTTGCGGCATTTAAACCCCCTCCCTCCCCTCCTCACCCGCATGTGGCATGTGGCATGAGGCATGGGGCATGCTATCCTGTCCCCAGGCCAAGCCATGGCTTGTAAATTTATGCGCGCGTATCCCACAGATACTTCGTGCAGTTATTTGCATTTTTTGCTATTGTCTTTGGCCACATACTACACATGTATCTCATAGATACAGATACCCTCTCGTACGTATTCATACGGGTGGTCATTTAGCATATTTTTCCTGATATTGAGATTTATTGACAAGATTGAAACGTGGCCGATACGACGCTTTGTCGGCACCGCTGCACAATCTGGTGTGCTGCCTCCTCCCACCCACGCGGACAGCGGATGTGTTGCCTGCTTCTTTTTGGGGTGCCCCATTATGTCAAAATGTTGTCTCAACTTTGGAATTAATTGAGTTTTTCCCATCCCCCCCCCCCCCCCCCGCACCCGAAAATATTGGATTACATTAGGCGCCCGTTTAGGAAATTTGACCACAAAAAAAAAGAACCAAAGAGCTGCTTGGCCAAGAGAGGGGTGGGGTGCCTGCTTGGCCTAGAGGGGGGTCGGGTGGGGTGCCTGCTTGGCCTAGAGAGGGGTCGGGGTGGTGGGTGGCTGGCCAAGAGAGCGTGCCATTGGAACAATGCCAAGTGCACGGAATGGTAGGAAATCTATAGGCGCGGAATGTGGTCGCGTCATTGAAATGCGATACAGCCACCAAGGAAGGACAGGCACAGGTGGGGAGGGGGCACAATGATCGTGAGGAATTGCTCATGATTTCCCTGTACACTTCTAGGGTTTCCACAAGCCTGGCCGGCGACCTGTCATTTCCATGTCGCTTTTGCGGTGTTTCTTTAGCCCTGGCGCGCAATTTGTCTGGCAAATCGATCATCGCCACTGGCGGCGGAAACACATCGAGACCCAAGCGAAGCGATCCGGTTGAAGTCCGAGGTCAGGTCTTCCTTCCACTTTGATTGACTCGTAATTGAATACTTTCACGAATTCTCTCTCATCATCAGATCCTTTGACTGTGATTGCCCTTCCACGTGAGTCACTTGGAATTCCAGCTCCACCAGCTCCACCCGCCCCATCTACCCATCTATTTATTTATCCATTTATCGTTTTGTTTCGTTCGACACCTAAAACTGTCAGCGCAGAGTCGATCACGTGATTTGCCTACCATATTGCCACTTGGCTAGGGAACCTGTCAGGCCGTGACAGCTCCTCCTCCACTTGTCGCCGCCTGTGCGGCGTTGGCGTTGGCGATGGCGATGGAGCTGTCGCCCGTCTTCCAAGAACTGTCTGCGGACCTTGCACCCCATCCGAACCGAACCGAATCGAACCCCATGAGAAACTGGGCAATTGTCTTTATTTATGGGCCTAGATTCCACATTCACTCTTCACCGATTCAGTTTGCGTGCCACTCATCAAGTGCCACCCAAAAACAACTGGGCGGGACACCCCCCCAAAGTCCAGGAGAAAATTACTGAATCTGGAATACTCTTCTTTTTATCACATGGAAATTGTACAGAAAATGGCATTCCCTTATGGAAAATGCCTTAAACCGATCCTCACAGCCTTCATACCCTCTCTTTGTGCACATTTATAGGGTATATCCATGGCTGGACTTGTGGGCGGTCAACTTGGGCTACGAGTCTATAATGCCAATGCGATCCCCCGCACCCTCTCTATGTGTGGACTCTCTCCCACGTCATTAAGACATCTTCTTGGGCCATAATTCACCCCAGAGCAGGGCGGATTTTCCAACTGCATTACCCACTAACCCAGATAGAGCGGGAGAGAGAGCAAAGACATCAAAGCAGACCCAAAATAAGCAAAGTTCAGCCCACAAAGGCCTTTTCCAGTGGGGGCTTCCAGGTTTTTGCTTTTTTCAAAGTAAGTCGCACAATCATGAAAAATATATAAGAGTATATAAGTACTACTAATACATATGTACGTATGTCTACCCAAGTGAGAGAGCGAATAAAAACTAAAATGCTCAACACAAAAGGTATATTCCAGGGAGGGTAAGGCCCAAAGGCAATATAAATAGTAACGCCATACAAATGTTTTGTGGAGCTCGCTCCAGAGCTGGCTACAGAGCTGGCTCCAGAGATGGCTCTAAAGCTGGCTCCAGAGCTGGCTCCTGAGCTGGCTTCAGAGTTGGCTGAGTTAATCATAGAAGGATTTTCAAAGAAGAAAACATTTCATAAACATGTTTTAGGATCTACATGTAGATCTGTCTTCTACCTATCTGGACTTCGTCTCTTCCAAAATACCCCGCTGCCTATGAACATTGAAATATATGGGCGTTACTCATCTTACTGGTGCCTTGAGAGATGGTTGGAGAGGCGCAGAGGCCTTACCCTTCCTTTAGCGTACCCTGCCAGGCCCTTCCGCGTCTCGCGACCACAAGAGGAAGATGCAAACAAAGCCCAGAAATGCCGGAGTGAGCGCGCCCCGACAGTAGCCAAAAAAAAAAAACCAACCAAAAATAATAAAATAAAAAAAAGGAACGGAATATGTCATAAAGAGAGAGATACGGTCGGCGTCAATATTGACACAAGCAAGGCGTTGTGCGAAGGGGGGGGGGCGGCGTCGAGGGGGTAACTGTGCAAACCTCTGTTGACTTGCAAACAGCCTAAAAGGGAGTAAACAGGGAAGGAGAGAGAGAGAGAGAGAGAAGAGAAGTAAAGACATTTATTCACCTGCAAAAGCAACAACAACAAAAGAGTTGTCGCTTCTCCACTTTCTGGCTCTCATCATCCGGAACATCATCATCATCATAGCTGATGGTAATTTCCATTGTTGTGCAGCAAATGCCGCAGGGGAATCTGTAAATTACATTTTAGATGTCCTTCAAGCGTACATGCGTACAGTATGTAAGGGGTATATGCGATTCGAGAGGCAGTTTTTGAAATAAACAACATCCTCGGAATGAGCCGAGGCCTTCGTTGAAAGTACCCCCTGGAAAGTACTCCCTTATATCTAAGAGACAGAGAGAGAGAGAGAGCTCCGTCTCGAGGCACAGAAAAATATGCTACTGGATGGAAGGTGGAAGGCCCGTTCTTCTCCTCTCTCTCTCTTTAGAGCCTCTATAGAAGACTCGATTGGTAGTTGTTCCCAGAAGATCCTGCAGATAGTCCACATTTTCTTGCTAAATATTCTGTCCCCAATAATTGTGACAAAAATAGTTCTGTGCTCCCCCCATTTCCCTGCCATTTCCCCGAAAAACCATACCCTATTTTTTTCGATTATCTCTCCGAAAATGCTTTCCCAGAACTTTACTGGCGCATTGTTGGGCTAATATCGAAATGGATGGCCGGGGCAACAAATAGCCAAATGCCAACCTGTTCATTTGCTCCCTTTATATGTCCCTTGACATTTGTGCCCCGTTTGAATATGGAATCCACTGGAATCGTACGTGTAGCAGACCCCATCCCTCCCTTGTGGCCCCGCTAGTGGGAGTGGCTTTCGGGTTAACCAAAGGGAAATTGTGCTACTTATTTACACCAGCCGCCCCACCGTCAAACCCCCGCAAAAAAACAAGGGAAAAATTCCAAAATTTCTTTTATCGTTGGATAAATATTTACGAGTATGTTCTCGACGTGGAGGGGGGGCGACACGGCCCCAGAGAGGGTTATCCCTTGGTGCGTGGGGTATTCCTTCTCTTCTCTCTTCTTGAAAGTGCCTAATGTTGCCCCCTAAATCTTTGTTAAATTATTCAATTTATTATGTTTTTTGGGGAAAAATGACATTATTTTGCACATTTCCACAGATCGACAGGTAGTACGTACATATTTCGATGTATTCATGTGGCAATCTGTTTGTAATTGCGCTAATTGCAATACATTATTCAGGGCTTTTACTTGTTATCTCAATGCCATACAGTCCTGTCCCTCCCTCTCTTCCTCTTTAAACGTGAGCTGACAAAATGTCGAACAAAATATCCGCAGGATATTCGCTCGAAACTTTCGCAATTTATTTGCACATGTATTTTTTGGAGGCTGGTGGAGGGGTATGCCTGTGTAAATACAGTATATATATGTACATATATCCACATGAGGATAAATATCCATAGAGAGAAGTGATACAGATACAGATACAGATACAGACATTTGTTTATTAATAATGGAAGCCTGGCATACGAATATTCGCCATATATTGACTTTGGCATTGTATGAAAACAGGAAAGAGCAGAGGATATAGGGAACAGATACTGATACAGATACAGATACAGCGAGAGATACGGGAAGGAGCTACAGATACAAACATGAATCCTGGGTAACAGAGAAACTGCCTCATTCCCGCCTCTGGCTACAGCGGGGGCGTTGCAGAGTCGCAGAGTGGAACAGAGAGAAATAATTTAATATTAAATTTCCCTTTTGTCAACGCCGTCATCGGAATTAATCAGGCTTTTAATACGACTACGGAGAATGCCCCTCCCCCTCCTCCCATTGTGAGGGCCAGGGACGTAGGGAGAGAAAGAGTGAGAGAAAAAGAGTGAAATGTTATGAACAATTTTAATTTCGTTAAGTGCTCGAGTGCCTCGCAATGTTTTCGAAATGGAGAATACTTAAGCCTCCCCCGACCCCTCCTCCTCTACCAGCCCACGCCCCGCCACTCGACAGACAGACGGGAGGGAATAATCCCGCCAGGACTTCCGGCCTCCTTTCACTTATTTTTGTGCTACTCTCCAGTCTCCCCCTTTACCACATTCCTCCATTTTAAACACACTTCTCCCCTGCAATAATCCTCCTTTTCTCTCCTCCAATAATCTCTATTGTCTCTGTCCGCCATTTATTATTATTTAATATTTTTCATGTTTCTATCATTCTATCGGAACTAATAGAAGGGAAGAGGCCTTTTCTTGTAAATATTAATCTGGAGGGGTATTAAAGCGTGGGTTAATTTCTAGAAATTTCCTCCGAGCTTCCCCCCTTCCCCCCACCTTCAAAGCCGATACGATAACGATTATTTAATCAAAAAGTATCTTCCTCTTCCACTCTCCCCACCCCCCTCTCTCTCATTCAGCAGCTGTGCATCCCCCTGGGCTGACCCCATCCCCCCTCGTTTTTCTAGGGCACACTTGACCCATTTGCCATTAGCCCCTGACTTTAGCACCAATATATCTTTTTTGGAAAAGTTGCTCTCTATCTCTCTTTCTCTCTCTGTCTCTCTCTGTCTCTGTCTCTCTGTCTGTGTTTGGGGCTTTGGGGTTTGTTGTAAGAACAATAGTTACTCTAACTTAACCTCATTTAAATACGAGTTGTTTTTTTGTGTTTCTCTCTCTCTCTCTTTCAGTGGCACTTGCCCTTCTCTCCTCAAGCCTTGTTCTCTCGTCTTCCCTCGACCGTGTGCTGCTCCCTCTTTCGGGAATCTCCTTGTTTCTTCTTATAAATTGCATCAGCATGCATAAAGCTTGCAGGAGCGAGAGAGACAGAGAGAGAGAGAGAGAGAGCACTTGGAGAGGCAGCCCTTGGTGTGGGTGTGGGTGCAGAGAGAAAAGGCAACGGTTGCATTTTGTATTCAAGTACAACGAAAATTGTTGTAAATTAGTAAAAGTGTACACACATTCAAGAGGTAGCTGCAAGAGCAAGGGGGGACGAAAAGGTGTGCCCTGTGCTTGGTGGAGGGGTGGGGGGGGAAGGGCAAGATAAGCAGACTGCCAGCAGAATGAAGAGCCAAGAGCCAAGAGGCTGCTGCTGCTCTGCTCTGCTCTGCTGTTCCTACGCAATTAAGCTTCGACCGAGCGGACGGACAGCCAGAACATACCTACATATGTACATGAGTGCAAAAGAGAGAGAGGGAGAGAGAGAGAGAGAGTTAAGTGAAAGGGCCTCGCTCGCTCTCCCCCTTTTTGGGCGGCTGTTAAGCTTCTCCATTGTTTGCATTAAAGCAGAAACAGCAGCTGACCCCCGGAGAAACCCTTCAGCGAGAGAGAGAGAGGGCTCTCTTCCACCCTCTTCCATCCTCTTTTTAGTGGAACGAAAACAAAGGGTATACAAGGGGTATATGCTTGAGAGCATGCGATGCAGTCTTCACCATCAATCGGTCAACTTTTACCATCAATCGATCAATTATTTCCATGGGAAATGTATAATCAAATATAATTTCTATGGGAAATATATTATGAAGTAAAATATCTGAAAATATATATAATAAAATAAAATATCTATGAAAATATATGTATAATAAAATAAAATATCTATGAAAATATATATAATAAATATAATATCTATGAGAAATATATTATAAAATATAATATCTATAAGAAATAAATTATAAACTATAATATCTATGGGAAATATATTATAAAATATAATATCTATGGAAAATATGTAATAAAATAAAATATCTGAAAATATGTATAATAAATGGGAAATATAATATCATAAAATATTATAAAACATCTATTGGAAATGTATAATTTTAAGGCGGTTTTCCATGAATCCGAAAGAATTTTCTTCTGTCAAGACAGACTTTGTACCCTTTCTGCAGCTTTAATCGAATGTTAAAACCCCTTTATATTTTGCCATCTTTTGCCCAAAAGATAGAGTATCATAAACATCGGTATGGCTCTCCCTCTCGCTCTGAAGCTTCCACTTGCACTTGAGCAACTGCTGCCTGCCTCTGCATGCCTCTGCCTGCCGCTTGCTGTGGCCTCTGCCGCCTGCCTGCCGCTGGCTGTGGCTTCTGCTGCTGCTTCCAAAAAGGCTTTCGGTAACTTAGTTTCCGTCGCTTTTTACAATCTTATGTTTGCATTATTTTACCTCAGCGAAACGACGACGACTGCTGCTGAGGCAACTCTACAAGTGGGTTGTCAAGCAGCTACCAAAAACAGTTCTTGTTGCTGTAAAATGCTTCCCGTGTTCCCAGAAATAATAACAGCAAGAATTTTGTGTTGCTGTAGCTGCCAGTGGCCTTTGTTTGATAAATATTTTTTCTTGTGGCTTTATTTCGTTCCATTTTTAAGCTCCAAATGTTGCAGGAATTCAAAAGAAAAAGCAGAAAGGAAATAATTGAAGCAGGGAATGAAAAACCATCCATGGAATATTCTTTTTTTTGTATAAGAATTGAACAGAAGATTCTGCCTCGATCCAAGAGCTTTTCTTCTGGGGATCTTTGGGGTTTATTTATATGCTAAACGAGGCATTATCTGGAAGATCTTCAGCTATGGCTATGATCTCATGTTTTATGGCATTTCTCGCACAAAAAAATCCCGGCTTAAAGCTCATCGGAAGATCTTTGAATCTTAAGCCGTTTTATGTGCTTCTTTTCTTGCCTTTTTCCCCACTCTCTCTGTCTCTGTCTCCCTCTCTTATCTGTTTTTTTATGAAAAACGAAAGTGTATCTGTATCTTGTCTCTTTTTTATCTGTTTGCGATAATCTCTTGACCCGAGATTTGGTGTCTTCGTCGTAAGCTGTTTTTTTCTTCTTTTTTTTGGGCCAAAAGCGAAATGCGTGGTCGATTTATGGCCTGGGATTTATGGACTGATCGCCATATAAAAAACACCCACCCACCCGTCCACAAAGGTGTTGAGGCGTTCATTATGTAATCTGGAAGATTAAAACGCGGTTTTATTCGTATTTTGGCAATATCTCTCTAAAGATACTTAAACTTTAGCCGAAAATCCATCTGTTTATACAATTCAAAGCAGTTTTGGTTGAAATATTTATGGGTATATTCTGTGGAGACATTTATCAGCTGTTTTTGGGTTATATTCTCTATAAAGATACACGCACTTCATATATGACCAGTTTTTGGGTTTGAATCGATCGAAATACCACGAAAATGAATGAGAAACCATCTGTGGTTCTATTTTCCGACATTTCATAGAATTACTGATTCTCAAACTCCTTCTATAAATCAATTTTTAAGATGTTTCTTCATACCGAAACGTAATCATATTATTGTGGAGCAAATCTCTGCTGTTTTTTGTTGATAAGTCTATAGAAATACGCATCCACCCCGATTTATATACACGATAATTGCCCAATTCTCAGAAATATCAAGAGATCTTTGGCAATATTTGCCATATAAAACTACAATTTGTTATTTACGATTAATATACGAACAAAATCGCACTTTTTTTAAAACTATTTCCTAACAGAAAGTGAAAGAAAACTGAAGCTGTTTTCCCATTTATTACTTACTTTGGCTAATCCCCAGAAATGTTTCCCATATCTTGAGTCCTGCAGGGGTCCTAGCCGCCCCCTCTGCCGTATTCCATGGCCATAACAATTTTCCGCTCAGCATCAAAATTTGATGCGATTTTAATTTTTGTGCCCGGACAGGGGCCATTTTCCAATTTGATGGCCCAGGCCCCGCCACGCCCCGCCCCGTCCCGCCCCACTCTATGTTCCTCTCTCTGTCTCTCACCTGCGGATGTTTCGTGTGCAATCCATAAAATGTCATAAGGGCAAATAAATATTTGAAATAGTCATAAATATTCGTTGATTATATGGGCCGAATGGGCGGGGAGGAGGGGTCGGGGGTCAGAGACCAAAAGGAAGACATTTTAATTAAGGCAATAAAACGGAAATCGACCACGTAACCCAAGGAAAACATAAACTTTACATTAAATCCACTTAATGTTCGAACAAAGTGCCGTGAATGTCTTCTTTATCGCCACGTGCCACAGGGCCGAGGGCACGTTGATTCCACGTTCGTGTCCCTGTCATGGCAGCCACTGCGGCACGGGGCAAGGCATTAGAGTGGGGCATAGAGCAGCAGCGACCTCTCAAAAGGAAGCCTGGGCGCCTTGCCTCCGTCTCTCGTGCTCACCCGCTGAATGACTGGCTAACCTCTGACCCGTCGCTGGTCTTTGCCTTCACTCATATTTGATTTTTATTAGCCTCCATCCGGAGAGAGCATTCTGGTGGCGCCTTTGGCGCTCTGCCACTTTTTTGTCGCTCCATCTTCAGCTGCCAGGAGGTACCTCTCCTCTCGGCCACCATCATTTGGCTCATCATCAGGTGCTGCCTGCCTGCCTGCTGTCTTTCTGGCCATAAAAACATTTAGACCCCGAAGGTTGTCCTCCGTCCACCGTCCGCAATGTTGATGTAAGTATAAATTAAATATTTCGTGCATTAACGCTCGAGTGTTTATTTTTGCCTCAGGGACGGACAGAAACACTGCGGTGGTGGGGCAGGGGCAGGGGCAGTGACAGGGGGGGGAAAACTAATTAAATTAGCAATGTCGAATGTCGATTTTAATCCCCGCTCCATTCCATTCGTACTCGTGTTTTTCCCATGAATTATTCACCGGCCAACAAGAGTGACAAAAAACCCTGCTGTGGCAGTGTGCCACAAGGACAGTCTACAAACTGCAATCGTCCCCACTCCCATCCATCCATCCATCCATCCATCCATCTAGTCCTCTATTCGAGTCATTGGATGCAACGTCGTAGGCCCCCCCCTCTGGCTTGCTGCCTGTCTGGTGCCTGCCCTCTGACTTTTCATGACCCAATGACACTCTGACTAATTGAAAACTGTCAAATTGCAACTCAAAATGCTTGCTTGCGCACCTTCCCCTTCCCCCTTCCCCCACCGAATCATCTTTGGTGTCTTTTCTTAATTGAATTAACTCATTAGCCGTATATATCTGTAAATCTATCTATCTGTCTGTCTATTTGTCTGTCTGTCTGTCTGTTTGGGTGTACCTATCTCAAAATATTTCCAACATTTTTCAATGTCGGTTTTTGGTCAAAACCTCATTTGGCACACACACACACAATGCCGTGGGGCACTGCTCCTCAGTTTCCAGGGATTTATCAACGTAATTTTGCATTGAGGTTAACAGTTATTTAATTTATTTGAAATCTCTGCCCAAAATCCCACTCTGAGTGGCAGCAATTTGTGCATTCTGACAGAGAGGAGAGGTAGAGAGTGCGACAGATGGAACATCTTTTGGGTTTATTTGTGAATTCGGTTGAGAATCGTAATTAATAGCTCCAAAAATGTTGTTCCAGCTGTCAGGCGATGGCAATTTGAGTGAAATTAAGATAAGCCAAAGGTGGAAATGGTGGCAAAATTACTTGACGTCGGGCCAAACCGATGGACTGATAGATTAACTTCTGGATGGAACGAAAGAAGATATAAATATAAATAAATCCTCTAAAATGATTACAAAATATTTTAAAAAAATTATTCAATAATTATTAATCAATACCGGCCTAAAATTATGGGAAAACACTACCTGGAATGTAATGTTCATTAAGAAATTAAAGAAATATATTTAAACCTAGCATATGACATTTCATGCCACATATAGAAATATTATCCAGAATATTTCATCGAAAATTCCCTAGATCCACACTTTTTAAAAAGGTCAACTCTTCATTAGGAAATTTCCATTAGATTTAATGAATCCCAAACCAAAATAAATCAAAGTATTTGACATTTAAAGCCACAAAAAGCAATAAATTCTGAAAGATTTGATCGAAAAACCACAAGATACTTCTTCGGGGAGTGGGAGATAATTTGGAATACTTTTTCACACAATTTTCACTACATTTCAAAGCACAAATTGAAAGCTTGTTCTCATCTGAGTGATTACAGGGTAGACATATTTTCGGGATAAACCACACCCCCACACACTCAAGAAGGAGTCGAAATCCACTCGACATTTCATCAGGCAATAAACGTGCATTTTCCCCATAGAAAAACATGAAAATCTGTTTTCTGTTTCGCATTTTTTTTTCTCTTTATTTTTTTTTATTTATGGGCTCCTTCGTTTGATTGCCATTTGTGGATTGGATCTCTCTCTGTCTCCCTCTCCCCCTCTTTCTGTGTGATGCTCTGATTGAGAGTCCTCTAGCCATTCAGTGTGTGTGTGTGTGTGTGTGTGGAGAGAGGGGTGCTGGCCCATAACTGATGATGATGATTCCATTTGCGGTTTGAATAATTTTCATAATTTAAATAACAGCCAGAAGAACGAACGGCTCTGCTGCGAAGACAGACAGGCGGATAGTCACTCATTCAGTCGGAGGATTGGGGCCAGGACCAGGACTACCCCTACTTCATCCTTGGCGAACGAGAGAGAGAGAGTGAGAGAGAAATGATAAATGGTGCAACGACTTGTTACGCATAAATTTTTGGGGCAAACAAGTGGAAGGATTGCTGGTGTGTGTGTGTGTGTGTGTGTGTGTGACTTTGACGTCTTCCCGGCCACTTTTCGGCAAACGCGTAGTCCACACAATATTTCATTTACATTTACATATTTTCACTCAATTTTCATATTTTCGCACACACAGGACACAGGCTGAGGTGTGGCAGGGGATGGGGCGCGCGGGCCTACGTTTCCTGTGCCTTTTGTTTCCATTTTATGGTAATCCCCCCACCCCCGTCCAACCCTGGATGGCCACACACACACACCCACACGTAGTCGAGCCCTCAAGTGTTCGTCCTCGTCCTCGCATTTCGTATGTCAGCATTTTAAATAGGCTTTTCATGTTCGAATTTTATTGTATTTTTTACGCCTCTGCATTTGCTGCGCTCTGCTCTCCCCCACATGTGGCAGTGGCAAGTGGCATTGCCATGGCCGTAGGCTACATTAAATTCCGCAACTTGTATGCAAAAGTAAGGCCACCCTATCCCCCACCCCCACCCCTGCCGCTGCCCCTGCCATTGCTCTTTGGCCTTTGACTTTATTAAATACAAATATTTTCACTGCGGGGAACAATTGTTTGGTTTCTCTCCCTCTCTCCATCCTTTCTCTGTGCGTGTGTTTGTGCAGAGCTTAGTCCTTATGACCGTCGCAGCCCTTGAGCAAAGTCTACGGAAGTCAAGGGCAACATTTGATGTGCAGTTTCTTTTGGCGGGGCAAAGGAGTTTTTCCTGGTTCCAGGTTTCTAAATGTAGCGCCCAAATATCTCACAGTGACAATGTATCTTTAAACGAGGAATTTCCCTTGAAAGTCAGGCAGACAGAGTCTAGTTCTTTCCTCTAGAAACTATTTTGTATTTTCGAGAAGTGCATCTAAAGTTCGTTGCTATTCCTGGGCCGTCGCTTCGCTGTTTGCATTTAAAATAAATAATAAAATGCCCAAAAGCTTGAACCAAAATCCAACCATTGCGTTGCAGCGGCAGAGACAATCCACAGGATCCACAATCACAACAACTACAAATATACACTTGGACTCCCTCTCTCTCTTTCGCACTTTAGAGCCCTGCACATTCCGCTTCACATTCCGCTCCACTTAACCCCTCTGCTTTTCTCGTTCTCAGACACTCGAATAATATCGCGAAAAAAAATATTGCACACAAATAACAGCACAACATTCCACTGGCTGGTAGTCGCCTCTCGCATACCCTACAATGAGAAGCGCATCTTGCATTTTGTAGATCTTTAACCAGGGATCGTAGGGATTATAAATAGTATAATACAAACGATGAAATAAAGATCTAATTCAGCTTTTTATTATTTTAATCAGAATTGATCTTATTATTGTTATAATTAAATTTTATAATACAAATTAAAGAATATTTGTATTTTTAAGTTTATAATACAAATAAAATATTTTATTTTTGTTTTAAAATTTGGATTTGGTAAAAATTAAATAATATTTTTATTAAAAAATATTAAAATGCAAATTAAAGAAGGTTTTTTTTTAATTATAATACAAATTGAGGAATATTTTTAGTTAAAATTTAGAATAAAAATTAAAGCATATTTTAATTAAAAAATAAAAAATAAGGAATATTTTTATTTAAAATGTAGAATAAAAATTAATGAATAACTTTATTTTTTTTTAAATAAAAATTAAGGAATATTTTTATTTTTTCTGAATAAAATTAAGGAATATTTTTATTATATGTTTTTTGTAAACAAAATTAGAAACAAATTTATTTCACAAAAATGTATAATAAAATTAACCTCTTAAAAAAAGTTTGCAGCATTTTTTTTTTTATAAGCCTTTCCGTTTTCTGTTTTTATTTTTAAGAAACTCTTATTTGCGATCTCTGTTTTTAATAGTTTAAAGATGATTCTTGGATGTTATTATACTTTTAAATTTTGTTGACGGTAACGAATGTTGGGACTTGTTGGATTCGGGGACAATTTTCCTGCCTGTGTTGCAAACATCTCCACAGAAGTGATACAACCCTTTTTACAGGGTATCACTGGGTCCAGGCATGTCCAAATGCAGGGCAGAAATCGGCGTGGCGTTGGCGTGTATTTCCATTCGTCATGAAAACATTTTGCAATAATTTTTGCCTCTCATTCGAACAGCAGTTCCCTGTCCTTAGCCCTTTGTCGCCCTCTCTCGGCTCGGCTTATCTCCACTCTCCCGTATGCGGACAGTCAGGCGGCGTGGCTGAGAGGTTAACGGGTGACAAAAGGCACCAGGAGAGAGCGAGAGAGTGCCGAACAGGGGTGTGTGGACTTTATGTTTGATTTTTTGTTGATTTTTCTTCGTGTATCCCCCCTTCGCTGCAGCGCTGCTGTTATACCTGCGACTCCTGCCACAATAAACTTTTGCCTCCGGGCATCGCAATCCGTTTTGAAGGCATTCCCGCAATCGCAACCGCACCCGCTGCCACTTCATCCTTCCTGAGGACTTCAATCCTTTAACTCGATTTCGAGCACTCCTTCCCTGAAGCACTTTTGCCCACACCTTGGCCATCGCTGATTTGCTGGTCAGCTTTCAAGGATTTCTTCAAGTGCGGTGCCTTGTGGTGGCCGTTCCGGTTTAAAGGGCACTTCAGTTGAGCTCTTGTGAACCCGCCATACCTCAAGATTCTTCAGTTTCCCCAGCTCCCAGCCTGATTTCCTTCAACTATTGTAGAGATATGGCGACCATAGAATAGGTAGAACAGGGCCTGGTTACAGAGGCTTTTGATTCCCTTTTCCATTGATCCGAAAATGTCACATCGCTAATGGGTCTGGAAATCCGAAAAACCGAAAAACTCAGCGAACAAAGATGTGTGTCCTCCCTCCGTGCGGTCCATTTCCACTTCCACTTATCGTTACCCCCCAGCGGTAGCGTTTCCTCTTCTTTTTGTCCCTGGTGTTGCAGAGAGGGAGAGAGAGGGGGGGAGACTGGAGATATGATCGGAATTGGCACTCGGACAGTGAAATTTGTGCCTAATTTGAGACCTCAGCGGGAGGCACCGCACCTCCTGTGCCACACACACACACACACACATCCTCATCCGCATCCGCATAGACAACAAGCTCCTTTTATGGCACATCCTATTACCCGCTCTGCCGCTCTGCCGGTCTCCTGTTCATGCCACGACCCTCATTTGATGCCATGTAACATCTAAACAAAAGATTAGCTGCACTCACCAGAGGGACAGGAGGAAGAGGAGGGACTGCCGCCGCCGCACAATGGAAATGACACGGACTGCAGTCAACGGCAGCGGCATAGAAGAGCGACGACATGTTGCACGCGCTTAATGGCAGCCAGGCAAACGAGGCAAAGAGCAATGCCGCAACGCTGCCGCTGCCGCCGCTTCTGCTGCAAACTGGACAAAAAAACAATTGCCAACAGACGTGGAAAACGTGACCAACGAATTTTACGCACAATTTCACTTTGTGCGAAGTGGTTTCCCATCCCCTCGAGCCAGACGAAAAGAGACAGAGAACCTTTGACAATCTCTCTCTTTCTCTCTCTGGCGGTCTCTATTCTTTCGACATTTATGGTTTGGCCTGGGCCCCCGCCGATCCTATCCTTCATACCCATTTGGGAAATCCAATTAGCCATTCGACGTCGACTCTGTGTGGCCCGTTGGACCAGGAAGCGACGATGGAGGGACTTCCTTGCGATCAGCATATGCTTTGATTTATGCAACACTTTTCCATCCATCGTTGCGCTTTTCTGTGGAAGGGATTGACACTTCCTTTCCTTTGCAGCGATTGTCGATAATTGCCTTCGGTCATCCGCAAAATGGAAAAACAGAAACCTGCCCAAGAAAAGGGTCTTGGGGAAAGGAAGTGTGGCATGGCAATAGCCCCCCTCTACAGATGCATTCCCCATCTCGAAGATTCACCCAACATTTCTTAAATTTTAAACACTTTTAAAGTCTCCAAGAACTATCCAAAATCCGAGAGAAAAAGTAACTTTGAAGGATATATCTTCCATCTGGCCCTGCCCCAGACCAGCACATGTTTCCCATTAGCCAATAGAAGACAAGAAAATGAAAATAAAAAGAGAAAAAGAAAAGTTTCACTTGTCCGTCCGTCCATTCGTCCATCCGTCCATCCGTCTATCCGACCATCCGTTGGGGTCTCGTCTCACATTTCAGACAATGAGATGTTGCTTTTGTGTGTCTCTTGATGTTGCTGATGTTGTGGCCGTTGTTGCTGGAGTTTTTGTTGTTAATGATGATGTTGACACAACTTGTTAACAGAATAATTTATGCGACACCGACTGTCGCACTGCCGCACTGGCAGGACTGTCACCGGCCCGGCCCTGGTCGAATGCCTTAAAACTTGGCGGCAGGGGAATCTATTGCATATTTAATGTTGCCACACGGCTAGAATGGCATTATATCCTACGTTCCCGGATACGCGTGCTGAAACTGGAGATCAAATTAAGCGCCAGAGCCCCCAAACCCCACCAGAGCCAGAGCCAGAGCCAGATGGACGACTGCCAGCAGACTTTCCGGGCAGTGTTTTCTTTTTTTTCTTCTGTCATTTGTCAATGTCGCCTCTTCGCCGATTTTTAGGAAAGCTACAGATTCATGGAGAGACATACCATAGTGCCCCCCTCCCCTTTGAGCCACCTCGGATTCCAGAGAGTGTAAAAAATGATAAACGCATTCGCTTATGATGTGTAGAGCCATCATAAATCATACTCTGGCGAGTGTGGTACTGCCACACGGAGGCACTGAGGCCACACTGCCGCAAATTTGTGCCTTGGCCAAGAGATCATGAGGTCACACAGCAGCTAGATAGATGCTGCCACAGCAATAGATATTGCTGTTGTACTCGGTGCAGAGGTTGCCACGCGACAGCGTTTAGACAAACAAGTGTCGCTTTTTCGGATGATGGACAGACTGGAGACTGGAGACCGGAGACAGGAGACAAGAGTCCTGTCCAGTCCTGTCCAGTCCTGTCCACTCCGCACAGGAGAAACTATCTGCCACACAGACCCTGATGCATGTGCCTGTCTGTTGGAGTTGCCAGGTCAAAGTGGAAGTTCTTTAGCTGAGTGAAAGGGAAAATGTGAGTGAAATTTGATGGATGGCTAGCCCGCAGCAGCAGTTGAGAGAGAGACAGAGAGAGACAAAGATCAGACTATTGCAATTTTCTTTAAACTTTAAGAAAGATTTTTGGGTTTTATTCCTAATCCTCTCAAAGATTTGGTTATATTTCCTTAAAGCTTTCGCTAAGCATTTCCAAAAAAATTAAGAAAACTGCAAGTTTGGAGCCCCCATCGATTCGGTGGAATTCAGGAATCGCTTGGTTCATTATAAATACGGTGTGGATTCATGAAGGGCTCTAGTTGGGGTTCAAAAAAAAAACAAAAACTTACTGAATCTCTACAAAATTGTTTGTGCTAAGGCATTTGACGTAAATTCTTTACCAAATTCTTTTCCGTGGTAATAAAATTAGAAAAATCTACCATTAGCCGTGATTCCGTCCAAGCACCTGGGAATTCGTTTAGGATAGCTAGATCGTCTTTTTGGAAAACATTTTATATCAAGAATCATTTTTCTTACGGGAAAATCTGACAATAGAAATACCAATAATACAAATAATACTAAAAAGAAAACCGAAAAAGTAAACGTATAAAGTATATATATATATATGTAATATGTATATCAATTCGTGAAATTGCAATAAATTTGGAAAATGTAAATAATTTTGTTTTTGTTATTGAATTTGAATTTTCTTTCAAGGCTTTAATTATCTTTACAATTTTAACAATAATTTAAAAGGATTTCTTGCCCCAAGTATTTTATAGAAATATCTTCCCTTAGACCTTAATCTTCATCCCTCCGAATTTTATTCGAGACCCTCATTAAATTTCGAAAAGAAAAAAAAGAAATAGTTCCGTTTTGTGGCACAATCGATGGAAATGTGGAATCGAAAAGGGTGGCTGGGGGCTGTCGAGGGGGGGCTTCTAATAATGTGTTCAGCATGTCAACGTAAAGGGGGGAGGGGGGTGTCATGTCGGTGCTAAGCTTAAAGTAAACAATGGAAGGGTCAATCCTCCCACTCCTTCGCCACCCCCTGATCGGCCGCCACTTATGAAATTGAATGCAAACAAAACGAGTGTTCGACTCGTTGACACTGCTCGTATCGCCACCCCCATCTCCCCCTGCCATTCCGCATTGCCCCTCCCCCCCGTTGCACAGCGATGTCCCCCTGCCCCCTCCGCCCAGCCGTCTGGTATATCGGAGGGGCGCCAGGCAGGCAATTAACGTTGCGATTGTCATAAATTTCACAGCACAACCAATGCACAGAGAGATTATTAAACATTCATTAAATAAATTACACCAGAAAATGCATAAATTCTGAATTGATTTTGAAGGCAAGCCCCGTCCCCCTCTTTCCGCGAAGGAAGAACAAAAGCTAGGGGAATCTGTAAGGGCGGCGGGGAAAGGGGAATAAGGAATGGCCATGGGGCGGAAAAACATAAACATAAATTCCTGCAGTTAAGGGCAAAGCGAGTCTTGCATTGAAATCAATTTCAGAAAAGCGTTCAAGGGTTAAGTCCTGGTCAGTGAGGGGGGAGGGGGGAGAGGGCTGAAGCATTCTAGGGTTAAGTTTAAGACAGCAAGAAAGGGGTGGGGGGGGGGGGGGAGCATTCTAGGGTTAAGTTTAAGACACCAGAGGGGAAGAGGGGTGAAAGACACAGCAAATAAATTTTGTAAATGCAACAAAACTTCGGGGGCGAGACACTGAAGTGGAAAACCCCCAACCAGGGAGGGTGAGGGGCATGTACAGATTTTATGGCATTTGTGGCTTGTCGTCGGACAGGGGTTGCAGCAGTTGCAGCAGAATGTAGCTCTAAGAAAAGCATAACAAGCAAATCGAATAGTTATTGGGGCAGCCATCAAAAGCGGGAAAAGAGAAAGAGAGAGAGAGAGAGAGAAAATATCTTCATCTCTGAGATTTTTGCTTTGTATTTGAAAAGATAATAGATAATTGATAATACTAACAGTTTCCCATAAAATGCATCAAGGGGAATGCTTTTGACTTTCGAAAGCCTTAAGGAAACGAAAGTGCAGGACTATTGTTTAACAAATGAACATTTATAATGTTCGATCTGCTATCGTCCAAGGGCCTTGGAGGAGCTGCTTTAGATGCGATTCGATTACAGCCAACTGCAGCTCTGAAAATCATTAGAGATTCCCTTTTTCCACCCACCAAACGAGAGGGACAGAAAGCAAGCAAGTATCTACCCCGAAAAGACAGAGAGGGAGAGCGCGAGAGTCAGTATTTTTCGTTGGTATTAATTCGGGAAATAAAAGCACAAGAAGCACCAAGTGAATGTCAACGTCCTCGTCCTCGTCCTCCCACTGTCCTGCCCACTCCTCGCTCCCCCATAAAAAAACAAAAGCCAGACCCAACCGAGCTTATATAAATATATACATATATATAATATATATATGGATGTACATATGTATGTATAGTGTAGTATGTATGTATAAATATTTGATGGCATTGCTGACAATTTATGATGCAAATTCCTCACCCAAAAACTCAAGAATGACAGAGGATGCGACACACACAGTTGCAGGGGGTGGGGTGGGTGTAGGGACGACAAATTGTCGAGAAATTGCATAAAAATACAAAAGAAAGAGAGAGAGAAAAAAAGAAACTGCACACACAAATTGTAATGCTGAAAAATCTGTAATCTCAAGTAGTTGCGGGTGCACTCGAAAGATATTTATGGACGGTGGGGGGTACCAGGGGACAAGGAATCATACAAAAACAAATAAAACGGGACTGAAGCAATGCAAAAACATGAAAAGATCCTGCGGTTTTTTGGATTCGAAGATGTCAATACCCTAGGAAGTGCATTCTAAGCTGGGACAAAAATATCAAGGATTCTTGAAATATTACAATTTTCCGGAAATAATAAACAGAATTTTTTTAAAAATTATAAAGAATTAAGAATTATATTTAATTAAAAAAAGTTCTTTAAAAATATGTGTGTGCATATAAAAATTTATATTAAACTAATGAATATTAATAATTAAATTTTGTATTTTCGAAACTAATACAAAATTAATCTTTTTTTATTTTAATAAAAATTGTTTAAAAATGTATTTAATCATTTTCAATTACAGAAAAAAAAATATTTTTATTTAAAAAAATAGTAGAATGATTTGTTTTATTTTTTTTTTATTTTAAAAATTAGTAAAATTATTTATTTTGATTTTTATTTTTATTTTAAAAATCGTTAAAAAAGAATTTATTTTTTATTTAAAAAACCAATAAAAATGCATAATTTTTATGTTTTACTTTTTTTTAAATTATGAACAAATAATAAAGTCTTTTGATCTAATAATTATTAAAAAGTAATACTTTTTTTCAAAATTGTAAAAAGTCTATAAATTGTAAAGTTTTTGTTTTTATTATTATTAAATTATTATTTTATTTATGTATATTTATAATATATTTTTCCCCAAAAATAGCAATAATTATTGTACCTAAAGGAGGTCCTTTATATTCTGGCTCTTTCCTGCTCTCTTCCTGCCATTCCGCCACATACCCATTTATAGGGTAACCAAAAAGTCAGCTTAAATGCAGGCCAACGGCCACAAAAATTGCATGCAAAAATATTCAGTGTGTGTTATTTTTATTCCCCTCCCCCCCCCCCCCCCCCCACCATTTATGGGTTTTTGTTTTTGTGTTTATGTATTTTTGTTTTTCTGTTGATGCATCAGAAAATAAATTGAAATATTTCCCTGTTGACAAAAGCAAACAGACAGCCACAGTTTTTGTTGTTTTAGATGTTTTTGTTTTTGTTGCTGCCTGCTGCCATTCGATGATTTATTTAATTTACTAAAACTAACACAAAATATTTGATTGGAGTGGAACAGAACAGAACAGAACAGAATACTCTACGCATTTGATAATAAAATCACGTTCACACGCTTACGGCCACAAATCAATTGGTGGCTAGTGTTCCCTCCCCTCCCCTCTCCACGCCTCACCGCCCCCCTCTCTATCGAGTGGGTAACCACCAAAAAGTGAATCAAACATAAACTTGATTATACAAAATTATTCCTCTTTTTTTTCCATACGACACACGGTCGAATCTTTTTTGGGGACCCAAATTCGTGGAACTCTCTCCCTCTCCCTCGCTCTCTGTCCCCCTCACTCGTTCATTTTTCACCCCACAAAGCAGGGTTTTTAGGCAGCCTCGGGGGTCGTCGGTCAATATCAATCTATTCCCACAGATTCATTTTGGGACTGCCCGTTCCGTTCTGTTCTGTCAATCCCTTTCAACGTGTGCGGTCACATTATCCCTCCATCCCCCCCTTATCCTGTGCCCTTTTCCTCTTTAATATGCCACATCATTTCAGCAACGAAAACAAACTGTTTTTGTAGCATAATATTTATGGGCACTCAAAATAAATAAATATTTCCCCACCGCCACGAATTTTTGCAATTTTCAATAGTGGCTGTGGCGCCATCTGTTGGCTAACCGCAACAAAGAGTAGGTCTATATTCCAGGGGCGCTTGAGGGGATATCATTAATGGCACTGAAATACGAGCCATTCAGTCGCCATGAAGTGTGAATCGTGCGAAACGAATGAATCATAGAAATCCATCCGAGGGTGGATTGGCTCCTTGATTGACAGTGTGGGGGGGAATGTGTGGGGCTTGATCGCATTTCAACAGATGCAGAATTATATTATATGAACGCATATTAAGGGAATTTAAGGAATTTTCTATACAAAAACATATTTTACAAACGAAAGTGTGAAATTCCTGCAGAATTCCAGCAATATCACACAATAGTCATGCAAATATTTAAGCAATGTAGTTTCAAAGGGATTTGGTAATCTATAGATTGGCCCTGGCATGGAAATACATAAAATAAAGCTTTTTTAATATTTTTCATGGGAAAACTCAATCAAAAATATTACTTACTTTCTTTTAAAGATATATTTAATTTCGTTAACTTGTTCAGAAATATATGCTGTAAGAAAGAGAATTCTTATATTAAATATATCCAATAAGAACTAAATATATAATCTCCTTCTATACATATGTATGAATAGCAAAATTTTTTAATTGAGCCAAAAAATTCTTTAAACCCAAGAATCAGATATCGATGCATTTATACCCATAAAATATTTCAACTTTGGCCTTTCGATACTTATTTCGTTGGCTTTTAGCTCTCGATAGCTTTGGTCACACTTATTTTCAGTGAAAGTTATTATCAAACTCTTTTAGTGTTGCAAAACTTTCTCCTGCGGTTCGAAGAGAAAGTGCTTGCTCAAAACACTTTTTCTCTAGTGCTGCACAACTTTTTGCATATACTTTTTCTTTGTTATTTTTATTGTTATTTTTGTTGTTTATTATAAGTAGTAATATTATTTTTATATATTATAATTTGTATTTGTATTTCTTATTTAAGTTTATTATTATTATTTTTTATTTTTATTTATTATTATTATTTATTATTTTTATTTGTTATTATAATTAATTATTTTTGTTTATTATTATAATTAACTATTTTTGTTTATTATTATTATTTTTATTTTATTTTTCCTTTAAACTGATTTTCACTTTCGGTCAAAAACCCCCAACAATCTGCCGCACAATCTGGTATGAATTTTTATTGAGTTGTTGAGAAAAAATAATTTATCGCCCTCGCTGATGGGATGGTTGGTTGCATTCCTCAAATGATGAGAACCGATCGAAAAACGTTCAGAATATTTTTTTCGGGGCATGTGGCTGTAGGGTTACCTCATCATCAGCCTCATGGAATCGAATGGAAGGTGGAAGGAGGTGGGAGAGCATTCACTGCCTGAATTTAAATGGACAAATTAATTGCGTTTGTCAGTGTCTGCGTGTCTGCGTGTCTGCGTCGTGTGTGTTTGTGTGTGTGTGTGTGTGGACAGGTTCTGGCCATTGGCCAACAAAAAGAGCCAGCCAAAATCCAACAAATGAACAACAAATTAATTGGTTTTTGGACACTGGCGATGAAATATATTTAATTTGGAGACTTAATGCCGGACAGAGATTGCATTTGCATGAAGAAGATCCTCCCCGTAGATCGTCTCTGTGTGCGAGCGCCATCAAATAACCATTAAACGGTAGACCATTATCCTGAAAGGATCGCAGGCCATTTATCCGTTGAATGGTGATTGAGTATCGCCTTGAGGGACATAAATTATCGCACGGAGGGTGCCTGCCTGGTGGAAGGTAGACAACAACAAAAATCTATAAAGAATTCCTCGATCGATCCCCACTTCATTATGCCAGATCCTGCTTTGGGTTGACAGTTTTATTGTGTCGCCTTTATGGGAATTAATTGAGTCGCTCGAATCGGAGGATCCCAAATGAAGTTGTGTCTTTCCATGGAATGTCGCTGGTGCTCTCCCTTCTATACCCCCCCCTGGGGCAAGATGGACCACACATTGCGACAACCAACATTCGTTCTTTCTCTCTAACAAATTGGCTATTTTCATGCCACGCCTGCGGGTGAGAGCCGATTGCCAATTAATTATAATTGATTAGCGGATATTAAATGGAATTATGAAAACGATGAAGCGATGAAAACGATGATGAAACACTAATGATGATGATTATTCGATCGAAAAACACCCGCAGATACGTTTCGGAGATATGCATAGATATTTCCATACCAAAAAAAAAAAAAAAAAAACGACTTAATTGTCGCCTAAATTGGTCAAAGGTATTTCTTAATCGATTTTCTAGAGAAAAATACCTTAGATTCGGGTTTTAATTAACCCTGCCGGTGCACCTGCCCTCTGCCGCTGTCAGCTACAACTCTAGGGGGCGCCTGCCCGGTCAGCACTTTGCAACCCTGTCTCCTCTCTAAGGGAAAAAGTGCCAATCATTGTGAAAGCTGTCAACGCGAAAAAAATAACAAGGAAAGTGAATTCTTGCGCTGTTTTACGAGTAAGATTTTCATCGTTTTTCCCGCACGTATTTCCCCCTAAAAAACAACCCATGTGTTTTCCAGCGAGAGAGATATCAATGGGTGGTGGTCGGAAAACGGAAAAGCGCCTCTCGCACCGCAATCGAAGCGGCAGCAAATCCGAGCAGGCGGTTTCCTGCTACACACGTCCCCGATCCAGGAATCGTTCCCGCTCTAAAGATCGCTCCCGCTCCCACTCCCGTTCCCGCTCCCGTTCGCGTGCCACCCGTTCGAGTGCCATGGCCAGAAAATCCCTTACGAAACGTCGCCGCCACGGCCCCAGCCTGTGGGATGTGCCGCCCGAGGGCTATGCCCACGTGACGCCCATGCAGTACAAGGCGATGCAGGCCAGTGGCCAGATCACGGCGCGCATCCAGTCGGACACGCAGCCGACGGCGGACACGGCGGCCATTGCGATGGTGACGCGCCAGGCGCGTCGCCTCTACGTGGGCAACATACCGTTCGGCGTCACCGAGGACGACATCATGGCCTTCTTCAACCAGCAGTTCCTGCTGCTCGGCGACAACTGTGGCGGCCAGCTCTGCCTCGACGGGAAGGCGGTGCTGTCCTGCCAGGCGAATCTCGACAAGAATTTCGCCTTCATCGAGTTCCGTTCGATGCAGGAGGCCACCCAGGCGACCACATTCGATGGCATCTCGTTCCGTGGACAGGTGCTGAAGATCCGACGGCCACACGACTACCATCCGGTGGGTTCCGTTGGCGCTGCCGCTGGCGCTGGCAGCATCCCAGACGCCGTCGGAGGCTGTGCTTCATCGGCGGCCGCCAAGTCCCGGTTGTCCTCAGCGGAAACTGGGAGCCTGGGCAGCCAGGCGATCTCCAATCTCGTTCCGGACTCGCCGCACAAGATCTACATTGGGGGCCTGCCCACGTGCCTGAACGAGACGCAGATCAAGGAGCTGCTGCTGTCGTTCGGCCAGCTGCGGGGCTTCAATCTGGTCAAGGACCCCAGCACAACGCTCAGCAAGGGGTACGCCTTCTTCGAGTACGTCGATCCATTGCTCACGGAACAGGTGATTGCCAACCTGAACGGCATGCAGCTCGGGGACCGCCGGCTCATCGTCCAGCGCTCGATACCCAGCGGACGGTACGCGGGCAACCAGCAGATCCCCATCCAAGTGCCCGGCCTGGTGGCCACATCCCTCACGGGCTCCACAGCGGGCCTGAACAATGCCACTCAGGTGCTGTGCCTCCTCAATATGGTGCTGCCGGAGGAGCTGCTGGACAACGAGGAGTACGAGGACATACGCGCCGACATCGAGCAGGAGTGCAGCAAGTACGGCGAGGTTCTTAGCCTCAAGATACCACGTCCCCAGGTCAGCGGTGGGGAAGGGGAAGGGGAAGGGGGAGGGGACTCTGCCACTCGCCCCAAGGGCTGCGGCAAGGTGTACGTCCACTTCGGGAGCATCGAGGACAGCGAGAAGGCTCTGGGCGCCCTGAGTGGCCGCAAGTTCAGCGGCCGCATTGTCATTGGTTCCTTCTTCGATCGCGACAAGTATTTGTCGGAGGATTTTTGATGGATTTCCATTGGATTTTCATTTTGAATGCAATTTGTGATCTCAAAATAAAGGCTATGGTTCGGCAATGTTCGGTTTGGGGAACGATTTGTGTGATTCAAGGCCTCAATTCCATTCCCAAATTAAGGTTTAATCCTTGGGGATGTCTTTGCTGCCTTTCTACAGATAAATAAACAAGTTGCCGTAATCTGAAAAGCCTCTAGAGCTGTCAGAAATCGTGGTATCTGTGCGAATGTTCGTGTCTTTAGCGCTGAAAGTCTTGTTTTCTGGGATTTAATCGCCTTAGAGATAAGTCCATACCCCTCTCTCTTTCGCAGAGAGCACACTCCCCTCTCTTTCGCTGAGAACTCTCATCTGCTGCCCAAGAAATCGCTTCAAAAATATCTCTCGAAGGATACGCCTTTCATTTTGGGATTCAATTAGGGAAACCGACTTAAGGCTGCAATCCTTAAAGCTCTGGGGAGTCAACGCCGCCGCCTCCTCCTGGGCCCGGCTTTTGCTTAATTAAAATTTTAAACCTTGCGCCTTATCGCGTTGGCATTTCTCACAGCAGATTCACACCTACCCAAAGCCCTTCGCCGCTGCCCTCCTCTGCCTCTGCCTCTGCCTTCGATTGGTACCTGAAACCTGAAACCCCAAAGTCAATCTCATTACGGAGCTAAGATCCCACAGACCCTGGGCCCTGGGCCGCCTTCTTCAATGGCAGAAGCTTCTCCATCGTCTTCTTATCTCTCGCTGAACGGCGGTTGCATTTTTCTCAGGTTTCAGACAGACAGACGGACAGAGAGAAGTGCCTTCCGATGTATGTACAATGTACCCTTTGAGGGTTTCTCTTATCTTTTAGCTTTTGGTCATTTGCCGGACACCCGACAGGCGATCATCAATAATGAAATGCTTGCCACAGCCACAGCCACAGTCCACCGTCCCGGTAGAGAGGAACAACAAACGATTTATCTCAGTGGAGAGACGACTAAACGCTTTATCGAAAGGTAGCTCGCCTCGCTCCTCGCTCCTCTCTCCCTCTCAAATCAATTCAACGCCTTTGGATAATGTCATTTACCAGAGGAGAGGCTGCCCCTCCACCTCCCCCCCCTTCTAGCTCTAGAGAGAAAAAACTTCTTTCGATGCCGCTCTGTCGCTCCGGTTGTCCCATGAAAATCAATGCCCTGCTGCTGCCTCCTCGATGGGTAATTAATAAACGCCCATAAAGATACAGCGGATACAATAAAAATTCCATCGATGGATCAGAGCGAGAGAGAGAACTCTGAGAGAGAGAGAGAGAGAGAAGAAAAAGGGTTTCTTTTGATTTTTGTTTGTAAATTTTTATGATCTGTGCCACAAAAGCTGGGGATTAACTGGATTGAGTGCCCATTCGTCCAGATTCAACATCTTCTATTCCCCCCCTCCCTTTTCCCCTTCCTGCATCTTCTGGTCAAACAACTTCTCTTTCGATTTGTGTCCGAGGTTAGGGTTTAGGGCCCTGCCCCCTGCCCCCTACCCCCCGCCCCCTCGGGATATGTTAGGTAATCGAAATTAAGAAATCAAATCCACAGTTGAGTGAACTCCTCTCTCTCTCTCCTTCCGTCCCTTTCCTTCGCTTTGGGGTTACCATTCTCTATGCATTTTTAATTGCATTTCACATCATTTCATTTGATTTCATTTGAATATGATGTAGTAGATAATTATATGGCCAGGCTACCGCCCCGAGGCAACGCCTTCCTCCTCCTCCTCATCCTCCTCCTACTCCTCCTCGATGATGTCTCTATTTAAGAGCCCCAGAAGCTTGTTCTCTCCTTATCCATATCCATCAATTGATTTGTGGAAGCCATCTCTGAGAAAGGGTTACGAGGAGCGGGAGGGAGCGCTATCCGAACTTTAATTAGTAAAATCTTTAGGTGTTTTCTCTGCCCCCACTAATGATAGTTTAGGTGCAGAAGCCGCCTATAAATTGGCCAGAGATCTTGTTCTTGGATTTGTATCGCCCTCTAATGATATCTAGACACAAAATTTGTTCTTCCGCTAATGATATCCAAGAGATATGCATCTGGAAATCTCCCACAATTTGTACACAACTTTTAATGAATATATTGGAGATTAAAGACCAAAATAAAATCCTAATGAACTTTATTCAAATACTCGTACGAGCTCTGCAAAATTTCAATCTTTAAAAACGGGTTAAAAAAACGTTCCGTTGGATGAGCGGGGAATTTCGGGTTTAATTAATAAAACAGAACCCCCCCTCAGGCCACACACACTTCCAAGAACCTGTTGCTTCGTATTTTTATATCCCAAAATTGAAATCACATTTCCGCATCACAAAATAAAAGAATCAACAACAAAAATGGCACATGTAAAATACACAAATATTATTCTGCAATTCATGGGAAATTTCGTCTATACCCTCAAGGATGTATTTTTCTTTCGGTATCTACATGGTATAGTCATCCCATTCGGAACCAAATGAAAAATAAATACTATATACTTATGGTTCTGTTATTTGAGGAAACAAAATGGTTTTCTCCTACAAAGACTATGTATTTTAGTTGAATTTTATTTTAATTATTTTTATTTAATTTTATTTATTTTAACTAAATTTTTTTATTTTAATTAATTTTATTTATTTTAATTAAATCAATTTATTTTACTGGTTTTTATTTATTGCACTAACTAATTATTAACATTTTTATTCCATATTAATTTTTTAATTATATTTATTTTCATTTATTTAATTTTATTTATTTTTGGTAATTTTTATTTAATTTTTTTTTTCATTTTATTTATTTTTTCATTTTATTATTTTTGTTTAATTTTATTTATTTTAATTAATATCATTTATTTATTTTAATTAATTTGATCTATGATCAAAATCTAATTATTAAAATTTGTATTTCATATTATTTTACCTTTTATTTAATTATATATATTTTTTAATTACATATATTTATTTTCGGTTAGTTTTTTGTAATTTAATTTTTTCTTTATTCATTTTATTATTTTATTTATATTTTTTATTTATTTTTTATTTCATTTTTTTTATTCATTTTATTATTTTTATTAAATTTGATTGATTTATTTATATTTTTTTTATTATTTTTAATTTTTTATTTTATTATATTTAATATTTTTCTATTTATTTTAATATTATTTTATGAGTGATACTTTTATGTAAAAAATATATGTAAAATATGGAGAATTTGTTTCAGAAATAATTCTCTATGGCATAGCTCGAAAGATACGTTCGTCCTTCCTCTAATAATCATAACACCCTCAAACTGAAAAGACGAAGGGTATGCAAAAACAAATTTCCGCCAAAAATTTCAACTCAATTTAATGTGAAAAACAGGGTTTTAGGGTTTTAAGGGGGTTAGTACTGTGTGGGGGGGGGGGGGTGGGGTATGCCACGCTTTCTTCCTTCCTTCTTCTCCAATTTCACTGTTCCGCGTCGCTACGTTAATGGCAGTGCAATTAATTCGAGCAAATCGTCTGTGAACCCTTTTTATGACCTCTAAGAGCATGCCCCACGCCCCCGTCCCCCGCCACTGGTTCACACAGCCACCACAGTCTTTTGTCTTTCTCTGTATCTATCACTACGTACTGCTGTCTCTTTCTCAAATAAAAATTCATTAAACAACATCAATCCCGCTTAAAATTCGTCGCCCATTCATCCGCTGAAGAAAAAGCTTTGTTACGCTTTAAAAACTTTTTTTAAATATAAAAATTAAAAAAACAAAAAACGAAAGAATAAATAAAATGTCTTAAAAAATTGTCAAGGTTAGTTGAAAAAAATAATAAGTGTAGAAAGCTGGTAGAATAGTAAATTGGTAGCCAGATCGTTTGAGCCGACGAATGAGTTACCCATAAGTGAAAGGATACAATCGTATGGCTGCATAGGCTGCATAGTATATGTATGTATGTAGATCCCAAATATTCCAATATTATGGGCCAAAATACAACCAGTGGTAGTTGAAACAGTTTTTCCAGTCTTTCCATCACCGAGGCAATAGTTCTTTCCGTTTAAGAATTTTTTCTGGCTGCTAGTTCCGATTGAAAGACATTCTTTTCTATTCATTTCAGCCTTGGCAATGCCCGTTTAATTTATTATCCTCCTTTAAGAGCCCTTAACCCGTGAACTAGTTCTCAATGCATTGAAAGAGAGATAGAAAAGAACCTCAACCCATTAGTGGGATCTGTAGCTCGATTGAACACATTGTTAGATGATTATTCCACTGATCCATTACACAGGCCATTTGTCTTGGCCAGGGAGTCGCCCTTTCGCCTCTCGAGACAATTCGAACAAATCCCAGTTCGAAGAACCCATTTCAGGCAGGAGGCACCCTACAGCGGGAACAAAAGGTAAACGAAAGATGGAAAATGGTAAAGGAGAGAGAGAGAGAGGCAGGGAAAACTGTGTCCAACTGAATGGAGTATTTTTTTTCAAGCAGCGAACGCGAAATAACCTGCGACCTGCGACCCGTGAGCGCATTTAATGAGGGTCATAAAATCAAGCGCCAGGCCTGGAAAAACCAGAACCAGAAGCAGCACCAAATCCACCTCCAGACAGAAAAAAGTGTGTAACCCGAACAGAACTCTGGGCTCAGGGCGCGTAACAGGTGCGATGTCTGTCTGGCGATGAAATTCGAATGCAGATTATGGCTAGGTAGCCGAAAAAGGACACTTTAAGGACGACATTTCTGTTACAGTTTTACCAGTTTTCCGGCTTTGATATTCCGCCAGAGAACCCAGAGCGCACTCATTGAATCGTTTGTGTTTTTTTTGGGACTTAGAGCCTCAAGATTTCGAGATTTCTTTTGTGTTGTATATTCCTATGCAAATGCCTGGGCGTGTCAACTTCTGACCCCAAAGTGAGGCATAATCCAAGAAAAAACAAAAAAAACAAAAAAAAATCCTCCTGAAACCCAGAAGCAGCGGACGGACGGATGGACGGACGGATGATGCGGCGGCACAACAATAGGAGGGACAGAGAGAGATGGAAATGCAGAGAGGAAAAAACACACACAATTTAAGCTGCCTGAAATGCTCGACTTTCGACTCCCCTCCCCTCCACTCCGCCACAATCCAAACTAAATGTCTGACTTAATTTTGTTGTTCTACTGTCGGGGCGGGCGACTCAGGAGTCAGGACTCGGCACTCAAACTGTTCCACTCTTATGCACTGAGAGAAAGTAGATCGAGGATTATAGTCAGGTGGAATGGTATTTATTTCACATTTAAATGGCTTTTAAAATTATAGAATAATCAGGGAATTAGACTTTATTTTTTATGGCTTAAAATATAATTCTTATTTAATTTGAACAGGGAATTTATCCACTAAATTGTTCCATTTTAAATATTTATTTTATGAAATTTTTGTTCAATTGATAATCTTTTGATTTCAGGCCCCAGATACGATGCCTGGCTGTCCTCTTCTGATCTCATCCTTGCATTCTCTCATATTTCTTTTGTCATTTCCTGCGTTGCCTCTTCCCTCCACAGAGTTCTTGTATATCTCCATTCGCCCATCTATAGAAATGTATAGTTTTGTGTATAGTTCGTTGACCTTTCCACCCGTCTATTCAGGGGTTCCCCGGCAGCCTCTCCCTTCCCCTCAAAAAAAAATCCTGTTTTGTGCCGTGTAATGGACCCATCCGCTTGCCCACTGATGAATGACCGCCTGCCCTGACGTGCCGTGCTGCTGTGTGCCCCATCATGGGGCGTCATTCTCCTCTATTCTCTGTTCAGTGAGCATTTGTCCTGCTGCTGCCTCTCCACTCTCTCTCCCTGGACCCTTAATTCTGTCCACAATTCAACTTCAACTTTTTGATACGATACTCATCTGAATTTGCATTATTTTCTCTCTCTCTCTCTCTCTCTCTCTCTGTCTCTCGCTCTGTCTCCTGCCGACTGCTGTTTACGTTGATTCTGATTTTAATCTTTCAACTACGCTGTGATGCTGCCACTGCCACTGTTTTTGCATCTTCTTTTCTTTATTTAGTTTTACTTTTGAATACCCTCTGTATATACCCTATATTCAATATCAAAGATTTTCGGAGATGGATCCAAAAAAGGGAACAAATTTTATGTGTGGTATCCACAATTTTTAAATAGACGGATATTCATATATCTCCCAGGGATAAAAGTTGATTCTCTAAGCATGTAGAACCTCTAATTTGTCCCCAAAGCGACCCCAAACAATGGGTATCTTAAATTCCACTATATTAAAGGCTCTCTTCTACTCTGCTACCTGTGCCTGTGCCCTCATGCCCCCATGCTCTCATGCTCTCTGTCCAGGCGAACAGGTTCCTCTTCCTTTTGTTTGGTCTTCTGCACTTCTTCTGCCTTCTACTTGCACTCATTCATTCGCATTCGCATGGCATTCTCCTGCACAAAAAAGTATCCTAATTGGTATTAAAATGTGATGTTACGGCGAGTTCTTTTTGCCATTTCTCCCTTGAAAGGTAAAAGAAAGAAAGAATCCGATCTCTCTGATCTTATCGCTGACCGAACGAGAGGAACTTTGGCCAGATTTTTCGATTAAATAAAGGGAGCACTCACTCGCTTTTATCTGGTCCACAGAATTAAATGTTTTCAATGTTTCTTTTTCCATAATTTTTTGCATTTATTTTTTATATATGTAAGTATAATCTTCTTTTTACTTTTTATAAAGAATTAATTCCCCAGTTCTTTGGCAGGGGATTACTTATAAATATAGCACTTTTTCCAGTAATTAAATTGATGGCTTACATTTTCCGCCATTTGCTGCCATTAAAATTTAATCACAAATGGTTTAATACTTGATAAAATCTTTGAATCAGTTATTCCTTGGTTCTGTTTTGGGGTTTTGGGCTTTGGGGTCTGCGGCTTGTGGTTTCCGTTGCACGTTTCATTGATTGATGTTCTGTAGGTCAGTTTTGAAGGTTTTTGCTGGCTCTCTTTTCTGATATTTTATGCCGCGAATGTTTGGAGCGAATCTTACTTCTGCCCCGCTGTCATTCGCTCTCTTGTGGATCGCTTTAGTCCGAAATTTAGCATTTACTTTGGAAATTTACTCCGAAATTTAACAGTTGGTTCCATTCGATGGTTTCCCCTTTCTGTTAGCGTAACAGCCAGAGAGCGGAGAGCGTACAAATAATAAGCGAGAGAGCGACTTTGGCTTGTGGAACCCATTTGGAATGTGTGCCCCAAAAGACCCCCACCGATTCAATCGAAATCCATTTAAAAAGGGAAATTGCAGAATATATATCCCAAATTCTCGTACATTTCTAGACCATCGAAAAATAATTTTGAATTTTAACAGCGACTCCGAATCGTTAACAGCACAAATGCGCATGCGCACGCGATCTTTCTCTCGCTCTCTCGCTCTCTCTCTCGCTCTCTGTTCGCTGGTCATTCGTTCCACACCGCAATGGCATCCACAATCCACAAAAACGTTGCATTGATTCGTGCCTCGGCACACGATTCATGAGTTCAGTCGATTCAAACGTTTGCGGTACTTTGAAGCGGTGCGAAGCGCGCGAGAGTTCCGTTCCGTCGTTCCCGAAAAAAGCGTCAAAGTCGTCATCGCCGTCGTCGTTCGTTACGTGCATCGTCGGTGTTTCGTTGCAAGAAAAGTGTGGCATAGATTTGCATGTGAATGAGAAAACCATAGATTGACCCCAGAGCTCCATTTAAGCTCCATTTAAGGCCCAGTTTCTGATTGATGGTTAAGCGGCAGCTTCGTTGTCCACCTCCTCCACGTCGTCGTCGTCGGTGCCATCGTGTTGCGCCTCCGAGTGCGTCGCGTCGCTCCGTTTGTTCTTCGTGAGGAAAAACAAAAAGCCAGCTCTTTGAGGCAGTGCCGTGTTGTGTCCCTGCTCCTTGCTGTTCCAAGTGGCGGTATGGCTATGGCTGCCACAGGCCGCCGCGTGTGACCGAGTGTCAGTGTTTAAAAAAAAAACAAAAAAAAGAGAGCCGCAATTGAATTGAGTCGCTACAGTCCCCCCCCTTCGGACATGCCACAGTGCCCAGGATCAAACAGGATGCCCAGCGGATTACACAAAAGGATTAAATAACAAAGTAATTTGCATACACCCCTCCCCACCCCATACAAATCCCGACAGGAGCGGCGCCACAAAACTAAGCATTAATTTATGTATGAAACCCAGAGCCCAGACCCTGCCCCAAGGATCCCTGCCTCTCGGCCCGGAGCGGATGTCCGCTCATGTCCATGTTGCGAGTCAATGAAATTTTTAATTGTGCACGCGTGTCCAGGGAGAGTCCCTCTCCTGATTAACCCCAAGCCCCAGTCCACCCCCTCACACCTCCAGGAGGCCGGGCTCCCGCCTGTCGTGTCCAGTGGGTCCGCCCCCGGCCTCGTGTTCATGTTTCTCGCATATTTGTCATGCGTTTGGTTCAACGGATGATATGTTGGCCAGTTTCCTGCTGCTGCTGCCTCCTCCTGTGGACACCCCTCCACCAAAGTGCAACCCCTGAACCGAGCCGACCTTTGGTTTGTGGGCGAAACATGGAAAATCATTACGAAAAAAATTACAAATAAAAGGAAACGAAAACTCCACCAAGGGGGAGTATCAGGAATATCCATAGCTCTAGTACTTACCTTTCAGATATTCCCCGAAGAGATTTCCTTCAAGCTTCACATGGAATAAAATTCCATTCCATAATAAACTCTTACTTTAAAGGGGATTTTTTTTTATAAATTTGAACGAAAACCCCAAAACCCATTGTAGAACTTAAGAAAGGAAATCTTAAACATAAACCCATTCTGTATCGCCCTCTCTAAATGGAATCGTTCCTCTCCCCACCCCACTCCTCTCTCTCTCCCTCTACTCCTGGCTAACTTTATCCACTAGAAAGTGGTTTTCTGCTCTTGTTCCAGCCCTTAAGCTCTTCCCAAATCTCGAACTTATTTTCAATTATCATGTCGTCTTCCCTTCAGTTCTCCCCCCTCCCCCCACCCCGACTGCACTTGAACTCCGCTACCGACGCTGTAGCTCTCTCTATCCCCCTCCTGCCAGAACTATCGCCAGCGAGCGACGCCAATTGAACCACTTGTCCACGTTCTCCCACTCACTCCCACTCCCGCTACCAGGGTGACGGGGTGACTCTCACTCTCCCCCTCTCCCACTCCATGGCGGGTCCTGCTTGCTCTCTCGTTATGTCGTTGCGGTCAGCGGTCGGTGGGAGGGGGACGCCGCGTGCCCGTGCTTCCCTTTTATGTGGATTGTGTTTGTGTTCTCTCTCTCTCTCTCTCGTTTTATTTTATTTTATTTTGGTTTGCACGCAAAAAGGAGACAGAGAACTGGTCTGATGCGTGTGTCAAAGAACAGAGAGGGGGTTGGGGCAGGGGGGGGGGTGACTGAAGCAGCCGGGCAGGAGGTGGGGAGAAGCCACCACATTGACCTCGCGCCTGCCGCCTGCAGCGTTAATTTATAATTTACTCTCTCCGCCTAGAACCCAACCCCCGTCCCACCGTCCCACCGTCCCCCCTTCCCCCCCCTTGCTGCCTTGAGCTTCCACTTTTATTATTATTATTATTTCCTTTGCCACCCCTCCCGCGACAACAACAACAGCCACAAAAGGCCAGCTCCAACCTCTCCTCCTTCCCCCCCTGCTGCTGCTCCTGCTCCTGCTCTGGGAGCCATCGTCAACTTTTTGCCACTTTTGACTTTTTTACATTTGCCGACGGGTTCGTCCGGGTCGCCCTCTCCTACCCTGTGATGCGATCGCATCAGAATCGATAGAAAATACCTTAAAAATGCTCACTTTCAAAGTGCTTCTTCGTGGCTCTGTTGAAGGCTGGGGTGGACTGGGGCTCTCTGCTGCAAGGGTATCAAAAGTTGCAGCAGCATTCGGTCCTTCCTTATTTTCACTGTTGTTGTTGTTGTTGCGGTGCCCGTCCCTTCATTTACTCCAAAAGGACCAGGAGAGAGGGGAGTCGCATTTCCCCACCGAAAAAAAAACACCTCCCACACTCTACCATTCCAAATCCCCTTTGTTGTTGCCTTTTCAACTACTGTGTTTTTTTGTTGTTTTTTTTTGCCTTGACATTTGTTGTTTTTGCGGAGTTTTTGCTTTTGTTAGCTTCTGTTTTTAGTGCCTTAATTTTGTGTGTTTTTTTCCCACTGTCTCTCTGTTAGTGTGTGTGTGTGTGCGTCTGCCTTTGTGTATGTGTCTCTCTCTCTCTCTCTCTCTCTCGTTTTTCTTTCCTTTTTTTGCTTTCTGCTTTTTTAAATATTTGTGACTTTTGGCCCCGCGACTGTTGCTCATCCTCGTCCTCTTTCTCTCCCTCTCTCTTTCTCTCTCTCTCTCTCTCTCTGTTCCTTTTACTTGCCGTTTAACGCGTTTCGGTTTGTTTTTTTGTCTCTTTGTTGTTTTAATTAATTTGTAAATTTACTCGAAAAGATTAAAAGCAAAAGAGAAGCAAATTAGCCTGCGACCCCAGCAGGAGTTCCCCTGCCCCCTCGCCTCTTTGCCTCTAACGAATGCAGATGTATGACAGATGTCAGAAGGAGAAGGCGGAGAAGGAGAGGGAATTTCCATTGGGACATGGGCTTTGAAAATATATGAAAAATAGAGACCCAGTAGGTCTTCCCCTGGAACTTCCATCAGACATTGATCATCAATGAATCTACCCTCATCTTTAATCCAACACAAAACTGAGCCCACAAATATTTCCAATCGAAGCCTGGCCCCTGGCCTATAAACACAAACATTCCTTCTAGACAGTCGATCGAATTTCCCAGCGAATCTCCGCTTACACAAGCGGATCCCCCCACCTCCTCCCCCCTCGTCTCAGCAAAGGCAGACATTACTTTTGCAAAAGAAATTTATTTGCAGCTGTTTTTTGTTTCTAAGTATTTAACTTTTGGATTTCTCAACCGCAATTGAGGCAAAAACTTTGTCATTCTCGGATTTGTGTCTGGAATATTGAGAAATGTGTGGCAACGATTCAGTAAAGTGGGGAGGGGGGCAGTGGAAAATTTCAAATTAAATAAACAAAAACAAAAACCAAAAAACTCCCCAATGTGCAATTAAAAAAATTTTACAGTCATAACTTTTTATTATGGAGCATAATTCCGACTTTTTTATGGAGCACGGCCCTGAAACCTGAAACCTTCAACGAGGAGCTCCTCGTTTCGTGTTTAATTCCGTTTTTCGTTTTCGTCCTGTTTTCCGCCCCCCACAAATAAATTTTCTTCCCTTTTGGCACGCAATTTTTCCCCACTCGAAATTGGCTTCGACTCGTTTCTGCTGCGATTTCGTAGGAGCAAAATATATACATATATCGAAATAATTGCATTATAGCCCTCACCCGACGCCGACTTTAATGCGTTTGCGTTTCATCAGATTTTTGTTTGTTGGTTTTTCGGTTTCAATTTCGGTAGTTTTTGGGGTTTTTCTAACTTTAGATTTTATCGCGACACGATTTCTGGTTTTTGTTGGCTTTTTATTGCAGCCAAATGTCGGACACGTGGATGGACCCTGTACACTAGACGGTAGATTTTTAGGATGCATCTTAATTGGCATTTTGTTGGGGACTAAAATATAGAACGCGTGCGGGGCCAAAGGGTGCTGCTGAAGCCGGATTAAATTTCCTTTTTTTATGGAATGGAAATCTGATCAAACAAAAAATATCTAAGCTCGAAAATAGAGAGAAAGGGACATAGTTAAAGACATATGATCTATGATCCCGGAATCCGTGAATTCTGGTCACATTTCTTCTTTGGGAAGCCTTCAAATGTGTCCATCTTCAATCTCTTCCCAGTTTTTCCTCTACAAAACTCCGCCTTTCCTTTCGTAATCCTCTGCAGTTCTTTTCCTGGGGCTTTTGCATAAACAACTAAGTTGAGTGCCACGTTCCCCCTCCCCGTCCCCCCCCTCTGTGGCGCCGCTAGAACACCCACGCACCCCTTTTGTGGCTCCCTGCAGAGGGGAGCGGCGACGGCAACGGCGACGGCGACTAGGCGTGAATTATGACCTATTGAGACCTCAAACAAGGCCCCAGCCAAGACCTAACAACAACTCGCACTCACACACACACAGGACGCTCTCCCTGTAGCCATGCCCCTCCCCTGCCCCCCCTGGGCTGTCGACAATCTTTTACTTTATGACTTTATTCTGTCCTCGTTTTATGCATTTTTTATGCCGCTCCGTTGCGGTTTTCTCACTTTGTTGGTCGACAAATCCACTTTTACCCCTTTGGCAGGCCCAGCCGCCCTTCCCCTCCCCTTAATGTACCCCCCATTCCACCCCTGGCGTCTTTGTTTCTGCATTATTTATGCATTATTCAGTGGAAGAGACAATTATTGGACGTCCAATGGGTGTGTGGCTTAATGTCTGTTGCAACATGTGGCAGGAAGACGGGTAGCAGGGGGCCACGTTAAGTAGATGCAATTGCAGTGGATTAGGAACTGTTGAACCAGGATATGATCTATGGATCTGTGGTTAAAAAATGGCATCTCCTGACCCCCCATCCTGTCGTCTTGTTTAGGCCTTCCCGTGGCCCATTTTGTATTAGTTGTGGCCTGTCCGTAGGGCTGCTGGTCAACAGTTGGGGAGCAGTAGAAAGGGGAGCAGTAGAAAGGTGGAACAGCAGAAGGGGGGAGCAAAAGGGGGGAGAATGATGCGAGAGGCGGTTTTTGCCTGCGTTTTTGTCTTCTTTGTGAGGCGGCAGCAGCAGCAGCACCTCCTCTAACGATGAAAAAGTGTTTTTGCCCTGTGCGTGTCCCAGAGCCTGCTCTCTGTTGTGCTCTCCTCTCCCCTTGCATACCCCCTCCCCCGCCCGTATGCACGTATGTATGCGTGGCCTCGCTTAGGAGCCGCAAACGCACACAAAAACTCAAAAGTAAAAAATAAAAGGAAAAAAAAATGTTGTTTTGGTTAAAGTTAATCCCCATTAAGGGGGCGGGAAGGTGGGTGTGGCCGTCAGCAGGTGGTCCTTCGGGGAGGGGTGGCTGGAAGGGAGGGAGCTGCAGCGACACTCAATGGCACTTTCCATTATGGCCATAAAGTGCCCGGCTGGCTCGCTGGCTAGCCCTTTGCTCCAAAAGTGGTCTATGTCTGCGCTGTCTCCTCCACCCTCCCCCCTCTCCCTCTTCAGGGCTTACGCAATGCTTTTTCGCCCTCTATAGAGGAGGAGAGACTCTCCCCAATTAAGATCGCGTGCCAAGCTTAGTAAGCTTAACTAACTCTAGATTTAGTGGAGTGAAATTTACATTTGTCGCCGGACAGCACCAGCACCCAGAGAGCGAGCGAGTCGGAGGGACAGATATCACAGGAATATCTGGCTATATACTAAATATAGCCTCTGATTCACTGAAACTATCAGTGTTCTCATAGGGCGGGGGGCGGAATGAAGCAAAAACGGATTTCTCACATATAATATATGAAAATTATAATTTTTTGGTATTTGCATTTTGAAATTAATGTTGGCTAAAAGGAAAAAAACTTACAGTTCAATGGGCTGGAAATATTTGTTCGGTGGAAAAATGCTTTTTTTTTTTAGGGCTTCTGATTAATTTCATAAATTAAACGAAATATAAATGCATACAAAATTAAAAAATGTAGAACAATAGTTTTGCTCCCACAGTGGAAAATTGTAAAACGAAAATGTTTTCATTTACATTTTGACAAAAATATAAAAATATTTGATTTAAATCAATTTCAATAAATAATACTTTAAATATTTAAAATAATTAATAATTTAAACAATTAAATTTTTAAAATAAATAATAATAATTAATTAAAAAACAAAAAATAAATGCAAGAAAATTAAATATGTATTTCGCTATTAAAATAAATAAATTTCAGATTTAAATATATATCACATTTAAAAGACAAATATTTCACATTAATAATAAATATTTTGCATATATAAAATAAATATATCTAATGTATAAAATTCTCGTTTCATATATAAATTGACTCGATTTCTTATTTCGATGAAATATTTTCATTATATTTCATTTTTGAAATATGAATAAATATATTAATTTAATAATATTAGTGGTATTTATTTTCAAGCGGCACCTATTTATTGGTAGTTGTCTCAAATGAGAGAGCTTTGCAATGAATGGAAAAGTTACACGCTAAAAGATGCGCAACAACTTTTTGTAAAAGTTTTCCTTAAGATAAGATGGGAAAATCATTATTTTGTGCATGCGATTGCAGCTTCAATTTGAAGTTTGAAGTTTGACTTTTATGGTAATTAAAAAGGCTAATAAAAAGCAAGAAAAAATATTCAAAGATAAAGTGCGAAGAAATCCAATTAAATTTGCGGCAAAGCCAATTAACGGGACAGGTGTCTGCCGCGGGGAAGGGGAGGGGTATGGGACCGGCAGGAGACCATCCTGCCATCAACTATCAGCTGTGCAAATACACAGATACAACTGCATAAACGCATAGACCGCCAATTAACGCACACACACACACACACAGAGAGAGAGAGGGAGAAAGAGAAATGTAGAGAAAAGGGACTACAGAGAGACGCTTCCTATCGTTCTTGCCACCCCCCCCCCCCCCCCCCCCCTCTCTGTCCCTGCTCTCTTTTAACCAAAAGAAAACGCGCCGCATCAAAGTAAACTTCACACCCGCCTCCTTCCATTCTCCCCCCTCCCTTCCCTCACTTTGGGCCAATGAAACATGCCTTAACCCTTGCGTGTTCTGCTGTGGCGCTATGCTCCCAATGCCTGAAAGGGAAAGCCATGCACCCAGTTTCTCCCCCTACCCCTCCCCCTCCACCACCACCACCTCCCTCCATTCTCTCTGGCGGCACATTTGAAAATAATTTTCCCGGCATTTGTTATCCCTATGAAATGTGCCAAGGATATGTGTGGCAAAGGGCCGACTGGGACTGGGACTTCCTCTGTGGCTGTGGCTGTATTTTCCCTCTCTCTCTCTCTCTCTCTCTCTCGCTCTCTCTCTCTCTCTCTCTCTCTCCTTGTGTGTCTGTGTGTCTGTGTTCGTGTTCCTGATGCGCCTTTTGACTCGTTACGCGGCACTGCTCTGCTTTGCTCCGCTCGACAAATATCCCACGAGTTTATCGGCTTCTGTACTGATTTTACCCTGGAAAAAAAGCGAATGCGCGGCAAAGGGATGTCTGTGATCTTCAGAGATCAGAGATTCATGGAAGAGTGGCTGTTTCGAAGCTGTTTAGTCGTTGGATACCCATTTGATTTCTCCCTTTTTTAAAATCCATCTTTATCTGAGCTTCTTTTAGTGTTTTTTGTATCATCGAAAACCCAGTAAGAGTAGTAAAAAATAATGGGTTTTCCTTTCAAATTATATGCCCGATTATTTAAAAAAATATATATATATATATATATATATATATATATATATATATTTATATAAAATATATATAGGTTGAAACGCGGCAGAAATTATCATTAGAAAGAAATAAATAATTAAATAATTTATGGAATTTTTTTTAATGTGTATTTATTTATGTTTATTTTTAATAATATTCAACATTCAAAAATCAGGAAAAACTATGATGATTTATGGGATATTTTTATTTTTTACACGGTACCCGCTATTCTTCATTCCTCTGCCATTAAACCTTTTTACACCTTTTTCCTTGTGTGTTTTTTTTACAACATTAAAAAAAGAAGAAGAATGGGAAAAAGTAAACAAAATCCAGGTTTGTGGTGGTGGCGGGGGCTCCATTAAATAAACAATTTTTTGTCATAGATACAGGATCCCATTTATGTATATGTATCTATTGCATAGAGGCGCAGATGCAGATACATATAGCGGCGTATCCACACGCAAGGGGGGGGGGGGGGGGGCAAAATTGTTGACATTGAAATTTTACGAGCTTTGGGATCACACTGCCTTTTCCATTTTCCATGCCACACACAGGGGAATCCGTTTACAGCCATATCCAGGCATGCCCCTTCTTTTTTTTTGTTTTTGACTTTTAATTAAAACAAAACAAAAATCGTAAATGAAAATGAAAAATTTTCGGAGCAAATGTGAGAGGGAAAACCGGTTTTGTTTTCCTGGCGGTCGGAAAATTGACTTGATTTTGTTTGCTTTTGATATTTATTAAGTGAAATACAAATATGTATATTCATGAAAATATGCCCTAAAGAGTGTCCAAATATTTTGGGAAAATTGTGTGCATGCCCCACCCCCAACCACCGCCCCCAGAAATATGCCAGTTTTCCATTTGACAGAATTTTGTAATTGAAGAGTTTTCCCAGCAGGTGAAAGTCAGAGAACAATGCAGCCAATTTCCAATTACCAGGGAAAACAAAAGAAAACCTGCTGCAGTTTACATCAAATTTAAGAGGAAAAAAAAAGAAAAAAAGGATTGTATTTCACTTTACCTTTAAGGAAAATTTGTGGAGGAAATCAAATATTAAATTCCATTATTTAAATGAGCGACGCCCCCATTGCCACTTCTTGAGGGAAATGTTAAGTTTTCCAGCGAAAAGATGGTGGGAAGAGCTGCTCTGTTTCAAAGGGAAATTCTGAAGTGGAAGGAAAATAAAGAAGCGAGAAATGAGATTCCTTTGCTGCAGAGAAAGCCAAGAGAGAGGGGGTGTCTGGTGGGTGGCGGGGTACAGAAATAGAAGTAACATTCTATTATTAACAATGCCGTCTCACGTTCCGGGCAGGCTGCAAGGAGCTTCTTGCCACTTTATAAGCAGCGTTGGGCGGCAAGGGGAAGCAAGAGCAGGGGCAGTGGCTGTGGCTGGGGTTGGGGCTGGGGCTGAGGCATGGTGGACAAGGACCATGGCTGACAATGAGAAGAGCAACATGAAACAATGGCTGCAACAATGGATGACTGCGACAGACGGACGGACGGAGGGAGGGAGGGAGGGCGGGACGGAGGGAGGCAACGCTACGACGATGTCATCATCTTCAACAAAGTGTTGACATCTTTTTGTCCATTCATTGTGTGGGTGGGTGTTCCGGGAGTCCATCCATCTATCCATCTGCTGCTGCTGGAGGTCCTTGCAGCAGCCAACAATCCTTGACTAACGCTATTCGTCCTTTTTAATTAATTTCACTTACTGCAGTGTCTGTCATTCCCCCCCCCCACCCCATCCCCTCTCTGCCACTCAATCTCTGCCTCGATTCACTTCTGTCAATGTGGCAGGTCCCTCCCCCCCCTCAATGGCACTTCACGTGGAGTTCTGCTTCTTTTTGGAGTTTTTCTTCATAAATTTATAAGCGTCACGTTGTTGGCAGTCGCACATACACATCTACCACCTACTCACTGCACACGTGCCTCACCTGTGTGCCCCAGATAGACACAAGACAGACAGGACACACCTCTCTCTCTCTCAGGAAGCAAAATGAAGAGATCAGAGAGTGTGCTGTGGTGCGGTGTAGGAGGCGACGTCACAGATACAGATACAGATACAGATACAGATACAGATACAAAAGAAAAGACAAGAGACAGCAAATCACTTATGCAAATTGGCTAAGAATTTTCCCGTTTATTCCACGCTTTTGCAGACAGACGGAGCAGGGGGAGGCCCCCCTTGGAATATTCGAAGGAAAACTCTTAGGAGGAAAATCAATTGAAAAGTAGCGAAAAACTCGGAGAGCAGACTTTTGTGGAACCTTTTCCCCCCCATAAATCTGTATCCCTGTATTGCTCTGCTCCTTAAAGAGCTTGCCACGTTGCCGGATTAAAGCAGGGAAAGCAGTACGAAATGATTCATAACTCTGCCGGAGATTATCTGGGGCACACTTTCACACCTCTTCCTTTCGTTCCAGATAAGCCACACACACACACAGCCCCAGTACCCCCGTAAGAAATATCTTATCTGTGGGGGAATGCTTTCCCCCCCTCCTCCCCTCTCCACCTGGCAACAATTACTCGTTATTCGTTCACACCTGCAGTGCGCTCCACAGTCCGTCCGGCCATTACTTCGTTTCCCCAAAAATTAAATAACCATCTGAACTCGAGAATTCCGGGTGCTCCACGTTGCTCCTCTCTCCTCCCATAAGTTATGGGTCTCTCCTTCGCCTCCTGTGTGTGTGTGTGTGCGTGCGTGTGTGGGTGTGGAAATTAGATTTCCCCAAACAACAGGTTTCCATTATTGTTTCCCTCTCTCTCGCTCTCTCTGCTCACCTGCCAGCCGCCTCCCATTCATCGGGCAGCGCCTTCTGAATTTTCTATCCCAATTCCATTCCGTTTCGTTTGCATTAATTTCGTTTTACATAATACATAAATATTATTTTATATTTGCTTTTATGTTTCCTTCCATTAGCTTAATTGCACAATGTTCCATTCCATTATTTTCTATTCCATTTAACCTATTTATAAAGACCGTGTTGCAATCTTGTAATTTCCCTTTCATTCAAATAACTGTATATTCCCAATACCATATACCATTCCATTCCCTTTTTGTCTCAGTGTTCGCTTTCACTATTTTCCCTATCGTTATGTGCCTTCAATTAGGTTCTTTTCCATTATTATACTCATTTTGTTCCATTCCACTTCGTTTCCATTCCATTCCTCGCCTCTAAATTGGAGTCCTGTTATGTTTTGGGGTCGCAGGGCCGGCTCCCATGGCTCGAATCTCGAATCTCGAGTCTCGAGTGGCAGCAATAGGCACAGCATAAATAAGCAGGCAACCTGCGCTGTCCGCCTCCTGCCACTCAGGTGGCAACATGCGGCATGAAGGACGGACGAGGATGGGTGGTGGCAGGTGGCAGGTGGCAGGAGTTGCCACTCGTCACTCACCCGTTTCGCCATTTGCCATTCATGCGTCGTGCTCGTCCTCGTCCTCGTCCTCGTCCTCGTCCTGGTCTCTCAGACATCATTCATACAAATGTCTGAGCCTCCTTCTACGACTACTCGTTGTGCCTGTGCTGCTCCGCTCGTGTTCTGCCTCTCCTCCTGCCCCTCCTCGTCCTGCTGCTCCTACTCTTGGCTTTTATTATTTATGTTACTCATTCGACTCGTATCCTGCTTGTTGATTGCTTTGCCTACACGTGTAGTTTGCTCCTCTGTTACGCAGTGGCTAGAATGTCTGCTTTTCCTTGCTTTTCCATGCTTTCCCTTGCTTTCCCTTATTTACCAATTCTTGTGGCTCCTTCTTCAGTGGCCTCTTCACTCCGCTCTTCCTCTGAGGGGAGTGGCTGGTGGAGGGATCTGCCACGTCTCGCGTAATATTATGAATGGCAGCTCATGCATTGTATCCACTTTATGCCACTGCCTGCTGCCCCCCCTGCCACTCCAGGCACTGCTTCTGCTGCTCCTATGGAAATATAAAGAAATTTGTGGCCGCCTCTCTCACCTTTAACACGCCTTCTAGGGGCTCAACGAGGGGCGGAGGGGAGGGCATGCCCGTAAAAGTGTCAATGTGCACCCCCCTCTGCCCCCTCTGCCACTCTGTGTGTTTATATTAGAAGAATAGCCTGTAGGAACCCCTCCACTCCACCGCTTTTGGCCAAAAACAAAATGCGTTCAAGAAAACCGGTAGAATGGAGGGAAAAATAAAGTAGAGCACATAAAAGTAACACATGAGAGAAAAACGAGAGGGAAAGTGCTTGTCGGAGGGTGAATGGGGGGCAGAGAAGTTTTCCAGGGAGGGGGTTGGGGGCAGGACGTGCAGGAAGAGTGATATTACTTAAATCTTTGCATTTACCTTGGAATTAAGTTGGATATTTCATACCTCAAAGCGAGACAGAGAGAGGGAGAGAGAGAGAGTGAGAGAGGGAGAGCCTAGATCCCTATGGTGTGTCCTCTGACTTTTACTTTCCCTGCTCCCCAAATCCCCACCTCCCCCGGCCCCCACCCACTTTGGGCTAATAATAAATTGAGGTCAATTTGTTTTGGCTGAAATGTTGAAAGGTTGACAACAAATGTACTCCATATTCCTTTCCATTCCATTCCTGCAAACAACAAATTCTCGCACTTTATTTGTTTCCCTTCCTCTCTCCCTCTTCTTACCCAAATTCTTGTTAAATATATGAAATATTTATTCACTTATTATTTACACCGTCATCGAGTCGCTGGTGCCCCTTGAAACCCTGCCCTGCCTTTGGTCGAGGCTCTACTGTAAACTATCCGTGATATGGCCCAGGGGCCAAGGCTGATCCCTGCGGTACCTTAAATATGCATTTAAATATTGCATTCCCCATTAAAACGGGGCGGTGAGGTGGAGTGTATACATCATTAAACTTATTGGGTATTATTTTTCAGGACAGTGGGGAGGGGATATGGCAAGGAATAAGATTCCAAACGATTCCTGCGTATCGAAGGATATTTTCTGATTCAAATACACACGTGTGTGCTTTTCTTCTCAGTCGCCAAAAGGGCTGAAAGGAAGGGGGTCCTAACTGCGGAACAATTACACTCCAAGGAGTAATTCCAACCGAAATGTATTCAATTGATTTTATTTGCTTTGTTAGAGAAATATTTTGGTGTTTCTTTTTTAGTTTTAGATATTTTTGTATCTGATTTGATTTATTTGCCTTATATTTAAAGCGCTAATCACAAAAAAATTTTAGTGCTATAATTTAAATATGTTTGCAAGTGGATTTTCAATATAAAACATTTGTTTAATCGTGATTGATTAATTTTTTTATTGCAATCTAACGTTTAAATTTTATATTTTAACGCTTAATTTATTTTAGTTTTTTTTATTTATTTTTGATGTATTTATTTATGGATATTTGTATTTTTTTTTATCTTTGATTATTTATTTACTTTTGATGTATTTATTTATTTATTATTTATTAATTTTTTATTTATTTTTGTATGTACTTATTTATTTATTTATTATGTATTTATATGGGATTCGATTTTCTTCCATTTTCAATTAGAATTGGAATTACTTCACACAACTTCAACAAAACATCGAATCCACACACATTCCCCCATCCATCTCCATCTACCCCCCCTTCCTCCCACTGTTCCCGCCTCTCAATTGCATTTCGAATTTGAATTTCTGGCGATTCTGGCATGAAAATTCCACTTTGTAATTAAGGAAACTTGATTGAACACGTTCCCGAATGTGTCCGTGTATGTGTCCGTGTGTATGTGTATGTAGATGGAGATGCAGATTTCCCCCAAGCCTTTCCCCGAATCTGCTCCACATGATGCACTTTACACCACCAAAATATATATGGATCGTTGGAGAGGGCGAAGAGGCGAGTCCCCTCACGTCCTCTCGTCCCTGATTCAATTTGCAATTCGAATATGTTTGCTACATCATGTGGCATGTTCTGTTCCTCTTTGGTTGCATAAATGAAAACTAATTCGTGAAAATGTTGTTCTTGTTTCCCCCATTTTGCTTTCAGTGGCGTATGTCAGCGAATGGTGGAAAAAATCGAATCCGTATTGAAAAGCCGAGCAAATCCGTGGAGAAAAGATGAGTAAAACAAGCGAAAATAACAACACGAACGAGAAACAGCGGACAGCGGATCCTCCATTGGGAAACAACTTATGAGAAAAACTGGAAAAACACTGGAAAAACCCTCCCCCCAGAAAAACAGAAAAACTGATTGAAAAACCAAACGAAAAGCAAGAAAAGCGAAAGTACAGATAAAAGAAAACAGTTAAAAGGTAATAAAAAAAGGAGTACAACAGCAAAGTTTGGAAACTGGAAAAATACACCTGGAAAATGGATAGGGATAGTTTTTCCTCTGTTCTTACGGGCCCACGGCAAATGCCGCTGGCCCTCTTCCTGGCTGTGGCCACTGCCGCTCTGATGCTCTTCCAGGATGCGGTCGAGGCCGAACAGCATCCGGCAACCGCCGATGAAGGTAAGTGCTGCCTCTTTCTCCTCTTTCTATTTTTGTTAGCCTCCCAAAAGTTCTCCCAAATGTACAGTTGCTCTCGCGGTAGCAGCTCAAGTGGAAAAAGAGAGAATAGAAATGAAACCACAATGGGATACCCTGTAAAGGGGCTTCCATCTCTAAAAGACAGTTAGAAAATCACCCAAAGAACGTATCTTTCAGCTTCCGAGTGTGTAATCGATAGATAAAGATAAAGATCATACTATAATTATTTATGGATCTACAAAGTTTGATTCCCGGAACTTATCGCCTTTATTCCGAATATAGAATAAACCCAGAAATAAAAAATAAAAAAAAATAAATAAAATAAATAAATAATAATAAAATATGAAAAAATTTGATTTAATAATATTTAATATTTCATGTTTAAAATAAATATTTATTTTAATTAAATATTTTAATTTTTCGTTTAAATTTATTACCTTGATTTATTCTATTCTTTATTTTTAGTCTTTGGTCTTTATTTAGTCTTATATTTATTTTTTATTATATTTTATTTGTTGAGACAACGAGCTTTTTCGCTGACTATGATTGTTCAATAATTTCACAAATTATTAATTTCCGAAAACGTTATAAATTTTATTATAGGTATTTTTGTGTGTTGAGGGTGGCCGAAGATGCCAGAGCCTTTTACAATAGTATTAGAGTGACACACTTGGATGAGGCAAGCGAGCCGATCTCGAGCCAAAGTAATAGATTGGGGACAAAAAGGGTCTGTTCTCCAACTATATCAAGCGGTAACTGCTAGAGCAGGCGCAGCTGCTGACGGCTTAGCGACGGCATAGGAAAGAAAAGATAACAAGAGCGAGCATAGATAAGAATAGATGATTAAATGAGAGCATGTTGCTGAGCGAGCATAGATAAAGCTACGCTTACGTTACGTTAGTTTAGTATAATGACCAAAATAGAAAAGAAAGTGAATTGATAGGCAATAAAACAATGGTATAAAATTTACACTCGGGCTTCGCCCGAACATACTCCCCCCGTGGAAGGATCCATGCTTTTCACCTCATCTCGTAGAGGCAATAGACATAGTTTTGCAAGTGCTCTTCGGCTAACACCTGTAGCCATCCTGATCAAGGCGACTCGAGATACGCCATCAGCTCCTGGGATGAGCTCGAGGATTCTCGCTAGAGGCCACTTCAGAGGAGGGAAGTTCTCGTCCTTAACAAGAACGACATCATTGACGTGAAGCTCAGGATTCCGGGTGCGCCACTTCGTTCTTTCTTGAAGACTGGTTAAATACGATTGGCGCCAGCGAGACCAAAAGATTTGCTGAAGCTGTGTGACCTTCTGCCAACGGTCCAAGCGATCGACGTTTAAATGAACCAAGTCAGGCTCCAAGAAGGTTGTGATAGGGGCGCCAACTAGAAAATGGCTGGGCGTGAGTACATCGAGATCTGCAGGGTTCTCTGAAAGAGGAAACAATGGCCTTGAATTAATGATTGCACAGATATTGCACGCGAGAGTGCGCAGCTCATCAAATCCAAGAAGCGAGGATCCGAGGGCACGTCGAAGATGATGCTTAGCAAGCTTGACTGACGCCTCCCACAATCCTCCAAAATGTGGCGATCTAGGAGGAATGAAACGCCAATCGATGCAATCGTTGAGAAAAGCTTGATGCACAGCTTCTTGATGACTGTCGCTTAGGAATAGCGACTTAAGTTCCGCCAGTTCGTTCCGCGCTCCAACAAAATTTGTGGCATTATCTGACCAAATACGAATCGGTCTTCCACGGGTGCAAATGAAACGGCGAAGAGCAGAGAGGAACGCAGATGTTGTAAGATCCTTCACAAGCTCGATGTGAACCGCCTTGGTGGAGAAGCATATAAAAATGCTCATGTAGCACTTTAGTGGGGGCCGGTTTCGAACTTCTGATTTATACAGGAACGGACCGCAATAGTCCACGCCGGTAACTAAAAATGCACGAGATTCGCTGACTCTGTCCACCGGAAGATCTGCCATTATTTGCTCGAGAGTTCGAGGCTTCACTCTAAAGCATCTGACACACTTTTGGATTACGTGTGCTACGGTCTTTCGGCCACCGATTGGCCAGTACGTTTGACGAATGATGGCTAATAGCGACTGGGGTCCAGCGTGAAGGTGCTTTTCGTGTAAGTGCCGTATCAGAGCAGAAGTGATGGAATGATTCTTGGGCAATATTATGGGATGCCGTGCTTCAAAGTCCAAGGTAGAGTTTTTAAGACGCCCTCCAACTCGAAGCAAACCGCAATCATCTAAAAATGGCGAAAGAGAGGCGATCGAGCTTGAAGCCTTGATGTCCTTTCGCGTTTCCAGGGCTCTTATTTCAGTGGATAGACGAGATTGTTGAGTAAGACGAATAAGCAGTTCGGTTCCCAAACGCAAGTCCTCCACAGTTATTCCAGACTTTCGTCGATGAATGAATTTGCATACATACGCAAAAATTCGTTGCATTTTGGGGAAGGAATTTACAAACTTTGATTCTTCCACCAAATATCTTGACGCGCAGTTTGTAATTAGTATGGTTTTTCGTGCCTCCAAAACCGGCTCTGGAAGAGCAGGTGTACTTGGCCATTGATCCTTACTGGCTGTCAAGTATGTAGGTCCATACTTCCAAAGATGAGAATTGATGAGCTCAGCTGGTAATGATCCTCGAGAAAGCATATCGGCAGGGTTTAGATCAGTTGGCACGTGCAGCCAAGACATTCCAGATGTGAGTTCCTGAATAACAGAAAGTCTATTAGCGACAAATACATTGAAGTTGGATGGTTGATTCTTGATCCAAGCCAAAACGACTGTGGAGTCACACCAGCAATAATAAGAGCACTTGAAGTTCATCAAAGACACTTCATGCATAAGCTGAGCGAGTAGCGCTGCACCACATAATTCCAACTTGGGTATTGTGATAGTCTTCAGTGGCGCTACACGAGATTTGGAAGATAGAAGATTTGCCTTGACTCCATTGTCGCCTTGCGAAACAGCGTAGATGCAAGCTCCATAAGCACTCATGCTGGCATCACAAAATCCATGCATTTCAAGGTTGCTGCTTCGAAGGAAAGATAGGCGCGGGAAAGAAATTTGTTGCATAGAGTCAAACTGCTGAATAAAGTTGATCCAAGTTGTGCGTAAGGAGACTGGCAGACTTTCATCCCAATGAAGCTTTTCTTTCCACAGCTGCTGTAGAAATATTTTTGCTTTAGTAATAACTGGCCCTATAAGTCCGAGTGGATCATAAAATCGTGCAATAGTTGACAATACAACTCGCTTAGTTGGTTTCGAAGGGACTTGATTGGGACAGAATGAAAATAATAGCTCATCCGAAGTGGGATTCCATGCTAAACCTAGCGTCTTGGTTACATCGCTGCCATCAGTAAATTTAACAAATGTTTCCCTATCTTCATGGGGTGTTTGATCGAGTACATATGTATCGTTGGAACACCATTTTCTGATCTTGAAATTTCCTTTGGCTAATAGTCCTGACACCTGGCGAATTATTTCCAGCACCTCATTTGTAGTATCTCCCCCCGTTAGCAAATCATCCACGTAAAAGTCCCGCAGCACAACTTCAGAGCCAATTGGATATGACGAACTCTCGTCTGCCGCTAGTTGGTGCATAGAACGGACGGCCAGAAATGCTGCTGGTTTCGTTCCATAGGTCACGGTATCCAGCTTGAATGTCCTTAGCTCCTCGAGGGGTGAGTCACGCCACAGTATGCACTGCAGAAAACTATCTTGGGGCGAGACACGGACGCATCTATACATTTTACAAATGTCACCAGTCAATGCTATACGAAAGGTACGAAATCGAAGAAGAGTCGTAACTAACTTTGGCTGAATTGTTGGGCCTGACATCAATATATCGTTGAGGGAATATCCTGTAGATGTACAAGCGGATCCGTCGAAAACTACTCGGAGTTTTGTGGTGGTTTTGTCTTCTCTTAAGACGCAGTGATGAGGAAGAAAAAATTTGCATTGTTTAAGTGCGTCACTTTTGACAGGGGACATGTGATTCAAATCGACGTATTCCTTTATAAATGCGGCGTATTGGGCCTTGAGAAGCGGTTTGCGAACCAACTTGCGCTCTAGATTGAGAAATCTGCGATAGGCTTGTTGATAAGACTCTCCAAGAAGACTGTCACTCAGCTTTAAAGGCAATTGAACGCAATATTCGCCACTTGGAAGCCGACCGCAATGTTTTTTGAAATGTTCCTCGCAAGCAATTTCCTCCTTTGTTGCTTCTGTAGCGGGACCGTGGCAGTTTTCCACTTCCCAGAACCTTCGCACTAGCTCATCCAAACCAACGGTAGGCGTTTGACTCAATTCCGTCGAACTAGAGGCAGCTAGGAGCACTGAGCTGCGGGAGTACTGACCTCCACCTGTGACAACCCAGCCGAGACGGGTTTTTTGTATTATAGGAAGTCCCCTCTCCAATTTGATCTGTCCAACGCATAAAATGTCGTAAAATAAGCTGGCTCCAATAAGTACATCGATGCGCTGAGATTTGTTAAAGTGTGGGTCAGCAAGGCTGATATTGGATGGCATTTCCCATTTGGATACATCAAATGAAGAAGCAGGCTGGTTTCCTGTAATACGTGGAGCAACGAGAGCTGTGAGACTCGTGAAGTAATCGGAAGTCCTGGATTGAATGACCAAATTAACTGAACCTTCCGTGTGAAATGCAGAATCAGCGCCGATACCCGATACTGATACCGACCCTTTGGCTCGTTTCAGCTGAAGCCTCTGAGCAAAGCGAGAGGTTATTAAATTAATCTGAGAGCCTGAATCCAGAAGAGCCCGGCAAGGAAGAAGATCACCAACTCGACTCTTTATCATAATGACTGTCGTGGCTAGAAGCACTACGTCTGAGCTAAGATTCTGAGCAGGAGGCGAGCATGGTGATGAAGCGGCAACAAGAGAACTTGAAAGATTGGGGCCTGGGCATAAGTCTGTCTGAATAGGAGACGTAGTAGCGTTTGCAGGTTCCGTGTTAACTGACGTAGGCAGCGGATTGTTGATATGTAAAAGGGTATGATGCTTTTCACCGCATGTGCGACAAGAGCCTGAACTGCAGGAGGTATTCCGATGTCCCTTCTTCAAACAGTTGAAGCAAACTCTAAGCTTCCTTGCCTCTCTAAGACGCAAAGATGGCGAAAGGTTTCCAAAGCGAGTGCAGCTGTAAATGTTATGCCCTTTATTATCACAGAACACGCATTCCAATACGATTGTATTTGTAGCAACAAGACTGTGTTTTGAATGAGTGATTCGTTTATGTTTTCCAACCTGACTGCTATGGATTTGAATCGACATAGCTTGATCCATGGTCTCCATGGCTTGACATCTCCTCTCCAAAAAAGCCGAAAAATGGTCCCATGTTGGTATGACGTTAGGGGGCGACAGCTCCTCCCATTTGGTCCTGGTATCAGAGTCGAGATACTTGTATGTGGAGTTAACGATGATGCATCCAGCTATTTCCTCCATGGTACCCATCGATCTAAGCGCTCTCATGTGAGAATGAAGCTTGTCCGATAAAGTACGTAGCTTTGTAGTTGACCCATCTTCAACCTTCTCATGCCTCAGAATCTCAGCGACGTGTGCCTGAAAGATTAAACGTTTATTATTGAAACGATTGTTTAAAATGTCCAATGCAATATCATAATTGCTCTCCGATACTTCCAAAGAGCGAACAGCCTCCAGGGCAGGTCCATCCAAACATGAGCGCAGGTGCTGGAACTTCTCAATCTTTGATAGAAAGGGCTCCTGATCTATTACTGTGCTAAACATCGAGTAAAAGTCTGCCCACTCAGTATAACCTCCACGGAAAGTGGGAAGTTTAATGTCAGGAATATGATATCGTGACCGTACATTTCCGGAGGCAGTAACGTTGAGCTCGGGTCGTATCGTTGAGTGATGCGGCATGTTCTGGGTAGTCCTGCGGAGTGCTGAGCGAATACGAACTTCGATTTCCATCGCCAAATCGTCAAAGTTGTTGCTTAAGTCGCTGCCAATTTCGCTTACATCAAGCTCTTCTAAATTAGAATGAGTAACATTAAATGAGTCGGACATTTTTTCCAAGAATTTTAAATGAACACTTAGCGCATCTTCACTGATTGGGTTGTTTTCATCATTCAATATCGTCTCTCGAAGTGAAACGGCTTTTTTGTATATTGAGAGTGCCTTTAGTTTGTAAAAAGACACCCTGTTTTCCGGCACGTCATTAGACTCATCCATTTTCGACAGGCAGCAGCGAGCAAAGCACAAAGAAGAATCGAAGAACCAACCGTTTGATTTTTTTTGGTATGCAAGCGCAAGTGCAGCGAACCCGAAGCCGCTAATGCACGTAGCTGTATTAGTGCTTGTAAGCAAGCGCGCGACGAAATGGGAACTAACCGCTTCGCGTTCGAACAGTTATGTTTAGCGGATAATTTTCACTGTTTATAATTGTTTATTTCCAAATTGTTACTGACTATCACGTCGGGGTCACCAAATGTTGAGACAACGAGCTTTTTCGCTGACTATGATTGTTCAATAATTTCACAAATTATTAATTTCCGAAAACGTTATAAATTTTATTATAGGTATTTTTGTGTGTTGAGGGTGGCCGAAGATGCCAGAGCCTTTTACAATAGTATTAGAGTGACACACTTGGATGAGGCAAGCGAGCCGATCTCGAGCCAAAGTAATAGATTGGGGACAAAAAGGGTCTGTTCTCCAACTATATCAAGCGGTAACTGCTAGAGCAGGCGCAGCTGCTGACGGCTTAGCGACGGCATAGGAAAGAAAAGATAACAAGAGCGAGCATAGATAAGAATAGATGATTAAATGAGAGCATGTTGCTGAGCGAGCATAGATAAAGCTACGCTTACGTTACGTTAGTTTAGTATAATGACCAAAATAGAAAAGAAAGTGAATTGATAGGCAATAAAACAATGGTATAAAATTTACACTCGGGCTTCGCCCGAACATTATTTTTTCGTTATTTATTTCCTACAACTTTTAATTTATTCGATTTTTAAGTATTTTATATTTTTTTTCATGTTATTCATTTTTAAATCTATTTAAAACCCGTATATTTATTTTAAATATGGCTATAAATGACAAACCCCTTTGCTCGAAAATTACTGGGTATTAAAAAAAAACCTAAAAGAAGAACAAAACTAATTTTCAAATTGCGTGAAAACCTCAATTGAAATATAAACAGCAGCATTAACCGTAACCGCACAAAAATGAGCGGTCGAAAATATTTTTAATTTAATGCAGGGTTGTTGCAACAAAAACAACAGCAAAAGCCACAGCAACAGCAACAAAAACAACAATAATTTAGATATTAACACTTTGGCATGCAAGGGGCATGGGTATGGTGGGGGTGGGGGGTGTCAGGCAATCGTTGGGCTTCAGTGATTCTCGATTCTCGAGACTCGGAATTCCAATTAAAGAATTTAATGAAATGAATTTTCATTCCAAACAAAAGGATCAAATATACCACACAAGGGGTTTTATAATGACATTTCATGGAAGTTCAAAAGGGGAAATTAGAGAACACATCAGCAAGGGTTTTGTTGTTTCGTTTGTCCCCAAAAACCCGAATCGAACCTCAAGCTATGATTATGTTTAGTTTTTTTTTTTTTACCATTAGGGTTTACCTAATGGAAGGCGTAACCTCTCCAGGGCCAAACATCAACATCTGGCATCCGAAAACTCAAACACATTCGTTCTCCCTCATTCATTCACTCAGTGATTCCAGGGTTAATTGCAAAGGGAAATGGAAAATAGAAAACAGAAAAACAGACAGAAATGTTGTTTTCATTTTTTGACTCGGGATGTAATTGAAAACAGGAAAATAGCAAAGGGAAAAGGTCAATGCGGCACTGCTGCTGATAGAAAACCTTGAAAAATGGTTGGAGCACTGGAAACGGTACAAGAGTGACTAAAACTAGTTAATCGAAGACCCTAAAATGTGTTAAAATATCACTAATAAATATACATATATGTACATATGTTTTTTTTTAATAAATAAATAAATTATCAAAATAAGAAATAAGTACATTGTTCGTGAAAAACATCCCCTTTAAAAATCTCATAAAAATTATAGTTTTTTTTGTGACTCTCTCTCGCGGATCTGCCCATAAAATTGCAGCATGTGGTAATGATGTCACAGTTGAGGGAACTCCCTCTCGCCTCGTCACCCCTCGTCACACCATCCCCCCCTCCTCTCGCAACAACCAATCATCATTATTGTCATTGTCATCGTCATCAGAGGGGTGTCGCGCAGCCCGAAAATGTGATTTAAATTCGATTATTCTCAATTATTTTGTTAGATTCAATTCATTTTCAGTTTTCGCAGAGTCACAGAGTACCCAGAGTACTATCCACTATCCCCTCTATCCTATATATAGGGAAAACAGTTTTTCTGTTCTAATTTTGGTTCATGTTTTTATTGGTTCACTTGAGTGGTTTTCGGTCTCCGCCGTGACTCCCCCGACGGAGAGCAACGCGACGTTGCATTTGTTTGATTGAAATTGATTTTGTCCGCCTGCTGCGGCGGGAGGGGTATGGGCTGGGATCAGTCCCCCTCCCCGTCCCAAAGGCAGAGCCAGAGTCCGGAGTCCGTATCTAACAGTATTTTCAAGTACTTCTGCCTGTTACGCTCCACTCCCCCCCCCCCCCCCCTCTACGCTCACTTGACTCTGTAATAAAGATTAAATTCTCTCAGTGGGAGAATCGAGTATGGCAGGACTGTTCGGTCTCTCATTGGCTCTCATTGAGGGGCAGGGGCAAGGCGTGGGGGGAAGCTAAGTGCTTTCAGATGCTGTTGCCGCCGCTGTTGCCTGTTCTAAGGGTAATCCTCTTTGTAATCCTCCCTCGAAAGTACATCCATTGGGGAGGGAATGGAATGCCAATCCATAAGATTTGACTTATTTATAACACCATTTCGAATGATTACAATCTCAATTGTAAAAGATAGAATGCACTTGTTCTCCCAAGAGGCTCTCCCACACACACGAAAACTATTCCACCATTCCCTCCTTCACTCTCCTCTTCTCCGCTACTGTTCAAAGAAAAAAGGTCAAAGGGTCCTTAACGAGGTCCTTACATACATATATCTAATCAAATATTCAACGGATAAACGGCAGACCGTGATTTCATGGCTGCGATAAGCAAATATCTGCCATTCCACCAACAAATTACTTGTTAACAAGTGCATTTTAATGTTCCAACGTTTTTGGCCAAATTGTGGCAGTGGCAGTGCCACGTGTGTGTGCCACAGGGGTTGCCATACCATCGAGTGGCCACAACTGGCATTCATGTGTGTGGCTTATGGCATGAACAAAGCCAAAAAAGGAAAAAAATAACCATCTAAAAACAAGCCTACAAATGACCCACCGCCCCTCAGTCGCTGTTGGCCAATTGGCATGGAAAATTGTGAAATGGTTTTTGTGCTTTGTGGCCCTTTTTCCTGCCACCAGCAGCACTGCCACTGCCACTGCCACAACTGACTTGCCTCTGCCTTTGGCTCAATTTCTATGTAATTTGAACATGCAAGCCGTTTGTTGGCCCGACTTTTGGCCAACACAATGCGCTAGTTGCGGCAGCTAGAGAGCGAGGGTGGCTAATAGATCTGCTAGATCTATGGATTATAATTATTCCAGGAAAAAATAAGTATATTCCAGAATTAAAAAATGAATTAATAATTAAATTGTTTAAAAAACATACAAAATATTAAAATAATACAAATAAATAGCCTTAAAATTCTATAAAAATAATTACGAAACTCCACAATTTTCCATCGTTTCAATGGGATTTTCAAACAGCAAAAAAATTAAACTTTTTTTTACCAATGTCATATATGTAAAAATGAAGACTTTTCGAGGTTTTCCCATAGAAGAAAACTAAATGAAAACCGTTTGACATTTCCCGTCGCCTCGAATCAATTCAATTTGATTCGTTTTGATTTTCCGTTTAATTTGAAAATAATACAAAATCCATTCAAATTTTCCACCCATTCACGATTAAAGTGTTAATTTTCTAATTTCAAATCTAATTGAATGTCGAAATTTCCCAATTTTCAATTCCACGAACAGGGGGGCGGGGGTGGAAGTGATGACTATACAGAAAGAAAGGTCAAAAAGGGCTTTGAATAAATTATAATCCCTAAAAGAAAAAACCAGAAAAAAACGTAAAAAGATGTTGTCGTGGGGTTAAGAGGGGGGGGGGGGGGGGGTGGGAAAAGAGGGGGAAGAGGTCTACCGGTCGTTCGGTCGCAGATGTTTTGACGCAGAAATAATCCATTAATTCAATAAATGTATTTCTGGGGATTTTTGTCTGTTTCCCTTCCCTCCCTCCCCCATCCACTCAGCACTCCACTCTTTTTTTTGTGTTTTTGTTTTGTTTGAAAGTCAAATATTTGCACAATAATTTGTGGAAAAATGTAGAAATGCTGGTGTTACAGGAGCCGACCCCGCATTCGTATCTATAGCCGTATCCCTGATCCGTGGGGGCAGCATCTGTTGATGAAATCAAAACCAATGCCCAAAAAAACACCCCTCAAAATATTAAACCGTTCGAGTTTCCATGCTGTCCTCCCCGCCCCCCCGCCCGCACACATGGAAAACGTCCAGGTCGAGGTCCACTCGTCCTGCATTCTGTGGATGCTGATTCCGATTTTTGCTCGAGATTTTTCCCGTTTTGTGTGGCTGTGGCGGCCGCCTTTTCGATTTGTAAATTGGCACTCAATGAATCAATGAATTTCGCTTCGCTTCGATTTCGTTTTAGTTTTTATTCTCCTCTGCCGCCGCAATTGAGAGCGAGGGTAGAGTGAAAAGTTCTAGTAAAAGAGAGAGGGAGAGGGAGAGCGATGTTTGAGTGGATTTTCTTTCCACTCTTGTGCCGAAATTCCTTTATTAAATTCATAATTTTTTCCAGTTTGTCTATTTCCCTTCTCTGGGCCATCTCCAACTTTTCTTTCCGCCCTTTTTCTCATATGCTTTTGGCCTCATTTTCATCACTTTTGACGTTGTAAGCCGTCTGGCCCATGGCGTACCCCACATTCGATCTCGAACCGAGTGGATGCTCTCATATTTTGTTTTTGTGGAGATTTTTTAGCGGATTTTTCCCTCTGTAATGTACTTGACCCAGTCCTTTGGGGGGGACTAGTCTCTGTGGTGCATGCCACTCACACTAGTCTCTGCGGCCTGCCTCTCAGACCTTCTGCCACAATAAACTGCTAAAAGTGCAGTCGCCGTGTGTCTCTCGGTCTCCATCTGGGCCTTCGGGTTGTCTGTGGCCCTGACTGTGGATTTGAGAGAAGTGTCCTTTCGTCCTTTTTTTTGTTCAGGGTTGGGGGTGCGGTATGTTTGTGTGTGCGCGCCTCTGTGGCATGCTCCATTTATGCGCTGATATACGAAATTATGCTGAAATCACGTTCCCACACAGCACGGAATGCAAGGAGAAGGGGGTTCCACCACACACACACAGCAGGACAGCAGGAAATAGAGTGGGGAGGGGGCAAACACAGAGGGAGAGGAGAGCCCTAGTAGTGCGAGTGGGTTAGTGGATAAGAGCTTCACTTTCCGCGCTCTGCTGCATGGGAAAATCTCTGGCAAAGGAGCTCTAAAGAAAAGTGCTTCCTGCATAAGCGATTTTCCGCCTTCCCACATTCTCTCTCTCTCTCTCTCTCTCTCTCTCGCCCTTTCCTTTGATGTTTTTTCCTTGTTTATTTTGTACATATATTATTATTATTTTATGGTATTTTTACCCATTTTCATTGTTTTTCCAGCATGGACATGGCCAAGAAAAATCCCTAGTTTCCTTTCCTTTAACTTTGTGGAAAAACAATAATAATCCCTTGATCGATAGTCGGCTCCCTCCCTCTTCTGTTTTTTTTTGGTAATTTAGGAAAATTATATGTCATGAAAATCCAAATCGGGAAATGGAAAACTAATTAGATACACACAGTGGGAAATACTTCAATAAATTTTTAATGCCTTGGCGGGGGTGGTTCTGAGTAAAAGCGATGGAAGATTACTGGAGGGAATATTTAAGAAGAACATGAAAATATCCTGCAAATAGAGGAGAAATTTATCAGAGATATTCATAGAAGTAGCCAAATAATTCTTGAAATTCGGTAAAAAGAGAAATTGCTTTCTTCAGCTAAAAATATAAATATAAACATATATGTACATATGATAGAAGAATGGTATTCTTGGGGATAGGTAATACAATATATCTAAGGAATATAAAGTTTAAGGATCTCTCATGGGAGATCACAGAATGGGAGAGAGGGGAAGCCATTCAAATCGCAAATAAATAAAGATTTATTCTTGAAATGTGATAAAATAGTTTGAAGGTTAATATCATCCTCTCTTCTCCCTTCCCAATGAAACACAATCCCAGTCGCATTAAAGCGTTGAATTTGATCCAAAATCAATTGGTGAATCTTTATGGATGCCATGCCTCCTCAAAGTATTTAACGATCACACCTACAAAGAGCTAGAGAGAGAGAGCTACAGAGAGAGTCGGAGTCACGTGTCCCCGCATTTCCATCACAATGGTAGCTGTGAATGTGAATGTGAGTACCATTCATATCCATTCCCCATCCATTCTATCCATCCATCGAATGATGAGGCCAATCAGTAGACAATTTTATTGCTGTGCCACAATTTCTCTTGGCCTGTCGTTTGGAGTCACTTATGTTCTACCTTCGTTTTGGGCCCAATGATAAATGGTGGGCGTGCTGGTGGAAATCACCAGAGAAATCACCTCTCTGTCTCTCTCTTACTCCCCACTCTGGGTGAGGGGGAATGACATGGCAAGTGACATGGCCAAAAATCAAATCATTGTCGAGAGTCCTTCGCCGAATCGCTTTTCTCTCAAAATTAACTCGAAAAAAGGAAAAAGGATGCTTTCGAAATAATGGAGATTTATCAATCGCATTATCCAGCCATCAATCTTGTCGAGAAAACTGATAGATGAGCCATTATCTGACAAATTATCTGTCAGAGAAACAGAGCGGCACAGATGGAGAGCAAGAGAGAGAGAGTATGATGAGAGAGAGAGAGCGCACGTGTGTTGGATGAGGTTTACAAATTAGAGACATTTCCTACCCATAAATATGCTCGGTTTTTCCCCAAGGCGATTGATGGGTGGTCTCTAAACAATAAGACTGCTGCTTCCTTTCTCTCTCTCTCTCTCTCTCTCTCTCTCTCTCTCTCTCTTTCTCCCCTCCTTCCTCTCTTCACTTATCTCCCGCTTTTAAAGAGTGAATTTTATGAGACGCCAAGCATGAATATGCTTGAATATTCATGAATAACGCTTGACAATATACGAATAATTTACAAATTAGTTGCGCTCCCCCCCCTGTCCACTGTCCCCTGTCCTATCTTTGCCCTGCCCCGCCCCCACTGCCTTAATTTGTTAATGAAGTTATCAACGATTCAAGCTAGTTTTCCGCCCCCCTCTCCACAGTTTTCCCCAGTTTTCATTTGCATATCTGCGTTGCCGTCGCCGTCGCCGAGAGACGTTGTTTATGGATCTTTATAATCTGCTTTTATAGTTTGTTTACTTAATTTTTTGTGTTGCTTTTTTGACATTTTGCTCCAAATTAAAAGAAAAAACCCCGAGACTAAGGCAATATTTTACTAGAAGGAAAGGGAGAGGGAGTTGGGCAGCCACTGGGTGGGGGAGTGGTGGCAGACAGGCGCTGACGTATAAATATTCCCCCCTCTAGCTCCAAAAGCAACAAAAATTAAAACGAAAAAAAACTTTGGAGCGGAAGTGGCTGTGCGCCGCCAAAAATGGGAGGGAGATGGAAAACCCGAATGCAATAAAAACAAAAATAATAATACGAACCAAAAAGAACAAACAAAAAATTGTGATATTGCTGTTCCAGTTTTTCCAGCGGTTCGAGGAGGAAAATAGAAAAGTGAAATGGTGAAAATCCAGCAAAAATATGCACATGAAATTTAGTTTCAATTCCACATAAATCGGTAGGGCTTAAAGCTGTCAACGAGCCAGCGAGATAGAGAGAGGAGGAGGGGGAGGTGGGAGCCTTGAAAATTGCAAAAGGAATTGGCTAGGAGAAAAAGAGAGAGGGAGTGTGACAAAGTATACATATATACATATATGGGACGAGGTGTTCCAAGAGAGTGCCGTCTCTCTCTCTGGCTGGATTTTTAAATTATTGTATGGAAAATGTACCAAATGAACCACGTACATGTGCCAGGAAAAGCTTTTTCTTCATCCAGTTTCGCTTCACTTTGTATAACAATGTAATGCACCTGAAAAAATGGGAAAGCATTTTTGTATAAAACTTTGTATAAAAATATACATATTCAACAAAAATAAAACAAAATTGTGTGAAACTATTTACATTTTTCGCTTTCGTTTTGGAAAATATGCACCCTTGCTCCTTGTTGCTTTACTGATCCTCCTTCTTTCCCTTCACTACACTTTTTCCACTTTTTTCGGCTTTGCTTCTCATTCTTTCACTTTTATACTGCTTTCTTTTGCGACGCTTTTCTTCCTTCTCACTTATTTCGCTTTCATATACACTCGAAATAAATTTGGTGAAATTTGATTTTATATAACACTGTATAACACTCGAAAAAAGGTAAAAATGTTTATAATTTTCATGTACTGATATTCCCGTATTGCTTTTTCTAGTTCCTATTGCTTTCCCATCTATTCACTTCCACTGCACTGAACTTCACTTGCACTTCACTTCTCCCACCCTTGCTTCCTCTCTCATTTTATGCTACTTCCTTTTCCTTCGTTTTTTCATAACCCTCGAAAAAAATATTGTGAAATTTGATTTTATGCAATATTTTGTATAACAATAATGTTATATATATAAATAAAACTCGAAAAAACGAAAAAATTGTTTATATTTTTCATTTCTTGGAACTCGTTGCTCATTTTCCAGCCTTGCTTTGTCCTGTTCCTACTGCTCTTCCATCACTTCACTTGCACTGCACTTCACTTGCACTGCACTTCACTTCACTTGCACTGCACTGCACTTCACTTCGCCACTGCTTTTCATACTGCTTCCTCTTTCCGCTTTTCTTTTTGCACACACATTCCAGGCTATCTGCGGCTTTTTTCACTTTTTGCTCTCCATCTCTGCATTCCCTCCTTTTTGATCTGCTGCTGATTTGAAAACATTATTATACGATTATTAATCACTTATATGCAGAAAAGCATTCGCATTATTGATTTAATTGCGCAAATAATTTAATCCGTGTACTGGCCAGGCGTCACAGCTTAAAGCATACAGCAGCAAAGGGCGTCACAGCTTAAAGCATACAGAGGTCAAGCAATTTTTCTTTCATTTATCGAGAAATGCCTTCGGCGAAAATGTTCCTAATATTTTGTGCAATATTTATTGCATTTTTCTAAAGTTTTCCTTTCTTTACCTTTTTTGCACCAACACTTGCGTGACCGAACCGACCGCTGCCCTCTGAGGTTTTTTTTCGCGAACTGAGCGTGAGGCGTCGGCGCTCTGCTTTTAAAAGAATCGGCTCACCTGATCGACTTCCAATAAGAGCGACTTGTGGAGAGAGCGGGTCATGGGAGTAGAAAGTGCAGAGCACTCATTTACCTATGTTGTCACTCAATTGTTTTAACAGCGCTGTAACGTAAATGTAAATGCTTTGTTACTGTTAATTAATTATTTATCTGTGTAGAATCATTAACATTTGCCTTTATTAACAATTAACAATCATAAAATATTTAGTGAGTGAATGATCTTTTTGTGTTTGATGGCCAAACCTTTTCTCCCACTCTCCACTCTCCCTCTCTCTGCCTTTGCTCTCTTCAGAAGCCACTCTTATTGGAATATCATTACGAACGCCGGCAGCAGCAGAGCAGAGATTCGTGGAAGCAGGTGGAAGTGAGGAAATAGGAAGCAAGGCAGCCAGAAATGCAACTGAAAGAAGAATTAGAAAGATTGAGTGTAAAAAGAACAAGCAGGAAAAGCAATTTTAATGCGCGTGACAGTTCGGGGGTGGCTTTGGGCTCAGGGCCTTGGCTTTATTATTATTTCTTTGATGCTGACAAGTGCCGCCCGCTCCCCCGCTCTCTCAACAACAGCAACTGTTGTGGATGATGTTTCTGTGTATGCTATTTTGTTCTTTTGTGGATCGCGTGGTAGTTGTTTCTCTTGGATTCTGGAAGCTGTTTTGACTTTTCTGTTGCTGCTCGCGTTCCCCCGTGCTCTCTCGGGCGTACGCCGCCCATTCATGGGGCCCCTAAGTGGCTGAAATGTTTTTGTGCGACATAATTAATGATCAACAAATTCCCCTGACATTTTGCTTTCATTTGAAGTTGACGCACGCACACAGCGAAAACCGGGAAAACTGAAACCAAAAGTTAAAACTGTCCAAACACGCATACCACGCCCCCGCCTCTCCTCCACACTCCACACTCCTGCTGCCTATTGATCATGCTCCACTACATACATACATACATCCCTCAAGTCGTGATCCACTGCGCTGCGGCTGCGGCTGCTGCGTTCCAGGCAATTCCCATTCCTATGCTGCGCTCTCTCTGGTGGCTGCTCTCCTCTCCTCTCCCGCCTCCCGTCTCCCGTCCACTGTTTCGACAGTGAAATGATTTTGAGTAATTTATTTTATAGTCGCGCTGAAGTATTTATTATTTGGAAAAGCGCCGAACAATGCCATGATTAATTTTGTGCTCGCTGCCCTCCCTGCGCGCGTGGAAGTGGAGCAAGTGGAAGACCGCACTCCCTCTATTCTGTTCCCCCCTTCCCAGCTCCCCTCTCCTCTGACAAACTAATCCCTTGGAAATTCCTTGCGGCCACGTCTCTCCCCCGCTCGTTGTCTTCCTTGGTGTGCCATTGATTGCCGAAAATTTGTGGGTTGCGTCTGCTGCTGCTTCTCTTCGCCAGCTGGTATCGGGTATCACGATTTTGAGCAAATGTTTGATACCTCAGAGAAGAAAGGGTATTGGTATATTCGAACCGTTGCCTGACATGCAATACCTCTGCTGCTCTCCTGCTCTCCCGCTCTGGTACTCCCACTCTCTTTTGCATTTTTTGTACGAGTCTCTCTCTTGTAGCTGCGTGTTATTTATTCGATTTGATTTCTCCATCGTTCCTCTCCTTCCAGGCAAAACATATTGCGGCAAAGTGGCCTTTGTATCGGAGCTACTCCTCCCCTTCCCCCTATTCATATCATCCAGTTCTTTTTCGTCCTGCCTTTGGGCTATAATTCAGAATCAATCGTTATGGTTTTGGCAGCTTGCAAATTTTTGCTTTATTATATCATATTAATTTTATGAGTCTTGTTTTTCCTAAACCAAGACCCCCCCTTCCTTACTCCCCCCACCCCTTGTTTGGTATCGTTTTCTCGTTGGTTTATTGCATTTAAAAGATATTTTTCATATCCCATGAAGCCTCATATTGGGGCATGCCCCATAGCAGCACCACAGAAAAGGAAAGGAAAACAAAGGAAACGAGAAAAAGTTTGCTAAATTTCCTAAAGTCATGCAAACATTTTTTACATATATCGATTTTTTCGCCTCAGAAGAGGATGAAGCCCGCACGGGGGAAAGGCACAGGGAGGCCATGGTGTGGAGGAGGGTGGGCCAGGACTTGTTATGACAGGCTCAAATTGGGTGCTATCAAAATTATATATTATTTTGCATAATATCTTCTTTGGCTTCGGAGTGGAGTATATCTAGGATAGGTAATTTGATGCGGCATGAATTTCGTGTGGCACAACGATTAGGCTGCCCCGGAGCCCCCCCTCTCTCCGATGGTTGCACTTCTCTTAAAGCGAATTTAAGTGATGGAAACTTTTTTGGCCCAAGAAGCGGCAGCACTTAAGCACTCCGATAGTCTCCGATAGAGCTTTGTCAAAGGTGAGAGAGCGGGTGGGAGTGCGAGTGGCAGTGGATTGGGAGAGCGCGAATGGAAGTATTAGTGGGAGAGCAAGCAGCATTGGGAGTGCGAGTGCGAGTGCGAGTGGGAGAAGAGCAAAAGAGAGTGCCTGATGGAACAATGCAGTTGTTCTTGGTGGCCCGTCTCCTAATGCAGTCTGAAAGCTTCTCCTTTTGGCAGGGCGCGACCGAGTGCACGAAGTAAAGGCTCAGTCTGCTTCGTGAGAGAGAGAGACGGAGGCGGCAGTGATAATAATTCCATTTTGACTTTTTGCTCTTTGAGTGTTTGAACAACAAAAGAGAGCCAGAGCACTTCCTTGCCGTAGAGAGCGAGAGAGCGAGACAGACATTTATGACCCTCCCCATAAACACGTGTAAATCCCTTTCATTATGGAAAAGTCACGATTTCCCGTGTCAATATCGTAAAAAGGAAAGGCAAGAACTACAACTGAAACTAAAACCTGGGAAAAACTGGGAACACTTACCAAAGGGCACACACGGCCACAAACCATAACATAACCATTCCGTGCATTCCGCCCGACGTTTTACCGTCATTTCGACTTCTTCGAACATTCCCTCGGATCTTCATTGAGCAATAAAATCGAAACCTAATTGTTGCTCCCACATAATGGAAAGGTCTGGGATTCCTCTATCTATCCGTCGAGATATCTCTTGTATCTGTCCCGAATATCCGACCACCCCCACCCCCTCCCCATTCGGTGCACTCGATTACCCCCGAGGAACGATCTAATCACTTTGAGTGATGGCTTAGGTGAAGGCGACTCCGACAACGACAGCGACAACGACTACGGGTATCTGCATCTGCTGTATCCATCCGTGTCCGAGTCCGGTTATCTATCGCCGTGTGCGTGCGTGTTCTGTTTGCATTTCCACAAATGTCAACAAAGGCGAATGCACTCTGACGTTCTACGAGTGGACTGGACAAAAGGTAGAGGGGAGACGGGAGACGGGATACACCTCAAGGGGGCGCTGCATTTGATGGACAGCGAAGCGAATGCGATAAGTGCAACCGTCTCCAACTCCCACTCCACCTCCCATTCCACCTCCGCCTCCTTTCAATTTCTAATTCACTTTCGGGTTAGGTGCATGGCACTGCCTAGGCCCCCCTTTACCCTGACTAGGGGTAGAGCACCCATTACCGTAGCCAAGTAATCCATCATAAAATTAGTTTTGCTGCCACAAATGCAAAGAGTGGGAGATTTTTCAACCAAGATTATGGGAAAAGCGTTAAGCCACTCGTCGGGGAAATGTTTGTTATAAATAATATAACTATATTAGCGCGGGGGGCGGGGAGGGGGGCGCTGAGGAGTCAGGGTTACATAAATATTAATATAGAGAAATATTTTAGGTACCTGTAAGGTTATGCTTTTGGGCAGGCAATGGACGGCCATCGTGTGGCGGATAGATGATGTGGGTCGGACACGCCATCGAAGCGGCAGGTGGGGGAGGAATTTCGAAGGGAAGTTCTAGAAAAGGCTGATTGGGGGATAAAATAGAGCGAGGGAACTTCTCAGACGTCTAAAGTTTGTCAAAGTTACTGGGTAATACTCAAACATCTCTTAAAAGAAATTTAATCGACGGCTTTTTCGATAGTAAATTATCATTTTAAGGGCACTTTTTCAGCACATCAACATTCGAGACTGTTCTGTAAAGTATTTTATAATATTTCGTACCATTTTCTATAGGAAATTCTATTAAAAAAGGCTCCAAAGAGACATCCAACCTCAAGTGAACAACAGGCATAGGCACAGACAGAGAGAGGAAGAGCTAATCTAATGGAAATCTAATGAAATTACTCAGAAACAGAGACGTTAATGGCAATATTTTCCATATTTTACAACTTCCTGTGACGAAGAAATAACAAAAGAACTTTATTAGGCTGGCCAAAGGCAGTTAGGGGCAGAGTGGGACTGGGAGTGGGGTGGATATCGAAAAAGAACATTATGGATGCTGTCCGGGCTAATTTCGGACTTAATTTAGGTGAGCCTGTCACTGCCCCCCTACCATACCCCCATCCACTCAAGACCACTTCACTCTGGGGCCAAAGGCAATCGGCAATCGTATTATTGGCATTATGACTATTTCTCCCCCGCCATCCCACATTAATATACTCCATGCCCCACCATGGGGCAACATCAGCAGCAGAGGCAACAGCAATTTCAACTTCCGCCTACGACATTTTGATGGAGGCGCCTAAAATTCGACAAATGCCGCCTGCAGGAAATATTAAAGCACAAATCGACGGCAGCGACGGCAACGACAACGACTAAAGCTGTTCATTTGACCGACAGTGGCTGAGGAGGGGGCGTGGCGCTAGCCATACTTGAGTCGGGTCATAAATGGACAGTCGCTCGCAAATTGTCATTGGTCACGTGCAGATAGAGAGGGGGGCGGGGAGGGGGGCAGATGAAGAGCCAGTGCCCAAGAGACAAGCGTCAGGCGGTGCGGCGGGGTAACGGGTGGGAGGCAGGGACAGAGACTTTGTTGCTGTTGTTATATTGGAAAATATAGAAATAAAGGGAACACAAAAAGAAACGACACAAAGGAAGTAAATGCTTAGCAAGTCGAATCATTGGATACCCTTGCAGATTGAGAGATACTATGGGATCTGTACGGTCTGTGGGATATATGTTAGGGATACGATTTTATTACCTATGCAGAAATTCCCCCCAAATTACTCCGAAAATTACTAAACTACTCAGAATTTCCGAAATTACTCCGAATTGTCCGAAATTACACCTTATAATGTCCGAATGTACTCCGAAATTACTTCGAATTTCCAAAATTACACCTTATTAACTTCGAATATACACCGAAATTACTCCGAAAGGAGAGAATTTAATATTTCTGGCATTATATTATGTTTTCTTCAGATACAATATATATTTTTCTTGCAAAGATTGGATTTTTTACCAACCATTCCAGCTATACGATATAGTAAAGCTTCTATGCAATATATAAAATATTTCAAGATCTCTACAACGATTTAGCCCGATATCCTTAAAACTAAAACCTTTATAGGCAAAAAGCTTTGCTCAACATCGTAATACCCATACCCCAAAAAAGGGTATCCAATATCAAAGAAAAAACATTTTACGACCATTGCTGTTGCTGTTGCTGTACTTTTTGTAGCCACTGTTGTGGAAATTGTTGTTGCTACTGTTGCTGATGGCGTCATTTGAGTCATTGGCAATTTGTCGTCGTCAATTGTTAGCCGGATTGCCATCGTTCAGGTGTTGGCCAGGGTCTCCGTCTGTCAGAGCCAGCTCTGCTCTTAGTGAAGAATTGACATACACGCCCGCCACATTTCATTCCATTTATAGATATTGTTGTGTGAGTAGTTCTGCCGCCTCCCTGCTGTTCGAAAGAAAGAATAAACATTTCGAATTTGATTTATTTACTGATGTATAGGCGAGCGTTTTTCTTATTTTTTGTTCATCCTATTATGCCATTGTTTGGCGCCAGGAAGAAAGCTTCAAAGATGCAGCCCACTGTGCGCTCTTCGGAGTGCTTTCTCCCAGAGCGAGACGCCCCCCCTGCGGCGTCGAACAACAAATGATCTGAATAATTACCTCATCGACATGCAGCTTGGGCATCGCTTGAGGAGATTGTCAAAATATTTTCACAGTTGCAGGCAAAACAAATAAATAAATCAATAACTTCGGAAGGAGATCGATGGCTCGCGTTGGATGCAAATGCAGGGATGACTGATGGACTGGATAATTGTTTGGGGGCCGGGCCACTTGGCCTGTTGTTTGTTTTCACAAATGTTCTAAATGAGCTCTCCGAATGGTTGTGCAGCCGGGGGGCATGCAACTGGGCTTAATGTGGGTGCGGGGATGGGGCAGAAAATGCAATGGAATTCGGAGTGGGATTTGTATTTCAAGGAAAAAGTTGAAGTGCATTTCGGTTGTGGGTTGAGTAAATAGACAGGGAAATATATTCTAAGTTACTCCGAATTTACTACGAAAGCTTGCCGTATTATAATGCTTCAATATATTTGAGTCACAAAGACATTTGCACAATTTACTCCGAATATCATATGAATGGTAACTAAATCGGTCTTTAGATCTACCCCGAATTTATTATTTTTACTCTAAAATACTCCTAAAACTGAAGAACATCCTGGGATTACACACAATTTGCTTGGAGTCCTCCAAATTCTACTCCGAACACACTCCTTAATTACTATTATTCCCTCGAATTGTCAAAATTGAATGGATTTCATCTGGAAGATAACTCCCTCAACAACTTCAAAGATTGAACATTTTATAGAGAATTTCCGAGAATATCGAATGCACTCCGACCCATTGGGCATATGACATATGATTCCCATGTTCCACGAACTTGAATGAATTTTTTCGTTGGTTCATAAATTGAGTCCCCTGCCGCCGAGGACTGCAAGAGCCTCGTATCTCTCTCTCTCTCGATGTGTTTTTGACAGGGAAAGAACGGGAGGGGCGAGAAACAAGCAAACAACTTGGTCATATCATGTTGACGCCCACATTAAGTGGCACAATTATGAGGCGACAACATCGGGGCCACGGAACGAACAACGAACATCTTGCCACGTTGCTGCGTTGCTGCGTTGCTTCGTTGGTTTCTGGCCAGGCGGTCGCTTGCCTCAATGCGATGTTCCGCTTAATTATAGAATACATGAGCCGGGAAATTTGTTGCATGCACCATTAGCAGCCAAATGTCCATCAGTCAGCCAACAGATCCAACGAAATTTGTCAAAATATTTCCCCGCCAATAAAAATAGAAATCAGAACGGCACTTAAATGCACTTCCCCAGCCAATGGCCCTCTCCCTCTATCTGTCAGAGTCGACGGCGGCGATCATTCAATCAATATCAATCCATCCAATTCGGAGCGTGTGACAATAAATCTCTTGGGAGGGTCAGAGAGGAGCCAAAAATCAAACAGATCGAAATAGATCAGAGCATTCTGATTCAGAATCGATTGCAAAAGTTCAGCGTCATTTGTTGTGCGTCTGTGAACATTTGTTCGGATGATTGCAATTAGTAATTGAACTCTTTCTCTATAGAGAAGGGGGTGATCCATTTGTATCTGTAACTCATTTCGTTGTTCGTCGCCTAATCGCTTTGATCTGTTGACCCAAATCCAAATCGAAATTCCATTTTCATTTTCATTGCGGTGCCATAACAAATTGCATTTGGGGCCCTCAATGAATTATATCATTCATCCGATTACCAATTGCTTCGCGTCGCGTCGGTTTGGGGCTTTATTTTTTGTTTTCTGTGGCGCCTCTCGAAGCCCTCTCGGGGGCCAAGGGCCCTTAATTTGTTTAAGTGTGTTTATGCATATCGCTGGAGGAGGATTGCGATTGCCTAATGGCAAATGTTACTTATGGCTCGGAAATCAGGAAACGCTAACGAACCAGGCAGCGAGGAGTGAGTGGCAGGAACGATCGACATTTTGGGGCATGGCTGGTCGGGGGGTTTCTCATTAAGAAATTCTTGTAATTGTATTGGGCGAGAAACCGCTTATGGGATATTTATGGTTAATCCAATACCATGTCCAATTGCAGGCACACATGTCGAGGCTGTTCCTTCGGATCTAATTTATGCTTATATTTATTACTAGATCTCTATGCTTTCCATTTCTATTCGATTCTTTTTTCGACGCATCGCATTTCATTCCCTTCTAGATATATTCCTGTTCCTTCTTTCCATTCCCATTGGTTTTATTCCATTCGGATCACTGTTTCATTTCCATTAAATTGTCTACTGATTATATTTCTACTTTTTTTCAATTTCAGTATCGTATCTTTGTTGTTTTATTCCTATTCCATTCCCATTTAATGCGCATTATTTTCTGATTTTCTTCCCATTTCATTCCCATCTCAATATATGCCTGTTCTTTCCTTCCATTCCCATTTCAATGTTGTACATTCGTATCCCTGTTTCATTTCCATTGAATTCATTTCTCGTTAAGTTTCTGTTGGATTCCAACTTTTGTTTCTTTATCATTATCGTATCATTTTTTTTTCTATTCCGTTCCCAATTTACACGCTTTCATTCCCTTTTCAATATTCCCATTGCATTCCAATTCATTTGGTTTTTATTCCTCTTACTATTCCCTTAAACTCTCATTCCAAACCCTGTTCCTATTTTAATCCCACTCTACATCCATTTCCCTTCTACAACAACAATTTCAATCCATTTATGTGCCATTCAGTCCATCATTTAATTTACATTAATTAGCTTAAAAAGCCACCATTTCCTATATCCTCTATTTGCCAGATGCCACATATCCCCAAATCGGGTAATAATTGACCCGTCAATCATTAAAAAGTCCCCCCATTAAAGGAATAAAAATGCATTAAAATAATTGAATTTCGTTGCCAAAAGAGCGGGAAAGATAGCGCCAGAAAAGGAAGAAGGTTCCCGAATAGGGGGGAGCGGGGAGCAGCTAATCTAGATAAAGTATTGATTAATATTTTGGAAAGGCATTCATTCAACATAAACCTTCATGGGAGGGGGGTGGCTGGCATGCCACATATAGGCACGTACGACAACGCCCTGCTGTTGGTGTTGCAATACGAAATATGGAAAATATAATTTGTATAATTACAATGCCTTTTGATAGTACCAAATACACATACCAATCGCTCCACGACACCCAGATAGAGGCAACACCCTGAAAATGGTGTAAGAGCAGCCAGCGTGAAGTCTCCATGGACGTGTCACGCGCCCATCTCCAGAGGGGGGCTGCACAACTAATTGAAGCTCCAGGCCCCCCCTCCCCCCTGGGCCGAGAGGCACGCACAGCGCCGTGCCATCGCATGGCATGCCATCGATGTTGATGGCTGTGGAGGCGCCACTCGCTGTGAGGTGACACTGCTACGACGTTGTCTACGATGATGATGTCTCCATGTTGGAATCCGCACAATGCGACTGTTGTCGTCTCCAACAAACCCTTTCAGCGACGACTGTGGGCCTCTTATCATCAAAGGGAAATCAAGCTGTCAGTCAATTTATAGTTTTGTCCGTACACAAAGGTACACGGTGCAAGAGAGGGGGGGTCCAGGGTCAGGTCAGAGTTCACATATTTCAATTAAGTGAAGCCACAACCCCCAAAAACAACACGATGATAGCACACTCAAAAGTACAGAGAAAGAGGGGATGCTCCACATTAAAATTATATACTTTATTTGTAGATATACGTGCTTGTGCCATTTGCTAATATCTATATACATTTTCGTAACTTTTTGCAGGACCCCTATCGGAGGTACTCACTGCCGTGGGCTCGGAGGTGGCGCTACCCTGCGACCTGCTGCCGGGGACAATGATTGCGGACAAGGTCCAATTGGTCATCTGGTATCGTCAGGGCAATGTGAAGCCCATCTATACGTAAGTAGAAGATTTAAGAGTTCATCTATAAGTAAATAGAAGATTTAAGAGTTCATCTATTAGGAAGTAGAAGATGTAGGAGTAAAAAATGAATGAATCTCTGGCTTCCCTTGTGAATCTTAATTATACCTTCGCCATGGAATAGGCTTTACAATTTCTCTCCCTGTATGTACTTTTATCCAAGCTATAAGCTTCAAGATTCCCCGCCGGCCCCCAAATCTCTTTTAAAATATGCCCCAAATCCCCTTTACTCAATTTCAGAATTTGAAACACATTCCCTGTCGGCTCCCCCATGAGATTATTGCACAGTAACACCCCTCTAAAGTGTCAGCTAAATGAATTTCACTTAATATTTTGTTTAGCCAAATACCCAGAAGGAATACGGTTTCGATTCCATTGGGAATTTCAGCCAATTATGAATCGAGGGTGTCAGTGTAGGATGTAGGGGGCCATGGATGGGAAGGGGCAGAGGTCTCATTATAAATTCTATTAACGTGAGGCATTTATGTTGAATTTGACGATATAAACATTATTTACACAGAAGAACCTACGTGCACCGATGGAAGGGGGGGCGGGGTGTGGGCTCTCTATACTCGTTGCCCCCTCCCCCCTTAACCTGGTTCCTAAACAATTTTTAACAAGCTCATCATCAGGGAAGGGAAACGAAAAAGCGAAGAAAATACTCGGTATTTTGTAAGGCAGTGGGCTAGGAAATGTCACAAGGTTGGTGGGCTGAGTGACTGGGAGACTGGGGGACTGGGGGGGGTGAAAGGTGATTGTGGGAGAGGGTGAACATGTGAGTGAGTGATGGTATAGGGTGCACAGGCGAAAGGTTAGGGGTTGGGGGTGTGGCAGGAGGCACACAGAATTGGTAGATAGGTAACATTACATATAGCCACTGACTGGCTGATTGGCAGCGCAGCAATTCGGTTCAAAGGTCGCTCGTTGGCAACTCACTTTTTATATTATTTTTGTGTGTGCCATTTTCCAGGAAAAGCCAACAAGGTAGATAGCTTCAACGAAGAAAGCAGACAGCAGACAGATGCGCAATAGACCAGAAATTGATTTTTTTTGTATTTTATTTTCCATTAAATTTATTTCTTTTTTTCTTTGAATGAGTCGCAGACCACGGAAGGCGAGCTTCTAGATGCTTTTCAGTTTTTCTCTGACAGAATTATCTAGAATTTCCTCGAAGAACCTGCCTCTGGCAGCTCAAAAATCGTTCCTCTTTTGCCTAATAAACACTCGGACTCACAGACAATGCCCTCTTTAAAGGGTATGTACCGAAAAATCGATGGAGGTCGTCAAGTCAAAGTGTCAATGCGCACGCTGGAGGATGTGCATTCATGTGGTCCACAGTGCGACCTCGCTGGCGGCGATTGCAATTACCACAGCCAGTAGAACGTGAGAAGGAAATGGTGGAAAAATGTGCGGCGTTGGGTGGGGAGGTAGCGGTAGCCGCTTTCAGCTTTTATGACGGCATAAAGTTGGGGTTTATGCAGATATCTCCACCTCTCGGTATGTATACTTTCCACCCGCCCGCATTTCTTTATTGTTTTCCATCAATTTTAATTTGCTTTTTCTACACTTCATAAATTTTCTTCTCTTTCTGTTTCTGTTTCTGTCTCTGTGTCTGTTGTGGTTCTCTTTGCGTGCTGGAAATTTCAATATGGCCAAAAACGCTCTGGCAAAAGGTCGAGAGATTAATTGCATGAGAAATTTGTTTTCCAATTGCCATGGATAACCCATGGGATAACCTTTCGCCTCTTGTCTTTTGCCCCTCTTCCAGCAAGGTATGCTTTCTTCTCGCTCTCTCTCTCTCTCTCGCTCCCACTTCTTGGAACATAATTTAATTATCTTTAAAATCCATTAGCAAATATCCCATCCATCTTGTGCCACTTAATCCCGTGTTCCATTGTTGTCTTTGGCTTTTCGAGTGCATTTCCCAATGTTTTTTTGTGGGCTCCAATGATAAATCATCCCGAGAGAGCCCAGAAATGGGGGACCCCGTGATCTGATCTATTCAAAATGTGAGATAATCTGTGGCGATAATCGTGTAAAGTTTTCACAACTGAACTTTAACTGGATGGACTCTTTTTTTAAGAACAGATTTTTCCCATTACTCAGTGCGAGGGAATTTAAGAGAGAATTTAAAATGCTTCCATGTGGATGGATTTTTATCACCCAAAAGTCACCAAACGAAATTTTAATGCTAAAGCAACTTAAAGCCACAAAAAAACACCCAACGAAAGCAAAAAACAACAACAACATTTAATTCTCGTGGAAAACAAAGTGAAATAAAAAGTATACAAATGTACGTATAAAAAAAAAATGAGAATCCGCTTAAGCCGCAAGGCGAAACAGAACAGAACAAGCGCTAAATTGATCAATTAATTTATCGAATTACAAAACGGAAAATGGAAAATGGAGAAGTGCACTTCTACAGACTTTACGCATTGGCATTAACTATCGGGAAAAAGCAAAATAATTTCCCATGTTTTCACTCAAAGGTTTAAATCCAACCAGAAATAAAGATTCTTCCAATTAACTCGGAAAATGGTCCACAAAAGTGCTGAAAAAATGAACAAAATAAAGAGCAAATATGGGGATATTCCGACTAAAGGATACCCTGTTTGTCGTGTTGGCTATAGTTCCAGAAAATATAAAGAAAGAGATAGTTTTGTTGACATTTATAAAGAGTTTTTTCTTGATTCTTACGCAAAAATTATTTTAATTACGGAAGGGACCACTCCCTCGCTTTCGGGTCTTATTCATACTCTTGAATTGAACACCCAACCCAATCACAACGAAGCCAGCTGTTGACTGAGAAAAAATAAGTCCCGAAAAGGTAGCGCGTTGCGGGAGTGGATCATGCTTTTCTTTTCTGCCTTTCTCGATTGCCATCCACAAAGTCAATACACCCCCACGTTCTGTACACCCAATGGGTATACAAAAATGTATAAAAAAAGAGAATGAAAACCAATTTAAATGTGACCATTTAAAAATTCTAAAAAAAGTCAGGGAATGAAAAAAAAAACGAAAGCCAAATGGAAATCAAAAGTTCTGTAAATGCATTTAACGATTTAGCTGGCAGATAGAGGGGAGCCTTGGGGCTCCGTTGACATTTAATGCGGCACTTTGTCAAAATGCATAGAACACAGAGGGCCATAAAACAAAAAACGCCCGGCTTGGCCATAACAATAAAAACAAAGTTGTCTTTCGGCGGCCATTGGCTGCACTGTATCTGGTCTCTGGAAATACGTATGTAGTTGTTGTGGGCCCCAAGGCGAAAGCTAATTAAGTATTCTATTTTTAGTGGATACCCTGGATTTGACACACATTTCACTGGTTGTCCGTCGCTGTCTCCTCAATTGTTTGAACAATAAAATCAATGAACCAATGGCCCAATGGCCCAACACAATTTTGGCCCGGCCCTTGGAGAACGCAAGGTGTGTTTTTGTCTAAAACGTGTCAAAAGGGCTCTTTTAGTGGGGAACTCAATTTTATGTTCAATTAATTGTCGGAGCAGGGCGGTAGAAGGTTTATTTGAGGGAAGGGAGGAGGCCTTGCGAGGGAATGTTAACAAAGAAATTTATACTACAATTTATTGGGGTTTTCTTTGCTGAACGATTTGGCCGTTACTCATTCTCCTTTGCACATCATTCCTTGGTTCTATCAGTGATTGTCGAAGTTCTCTTCATTCAATAAATATATTCACTCCTTGTCATAGTTGTTTTCCTAGGGTTTTCTCTAGGAACTTCTTTTAGTTAATTTTGAAGATAGATTCCAAGACTCTCCATAGTCCTCCAGCTGTTTTCTTTCCTTATACTGGTTCTGCATTTGATTAAATTATGTGTTTCCCTTAATTCCGCAGCTTTGATGCCCGCGGACGACCCCTGCATCAGGCCATACCCTGGGCGGATGACACGGTGTTCAACAAGAAGGCCCACTTCCACTACGACACAAATCCGCCCGCACTGCGCATCAAGAACATCCAGACTGTGGACGCGGGTCTCTACAAGTGCCGCGTGGACTTTCATAAGTCACCAACACGGAATTGGCGCATCAATGTGACAGTTCTTGGTGGGTACCCCCGTCCCCTCTCTCCTCAGGAGTGGCATAACTAACTGACATCTTCCCCTCTGTAGTGCCACCCACACAGCTAACGATACTGGATCATCACGGGGCCGAGATACGCGACCAGACAGCGGGGCCCTACCTCGAGGGCGATAGCATCGACCTGACGTGTCTGTCGAGCGGTGGAGTGCCACCGCCGAGGGTCTCGTGGTGGCGCGAACATGCCCTCATCGACGACTCCTTTCAGGTGCTGCCCGACGGCTCGGTGCGCAATGTGCTGCGCCTGAAGAACATCCAGCGGAAGGATCTATTGACGGTAAGTGACCTCTTCGGGTCAACTGACCTTTGTTGCTGGCGGCCTACTCCGAATATCGTAAGCCATATTTACGGCTCTCGCTCTGAATGGAACAAAGCCTTCATTCTCGGCTAGCACAATGCTCTCTCCTGGTCCCAGAGCACCGCTGGCCATTTATTTTCGGTGTGCCACAATGAAAAGCGGCCACCATTAACGACAGCGGTCCGTGTGGCAAGCGGGACCGCCATGACCGCACAATGACTAATAGAAATCAAATGCAACTGCCTGCATTCCCTGGGTGGCTTGTGGTTGCCCTCTCTCTGCTGTGTGCTCTGTGTTCTGTTTGGTTCTGTTGATTCTAAGCGGATTTCCCTCGGGGTCCATGTAATGAACATTATTGTTGTGCCGCACTAATCCCGCCATTCTGATGCGCTTGCTCCTGCCCCGACCATACATCCAGTAGGCCTGCCCACCATCTTTTGTGCCCAGGGATTGGAATCACTTGAATGCTGGTCATGTAATACCAAAAGTTATTGGCTTAAACCTCGGACGGTTGAATGGACACGGTGAAGAGGTGGAATATCACGAGACATAAAGATAAGTGGAGCATAAAGATGACAAATTCAAATGTATTCTAGTGGCTAAAACCCATTAAAAAAATCTTAAAACCAGAGAAAATTTATCAATGAATTGAAAACAATTTGAATATTGATGGACAATGATTGAGTGATGCTGTTTTGGAAATTAAAAGTGGAATAACCTCAGTGAAATATCTTAAAATGACTGTTATAAGTGGAGTATCGTTAATAGAACAATGATATGCTAGTACAGTCATTCATATCTATAAAATGGTAATTAACGCATTCTAGAAAAAAGAACCATTTAAAAACACTGCATAAAAGAACCATAAATCAATTATTAGCCATCAAATTTGATTGCTTTCGATTGGGATTCAATCGATTCAAATGGAAAACAGACAACGCAAGAACCGTTCGAGATTAATAAACACCTAGAGAGGCACTTTGATGACCCTCTGGACCCCCTACCTGCCCCAATAGGACTACCCTGACTATCGTACATATTGTGTAACCAAATGGAAATTAATGACCTTATTTCCCAATCGAGAAACGAGACTTGTGCTGCCCCAAAAGTTATGCAAATATTTTGATGGCTCGACAACGTTACAATTTTCGGTTTTGGCCCAATAAACTGGCCGAAATGTATATGGGCCCAAAGAGTATCGGGTTACGGGCAACCACTAATATCCAAAAAATACTCGTAGCTGGAGAATTTATGATATCGAATATGGTCGTACATTTACCAACCATTTGAACTCTTTGGTCTCGATTTCTGTGTGTCTGGCCGCAGAGAGAGAGAGAGTGAGAGTGAGAGAGAGAGGGAGCTTGGGGCATAATTGATTAGTCTTGGCGAGTGGTCGTGTTGCAGTAATTAGAAATAAATGTTAAGCAGGTTGATTTATCATCTCCTGCTCTGTTTTGTGGAATATTGTTACTACTAATTGGCAATCATTGCAATAATATCTGTATAAATCATTGAATTCTCCCTTCAGATGTACACCTGCCAGGCCACCAATGGGCATGTGGTGCCGGCCCTCTCGAAGAAAGTAATCCTCGACTTGAATCGTAAGTTGTGTACTCTTTAAATATAATTCCATTCCTCTTCTTTTTTGGGGTTTGCCAAAGCAGGACAGTTCAAGGACAGTCAGAGGGTGGCTTGGGTGTAGGCGAGTGGGCGTGACATTTCGCATGGAAATTAATGTAATTAAAGTTTTGTGAGGACGCGCACCTCGCACATCGCAAGGATGTCACCTCACATTCATGCACATTTATGGTTATGCGGGCGACGTAGAGGTCTCGCATGATAATCGTATTGTGGGTCCCATGGCGGTTGCGGCCAATGATGGGCATAATAAAATGTGTGTCATAAATAATGAACATTTCCATAAAGGTCGCCCATATGCGCAGATGTGGCGGAAACGAGAAGCCTTGGAATATGCAGATGAATTTTGTGGGCTCTGCTGTCCTTGTGGGGCCATAACTGAATATCGTAAACTTAATCACTCGCCTGATGGCAGACCAATAGCCCAGGGGCTGCATAAAACTAATAGAATCATGTGGTGGTAACCTCTTCTAACTTTAAATATTCTCTTTTCATAGTTCCTCCGCTCAATCTGCTGCTGCAGGGTCTCAATCATGCAGTGGTAGCTGGCACTCGCACCCACGTCACCTGCACTGCCATCGGTGCTCGTCCACCGCCGCAAATCATTTGGTCGAAGGCTGGACAGATCCTAAAAGGAGCCACGCAATCTGTAAGTCATCTTCGTCATCATCGCTCAGATGTTTCCGATAATTATGTGGAACTCTCCGCTTAGACCTCGGCTGACGGGAATACCACAATTTCCGAGCTAATGCTGATACCCGTACCGGAGGACAATGAACGGCAGGTGGTCTGCTCCATCTCCCTGAGTGCGGGCATTACGTCGCAGCAGCTCCAAGAGGGTCACACCACGGTGATGACCACGCTGGGCAATGGCAACACCGGTCTCTACCTCAAGGACTCGCGCATGCTGAACGTGACACGTACGTAGAGGCCATCAGAGCAGTAGAGGGCCCTTTGTATGCTCATTTCTCGAACATTTGCAGATGCACCCATTGTCATCCTGAATCTGGGAGCTCCTCTGGATCCGAATAATCTGCTTAAGGGATCGGATGTCTATTTGGAGTGCGATGTGAAGGCCAATCCGGCGATAACGCGTGTGGAGTGGTATCACAGTGTGAGTAGAAGATACATCTTCGCAGATCCATAGTTAAATATCGTAGATTAGACAAAGAAAAATTAGAGCGATATCGCTAAATGTGTATCGTAAACCGAATATCGTAACTAGAATAGAGTAAATTTTGTATCGTAGAATCAGTATCGAAAAGTTAATTGAATGCCGTAAATTTCTTTTAGATGTAAAAAATACAAATACATGAAAGGTCGATATTTAAAGGGAAATTCATTATTGTAATTAAATGAAATGAATTTAAAATCGTAGAGCCTGTATCGAAAAGTGCATTAAAAATCGTAAAGAGAAAATTTAACATGGTTAAATAAAACCAATAACGTAAATTGAGCATCGTAAGCCGAATATCGTAAATGCAATATAGTAAATACAATATCGTAAATTGAATCACGTAGAATGAACATCGTTCAGTTAATTGAATATCGAACATTTCTACTCGAAATATAAAAAGCACATCCCACAACATTAACGTTATCCTTTGTTCTCTCTTTTGACCTCTGCCCCCGCCCGCACACTCCGCTGCCACACAGGACAAGCAACTGCACTCGTCGCGCGGGATAATCATCTCCAACCAGACGCTGGTGCTGCAGGGCATCTCAAAGTCCTCGCACGGCCAGTACTTCTGTCGGGCCAGCAACCTCCAGGGCAGCGTGTCCAGCAATGAGGTTTACTTGGACGTGAAGTGTAAGTACCACACTGCCACTCTCTGCACTCTCTCCACTCCACTCCACTCCACTCCACCTCTCACTCCGACCTAACCTGACTTGACTTAACTTCAACCTGCACTTCTGTTTCGCCTTCCCACACTCTCCGTCTCTCCGTCCCGTAGATCCACCCGTGTGCAAGTCGGACTCCACGATTATACGTGCAGCACTCAAGCAGACAATCAACATCACCTGCGAGGTGGACGCGAATCCACTCGATAATCTAAATTACAAGTGGCACTTCAACAACTCGCTGGAGAGTCTCATCGAGCTGCCGCAGCTCGGACCGGTCCTGCTGTCGCTGAAATCGCCTTCCGGCTCCGGACCTGGCTCCGGCTCGGACCTGGGCGGATATTATCAGCGCAGCAAGAGGAAGCACACACACGGACTGCAACGGGGACTGCTGCATGGCCGGCACGGACGCACGGCCAGCATTGTGGACATGTCGGCCGTTCGCTTCGAGGACGAGGACTATCCGGCGGTGGGGCACGAGATGGACGGCTATCAGGACTATGGCGAGGAGACGCCCTACACGCAAATGGTCTACTCCAACATGGTGCACAAGAACCATGTGGAGAACAAACAGCCCCAGCGGAAACAGCTGCCCCAGCTGCAAGGCCAGTCGTCGAGTGGCCCTGGAGGCAGCAGCGACTCCCACAGCCCTGGCCATCACGCATCCAGCTCTGCCTCGTCCTCCTCCATCCAAATGATGGAGCGCAAGCGGCTGGCCGCACTGCACAAGCAGCAGCATCATCGCCAGGCCATGACCATGCCCACCACAACTACGGCGCCCCCGCTGAACAACGTGTACAGCTACCACGTGGAGAGCTACGAGAGCTTCGGCGCCATTTCCTGCGTGGCCAGCAGCCCGATGGGCCACAGCCAGCCCTGCTGGTACCACATCCAGCCGGCAGGTGAGTTACCTGCCTGCCACTCGTGCAGCGGTTCGTAGTGGAAAGATAAAGGAAAAACCGGAACAGAAAGGAAAGGCGGAAAGGCGGGTGGCCTCGGTGGCCGAAACATTGGATACCCTGGAAGAACTATCGTTCGAATGGGAGCTATGTGGAGTAGCGACTCAGCTTTGATTGAGATTTGAAGGGACACCTATCGTTCCTCTTTGGGAGCCATTATAAACCATGACTTCTAGATCTATCTTGCCATAGACATGGTGCACCGTTCTGCACCAATCAGAGGGTATCGGAAAGAAGAAAACATATTTAAAAATATTTAATTAATTTCCCATTGAGAGGCCCATAACAAAATACCAACGCAACAGCAAACATGTTTACTCAATTCGGGTTGTGGTGGTACTGGGCGGTCTGGGGTGGGGCATGCCTCGTTCTCTGGTCAGTAGATAATTGTTGCACGTAGCACGTAGCCTCACTCGTGAGGTGAGGTGAGTGAATCTCTGCTTGTTATTTACATTTGGCCCACAGACTACTACTCCGCGGCACGGCATGGCACGGCGCTCGGCATGGCGCTCGGCATGGCATGGCCGTGTTGATTTAACGCGTTGCAATGTCGTCTCGCACGTTGCAGCATCCGCGGACAGTCCGTACTGGGCCCGTTCATGTGAATGTCCCTGACAGCAATAAAAGCCATGTTTACCAACGCCATCTGCATGTTTGCTTCCCCTTTCGCGATTGCTGCTGCTGCTGCCTCTGTGTTGCACTATTGCTGCACCGTTGCAGCAAACTGCAATCTGCGCTCGGCGATAATCTGATAATCAAATGCAATAAATTGCCAGCGCACATCATTTATTTATAAAACCACCGCTGGCCATGGCCTGAAAACTAGGGAGAATTTCGGTTTTTGCGACAGCGCAGGTTGAAGGGAAAACATGAATTTCCATTTCAGGGAAACTGTCCACCTGAGGGTCAGGCACCATGTCTCGCTCTCAGCGAACGGTTGGCTGTATTAAAAGGTTTTTTGAAGGTCCATTAGAGAAATATCCTGTGCAGGATGATACAAAATGAAAGAATAGAAGATCATAGACATGTTTTCATAACGAAAACAACTTCGGAAAGAGGAACGTAGGCGTACAGCTTTGGAGTCACAAATATTTAGAGGATATGGGAATGAAGGGAATATTGAGTTCTTGGGAATCAATTTATCATAACTAACACCTTCCATCGCTCTATTCTCTTTCATAGACCTACCCGAACCGGTGAAGAACTGTACGGCCTTCAATGCCACCGCCAATTCCTTGCAAATCCAGTGCACACCCGGCTACGATGGCGGCATACCGCAGTACTTCCATGTGCAGATCTACGACGAACTGAATCGCCAGATACTCTACAACGCCTCGTACAAGTATCCGGAGTTCACGGTGAAGCGTTTGCCGAGCGATTCCGTGTTTGTCATTCGAGTGACGGCCGTGAACGCGCAGGGGCCCAGCAAGGTGGCCCACCGATTGAGGGGCCGGACGCTTTCAGCGCCTTTGTTGCGAACAGGTGAGTGTCGGTCAGGTGTCGCCACGTTGCCACATGGCCCGCTGTTGCATTGTTTTTTCAACGTGCGCTTTTTGTCATTCAATTTTTCACAATTTCCCCCGTATCTGTTTCCTGTTTTCCGTTTTTCCTGTCCATGCCGCAGCCTCATCGACGGCTGTGCTAGTACAATTGACGCCGCTTCTGGGCGCCTTAGTTGGCGTCATCGCCACGTTGATTCTGGTCGCCATTTGTGTGGTGATCTTTATCAAATTCCGCAGCAAGCGCGGTCGCCGGCACGGCAATGGCGGGGATGCCACCACCACCGAGGCGGACAAGGGCAGCGCCGAGCCGCTATCCCGTAATATGGGTAGCCATTCCAGCCTGGAGGACAAAAATCCGGATGTGGTGCCGCAGGAGGCGACAAGCGAGGATGAGTTCCACCAGGAGGAGAAGGCCTTCGACCGATTGAATATGGAATCGCAGCGAATTTTGTATACGCCACCGACGCGCATTAACACCGCCTCGCCGCCGCCACCATCGCTTTCGCCCACCTTCGGGAAGCAGGTGAGAATTCAAATGGGATTCAATTGTTTGGGGATTCCTCTATTCCCTACCGCTCAATCCGCTTCGCGCTTGCATATGGTGGAAGCAGAAGGGGCTTAAAGGGAGGTGGGCGCTCCTCCTAGGGTTAGAAGTTGAGTTAGTTCTAGATCTAGAAAATAGCTTCGCTGAAGTAAGTGTCATATGTATGTAGATATGCTTAAATATGGAATATGTCTTAAAATATGTAGTTAAGCAGCCATCTTGACATGACAACTACATAACGATATGCACATGGAAAAAATGCAGCATACTTTCAGGCGACCATATAGAAAGGTACAGAATTCAGAGTTGGAGGCGTCTACCGCCTTCTCAGCGGAATTTTCATACCATCCGTATAGAATATTCGCTTAACTTTTTCGCCCAGAACTATTACAAGAACAAAACGAACTCTAACCCTTAATCAACGCCTCTCTCCCACCACAGAGTACAAAAAACTTTCCTCCAATTTCCCTAATGAAAGGGTTTGTCTTGCATGTAACGAAACTTATTATTACGCATTATAGACACTTGACCAAATTGATTTAGGGCTAAGAAAGAGAACCACAAGCCAAAGGGAAAACTTGAAAGGATTTTCTAGGGGAATGAGCCTTTTTATTAGTGCTTGAATACTTCAGAGAACAGGAGCAAAATATAGAGGACTGATACTAGAGTAAGAGTTCCTCTTCCATTGAAGTTTCCCCATCAATAGATTTAGTCAGAAATACTGACCAAACGTTTGATCAAAAGTCTGCAGGGTATTTAAAGCTTCGTTCTGCCATGATCCCTGATTCCCATTCATGTTTCCAATTAGCCGAAATAAATTACCAAATTAGTTTCTTTGTTTTCCGACACCACCCCTAACAAAGTTTCTGTTGACCCACCACAGTCCCACCACCCCATCACTCCACTGCAGTACTCTGGACATTTTTGTATCATTGTCTGGTTTTCCAGGGAGGAGGAAACCATCAAATTTTGATGAGGCAAATGTTTTTGTGTGTCCACTCGCCAGCAAAAGTTGAAAAATGTTTGGCTTTTGTTCAGCTTTTCTTGTTTTTCCCTGTTGTTTTCCCCAACTCTCTCTCTCTCGAATGCTTAACAAGCTCATTAGAAGTTGTTGGTGTTTGTGGGTCACTTTCGAAATTTTTCGATCAGAATTTTTGCCCCATGAATGTACTATCAAAGTTTTATTTTTTAATTATTCGGCAGGAACACTTTTTTCTTATGTTTAATAATTACTAAACACTCTATCAACTCTTTCCCTCCTCTTGTATCCCCTCCCCCCGCAGTACGGTGAACTGTCGCTAACAACGAACCCCGCCTTCAGCCTGTACAACACGCCGCAACGTGCCCCGGCCGCCCAGCGTCCCGTCTACACCGCCCCGCCGCCACTGCTCTCCACCCGCACCCCGCCGAATATCTACACCCGTATTCCAGGCCGGGGAGTCGGCGGTGGTGGTGGCATGCCCGGAGGAGTCGGTGCCACTAGCTATCATCTGCCGGCCTATGAGACGCGCACCTCTCCCACCTCGCCCTACGGCTCCACGACCACCTGCACCATGCCCCTGCTCGGCGGCCAGTCCAACGGTTCGCTGCAGACCAACAGCAGCGGCGGCGGCGGCGCTGGCGTGGGCGGGGCGAGTGCCTGCAACACGCTGCCCCATCCGGGCAGCCTCCACACGAGCGGCATCTCGGCGGCGCTGACCAGCTCGGTGACCAGCGGCAACATCACCATCGGCGCCGCCCAATCGCTGCTGACGTCGCCCCGCTCCCAGACCGCCTACACCACGCTGGGGGGTGGTGTGGCACCTGCAGTGTGCGTGCAGTCGCCACTGCTGCTGGCCGGCGGGGGGAACTACGAGACGGTGAGCTCCTGAGAGTTACCCAAAGAGGACATCAAATGTCAGATAGTCTGCATAGGGGGGAGCAGTACGTGCACCACCACAGCGCTGGGCGCCGAGCGCACCACCATCGTCTAAGAGGAGCAGCAGCAGCAGCAGGAGGAGGAGTGGAGAAGTAGAGGAGGAATTGTGGCGAGGAGGTAACTGCATCCCAAAAATCTGTATTATAGAAATAAAACTGCCGCTGGCGTGGGTTTCGCTTTAAATAAAAACAAAAAATAAATAAGAAATCTCTTTCGAAAGCGAAACGAACAAAACTCTTACAAGACTTTCCGACTTCAAGCAGCAAAAACCCCTTATAAGAAAGAACTCTATATAGCTATAGGATACACTATATATATATATATGTACTGGATATAGCAGTGTTTAGCCCCGACCTAAGAAAAAAGAAGCATTTACATACGAGTAATATATGCCTAAGTTACTTATGTACCATAGAAATGAATGTTTGATGCGGCCCACTTCCTTTACCAAATGTGGGGTTAGGCCCGAACGATCTTTGTGCGCAAATACTTCAGTGAACAAAAGAGCTATGCTTGTGAAAATACACGACACGACACGAAACCCGAACAGAACACTAGTTTAAACTTTAGCTAAGATACGAGATACGAGTATAGCGAAATCGTAAATATATAAGGTGTGTATATAAAGCGTATATGTGTAATTAGGCTAGGAAGCAGGTCAGCTAATACTTAAACTAGCCACTAAAACGTAGCCTAAACTCAATTGAACTTAGTTAGTCACATTGCGAATCTACGAAAAGACTATCCCCCCTGAATATATTATAATAAAATAACAGAATTTAATGGCATATCTCTATATAAATATAATACATAAATAGCACAAAAAAAACCACAACAGCGGAGGAGACCACATTAAAGGAATCTGAAAATAGGCGCAAACTAGATACATATGTATGAAAGATACAGCACCATATGATAGTATGGAATATGTACATATGCATGTATGTAATTGTTTATGTGCATCGAATCATCGTCATATTTTGTTAAATGTGAAATTGAATTTTATAAAAATCTGTTGTCGAACAAAAACCTTTATCAAGTCTATATAGGATATGAATATGAATATATATATGTATGTATGCATGATCGATCTGTATGTATCCATAGCCGGACTGTGCGCAAACTAAAGTTCAATGTGTCTCCACTACAACCACCACCTGCCCCGAAAACAATTTTCAAATTTTCAACTCTATCTAGCGTTCTATCCGTAAGACCCCCCTCTCAACATGCAAAGTGCTTCTTCAATGACAAAATCAAATTGAATTGTGACTCGAATTATAAATTGGAAAACAAATAAAACAAAATTAAAAAAATAAATTTAATATTGGTTTAGATTTAGAAGCTAAGAATATTCGACTCCATAATATATATTTTCATAATCCTAAATCTAGTTTGAGTAAAATTAACCCTTGATTTGTAAGAAAGAAGGATATTTATTCTGTGTTTGAGCATGATTATATTTGTGTTAGCTCCCTGCCCCCTTAATGTAAAGCAAATAAAAGTTTAATATAAAAAAACAAACAAAATGTGAGCTGAAAACCAACTGGAAAATGAATAAAGAACATTTATGAAAAAAATGTGTATCAAAGCAGCAGAGTTTTTTTAAATTATTTTGGGAAGAAAAGAAAGTTCATGTAACTCTTTGCCAATGAAAGGTATGGTACAGACTAGTGTTGTGTTGTTCATGACTGAGTGAACAAAAACGAGTTGTTCACATAAGTGAGCAACTGAACATGTTCCTTCCAAGCTGTTCTTTTCTGTTCACTTGTTCTTTGTTGTTCACTTGTTCTTTTTTGCTCACTTGTTCTTTGTTGTTCACTTGTTCATTTTTGTTCACTTGTTCTCTACTCACTTTTTGCGCAATTTTGCTCCTCAAAGGGCATTTTGCGATTCACATTTTTTTTTACCGGCAAAGCTGTTTACTCTTTCAAAAATTCGAAAGTATAGCGAAAATTGGAATCATCTGTGCAATAGTGAACAACTGAGTGAGCAAGTGAGCAACTGAGCAAGTGAGCAAGTGAGTAAGTGAGCAATCTAAGAGAGCAAGTGAGCAATATGAGTGAGTTGACTCACTTACTAAAAAAGAACAAGTGAACATGTTCACCAAAATGAGCAATGTTTACCCAACACTAGTACAGACGCTCTCTGAGGCTCTTCCCAGATTTAGTTGGAAATATTTTTCATAATTTACTGGAGGGGAAAAGATAGAGGAAGGAACCTTAACAACCGGACCACAGGACATGAGTTCGTGTACGCATATTTGTCCTTTTGGCCGGACACGCAACACACTTTTGGAATTAATTAACGCAATCCCCCCCAGACGAAGTCAAAACTGAACTTGCAACATATGTGTGTGTGTGCGTGTGGCTGGGTGGGGCGGATGGATGGATATATGTTTGTTGTGTCCACATCCTGCGGCGAAACTTGTCACAGACTAATTTCGTGTCTCAGCTCATAAATTGTTATTAATGAGCCTTCGCCCCCCACATGAGGCGGCACACACTCGTTCTTTTCGCGTATGTTTAACATTTTGTTTTGGTTCGGTTCGTTACGTTCTCTGACAGTTACAAAGCGGCAAGTATATGGGTAATTTGAGCAGGACACCAGAGTCCTGTGGCTCTGCCGACATGAACATGGGAATGATAGGTGGATGAGTGGATGGGTGTGAGTCTGCTCCCCAGAGAGACTTTGACACATTTCGTTGTAAGCATAAATTGAATGTATAATTTGTGTGTTTGTTGTAGGTAGACAACAGTTTTTGTGGGATCTATCTAGTAACGGTGATCTCTATATAACCAACTCCTTGTTAGGCCTAGGTCCAGCACAGCCTCCTGGCAGCGTTCTTTTCCGCGAGAGTAAGCTCCTGGCAATACTATTCTCTACATATTTTACGATGAAAAGTATCACTTTCGCACGAAAAATCGGTTAGTTTTTGATCGATTATTGAGTACTCAACGGGATCCAGGCCTTAGACGTCCTCTTAATCGTTTTCATGAATTTTCACTGTCAATGCCAAAGATTCAATTGCTGATGACGTAAATTACAATGATTTGTTGCCACTTACGCTTTCCGTTCGAGTGTAATTATATTTGTGTGATTCCGCTTTGCCGCCACTTTCGTTTACCGCCATTAACAAAGCTCTTTGCTGGCGCTTTTGGCTTGTCACCAGACTTGACCCACACACAAACCGACAAACAATCGAGATCTCATTACTGCCTGTCCCTCCGTCCGCCAGTCCGTGGACCCTTGTCAGGGCTGTTGTCTGTGCAAACGAACATATTCATTGAGCAGCTTGTACAGAGCCGAACAATGCTAATCCATTCGATATGGCATGCCCGGATTAGCTACCACATCCGCATATTGCAGAACTTGTTCTCTGAAAATTCGATCTTCGATTGGGTATAAAAGCCCTGGCCTTTCTGGGGAATGGCATCAGTCAACGCACTTCCTCCAATCTTTGAGAACGTTCGTCCAACACAAACCCAAAACAAACATCAACATGAAGGTGAGTCAGCCTTACAGTTGGCACTGTTTCAGGAGGATATTTCTAATCTCATTCATCTTTTTGTTCTGTTTAGTTCCTCATCTGCTTGGCTCTCTTCATCGCCGCCGCCCAGGCTCATGTCGTGGCTCCCGCTGTGGCCACCTATGCGGCTGCTCCGGCCCTGACCTACGCCGCAGCCCCAGGCCTGGCCTATGCCGCTCCGGTGACCACCTACTCCGCCGCCTATCCACGTGCCTACTCCGCCTACGCTCCTTCGGTCTACTCCTCCGCGTATCTGGGATCGCCCTCGGTCTATTCGGCCTACGCCGCTCCCGTCACCACCTATGCCGCTGGCCCCGCTGTGGTCTCCACCTTGCTGAAGAAGTAAGCGCTTTGGATCGATCAAATGAAATGGAATTATGTCAAGGATTTGTGAAATTAAATAAAGTTGAAAGCTAACCCATAAATGTTGGAAAATAATCTTAAATGTGGGGGAATCAGTAGGGGACAATAGATCTCTCAACTATTTTTCCATGGATGGAGGAGAAGATTGGAACTTGGAACCACATCGGACTTTTAATAGTTTATTTCTTGAATCAGCGGACTTTCATTAGAGTATTTTAAAGGTCCTAGAGGTCTTTATTAACACACAACTTCCATGGCCACTCACAGCCCTCCTGCTGTTGTGCCTGGCTACGGGTATGCTCCTGGTAAACCATATCCTAGGCCCACTTTTCATGCCTGCACCTGGCAGTCCTGCAGCTGTCTCCGGCTAACTGCTTACGGTTAATTCGTTTCCATAAATAATTTATTTAAACTCGGCTTAGACGCCCGGCAAGTGGCTCATGCTGCGGCATCCGCCTGCCCGTTAATGTTATGCAAATGAATTATGACTGCCACAGCACAGCCACGTGCCACACATACGTGAGGAGGCAGCCGTCATTGTCGTCGCATAAACCTCAGCATAAGTGCCACATACTCTTGTACCTGGAGCCTGATAGGGGACAAAGTGCTTGGCTAGGCATCTCGGTTCCCAGCCAAGTAATCGCCCAAGTAAATTTATTGATTGCTTCATAATGCACCTATCGTCGGCGGGTAAAAGTATTCCCCCCTTTTTGATCAACTTCCGGCAAACGATTATGCGCAACAACAAAAGTTTTCCTCGCTACATTTCCGGTGAAAAACTTTAGCCTAAATCACTTAGACCGCTCTGTCTTGAGGTCTCTGCTCCTGCCCCCGTCCTGCCCCCGAAAAACAAGTGTCGGCAAGTCGAAAAATCACACAGTGGGTTGAGACGAAAGCAGAGCAGGGGCTGGCTTGAGTGGGTGGCAAAAACTTTACAAAGTTTTCAGTCAGCAACAAATAGCAGCAAGAGCAGTCAACAGTTGCGAAATCTCGATATGATTCCATTTATGGTAAGCGTTCTGTCAGAAGAGAGCCCGAGACCCAGCCCGGCCCAGACTCGGGCTGTGTTTAGATCTGACTTCTGACAGAAGATTTTAAATAATTAATCAACGTTTTACCACTGTTTTGCCAAGTAAATATTTAATTAACCATTTTGGCAATGACAGTTTCAAAAATGTGTACGCACGGACAAATGTATTTGGGTAGGTTCCCGTATTCCGGATTCAACCATCTTCCTTCTGTCGTTTTGCTTTAGGCATAAATTATGCAAAAGTCAACAGAGAAAATAGAAATTTTCCTTCGGGTCGAATGGAAATAGATGGAATTGTGAATAAATTATGAATGAAAAAACCTGTCGACAATTAAGTGACCAAAACAAATCGACTAAAGTGAAAGGTTTTGTGTCTAAATGTTATTTGAAAACAAACAAAGAATTATGACTAAGAACAGTCAGAGGGACGATGATTTTCCGCCCAGCTGCACTTCGGGGAGACGCACTAGGCATCAAGGACGTGACATTCCTGAATGGAATCATCATATTCAATGGCAAACAACAGGGTACAGTTCTTGCAGTCCCACTTGAGACGCTGCCAAATACCCGGGGAGATGTTTAATATGCACTTCACTTTCCAACAAAGGCTTAATTACAATGGAACAACAAAACATGAATGCAAACATACAATGTACAATATGCCCATCAAATGTACGACTACTCGGCCCGTACATATGTACACAACAAATAGCTTTCAATGGCAATGGTGGCAATGGAAAAGGGAAATGAATATCGGATTATTTCTGCTTACAGAAACAGCTTTCCTCTCTGTCGCCTCTCGACTGTTGTTTGCTGTTCGGTTCACTTCTTGGCTCCGCTCCTACTGGCAATTCCATTTGAATCGACGCATCCTCCGCTGAAGCACGAGTATCCTGTAGTTACAGCGGGGCGCGGGGAGCGGGGCGCGGGGCAAGGGTCCCTTGTCAAGACATCGATTCCGTTGGCATTATTATTTCATATTTCTTGGCTCTGTCAATGGGGGAAATGAGAACAATTGCCATGGCAGCGCCGGCAATTGCCTCATGCCCGGCAACAAAGGGCACAAGCTCCGATCTGATTGATAATTCGCATCAGATAAATGGCTTGCCGGTGCTCCGTTTGAGTTAAAAATGCTATTGAGAGCAGAAATCAGTGATTTGAGTATGCAATCGCACGTTGTACACGGTTTTCTATTTTTTAATACTTTGTTGGTAATATTTCATATTTCCACAAGACGTGCAACTGTTCCCACTAAACAGAAAAGTATAGTTTTTCATCGCTATTCCCCCTGTTCTCACTTTTCATAATTTCAATAATATGAAACTGCTCCCACAAAAACTATTCCCACAACAGTTGTTCTCACAAAAACTGTTCTCACAAAAAACAGTATATTCTTTACAGCGCTATAAAATCTGTTCTCACTCTTCGTGTTCTCACAAAAACTGTTCTAAATTCAAAACTTATTCGAAATTTTGAATAATTTTTGGTTATTATTTTATTCGAAATTTTCTCGCTTTTATCTCCTGCCTCCTGTACAGTTTTCTTATGCCAAGCTCTGCTAATTTCTAGGCTAATCCGTTGTCACTGCCCTCAGAAATCTCACCAGATTTGGTATATTCTCAGATTCTCATCTTTTGGTATATACACACATACATACATACAGAACTTTTTGCCATCTTCCATGCATCATTCGACCCGAATTACTATTTCATGATAGGAATATACATATTTAAAACGTAGAAAAGTTTTGTTTTCTTTTTTAAATTAATAAAACATTCAGCCGGTTTGAGCACACTTTACTGTGCAAACAAACTAAAATTAACTAAAAATTTTGTGGGGGGATGGGAACAGAAGCGGTAGCAGTAGAAACATTAAGCAAACAGCCGAAAAGTATGCTTCAACTTTGAGCATTACATAAATTCCGCACACACACTCAGGCGCACAGGCACACAGAAGCACATAAACACACCATAAGGAAGAGCAGGAAAAGCACATTTAAGCTTAGTTAGAAGAGAGGGACAGAGAGAGAGAGCGAAAGCAAGTTGTAGGAAAGGATGGAGGGAGGCCAGCAAACAACGATAACATTTATCACGAAGACACTTAAGGCTGGCTAAAAGGGGAGGGGGAGAAATGGAGGAGGAGCAACAGAGACAGCCATGAGGTTTGTTAAATCAATTTGATAAACTGTCAATAATGAGAAATAATTTAATGCGTAGAGCCAGACTCCAGGTCTAACCAACGACCCTCGACCGCCGACCCACGCCCCGCCACCCACTCTCGTGGCAGAGAAAAGGCAAGCTAGGAAACAGATTTATTCCGACTGTTCGTCATAAGCAATTATGAGGAACTTGAGCGGCCTTCTGCCACTCATCCGCACTCCGCCCACTGGCGGCTCCGCTCCTATTAGCACTTGGCCAAGTTGAGACAAATTTTTGGTTGCTTGGACAAGCGAAAGCCGAGATTTATCAAAGATATCATTGGGATGGACCAGTCAACAGCCAACAATAACGAAAAGTGTCAACAGAAGCTGGAAAAGTGCGAGACGGATGGAGGAGTGGGCCAAGAGCAGGCAAAAGGAATAGCACCACCTAGATAACAATGCCAAAAATGGCTTCGAAGCTGCCTTAAATGGTGGGACAAGTGGTAGGAGAGGAGCGAGAGCGGGAGCGGGAGCGGGAGTCGACTGAATGGTGACGACAATGACGATGTCTGTGCGTGCGTGCCCCAAATCCTTTTGTGCGGGCTGTTGGAAACGACCTTCATAAAACAAACACGCCGATAATGAGAGAGCAGTCGTGGCTTCTCCCACAAGAGTTGGGGGAATTCGGGCTCCATTCGGTGCCAGTCCCCGACCCGTGCCAACATTTTGGCTGCCACTGCCACGGACTCCTCAGGCGCCCATTCCCTTTGAGAGTGCAACTAACTATGCGATAATCGGCATTTGATTTGCTGCCAGCGAAAACTTTTCTCAAGAGTTCCTCCGATTGGGAAGTCACCTCTGGCCTGTGACGAAGGGTTACCAAAGGCTTTCATCAAATCGATTCGGTTTGATGAAATTTTAGAGATTCACAAAGACTGAGTGTCTGCGCAAAGGGAATGGTAATGATGTGTGCCACCGTCAATGGGATACGGAGGATTACATTTAAAGTTTGTTGTAAGAGAAGGATTTTAAGAGGCTTATAAAGCTCCACTAGATGATTCTGAGTGCTGTCAAATTTATGTCAAAGTTTCAACCAGGAACTTTAGGACTCTTTGGGTATTCAACTAGTGAAAGGAGAATACTTCTTAAGCTTAATAGATAGTCTTTAAAGGAAAGCCTCAGCTGTGATGGCTTTGTGTGTAAGCTGCTGTCTTCATTTTCCAATTTTCCGGAATGCTTTCAATACAGATCTCTAATCGAAAGCCCGAGTTAAATCCAGGAAAAAAAGCCACAAAGAATGTAAAGTGGGGAAGGGCAGAAGTAAGACAACAAATGTGTCTATTTTCGTATGTACTCGTATGTAAATTCCTTTACTTTGATGTCTTGGCAGTCTCCTGGCATTGCCTCCTCCCATGATATGTCTGTAGAGCTTCGGATAAGGTTGGGGCAGTCGCAAAGATATCTGTTTACCTTCAGCTTTGCTCCGCTTTGCACTCGACTTTAATCAAATAATTTTTACCTTTTTTAGGAGGGGGTATGCCCAACTCTTGTTTTGCTTTTGCCTTTGGAGCATTAAGCCAGTTAAAGAGCGGAAGTCATGTTAGCTCCGGCCTGCCACGCCTGTCTGCCAGCCCCTTCTGACTTCCTGCCCCGCACCCGGCTACCTGCCGCCTGCTGACTGCTCCCTGGCTCCCTGGCTCCAACTGGTAAATTTGCATAAAAGATGCTTTTCACTTTTCCAGCAAAAGAAATGAAAACTCTTCCAGCAAATATCTCAGGTCTGCTTAACTCTCGCCTCTCTCCTGCCCCCTTCCTATGGCTGAAGAAGTGAAATATTTTTCAGAGCAACAAGGAAGCGAAACGACGAAATGAAAAACTGAGAGAAATTGTAAACTAAACAAAAAAAAGAGGGGAAACAGCAACACATGGAATTTTCCTCTTTTTTGGTTGGGTTTTTTCTTTTCTGTTTTGCTGCTGTCGTGTGGAATTAACTTAACGGAAACGGAAATGGAAAATGGAAATGGAAGCTGCCGCTGCGCACGGCCATATGGCCGGTGCCCAAAAGATGATCGCCGACAGCTGTTGCACTGCTTCTCGCTTCCTTTATTGTGGTTTTCCCCCTTTTGGCAATAATCCTTCTTCTAATCATGGTCGATTGGTCGACTCTTTAGGGCCCTGCTAATTATCCAATGAGAGCAGGGTGTTTTGTTGGACTTCAGATTCGGATTCTCTCTGGTGGTGACGCGGCCTCGACCTGAGCACCTGCCAATAGTTGCAGCAGTAAATGAACAGAGCTGGAGGGGAAGAAAGGTAGTTATCAAGGCAGCTCCTCGTTTCGTTTTGGCTCACTTATAATGCTGAGCAGCACCCAGGACAAGGTGGCAATAATCATCATCAAGTTGTTGTGGGCCCTTTCCTCCTCTGATGCTACAGATACTGCAATGTAAATTGCTTTTGTGGCGGAACTCATTCGTGTCGATGACTACTACCTGTAAGATCTGTGAGACTTTCATTGCTGGCCATCGAACTGGAACGCTTTGCTGTTCCCTCGAACCGTTCGTTGAGGACTGGGCTCTCTTCCACCCATTCAAGTCCACTTTATTCCAACATGCAGCCCCGAACAGCTGTCTTTCTATCTATCGTTTAACATTTGTGTGATTTTATCATTAATTGTGGCTTGGAAATTAGCTGTTTCTCTTTGAGTCATTGGAATTCATATAATCAATTAATGGCCAGCTTTTTTAAAGGTGGAATTCAAAGATACACATCTTCAGTGCCGTTTAGTAGAAAGAGTAATTAGTAATAGACACCCTCTAGCTCCATTTCAGAGCTTTCTTGAGGGATCTCCCTTCTGAATGCCTCTCCTTTATCATTGCTTCGAGCTGTCAAACTTTCTTCCACACTTTATTCACTTTCAATTGCATGTACCGCATTAATTTCATTCGGTTTTCTATTTATACCAACTCTTACCTCATTCGGGGCGTCTGCTGGCCTCTTATTGCCGCCCCCAGCTCGCCTGCCTGCCTGTCTGCCTGCCTCACCTTGCCCAATTGTATCTGTTATTGGAGGCGTTGCTGTTTATCATTTGCCGCATTGCATGACTCCCGCTCGTATATCAATATCGGTCGGGCTGCCATTGACACGCCGAAATAAAGAGGAACAGGAGAACCACTAATAAAAGGAGACTTGCATTTATGGCCAAAACAAACAAATATTATTGACAAAATTATGGCGGTGCGGCAGCCAAAACTACGAGCAAATACAAAGTACATAAAATATTGTTGTAAAAAGTTCGCATTTTGTTGCATACTTCGAGTTTTGGTGGCATGCTTCGTGACTCGTCGCAGGGGGCGAATCGAGTGCAATGCTAGCCCCCCCTAATCGGTTTCGACAACCATCCGTTGCGGTTCGAGTATGGAATCCGTGCTCTCCTGTCGGGCTCTTCCGCCTTCGGCATGACACCGGGATCCGCCGGATACGATTTGTGTTTGCCTCTTGTGGCACGAGGGAGGGGAGAGGACAGGAGATGCCACTGTCTGTTTAAAGTAGCTTATTGTTTCTTTAGAAGCCTGAAGTTCTGCTAATTGTAAACACAGTACAGACTTAATTCAAAAAGAAAGCGCTTTTCACATGGAGAGCTTCCTCCGCCACACATCATCATACATATTCATCAACATAATTAGTGAATGACTACCCGTTTTCCCCTCGTTTATTTCCCACTGGCTGTCTATCGCTTCTTGCCTTTGAGGAGCTCTCTTAGACGGAAAAAGTTAAGCATTTCAGCATGCGAGCCAAGTCAAAGGAAGGCCCCATCAGGCTTCAGTTAAAAGAAAGCCACATAAATGCCTTCCTTGTCATTATTCTGATGCCGTTTCCTTTTCAATGAATGATGAATGCCTGATGTCTTGCTGTCTCCTTTTCACTCCAGCACTCCAGCACTCCTGTGTTTGTGTTTGTGTGTGCGTGTGCCTGTGTGTCTGTGTAATCCCTGACGTAACTAAATTATATGTTTAAGCTGGCAATGGCTGAATGGGCCAGGACGTTGGGGGATTGGCCAAAACGAGTGGAAAAAGGGCACACATATGCATAACTTTGAGCCATATGGTTTCATAACCCTCTGCTGCGGTGACCCCATCATCCCATTGCGTGCATTAGGATTAGGGATGCGACACTGCAACATCAACAGCTGTGCAACAACTGCTGGCGGATTATCCCAGCACTGGCAGCGTCATCATGCATAGGAGAAAGGGGTTCCCTTTCCCCATCAGCTTGGTTCACTTGGAACGTGCTGACACCTTACACAAAATACTAGTTACCAAAAGTTGGTGCTGCCGAACACCGAGTCGAGTACTCGTACTTGCCTGGCTGTCAAATCAGAATTTATTTTGGCAATGCATTCGATTTGGCAATTTGGACCAGTACCAGTGGCAGTCCACGGCCAGTGGCAGGTGTTCCCCAGCGGAGTGGGGCTGGGGCCAGCACATGGCACGTGAGCGGTGGCCACAGATACGTACATACCCGTCGATGTACCGAAATTGTGTTGAAGCTCTTTCGGAGTTGAGCATAAAGTGTTTTATTTGATCTAAAAAAGTTGCAAGTACATGAACACCGAGTTTGGAACTTGGAACAAAGAAAGAACTAAGTGAGTAGAATACTACTCTGCGAGTGACTTTAAAGAGAGCTAAAATTTTGATAAGGAATAGTGAAAAAAGCATCGATAAGTAAACGTTAGTTAATCAACGATAAACAGTAACGATAACAAGCTGAAAGCACCACTAAAACGCGGAATCCAGCTTAAACAGGAATTAAACAAAGAATAAAATGGTTTCTAGGAAAGAAAATCCTCTTAAAATCCCCCGAATTTGCACAAAAAATATAAAATACATAAATTGAATCCACTGAACCTTAAACTCGATGGCTACCCATGAAGAAATTACAGAAAGCCCCCAAACTACATAAATAGCGGACGCATTCGAGCGGCAATGCAACAATTTTTAATTACCATTTAGGCGCTTCAACGAGTATCACGAAAAAAAGATACCAAAGAATAAAGAGATGTGCGGATGGAGGGGAAGGAGAGACGAACCGAACCCAGAGACAGGGAAAATTGCTGGCAGCACTTTGGTCTCGACTTTTTCTTCATTTTCTTGCCAGCATTTAAAAAAAATTGAAAACCAAACAGAAACGAAAAAAATAAAGAATGAAGCGGGTGGGGAGGGGAGGGGAGGGGAGGGGAGGGAACACGGCATGGAAATTAAGTCAATGTCCTGCGGGTTCCATTGCGTTGTGGATAAATGTAATTAACCTTCAGGATCAGAATCATTGAGTTGGGTCTCCGTCTACCCATCGCCGCACCCGTGAGCGTCAGGCGAACAGATGGGGCGACAATGATACTGAGATGGACCAAATCTTGATTATTTCGTGTAAATGATGGGTTAACATATTCCCGCCATCGCTCGAAACGGAGATCCTATCACTAGCCCACAGAACAGGCCCACATAAATGAGCAGACAGTACGAGTGAGATTTACTCCGTGTCTTGGGCTATTCATCACTTTAAATAGACCACGAACCACATCGTTAGGGCAGTCGCCTTGCAAATTAATTACAATCGATGCGGAAGGTGCAAAACTCAAGGGAACTCTGCACAAATGTGGGAACGAAAGGTCCGGGGCGGGACGGGGCGGGACGGGACAGGGCGTTGAGCAAACACACACAAGGAGCACAGCCAAGGAGGCAGGAACCCAAAATCGGATGGCAAAAGCTATCCGAATTGGCCAACAATGGAAGCATTTCTGTAATTACCTTTGGTCACACGCACACACAGATACACAGATACAACCACAGACACACACTCAAACACTCTCAGATAAAGACGGTCACACACACATAATTAACTCGATAATGAGGACAAAACCAGTAGCCGTGTAGCCGTGTAGCCGTGTGTAGTCAAAGCCAGCAATACCCAGACCCAGACTCAAGCCCGGAACCCCGCCCAAGTTGTCGCAAATGTATGTAATGGTGTGTTACAGTTTTTGTTACTGCGGTTTGCCCGTGGGCTGGGTATGGGTTGGGGAGAGGACAGGCATGTTTAGGGATATATACCATATACCCCCATCTCTATTAGGTTTTGTTTGCCACGATAATGACTTCCGCTTCGACAGAGCCGAGAATGACACAACCGGAATTTGTAATTGCTTTTGAGCGTTTCCCATTCTGGATCTCAATTTCCACTTGCCTTTGATTTTTAGCCAAAGGAAAAAAGCCACTCCATTCTCCCGCCCTCATTCTCCCTCTGGTTCTGTCTGTTCTGGAATGTGGTCCTAAACGTTGCAGACCCACAAGGAATGTTTCGCCTTAAAATTTATACGCATTTGACCCAAATGTCATTGTGTAACTACAGGGTAAAGAAAATTCCAAGAGTGAACAAAAGGTGTGAAAAACTATGCAGTAGAGCACGGGAGAGGCGGCAGGCACCGAAGACCGGCAAAGTGCGGACACTACAAAGTGTCTGTTATGCTAATACCCCCAATAGTCGAAGCATGGGAGATGGGAGGATTGATATTTAGTGGTTGCAGTAATTGTTGGAGCCCATTTGCCATCGCATATAACTTTGAAAAGTGCGAATAGCTAATGAAACAAATGGTAAAGCGGAAACTACATTCCAAAACCATACGACCCCAGAAAACTCTCCTCAATCCCCACGAACCTCTGATCATTTCATATGATTTCTTAGTATTTCATTACCAGCCGAAATATAACAATTCCAGAGAGATTTCCGCCAGGGGATAGGCTTAAATATTTCATGATTAGCAGCAATTGAAAAGCACATTACCCAAGGAAGGCTAATTCCTCCAGAGATGGCCTGGGCACAGCCAACCCGGCTCCACATCTATCGCATTTTACATTCCAATTTGCCATTTGCCAGCCCGGCCACGGGGCCTAGTAGAGCGAACAGAGTGGTGAACCCCGTTTGATTGCGGTAAAATGCTAATTAACAGAGCGTTGGACTCGCTCTGCTCCAGTTTTCCGTGGAAAACTTTAACCCACTGACAAATGACTGAGAGAGACCCTGGGGACGATTGAGAGAAGTTGCGCGTTGAACTAAGCGCCGACTTAAGAGCCTTTCTTTAAAGTCTTGTATCGGACAAATCTTTAGCGTGGCCTAAATATTAATGGCCGCATTACGTATACGCCGCGAGAGCCCATGAGCCGACTTGCCCAGGGAATAGCGAAGGCCTTAAATTTATATCAAAATATATATATATATTAAATATTCTCTTGCAGCGCAGTCGGCGCACTTTGCTTTAATATTTATAGCAATGTCCCTGGAGTGCCGAACGGCTTTTGTGTGTGCCATCTATTTGTGAAATTTAAGCACGAAAAAGGTTCGCATACCAAATGCCTTGGTCCACGGAGCGGGTTATCTGCCAGCCCCGATTTGGGAGCTGGCTCTAAACTTGCCAGCTCTATGGGGATTTGGTTTTTTTGTAATTTGTGTAGTGCTTCCCGGCGTACCCCAAGGGATTTTATCAATTGGCTGTAGATGGAACTAATCAAAATTTTTATATAAGAGAGGATTAGTTTTATTATTTTTGGAAAAATACAGCTTCTACTCTCTATACAGGCTTTCTAGCCTACAGAAGCCGCCATTGCTCTGATCAAATTAATTACATCCTTTGAACATATTTCTATCCCTCACGGCTCACTCGAAATTAGATGGTATTGATTAGACACACACACACATCCATGTGGCCCTCCCCCCCTCTTAGACTCAATTGCAGTTGCAACAACAAGCCGCAGTTCGATGTGGCAGGAGCGAGCGAAAGCAGCTTGGGATATTTCATAGTAGCAATGCATAAGTGACACTTGTCAAAACACATTTTCCACACCACCCTGTCCCGCCTGTGGTGGTGCCACAACACCCCCAATTTTCCCCCGCTTGCTTTTCCTTTGGCCAAATGCAAAAAAAAGCATATTTCAAGAGCGGCACTTCATGTGCGTCAAACAGAAAGTCGGAACAGGATGGAGAGACACACTCACACATACACGTACACACACACAGTGGAGCACAGATTAAAAGAGGAAAAGAGAGGAGCATACAGCCATATACCATCCTCGTCCTCGTCGTCGTCCTCGTCCTCATCATCAAAAGCAAAAAGAACCGAACAGCAAACGGCGAACGGCGAACAGTGAACAGAAAAAGTGCTCAAGTCGAAAGCCCTCGAGTTGTTTTGCAACATTTGAACACGTCAAGTTTTTTAAGGTCAACATGTCGCTGGCAGGCAGGCCAGACATGGCTAACACACAGCCAGGAGCTGCCGCGGGCATTTGAGTGGTGGCGGGAGGGGGACGGGCGTGATGAGTGGGCAATAATAGTTGGTCCAACATGTGAGTGGCCTTTTGCATATGTCGCCCATCCAGGCGATTGTCTAGTTTTTAAGCACTGTTTTGCTCTTTCTATTACCCAATCTTTTATTATTTCTCTATTTTTCTTTCTTTGAGTATGAATTATGGCCTAAGGATAGCTCTTCTCATTGATATCCACCCCCCAACTCAGACTCGCTCTTAACCTAAATCCTTACCGTGCTTAACTGAAGTTGAAATATAGCCTAAATCCCACCTAAGAACTCTTTTCTGTCTTGATATCAAAGTCTTGTGAGGACCAAGCGCCACAGGCTCTCGCTGCTCTCTGAAACGTTTATTGTTACTTAGCTTTGGGGCAGATCCAGGGCTGCCCCTTGGCTCTTTGGATGCCTTGTTTACTCTTTAGATGTTCACAGCTTGCTTTATGCACACATCCATCCGTACACACATATGTTCGTTTGTTTGTGTGTGGGTGGTCTACTCTCATGTTGGAAAGCAGTTTTTTTGCAAAATTGTCTCAAAAAGAATGTTAGACTAACCGCTTTGTTGGCAACAATTTGGGTTAAAACTTAAGTGTTTTGCTTCAAGTTGAGGCCATGCCACCAGCCAGCCCCAATTTCAACCCTTAACGCCCAACCGAGCCCCAACCTCGAACCCCCGACACATTCCCGAACCATGGCATCTCCTTAAATTTCGTTGGCAGTGCACTGCTTTGCGATGGCTTAAACCCCAAAACCCACAAGAGAAGAGGGAATGCTTGAAAGGAAAACTAGAAAAAACGAACAAAGTTGGAAACGTGAAATGTTTTTGTGCTTTTCCCTTTCATGCATTCCCAAGGCAAAGTGCAGAGGCAGAAGCACCACCAGAAGCAGCATCAGAAGTGGGAGCACAACCAGAAGGCGAATGAGAAGCCCAAGGAGACGGTAAATTGTCCTTTTAACTTCTTTCCCAGCTGCTCCGCACAAATTTCAGTAGCTGCAGACTCCTCCGCACTTTCACTTTCCCGCACAGCAGCTTAAGGAGACAATGGGGCCGAGAGTATCTCCGGGCTTCCTCATTAGACCAACTAAAAATAATTAACATCCATTACCCAGATGAAAACTTTAACAGTATTCTCCCATCCCATTTCTTGGCACCAGAACATGCATGAGCTTGGGCATGCATCGGGGCTAATTTGATTGAAAGTTTCTGATCAAGTTTGTTGCTGCCGAGGAGTCGAGTACGAGTACGAGTCTACCGCAGTCTGGGGCCACATCAAAGCGCACCCAAGCAGGCAAAAGTTGATGCAAATATACGAGTATCCCCCCGCACCAAAACCCCCACCCATGACCAAACCCAAACTGAATCCCAACCCAGACCAGGACCAATCCATTCAAATGTAAGCACGGAGAGGGTCCCTGTCTCCTCTCGCAGATAAATTTGTTTGTTCACATTTTCGGGGCTGCATTATTGGATATCTGGGCTCCAACTTAACTAATTTTAAAGTTTTCCAAATGAGAGATCTCTGTGTATGCGTGTGGCAAGTTCTGCAAAAGTTTAGAGCGCAACTGATTTGGCTTGGGCCCTGTCTTCGTCGTCCTCCTTCGGCTGCTGCTGCTACCACTGCTGCTTCTTCATGGAATTAGTTGCAATTCTCAGCATCTGGGGAAAATTTTACATATACTCGGTGACAAAGAGAGCGAGAGAGAGAGAGAGAGAGAGAGAGAAAGGGAGCAGGAAATTGTCTACAGCTGCTTGCGGTGGGGCATCATCATCAGGGATGACACTTTAAAGTTTACAAGAATTTTCGGAAGCAAGTTCACGGCTTGGTTAACAATTTGTAAGCAATTCCTAATGAAATTTCCCGTAATTGTTATTAGAGTTAAATATTTTTAAAGTTTCCCCAGAATCTGCTCATTGTAGCGCGCTTCCACTAGCAAATCATTCTCATGCACCAATGGATGTGCTGTCAAATCATATACCTTTGTATTTTGTGTCAGACGTCACACATAAAATAAGTTTAGAAACGTCAGATTTTCATTTTATTCTTTTTATCACACTTTTATTTCCTGATTTAGTACGACTGCAAAATGGAATACTTTAAACGCATTTCTTCAATGCTGTCTTATTGGTAAGTTTTGCACCAATTACACGTTTCAAGTCATGGTTATCTCTATGGCTTTTGCAGCCTAGATTACATACTGTTCAACGGCTGGCTGGCAGTTTTCGGGGACAAGCTGGAAGACTACCACAAACGCTCGAATTGCAATAAAAGGCACTGCAAGAACTGCCGGGTACAGAGTGTAGTGAAGAGGATTAAGAGGGCCAAGTTCCATGTCGTTTTGGCAATTATGACCATATCGCATAAGACTCTGTGCAAGGCCCTTATGGAGGCTCGTCTTCGGGGCGTTCAGGTGCGCATCGCAACGCCCAAGAAGATGCTCTCGGCCCGGGACCTGGTGACAAGGCAACTCTTGATGTATATCCACTCCGTAGATCACAGTGAGGTTCCCATCATCAAGTGCGTCTTTCTCGACGGCAATCGGATCATTTTGCGTATGGATGACGAACTTCTATTGCTCATGCGGCGCCTGCTGATCGATGAGAATTTATTCAGTTATTATTTTTGGTACTTTGGGTATCTGTGGCATGGTGAATACTTCGAACCTCTGGATATACCGACTGCAGCTTAATTTGTGATCAAAGAAATACAACCAAAGATGCTTCCTCCAGGGAACAATTAAATTGAATGGAACTAGAGTCAAATCTCTGTAGAGCATTTCAACTTCGTTAGTCCCCATCCGCCCACCTGATTTCTCTACTCTTCTCTGCTTTATTGCAGTCAAAAGTTGTTCGCAGTTCTTGCGCGTAGTTCGCTGTTTTTCTCGCTGTTCTCACTGGACCTGTTACACATGCTGCCAGGGAATATTGCCAGTTAACCAAGTTAACAAATCCACCCCAAACGGTTTTGTTTCCTTCGTTCGGCGGTTCTTCTTGGCCCGGTTTTACGTTGTTGATTACACTTTGGTCGGTCATAAATTTGTATCAGGTGGAGTGAGGAGAGAACGAAACTCAGACAGAAAGTTTGGCCAGGAAAATTCCTGTTTACTCAACCCCTGGGTCTGCAGCCGTACAGAAAGAGTGAAGACGTTGAAGCGGAAGGGCGATTGGGCAATTGAGACTTGGAAGGCAGAGGACACTAGATTCGCTACACTTTATTGAATTTACATTAACTGCTTGAAATACAAAGCCATTCGAAATATATAACAGCTACAAGGGGGTTTCTGAAACCTTCGGAACTGAATTGGGACTTACCGGCACTCAAACGAGGCTCTCATTGTTCTGGCTTTTCAAAAGAGGACACCGGAAACACAGCCACAGCTAATCCATTAAAACACTTTTTACACGTTTATTTATTAACAGAGTTTGTGTTTATGATTGGAAATATTGTGTTCCATGCAACTAAAAGATGTAGAGGCTTTGGATTCAGTTTCTCCATCGACCAAAGTCTGCCTCCACTTGGCATTGTCCTCTAGCACCAGCTCCTGACAGGCAGACCAATTTTATGGTTTGCATTTTTGGGTGCTGGGTCGTAAACTCTTTGCGGGATGGGGTTCGAGTTGTGGCCCCATTTGATATATGGACATTGCTTCGCTACGGGCTAGTACTTTTCCAATTTGATTTGGGAACGGTCGTAGCGCTAACCCTTCTCCGCATGTGTCATAAACTCTGGGGGAACCTTTCAATATTTACACAAGCGTATACAAGGCTTCCCCGCACCCCTTCCACAAATAAAGAGCTGACACAGTCTCCCCTTTCGTTTCGTTTAGTCTAGACATCTCGTCTGATTGGTCCACAATTAAACCCAAGCGAGGAATCCGTTTCCAGGCTGCCTGCTGCCTGCTGCCTGTGGATTGAATTAGGGATCAAACAACAAGTTGTCCCAGTGGCATGGCCTCGATATCGGTCAGGTGGAAAACCTAATTTACAGCTAAACCTTTAAGGACCCTAACCACAGGATAACCTTCGGGTGGAGTCGAGTCTGCAAAGTTTTGGCCCAATCGATAGGCTTGGAAAACCTCAGCGACTGTGGTAATATGAGTGCAATTATAGTAGATGCTCGGTGCACAAGTAACTTTGCGGCGAGCCAACACAAATGTGGGTACATCCTTGGGTATCAGTTACTGGGTCAGCAAGCAGCATCATGAGGGAGCAGACCATAAATCTCATGGCAACCGCAGTCGCTCGTCGCACTACTACTGCAATCAGGAGCGGAATCCCAATCTGAATCAGAAATCAGCAAGCAGTGCCAACTTGTCAGGGCCAATAGATAGATAGTGGGAAACTGGAAATGGCGTCAAGGGCGCCATAAATGAGAATTTCCGTTTCATTTCCGCCCGTTTGTTTGTGTGTGGCGGCAGCCCATCTGTGTGCCCCTCTATGTGTGTGTGTGTGTGTGGTTCATTTGTGGCGCATAATGAGCAGGGTTTGTATGCCTGCCTCGTGCCCAACAGAAAATGTCCCGCCATTATGTAGGTTATATTGATTTTCATTTAAAGCAGCTCTCGGACCACCTCCTAATGGCATTTTCGGTTTGCCAGCCAAAATGTTGGAAAATTTATGGCAACTTGACCTCGGGCCTTTGCCACTGCCACTGCCTCCGTCATTGCTTCCTCTCTCCTTCGGTTGCCTTTTCCCCATTTGTCAGCATTAGAACACAATTAGAGCCGAAAATGATGCAGTCAAGGGCATCTCTACGGGGCTATAGAAACGTGGCTGGAAATATGGGTCATATTGATTTGCCTCAGCTGTAGAGAGAGCCTCGTGGAGCCCCATACAATTCAATTAAATGCAGCTTTAGAGGAACTAAAAGTGGGACGAGGGGGCCATTTATTAGATCCCAAGAAAGTCAGGCAAGCAGGATACACGTCCAGAAGGAGACATATTTGCATCGTAAATCGCGATAAGCGTGTTGATACAGCGAAAAATACCAGCCCAGCCCCCTCAGTGGAGCCACCGCACAATGGAGGCCAAGATTTATATGAAAATAATCGTTCGTGTCCATAAATTATGGCCAATCTTCATGAAAGTAGTCCGATTTTCGTAACAGGCCTTGTGATGTCTGTCAATTTCAATAGCCCTGGGAGACAATCAACACTAAATTCAGTTATAGAACATACAACTACTCATGGAAACAGTATAAAACAGTAATTAGGTACAGAAAACACATCACGGGAGGAACTAAGAAACTTACAAACATGTTCTGGGACAGGCATCGGACGCAAGTCGGCACGCGGAGGCACACGGACGGCAAGCCGGTCTCGGGAAGCTCGTAAGCACAGCCAACTCATTGGAATCAACTATAACTTTTACTATTCAAGGGTGGAAGACAATGAGTCCGAGTTACTAGAGGAGGGTACCTCAGGCACACAGCTGCAACTGCAAACGCTGTCGCGGTAAGGGGGATCTTGAATAGGTCATAGAGCGTATGACACTTCCTTGAGATTGCCCGCAGGACCGCGATGCTGTTGCTGGACTACACGCATTTCAAGGCTGCACGGACCATCCAGCGGCACTGGCGAGGTTTCTTCAGTCGCAAAACACTGAAAAAACGCAACCAGGCGGCCATTACCATTCAGCGTTGGTGGCGAGGCTTTTCAGTGCGAAAGAGCTACTTCAAGACCGTGGAGAAGATGCTGCAGAATCGGATCGAGATGCACTACACCAAGGCGGCCACCAAGATTCAGGCTTTGTTCCGCGGCTGGTGGATCCGTCACACGGTCCACGATATGCGCAGCCTGCGGCATATGCAGATCTGTGCGGCCGAGGAACTACTCAACTGTGTGGCCTTCAAGCTGCACCATTTGCTGCGCACCTACTCGATACCCGGCGTCTACTCGCTAAAGAACACAACGTGAGTACAGATCCGGTGTGTAGATCGCTTCCGAAACTCTGTCTCCTTCCACAGGTGCTTGTCGCGAGTGGAGAAGCTGCTGGCGAGTCTCAATTTTCGTTTCCACAACGGTCGGGTGCGATCGTACATGGCCAAACGGAGCGCTGATGCCCAGGCGGAGCGGGATAACTTCCGGAATAACAGACACCTGACGGGAGTTCCGTATAAAGGTCCCAACTTTCAGAGTCTCTGTCCGCCGCATTGTGAGGAGGCGTTGCGACTCAGCAAGGACATGGATCGACGAATGTACAAGATCATTGAGATGTACGACAAGGCCCAGAGGGATTCCCACGCCCAAAAGTTCCACAAAAAAATAGCCGGAAGTGAGTCAATCGGTATCATGAATTAATTTCTTCATTGTAGAAGTATCCCTTTTCGTTTGCAGAGAAGCGTCTCAAGGTCTTGCAGGAGAAATTGAAGTTACTCGAGAAGAACAAACGGGACTTCTGTGGCGATGTCATTGCTAGCATGCGTCGGTGGAAGATACTAGGCGGCAAGCGGCTTGCAGTGGACAGTAATATCTTCCAGAAGCCCGAGAACCTGGAAAAGTTCCTCCACGAAATATCCGACCTTCTTGAAGAGATCGATAGCACGCCTTGCCATTGCAAACCACCCTCTCTCGACGAGATCGCTTGCCACTAAACGCGGCTTGGGTGGCCGAAAGACTTAGGATACCCCAAACAATTTCAAAACAACATATCAAATTTAAATATAAAGAGCTTTATAAGCATGGAAAATATATCGGCCAAAGTTGTTTTTTCACAGCATTATCCAGGATTTCTTCACGAATTTGTTCCTTTAGGCGAATATGGCTCTAAAGCAATCAACTTAACAGAGAATGGAATCATTAAATATTGTACTTCTGAATATGTTAGGGGCATACTAACCAAATATATTCCCAAAGAAGCGAAGGAGCACTGATGGAAATGCCGGCCTATCGGGATTGATCAATCGCTCAGTCATTTCATCTAATTGGAAGATTAATTTCTCTGTTAAGTTTCTACTGAGAGAACTGTCAGTGTCGCTCCTTACCAAGATTCTCGCAATCCAAACGCTCATTGTTCATGTTAAGATTGTTTTCCCCGCCAATGGGTGGCGGTACGGTTTCGGCATCCCGAGCATCTGGATCTGCCATTTTGCTGCACTTTGAATTTAGCTCTCAAAATATTGTTACAAAATACAAAGAATTTTGTTGGTTTTTTATTTACTAGAAAGTTTGAACAGTCCCGTCTCGTTGAGGTGGAGATACTGACTAAATGGGAATGAAAGTAGATGTAATTTTTCTAGGCCTATTTGGATTTACTAAATCTTTTTTTAACATTTACTACGTCACAAGCTCGTTAGGCAATGAACCATCTGGAGACGTAAATTTGTATTTTTTGTTTCAGCAATGTCAAGAAGTGACTGTACCAAAGACCTCTTCAAAGCATATATTTGTCCATGTGTATATGTAGTGCCTTGGGGCTGTCTCTCCCATAAGCTTCACCTCTGGCACAGATGCGAATTACGAGCTTTGGCCACGATTTATGCTGAAAACTTTTCAGTACACGAAAAACATGTAAATCCTGAAAAGAAAAGCCAAATGTGAGTGCGCTGTAAGGAGGTTTTATTTATTTTTCTCAGTGGCTTGTCCCTGAACAGGCATAAATTAAAAGGCCAGTTGCTGTTGCTTTTAATTAGACACTAAGACTTGGAATTCTATACGTGTGTATGAAAGGGACTGCCCAAATAATTCTCTGGCCAGGACATCAAAACAGAGCCCCTACACAATCACAGACACAGCAGGAGACTTTGGTAATTGTATTGCCGCCTCGTCATCATCATCATCATCGCAATCATCAGCCTCCTCAGATATGCAATTAGTGGACAAACGAAAAATGTGTCCTGGTCAGGTCCTGTCATCGTCGCCGTGGGACAAATACATACATACAAACTCGTATTCGGATTTATCTGAATATACCAACGAAATTAACCTTATTCATCAAGCGTACAACTAAATGCAGCATTTTTGGCCGCTAATGACGAGACGTTGTCGTCGCCTTGAATGATACACTCGTCCTGCCACGTTGCCCCAGGCTCTTTATCACTCGGTTAATTACTTATGCTGACTCCCCCTCTCCCTTTTGTGAACTGTGCCTCTGGATCCTTGGGGCTCCTTCCCGTCCAGCGAATTTGGTTTAGCATGCGGCTGTCATGTCAGCTCTCTCGCCCGACATGTTTCCCATGGCATAATTATAATGAAGCTCGTTGCTAACCAGCAGGTAAGATGTCAGTTTCGTTCTTGACTTAAATCTGTAGTATTTTCCCCAAGAGTTTTTCCCACTGACCAACAAACTGGCGAAAACATCTCCGAACTGGGTGAAATCTGCTGAAGAGCACAGAAATCATGCAGCGGCAGTTAAAATTAAATGTGGAAAACTGGCAAAATAGAAAACTGCTGACAACATACACTTTTTTCAGAGTGAATAGTTTTCCTTGAGTAAAAATACTACTTTGGAGACTGTTTCCCTTGCATGAGGTCCATAGATGCATAGGCATTCCCCACACATTACATTAAGTTCATATTTAGTACTCCAGTCAACAGCAAAAGGTTTCCAATCTCATCAATTAGTAATCACTTTTCCGCAGGAATTTATCCTACATTCTTAAATTCAACAGCAGCTCAAACTTTTAATACCCGACTTACTATGAAACTATAAAATATATAAAATAAAGACTAAAATGCAGTTTAAATAAAAAAACAAATTTACCAAAAAAAAAAAAAACAGTTATACATTAAGCTTATTAAAAACTTTGCCAACAAAACTGCACAAACATTTCCACCGAGCTCAAAAACTGACGAAGAAAGTTTTCAATTTTTTGCCTCTGTTTTCTGTTTTCCAGCTGTGTGCAAGGAGGCTTTTGGCAAATCACAAGCTGATTTGCAAACATTGCTGGGTGAGGGGCTTGTGGGGCGCAGAGAATGCTATAAGCCATTGCAATGATGTAACCAAACGGAAATGGATTGGCCAAAACAAAAGTTGCATGGCCAACAAATTCACTTTCTGCTCAGTTTTAATGCATTGTGTTCGGCTCTTCGGGCCACAAAATCTCTTCTTTTTTCCGCTACTTAATTAAATGTGTTAAGAGTAAAGTTGGCTTAAAAACGGACCAAAACTTTCGGCCGGCCAAGATAGTTTTGACAGCTTTCGAAGAGGTTCTTTTTTTGCAGTCGTACGAGGGACACTGGGGTGGAGGCGGTTAAAGCTGACATTCAGCGTCAGCTTTGCATAATTTATAAACAGTTTCGTTTTCGTCTTTATTTTGTTGGTAAAATGTAGTGAAAAGTGGGGGCTTTACCATGGTCCATTTAATGGTTTGCCTTCTAATGAGGTTACTTGGGGGCCCTCCTCTGGGGCGTTTGCCAATGTCGTGTGTCTATTGCAGGACCCTTTTCATGGACGAACTCGTACGTGAGTGGGTGAGTGGGTGTGTGGCTGAAGCCACAAAACATGCCGTCTCGTCTCGTCTCCAATGTTTCCTTTCAAATTAATTAGAAGTTTGCGGTGGGGCCAAAGGCAATGTGGAAAAGTTGTATCTGCCTCTTCATGGACAACGTCAACATCATCTTTGATGGCAACCGACTAGGCCGCAAAATGGTTTCTGGCCAACAATGAAATCTGAGTTGTAATTGCCGGCACACAAGCTAAACATATAATTAACTAAATAATGAGATGAGCAAAGAGATGTCCTTCGGGATTTTCGTGTTCTCTGCTATTTGGCTGCTGTTAACGGCATCTGTAATTGCCTTTGATATGCTCCTCCGGAACACTTGTTCGAGTCAACCATTTTCAATTAATGTTGGCAAAATGCTGGGGAAAGCGACAGCCCACACACAGACACTGGTACAACACCCACTCCCCTGTTGACTTTTGTTGAGCGGTGTAAAAGTTTTTTAATTTATTGGCCATAAATTCAACAACATTTTGCCATCATTGGCACCTGCCCTAAACAACGAACGTGGAGGAGAAAACACAGGAACAATATTTTTTCTTTCTAGATTGGACTTTACAAAAGTTAATTACTCATGCAAACCCAAGGGACAGTTTTGTTTGGTGGCTAAAAACAGTTTTATGACAGTGCCTGATGGACAGCTCTCTGGCGCAGACAGTATAAAGAGCTAAGGGAAAATAGATTATAGATTGGTTTTCCAATTCCACATGAACAAGGAAACACTTTCAAATCTACGAAAAAAAATCCTTTTTAATGCTGCTAGTGCGGCGGAAGTAAGCCCTAAAACATAATCCTCTTATCCCAAAAAGGTTCTTTAGCAAATAAATATTTATAAGACTTTCAAAAATTAAAACAAAAAGGCAAACTAAACAAGGCCTTAGGTGGGAATCATAGGAAACCATAAGAGCCAAACAGAAGTAGTATAAGAGAAAAAGGCAGAGCATCTGGGGAGAGGAAGACAAAGAGCAACCGATTAACATTTATTGGGTCTGAACTTTAATTTGCCTTTTTGGCAGAGATCTCAGCTTAGGTTTCAGTTTCGGCTTCGGACTCACCTCGCTGCCCTTTTGGCCGTTTGACATTCGAACTGTTGTTAGATTTATGGGATTGCCTGCGTCGATTAGTTGGTCGTAAATCTTCACCGTTTGCTTATGGTCAGCATCGTGGCCGTTTAGCTGATTTGCCTGGTGACCCCGACATGTGCGTGTGCTTGGGTGTGTGGGCGCATGGATACGCATTGTCCGGCAGGGTTATCTTTCATCTGTATTGCTAAACCCTGCTCCCGGTCCTGCACCTACAGCAGCTAACAAATTTACGAGTCATGCCTGGAATATTTGTTCCACCAACCCTGTTTCGTTCTCCATCAATGCACCATTAACAGTTTAACTCATTTTAAATGAAATCTACGTTGAGCGAAATATAAACATCTGAATAGCAGCCAGAGAGGGAAAAACAGTGAAAGAAAGTGAGGTGGAGCTACTGCAGGGCTCCTAATTTGCAAAGTTTTTCCGCTGGCTGAACTTTAACCCTGCCGCAGGTGTTAAAAATGATTTGCGAAATGTAAAACTTTTCGTTACAAATTCCCAGCCATATATAACTAACAAAAAAAAAACACCACGTTTCGCCAAAGAAGTTAAAATTGCTTAAGTTTTATATACATTTTTGTTGTTTATTTTGTTGCTGTGAAATATGCAAAAAGTTAAACCAAATTCAAGGGAATCGCCCTGCTCCAAATTGTATTTTGTAGTTTTCAAGGGACTGCTCAAATGATATGCATAAATATATCAAATTAGTAAGAGATTAAAGGGAAAGTAGTTACTAACAACGTTAAAAATAAATATGATTTGACTAAACTTTGCGATGGATAATTTATTTGTATTTATATTGTCAGAATTTTCTGCTTTTCAAACGATATCTTACATTGTAAAACTCTCTGTTGATTCCTTCTGTGGTTTGAATAAATGGCCTACCATTCATTCCACCAAATTCGAAAAGTATTCGTGCTTACACAAGCGAAAAGAGATTTGACCACTTGACGTTCGCTTCACCTCAACTGAATCGTTTGGGGAAACAGATCAAGCAAACGGTAAGGAAATAGAGGAACCATAACCCAACAAAGACGTGCTAAAAATACCGAATGAATGACTCTTTCTTTGACACAGAAATGAATAATTTTGGAAACTTTCTAACAAAAAGCCACACAGATCCCTTGCAAAATATTTACATTATTCCTGGGAGTCCCTTTCGCCGTTCGGCATAAATCTTATCTGTCGGGGACCACGTGTCCGCGTTCCACATGACTGTGAATGTGTGAACGCCCACACGATGGCATAGATAAATTTAGTGCCCAAAATATTTAAAGTCTATTTGTTAGAGCAAAAACAGAGGTATAACCAGCAAAAAAAAGAGCACACACGGCGAATGCTCTCACACAACCGCAGTGCCACCTGCGCAATGAGCACGAAAAAGACTAGTGAAAAAAGGATAGTACATTTTACTTGCGACTGTAAGATACCCCCGTTAATCGGGGGAGGCCGGGCGCTATGCTGGAGAGTGGGTGCCGCCTTTTAGCTATCACAGAGTGTTCTTTAATACTCTCTACTTTAGCTTTCCTTTTATTCAGCACGAATACAATGTACCCAAAATACTAAACGAGTACAGGGCATCAAAAGAAGCTCACTCTTCCATAGATGATGGCGGTGGCAGGGGGCGGGGAGAGCAAACCTCAAAAGCCCCACCAACAATTTAACAACTGACTTCATGGGAACTAAGCAAACATGCAAACGCATGCACGTGGCTGCAAAAGAGGAAAGGTAAAGCAAAGAGCTAACAAGTGACTGTGCGCCAGTCGCGTATCCGACCATAAGATACCCGCTTCTCGAATTAGATGAAACCTTTTAGTGAATAGTACTTATAGGCATATTTTCTAGATATTATGGTCCCCCTATTATACAAGTAACCCTTTATTCCGCCTGTTACATACTCCCCGAAGAGTCAAGCAGGCTCTGCTCCTCTATGAGGTAGGTACCTTTTATAAGGAGAACGAGGGGGATCGTTGTGAGTTGCTGCGGCGACCGCAACTCTACATTTATACGCGATACTTAGTGAGTATGGCTCTCCTCCGGCAGACGCCGCAAATATTAAACAAAGACAAAGAGTGAAAATCTGATAGATATGGTCATTCTATATCATTGTGCGCTTTCTCGTATCTTCAATATTGTGAATGTAACAGATTTTCGTCCTTTTTGGGGGCGGAAGGGGGTTAGGCGAAATTTTGAAATATACGTTTACTATTGAGATCTAACAGGAACGTGAATACCAAATTTGGTTGCTCTAGCCTTAATAGTCTCTGAGAGTTGTGGATGCCTTCGATTTTCGTACTTTGCGGGGGCGGAAGGGGGTGTGGCGAAATTTTGAAGTCCGATATCACAGGAGTGTGGATCAATAATTTGGTTGCTCTAGCTTTTATAGTCTCTGAGATCTAGGAACTCACTTAATGCAATTGGCAAAACCGACTATGAAACCTGTGTGTTAGAAAGAAATGAGAATGAGAATGAAATTCTTGCTGCAGTCTAGAAGATATAGTCATTCTCTACGTTTCTGAGTTTCTGGTTTTCTCGTATGTTGAAAATTGTGGATGCCACAGATTTTCGACCTTTGTGGAGGCCGAAGTGGGCCAGGCGATGTTTTAAAATATACTTGTAACAGTTACATATCACAGAAGTCTGGATACAAAATGTCGTTGCTCTAGCTCTTATAGCCTTTGAGTCCTAGGAGCTCATAGGGACGGACGGACGGAAACGCTTCCTTCTGGACGTTACACACAGCCATTTTCACCACAAATCTAATATACCCCTCTACTCATTTTGAGTATCGGGTACAAAAAGAGCACAGTGCTGCTTTTCATTCTCTCTCTTTGTGCTTTGTGCTTTTGCTGCTGTTCATTTCTCTTTCTCTCCTTTCATATGTAAATTGTGCCCTTGGTGTTTTTTCTTTTTTTGTATTAAACAATTTATATTTTGCAGTAATATGTTTGCTCATTCAAACATTTAGCGAATTGAACAATTTCCAAGGAGCAGGGTGGGGTAATGGGTTAAAGAGTTGTCTGCGGCTTTGATTGATTAACATTTGCTTAGCTGAATATGCAAATGGAGCTGTCCGAGCCGTGCAATGGGACCGCTATGAAAACAGTGTCTGCAAACAGTTAGTGGATGAAATAGTGTGCACAGTGCGAGACCAAAGAGGCAGCTACAATCGGATTAATAGAACTCTGCTTGTATAAAATTGTAACATTATGATCCGTTTGACATCGATGCGTACCACTTCTTTTTTCTCAGTGTGTCACACCAAAAAGTATTTTTCAGGTTCTCTCTGGCGCGCACACAAAAAACAGGCATATTTATCCTCTCATGCAGTATTGACATTTTCCCTGGCTCAGGTCGAAGATTAACTGCAGACACTGTCGCCAAACCATTTCCAGGCGGTTCCGCTCTACGGCCATATGCACGGCACGTATTCGAATTTGAATTATGGGTACTGCGCACACACACACATGCCACACGTCAGACGATGTCGGAGAGGGAAAAAAATAAATAGATATGTACATATACGGGCAAAGCCCGACACATTCGCCCCCTCCGCCATCAGCTCACACAGTCATTCGTTTCAAGTGTCGCGGCTAAGAAATCCGCTTTGTGGAATCCTCCTTTTGCACAGATATACAAATTAGACAGACACGGCCACGCCCACTAATCATGGAGCTAAGGCGTGCGTCAAGGCGGAAATTGCGAGCCGATTAAATTGGCAATCAACTGAAAAGGCATCAACAGAGAGGGGAAGCAGTGCTCCAGCAGAGCTCCAGTGCTCTCTCATCTTTTTTGCCAGCAAAATGGCATAATTACATGTAACTAGCCGAAAAAGTTTACATTTATGAGCCAGGCGGCTGTTACCTGGATATTTCCACCGTTTAGGGTGGCGTGTGGGACTAAGCCATCAACATCAACCAAGCGGGAGCTATTTATGTCGCCATCAACGTTGCGGAAAAAAGGCGGCCCACAGAGAAGCAGGAAAGAAAGAGACGGCGAAAGCAGGAAAGGATGAGTGAGATTGAGAGCGGAGAAAGGGTGGGGGACTGGAGGTGAGTTTTGGAAACCAAATGGCTGCGTTGACACAGTTTCCCTGGTCCCCCAGCTGGGTTCTGAATACCGACTCCCTGCTTTATGCAAAAATTATGACTAAAAACTGGCGGTAAAGTCCTTGAAATGATAGAATGGAGAAACTAGGGAGACTTTCTGGAGACTTTTTGAAAAATGGTAAAGAATTTACTGAGAAGTTGCAAAAGTGTTGAATGAGTAAAGGAGTAAATATAGAAATAAATAAATACATGAAGGGCTCTCAATGACCACAAAGCAATCAGAGGAGTAACCAGACCCAGAACCAATTTAAGTTCTTTGTGGTTACGTCTCTCTGTCTGTCTGTTAGTCTCTTACTCCTGAGAAGGAGGATGAACAGAAAGAGTAGCAATTGAAGATGACCTTTTCGCACTTTGACCGTTCCTACTAACTGCCACAAAGTACGGGTACGAGAGGCAGAGCTGGCTCTGTGATTGAAATTGACCTCGAGAGTCCCGACTCGCCTACTCGTTTGCCCCCAGCTCCCAGCAAACGGACAGACCGACGGTGGAACGGCAGAGCTCATCCAGACACCATCTGGGCATATTTTAATTACCATTTAGGCAAACATTAAAAAAACCAGAGAGAGAGAGAGACCAACCAAAGAGAACATTAAAAGCAAACTGCAGAGGCCCCGCCTTTCCTGCCCACTGCTCTGATCCTTGACCCTGGCCTGTCTGCTTTCAACTTCCCCTCACAAATGGGGGAATGCGGCAAATGTTGTCGGAATATTAATTCGACTTTGGTCCATATTTAAGCAGCTTAATGAACTCGAATCGTGGAGAACGAGACTGAAGTTGCAAGAAACCAACTTAATTCGCCTCAAAGACTATTCCCAATCAATAGGGGGATTGGGGCAGGTAAAGCAGAGAAAACAAAACTTTTTTAGTGCCGCATCTCTTTCTCTTTCCGTTTCTCTCCCTTGATATTTGTTTATTCTTTGAACTTCTCCAATTAAAAGTAAATATTGTGAGTGCTTTATCTCGATTTCAGTCGGGCCTGGCCCAAGCAAAGCCCCAACCCGTCAATGCCATGACGTACCCGTTTGCATAGTTGGCCGTGTATCCACCTCCTCGACCAACTTTCTGCCATCGGACGACCGAGGACTCCTCCTCGCTTGCATTCCGCACGCAATCGGGCCATAGCCAAGGCTTCGTCATTTCCACTCTGTGAAGCTTTCGCTTTGTATCCGCATCTGTATCTGATTTCCACTTGAATCCAGCCAACTCCTCCGGCTCCAACTTTTGGCCGAAACTTTGCATTGCGCGTAATTTAATGCCTTTCAAAGCGGCGACGAGACCCCAAACAGCATGCCTTCTATCTCTCCAGAACAGAGCGTTATTTTCCTTCTTCTGGAGTAGCAGCGAGGTGGCTTTACTTCAATTTGGTGGAAGTATTTAGACGTAAATAAGTCCTGCAAAATGGTAAAATTCTAAGAAAAAAGGTTGCTCTGACTGTGTGGAGTTTTTATATGCCAATATCCTTCGATTTCGGTATACTAACAGGGCCATGCAGCTTGCTCTACTTCCAGCTAATTGGGTTATCTCAAGGAATTGGAAGTTATTTTGAAGTTGAAGCAAAGTGAGAGTGAAAACATTGGCTAAGCAAAAGTTTAGTTACTATTCCAGCAAATCATCCGCACAAACACTGACGCAATTCCCGCACAGACACTTGGAAGGAATCACGTTTACAGCTAGCAAAAATATGGAATAATTTTATTTACGCCTCAACTTTGTAGCCACAAAATCATATGAGTAACTGCCACGTAAAGCAGGAAGGAGGGTGGGGAAGAGCCGTCGCCGTGAGGTGCAGAAACTGCAGAAGCATAAAAACTCGTGGTAAAAACTTTTATGTGCGTATCCCAGAGACGATTCCAGACAACTGCCGGAATTAAGTTTACCTTATTTGGCAGCACAAAAAAAGAGAGGCAGAAAACTCCAGCGGGAACGAAATAATAAAAACTGGAATTAATGCTGAATGGGAAATATTTCCGTGTATGCATCTATTCCTTCCCTCCAGTGAGCTCTGCCTCGATTTGCTCCAGGGACTTGCCCTTGGTTTCGGGCACAAAGAAGATGACAAATAGCATGCCTATAATGCAGCACACACAATATACGGAAAAGGCGCCATAGCTATTGATCAGAGCTGAGGGAGAACACATTATACAAAAGATGTAGTGCCAAACTTCTGATTGAACAAAACTCACAGATCATGTCCATATACGTTTTGGTGACTATGAAAGTGCACAGCCAGTTAAAAGCGGTGGCCACAGAGGCAGCCGGAGCACGGACACTGGCCGGCATTATCTCGCCCATCATTAGCCAGGGAATGGGTCCGAAGCCCACGGAGAAGCCCAGCACATAAAAACCGGCGGCCACCAGCGGCAGCCATCCCACACCCGAGAGATCCCAGTCCTTGTGCTTGCCGAAAAAGAATATGGCCAGCGTGAACAGGGTGATAATCATGGTCGTGTCGGAGATGTATAGCAGGACCTGGATAACAGCAGGCAGATTAAACCAAATCACGGATCTAGGATCTCACCTTGCGTCCCACTCGATCGATTACAGCGGTGGCTATTAGAGTGGCCACAAAGTTGACCAAGCCCACAATGACCGTAGCAATGGCCGGCTTAATGGTGGAGCCGGCGTCCAGAAAGATCTGATGGGTGTAGAAGATCACCACATTGATGCCGCTCATCTGCTGGAACAGCATCAGGCCGAGGGATATGAGAATGGGCTTGCGGTTGCGCTTCTTGAACATGTCCCCATACGTGCTCTTGGCATTGGCCGTCTCGCCCTGGGTGCTGGCCAGCTCCTTCATCTCTGCATCGACGTCGCCGGTCTTGCCACGCAGCCAGGCGAGCGACTTTTGGGCCTTCTCGGGCTTGCCGCGCGACAAAAGGTAGCGCGGTGTCTCCGGCACGAACAGGGTCAGAATGATAAAGGGAATGCAGAATATGGCCCCAGCGAAGGCCAGTAAGTACCAGTTGAGAAAGGAACCAAAGGCGTAGCAGAGCAACAGGCCCCCGTTGCCCAGCAGGGTGGGCATTAATCCCAGGGTCCCGCGCACATTCGGATGCAACGTCTCGCCCAGGTAGACGGGCAGGACCAAGGTGGCCAGGCCCACGGCCAGACCGCAGAACACGCGACCAGCCAGCACCATGCCGATAGTTGTGGCAAAGCCGATCAGCAGCCAGCCGATAATGAACGGAGGAGCCGTGATCATAATTGTCCACTTCCTGCCAATATACATGATCAGTAGGCCGCCGAGAATGCCTCCCACAAGACAGGCCAGTGGCATAAGGCCACCCACCCAAGACTCTTCCTGGGATGTGATCGAGAACTTGCCATCATCGCCCTTCATGGAGGGCAAGGCCGGAGAGGTGTAAGCACCGCAGAAGCCAGTGCAGAAGGAGCACAAGGACACGGACACGGCCACGAGAAGCTGCAGATAACGAGACCGATAAGGTTTCCCAGAAAATACATTATCGAAGAGGCGCTTACCTGTGTCCAGGTGAAGTAGTTTGAATTTTCTTCCTTGGCATTTTCCTTGGGCGGCATGTTGTAAAACTGTCCAGTGTGTGTGTTTCAATGCGACGACTGTGTATATACGAGTTAACACATATCTGTCGGGATTTGAAAGGAGTGATTTAAATTGCTTTGAAAGAATTTCCAAGAAAATAATATTCGCCTCCCTATAAAAGAACGTAGAATTTCCGATCGTGAAATAGTCCCTCAGTGTTACCACAAGAGAAATACAGCTTAAGATATGGCCAGCAAAAGGCGCTACTAAATTTCTGAACCCCTCTGATGGTGCTATTTAAAGTGTTGGCGGCCTTTTCCATTGCGACGGCCCAGTTGAATGCAGCAACCTTGGTCCACACCATTCGCATCCAGGGACGAATTTCCATTGTTTTGTCTCCTCGCCATTGTTTCTAGCCCGGGCCCTGGTTTGGCCTTTGCCTCGGCGGCAGCTCATTAAAAATTCCATTTTCATTTTGCCCATCATCCATTTTGATTTCATAGTCGAGTGGATGGCGCTGGGTGGGCTTGGATTGGATTGGGTGGAACTCGTACTCGTTTTTGTAGTATTTGGAATTGCGTTGGGAGCCAGGACCATGAACTACGGTTACCAGACGGCCGACTGAGCGTCGCACACAATTTCCAAGAGTTTACTTTCTTGCACATTGATTTCGTTGAAACTTTCACTATGGCTTTCGCCCTTTAACGCTGGCAATTTGATATTTTATTTATATTTCTCTTAGCCCCCTCTTTTGCCACACAGTACTTTTCAACGCCAGCGTAATTAAAAAATAAATACGGGAATTATGAACATTTTCCGGCATCAGCTCAATATATATTTCGCCGCAAACATGAATGAACCGAAACCCATGAATCCGCATGGATCCGGATGGGCCAACGAATTGGCCGCAGTGGATGGGGCCTACCTACGTAGTGCTGGAGGGTGATGGTGGCTGAAACAGTTGCCACAGTTAATTATTTGCCCGACCAGTTTGGCGAACGTGACGTATACGTAATTTTTCGCCCCACGCCCGGTTCGCTGATGAATTGTTTGCCCAGCACTCAATCAATATATGCATACCATACATGTAGATGTGTGCCTTCATATTTGCTCTCGTTTATCCATAAATATATTCATTCACTTTTAAGGTCAACAAAGTTAACGCTTCGTTCCTCATGGGTTTGGAAAGCACAGAACCGCTAAAATTGTACTTTAAACTTGAATGAGAGGACAACTATACAATGAGGCAGCATATTTCTTTCTATCTATGCATACTGCCGAATCATAGGTGCTTTAGTCTTTATAATCAATTCAATAATAAAATCTCTCGGATTAATACACTTTCTAGACTATAAGATGGCCGATAAGATATCGACATGCATCATTGGATCTGGCAATTGGGCCACGACCATAGCCCGAAATGTGGGCAGGAATGTGGCCGCAATGGCCAACACAATGGAGCCGAAGGTCTACATGTATGTGTACGAGGAAATAGTTGAGGGTCGAAAGCTTACCGAAATCATCAACACAACCCACATCAATGTGAAGTACATGCCGGACTTTGTGTTGCCTGAAAATATTGTAAGCGCATCGATCCATTAGAGTCTTCGTCCAGCACAGTGTAGCACTGATTTTCAGGTGGCTGTGGATGATATTGTGACTGCTGCCAGGGACTCCGACATCCTGATATTTGCCATACCCCCGACCTTCGTCAGCAGCTGCTGCAAGACCCTGTTGGGCAAGGTAAAGCCCACGGCCCATGCCGTCTCCCTGATCAAAGGATTCGAGCGGGGAGACGATGGACAGATCATACTGATCTCTCAGATTATCATGCGACAGTTGAAGGTTTCCTGCTCCGTTATGGTAGGTTGCAATTTGGCCCACGAGTTGGCCAATGATAACTTTGCCGAGGGCACTGTGGGTTGTCGTGATCAGAAGTACTACCGCGTGCTTCGGGACATCTTCAAGTCGGAAACATTTCGAGTGGTGGTCACCGAAGATGCTGACTGTGTGGAGATCTGTTCTACTTTAAGGGTAAATATCTGTGCTAACTCAATTTGCTCTGACCTTGAACTATCACGTAGAACATCATTGCCTTTGCTGCCGGCTGCTCTGATGGCATGGAACTGAACGAGAACACCAAGGCGGGCATTATTCGTAGGGGTTTCCTGGAGATGCTGCAGTTTGTGGATGTCTTCTATCCGGGCTGCCGCATGGGCACCTTCTTTGAGGCCTGCGGCATATCCGATTTGGTCACCAGCTGTTACGGCAAGCGGTTTCTTTATACAGATCCATAAGTCCAGTTTAGGAATTGTTCTTTTTAGCCAATCGTAATCGGAAGCTGGCCGAGGCCTTTGTGAAGACTGGGAAGCCTCTGTGCGAACTGGAGCATATACTAATATCAGGCCATGAGCCCTTGGGTCCAGTCACTGCCGAACTGGTTCACATTTTACTCAAGAAAAAAGGATTGGTGGACAAGTGCGCTCGAGAGCCTTTTACTGGCATTTTCTGATACGTTACCCCTGTTTGTTTTTTTACAGATTTCCACTGTTTACAACGGTCTATAAAATCTGCATGGGAGATCTACCGCTGACACGCCTCGTGGAGGCCTTGTGTCAGGCCAGCGAGGACATGTAAGGCCTTCATTCCTATTGGTATCACAGGAAAATCTAACTTTTTTCGTTGCAGCTTCCATCCGCAACACACTTTCCAGCTTTGAAGGCTGGTCCCCAGTTTAAAATAAATCAGAACCGAGAAGAATAGAACAGAACAGAAAAACAGCAATTTGGTTTATTCTTTTTTATTATTCTGTGAAATGGGGCATATAAAGCCTTGGTTATATTTGCCCGGCAAGTCCCGGCAAACGCAGGACTCAATATTCAAACAAAGCCCCTCGACATCTGCATTGTATTGTGCGTCTTTTCCTTCTGCAGTTCAAGTGTTCCTTTGCGGAGAGTGCACTCCATTGAATGCACCAACGCTCCGAGCACTTGTTGGACTGTTCTGATGACTCGTACAACGGAAATCACTTCAACCAGGCGCTTGGTGGGGGCTTTGTGTGGTTCCTGGCTGAATGGGACGGAAAGCCGCATTGCTTTCTTATTGTTTCTCGTTTCTCTACTATACAACATACACTAGTTGTTCCATTCTTCGTCTCGATATGGTATTGTACTACAGTTGAAGTGCTCCCCAATCGAAATTGAGGAAATGGGAGCATCCACTGGAGAACTTGTCAAGCCTCCCTCCTCAAAACTGAACCTCAAAACCCTCCGGACAGGGTTCAATCAACTACATCACGATCTCCTTTTGAATTTGAATCAAACTATCATACAGAATTCTGTTGAGAGTTCAGTTTGTATTCATTCACAAAAGAGAGACGAGACCTACAACCAGTAACAAAATTTGTGTTTTTCCTTTTTCTCCGATTTTTGATCGAATTTAAATCAATCTATCATAGCGTTCAGTGCCAAAGGGAGTCTTTTAAAAATGTTATCAAATATTTTACTGAAGGTCGCTACTGTGGTTTTTTTTCTTTCCATCGGCTTGGACATTATCGATCCGGAAAATGAAAGCGTACTTGGAGCAAGCATGAGCAAAGTCAATAATATTCTGGATGAAGCTATATACTACTTTTGGGAGGATCTGCGTCCAAAGCCACAGGAGAATTGGTTCCAGCGCTACATTGTTCGGAACTTTCAAATGCTGTTCTAAAAGGAACTCAAATCAATTCTCAAATTCCCGAAAAACCAACAATGAGCATTACACAAGGCCGATTAAACAAAACCAAAGCATGATGCCCAACTAAAAAAAATCATCGTATATATCCCCAAATTAATCTACTGTTCGATGGTTATTTAATAAATTATTTACGCAATTCATTTAGTTTTTAGTATTTCCGATTTCTGGCGGCATAATAAAATGAAAATGAAAATGGCAAAGGGCTTAACGCTTGGGCTGATTGAATGTAAGGGGGGATCATATAAGGGGATTAGTTGAAATGTCAAAATTGCTCTACTTGATTATGCCACCGAATACCATTTAATCCATTCTGATGGCTAACTATTTTATTTGATTAGAATGTTGCCAGTCCTGGCTATGATACTTTTTTTTGGAATGATGCATCATATATAACTTAATAATAAAATAAAAAGAGGCTCTTAGATGGAGGGCTAAAAAGGCAGGAATCCCCAAAACTATTAGCAGCACTGTATTTTTGCTGAATTTCTGACTTTCGTTCAGAGGGAATTAAATATCTCACAAGTCAAATTTTCATTTAAACCTACTGAACATTTTCTGCGGTTAAAATAATATGCCAACAGCAATTAAAATGTGTCACATGCGATGCCACTGAATGTCCAAATGTACCATTTCAATGGAAAAGCAATTTTGTTCAGATTTATTTGAAATTTAATTTTTTTGTAAAATCCTGCAAATATTCCACCATTCCAATTGCTTTATTATTAGTTCGTTTTGCATTTTCAGTTTAGGCGGACACGGTGCAAATATGGAGCTTACGTGCGGCAGATGCAAGTCCAAAATTGGTAGCTAAAAATGGAAATGAAAATTCCACAACTGTCTGGCGGAAGAGGGCCGGTACGGGCCTGTACGCCGCTGGCTAAACAAATATGCCATTCCATGGAGGAAGGCAAATAGAACTGGCCCGGGGTACAGTGCAGTCAGTCGGACATGGAAAACCGATGAAAATTTGCATATCAGGCGGCAGCCAGTGGTACTACTCGTACTTTATTTGCCCAATTCTTGTTGCATTTTTGGTTGGGGATCTGGCTTAAAGCCTTTTGGCTCGTTCTTCGTTCTTCGTTCGTTTTTGCTGATAATTACACGGTAAATTTGCCAAAATGTGACGCCAAATAGCAAACAAGATGCCAGTGAAGACTGAAACAAGTTGCACGTATCTGTGCGCTACGCACACAGGCAGTAACGTAACCGTAACAGATACGAGTACTCGCATGCTTTGTGCCACAGTTACACCTTTCCCGAAATGAGAGAGAGGGAGACAGAGAGAGAGAGAGAGAGAGAGAGGGAATAGAAAGAGCGATGTGCAAGCACTTCAAAAAATAAATAACAATTTGGTACGTTACACACGTCTCGGCTTATGCAAACGTATCTGTATCTTGTACCCTCTCTATTTCTACTATATACGTGTGGGTGTGGGCGTGTGTGTGTGTGCCTAAAAGAATACTTCATTTCATTTCGTGTTGAACATGGCCAAAAGCCACCCCACCCACTGGGCAAACACCACCGACAAATGGCAGCAGTGGTGGCGCTTTGTTGATTTGGTTATTGTGGCTGCCAGTTGTCTTGTTTGCCCTCAAATTGAACAAATAGCTAAAACAATCTCGGTAGAGAAGGCTCCACCACTTACCATATTTCCTGTCTTACACATGTATTTGCTGTTGTTTTACCAGGTCTTAAGTTATAGAATGTCCTAATCAGCCGTGAAGCTTTGGTCACTTTATCGGGAACTTAATTGAACAGAGCCATCCGGACACTGCGGATCCGTGGGTGAATCACGAAAAATGAACATTGAAGGTGAAGAAGGAGTATACCAAACTCTAGAAGATTTAATCTAATCCTATGATCCTCACTCAAGTCTCCAACAACTCTGTTTAGTAGAAACTAAAAACAATTTCCTTTCATCAATAGTCATTCGAAATGTTTGTCGTAACCGTTTTTACATATTATATTCGAAGCACCTCCTAAAAATTTAAGTGTCCCATAGTTTTGGTCAAATTCGCAGTCGCATAAATTGTTGTTGTAGAAACCAAAACCAAGCCAAAAATATCGTGTTTCGTTGTGCATCTGCGGCTATATGGATCTGCTCTCGATAACGCAGAAGGTGCTCATACGCCGCACGGATGGACGGGTCCAGCTGGCGAGTATCATCAAGCTGGATGGCGGGGCCAATAGCTCCGTGACCGTGGAATGGCCCGAGGGCGATTGCACGCGTGGCAAGGAGATTACGCTGTCCCAGATCATTGAAATGAATCCGGAAATTTTCGCGGTACAGCGAAGAGGGAACGTGGCAGGAATGGCCTCCATTCCACCCAGAGCCTCCACACTGAGCGCCAGTATAATGGTGAACACCCTGATGCAACGTCTGCCGGCTGGCAATGCACCGTACCCACTGCAGCGCCTGAAGGTGGGCAGTGCCGCGCCCAGGCAGCGGTCGGCCAGCCGGCAGGAGCGGCATCAGCAGAGGGACGTTCTCGGTGGATCTGATCGGTGCGACTCCAACTGGGACACTGCCAGGATGATCCGCTTTTATCGGATGCAGATGGAGAGCCGACCGCTGGAGAACATGGGCTTTCCGGGCCCCCTGAAGAGGCACGGAATTGTGGTGTGTGTGCGGAAGCGCCCTCTCAACCGGAAGGAGCTGGCCGAGCGCGAGCTGGACGTGATCAGCATGCCCCGGGCGGACATGCTGGTGGCGCACGCGCCGCGCAGGCACGTGAACCTTGTGCGATTCCTTGAGAACCACAACTTCCGCTTCGACTATACCTTCGACGAGGCCTGCTCAAACGCCACCGTCTACAATTATACTGCCCGTCCCCTGATCCGGCACATATTTGATGGCGGAATGGCCACGTGCTTCGCTTATGGGCAGACCGGGAGCGGCAAGACCCACACAATGGGGGGAGAATTCACGGGAAAGCAGCAGAACGTGATGGACGGCATCTATGCGATGGCGGCCACCGATGTCTTCAGCACTTTGGCGGACCCGGCGAACGCCGGCCTGGGACTGAGGGTGACCTGCAGCTTTTTCGAGATCTACGGATCGCGGATCTACGACCTCTTGACTCCGGGCAGAGCGCAGTTGCGCGTCCTCGAGGATAGCCACCAGCAGGTCCAGGTGGTGGGTCTCACCGAAAGGCCAGCGCGCTGCACCGCCGATGTCCTGTCACTCCTGGAGCAGGGCAACTGTGCCCGCACCTCAGGCCATACCTCGGCCAACTGCAAGTCTTCTCGCTCCCATGCCATTTTCCAAATTGTTCTGCGATCCGCGAACACGTACCGTCTCCATGGAAAACTCTCGCTGATCGATCTGGCCGGAAACGAGCGGGGGGCGGACAACTCCAGTGCGGATCGAAGGACACGCCTGGAAGGCGCCGAGATCAACAAGTCCCTGCTGGTACTGAAGGAGTGCATCCGGGCTCTGGGTCGTCAATCGGGCCACATTCCATTCCGTGGCTGCAAGCTCACCCAGGTGCTGCGCGACTCCTTCATCGGAAAGAAGGTAAAGACCTGCATGATAGCGACGATCTCGCCGGGTCTGCGCTGCGTGGAGCACACACTGAACACCCTCCGATATGCGGATCGCGTCAAGGAGCTTACGGCACAGACAGTGTCCCCAAAGCGTTTCTCTCGGTCCACTTCCGTGGTGGCAGCCCCGTCCGTATCGGGAAGCAGCCTGGTTGAAACCAATTCCCTTCCGGATATCATCAGTCCAACCCAGGCTTCACAGTCCCTGACCAACTTGCAATGGTTCGTCTCCTCCACATCCCTACCGGTCGTGGAAAACCACTCGAACAGAACGACAAGAACCCGTCGATCTTTGGAAATGGACGCTCTGACCTACTGCTCAAATCCGAACGAGAACAGAAGACCCGAACGGGAGCAGTATAATCCTCCCAATTTACATAAACCCGTACCGCAGATGTGCTCACGGCATTCGGAGGTGAACTCACGGCAATCGGAGATGAACTCACGGCAATCGGAGATGAACTCAAGGCATGCGGAGGTGAACTCAAGGCATTCGGAGGTGAACTCAAGACATTCGGAGGTGAGCTCACGGCATTCGGAGGTGAACTCAAGACATTCGGAGGTAAACTCAAGACATTCGGAGGTGAACTCACGGAGCACGGAGGGGAACTCACGACACACGGAGGGGAACTCACGACACACGGAGGGGAACTCACGAAACACGGAGTTGAACTCACGGAACACGGAGGGGAACCCACGAAACTCGGAGGTGTTCCAAGATGCCTCGCTGCTGCTGTCCAAAGCCTTGGACCTGGTAAAAAGATCCCGTGAGAACGAGTTCTAAATCATGATTTCTACAACACACACATTATCTAATATATAAAACAAGTCTTGGATCTGAATAAAAAGAATCAGAGGAAGTAAAATCTTTTAGCTAGCTGAAAACGTGGACATTCATTCACCATTCGAAGAGCTTCACCTATTACCTTAAAGCATCCTCCGTATTACCCACACTACTGGCCTCATTCCTAGTTCATTTGTGTGCCAATCTGTGCGCCTGGGCTTAGGCCCTCAGCCTATACTCAAAACATTTCCATCTCTAGACTGTGGCCCAACTCGAACTAAGAGCAAATATTTTCCGCATAGTTGCGTACTAAGCCAAAAACTTACTTCTTTCTTTCAGTTTTTCTCTTGGCTTTTTTTCTGCGTACTGCTGGGAGGAGACGGGAAGTGGCGTGGCTCCTTTGACAGCTGTCAATATACAATATTGGGGATTATGATGGTGCAAAGACACGTCTTACGACAAAGCTTTGTGTCAATATATTAAATTATGGCTTACGGCGGCTTTGCCCTAACTCCCAGCTCCCTCTCTCCCTCTCCCACTTTCACTCAGTGGTTCTTTTTTTTCTTTTTTTTTATCTGGCTTGACTTTTTGGCTTTTTTTCGCGTAAATCCCCTCCATAAATGCCCAAGGCAGAATAAATATGGTTGAAGCAGGCAAATTTTATGTTACTCCAAAACGTTTCACATTAATTGAAATCGAACTAAGAAGAGTATCAGTATTAACCAGGAATTTCATTTCAAATCGAAATCGAAGCTAAGAGATCCACTTAAACCTCACTTGAAATATATTACGAGTAATTAAAAGGGAAATTAATGTTGTGGCTCGAATGTTTGCCGTCTTCTACGGCTGTCAACGATTTAATGTTTGCCATTTCATGTTCAAGTCCCTGCCGTCACTCGCGTCGTTAATCAAAAGCGTCTTTAATCTTATGTCAAGTAATGTAAATAAACAATTACGAGCATTTATGTGTGCACACTTGCCCTCGCACCCACACGAAAACCCTGGCACACACAAGAGCACAAATTTTGCGGCTTAAAGTTAATTCGTTTCCCAAGTGTTTACCTAACCTGGCATTAAACCAGCTAGTGAGATGCACCCGCACGGTTCCCCCGCGCCTTCATATCCATCCTTTCTAATATGCCATTAGCATTGCTACCTAAATAAGTAAGTGAGTAAATTTGATGGGCACATGCACACATACATACTCTATGTACATATGTACACCGACAAGAAAGGAGACAGAGCAAACAAAACCGGAAGGCATCGCGTACGGAATCAGTCAAGTGCAAACATTTCAATTTTGAGGAAACTGATAAGTCGCATTAATGTAAACTTAACGTTGGATAAACAAATTTCTAAAGAGCGACCGATAAGACCCCCGAAAAGGAACGAAACACATCAAACACATTTCTTGGTTGAAAGCTGAAAGCCGTCTTCAGACGCTGGCATCGTTCCCCCGCCAAGCCCCCGCCGTCCTCCTATATATCGATTACTTTGCGTCTAATGCACTTTGCAACTCCAGGACTCCAACAAGAAGAGCTCCCTCTCTATCAAATGGTTCAACTTGAGTCGAAAGACCTTGCCACGAAAGTGTTTTGGATAAAACTTTGCTCGTGGCAGCGCAGCCCCAAGGAAAGAAATATAATAGCAGGGATTCAGCTGGCGAGTAGGTGGAAATCTAGATGCTCCGCTAGTGGGCGAAATATCAATGAGCTAGTGCTAGTATAGCAGCAGCACATCCCACAAATGATACTTTCGTTATACGTTAAAATACCTTAAAAGACCTCCACTTAGAGCTTGATTTCCATGTGGTAATCGTGTAAACCGATCTTATATGCATGTACGTTATTCCAACAAATAAAAATTTGATCGAAGAGTGGTTTAAGCAGTCCTTTGGCACTTCCCTTCCACTTCCGCCAATCCCTCATTTTGCTGGATGCATGTTGGCAATGATAATTGTCCTGCTCGGACTTTGTCGTTGTCATTGTCCGGCCAATAAATTGTTGGCAGCTGCATGTTTGTTAAGCCCCACCCGAGGGCCCCCAATAAGCCATGTCGGTTGCGTTTGCCTACAGGCTATTGGTTGAGTGGGCAGCGGATACTGGACAACACTGAGTCGTGTCCGTATCCTGTCTGGTGCTGTCCCTTCTGTCGACGCTTCAACTGTTGTGCCAGGCTTGGGGCGAATTATTTATGTTGCGAATTACGGGCTCAGTTAAAATAATTCTCCTTCGAGGCGAGAAAATAAATAAGATTGTCATATTTTCGAATGCATTCCGTTTTCAGGAAACCGATTACGGCATGCATTTGCAGCAGTTTTAAATTTGAATTAAAATTTCCATAACTTGCTGAACCACAAAGGCCTCGCTTAAAGCCTCTTACAATAATTGAAATGTCCTTATTTAAGCTCTCCCAGTGACCGCTTCCGCCTTCGCCTCCTCATCGTCCCTTAATCCAGGGCCCTGACGGCAAGAGCCGTCGTCCAGCTGAGTCGGCAAGGGGCGTTGCCTTTTGTCTTAACCCAAATTGTTCGCCATTAAGCCGTCAAGTGCTAAACATGCAAGCGATTCTCAATTCAGTTCTCCTTCTCTCGCCTCGCGTTGCCTTGCCTTGCCTTGCCCCAGCTCTCTTTTTCTCCCATTCTCCATTCGCGTGCCACCGTATGGAAAACGTCAGAGAGAAATTTGCAAAGATAAAAACGAACTTTGCATATTTACAAACACTGTCAGACGTAGGTTAAAGTCCATTAAAAAATGGTGTGAGATGAACAGGGCCACAACAGGGACCAAGTGTGCAGGGAAGGGCAAGGGTTTCATTTCAATTTTCACTTGCCCACCTTTTCAATGCCCTCCGAGAGGGTATAGAGGCAAGTTTATCCAATGGGCTGCAAGCAGTTTGGGTTCCTTACAAGACTTCAAAACACTGAAGAAAAGAATATATCCAATCATAAATAGTTAACAATCTGGGGCTATACTTTTCGAACATATTCGAAGGAATATATTAATAGAAAAATATGCTTCAAAATGCAGTGGAAGGATGTTCTCCGATGAGAGACTCTTTACTCATTTATTTCTTATAGAATATAAGCTTGTACCATCCTTTAAATAACGAAATTCAATTTGTTTCATTTTGATATCCTTGAACATCCTAGAGTACATCCTTAGATATCAAACAAGCGTATATTCTTGATCTGATTATATGGCACTGGCCATCCTTTATAAGGACATTATCATTCCCCTGGCCACACAGCAGAGTGGAAATGTGTGAAAAATGAGAAACGAAAGAGCAGCAAGCTGTGACTGCCGAGCCACGGGGCATGGAATGCCTGCAACAGCCACTATAGTCGCATACTCGTATCGCCCCGAAGAACTTGACAAACATCAAGTTGGCTGCACTGCCACATGTCCTTGCAAGCCACGGTACATGTACATACATGTCTGTGCATGCGTGCGCGCTGCGCTAGTGTGCTTGTGTTTGTCACGCTAACCTCAAAATTGCCGCCAACAATTTAACAAGCAGACGTTGTGTGAAAAATATGTCAAACAGAAGGCGAAGGCGGTGGCGGTGGCGGTGGCGATGGCGGTGGCATTTCGTTCCTCTCTTTTTTGGCCAGCTTTCATACGAAAATTGCGTTAGCACACAACACACACACCCACACCCACACACAGAGACACACGAGGACGAGAGGACACTCAGACATGTCCCCATAGTCGAATTACTAACATAAAAAGTGGCTAACACACACACACACACCGACGCATATAGAAACGCCGACACCCACATGCCAGGGCAGGGCAAACATTTTCCCAGCCACGTTTTGAATTATGCATGTCTGCCACACATGACTCGGAATCCCTCGCTCCACTTGTCTCTCTTCTCTCTTTTCGCCTCGTTCTGGGCCACGAAGAAAAATATACATATTCACCAAAAAATAAAATTACAAAATATGCAAACGGTTGAAGGCACAAACTATTCGTGGCACCAGCTCCAGGAGTTGAACCAGAATGCGGCTCAGCGAAGCAGGAAGGATGTGTTTGGATATTATGGTTCCCCCAAACCTCATAATGACTGAATTCAGTGTCGAGAAGCATTTAAGTGTTCCTGAATTCCCATTTCCAGACTCCTTTTCTGCATCCGAATCCGAGTCCACCTTTGATTACCCATGTGTCCAGAGGTAAACGGATCCTGGAGCTTACTATGGGCACAAATAAAGCCTAAAAGGAAGCTAATTTCAAAGTCAACTAGGAGCACAGCTTATCAAGAGTCTCTCGAACTGAAAATCTCATTTGCCTGGCATCATTTATGGGACCTAAATGAGGAAGTAGGCCCAAGCAAATGAATTTTCCCACAGACCAAGGACCCTTTAATACGACTAGGTGCATAAATGATTCAAATTGGTTACCAATCAATAGACTGTATGGGCTGTAACAAGCCCATTATGACACATTCAGCTGCCTGAGTCCGCCGCCAGTTGCAAATACACTCCTTCACAGAGTGGGAGGACAGGGCAGTGAAAAAGCAGCAGTCAGAAAACAGTAATTAAATGGAAAACGCACTCGAAAAGCCAGCCGAGTCAAGGCACTCCTCTCCTGGCTTTAGGGCACAATCGCGTGACTTGGAGGCCGACCCTCGAGCACTCACCAAATACCCACACAAACAGCTGTACTCGAGTGCTGCTCAAGTATGAATTTTTGTATACGAGTATATTCTTGTACTTGTACATGATTTCTTTTTATAATTTTAATTTGCGGCAACCTTGGCCCAAACGATGGCCTTGAGAGGGTCCTGGGCCTGGAGCTCGAGTTAATTTCGAGTTTCTTGTTTGCTGTTGAATAATAAATTCGGTTATTGATTTCTTCCTGAAAAATGAGCACAAAAAATAAGCCAGAAAATTAAACTCAAACCGGAACCGGATGATGGGATGACGGAACGATGGGATGACGACGCCCACAGACTGTGAAAGTTTATGGAGTCGTTTGGGGTGCTACAAATGTACTGCTCATCTGGGGGCCGCTAGAGTAAAGTTGTTTGGTTTACTTTATGATCTTGGCACTTGTTGTTTTCACTCCCAAAGAACAACATAATTTTGGCCAGTCAACAATCAACTGCTGGCCACCGCCCCTCCCCTTCAAAGGGATATTCATGTGTCAGTTGAAAGCAGACGAAGGAAAAGTGTTGGCAGGAAGGAAAACTTCTTGTCCGTTTGTCAAAATGTAATAAAGTGCAAACAGCAGCAAAAAATAATGTGAACACATAAAAATAACCAAAACTTTTTCCTCTTTATACAAACACACACGCACGCACACATAAAGATGTACACATGTATGTGGGTGTTGGCTCTCTCCAGACCTATTGTTTTATTATTGTTCACCCTTTTTGGAGGGTACGAGTTAGAAGGGGATGACTACTTGAACTTGGCATTGACATGGCGTGGACAGCACAAGTCCATGGGGGAAACTCTGTCTTATCCACGGAAGAGCATACAACTTTTCCTTCCGCCCTACTGCCCGCCCCCCACTCTTGTCTTGTCAAAGTCTACAAAGTCCCCTCAAGCACAAGCACAATTCAAGCCATTATTATATGTTTAATTAAGCCAAAAGTTTTGTGTCAGATTCGGCTTATGGATACATCTGGGATAGGGTGGCGGATATAAATGCTGTTAAAAAGATGACTGTCTACGGTAAACAGACGCTAAATGTCCGTAATAGGCATCTTCTTCCCGATATATATATATCGCACAACACACTCGAGAGGGAATAACTCTTAGGCTCCTTTGACATGGACATCTGATCTAATCCTTAAAAGACAATTGTTTCTACTACACTCTCTCACTGGCAAATTTTTGTTAAATTTTCCACCAAACTGTATTTCCCCACAACTCAATTGGGGCTTTAATTTGGGCTTTAATTTTTTCCACTCCCTTCTAGACATACGCTTTGGTAATAGTGGGCGTGGCAGTGCATGGCTGCCGGCACCCCGGCACCACAGATATATAATATATACGATACAACGCCAGAAAAAAGTATATTTCCTCAATTGATTTTGATTGTTTTTGCCCCCGGGGGCAGGACACGCAAAAAGGCTAAAAGGCACCGAAAATTGTATTGATTTATTTGTCGTGCTTTTGTCTCTCTTTGGGGAAATCTGAAACGTTAAAATATCGTATCTTTTAACTTTAGTTTCGTTATTTTATTGGTGTGGAGCGGCCGCCAAGTTCAAAACTAAATATTTTTCCACCAAAAAGTTATCCATTTTCCATTTTATTTCATTTCATTTTCCACTGACGGTGGTCTCCTTCACCACGAAATGAGAAAACAAAGAGGAGGCAAACTTTTGCGGATATCATGACTACAAGATACCTCTGGTTCTCAGGCCCAGGATATCCAGCTGTTGCGGTCCACGCGAATACAATATACCCCTCTATTACCCATATAGGGGGGGGCATAACAAATTTCACTCAGAACCGAAAGGAGGCAAGTGGGTTGGAAAAGGTTAACAGCAACTTATGCAAATGCCTTATGCAACGGAGGATCTCCCCCAATTCACGCAGTCCCCCACTCCTTCTATCCTTTATAGTTTTCCCATTCTCCCTCAGAGAAAGAGAGAAGCCAAGTCAAATAGAAGGGAAAAATAAAGCGAACTTTTTGTTAGTTTGGTTTAAGTACCGTGGAAATGGTTGAAGGAGACTTTTGGTGGGGCCCGAGGTCAGTTCTGCATGACTCTCCTCTCGGGCTGCCCTTTGTTTCCCAGGGAAATACACACAGAATGGCGTTTTAGTTGGTTCAAATAACTCAAATGGCAGCAGACGAAGAGGAGCAAAATATTTCCCTCATTTGCATTTTACAAGAACTTTTCCCAACGGCTGTTAAATGGTAAGGGGATGGTTCTTTGGGTATGGGTATGGGAAAAGATTGCCAACAGTTAACCACACATTCCTTAATCTTCCATCTGCTGCAATGAATCTTTGCCGCCCCCCACTCTCCACTGCCCTTGGCTCTTTTGAACGCGAGAGGCGGGCCAATTTGTGGCCACTAATTCGGCATCTGAATAGTCACTTGAAAATGAGAAAGAAAGGGAAGTCTTTCGGGGAGAAATGGAGACCAAAGGGAGGCGGACGAAGACCAGGAGAAGTGTACTCGTACTTTGGTAGACTTTTAACGATGTCATTGCAATAAACTTGAGGCTTCTCAACCTCAAACTTCTTCGCATTCCTTTCATTTTTCCTACACTCCCCCCACCCCCCTTCCGCCCCGTTCCACCATTTTCCAGACAACCATCCCACCCGCATTTCCTTTATCAATTACGCGAACATTTTTTTAATGATTTCGACTGCAGTTTTGTTTGGTTTGGGTCCAGCAGAAATCTCCGTTTCGTTTCGTTTCGTTCCGTTCCGTTGGCTTGATTTTCTTTCCTTTCTTTCGTGCTTTTGCGCTTTTCTTTTGCTGACAAGTGCACATTTTTCTTGGCTCTAACCAGCCCCCGTCTCGCCTCTGCCGATACCAAGAAAAGCGCAAACTTTATGCAGAAGCACAGGACTCAAAGAAGTAAAAATAAAACTTTGAAAAAACAGGAAGCGGAAGAGGAATAAATATTTGTATTTTTTTTCCATATAGAAGAAGTTGGAAGAATGCACTTTTTTGCTGTAAAATCTTCCCTGCCAGTTTTTCCCCTATTCCTTTCTTTATTGGTTCGTCAAGTAACTTACTTGAAGTTGAGAGTTTTCCTAATAATTAGTTGGCAAATATTATTAATTATCTTCCTTTCTCTGATAATTTAAGGATAGACCCCCCAGTATTCCTTTAAAGAGGATTTCTTTTGGAATCTCTTGAAGTTCCCTTTTGTCTAGAAAACTTTCAACTGTGTGTTTAGAGCCATGAGCTCTGTTTCCTTTGATGAAGTCTTTCTATGAATCCTTTTCTGTTTCCCCCAATTGCTTTCTGTTCTCTCTCTTCTCCCCCCAATTTCATTCGCTTTTACGTTTATGTTCTAGTTTTTTCTCAAAGTCCTCACGGGGCTTATCGCATGGCGATGATCTGATATGATAAATCCTACCTCAAATATGAAACGTATTCAGGCTGGAGGTCTGTGCGCAGAGTCTGACTTGAATACACATTGGTTGACTGTCCGTCTGTGTGACTGTATGCTCGTGTGAGTGTATTCGTGTGTACAGTATGGCTACTGTAGGCTTGGGTGTATGTATGGATGTATAACTTGTTGCAAATGCTTATCAATTAATACAAATCATTGCCTACTTTTCTGCGTGTTGGCTTCGTCCGCATTGCCCGGCCTTCCTCGAGGGAATTTTTCTCCCTGGGTGTGTGAATACTCTAATTGAAAAAGGGTATAGTGGCGTAAGAAAAGTCCGTTACAGACATTTCCTTTCAAAATTTTAGACCTTTGACTATCCCAATCGTGACCTTGGGTAATTGAAAACATTCCCAACTATGTTGGAGGTAAGCTTATCCAGGAGTATACTAGTCCTTCTGACAGGGTACGGTCCAAGTCGGTTAGTGTCTTCTTCCTTCATTAACCATTCCCTCTACATTTGGAATTCTTATTTATGGTGAGCATTTGGCTTAATCCACCATCATTTATACCAATTTGCGGCCAAATAGTTGCCATATGTGAGCCATCTGGGAGGCGCTTAGGCAGCGAGGAGGCGGCCTCTGAGGACCAGAAACAGAGCTTAAGCAAAAGTCGGTGGTATTTGATGAGGCGCCGGCTCTGAAGTGGAGCTGTCAGTGATTTATTCCGAGATATTTACTGATTTCTATCTAAGGACTCCTTTCAGTGCCGCCCAAAAGGTATGTCAACAGAACTTGATACATTTTCCACTCATCTTTAATGCGAGTACATCCCTTTAAAACGTTTACTCATCTTTCATTGATAAAGTTGACTTTTAGCCTGATTGCTTTTCAATTAAGGCTAGCGGAAAAAACAATAATTCAACTCATAAATCATATAGCAATGAAACAAACGTGAGGAATTTACATTACATTATTTACATATTAAATAATTTCCGATTGTAAACTGTTGGCAAACACCAAATACCTAAAACACACAAAGGCCATAAATTATGCTCCGAAATTAAACATTGCCGCATAACTGCATATTACACCACGTTTCGATATAGATAGTACTTCCCCACAGCCTCATGGCTAATCGAAATTAGTAATGGCAATCGTATCAAAGGAAAAAGTGATTGGAAAACAATTAGCCAAACTATTAAAATCACCACCAATTGGTTGGAAAGTACATTTCATTTAAGCAGTTTATTTTGTAGTAAACAATGCTACAGCAGGTAGATAAAGTATCCAAGTGCTCAACAGATACTGAACACAACTAGATCAACCTATTCCGCTTGGCATTCAAGTACCTCGAAGTATTTCCACCAAGTATTTGTGGCCCCATAGTTGCTTTTGTTATAGATGTAGACCGTGCCGTGAAAGAAAGCTGACAAAAGATACGCTAAACAAAACACGAGCCGAAACGTTAAAGGCTGAAGGAAAAAATACACTTTAAATTTCCGTGGCGGTTGTGAAATGCAAATAAAGCGGCAGGGAAAGTGCTTAAAGGACTTTCAGCAACTAATTCACTTGGAGGGGTCGTAAAAAGGGGAAATGGAATAAATTAATAAGGCGCACACACACACACAAAAACACCAGAGCTGACCAGCTGTTGCCCGGACTTGAGACCTTCCAGGCATTTCCTTTCCTTTCCGAGTGTCCCACTTGGAGTCCGGAGGCGTAATTAATAAAGTTATTACCAGGAGCAAAGGGACCAGGACCAGGACCAGGACCGTACTGGATACAGGATACAGCTTACATGTGGACACCATTAACTTGTAATTATGGCCGACTCACGCTTCCCGGTTCCCTCAAAGGCCTGCTGGCTGTGGAGTCCGAGTGTATTACCAAACTTATTAGTGCCAGTGGTTTTTCGGCTATTGGCAACTGCATTCGGCGCTCCAATACTCACACACGGACGAGAAGTGATTGCAATTTGTCAGAGCGAGCACTTAATGGAGAATTATGTTGGGCTGTTCATGGAAACGTTTTCGATGGGAAAACTCTTTTTCCGAGAAGATTCCGAGAAGATATACAAAATGGAATTTTACTTCTTCCATCTTCCAACATGGACTAAGAAGAAGCTCAAGGTACCCAGCTCACTGAATGCAAAGGAATCTATTAATGATGGACTCCCATTTGGAAAATACATATATTCCAACACGGAATCAATAAGTTTATTCAAATTTATGTACTGGCTCCATCAATGTCTGAGAAAGCAATGCCAGAACGCCCCACCACGAAATTGTATTCCAATAGCAGTCCAATGGTCATATTACTCGTACAAGGGATCCCACCCACAAAAACACCCGCAGGCCTTGCCATACTAGACAAAATATTCGAATGTTTTTGCTGTTGAAAGCAATGGAGCTACCCACACATGGACCCACGCAAAAACACAGATATGTATGTGCCTCGTAACAAGCGCTTGCAAGCCTACGCGAGAGCCAAATGTTGGCTGACAAGCTAATCGAGCTTATTGAAAAATGATTGCATACTTTTCGGCGACACCAAACAGAACCACAAAGTGGAATGAGGCGCACCGCACACCCATCTGCAGAGACAGACAGAAGCTATATCTGCTTTAATGATTTATGCTGCCACATTCCATTTATTGCACATAATTCGTGGTAAGCTCCCACTACCCTGCGCACAGGACCGGGCCGAGCCCCCTGGGGCATGCATTTATCTTAGCATTTGGTGAATAATCGAATACAATTTTTTAGTGTCGCTTAAATAATATTTATTTACAGTGAGCGTCAAAAGTATAGCATGGCACGTAGTTCACCTAGCCCAAAGCCGACACCTAGCCCGCCCCCCTCAAAGTGCTAATGTGAGCGGTAGCGGGGTGTTGCCGCACAGAGAGGCAAGCCAGGGGCCAGGGCAGACTTGTCGTTAACATATTGTGGCATATTTATTTTCTTTCATGCCGTCGACATTCACGTTGCACGTCAAATTCGCCAAGCTAGTCGACACAGGAAAAAAAATCCCCCCCAGAGGAAGAGAGAGGGGAATAGGGAGGAAGAGAGAGAGAGAACGAATGAGAGAAAAAGGAAGGAAAACAGTCGAAGTAAACGAATTCCTTTCGTACGTGCCTGACATTTCATTGTTTTCGTTGCGGAAGAGAGAGCTCCGTTGGAATGTGGTGCGAGGAGAGGACAGAGCCAAAAGGCAGGTGGGCATGGGCGGAGGAGAGGCAGGAGAGTGGAGGGAAAGTGCGGATCGGAGGTGGATTCCGGATGGCGGGACCCACGCACCATCATTGTCGGAGCAACCTTCAAATGTCGCCTCCAAACTGTCTCGATGTCGATACAAGTTTCGATATTGTTGCTGTTCTTTGCAGTTTCCGATACTCTAACCGACATTGAGGTACACTCGCATTTGATTGTTTCTGAACCTATGGCAAGGTCTGAAGAAGTTCCAAATGATAGAAGATCTAGAATAGCTTCTATCGTAAACACATGTTTTCGTTCTACAAGAGACGAGTACTAGAGTGCGAGCTGTCTATAGTCCACCCAGAGATCGTTTTAAGTTTCTTCTTCCATTAAAGATCAACCAATTTCCAGTAAGGGTATGCAAACATTAAGGAATTTACCATTCAACCCTAGAATTCCGACGCCTTGCTCCATATACGAGTATATGTTTGTTGTGTTAGTGCGCTTCTATGTGTGCTAGTATGCTACTCAATGTGTGCGTGTGTATCCGTGTGTATGCTCTACGTCGCTATCGCAATGTGGCATGTCAATTTATTTGTCAAAGAGAAAAATAAGGCAGGTAAAAGTGTAAGCAGAGCAAAGGAGAAATAGCAATAGCCAAAACATAAAACCGTCAAAGATACGAGACGATGACGAGGCTGGAGAAAGGGGAAGAAAGCGACAGAGGCAGAAGAAAAAGACGAAGGCACAGAAGGAGGTAGAAAACAATGACAGCCTCAAGTTGTATCCCATTGAGGTGCTGTACGAGTATGTGCGAGTGTGTCTCTGCGTATCTATGTGCATGTGTAAATACATATACACAGGTATGTATATGTGTGGGAGTCTATGCTTCGTTATGTCTATGCGGCAACTTTAAGCACTCGGGGGCGATGCCTGGCAGCAAAGGTAATCGATATTTATAGTTATGGAAATCGCAACCAGGCTGCCCAGAGAAAAGCAAGGCAAGTGAGGACGAAAGGCAGCAGAATAGAGTGAAACAGGAGCCAGAGAGAATGAGAAACGAAAGAGAATGTTGCGGGAAATCGACCATTGGTTGAACATCACGTTTGTCCCAAGATAAGAAATAATATCGTACGTTGCCATGAAAATTTACACACTTTCACCCATAAACTGTTGCCTGTTACCTTCTCCAAGATGTTCTGCCCGTCTTTCTCTTCCTCCCTCTCTCTCTCGGTATTTCCCTCTCTGAAATACCCTTTAAAGCACAGCTTAAAGCCAATACACAATACACTCGTATGGCTGAGATACAGATAGAGGAAGAGTGTGGTTGTGCCCTGAAATTAATTGTGGGAGCAAAAGTTGTGGCATGTCATAAACATGTTAGACAGTTCTATTAATAGCTTTGCTCGGGATATACACAGTAGATACACTCGTATATCTGCAAGTGAGACATAAAACAGAATAATTGACGCTTAACCTTCAGTGAGCTCAACAAACGAAGGAGGTGTCTGTGATGAACCCCTCTCGAAAGAATACATATTTACAACAACTTTTGATGCCTGGCAAGAGAAGCATCCGAGGCTAACGACCAATGGGTATAGCTTTTACGGAAGGAAATAGTAGAGGAGGAGAGAGATCTTAAGTCTACTCAACTTGAACTACTCAACTCTTCCTACATATTCTCCTCTATATTCATTCCACTAACGACAACTTATTGGCACTCCGTTTATTTGAATCATTTTCCGTACCATTGAGTGGATCTCTCAGTGAACAGTCTCCCTAAACGCATTTTCCGTTCCCTCATACTTCTCTACACTATTGACAGCTTATTAAATTGATTTCATTTAGGACTTGGCAAACATGTCATGCTGCATCGTCATCATCAGCAGGAGCATCATCATCATCAGAAGCATCGTCAGGAGCATCGTCAGGAGCGTCGTCAGGAGCATCGTCAGGAGAAGAATCAGCCAGTAGCAGAGCACGAACCAGTTTTGTCTTCAGAAAGGCTCCCACGAATAGGAGCCAAGCCCCATCCTGCCACCACTCTCCTGTCAAGCAGTTGTTGACTTTTTATTGCGTGTCTCCCCATATGCCCACACTACCCATCCAACATCCACATCTCCCCCTCGGCTGCGTGTGTGAGGGAGCCCCAAGTTAAGTGCTCATAAAATATTTGTAAATGTTTGAGCTGAAGCCAGAGAACGGGAGAAGAAAAACTAACCGAGAACATTTTAAAGCATACTTATGAGCCCCGTCGACTCGGGGGCCTGTCAATTTTCCTCAATCCTAATTCTGTCAATTAGGGCCTTCTAAATTGTTAAGTACTTCCCCACACGCTCCCCCCATGCCGTTACCCGAAAAACAATGATCCCATGAGCCGGCACAAAACTCACTTTCAAAACCAACTTGGCCACAAAAACCGTAAAATTGTTTCTCGTTTTTATTCATTTTGGCTCATGGTTGAGGTGGTGTGTGGTGCGTGTGTGCTGGTTGGTATATAAGCAATATTTATATGATATATATACTCGTACTCGCAGAGCGGGGAAAGCTCTAGAGCAGAACTTTTACTTTTTTGGGGCAAAGTTTTAAACAAATTCATTAGCCCGAAAGAGCACATCATCTATTTTTTTGATCTCCTGTCAAATGTCACATCACAAAAGTTGCGCCCCAAAGGAAATAGTTAGTAATTTGCATCAAAGAGTGGGTCGATTATTGTGTCGAGTGTGTATGGTGCAGGAGTGGAAATTGGGGTCGTATTGGAGGATATTACAGATTGAAAACCAAGTATCAGGGAGGGGAAAACTTTGTGGATAAACTGGAATTAAAATATAAGGACTCTTAACTAAAATTATAATCTATTCTAGGTTCTGCGTTTGATTCTGCTCAAGAACTACTCTGAACCGCACATAAAATTGAAATCGTAGCAAATCTTCCGACACAAGCACCGCTGCCCATCAAATATTCGATGACCTACGGTCAATCGCACTGTCCAAAAAAACGAGCTGACAACTGCAGAAGATTGCCTCTAATAAGCTTCCCATTACGCTAACCCTGTTGACACAGAAACCCATCAGAGCAAACGCTAGGCCAATGCAATTCCAGGGCCATCACCTGCTGCTGCTCCTGGCTGGCTGGCCGGATTGAAGGATCTGCTCGAGCTTGTGCTCGGTCCACAACTATTCAATCGGTACGCCAGACAAGCAAATTTCGTTAAAATCCCATCATAAAAACACACGAAACGCTCCACAAATCCAAATACTGTAAAAATACAACATTTGGGTCACTTTTCTTTTCTCCTCGTTTATGTTTTTTTCACTATACCAGTACTTTTTTTTGGTCCATCGTTGGGTTTTGGTCTCAGTTTATTTTATGGCAGCTTTCAAAGTTTTTACTCATTGCCATGGCTGTCGAGACTCGAAGAGTTTCGGGATGGAAGGGTATGGAAAGGGATGGGATGGGACAGCTGGAGCCAGGAGCAAGTCTCTGCGAGGAGTTTCAGCTCTTGAGGTGGCAATAAAATAAATGGCAGCACTTTCGGTTTTACACACACACACACACACAGACCCGTACCCTTCTCTTCCCGAAACCTCGAAAAAAGGCAATTTGGAAAGGTAGAAACGTGGAAAAGCGGAGCCTGCAATGGCCATATATCAAAAGGCGAAAGAGTAAAGCACATAAAACCAGCAGAACTAAACGAACGTGAGATGTAGAGAGATCGGACAGACTCTGAGAGCAAGGTTGGAGTTGAGAGCTGGGAGTTGGGAGATTTAAGATGGAGAGAGATTTGCTGGCAAGTTGGTTAGCGGCAAATATTTGTGGTATTTTCAGCTGGCCACTGAGTGGTTTATGACTTGTCCGCTCGCCTCCGCTGCTCGGCTGCCAAATCAGACCCCACTCTGGGATATTTTGCGCAAGCTCTTCACCTTGGGTGGGACGTTCAGGTGAAACGCTTCAGATGAATGCTCCAGCTCCATTGTTCAGAGTGTATTGACAATGTTGTTTAGTCAGTGAAAAGCGGGGCAAGGAGAAAATGTAATTTCTGAAAGGATTACCGAAAGCTTTAAAGCAAAGCCCAGCGAAAGAGGACTCTAAAGAAGCTGGTGACATGAAAAATGAATTGCAAGCCACCAAAAATAAAAAAAAAGGCAAGTTTTCATTTTCTCATGCACACAGACACACACACGTGTGGAGTCATCGTCTCGCCAGCGTAAAAATATGTGAAAAATGAACGGAAATGCCGCAACGACAAGGCGGAAATGAAAAATGCACACATGTACGTACGTATGGCTGTGTGCATGAATGAATGCCAGGAAAATGGCGGCCGCAACACCCGACGAACTCAAATCAAAAAGCAATGCGAAAGAGGGTGCGAAGCCAAGTCAGTCAATGGGAAAGTCAGCCCCGAAAGTACATTGTAATTAATGATGAGGCAGAAAACGAATAATCCAGAATATGCTCCCCAAAAAGATGGCATTTAAATGTGAATATATAATAGCATATGGCGGAAGGGAAGGGAAGGGAAGGAAGGAAGTAAATAAGACTCTTCCGAAAAGACCCAAAACCATGTCGAAGCACTTTAAGTCACTCACAGAAAACCCACATACTCGTACACTTGAGCGGAGACAAGCCTCGAGGCATTGGCTCATTGCTACACCTTCCACTCAAGTCAATGGCCAGCAGAACATTTTCAACGTTTTCCGCAATCAATTTAATTGAAAATCCATGTTCACACATAGTTTATGGCTAAACAAAGCCGATTACATTAATTTCACACCACCACAAGCCATATGGCAAGGTCAGAGCTCAAACACAATGGGTGCCGAGCGACAAAAGGGTGCCGTCCAATCCCCAGGCAAGACTGACAGACAAAGTGGCCCGGAAACTTGTTGAGAGAATGCGATTCGAAGGCAGACCCGGGCAGACATCCGCCCTCACATACACAGACACTCGAAAGCCACTCAGTCAGGTGTTAAAACTAATTTACGACAATTTGACCAACAAACAACAAAAGTTTCCAGAAGGACCAGGAATAGAAAGAGTTGTCCGAGTGCTCCGCATATTTCACACGATTCCTGAAAAGGGTCCACAGAGCCACATCCTTCACACTGACCACAAAAGCATCGCAAATCGAACAGAAGCCATGTCCGGACAAGAACTCGAGGACAACTCGAGCCCAAGTCCAACCACAACTTGATCCCATTTTTGGCTGTGAATTTTACTTACTGCCAACAGCTTTTGCTATTCCCCACAAAATATATGGACTTGAATCAACTCTATAGCTTTCAGTTTTCTATAGGAAAGGAAGAGATGTTTGTGGGGGTTTTTAAAAGGGAAATTAATCAGGCACACACACAGAGGGATTAGGTCCACAAAAATTATACAACAAGAAGTGCAATTCATTCAGCTGGATTCTCCCGAGTCATTTTTTGATAATTAGCATGTAATTAAAGCAGACACGCCCCCAAGGGGCGTCTATAGTGCTCGTAGTAGGGTATCGGTAGGGTGTCGGCTAATGATGATGAAGTAACAGTAACAGCTAATGCATATAAAATTGCGCAAATACGAGAATCGTTAACAGTGTTTTGAAGTCTGAACTTTTTGGTCGAATTTACAAAACCCACTGAAAACTTCCAGTACGTGTATGTGCCTACATTTCTGAAATACCCATTTAAAGGTAATTCTACTCAAAGCAAAAGCAAACTCTTCAATAACCTCCCAAGCAAGAGCTCTAATCTCGAGTCAATGATTAACTAACGAGATCTATCCCCATTCCCATTCCCATTTCCATGCCGATACCCATTCCCATATTCATTCATTTACCTGGCCCTAATGAATTACCAAACCCAATTCAAACATTGCAAAGGAAAAAATAGAGGGACCATCTCAGAAGAGAAGAGAAGGAGCCTTGGCAAAGGCAAATGGAAAGTCATTATGATACACATTTGGCCTAATGAGATTTTTTTATGGTGATGCCGGGAGGAAAACCATCAGCAGAAGGGATAGCCACACGCAAACGTCTTCTTAATTATTCACAATGAACGAATATGCCTGGAAGGTGAGAAGAGTAGACATTTTGACACCTTTATAGCTCAATAAATTGGACCAGAGGCAAAGAACTAAGAACCTCTGGCACGCCAGTTCATTAGAAACTCACACGGGAGACTTTGATATCGCTCTTGATTACATTCAGAGCCACTCAAGATGTCGAAGCCGCTCGAACCCACAGAGAGAGCTCGGTGGAGAGAGCTCGAGGGAGAGAGCCCCAGCCGACTAACCTGATGGCACGTAAAGTTTACAGTTACCAAAGCTTTGGACTCGTTAGTGCCTGAATAGTACTAAAAGCAACGACCAGACGGAGGTCCCGCCGCTGCATCCACCTAGACAGGGGATTCGGGTCGGGTAGCATGCCATTAGTGGGTAGGTATCCTTGGCTCCCGCCATCGTAGTAGTCCCCGTCGATGTCGACGTCTGCTTATGAATAATGTTTTAATTTTCAGCCAGGCGAATTTGCCAACGTTCTTCCTTGGCTCTCGGTCGTTCTTCGTCCTTCATTCTTGGCGAGGCGAGGGGACCCTCGGCACGCAATTGCATGTCAAGTGCATATGATTCCCGCACATAGTCTACTGCCAGTCCCCACTACGCGACTGCTTACTGCCGACTAATATGCGAAAATTATGGGTTGTAATGTAAGAGGCACTTTTGCTTCATTTTTTTTAATGACATCCAACAAACGCGACATGTTTCTTTACCCACACAAGCGGGCCATGTTTTCTTGCCACCCAAAAACGCTGATGTAAATGTGGTTGTCCCTCACCCTCAACAACCCATATGAGGATGTGAATGTAGAGGCGGCTGATGGTGATTAGATGGTAGTTTGGAGCACCAGCGCGAGGACAAACATTAGAAACTGTCGTCATTTATATTAATTAATGGCGTCTGCACTTGAGTTGCAGGGAATACGAGTATTTTCAACTTTCGAGATGACTTCGGCAACTTTAAACGAATGTCAGAAGCTAGAGTAGCAGCAAACTTTGATGAATGTCAAGAAGAAACCAGAAACTTGCGGCGAAAATGTCAGAGCTGTATACTCATTGAACTTATAATGTCTGGTAAATGCTAAAATTTCTAGTTAGACGGGTCTATAGCCTAGATTCAATGATTAAAATTGTATCTGTCCATCATCTGACTCGTATCATGCTGCAATGTTTGCTGGCATAAAAACGGAACAATCCTTAATCTACTGATGTATACATACTCATTAGGTCCCCAGCGAGGACCTGTCCTCTACATTTTCCCATGTCATGCGATGGCTGACGCTCCCCGCAAGTATGCAACACTTTTTGGTCGAGTGCTGCATTGGATTTCCATGCAATCAGAAACCATTTTGAATCCGCATCCGTTTCCTGTTTTTGCATGACGGTCGCATTTGTGAGATGCGAGCGTGTATGGTTTTTTTGGAATTTGATTTGTCGGCTAAATTCACAACATTTTTGACACCCGCCATGCGCGAAATTGCATTGTTGTTGCAGTTGCCGTTGCCACATTTTTTCCTCTGATGCCATTTGACAGCATGACAAATGCAAAACTATAAAAATTCATTTGAATTTCCCAGCATAGAGATGTGACCATAATAAATTGAATTTAAAGACACAGTTGGGGCATGTTTTCGGTGGTATTTAAAGCAAGAGCTGAGCATCCTTGCATTTTGTGGTTGGGTGGCCCTTGGCACTTTGGCACAGCTCTTGAGACGTCGCTGACATCAGCCACAGATGGCGACCTGAGGGGCTTCCTCTCGCTTTCTTACGCTGTGTTTAATATGCACTTCAGAACGGGGAGTGACGAGGCCACGTCGAAGTTTCAGTTTCAGTTATGTATGCTTTTCAGTGGGCTATACCTATACATACCTCCCTGCCAAGCTGCTTGACTGCTGCCTCTGCGGGCTTTTCACTAAAAATAAGTGTTGAGCAAACAATCTACGGGCTTAGAATTTCGCTGGTGCAACATCAGCAGCCTCATCCCCATCCTCCCTCTCATCCTCGATGTCAGCGACGACATCTTTGTGCTCTCGAAACAGGGCCATGTTTGTCAAGCTATGAACTACGGAATCCAACTGCAAACAAGAATGCAGCACAAGATGTTTAACACTTTCCACAGACGTTCGCCCAGGGGTAGGTCATATGGCTACGCAGCACAATCCATCTGCGGTTCACGAATAGCCATGAGGGGGGAGTACAATGGAACCTATGGCAACATTTTTTTTGAATGAAATAATATTCTGTTACGAATTTGTTTCAGAAATGAACGTCGGAGTCACCATTTGTGAAGAGCGCCCCCCACGACAATTACCAAAGAAGGGGCTCACCGTTCGGATAATATCACTATCCTGATAGCTTGGATTCCCCCGAACCATCGGCGCTGATAAGTTCCCCCATTTCCCCACCTATTTATGGCCCAAACTCATTCAACAAATTGACCGATTCTAGATAGTCTCCTTTCATCGCTTTCCCTAATGCATCACAGGCAAAGTTACAGTTACTTTTCAGTGTTTCACAATGCCGGACCTGGTCAAATGGTGTGTGCGCATCAGCTACCTGTATGGCCGTGTAACCGGTACGCTCAACTTTGAGATCGATTTAAAGACGGGCAGAACGCGGGTCACAAAGAAAGCCACCATATATTCCGCGTTGGCACACTTGTGCTTGATAACTATGCTGGTGCACCATCTTTGGCGAGTCAAACCTACGTCTGACTTATTGGCAAATGCCAATGCGCTGCATGAAAATGTCTTCATGGTCGTCGCTTGGATGCGCGTCTCCTGTGCTTTGGCGGCCTTAGCCGGTCGCTGGTATCATCGTCGCCGGTATATGCGACTAATCAGCTCTTTTCGCCGTTTGTACCTCAAGAACACTGAGGTGATGCAGCACTGTCGCCGTGGCTTCGTCTCTAAATGCTTTATAACCACCGTGGCCGAGAGTATGCAGTTTCTGATGGCCCTTTTGGTGGTGTGGGATCGCCTAACCTTCTCATTGCTCATTGGCATATGGAGTGTCATGACCGTGACAGCCGTCATGAATGTAATCATTACTCAGTATTACTTTGCCCTGGGGAATGCCCGGGGCCACTACAAACTGCTCAATCGGGATCTTCGAGAGGTGCTCGCCGAGGCTCGGTCCCTTGGACCCAAGCGAAAGCGTCAGAACGGGGTCTTTATCACAAAATGCTGTTTCCTGGCCGATCGAGTGGATGAAATCGCGCAAACCCAATCCGAATTGCAGGCGCTGATCGAGCGCATGTCGAGGATCTATGAACTACAGGTGCTATGCCTGTTCTGCACCTATTATCTGACCTCCGTGGGAAACGCCTACTTGTTGTTTAGCATCTACAAGTACAATAACATAACACAGGGTTGGTCGAAGCTTAGCTTGCTGGCGGGTGCTACTTTCTTAGTATTTTACTATGCCGATTGCTTGATAAACTCTTACAATGTTTTCTACCTGCTGGAAGCCCATCAGGAGATGCACAAGCTTCTTGAGCAGCGAAACCTCTTTCCGTGGGGTCTGGATGAGCGACTGGAGTCAGCCGTAAGTCCTGCCATTAGTCCTGGCCCTAACCACCCTGCCCTGACCTTCATTTGCTTTCAGTTTGATAGCCTCGAGCTGAGCCTGGCCCGCAATCCATTACAACTACACTGTTTTGGCCTATTTAAGTTGGATCGTTCCTCTGCATTTGACGTGGGTAATTCTTTACTAATCAACTCCGTACTTCTAATACAATACGATATGCAGAATTATTGAATAAACCACTTGTGTGCCCGCTGATGTAATTTGTCGTGAGCCAATTAGCCTGCCCTGCTCCCACAAGTCATATCATATTGATTGGATTGCCTGCCAGTCCACCTCAACTGTGACTCCTCCATCGAGTCCCCTTTAGTTGTGCGGTATGGCTGACTTCGTTTGGATCATTCAACGCTTTGTCTACCTCTATGGTCGATTGGTAGGAGTGGTTAACTTTACAGTGGACTGGCGAACAGGCCGAGCGATGATCACCCGCTGGGCCACGATCCAGGCGGCGGTACAAAATATCTGTCTGATCGGTCTGCTGACGTTCCAGCTCCTTCACGGCGATACGGTACTATTTACCTTTAAACACGCCAAATACCTGCACGAGTACGTGTTCCTGATGGTGACTGCGGTGCGCCATTGGGCAGTTCTGCTCACGTTGGTCAGCCGATGGCGACACCGTGGGGACATCGTACTCATTTGGAACCGATTATTCCGTGCGACTCAGCAAAGGCCTGATGTGATACCTCTATATCGTCGAAGGCTTATTTTAAAGTTTATATTCGCCGTCCTGTCGGACAATCTTCATATGGTATTGGACCTGAGCGCGCTCCGCCAGAAATTCAGTCCGGCCCTGGTCCTGAAGCTGATAGTCTGGTACCTGTTCACAACCATATTCAATATGATCGTGGCCCAGTATTACCTGGCCATGCTGCAAGTCAATGTCAGCTATACACTGATCAAGCGGGATCTCCGTGAACTGCTGACGGAGACCCAGGCCCTCTGTGGGAGCACCAACCGTCGGGGCGGCGTGTTTGTTACCAAATGCTGCGCCCTGTCCGATCGGCTGGATAGGATAGCGGAGACACAGTCAAAACTGCAGGCACTGGTCGACGGCATGTCGAAGATATTCCAGATACAGAGCTTCAGCATGACCATCGTCTACTACCTCTCTACGATCGGCACCATTTACTTCGCCTTCTGCACGATCAAGTACAGCTCCACCGGACTGGGCGCCTCAAACTGGGGACTGCTGCTGATCGTCCTCTCCACCACCTTCTTCTACGCGGACAACTTTATCACCATCAATATTGGATTTATTATCATGGATTCCAATCCAGAGCTGATGAAAATACTTGAAGAACGAACGTTATTATGCGAGGAACTGGATGAACGCTTGAAGAGCTCGGTGGGTTTTGGTTTCTTTTTCTTATCCGAAATCAACTTTGAAGTGTACTTTTTCCATTGCAGTTTGAGAGCTTTCAACTGCAGTTGGCACGAAATCCACTGGAGTTCTATGTAATGGGTCTCTTTAAGATTGATCGCGGCCGCATTATGTCCATGGCAAACTCTCTTATAACCCATTCCATAATATTGATACAATGGGAATTGCAGAACAATTAAACCTAGCTAAAATCAAAACGAATAAAGAGCGCTTGCTGCGAACAATGTCAGACAGGGGGAGGGCCGAGTGTCCACCTCCAGGTTGGGCATTTTATCTGCATCTGAGAGAGTGCTTGTACCAATGGAATGTGTAATTGTGGCCAAGCAAAACCGATAATGGCCGTTTCATGCACTGCCCGTGGGGATATCGCACTCGCAGTTGTGGGTAATGGCAATTGGCTGGCCGGGATTCCTTTGTATCGCCAATTGCCAGGCATTTATAAGCCTGGAAACTTCGACACGACAAGAACGATTCTAACGACAGTGACAAATCCACTGACAGCGGCAATGCTTTGCCGCAAGACGAGCAAAATAAACGAGCTTCGATTCAATTTGCCCTCGCAGCCCCATCCGCTTAGCATAAGTCGCAATTTAATCCGTCTCCCGACAGCCGGGGCACAATATGCATTGCCAACACCCGGACAGACATCCAGGCAGACAGACAGACAGACAGACAGATAGTCAGATAGATGGAGCAACGGATGGAACTAGAGACATTTTAGCATAATGCATTGCCAGTTGCTGCTGCTGTTGCTGTTGCTGCTACTCCTCTCGAAGCTCGACAGCTAAAACTAACAGCATCGGCGAGGAAACACTTGAAGTAGGAGTGGGAGTGGAAATGGAAATGGAAATGGAAATGGGAAGGATGGTTAGGTTAACAATGAAACATTCTTAGCATCAATGGAGTTTATCGATTGGACAAGAATCAAATTGCCATATTGAATGCACAGAAGATGGCTGTGGCAATTGAAGTACATGCTTACATACGCGCAGATACTATCTTTTGCTTTACTCCGTCCAATATACAGATCTGTAGCAGTGCACACTTTTTGTGGATCCAGAGAACCTAGCACCCTGTTAGGCTATAAAATCCACATCTAAGGACTGCTCAGATGTGGTCTCTTGTGCAGATAATTTCGGGGGAGAAAAAAATAACATTTTCGCGGCTCAGAGAAATCTGTACCCTGCCACAGCTAACACAATTCTCGGCTAACCATAACTTACGAAATATGCAAAGGAGGAGAGGCTCAAAATGCATAGGAAATCCCAAAGCAGCAGAGCAGAGAGACAGCGGCAGCAGCGGAGGCACGGAAAAAATGAAAATTAAATTGAATTTTCAAACGCCACGTTCATAAATCCAAATGCCAAGGCGAACGGAAATGCAGCCGAAAAAGGAAAATTTTTTGTAGTTTACTTTTGCCGCAGGCTCCTCAACAGCTACAACAGCAGCGAAATTGTGCTCAAACATACTCGGAATCATAAATATTTGATTTTCTTACATTTTTACAACATCTCTGCGAATGCCTGTCTGGAAGCTGAATCTGTGGCCTGGCACCCGGGACCCGGGGAAAATTGATAAGTTTTCAATGATTACGCTTCGAGATTGATATAATTTGTGTGCAATTTCGCAGCAATTGGCAAATGTCGCGTACGTGAGCCGAAGGATGACATTTCGTTTGGCTTGAGACGAACTAAATTGAAAATCAGAATTGAACTGGGAAACATTTAGCTTTCCAGTACCACTGTAGATCAGCCTACCCCACCTCCAAATCAAAAAGCCTTCACTCAGGGCTCTTAGAACTAAAGGAAGGCCACACAACTTTCGTAAGGGCTTTAATAAGGTGGCTCATGGCTAGTTCTTAATCTGTAATGATGTGCTCTCTGAGGTAAGTACGGCTGGGTTTCGAGCTTACATGCAGATGTTCTCACATGTGTGCGGGGTCTCGTAAACACTCTTTATGGACTTTAAAATTTATGTTTTGTGTACACTCTGATGGTTGGATGCTTTCGTCGTACAGTAATCGTATGTATTTGTGGATTTGTTGCGGTCTTTTTGGTTTTTGGCGTGCGAACTGCATTTTATGAATTTTTTATGGCTTTTAATGTACACACACCTGGCGCCATCTAACGCTCACATCGGGCGGCCCAACGACACTCGGGCGCATGGACATTCCGGGCAGGACGGTGGTACGCAGGGCCATAAAAAGAAACAAGAACGTATAGGTGGAGAACAACACACCTTTTATATGGTCGCCCATAAAGCGGTGCGCCCCGAAATCTGCTCACGCTTCTGGACCGTATTTCATCTCGACCTGGTCTAATCCATCGCCGTGTGGCTTTTCGCCGAGGAATCCATGGAATCCTCGCATGAAATACGAGGTATCCCAAGGATCGCAGCAAAAACTTTTCCCTTGATTTATCTCTTTCACTCTCTGTGGAACTTCAGGCCATGAGAGCACACCCACTCATTAATTTTTGGGCCTGCATCAGCGCCGGTTATTGTGCGAGTACTTGTACGAGTATGGATGCTTTCATTCTGGACGGAGCTCGGAGTGAATTTTAAAATAATGAGCATGTCTGCCTCTGTCCACCACAACTGCTAAAGATTGCGATTTATTTATGTGACAGCTGCAGGACGGAGTCCGGGAAAAAGTTAAGTACAATTCCACTTATATTTTCATGGGATACTCTTTAAGTACAAGAGTATTCATTGATATACGGATAAGTAGAGGGCTTGGTCCGAACAAAATTTGAGGCTCTTCAAATCGTTTTTCCTTTTCTGAGGTTAAACTATGGCTTTTCTAAAGAACTCTCTTAGCTTAATAAAAAAATACTTATTTCCCTTTAAGACTCGTACAAACCCTTCAAAAAAGATACATATTTGTGAGTTTCTCGTATGGTAATGTCATTTCAAGGCATTGTATCGACACTCGTACACACAAAACTTGGCCCAAATTGAATCGAATAGAAAGCTAGGAGGCCTTACAGCCGACATGTTTGACAAGGACAACAGTGACATCCACTAATGGGCGCAGAGAGGGAGAGAGGAACGGATTCACTTTCGCTTTTTTTGTTTTCAATTTCCATTCGATTCCATTTGCCGAACTCCGTCTCGTCTGTCCTTGTGATAAGGCACTGGAAGCTCTAATTGCATCTGATTGCAGTGACAGTTTTTCCTACCAACTGACAGCTGCAGAAGACGGATGCGGAGGAGGATACATATATAAGGATGGGTAGCCCGTTCTGTCCTGGCTCTGAGTACCCGTACATCCGTTTCGCATCCGTTGATTTTCGATTCGCGTAATTCCTTTCTTGCTTGTTTGCTTGGAAGCACTGCACAGTGCACTGCTCATCCGGGTAAAATCGTGAGTGAAATTTAAATGGCGCTGACTGTGCAGCTCACTGAGCGACAACTGTACAACGATAATACAATACAGCGGAGTGCTCGATTGAAAATGTTCAATCAACAAAATGTCATTCCTCACGAACAAACTGTCGAAAGCGATTCGCAAGGAATTATTCAAATTTGATGAGAGTTATAATATCTCTCTCTCTCTCTCTCTCTCTCTCTCTTAAAATCTCATTAAGAACGGCTGCAGCATTACATTATGGAACATATTGCGCAAGCGGTCTGCAATGGTGATAATTAAGCCCATCCTTTTACCCTCTTACCTTACTCCTTAGAGCCCCTCAGTTACCATCCAATTAGAGTCGTACGAAGTAATCCATTTCTCAGTTTTCCATAACATCAGACCAAAAGGTAGAGCACGTTCGGATTATAATGCAGAGGGGGGCGTGTGGTATGGTGTCTGGTGCGGTAACTACATTTTGTGGTATTTTTCGTGTTCTGTGGTTGGCTTTTTGATCCCTCTCTCCCTCTATTTCTCTATTCCCGCAAAAATGTAACTTCCACGTACAAAGTACATATGTACGTATGTAAATTTGTATGAACTTCCTGATGAGCGAACGGAGATACGAATTGGCAAGGAATGTGCCTCAGCGACATCCATTAGGTCGAACGCCCCAGACAGAAAATACTAATTAAAATGCATTAACAATTGTCATGCCATTTCGGAGCCATTAATCTGTTTCAATCTCAGCTGGATAAATATTAAATGGAGGCTTCTTCGATAAGTGAGTGAAGTGTGGACGAGAGACCAGAAAAAACCCAAATGTTTGGCATAAAAAATGCATGAATTATGCAAACCATTTAGAAGGGAAAATCGAAAATTCCTCAACATTTTTTCCTTATTCAAAGCTTTAAAAAATTGATGCCACTCGGCCAAAAAGTCCGAGAACTGACCCAACTTCCTTGCTCGGCATACGTCTATGTATCACTATGTCTGTCTTTGTGTAAGTGTCTAAATGGACATCTGACCGGGAGTGCGGCCTGGAGGAGCCCGAAACTCTCTCAACATGGCTTTTAAAACTCGGACCTGCCCCCTGAAACCCTAAGCCACTGGCTGCAGGGGTGGTGGTATAAAATATTCATGCGTTTTATATGGTGGCTGACAGCGAGTCCGAAACTAGGGAAGGAGAAAGTGTACAATACTGGGCCTATGTCATATTAAAAGTCAAGAAGCTTTTGCGTGCCGTAATTAATGTAAATCCCCCTTTACTTTGCTATACCCTTACTCCGTGCCCGTGCCATATCCCCTAACCGACCGAATGACAGTCTGAGAGTGACAAGTTGGTTGAAAAGCTTGTAACGGGCAAACACATCCATTAGCCATAAACTATTTTCTGCCTCAGTTGAGAGGCCACTGCTCTAACTGTGGTCCTGAGATCAGTATTTTTATAATACTATAAGAACCGAAAACAGAGCAACCTATCCCCTAAGCAGTAACCAATCCTCATAAACCAATCCTTGAATGTTCCCCATTCAAAGACCATTGATTATAATCAGAACAGTGCTCGCTACTAGGTATCAGCATAGTCCATACCATTTTCCTGGCATTCACTGTTGCTCTTTGGGCATGCCCATCGCCTGGGCGCCTGTCAACCTTCTTCTTCTCGTATATGCACCCTGTAATTGATTTTCTGTTTACGCAATGGCCCAAAAAATTGGGCGTGGTCGGGGGCGAATGTGTAGAAGGCGTGGCAAATCAGGCAAAAGTTACGCCTGCCTGATGCTTCCGGTTCATTCTTGTTATTATATTTCATTTGCCGTCAACTGTTGTGCTGCCTGATACCTACATTCGTGGACTTCCCAAGAAAATCTGAGAAACAAAGCCATATTTGATTGATACCCCGTAAAAGCCGTAATTATTTCATTAGTGGAACACAATTTGGGATTGGGATTGATATACTTTGTATACTTTAGCTTTATATATTTCCCGATGAAATATACAAGTATTTTCAGTCGCTTTTCTTCATCCCAACAGGACCGGCTATCTTTGACCCTCTAATGGGTAGCACAAAAGTTTTCATACTGTAACTTTTGTGATATTTCTGCTGGGCGCAAAGGCAGAGAGTCGAGACTGAGCCTCAGAGAGAGCGACTGCTCCAGAGGGGGAGGAAGTCCGACGGAGCGGGGCACATGCCAACACTTGTTTTCTGTTAAGTGATTTAGGCAAAACTTTTGCACCCCTCGTAGCTCTTTCCGAAGCAACTCCCCTGCTCCATCCGCAGCCCCAGGCCCAGCCCCCTTTCGGATACCGTCAGAAAGCGTGTGCCATTCGTGTCTGGCATTTCGGGCTTAGACGACACCCTTGACACAGACGAGGGACAGGGACAGGGACCGGGATCGGGACTGGGATGCATGTAGGTCTTGCTATTCCAATGGCTGGTTCTGCGGTTCCGGTTCGCCGTTCGGTTTGGTAATATTCTGAAATACATCGGAAATGTTTTACAAAACTTTCGCGAAGGGAGCAACAAAAAGAACAACATTTTAAACGGTTGCCACATAATCGCCGTCAAGTGAAATTCATTTTCTCGACAAACAACATGAACTTCAAAGGAACTTTGGCAAATCTCCACCACTCTGAGCTGCTCAAAGGAAATTGAAATTGTTAAGTGTGTGCGGGAAACTAGGAGAGCTGTCGATCTGGCTTAGCGATTCCCATAGACGATGTACATCTGATGTGTAGCTTGTGATTGCCTCAAAATGCTGCATACTCCAATCATGTTCATGCCATAGCCATAGCATAGTTATCACATAATAATCGACATTACCTGAGCTCATCCTGGCCCCTCCTGAGAGCCTGACAAGTTTAGTTACTTTCCCGCTATCTGACAACATTAAAACTGTCTCCTCAAATTCCGACTTGCCAGAAGAATTTCCGCGGCACAAAGTTTGCCCGGGTAACCATATTACATGGATAACACCCGCAGAACACCAGCACCACGCGAGAAATGCTTCGTGACAAAGAATTCCAACGAAAAGCGAAAGAATAAAGGAGTAGAGTAGAGCAGGGCAATGCAGGAGCCCGAAAGGAGAGGGAAGAAAAACGTTTGCGGGATACAGTAAACCGTAGCGAGTAGAGAAAACTTTGAAGTTTTATTAAAAATACACGCCGCAACATTCCTCAAGAACTTTTGGCACACGAAAACGTGAGATAATTTAGTAGAAACGAACCGAACGAGGCTGAGTCCTGCTCCTGCAGCAGGTGAGGAAAATAGCCGAAAACCGGCAGCGAAGTGTCAAGTAGTTTGGATAAACTTTTGTGACAGCTCAATTGGGAAGGGAAAATGTAAGTCAGCATTTTCTCCAAGGATGCCCACAATATTAGAATATTAATAGCGAGCTTATGCCTGGCCGACTAATGAGCAGGAGCCTGGGTTTTGATAGTTGCGAGCAGATCTACAAGAAAGCCTTGATGTGGGTTGTATGTCAAGAAAATGGTGGATTAAAGTCATAAACTTTAAGGGAAACCGATAGAAATCATGAATCCAGAGAGGACATACATACATATGTATGTCGAAATGTAAAGCCAGCTGTAACCAATATTTATATCGAACATACATGGCTATCGATAATCAGAGGCAAACCCATTGATTGACAGAAACACACATCCTGCTGGAGACACCTTGCAAGGTAAAGACAAACACAGCTGAACAGTCCGAAGGATCCGGAGACATGCACTTAGCCAAGCAATGCCATCCTCCTTCCGACTGTCATCATGATGGGTTCCTTGCACTCGCCTCGGGCATATGGTAGGAGAAAATTAACAGCATGTTGTGGTTATGGAAATTAGCTCTGGAAAGATGACAAACATTGTGCGTGCCAAGATTTATGCCCTGATGTTGCACAAACTACTTCAGATGCACATCCTGCGCTACTGAATGAGAGCACCGAAACCGAAACCGAGCCCGAGCCCGAGCCCGAAACTGGAGCAACGCCACAACACATGGCCGGTGCCTGTGTTGACAGCCAGGACAATGGAAGGGAACTGTGTGGACAAGCCCTGCGGCTAATTGGTATTTATTGCTACTTAAATGCCCAAAACTTGTTGCTACTTTTCACCTCGTATTTCAAACAGTTTTCCAGATACTACACACACCACCGATGCACCGGCAACGCCCCCAAAATGTCGGATACGCAATGGAAGAGAGCGAAAGGCAAGACACATCGGCCAATGGTAGATCCGAGGCTATAATTAGGCGCAGTCGGAAAGAGAGCAAAGATCTTGCTGACATATGTTTCGTATTCTTAAGATCTTGGGATCGTTGGATCGTTGGATCGTTGGATCGTTCAGCGAGGCCACGCAAGGCGAGCGCACACTCTTTCGATTTTGAGGCTAATTTCAGTGGGCACACGACTTTGGCACGGTTTAGTATCGTCGCGACAATTATCGTAATTAACTCGTTTATGTGTTGTGTGCTAATCCAATTACCAAGTTCGCGCAGGATGCCCCCAATCTTGGCGAGCGCAAATAAAGGAAATTAATTCAATCATCGTTCAATTGGCTCTGACAAATGAAGAATTCAATTTGACTCTCAAATTCAATTGAATGATCCCCAATCTCAATACGCGATTAGTCGAAAGTGTTTCTGCACATTGATTGAAAAGTGAAAGTCGATCCGTTAGCCATGCTGAACTATCAGCCACAATTACACTCTCTGCCCGGCGGCAATGCCAGCAATTTCTACTACGGCCCGACGGGATCACATCCCCTAGCAGCCGCCGGCGAGTCCTATCCATCGCATCCGTCGCACAATCTCGATGCCGAGGAAAAACTACACGATCGCGACGGCACTGCCAGGGACCTGGACAAAATGCATCGCTTCTCGGTGGACAATCTCATCGAACTGAAGCACGATGTCTATGCCAAGGGCAAGCTTTCCATGGAAATCAGTAACAATTATGGTGAGCTGAAGTTCCATTTTTCCAACCACACGGAAACAAAACATATTCAAGGAGGCTGACTTTAAGGCAATTGATAGTTAATTTTCGTTAAACTTTAAGTGGACCCCATTTGATACAATTCGCTAATGTTATCATCTACTCGTTTGTATGTGTATGTGGGGAAAGGAATGCCTAATGCAGAAGGTGTTTGCCACAGAAATCCAGTTAGATATACGCAGGTAATTTGTGAGGTTTATCGTGAGTGTTCGTGAGCCTAATTCATAAATGATAAATTCATTTGCGAAACGAGCTACGAGCTAAGAAGCTCTGACTTTATGACATTAACCGCACAAGTGTATGCACTTAGCCACATATTATAGATATGTATATGTATGAATGTATCTTTGTAGATACTCGTACTACTTGAATGTGTGCTGCGCAGTGCTGTGCTGTGCGTGCTGTGTGGACCACTCATGGATGACAATTAGGTGCCAGATGTGGGCGACATTTGTTCACCGCTTCGCAATGCCATCTTTATGCACTTTTTCAGTTTCGTACTCGTACACCTCCATGCAACCCACAATCAAAACTGTCAACATATTGCTGCCTGTTGTCATATTCCGCATGATATACTATGAAAACCTATGCCATGGTTCTTGTAGAACAATTTGTAACCAGTTCTCATAAACTTTGCCCGTTCTGTCCCCTCCCTTTGTGGATGGTGTTCTCTTTCTTTTTTTGTGGTAGAGGAAACATTTCCGAGCCGACAACACTTCAACATTGTCAACATGACAAAACGTAATCAAAGCTGACATGATATTCCCTCAGTGGCCGCATGCCTTTGAAGCGATCCGAGGACGGACCCGGGCACGGGTAGGCTCTATTCCCTCCCCTCCCCACCCCGAGTCGACGGCTGCCGACGGCCACGACTATAATTTCCAAGTGGAGCATATAAAACGCCAGTCCCGTCCCGATGTACCGATGTAACCATTCCCAGACGGAGCACGCACCCAGCTTCTGTTCGCTCTGCGTTTATTTTCGTCGCTCCATTGGATTTTAACATGCCGTTCTCATCCCTAGTTCAGTACGTACCCCTCTCTCTCACTCTACGTGGTATGTATATCTCCCAGTGAAATCTGATTGAGGTTTCCCTTTCGATTTGTTGGTTTTTTATTAAGCTGCAACTGTTTTTTATCGCTCGTTGGCAATTCAAACTAAAGATCTTCCTCCCATCGCTCACACTCCCCGGGGAGATGGTCTGTGGAGCGGTGCATTCATCTCTGGGTTGTTTTCTCCTATTTGGTTTGGTTCGGTGGAGTACTCCAAGCTGATCTACGATGCATTCCCAACTTTGTGGACAGCTTTGCTGACAAATTGAGACAAATGTCGTGGGTAGGAGCAGTACTCTGGATGTTGATGGGGACAGTCATGGCGGTGGGCCACCCTGAAGCAAGAACAAGCGCTGCCTGACTACGAAATGGAAATCGAGACAGATTTTCAGAGTGTGCATAGATTTTAGTGATCTATGACCAAAGCAAAAACAAACAATAAGGAATTATAGTCTGAAAACTCGAATTATAAGAATTATCATTTAATTAGCACTCTCAGAGTATGTATAGTATATTTCAATCATCAAACTGAAAGATAAACGGCAGATGAATAGCTTCATTATGTACAGCTTATCTGTTTTGTTCTCTATGTCAGATGATTATTCCTTTGAGGAATATGAACCATTTCTGTGAAAAGTCATGCTAGACGCTAGCATCGTGTGGCGGCGCCTTCCCCAATTATAACCAGAATAGAAATTTTCAAATGAAATAGAATGAGAATGATATTTCGTAAAACGATTTCCACAAGAAGGAAAATTCAATGGAAAATCAATTAACGGCAGCTAGAGAGCTCGCTTACGACCGCTTAATGTCACAATTTCACTTTAATTAATAGATCGTAAATTTGTTAGCTCTTGTTTGTTGGATTGTCGGGCCGGGGACCAACGTGGAAATTAGTATACAGCTGTCCGCCGATGTCGTCAAAAGATATTTTATGGTTCATGCCATTTGTTTATGACCCCCACATCTTTCCCCATCCCTTCATCTCAGCTATTGCTATCCCCAATGCGCGACTCCGACCCCAGCCAAAGGATCAAACGGAATGCAAAATTTTATGTGTTCTCGACAACCCATAAAAGTAACGAAATTTCTTAGCTGAGCTGCCAAATTAATTGATACCCGTCGGCACTCATCGATTATTTACGAGGCGCCCCTGCGTTCGTCCGTCCGTCAGACGGATTTTGCATTCACCTCCAGCTAAAACCCAAAACTAAAAGAGAAAATTCTCCTTTTAATGGCTTCTTAATTGCCCCCCCTTTCGTTGCAGGCGGCGGTGGCGGTCCCAGTGGCTGCACCAGCAATCTCTCGACGGGACACTCGAGGAAACCGCGACGGAATCGCACCACCTTCAGCTCCGCCCAGCTGACGGCCCTGGAGAAGGTGTTCGAGAGAACCCACTATCCGGATGCGTTTGTACGCGAGGAGCTGGCCACCAAGGTGCATTTAAGCGAGGCACGAGTGCAGGTGAGAGAAACCGCAGGGAGCTCTAAGATGAGGTAACTTTCTAGCTTTTTAGAGGTTTGAGAAATGCTAAGGAAAGTGTTTAAGTGATTCATTTAAAGAGAAATGTTATGGACAGCGTTGACTGGCGCTCATTTGATAGCTCTTCTAATAAGACCTTAAACGCCTGCTTCTAGGTCTGGTTTCAGAATCGCCGTGCAAAATTCCGCCGCAACGAACGAAGCGTGGGCGCCCGTCCACTGCTGGACACCGCATCCCAACTGGTGCCAGCGCCCCTCAGCAATACCATGCACAAATATGCGAACATGAGTCACCCACCGCCACCGCCCCCGCCCGGGGCATATGCCCTAAACTTTGCACCGCTGGAGCTGCGTTCTTGCCAGAACTACACGAACTGCTATGCGGGATTCGGGACTAATCCCTCCAACGGCAACGGCATGTGCTCCTTCTTTGGGGCCACCAACTATTGTGTGGCAGCCAACTATGCCAAGAATGCTTATCCGCCGCTTTGATGACAGCAACGACGATGCCCACCACGGCGATAGCGATGGCGATGGCGATGGCGATGAGGGCCGCAATCTTTTAATGGGCCCCGTGAGGTTACTACGTCCACTCACTTGTGTGTATTTCAATTAGCTAAATTGTATTAAAGTTGAAAAATGTATTACAAATTAACATACATATTTACCTACCTGACTAATATTTATATTTATACGATACTAAATGAGATGTGACATACTGAAGAGAACTAAAATATATAACAGCTTCTAAGAGAATGTTCGTTGATGTTTTAATTGGATAATACTTTAAGTAAATCAGTTTAATTTTATAAATCTTTAGAAGGCGTATTGTATTTCGTTTAAGCTTTTAATGCCTTGCGTCAATTGTGACAATTAGAGACCACTTTTGAGTTAATTATTAGGCAATTATATGTCGATGGTTTCCGTCTCTAATTTCCAAGCATAAAGACTATACGCACCACTTATTTATCTTGCATTAATCTTGAATCGGTTTCTGTTTGAAAATCGCATCTGATTAAAGTTTAAAGCACTTGCCTTTAATTCAAGGCTACACTTTGACTCGTCTTGAAACCCCATCCATTGGGCACTTTGGATGGAATTCATCATCCTGTTGAGCTACAGGCAATTTACTCCTACTCAATATGCAAAAGTTTTCCATTTATTAAACTGTCAGTGGCGTATGAAATTGACATGGCTTATTTAATTATTTACTTAGTAATATGATTTAATTAAAAATGTATATCCACAGATGCACACACACGCACACACACGCAGACACACGCACAAGACCGAGACCGAGAGAAGCTCAAGGGTTATGTTCGTGTGTGGATGTTTGTGATTTTTCACCCGCATGTGTTAATTTGTATAGACGAGGAGCAGCAGAGATACTACACACACACACGCACAACCACAAAGGGCGAAGGGGAGGGTCGGAAAAACTTTGTGGAAAAGCCACAAACGTTAGCAAAGGCGTAGCCGCAATCAGAGTAGATTAAGATTGCGGCCAAGTCGATCTTTCAACGCAATTAAAATAGACAGATTGGCAGTAGAAATACAATAAAATACTATAGAATGAATGTGCATTGCATTGTGTAGCTCAAGGATCCAAGGAAAAAAGCTCAAACCGAACGCATTCCGAAAAGTTTTCGATGGAGGAAAACACACAAAAGGACATCCAAAGTCAGAGTGGTGGGAGATTCCATCCATCCTAGGCGGCCAGTGGGAGACCCCCATCCACATCCATTGCTGCTAGATGGAAAAGGTTAACAAGTATGTAATATATTTAAATGCAAATAAAAATTCCTCTTTTATCCGCAGGCCAAACATGACAGAGCCAAACAAGCCGGGAGCGGTGAACAACAGTGGAAAATGCAAATTAACATTCGGAATGTGGAATCGTTCCTGCTACTAATTTGCATAAAGCGATGGGGAACGGCACTCAGAGCGTAAAACATTTTTACAATATTTACCAAATTGCAATAATGTTGGAGGAGCAGAGCAGGAAGAGCTGAAATAGCTGGAACAGGACCGATGGAAAAATGCGTTTTGTCCTTCTGCGATGCGGCAAATTGTTGCCGAGAACGACGACATTTGCTGACAGGCAAACATGTTGCAGAAGTGCTCTTCTCCACAAAAGAGAAATACAAATTTATGGACCCACACACACAGAAAGCACAGAGGACAGGAGCACACACACACACAGTGGAGTAGCGTCCTGTCAAATCAAATGGCAAACGGAAATGCCAGAGCAAACAAGGTCCTTATGTGAGGAATGGCTGGAGAGTTTTCTGAATGTCTGCTCAGCCTCAAAAATATGGCATTCATTGCATATATGTAGCATTCACCTGGAGGACCAATTCGGAATAGCTTGGCGTTGGACAGTTGATGTGCATGGGTCAAGGAAATATTTCAAAGAAACCTAAATTGGATAGACCTAAGCCTTCTGGCTGTAATATATTTCTGAATTTCTTTTCCAAAACTCACCTTTATGGTGGATATTCCAAGTAATCCTCCGCTTATTACCTACCTAATAATATTTCAATATCAACATATAAACATAATTTCCCTACAATGCCACGCGTTGGAATCTCCTGTGTCGAGCTCTATAATTAGGTGATAATTTTTGCCTCTGTTAAAAAGCAATTATTTATAAGGAGACTAATGAATGAGGGCTCCGCACAGATGCTTCTACACGCATCCGATGGTGGGGTCCCCCCCACAAATGTGGCACACATGACAAGGGCAACATTGTCAGATGAAAGGGAACTGCGATGCGATGCGATCGTTGACATGGGGCCAGAGACGAAGGAAGAGGAGATCGCACTGACAGCTTCTTAAGTTCCAAGCCGACACAGGAAAAGATTTGTGTACTGACAGCATCTTTAGTTTTGAGTACTGTCAAAATATGTCACAATTTGATGGATACATTTCATGGGGCATTTAAAAAGGGGGAAATTTATTTCATTCTTAGCGCCAACGTGAACCGACAAGTATCAGAAAGAAGAACGAAACAATTAATACCAGAATATTTGAGCTAGGAGCTAAACCGCAGCTTAGAACCGATACGATATGTTTCAAAACCAACTCTATATTGGCGTAGTACAAGGCCGAAGATCTGTTTGGACCCAATTTTGAGCCTGTACAATGTTCGGCCAGCTCGTTCACCAATCCGAAGGTATAGTTCAGACAAATCAGATGACTGTATTCCATTGTGATTATCCATGTATTTTCATTTCTACCGACGCATTCGAATTCGTGCATTCCCTTAATTTTTAGTGTCTTACAGACACTGATATCCGTACTCCGAAAGATAGCCAGAAAGTCGGAGTCGGATTGAAATAGCGAATAGGTGTCATCAGGATCAACCAGAAAGCCTCCATATCGGATCGTTGCGTCCGTGGGATAGTTGGCATTGCAGACTAAGTGCCACACGACGGCGAGGATATGACTGCAACGAGAAGTAATGGCGTCACGGTTTGTGACTACAATCGTATCTGTTAATTTTGGAAAACACATTTTATGATTATCTACGAAGAATTTTATTTAAGTTTTTGAGCGGAGAGTCAAGTAAGAGATTATATTCTTTTGACTGAAAACGACCAGGTATTGATCTGCAAAATATCCGAAACCTGCGCCTATCATACGCGTAAAAGCTCTCCATGATCTACCACAAATTCATAGGATTCTAGTCGTATTTATTCTACGTTTCAGCGTAGAAAATGTTATTCACAGCAATGTGCTAATTTCAGAACGTCTAAACGTCTAAAAGGGTAAAACTCAATAAATTGTTCTTACAATAGAAAACAGGTTTTTCAACCTGAAAGGCAGTTCCAACCACAGCAACCCTCTATTATCAAAACATCTTCAAACTTTCCAAGATGTCGAATTGGAATGGAATAAAACAGAATTTGAGTATACCAAGGTCAGGTTATTGGCGTTACTACAAATATTTTAAATATGAATCAGATTGTTGAATTAAAAGTAAATTATGTTTGAATACAATCGAAGGTGTTAATTGGATTTCAGATACTACAAATCAATTATAATTATTATCGATTTCAATTCTAATTGTATCATGTGTGAATCCCACTAAAAATCCACTCCGAAAAGTGGTTTTCAGAAGAAAGAACACAATTTCAAGTATAAATGACAGACAGATGAAATTTTCGAGTAGATGAAACAGAAAACAGCATCCAAAGTATGAGAATACAAAATACGCCCAGACTTAAAATTATATTTTTTAAAAATGAAACACGCTAACATTGAATATTTTCGCATAAAAATACCATTATGCAGGCTAGACAATCCATTTAAAGGGATGTCGCTGTCCAAATCGAAACATCAGATGCCAAGAGCGATTCGAATAGAAATGCGATTAATGACCGGCTCGATTAGCATAATGTATAATAAATACGATACAAAGCCTGTGTGTGTTTGTGTGACTAAGCCGAAAAACAAAGCCAGATGAAATTTTATACATATAATTATAACAGACAATATATCGTATTTTTGTATTTTATTTTATGCTAATACGCGAACTGCAGAAGTGATTCCCAAAATCCCACAATAAAAACGCGTGAGTGTCGTTTCTGTTTTGCCGCCGCTCTCGAAAAGGTTAGACCACAAAACGGGTCCAATCACAGTGCCCGGGGGGATTGATTACGCGCGCGCAAAGTTTGCCAAATCATATTTTGTTTTCGTTTTCGGCCAGCGATTTGTCGACTGACGCTCTCACACACCTCTGGCAGTCTCCAGAACCAGCCAAGCGGGTTGTTGAACCAAAAATCCGTTTATATAATAGGCCGTACGGCTCGGAGCCAACGACAGTTTCCAACGAAAAGATCTAAGCTAAACAAGCAAAATGAAAGCAGCCATCGTGTTCGTTGTTGTTATATTCGCGCTCCTCAGTGTCCTGGAGGCGGTGCCGGCTCCTCAGTTCGGCTACGGTGGCTTTCCTGGCGGTTATGGAGGCTTCGGAGGCGGCTATCCTGGCGGCTATGGAGGCTTCGGCGGAGGATATCCCGGCTATGGTGGTGGCTTCTATCCACGACGTGGCTTCGGCGGCGGTGGTTTCGGAGGTGCCAGTGCCTCAGCATCGTCATCCGCATCGGCCGGCGGCGGCGGCTTCTACGGCTAAACAGCTTTTTTACCTTTAAAGCCTAATCAAATTATTATTTATCATTAAAAGCCATTCCTGTGACTCCAAAGATGCTGTTGTGTTATTTTTCTACTTGAAATCTTAAAATCTGAGAAAAACCCCCTATGAATCGGTGTCAACTTTTTAGTGAACTTTTTTCCATTTGGACCAATTGAAGAATGGCTAAAAACTTTCACTTTGCCAAGTTCCAGATTCAAATCTCTCAGAGCTGTGCCAAACATTCGACTGAACGACAAGTAAATCCCTGCAGCATCCCCTTCTCGGTTTCAATATCTACTCGTGCCTCTTTCAATCTGAAGTATGCCTCCGTGGCCCTGAATGTGCATTGAACTTGGTGCAACGACTTTGCGGCATCATTAAAAAGTTTGGTCTGCCATCTTGAGGAGAGCTGTGCTTGAGCTGAGCTGACTTTTGGTCGCCAAACACGTCCATTGGACGCACACATCTCGAGGATGTGGCCTTCATATTGTTATTTTTCCAATTGATGTCCTCCGGCACCGAGAAGGAGAGAGACAGATAAGGAGCGGCAAAGAGAGTGCCATTGTGGTAGAGAGAGAAATGGCGGAGAAGCCGAGAAAAGCTCAATAGCAGAAGCTGCTTTTCCCTGTTGACGTTGACTTAAAGTTGCATTGATGGCCAGGGCTGTGGCTGGGACTGGAACTGGGTCCGGGTCTAGCCTGCCACTAGCCATTCAATGTCGCGGCTCTGGCATTGATGTTCACGACATGGTGGCACCCATTGTGCTGTGTCGCCTCTCCGTTGCACAATGCCCTGTGCATTCTTTGGCCTCTATTCAAGTGGCTCGTATGCAAGCCTGGGACTGGGGACTGGGGACTGGCGACTGGCGACTCGGGCATTCAAAAGCATAATATAATAACGTGTTTATGTCCTTTCAGCAATTTGATGATGGCCGGATCCTTAACGCTGGCCGAGGCTGTGCAATAGAAAAGCTAGAGTAATGATGGCCTGGTCAGGATATGTGTCCGGCAGTTCTGTGAGTAATGACACGGCTGGTATATCTCCCATAAATAAGAGTTTTTACTGAAGAAACCTTCAAGTTCTGTGAGGAAATGTACAGTCCAAAGGAACTTCTCAGACATTTCCTGGACAGACGTTCTTGTACAGCTCAGTTATTTGAACCAATTTGACAGCTCTTTTGAACCCAGGGACATGCACGGAATACTCAATCGGAATTTATAAGCGAAATGAAATGATTTCTCCCAAAATCAAACAATTTTCTAATACCTCCCAATACGCCCGCTCGCATTGACAATGGCAAATCAAAGATTCTTTTGGCAACACGCAAAGGGCGGCACCGACTGCGCTCCCCGGGATGCGAATGAAGTGCAAAATGTTCGCCTAAAATATGTCAATCGGAATGTAAATCATTGCGTAATTTGCATTTGCATTTTGAGCAGATCTGCTTCAATTGAATTGCCACTGCCACTCACTCAGCCCCTGTTCGCCCCTTCCTCTGTCCCCGTGCCTGTCCCACTGCCTGTCCGACTGTCGTTCGATTGTTTCTGTTGCTGGCAACACGTGAGTTATGGCGATGATTTTGACAATTGTCGGAGCGGCGGGACACGCCCACCTACCCTGCCCGTCGCGACGGGGGAACGGGCAGCAACCGCATCCGTTACGTGCATGTTTGTGGCTCGCTTCGGGGAACAGAAACTGCGCTGGCATAATAAATCTTGCCATTCCTCTTGTTACCCAATATAATTGTGTTGACGTGTCTCGATGCCAATTCAAATCATGCTAATATCTCCACCAATCAGATTGCGCTAAGCAATGAACGGGTTTGTTTGCACGATAATTAATCAGTTCGTTATGAACAGATTTAATAGTAAATCCCTAAGAAAGGATTGCATTTACGTACCACGCGTACGATATATGTAGCATGATTGTCCTTTTCTTTTACCATTGAAAACTCGAAGAAAATTGAATTGGGTCACCAGTTTCACACAGAATTGAATCCACATACGAGTATATGCATACAATCGCTTAAGCCGTTTATTTTTAAAATCAGATTTGGTTTATAAACCGATTGCAAAGGGAAATTGCATAACTCGGCTATAAATTGTATAGACAGCAGTGAAGCAGCGCTGGGCGAAACTTCGATACACGTTTCGCAGGGCGAAAGGAATTAGATTTGCATTCAGCGTTTTGTAAAAACCAAATTTATTGCGAAAATTATGTTTTGATTTATTTTATTTCATTTTATTTACGAGTATGCCCTCGAAGCCCGCCCTGGCACTCACCTGCTGCCAGCTCCAGCAGAAGCTCAACTAAGTTGTGCACGGGTGCCAGAGAGGAGGGGAGAGGGTTTCCGTGTTTATGACACAACTTTCATCACGTACGAGTACGTAGAGCAGATGTGCATACGCCAAAAAGTATGTGTGCAACAGCAGAACGTGATTTCGTTTTAAATTCATCTCTGAGTGCTGTCAAAGCAGAATTTATTTGCTGAACGCATTCATTTGGAAATTATCGAGCAGCGAATTATTGGCTCCTGTAGCGTCGCACATTTTGCTCTGGCTGTCGGTTGTTGTTCAAATTTTGGCCCCAAGCGGTTGAAACGTGAGCATAAGAATACGTTAAAACAACAGTATCTTGGCCAGGGGAAATTGCAACCCCATTTAGAGGTTTACCTGCTGGGAGATTGCAGTAATACTATTTGCTATAATATTTAAATTGAGATTAGCCATTTGTGCTCGACGGTTGAGTCCGCAAATCGATTCGAAGTTATACCTATAACTAAAGTAATGTTCCTAGTCCTGAAGTATCGAATAGGACATGTTCTTATGCTTCTAAAAGTTTTCCAATCGCTGGGTTTATGACTTGAAGTACTTTTCCTCTTTGCCGGACATCATCAGATGGTACTGCATGAGCACCGCAGAGTTGCCTAAGATACATGCCATCATGTTGAGCCACTGTTTTCGATTGGCTGGGAAGAGGCCGCAAATCTTCAAATTAAGATTCATGCTGTTTTGGTAGATCACAAACGAACTTAGCTGGAAATTAAATGGAACTTTAGGAGGTAGTTTCTAGGTGGTCTGGTGTGTTCTTTGAAATACCTCGTTAGACATGACGCCCTCGCTAGCGGTGTGCTTCGGCATGCTCTGGTACTGAGCCACCAAATCACATATATAGTCGGCCATAAAAAAGTCTATTGTGCGTATAGAAAAGAAGCTAATGCCAAAGCATTTACTTATTGCAGGCGCCGATTCACTAAAATAGTAAATAATTTCCATGTAGCTATCGACCGCAGTGAATGTAATATATTCGAAGCGAGAAGCTAACATCTGGCGGCCATAGATCCTGTTTATCTTGTGCGCTGTGAGGCTGAGACTGGCGTGAAGAGACCATAGACTTCGCAGCTCCTCCGCGTATCTGGATATTAGCGGCGAGCGTGTGGCGATGAGTTCCTCCAGTTGCTGGTTCACGAAATCATATCCTATTGCAACTTTCCATAACGACACAAAGTAGCAGTGTACGATAGACATCAAAATCATAAAGCCACTGTTAATTATAATTAAGCCGAGAATCTTTGAAAGAGAGGAGACGCCAATGAATATAAAGGATTGCAGAAAATGCCACAAGCACATGCACGACAAGGTCAAGGTCTTTAAATAGAACAACCTCCGTAACGTCGAGTTCATCTGCTTTCCGGCACGGCCCATCTCGCGGTTCAATTTAACACTCAAATGGTGCAGCTCCATCTGTATGATGTTTCGATGGCCACGAAAGATCAGAGTGTGGACGATGACAGCATAGTTTACCGCATGAAGAACGTAGGGAGTAATCCACATAAACTGCGGCAGCCAGAAGCCCATCGAAAATGAATTGAACAAATCCAAAGTAGCCGCCGGCAGCATTGTAACCGTGATGACGTTGACGATCAGCGTGTACATTCTGCTTAGACGTGTTTGAACAAATCTATCATCGACCACCCTGTACGATGTCAAACCAATGATCACGGCGAACCATTGGAAGATATCCAGCAGCAAAAATCTCCCCATTTCCTGTCCAGAATGAACTGTTCTGTTTGAACCTTCTCGTGCAACTAAATGGCTGCAATTCCCTCCAGTTGTGTGTTTTATGCCGCACAATTAGCTAATTGTAGTTATCTTTGAAGCAGATTTCAATATTCCGATACGCAGCACATTAAAAGGTGAATTTCAGAAATATAATGATAAAGCCAAACTTTTGCACCCTTTTTCCAGAAGGGTAATGGTTGAATCGATCAAAACAAACAGTTAAACTTTATGGTTTTGTTTACCAAGCAAATGTGGACCAGACCATTTGACAACCCTACAGTCAGGTAATTGTGGTATCCACCAACATTAGAAAGCTTAAAATCTGCCTATCCCCAATTTTCAATTAAGCAAAACTATATCTTATGAAATTCTCTCAAAATAAAGAAGGATTTCAAGCAAATTTCGGAACAATAGTATTATAGAAGAGAGCATCTGCCACAGGAATGACATCTCCTGTCGATTAATTCCTCATCACCAGGTGAAACTGAAGGAGCATTATATAGTAATACAAAATGCTACTAATCCTTTCGAAACATAGACTTCGATTCTCTTGATAGAGACCACATGTCCACATGATAGAATCATGCATTGTTAGTATTTTTATTGATTGTGTTGCTTAGCGGACATCATCAAATGGTACTGAAGAAGCATTACGGAGTGGCATAGAATAGCCCCCATCATGTTAAGCCACTGTTTTCGATTGGCTGGGAAGAGGCCGCAAACCTTCAAATTAAGATTCATGCTGTTTTGGTAGATCACGTACGAACTTAGCTGGAAATTAAATGGAACTTTAGGAGGTAGTTTCTAGGTGGTCTGGTGTGTTCTTTGAAATACCTCGTTAGACATGACGCCCTCGCTAGCGGTGTGCTTCGGCATGCTCTGGTACTGAGCCACCAAATCGCATATATAGTCGGTCATGAAAAAGTCCACCGTCCGTATCAAATAGAGAAGACCATCATAACATTTTTCAAATAAATTAATGGGTTCCCTGCTCGAGTACATCAGACCAAGGTAGCCATTGATGACAGTGAATGTAATATAGTCGAAACGGGAGGCTAACATCTGGCGACCGTAGATCCTGTTTATCTTGTGCGCTGTCTGGCTGAGGCTGGTGTGAAGAGACCATAGACTTCGCATCTCCTCCGCGTATCTGGATGTTAGCGGCGAGCGTGTGGCGATGAGCTCCTCCAGTTGCTGGTTCACGAAATCATATCCTCGAGCAACTTGCCAGAACGACACAAAGTAGAAGTGTGTTGTGGCAATCAAGATGTTGTAGCTGTTGTTAATTAGAATGGCGCTGAGCATCATGGAAAAAGTTAATTCATCGGTGCACAGGAATGTTCCCAAAACATAGCACAGACTCAGATACGACGTAGTCAAGGTCTTTACATAGAAGAGCCTCCGAAGCTTCGAGTTCATCTTCTTTTCAGCTCGGCCTATCTCGCGGTTCAATTTCACAACTAAATGGTGTAGCTCCATCAGTATGCTGTCCCGATGACAGCGCGAAATCAATGTTTGGACAATGACCACGTAGTTCACCGCATAAAGGACGAAAGGAGTTATCCACATAAATCGCGGCAGCCAAACAGCCACGTAAAAATAGTCAACCATCGACACAAAAGCCACCGGCAGCATTGTCACCGTGATGACGTTGAGGATGAGAGTGTAAGCCTTGGCTATTCGTGTTTGAATAAATCTATCATCGACCAGCCTGTAAGAGGTCAAACCGATGAGAACCGCGAACCATTGGAAGATGTCCAGCATCAAAAGTATCCCCATTGTTCTGTCCCTCTTGAACTAATCTCGTTGGGCTTACTAGTGTAACTGAATTGCGGGAATTCCTTCAAATGGTGTGTGTAATATCAGAACAATTAGCTAATTATGGTATTGAAAATTCCAAGATTCCGATACACAGCACATTATAAATTGATCACTTCCACACATATGAAGGTAACAAGAAGGTAAGGGTAGTTGTTCAATCGATCAAAAACAAACAGATTAGCACTTTATGGTTTTTTTTACCAAGCAATTGTGGACCAGACCATTTGACAACCCTACATTCAGGTAATTGTGGTATCCACCAACATTAGAAAGCTTAAAATCTGCCTATCCCCAATATTCAATTAAGAAAATCTATATTTTATAAAATTCTCTCTACATAAAGGAGGATTTCAAGCAATAGTATTATAGAAGAGAGCATCTGCCACAGGAATGCCATCTCCTGTCGATTAATTCCTCATCACCAGGTGAAACTGAAGGAGCATTATATAGTAATACAAAATGCTACTAATCGTTTCGAACCATAGACTTCGATTCTCTTGATAGAGACCACATGTTCGAAGCTGTAGCTTGGAGCTGCTAACATAGGTCACATAGGAGTTGATCTGTGGTAAACAATTCTTAATTAATATGTAAGTGAAATCAATTCGAACTATTTTCAGCTTACCTCTCCCGACCAGCATCTCTCGCTCCAGGCATGCTTTGGTGAGCTCTGGTATCGCATGACCAAGTCGCTCATGTGGTCGATCAAATAAGAGTCCACGCATCGGATCCAATACGTGACGGAACCAATGACTACCCATACGAAATTCGTATCGGCGTCGAAGGTGAAAAACGTTCCCCAGTAGGCATTGATCACACCGTAAATAAAGTTATCGATGCGATTTGCCAGCATCTGAAGGCCGTATATCTTATTGACCCTTATCGCTGTTCTGGTTAATGCAGCATGAAGCGACCAAATGTTTTGTAGTTCCTCCAAATCAACGGGAGTGGATGCCATGATTGCGTCCAACCGTTGGTTGACAAAGTCATAGCCACTGGCAATGTGCCACAGTGCCAAAAAGTAGCCCATGGGGACGATCTCTAGGATGTTGAGGGCATTGCCTAGAAATATCATTTTAGCTATTGTCTTCCAATTAATTTCCGGGCCAGAGTAAAAGTGGAATATCCATATAGTCAAGCACATGTAAATCGCCATGAAGAACTTCAGGTAGAGGGGCAGCAGGAGGGATCGTCTGAGCCTCTGCCTTCCATTACGCTTTTCCTCGTGCATTAACTTGATGAGAAGGGGCTGCACCTCCTCTAGGGCTCTGTCCCGAAAGCCGCGCGATAATACCGTATATAATATGACCGCATACGCGACCAGGTATCGCACATGGAAGGTGATCAAAATAAGTTTTGGGTAGGAATGAGATCCCCGAAAACCATTCCGTGACTCCCAAAGAAGTGGTGGAGTTAGCACGAGGGTTGCGATATTCACGACCAGTGCATAACATCTGGAGAAACATGTCTGCTTAAAGATTGAGCCTACCATCCGATTCGAAGTTATGCCTATAGCCAGCGCGTATCCGAAATATATTTCCACCAACAAATGAGACATGACCGGATGCTCTGCCCGCCAGAGTCGAAGCTCAACTGAATTCCTTTTGCTTAGTTAATAAACTAAAATAAAGTGCTCGATGGCAGGCCTAGTGGTGATGCGCAGTGGATTCGTATCTAGAACCTTTTCGATGAAACTAATCAATAAGTGGAACGATAGAATCGTGCATTATTAGTATTTTTATTGATTGTGTTGCTTAGCGGACATCATCAAATGGTACTGAAGAAGCATTACAGAGTGGCATAGAATAGCCCCCATCATGTTAAGCCACTGTTTTCGATTGGCTGGGAAGAGGCCGCAAACCTTCAAATTAAGATTCATGCTGTTTTGGTAGATCACGTACGAACTTAGCTGGAAATTAAATGGAACTTTAGGAGGTAGTTTCTAGGTGGTCTGGTGTGTTCTTTGAAATACCTCGTTGCACATGACGCCCTCGCTAGCGGTGTGCTTCGGCATGCTCTGGTACTGAGCCACCAAATCGCATATATAGTCGGTCATGAAAAAGTCCACCGTCCGTATCCAATAGAGAAGACCTCCAAAACATTTTGCGAATAAAGTCGTGGGTTCACTGCGCGTGTAAATCGTGCCAATATAGCCATTGATGACAGTGAATATAATATAGTCGAAACGGGATGCTAACATCTGACGACCGTAGATCCTGTTTATCTTGTGCGCTGTCTGGCTGAGGCTGGCGTGAAAAGACCACAGACTTCGCATCTCCTCTGTATATCTAGATGTTAACGGCGAGGGTGTGGAGATGAGCTCCTCCAGTTGCTGGTTCACGAAATCATATCCTCGAGCAACTTGCCAGAACGACACAAAGTAGAAGTGTGTTGTGGCAATCAAGATGTTGTATCCATTGTTAATTAGAAAGGCGCTGAGCATCATGGAAAAAGTGAGTTCGTCGCTGAATAGGAATGTTCCCAGAACATAGCACAGACTCAGATACGACGTAGTCAAGGTCTTTACATAGAAGAGCCTCCGAAGCTTCGAGTTCATCTTCTTTTCAGCTCGGCCCATCTCCCGGTTCAATTTCACAACTAAATGGTGTAGCTCCATCAGTATGCTGTCCCGATGACAGCGCGAGATCAGTGTTTGGACAATGACCACGTAGTTCACCGCATAAAGGACGAAAGGAGTTATCCACATGAATCGCGGCAGCCAAGCAGCCACGTAATAAAATTTAACAGCCGACATAAGAGCCACCGGCAGCATTGTCACCGTGATGACGTTGAGGATCAGAGTGTAAACCCTGGCTATTCGTGTTTGAATAAATCTATCATCGACCAGCCTGTAAGAGGTCAAACCGATGAGAACCGCGAACCATTGGAAGATGTCCAGCATCAAAAGTATCCCCATTGTCCTGTGCCTCTTGAACTGTTCTCGTTGGGCCTACTCGTGTAACTGAATTGCTGGAATTCCTTCAATTCGAGTGTGTGTAATATCGGAACAATTAGCTAATTACGGTATTGAAAATTCCAAGATTCCGATACACAGCACATTATAAATTGATCACTTCCACACATATGAAGGTATCAAAAATGTAAGGGTAGTTGTTCAATCGATCAAAAACAAACAGATTAGCAGTTTATGGCTTTGTTTACCCAGCAAATGTGGTCCCTTTTACCTCTCTGCAGGTATGTATATGCAGGTAATTGCCGTGTCCGCCACCATTAGAAAGCTAACATGAAAACTTACCTGTTCTGCATATATATTCGATGGCGAGAGAATGCGAACATCAGTCGAATCAGGACGCCCGTCAAGTCTAAATCACACAATGGATATTTCTCTGTCGTATCTGCCAGTAAATCCCGCAAGTCTAGTGCTGATTGTTTTAGGCATCTCTCTTCTGGATTACATGTTTAATTGTTGGTCTGAACTCAATCGAAACACTGCAATTGGTACAAATTATAAAACCAGCGTCAACAGGTGTCTGGCAAGCAGTTCACTTTTCGATAGGACATGGGACGCCGAGACTCCAAATGGACGCATCTGCGGCTTGAGACACCTTCAACTGCGCCATCGTGTCAAACTGATGGCAGGAGTTAAGCGGCGGCTCGACCAGGACTTCTAACACATAATAAAATTAATGTACACGTAAAATAGTATTAAGAAATTATCATCTCAATAAAATTGTAGAAGTTTACCTCCAAGACTTTGTTTCCATCGAATTGGCGCCGCGGCCGGTGCTCGCCTCTAACATCGTGATTCATCGCACTGCTATGCAATCGATATTCTTCATCGTCAGTGCTACCAGATAGTTTGCTTTTTTACGAAGGTGGCAGCGGTGAGAGAACAGCTGTTGCCGGTCGCGTTTTAATGTTAAAAAATTTTTTAAAAACACATTTATTGCCAATCCGCCCGATGTCCTGCTTTTCCCACGTGATGAACCCCATAACGGGTGAGAACTCATGGCAGGAGCGCGAGGACGACTACGATTACCATCAGGAGGTGGCCAATGCCGGCTTCGGCGACATGCTGCATGACTGGGAGAGGAATCAGAAGTATTTCGCGGCTCTAAGGAAAACCATTAAGGGAATGCGTGCCGCAGGAAGGGAAGTACATGTCCTGGACATTGGAACCGGGACCGGCATACTCTCAATGATGGCCTTAAAAGCTGGGGCGGACTCCGTCACGGCCTGCGAGGCATTTCTGCCCATGGCAAATTGTGCTGCCAAGATATTCACCGACAATGGAGTCGGCGACAAGGTCCAGCTGATTCGAAAACGCTCCACAGACATCAAAATTGGCGCGGACTTGGACATGCCACAGCGGGCGAATCTCCTGGTAGCTGAGCTGCTGGACACAGAGCTGATTGGCGAGGGCGCCATCAGCATCTACAATCATGCCCATGCCGAGCTGCTCACCGATGACGCTCTGTGTATACCGGCCCGTGCCAGGTGCTACGCCCAGGTGGCTCAGTCGCCGCTCGCCTCGCAATGGAACAGCCTAAAGATTCTCCCAAATCTGGATGGTGAAGCCTTGCTCCGTCCGCCAGAACAGTTGAAGAGCTGCAAGGGAGAGGCTGCTCTTCATGATGTTCAGCTCTCGCAGCTGCCGGCCGGCACCTTTCGCCTGCTGACAGAGCCCATCGAGATCTTCCAGCTCGATTTTCAGCGTAAAGAAAAGAGAGAGAAGCAGAGGGAGAAACTGGTGCAGCTGCAGGCGAGTCAGCCGGGTGCCGCGGAGCTGGTGTTCTACTGGTGGGACATACAACTGGACGATCAAGGGGAAATCCTGCTTAGCTGTGCTCCGTACTGGGCCCATCCGGAGCTCAACGAGTTGTCTGCCAGCAAGGAAGAACGCTTACCTGTGGCCAATGTAGTGCCCTGGCGGGATCACTGGATGCAGGCCATCTATTACGTGCCCAAACCGCCGCAGTTGGCCACTGCTGGTCAGGACTTCTACTTGAGCTGTCACCACGATGAGTACTCGCTCTGGTTCGATGCTATGCTGGAGGCTCCGGCCAAAACCGTGCGTCGGCATACCTGCTCCTGTGACCTGCACATGACCTACTCCCGCAGCAGAATCGGCCAGCTAAATCAGGCCATACGCAACAAACGTTACCTGCGATACCTGGAGGCGACCATAGTGCCAAAACAATCGAACGTCCTGGTCCTAGGAAATGGCTGTATGCTAGGGCTGGCTAGCGCGGCCCTTGGGGCAGCCTCGGTTCAGCTTCACGAGCCACATCGATTCTCACGCCGTCTGATCGACTCAATTGTGCAGCACAACGAATTGAAGAATGTTAAGTATGTGGAGAACGTTGAGCAACTGAAGGACACTGAATTGATCGCTCTGAGCCATGTCTTTGCTGAACCCTACTTCCTCAATGCTATTCTGCCTTGGGATAACTTTTACTTTGGCACATTGCTGATGAAACTAAAGGATAAACTACCGGAGAAAGTGGAGATTTCGCCATGTGAGGCGAGAATATTTGCCCTGCCCGTGGAGTTCTTGGATTTACACAAGATTCGTGCTCCTGTTGGGAGCTGCGAAGGGTTCGATCTACGTCTCTTTGATGAAATGGTCGAGGTAAATGTGATTTTGATGGATTTTGCTGACTCCCGTGAGACTTTTACGAATTGCATTACTTACAGAGATCCGCTGAACAGGCAGTGTCCCTGGTGGAGGCGCAACCATTGTGGGAGTATCCTAGTCGCGCGCTAGCCGAGCCCCAGCAGCTTCTCAGCGTTGACTTTGCCAACTTCAATGTCGAGCACCATCTCAAGGGAAGCATAGAGCTGACGCAGTAAGTCTTAATCATTGCAATCTCTGGATGTAATCAGCGCATGATCTATATATTCATTTTCCAGATCGGGTGTGTGCAATGGAATTACTCTTTGGGTGGACTGGCATTTGGATAAGACCAACAATCCCAAGTCCATCGTAAGCACCGGCCCCAGCGAAGCAGTAGTTCCAGGCGAGTTTGTCAAGTGGGATATGTTTGTGCGCCAGGGCGTGCACTTTCCAAGGAAACCCACCGACCTTTCCGGCCGTGTGGCGTGGAGTACAGATTTCAAGCCATTGCTGGGCCAGCTGAAATTTGGCTTTTCACAAGAAAAGAGATGAACTGCGCATATAAATGTTCATTAATTCACATAAATTTAGACAATTAAACAAAGAATCAAACTGGGAAACAGAAAACTTTGAAACGGCGATTATAAGCTTAACATTTTATGTCTTTGGAATCTCATCCTCCATGCGCGTGAGCACAATGTTCCTGTCCGTCTGGGCACTCGGATTGGCGATCTTCAGGCCGAACTCGCCACCCTTGAGACGTTGGCGCAAGTCGAGGGCCCGTATGTCAGTCATCAAGGAATGTTGCTTGTTTTCCAGATCCACATCGATCTTTTGGGCATGCTCCTCCATGAGGTTGTAATTGGCCTTGCTTTCCTCAATCTTGGCAATCAGACGACGGCGGATCTCGCGGAGCTTCTCCACCTCCACACAGAGCATCTCGTGAGCTTGGTCCATGCACAGCTCCATGCCCGAACGTTGGGCACGATTCTCCAGCCGTGTTTCGGCCAACTTCAATCCGTCGGACTTGTCACGCAACGCCTGCTCCAGCGTCTTGATCTCACAAACCGCCTGCTCCATTTCGTCCTTCATTTTCATCTTCTGCCACTCGAGTTCGTTGCGTGCACGCTGGGTCTCAAAGATGCGCTTGCGAATGGTGTGCTCGGCGCGCTCCTGCTGCGACTGGAGCATGTTGCGGGCTTTCTCACGGCACACGAACAAAGCCTCACGAATGGCATAAGTGTCGGCCAGCTCATTCTCCGCCAGCTGCTTCATGTTCTTCACATGCTCCAACCAGGTCTCGTAGGAACACGAGCTACAAAGAATCACCATCTCACTGTGGTTCACAAACATCGTACGATTGAGGGCTACTCACTTCTTTGGATTCCTGGTGGGATCCGGCTTGTAAGATATGTTCGCGGCGTTGCGGTCCAAAGCCAATTGTGAATTGTCTAGCTCGACTGCCTCCAGTTTGTTGTCGATCTCCATGCCGATCTTGAAGCGCACCTCCTCCAGGCGAGTCAGCTTCTCCCAAGCCTTCTGGCAGCGGTCGGCCAGCAATCGTTGATTGTTCTCCAAAATGGCCAGCTCGTTCTTGATCTCCGTGTCGGCCTCATCGTAGGTCATCTCAGAGCCAAGACGGCCATCACGCATGGTCAGGCACTCGGCAATGACCGATATGGGACCAGTCAGCGTCTCCAGCTCGCGTTCGGTTGCATTTTTCTCCTCCTGGAGCAGGTAAATCTCGCGCTCAATACGCTCAAATGTCTTCGATATGATGTCGCGCCAACGATTCAGCTCGGATATACTGAAACAGAGACAGCAGTCAAACTTGGCCCGTAGAACTACAACCCCTTCTCACCGGTCTGTTAGGCTCTCATTGGTCTCATAGTTGGCCCAGTCGCCTTCGATCCTGGTCTCGTTCCGCAACGAACGCGATGCGTGGCGTATGGCGAAGGCGTCCGATCGACGGGCATCTGCAACATTCCGCAGCTGGCTAACGCGAGCATGCCAATCCGTCAGCGAGATATGCTGCAGCGGCTTCTCCATTGTGACCACCGAATGGAAAGCCATGATGATATAAAATGTACGAAAATGTTAGACGAAAAATATATTTATTTTTGCTCTCAACAGGAACGCTTCAGAACTTTGACTGAATTAAAGGTACGAGAATTTTCACATCGATTGAACAAAGTTTGAAGTTTGTTTGGATTAAGAACACTAGATCTCCAAGGCGCTGCGTCATTGTCAAGGACTACTCAGAGGACTCTGTTTTGTATGGAAATTTTGGAGGGCATTGGCATTGACATAGTAACCACAGCTCTGGATATGAAACAATAATGTGAGGTGTTTGCCGTAGAATGAGTACTACAGTTGGTTAATTAGCATCAGAATCTTAACGGATATTCATTTATAGTTTGTATATATTTAAATTTTTAAACTTTGAGCGAAGATATGGCGGCCTTTTTAAAAGTGCACCCGTTATGCCGAAAGGGTGGCAGCACTATTTTTCAATCAACATTTCGTCTGGTTTTTTGTTGAACATTTCGTTTAAACCGGGTTTTAGACAAATTACAGTAAATGGGAGTACTTAAAAGTAGTTTATCATGAACAACATGTATTCATCAATCGTTTAAAATGTTGTGGGCATGGCTAAGTAGAACATTTAGCTAGTAATATTGGACGGAATATCAAAATGGAACAATAGGAACAACTATCCACTTTCGTTGTTCTTTGTTTGACCTTTTTCGCTAAAACCTTTTTTTAGGCAAAATCGAATAAAAGCATATGTTTAAAATAAGCCAGTCAAGTAGAAAATAGGTTAATTAATCGGATAAAATTCTGTGGGCAGAGCTGATGGTTCTTTCTAGCTAGTAATATCAAATCGAATATCATAATCGAGGAATATGGTTTCCCATCCTTGACGGAGAACAATTAACCCATTGTTAGCCAAGGTGGTATTTTAACATCGCACAGAAAATAATACAAATTTAATCATTTTAGCGCAGTTCAGGTGAAAGATATTGTGGGTTTTTGTATGCAAAGATGGAGGATAAGATGGACCTTCAAGAGTCATTACTATTATAAGTATTACTTGTATCATTTTTCGCGGTTTAACTCACGTTGTTATACAGGGGGGCTTAAGCGGGTTAAGTTCGTTTTGAAACACTGCTGATGCGGAATTAAATGAATCTAAAAATTTTAGTTTAAAAGTAAACACGGAGAGCTCGTCTGCAGGCGTAAGTGGCACCGCGATCGATTCTGGCTGTTAATGTTCATCAATTTTCCAAACATGCAAACGCCCACGAACGTTCTTAAGTGTACTTTCTCGAAGAGGAACGTTCAAGACACGCATCTCGTCGTTGGGCACAAACGAAATTTTTATCAATTTATAAATTGAAACCCGTCTGCAGCCAGCCAGCCGCAAATGCGCAGGGTACAAAGTTCGTTTCGTGTGCATTAGCCCGCTGTGTCTGTGTATTGTCTGTGGCTCTCAACATGAATACGAAAACGCATGAGCGAAAATTTCGGTGGACCGACGCGAGTATACCCTTACCGTTTCGGAGATTTAAATAGTTAAATACATTGATAATAGCGATGTGTTCCGTTTAAATTTTATGTTGAAGCTGCCTCGTTGAGAACAAAAGACTACAGATAGATGTGCGTTATTGATATTACCTGGATGAAGCTGCCTTTCATTGTGATTTACAAAACAATGTTGCCCCTCGTAAGGGTATTCATTCAGATTACACATACAAATGCATAAAGGAATTAAAATGAATACAAATCTGAATGTGCCTGTTTTTGCAGTTTCTGTCCAACCGCTTCTTGTGCAAGTCGTTCACACCGATCTGATCTGATCCCCCTCTCACTCCACGGCCATGGCTGCGCACTTCCTTCGCACTGCATTTTACGCAACTGCAGCAAAAAAATCGATAAGTCTACCGTTCGTTGCCGGCCGGACAGCCGCAACTTTAGCTGTGGGCCTTTCCTTTGGTGGTAAATGTTTGAATGTAGAATGCTGCTCTATTTGAAGATGAAACCATTCAACTCACGTTTATTTATACATATTTATTTGTCTGTCCCCATCCGCCATTCGCCTGCCTCATGCACAGCACAAAATAGCCGGAGCGCTGGCGCTGTTCCGTACGAGAATGTCTACGCGGACAATTTCTTCAGTGGGTGCGGGGGCACCATATCCACCGGTCTGCTGCGACCGATGGCCGAGTACCGGGAGATCCAACGGCCGCTATCTCGCAATTTCTCGAGCTTGAGCACCGGCGGGCCGCAGGTGGCACATGTAAGCATTACATTACATATTCCATTATACTTTTCATCTTGTTGGCTTTTAATTGAACTTTAACCTGTAATTGCCCCAATAACCCCACCCTCCTCTTGCCTATGAACTTGCTTCTGCCTTATAATTGTGTGGGTTCTGTTCTGTTCTCTTCACTTCTTTTCATTTTTGAATTTGCATGCATGAATTGATTTCCTCTGTACTTTGAACCGTGTATATGATTGCTCTCTCCCTCTATACTTCTTTCTCAGATTTTGTATGCCGATTAGGTGGTATACATATATTTGAAAAATATTTTATTGGGTTTTTAATTGCCTGCAATTTGTTGAGGACCATTTAACGCTTGAAGTAACTGGAAAATGATGGCCATTGGAGAATGTCGATTACGAAATGTTGTGCTGGAATCCGTATCGTATCCTTGGGAGTACTCTTGGAACCACCCTCGCCCAGCAAGCTTCGATCAAGCACGCTCAATTGGGGCCAGCAGCAGCAGTGGCAGCTTTTTCCATGATATACACACATCATAATGGCGCTCAATGCCAAGCTTTCGCCCAGAGCCCCCAAAGCGTGTGGCACTCTCATGAGTTCCAAGGCACATGTTGATTATACCTGGAATTTAATGGACACAGGGGTATATTGGGTTCTTGACTAAAAAGTATTTCTATACCAAAAGACATCTAAAAGAGCCGACTGATTCTTGCGAAGATTCAATAGAAAGGCTCTACAATAAGCTCCTTCCTATATACAAATATGGACTCGAATCTACCAGTACTATTGTTTCGAGCCGAGAGTATTTGGGTATTTTCTAGTCGAGCCACTCTACTTCTACCCCTTCCAGTGCTGCCGCAATGTAATTCAAGCCGACGCCACAAACCGCCACTCTGATCCCTAATATGTATACACACGGGGACTCTCCTCACACACAAGCACAAAAGAATAACTATTTTCCATTGGAAGTAAGCTCCGCTGAATTCCACTAAGCTATCCACGATCGGACCACTGGATATATCGTGTCGCTTAGTCCGTCGTTGCACCTGCTGCCCTGGGCATCTTCGTTGCCATAATGGATTTCCTAATTGGAATTACATTATTGGTCGTACTAGTGGTGGTATTACTTAAGGTCTATCGACGTCTGAAACGTGTGAGTGGCCGTGAACCGAAAGTTCAAGTTCAAAATGTCAAACCAAAGCGAAAGTCTCTCTCTTTGTCCGGTTCTCCTCCCCAATTCTCTGATATTCCGGTGTTTGCTGCTTAAATTATGTGACATCTTCTTCGCCTGTTCGTTCTTGGTACGGAAAGCGGAAACTAGCGCAGCTGGAAATTATTCCACTAATCTAAATTGCAACTCCTTATCGTCAGGTTTGCCTGCCTATCTTCAGACACAGGTGCTATCAATCGGTTTAGAGGTCTTAGCCACCGGAAAAAAAGAACCCTGAATCGAAAACATAAGCCAAACCTTCGCTCCCCTTTCATTTAGTATTCAGCATTAGCGGGAAATTGACGCTTGGTAACGGCAGCTCCAGATAACTCGGTAAAAATCATTAATACGAAAATGACACGGCGAATGCAGAGATAATTATCGGTTGCATCATAAATTACGAAAAATCCATTATTGGATATAATTATTATCATTCAAGTGTAACGTTCGATTTTGAAGTGCCTGTCCTTTAGCTATATAACCAGACATAAACGCTCGATGGAATCTGTATCTCATATAATCTTACCAGTACCGCCAGTACCGGTTGCAGTTTCTGTAAATACGAGTAGGCTCTGCGATTTATCAATAACTTGGTCTTATTATCACGTGTAAAGTGGCATAATCAAGGTCAGATTTTTTAGCTTTATCAAATTTGCATGGATATATATAGGTACATTACCCAATCCCACTCCATGCCCAATCTAATCACTCGATGAGATTCTAACCGATCAGGCCACGCTGTCCACTACTATATTATATTTCCTATCTAATCGGGCATTGATTGAACCAACAACTGGACCTATCCAAACTATGGTTTAAAAACTAAATACATAGATTACCCCATAACAACGATTGGGAAAATATATCCGACTACTATCTATACCGTGTGTTTTCAGAGCGCCATGGCACCGTTGACGAATCGCCGGTATATATCTTCCCAAGATATTACCAAAAACATGACTCTCTATACTAGCAACAAAACGAAGATCGAAGTGGATCCCAAGACGCTTGCGTTTAAGAACCCGACTGGCAATCCCCTGGTTCTGATGATGGCCTGGCTGATGGCCAAGCAGAAACATCTGAAGAAATATGCCCAGATCTACACAGAAATGGGCTTCGATGTGATGGTGGTGCACATTACGCCCTGGCAGCTGTTGTGGCCCGTTAAGGGAACTCAGGTTAGAAAATCTATAACCATTCAACTACCACCTGTGCCAACAATCACAATTAGTCACTAAAACATTCGATTGCATATTCAAGGTGGTGGCCGCCGAGACTCTCAAGTTTCTCGAGAACAACGCATCGTATGAACCGATCGTCATGCATGGCTTCTCCGTTGGAGCATACCAGTTGGGCGAGATTATGCTGCAGATGTCGCGCGATATGGATCGCTATGGCAGTATCCTGGAGCGCTTCGTTTGCCAGATTTGGGACAGTGCTGCCGACATTACAGAGATTCCAGTAGGCGTGCCCAAGTCCATCTTCCCCAAGAACGAACGCATGCAGAGCGCCCTGAGGAACTACACCCTTTACCATATGAAGACATTCCACAACCAGGCCACGATTCATTATATGCGCTCCAGCCAAATGTTCCACTCCACCCTGCTCAAGGCCCCGGCGCTGTTCTTCGTCTCTGACAACGATCCGATTGGCCCACCTTCATCGAATCAAGCTGTCCGCGAGAACTGGGAGAGGGCCAACGTAAAGGTCACATTCAAGTGCTGGGAACGTTCCCAGCATGCGGCCCACTACATGAAGCATCGGGATGAGTATCTGCAGACCTTGTTCCATCATCTGGAGACCTGTGGCGTACTCGAGGCCATTGGCGTCCCCAAGCGCGCCAAGTTGTAAGCCCCTTAAGGCTGACGAATCGGTGATATACATTTAAACAGATATTCAACAATCAATGCGATTATGATTTTACTTTAGTTTTTAAGATCTAACGTTTAACAAAAACAATTGTCCTACATCCGATTATCTATGTGCGTTTCCCAAGGTATAATCTTGAAACATATATTTGGCTACGATCCCCCCGCAATGGTATCCACACCGGAATGCAAGCGGAATACGTAAATACGTGCGATAAAAGTCGTAACAGAAAGTTATATTATCTATATTATCTTTTGAGATCGCCGCAGAACGGCTTAATAAAGTAAATTAACAGATAAATTATGCAACTATCAAAAAAAGAAAGAATTCTTATATCCCGCTGCGGACAGGATTCGAACCTGTGCGGGTAGAACCCAATGGATTTCAAGTCCATCTCCTTAACCACTCGGACACCGCAGCACATTTCATTTTCGCGTCAAATTTGCCACTTGATAGGCGCCGTAAAGCGCCTCCTGTGAGGAACGTTAGGCAAAAACATTAACTAAGAAGCGGCGGAGATAAACCAAACTAGCCGTGAACTAGTTCTGGATTCGGTTCTAAGTACCAGGGCTAGCAAAAGTGTTTTTTTTTTAAACTCAACATGTAAAAAATGTACTCTTTTGTAACACAAAAAATTACTTTTCTTATATTTTAATTAAATTAATATTATGTTCATTTGATCTATTTCCAGATATGTGCCTCGAGCTCGAGCTGAAACATCTGCAAGAATATCCCACAGGTAGCGCGTTTGTGCACCCAGGCCCAAGAAGCATTTCTGGCAGGCGATTATATATCAGCTGCGGTGTCCGAGTGGTTAAGGAGATGGACTTGAAATCCATTGGGTTCTACCCGCACAGGTTCGAATCCTGTCCGCAGCGGCAGTTCCCTGACGTTCTTTTTTTGTCCACTTTTCCTTTATTTTTTAATAACATTTTCTTCTTTTATTATAACTTTAAACGACCTCAATTAAATCATTCTGTGGCCTTGAAACGAGTCTGGTTTTGTGGCTTGTATTCTTTTATGTATTTGTACGTCTGCTACAAAAATAGTTTGCATTTTGATTTATCTTTACAACTATGGTTTATATTTAATAAGAAGAAACTTAATACAAAACGTCTGTATTAAAAGAAGTTATAACCTAAAATCTATCCACATTCGCCCCTGAACACTGTTCACTGCTTGCCCGGTGGTCGGTAGACGCCCACGACGACAGCGTGATCACGTTCGTACGGCTCCAGCGTGAGCTGTTCCTGTGGCTTCAGTTTGTCCGCCTGCATCTTCTTGACCTCGGCGGCAAATACCGCCTCAGGCTGCGCCGTCGAATCAATGCAGGATGCCTTAATCGAGATGACAAAGTGTCCTCCGTTCTTAAGGAAGTGCTGTGCGTTAAGGGCCACAATACGGCCCTGATCAGGCTGGGCGACGTCTGCGAAGATGGTGTCGACCATGCCTACCAGCATGCGGTATTTGTGGGGATGGCGAGCGTCTTCGATGATGGGTATGATGTTGGTGCGTTTCTTGGCCACATTTATCAGATCGCGACCCGAACGATGTGAGAACTCCACGGCATAGACGAGACCCTCGGGCCCCACTACATCCGACACATGGGAAACTGTGGTACCAGAGGCGGCGCCCAGATACAACACCTTCGAGCCAGGGGGCATGTGAATCTTCTCCACGCCACCCAGAATGGCAGCTGCCAGCTTGGAACGGAAGGGATTCCACACACGGTACTCAATCTTCTCGCCACCGGTCTGTGAAGGAAGCAAGAAAATTGTGTGAAACGCTGGACATAGATGAATATTTGTATCTATTGGGTGCTAAGAGATTTTGCCTCAGTTGTGCATTGTTCTAAGCGACCCAAGCGCACCTGAAGCTGCTTCACGTGTACCTGAAGTGCACACAGCCACCGGTGAACGCAAGGGCCGCTCATGACCACATAATGCCATGTTCTGTACCCCTGCACAACATCATCATCAGCAGAACTCTAGTCTACAGGAAGTGTGATGCGAAAACTAACCTCGACAGAAATGCGCTTCTCTCCGTAGACTTCGGATCCAGGCACAAAGTTGCGGGTGACCAGAGCATCTTCCTTGCCGCGTGCAATGAAGACTCCTTCGTGACGATGTGGCTCGATTGTGACTGTTTTGCCACCCTTGAACCCCCCGGCTCCGCCTCCACGACCGGCTCCTCGCCCTCCACGACCGCGATCGCCACCGCCGCGTCCTCCGAATCCTCCGCGACCACGTCCGCCACCGCGATCTCCACCGCCGCGTCCACCAAAGCCTCCGCGATCGCCACCGCCGCGTCCTCCAAAACCTCCTCGGCTACCACCGCGATCACCCCCGCCACGGCCACGGAACCCTCCGCCACCTCGTCCCTCGCCGCCACCGCCACGCCCACGGAAACCTCCGCCTCCTCCTCTGCCTACACCGCCACCGCGTGGACTGAAACCTGTAGGAAGACACCAGTACATCATTTTATCAATATTCACACTCATTAGGAGGTTAAGTTCTATGTTTTTCTCGGTTTCAGAGACTGCCTTCATTTGTTCATGGCAGTTTTCGCTTTCCTCACCTGGTTTTCCCATTTTTAAATGTTGTAGTTCAACTCTTTAATACAACTTAAGCGAAAATTGAATTGTCTGAGAAACACGCGGCCAGCAAAACGCTGTACCAACACAAGAAAGAAAACACGTGTGAATGTACGGTCATACTGAATACGGTCTGGTGATGACAAGAAGAACTTGGTCCACTTAAGCCCCCTTTATTTAAATTAAATAACAACTCGAGTTAAACCGCGAAAAATGATACAAATATTAATTACAATAGTTACAACTTATGTTCATCATATCCTTCATCTTTGCATACAAAAACCCACAATATCTTTCACCTGAACTGCGCTAAAATGATTAAATTTGTATTATTTTCTGTGCAATGTTAAAATACCACCTTGGCTAACAATGGGTTAATTGTTCTCCGTCAAGGATGGGAAACCATATTCCTCGATTATGATATTCGATTTGATATTACTAGCTAGAAAGAACCCTCAGCCATGCCCACAGAATTTTATCCGATTAATTAACCTATTTTCTACTTGACTGGCTTATTTTAAACATATGCTTTTATCCGATTTTGCCTAAAAAAAGGTTTTAGCGAAAAAGGTCAAACAAAGAACAACGAAAGTGGATAGTTGTTCCTATTGTTCAATGTTGATATTCTGTCCAATATTACTAGCTATGTACATATATAGAACATTTATCCATGCCCACATCATTTTATACGATTGATGAATACATTTTGTTCAAGATTAACTACTTTTAAGTACTCCCATTTACTGTAATTTGTCTTAAACACGGTTTAAACGAAATGTTCAACAAAAAATACAGACGAAATGTTGTCAAGTCAATTTTGCTGGTATTTGAAGACTCCTGATTCCTGTACCTATTCATGGTCTCTGTAAGAAGAAATATCTTTAAATATCTTTAAAACAGGGACTGTCTAGTTTCTGCATTAATAAGACCCTAGGATGACAAACATAGTCTCAATTCTATAACACCTTTTTACCCCAGGGTATGAGTGTGTACTCATTGTTGTGAACCGGTTATTGTCAAATTGATCTTCCGTCGAATATTACTAGCTATGTATATAGATCTCTCAGCTTTGCCCACTTAATTTTATTCGATTAGTTTTCTAATCGAATCAATTTTCTACTTGACTGGCACTTTAAAATGCTCCCATTAATTGGCGTTTTTTATAAAATAAGGTTAAAACTAAATATGTTAACTTAAAAGTATTTTTTACATGGTGCAGATCTAGCGGCCATCTGTTGTCGATTACACCAACTAATCAATTTAATTTTTAATTTTTACATGAATTCTACATCTAATTATACTAAAATGTACATGAGTTTTACATAAATTTCACTGGTCACACTATGCGCGGGCAATTTAAGTGGAGCGCGGGATTGAAATCTTTCAACCCAATTAGTTTATGTTCCCCGACAAATACCATCTGAATTATATTTCTCTGATAATCATATATCTTATAACAATATTTTCAATATATATGTATCTATCTCGTTGGGGTTCCTTAAAGATTTCAAGGCCAACAGACAAATGGGTCTAGAATATGAGTGTTACACTGAATGTTGGTTATGAAGTTAACAGTTATCTCCTCTATCACAGATAATGGGATCACACTCTCTGATCCGAGCTGGCAAATCAATTGCTGCAATCACTTAATCCCCATTTTAAGCGTACATATCTCTAGCCCTAAACAAATTCCGTGCACATTTTATAGCTTCGAACTCGGCAAGCAGTTGGCTAGGGAAGGCGGAACCGGGAACATGGGGAAAAATACTTGTAAGCAAAATTTGAATAAAGCTTTTTTCTTCTTTCAAGCACGCGATATGAACAAGGGCAGTGCTATATATGCCAGTATGTACATACATACATACATACATATGTACACATAAGCGAGAATATATAGTTGGCTGACAAGAATCCGAGTGTGTTTGAGTCGCGCCAACACAATTTTTATATGAGTCCCAGTTATGGAGTAGATCCCACGGCAAGCCGCTGCCATTGCCAAGACACGTGCACTGGAATTTCGACCAAAATCCCCCATTGAGCTGCTCTCCTCAAAGTGCTCGAGATAATGAAGTAAATCCATTAAGAAGCAATTTAGGGAGAGTTATTTATACGAAATCAGAGATCTTATCAAACACTTGCCAGTGCCAAATCATAATAAAACTTTTAACAGCTCTGGCCAGTGCTATCAGCAAGAACAGTTGCCATTTCGTGTGACTCCTTGTTTCGGCCATCAGCCGATCGTAATTTGCTCAAATCTCAGAGGCTGAGTCGGAGACAGAAATGCGTGATTATCGGGCGACTCGATGTGAGTCGACAGTTTTGCCTTTGTTGGTTTTAAGGTTAGGAAGCTACTCCAATGATGAAATTTCTCCACCCGGCTGCCCTCTCCACACTCCATGGTTTGGGCCTGGGGCTTTACGTCACCGGAGAGGGCAGGCATTCGACTCCGTTCGCAGAAAAACAGCAATATCATTTTGTGACTCGTTTTTGCCCCGAACACTAGTCGCCTCCACCGAGCCACTCATACAATCGTAAATAAAGGCGAAGCAGCCAGAGCAGCCGGAGCGGAGCACATGGTTATCACGTGAACGTTGCGCCGAGTGCCCGACTCGGGTGCCGTCGTGTGCGGGAAACGTGATCAAAGATCAAGAGAGACACAAAGAGAGAGGGAGAGAGAGAGTGGGAGCTCTGTCGGAGAGCACATAACTGTATGTGTGTGTTGGATTGGGGCCTGCCTGTGTGCAAAAAGTCAAGCTGCAAAATGGCAACAAAAATTAACACAGTGCGGCGCCGCCTCGAACATTGTTGTTTTCTCTCTCTCTCTCTCTGTAGCTCCCCCCTTTCTCTCACTCCCCCCTCCCATCGATTTGTGCTCTCTATTCTTCTCTCTTTGCCACTTGTGGTTGGGGCCTGTGTGCCCCAGCGGAGGTTATCGCGTTAATCATTTCGCACTGTTAACGCAAATACTCAATGCTGTTTGTTGTTTTTCCACAAATGATATTTATATTCACCTCGTCTGCTCGTCCGCCCCGTGTTTCACGACACTCCTCCGTCAAACTAAATCAAATATGATAATGAATACTTAATTACCATTTCACAACGAACTCCCTTCTTGTTTCCAACCATTATGGCCAGTCATGGAAAGATACCTATGTAGGTATGTATTGCGAATATGATCTTTGGATCTTCCTAGAAAACACTTCGGAATCCATCTCTTGTCCGGCAAAATGATGTCACAGTTGGGGGATGATAAATCAGAACGCCTCTGCAATGATAAAATACATGCACAATCGCAAGAAAAGTACTTATATACTTATACCTTTTTTTATGATATACCAAATCTTTCACTAGATAAGATTCTGCAGTCGCAGTGCGACCAGCGGACGCAGATTTGTCGAGTGACTCAAGGCAATCTTTTTCGACGGGATACGGGTGCAGGCCTGGGGATAACCTCCGGCGGAAATGGCTCTTCCTGAGCGATGATCGCACCTTGTCCAAATGAAGACGTTCTATTCTTAGTGGCCGCAATTAAAACAGAATTATACGCGGAAAATATACATTTTTAGTGTCGCATCTTCCTCTTTGACTGTTTGCCAAGTGCCTGACCCAGAGACAGAAACAGACACAGACCCCAGAATCATATCGGGGGTGTTAATAAAATGCCACGCCCACAGCCCTGTACACACCCACAACGATTCCCAGAGTTCGATAAAGTTTCCAGTGCTGATGCCATGATAATTGCCATTCGATCGATCCACAATGCGGACAATTGAAGCTGATTGGGCGCAATTCAATTATGTCTCCAGATGGTAACTCAAATATGCCTTAGAAATTCACACAATTCCTCGCTGTAATGAGACGTTTGCCCAAACGCTTAGACAGCACAAATATAAATTTCAATATATTTTCTAATTTGAATGCGCCACAATCGGCGGGCGAGCGAGCGAACTGCGGATACTCTTTTCAATTGGTTTTTATTGGGTGATGAATAGAACAGATGCGGATCAAGTGGACAATCAGTAAACAATAGCATATTCGGTGTTATATGGGAGGGATAGTTGTATAACCATTAGTGCTGGTATATCTTGGGAAAAAGCTGGATGCAAGCTGCATACCTACGTAGATATACCCTCCCAGATAGGGTCGAATCAGATGCAAATCATAGACACACATTTGCCGACCGTATTAAAAGGTTGTTGGCGCCAACACACCTCAAACAATGTCCGTGCGGGGACATCATGATTAACAGCGGAAAAAACCGCAGGCCAAAGGAGCCGAAATCGTATTCTGGCCAAAACGGGTGACAGCTACACCCTTGCACGGAACACAATTAGCCCTGTTTAGAGCGTTTTTGTTTGGTTACACCTGGCGTATACGTAACGACACGCATCTGACTGATAGACAGCTCGACTGATGTTTATGTGGCTTGTAAGAACGGAATGCATTTTAATTAGACTAAAACTGAGCTCGAAACGGAAAAGGGTGAGCCATATGGCAGAATACCCTCCCGCATGCCGCTCCTCCTCTCCCGCAGTGCACTGACGTCAAGCGGACTGGCGGGAGATCGCTCGACTGTTTGCCATTTGTCAGATGATAAGGCTTGTTAGTGTAACAGATTCGCATTCACAATCACATCCATCCATCCATCAGGGGAGGAATCACTGGCACTTCTGAAGTGGGCGTGTCGCCTGATTAGATTGCCATCGCCGGGAATACTCTACAATATTCTCTAAATTTAGTCCAGTCATAAATCCGAAAGTCGCTCGAATCATTTATAGAAACTGTCCCATTCGTGGTGATGGTTAATTCTTTAGCTGAAGATCCAGCATGATAAGCCGGTTATTGAATGGATTGGATTGTGCCACGGGACTGGGCTAATCGAGTGGGGTCCCACACTCGATAAGAAACGTCTCGAGATTTGCCAGAACTCATTATTTACGGAACGGACAGTGGATCGTCGTGAACGTGCCTCCAAACGTGTGTGCCATGTGCCAAAATTGATTTGGTATTGGAATCGAAGACGAAATCAGAACGGGAATCGGGAATCGGGTGGGGCCTTATCAAACTCCGTCTGTCGTCAGTGCCCCCTGACAGAGCCCCACTCCTGGCTCCACCCATCCTCTCTGTACCACCCCACCTATGCGTTTGTCGAAATCAGAATGAATTTGCAGTGTCCCGAGCGACCGACGGCGGACCCGCCTCGGCTCATTTACTTAGGCGCGAATCAAAGTCTGAAATGTGCCCCGAAAAACTGATAAGGCATAAATAATTTGTTTAAAACATTTTATTTTCACCAATTATAATTGATAACCAGCGGTTGAGCGAGAGAGGCGAACGACAAAAGAAAAGATAGGGAAATCCAATGACAAGTAAAATAATTAAGGAAAATTTTCGCTATAAAACGGAGATTTTCGGATAGCAGAAGCTGTCATATTGAAATGAAAATTGCATTGATCAACGGTGATGCTTTTATGTAAGTTAATAAACCCGATAGGCACGCCATCGATCACACTCCGCATTGTAATGGATCGTCTAGAGTCTCGAGGCTTTATGTCGTTTTTTAGAACAGAGAGCGGGAACGGAACTGCGAGAGATCTTGGAGGAGGAACTCAGCCACAGAGTTGAGATGGGTAATGAGATGAGGTTGATCTAGGCTTATCAATGGAAACAATGACCTCGACTGGTGTTTCATTACCCTTATCATCAGGCACACAGGCATCAGAAATCTACATTTAAGTGTATAGTACGAGTACGGCTATGATCTCCAGCAAGGATTCCATTTCATTCATGCTCACGCCCAGCCTAGTAACTGGTAGATACCAGATCTAACTGCATCTCTAGCTCTCAGACAGAAAGAGACAAAGAGAGACACTGATGCCAGAAACATCTCAGCTAATTGCAAGAGAGAGTGCATCCCCGAATACTGTGACTAATTTTACAGCACCAAAATGCCCGAGTAGATGTTACAGAAACAATCGAATACTGAGAAACCAACAAGAGGAAAGTGGAAGAGCAGGAGGAGGATGAGGATGAGGATGAATAGCAGGCAAAGAGTGCACTGATAACCGAACACTGTCCTGTCCATGTGTTGGTGTTGTTTACATACTCCCATATGTATGCATGCCGGTTCCACCAGGGAGAAATCCACACCAACACTAGTGCCAATCGTAGAAAGAATGAGATAGTGGTGTGGTGTGGTGTGCTGTGGTGTGTGTGTGTGTGCGTTTTGGTTGCTTGCCAGCGTGTTCATTTTTACTGATAGCAGCGCCGCACGAAAACGGAATGGAATTCACGCGATACAGATACACATGCTTACACTCTGGCTCTCACTGCCCTGCCTCTATCTCGATCTCTCTTCTCTCTCTCTCTCTCTCCGCCGCACTCTGTCCACCAAGAGAGTGCTCGGCTCGGGTCTCTGCTCTGGCCCGCTGTCCGGCAGCGTTTCGATCATATTTATAAAAGAATCGGCCGCCGTGAGTTATTCAAGCAGTCGCAATCCGCACCGTTCGCCAGAACGTTCAAAAGATACCTACCTCCTCCTAGGGATCCAACGCGTGCTCAGTTATATACAGTCGTGGAAACAGCTCCGAAAGAGAGAGTATACTCGCGTCTAAATAAAATTCAAATAAAATAAGCACACATGTGTATTCCAACTTCATGACGGAACCGGAACACGTTGTGTGACATATAAAAAAAAAACAAAGAATACTACGAAAATTCCAGTGAGAACGTTCCAATTGAGGTTTCATTTTTTTGAAAAATACTAGTATTTCTCAACCCGCGTCGCACACATGACCACCGCTCTGACAATGGTGAAAACAGGAGGTAAATACGCCAACGGTAAGTGCAATCCAACGATACAGATCCCATCGCCATTCCCATTTCCACTGAGATCTCCAAGCACGTGTCTTATATAAGTCGCTCGTGTGGCGGGCCTGGGGCCTGGGGCCTGGCGCCTGGCATGTTCCGAGCTCGGACAGCGGCCTGTTGCCGGAAATTGCTTAATTAGTTCTCTAACAGACGTGGAGATACTCGTACTCAATCCCACACGATCTGATCTCTGTCGTGTTCGCTCCAAATAAGTTGCGGATCGCCATTTCCAGATACATTTCTATCTCTCGACTGCAGATGACTGGAAGCGTCGTTGGCCGCGTTGAGTTCAGATATAATTATGCAGTACGAGTATATATTTATATTGCTTATACAGTCAGATATAGACGACCTCCACTGCAGCGATCGACTGCAACCGCCATCCTTCGCACAAAGAATCCGAGCACTTCCCTCTCATTTCGCTCAACTCTAAAATATAATAATAAATATTATAAAAATGTCGGATTTTCCCTCATTAAGTATTTACTATTTTTTTTTTTTTTTGGTTACGCTGCCAAACAAAATCGAATCACATTTTAGCACTGTCGGGTGATAAAAATAAACAAAAACGGAATGAAAAACCTTAAACGAAACGAAATGGAAAGAAATGAAAAGAGAGGGGAAACTCAACCAGCGACAGTATTTAGTATTTCTTTTGATTTTATTCCGAACTTTAAATAGATCTACATAGAGTGACAAGACGGGGGAACTGGGGAGCAGTGGCTCTTTAGTCAGCTGATAAGCTAATCCCAAAGACAAATTGACAGTTGTAAAGCGATTTCGAAAGAGCACGGTCTTTGCACGCTCTTTTCGTGTGAGAGAACAAAGCGACCGTTGGCGGTGGGGGAGTGAAGTAGGGCCAGAGCTGTAACTAGTGATTATCTTATCGACTTAGGGGACTTCTGCCTACTACACCCCAGTACACCCCTATGGAAAGCTCGGTGGCGTTCCAGTTTTATCGGAGTACAGCTCATTGTCGGTTATCAATACAGCACACTTGACTTCGTTGTTGTTCTTTTTGTTTTGTTTTTGTATTTCTTGCTGTTGCGTTGTGTCCTCCGATTGTCCCACTAACGGACGCCTAGGTACAGTCAGCCTCGGCCGAATGGCAATCAATCAAAATATACCAGACTATACTATATACCCCTAATGGCATCCAATAAACACTCAAAGCAGAAACTCTTTTTTTTATAGAAGCTCATAAATGTTGATTGATATGGTGTCGTTTTTTTTGGGTGCCGCAGAAAATTTAACTTTGCAGAATCAGAATTCGACTCTCTTTAGTGCCCCCTCAGAGGACAAACCAGACAAAAGTTCTGTATCTTAGCCATAAATTTGCTTGGCTCTGCAGGCGGAGCCGCCTGCAGAAAGTATTCCGCAAATAAATTCAAAAACGTGTCAGATAAAGCGTTTTCAGTGTTGCTCCTCACACGACCCGACTTGTCCACGAGTCATCGGTGCGTCCGGCACGAGAAGCTGATTCAGTTCCATAAACAGAGAGCAGTGAGCAGAGAGAGAGAGGGAGTCATGAGGGAGCGGCAGCAGCAAGAGCGAGCGTGTGCGGGAGTGTTCTCGATCGGGCAGACCCCAAAGTACATATGTACATACATACATACATATGTACATATGTTTGTGCGTTTCGGACGTCATCGAACAATCATCCATCCGATTGGGGAAAATTATTTGGAAGAACAAGCAATTATTAGTTTGGAATTTAAGCTGGCTCCGAATCGGCATCGGACTGGACTGGAGTTCCAACTGGAGTTCAATAGACCCAAACGCCTTGTAAGGCCGCGTTGCAAGGTTGCCTGTTGCACTGTTGCAAAATGTGTGCGGCTCGGTGCGATGCGGTGCGACGTTTGTTTAAGCCATTTATGGTGGCTTAGAGTCGGGTTTAAAAATAGCCTACAAAAATCCGCGTAAGGTAGCGCAAGCAACCAATAAATAAACTACCAAATCATGTTTTCTCTGGGATGCAGCGGCATAGGTGTTCGTTTGGTCACGTGAAGATCGGGCGACTGCCGTTCGGCCTCAAACAGGTAGTGTGACAAGGCAGCCGCAGAGATACGCAGAGTGTTGGCTTTGGGCCACATGTACAGCACCGTACAGCAGATTCATGTTACTCGTATGTTGCATTTTATACGCTTACAACGACATGCATGCTTCGCACTCGCCCAGGTCTCGTCTCTCAATATTCGCAGCCAACGCTGTTCATAGTGGGCGTGTGTACATGTGTGTGTGTGTGTGTGGGTCTGTGCGAGCGAGAGTGAGCGTGTCTGTGCATGTCTGTGCGTGCACGAACAAGATTTTGACATAGTCAAAGTCTTTTATAAATAAACGCGCCCCACATACTTACATGGCTACCAGTTTTGGGAGCAGCAAAGAGAACCGCAGCGAAAAGAGAGAGGCGTCTATTGATAAGAGCATAGCCACACACGTTTTCACCTGTTGAGGGAGAGAGTGGGAGAGTGGGAGATTGGGAGAGTGAGCGTCTGCGCAGGCGCATGTGCTTAATCAGAGCGAAGTTCATCCCATTCATCATTCATTCCAGGGTATGTGTACCTTTAGCTAATCTCTATTCCAACACTTTTCCTTTGCAGAGAAATTCTTCGGCGTGAGGCATGTTCAATGCATCCTCTGCTTCTTCTGCCTGGCGATGTGCTACGCATGGCGGGTGAACCTCAGCGTGGCTCTGGTGGCCATGACCGAGCCGCAGTCTAGGAATGCCACTGAGAATGAAACTGCCACCGCAACGCCAGACGACGATAGCGACGATTTTGACCTATTCGATGCTGAGGTAAGACACGGGAACCATCCAAGTCCGACACTCGCTAACCCTCCCATTTCCGCCTGCAGTACTATCAGTTCACCGAAAGCCAGAAGTCGTACATGCTTAGCAGCTTCTTCTGGGGCTACATCGTCACCCAGGTGCCTGGCGGTTACATTGCCCAGCGGTATGGGGCCAAGATGCTGCTGCTCGCTGGCCTGGCAGCCGCCGGTATCCTGACCATCATCTCACCGCTCTCCCTCAAACTTGGCGGCTGGACGGCTCTGTGTGCAGTTCGCTTCACGATGGGTCTTACCCAGGGCGCAGTGCACCCGGCCACGCATGCCCTGCTCTCCAAGTGGTCGCCGGCCAACGAACGTGGCATGCTGGGTACCATCTGCTATTCGGGCGCACAATTCGGAACAGTGGTGATGCTGGCCACGAGTGGATTCATTGCCGACTCCTTCATGGGATGGCCGAGTATCTTCTACTTGGGTGGAGCCTGCGGCTTCGTGTGGATCGTCTTCTGGTACGTGTTCTCGTCCAGCACGCCGGAGGAGCACCGCTTCATCTCGCCGGAGGAACTCAAGTTTATCGAGGAGTCGCGCAGCGATGGTAAGATGCAGTCGGCCGATAATCTGGCGCCGACTCCCTGGATACCCATCTTCACCTCGATGCCGTTCCTATCGCTGCTGGTGGTGCACTGCACGCACATGTTCGGCTTCTGGACGCTGCTCACCCAAATCCCCAGCTACATGAAGAACATCTATGGCATTGACATCAAGGAGAGCGCTCTGCTCTCCTCCCTGCCCTATGCTGTGATGCTGCTGCTCAGCTTCTTCTTCGTTTGGCTGTCCAAAGTGCTGCAGAGGAACAAGTCGTTGTCGCTGTCCTTCAACCGCAAGTTCTTCAACAGCATCGGCCACTGGATACCTATGTGCTCACTCATTGCCCTGGGCTACGTGCCGAAGGAGGATAACCTACTGGCCGTGGTCCTGCTTACCCTCACCGTGGGCATCAGCGCTGCCACCTACCTGGGCTTCCAGGTAAACCACATCGATCTGTCGCCCAACTATGCCGGCACCCTGATGGGCCTCACGAATGGGGCGGCCAACATCATGAGCGGCATCGCGCCGCTTGTTGTCGGTCAGATCGTCCAAGATCCGGTAAGTGTAGTCATGGCAGATGTTCCTCGAGTTTCTCGCTAACGCTGATATCTTCCACAGAAAAATGTAAATGACTGGCGTCTGGTGTTCTTCCTGGCCGCCGCCGCCTACTTCATCGGCAACCTGCTCTTCGTGGTCTTTGGACGAACGGAGGTCCAGTGGTGGGACTCGCCAGAGCAGACGGTGGACGATGTGGAGCAGGGAGTGCCACTGTCGCCGAATGGCCAAGATAAGCGCTAAGTCTGGATAACCACCACATGATAGGGGCATGGCATGATAAAGTCATAGCTGTTGTTTCATAGTTTTAGTCGTAGTCAATTAGTTAGGAACAAGACCATAATGACGATCGCGTGCTTCCATTAGCGATATTATACGATAATTGTTTAGTTCTAAGGCGGCGTAAATTATTGTTTGCAGTATTTTTCCATAATGTACATAATCTAAAGCTAAAATCCAATTAAACTTGCAACACGAGAAAAAATTCAGTGTAAATAGGGAAGTAGCCCAGAACATAGTTGTATTTGCTGCTAAAAACAAACTCTAGTAATTGTTATGTTTAGTATTTAAGCTAGGAATAAACTTAAAACCAACTTGTGATGCACGAAAAGTGAACTAAAAAGGCAAAAAAATCAATGAAGACATTCAAAGCCATTTAATAAAACAGCTCAAGTCGAAGCTGAAAGTCAAATCGTACCGAAATTAATGTTGTTTTATTTAAACACTGAATCGAATTTGAATTGGGCGCCTCAATGTTGATTATCGATAGATGAGCAAAGTGTGACCGTTGAAGCCACGGTATATCGGTATATAATGGGATATTTTGTCGATTTCATCAATCTATTAAATTTCATTTTTAAAGTATATAGAAATCCAATACAAGCAAGTGTTTAAAACTGGTAACTGGTTTAAAACAAACTGGTCAAGTAGAAAATTTGTTAATTAATCGTATAAAACTACGTGGTCATGCCTAAATGTTCTATCTAGATAATAATATTTGACGGAATATCATAATATAGAAATATGGCTTCCAATCCTTGACTGGGAACAATTAACCCATTGTAAGCCAACGGTGTATTTTAATAATCCACCGAAAATAATGAAAATTTAATCATTTTAGCGCAGTTCAGGTGAAAAATATCGTGGGTTTTTGTATGCAAAAATGAAGGTTAGGATGGACCTACAAGAGTAATTACTATTATAATTATTATTTGTATAATTTTTCGCGGTTTAACTCGAGTTGTTATCCAGTTTAAAAAAATGGGGCTTAAGTGGGCCAAGTATATTTATCAGTGGTTATCAGCAGTTTTATTTACATATTAGACGCTCTTGAGGGCGCCTCTACTTTTCCTCCCTCCATCACTAGCATAACATCTATTAACTTGGGTACGTGGATAGAATTGGACCCGCAATATGGTACTCGGCTGCTCCCCTTGCTGCAGTCGGACTGGCTACCAGCAAATAGGGAACACAGGCAAGTGTTTGCCGACCTCTTTGTTTGAATCTGTTTTCTCTTACGTTGCACATATTTTCAGGGCCACGATTCGGAGTGCGACATCTGCAATGCATTCTGGTCTTCTTTGGCCTGGCCGTGGCCTATTCCTTGCGCGTTAACCTTTCCGTGGCGATTGTGGCCATGACGGATCGCAATGCCAGCAACCCGGACTTTCCTGTAGGCATAGTTATGCATTAGATGCTCATTCGATAATATACATAATTCATTATTTTGATTTGCAGGAGTTCGAGTGGAACGAGAGCGTCAAGTCCTACCTGCTGAGCAGCTTCTTTTGGGGTTACGTCGTCACCCAGGTACCAGGTGGCTATCTCTCGGCCATCTATGGTGCCAAGTATATGCTCTTCTTTGGAGTGCTTGTATGTTCCTGCCTCGCCCTGCTGACGCCCTTTTGCGCTATTGCGGGCGGCTGGAAGACCGTAGTCGTTCTGCGTGCTATTCAGGGTCTCTGCCAGGGCGTAATTTTCCCCTCAACCCACACGTTCCTTTCGAAATGGGCGCCAACCGAAGAGCGGGGCCGACTGGTCGGCTATTGTTATTCGGGCTCACAGTTCGGTACGGTGGTAATGCTCTCGGTGAGCGGTTATATTGCGTCTTCCTCGCTGGGCTGGCCCAGCATCTTCTATGTTCCTGGCTGTGTGGGCATTTTGTGGTCGGGTGTGTGGTACTTCTACTGCTCAAGCACTCCGGCCCAGCATCCATCGATAACGCCGGCTGAGCGTCGCTACATCGAATCGTCTAACCAGACACGCCGTCCATCGGATGTAGGACGCGAGATGACGCCACGTCCGCACACGCCTTGGCGACGCATTCTCACCTCCGGACCGTTTCTGGTGCTCGTGCTGGCTCATTGCGCCAACAACTGGGGCTTCTGGACGCTGCTCACAGAGATTCCCACGTTCATGAAAAGCGTTCTGGGCATGGACATCAAGAGCAACGGCCCGCTGTCGGCTCTACCCTACTTCGCCATGATACTGCTCACGTGCGTGTTCATTTGGCTTTCGGATGCAATGAAGCAACGTGGCACAGTCATTCCACTGGGTTTCTCCCGGAAGTTCTTCAATACGCTGGGCATGTGGCTGCCCATGCTCGCTCTGATCGGTCTGGGCTACATCACCGAGGGCGAGTCCAATGTCCGTCTGGCCATTAGCTTGCTCACCACGGCAGTGGCTACCAATTCGGCTACATATTTAGGCTTCCACGTAAATCACATCGATCTATCGCCCAACTTTGCTGGTACTCTGATGGGCATCACGAACTGTGCAGCCAACTTTATGAGCATTCTGGCGCCGCTGATTGTGGGATTGATTGTCTGGGATGAGGTGAGTGCCTGGTACTTTTGCATTAATAGATTTCACATGTGCAAATGTCATATCTCTCTTTCAGACGAATCCCGCGCAATGGCGAATCGTTTTCTTCTTCACCGCTTTTGTTTACTTTATGGGTAATCTGCTCTTCATGGTCTTCGGTCGGACCGGTGTCCAAGAATGGAACACTCCAACAACTAGAACGCCAACGGCCACATCTACTGAAGAGGGAGAAGCCTTTGATGGGGATCGGGCGCCGCTTATCGAGGCTTGAAAGCGAAGATGGGTGGAGCACGGAGTTGGGGATTGGTTGTAAATTGTGAAACTTTTGTACCTTAAAGGGGAAGTGCATTCCATGGAATTGATTGATCGCAACTAGCATCGTATTACTAGCTATACACATGACTATATTATATACACAGGATATATTCTATTTATGTACAGAACATATACAAATCCTAAGAAATATCTCGCTTAGATGTAATTTTCGTTGTTTTATTTTATTGGTATCTGTATTTGTATTTGTTAGTACACAATATTGTATGGTACAAGACTTATGCTGGCTATGTGCTATCCTGACATTATGCTCTAACTCTAAGATCTATGTACTAAATTCTCTAAACGGGAATACGATATATCCGGGAAACACTCCTTTGACAACACTCGCAAGGATGGGCAGGATAAGCTTATAGAAATTCTTTGATAGGAATATATATCATTCCAAAGCGTCTTCAGCTAAATATTCGTCTTATCCAAGAACTTCTACAGCCTTCGAACCAGTCCTAGTCACTGCGAATGGGCATGGGGTGAATCCATCCATCAAACCCTCGATTTGCTTATCCTTATGAACATATTTGTATTTAAAGCTAGTTAATTACATCTGGATACGGCTTGTGCGCTTCTGGGGGCTGAGGATGAGGAGCTGTGCTGACTAGCGCCGCCCCTTAAGGTGGCGGCCGCCTGTCCACCCTCACTCGCCCCGGCCCCAGGCTTTACCTGTGCGTATTCCGTTTGCCCTTATGTACATGCAGAGTCCATGTCCACCATGCTCTGCCGGAGGAGTGCTCTGCTCAGTGCAGTTTGTGGTTGGCGGGCAGATCCTCGGACCTTATGCAGCGTCCGCGATAGCAGATCTCTGTCTCGGAGGTGACTTTGGTCGATGTGGATGTGGCATAAACCACATGCTCCATGAGGTCCTTGTGGAAGTTATCTTTGCTACCCTCCGAAGCACCTTCTGTTGCTGTGGTGGTGGTGGCTGTCAGCTCATCGTCCGCTGATGAGAGAGTGGTTTTGTCCGTGGACGTGGCTGGAGTAGTGCTGCGCTTGATGCTCGTGTACTCCTGGCGACGCTTACCCACGGCAGCCAGGGCAGCGTTCACCGTCTCGTCCTCGCTCTCTTCGATGGCAAACAGATCGTGCAGCTGCTTCTTCACCTCTGAGAAGATGCTGGGCTGCGTCTCCAGGTCGCCATCCCCATCCACATCCACATCCGCCGCGGTATCCATGCGACGCGTGGCACTCTCCAGCGTCTCCATTGGCAGCGTCGATGCCAGTGTTGCCTCCTCCAAGGCTCTGGCGGTGGTCACCTCATACTCCTCTGGTGTCGTGGGCGAGGCAGCCGTGGTGGGGACTATCGTTTCTGCTGTCTCAGCCTCGGTGGCTGCAGGTGTCAGCGGGGTGGTGGTCTTCGGCTGCTGCTCCTCCTTCTCGCTGGCCGCCTGCAGGGCATTGTAGAGCTGAGGTCCCAGATTCTGGGACTCGGCCGTCTCGAAGTTTTCACCATTTTCCGATCCACTAGTCACGCGGCTCTTCTTCCACTTGCCACGCCTATTCAGCCTGCCAATGGTGCTGCTGGTGTTGGGTGACTCTGTGGCCAGTTCCTCGGGAACCTTGCCCATCACTTCCTCGAGCAGTTCAGCAAAGGATTTCTCTGGTCTGTAAGGAAATGGAATAAGTAACTGTATGGCATCCAAGGGCATTGAAATCTCACTTCAGGTTTGGCGCCTTTAGGGTGGTGGTGCGTTGCACGGCTGATCCAGCCAGATCCGCAGCTACGTTGAACTCGTACGTCTCGGGCTGCGCTGTGGGTCCCACAGTCACGATCTCTGGCTCGTTCTCGAAGTTGTGGGACTCTGTCTTGTACTTGGGATTCAGTGGCTTGAAACTGTTGGTGTTGGCATTGGCATTGTTGTTGCTGTTGGCAGTCTCCGAGGATGGTGACCACTGGGACTCTTGGCCCTCCAGCTGGAATGGCTGCTTATAGCGACGCCGCTGGGTGATGGTGGTTGTCTGCTAGAGATTCAAATCTTAGATTTGACGCTCAAATGGAAAGCATTTCTCACTCACCTCCTTTTCTTTGGGCTCTTGATTGTAGCGGCTCAGCTTGCGGAGATTTGTCCTCTGGGCTGCTGCTTCCTGGACTTCCTCTTCGGGGGCCGCAGTGGAGGAGGCAGGGTGACCTGGACGACGCTGACGTTGTCGCACCTTGACCACACGACGAGGCGGCAGGCGAGTGCGAATCTGAAAATAGCAGCACAGACATAGAGATAATTCTTCTGGACAAATCTTGTTTCGAATTTCTTACGGAAGGACGCTCCTCCGAGGGCGTGGTGCTGGTCACTGGCGGCTCTGTTGTGGTGGTAGTCCTCACCCTGGGATAGTTTCGGCGCACGAACGGCGAGCGACGTGTTGTGGTCGTGGGCGCTGCCTCTGTGGTTGTCGTGGTGCTGGTCGTAGTTGTCGAGGGCGTTGTGGTAGCCAGCGTGGTGATAATGGGACTCACCTCATTGCGAACAATGGCCTCGGTGGGTGTGAGATCCTCCTGATTGGGGAAGTAGCCGGGCCCGTAGTTGTCCTTGGAGAACTCCTGGTAATGCTGGGCGATCTGCATGGGCTCCAGCAGGCTGGACGGGAATCCCGAACCCTGAACGCTGGCGCTGTCGATGCTGTTGCTGGGCGTCACTGTGTACACCTGCTGTGACTCCGATGCCGGGCCCTCGGTGGTGGCCTGGAAGTCGTACGAACTGGGAATGGCGGTGGGGCTTGTTGGTCGGCGCGAGGGGGCGGAGGAGGAGCCCTTGAACACCGGATAGTTCTGCTTGAGCACGTCACGTTGGTAGTCGAGATCCTGGTCTTCGCGTTGGCCGTTCTTTGATCCCTTCCTGGTCTTCACCTTCAGCGACTGGCGCTCCTCGGTGGTGGGCCTGTAGCGGATGCGATTTGGATTCCGAATGAGGGGATTCCGGGCGCTGGTTGGTCGCCGGGTGGGGATCGGTGCAGAGTCGTCTCCCTGGTCTCCACCGCCGCCCGTGGTGGAGGCGGTTCCGGCTGCAGTGCCTCGGTTACCGTATGGTCGACGGATGCGATGCGGCACCTTTCCGCTTGACTCGGACTCGGAGTACGACACGGAGGAGGTGGTCACCACCTTGGAAACGGCTGGCTTGCGGGTGCGCAGCAGGGGACGGCGGGTGGGTCGCGTTTCCGGCTCGGGTTCACTCTGTGGCGTGATGGTTGTTCCTGGCTGCAGCTTGTCTTTCTCCTGGAGATTATTGACCAATCCGGGAATGTCGGGCGTCAAGGCCGGCAGCTCCGACGGCACATGGTAGGGGTTCGGCTCGTAATCCACGTTGCTGTTATCCAGAATCTCGTTCTGCACTTGGTTGAAGCTGGGCCTGTGATTCAGCGGCGCCTGCGCCTGCTCTTGGTCCACTTGGTAGCCCACATCCGAGGTGGTCACCGGCACTGCTGCGGGCGTATAGATGTTCACGCGATGCTTGCTCTTGACCCTCTGCGTCGTAGGCACCTCGTAGTCGGGTGCATTGGGCGTGTACTGAACCTGTTCGAAGGCGGGCGGAATCGTAGTGAGCGGACGCTGGCGGAAGGCATCTTGCTGCCGGAAGTACTGCTTCATGCGATGCTCTTCTTCCACTGTGGTGGCCGTCGGCGGTCTCGTGGTCAGACGGGGCTGCTGTTCCTGGACGACGGGCTGCAGGTACTCGGGATACAGGTGGCCACTGGAGCCGGGGAATTCCACCTGCGGCCGGGTGCTGTACGTAAAGAGGGGCTGGGTGGGCGCCGCCGTGGTGGATGTCGTCGAGGTTGTGGTCGATGTTGTGCTGGTGGATGTGGAGCTGGTAGTGGTGGGCTTGCTGGTTAGCGACTTAAAGAAGTCATCGCCTCCGATCTGATTGAGCGTGTCGAAGGGGTTCTGCGTCTTGGTGGGTGGACGGTAGATGGGCTGCTGCTGCTGCTGCTGATGATGCTGATGCTCCACCTGAACGTTCTGGGGTCGCTTCTTCTTGTGGCGCTCCTGCTTGGCGGGAATCTTCGGAGAACTCACCTCCTGGATGCCGTCCTGCACGTAATAGTAGCTGAACTTGTTCCCGCGTACAGGTGCACCCGATGCACCCTGTGACTGCGACTGCAACGGGGACTGTGCCTGTGCCTGGGTTGTGGTCTCGAAGGGATTCCGCGTGCTGCTCACGGCTGCATAGGGACGCTGCTGACGCTGTGGCGGTGCCTGAGTCTGTACCGAAACAGAGTCCTTGGCGCGGTTGACCACAATGGAACCCACATGAGGCTCGGGCAGGAGGATCTTGTTGAATCCATTCGGTGTACGATAGCTAAGCGGAGCCACGAAGAAGGAGACATCGCTGAGGTCGCGGGTCTGCGCCAGTTGCGACAAATACGGAAGATCAAACTTCACATAGCCATCGGGAATGGGCATTCCTGCGGGTCCCACAAAGATCTCCGGCGTCTGTTTCGTTGGGGAATCGATCACGGAAATGCTGTGGGCACTGCGCAGGGCAGCCACCACATCCGACTGCGATGGCCGGGAGCTGGAGCGCAGCAGGAACATCGCCAGCGGGGGCTGGTGAGCCTTCGGCTTGGGCTTGGCGGTGGAGAACTGCGTCTGTGCCTGCGGTTGTGGCTGCGGTTGTGGCTGCGGCTGGGACTGGCCAAAGCTCTGGAAGATGCTATGCGGCTGGCTGGTGGTGGTGCTCGGTCGAGAGGTGGTTCCTGCGCTGAAGAAGTCGCTGCCCACGTTGGGATCCTGGGTGTAGAACTGGTTGATCTGGTAGGGATTCACGGCAGGAAGTCCTGGATTCACATTGAACTTGTTAACCTCAAAGTTGGAGTTGGAAGATCCTGGCCTGGAGCCCGACTGCTGTCGCTGCTGGTTGTACAGAGTGTCGTAGGGCACGTACAGCAGCTGGACCTCCTGCTGCCGACCTCCACTCGAGGCCGGAGCGGACGAGGGCGCCGGCTTGTTCCACCCAAAGATCGACTCTGGCTCGGGATCGAGGGGAAAGACCTGGGGGGTCACGCTCTGCAGCGATGGCTGCGTCGGCTTCGCATGGGACTTTGGCGGCAGGATGTCCTGGATGTAGTTTTGCTGCCGGAGGGGTTTGTTCAGGGTCTGTGCCAGTGGCTTCTGCGGCAGGGTATGGAAGGGCTGAGCCTGCTGCTGGCCAAACAGTGAGGGAGGACTGAAGAGCGAAGATGGGGCCTGAAGACCGCCTCCAAAGGTGTGCTGGATCTGATAGCCCGTCTGCAGAGTGGGCGGCGCCTGGGCCTGTCCCCCCTCGTTACTGTGGAAGGGCATCTCAAACTTGAAGAACGACTGCGATGTGGGCTCCTGGCCGGAGTTCGTCTTCAGCGATGACGGTGGTCCCTGTCGCAGGGGCAGGGCCTGTCCCTGTCCATTCGAGTACCTTGGAAACTGGTACGAAAAATCAAACTGCGATCCGGGGGATACTCCTGGCTTGTTAAGGTCCCCGAAACGGGCACTGGGTGGAAACGTCTGCGAGTAGGTCAGCACACGACCGTTGCCGGAACGATCCTTTCCGCCGCTTCCGTCCAGCGGCTGGGCGAGTGGTATCCAATCCAGGGAATCCGTGTCGGAGGTGGGAGCATCCTCGAGCTGCCGCGACCACTTGTCCGATGATTCCTGGGCCCGGACAACGGTGGCAGCTGTGGCCAATAGGCACAGCCAAGTGGCGGTAAGTTGCATGCCTCGCTTCATAGCTTATATGCCTAATCGGAGAGAGATAATTGTGAATCAGACGAGATGAGATGCTATCAAACTGTGTTAGATCTAAGACTCCAATTCCAGCCGCTAAGAACCATCTAATCCGAAAGAATGAAACCCTACCAAAAGGTCAGTTATGGGTTCTTTTATCACGACGAATCTGGAACGCCCAATTAACAAACAAAAAACTCGCACTAAGAACAGGTTACCAATCGCGGATTGTATTTGCAAAAATCCAAGAGTTTTTAGCCAAGAAAAGGTCACCAATTGCAGGTTGCAGCTGTGCCGATTCCAAAAGCAAAATCTCCATGCATTTGTAATGAGATCTTTTCTCATGGCTGGGACCCAGCAGAGGGAGCAGGGACTGTGGACTCTGGACCAGTCGAGCAAGGTCAGTGGGCGTTGGGAGCAGCGCAGTTGCAGTGGCACCCTTAATTCTGATCAATTTGCATACTTAACAATCGCCATAAGCCCGGCTCAGGCTCTGGCCAAGTGAAAGGTTTCTTTTCTAGTCGTTTTGGTTGTCTGGCTCTGGGATCAGTAAATCAACAGATAATTGCTGGCTGTGGAGCGGGCATGGTCTTGGTCTTGGACTATTGCTGTGTCTGTGTCTATGTCTGTGTCGCTGTAGCGGTGTGGCAAGTGTAACTGTAAGTGCAACTGGTCGGCAAGCGGTCGGCCATAACTGCCGGTCTGCCATCCAGCCAGCCAGCCAGCCAGCCAGCCATAATTGTGCACTTGTCTTCATTTGGCCAACGCGAGAAATTGCAATACTTAAAATGAAACGGCAGTCGAGCCAGAGAGGGGACACTCCTCCAAATGCAATGCCTCATTGAATAGCCATGATCCATGATCAATGGAGATTTCCTTATTTCGAAATCATTTTGAATACGGAATATCGAATACGGCAGACGGCATATGTCTGGGCCGGTACTAATTGCATCATCACCTTCCCCACCGCCATTATCTTCTATACTCAATTTCCTATCCTCTATCCTCTATCCTCGGAGTATTATTGTCAAGGAGTGGACGAAGATTCGCTCATGGACGAGTATGTATATGAAAACGAAAGTGAGTCGCCACCGAGTGACCAAACCTGACCAACGATCCGCTGCCACTAGCACTACCATTGGCAGTTGCTTAAGTGAGTAACTGCGGCTCCACTCTGATCACCGATCACCGATCCCCGAGCACTTTCGTTTTCACTTTTCCAATGAATTAATCGCACATACTCCGAGTGCTAGCCCCTGGTTTCTTGCTGCTCTCTTAACGGATGCCAGGCTCAAACTGTGCGCGTTCCAGCCACATAAAATGGGTTAAACGAAAGCAAAAACAACTGCAAAAAAGTGATGCGAAATATCGTAACAGCAACAAAAACGGAACTTGCAACGCTGCCGCTGCCGCTCCCGCTACTGCTGCTGCAAGTCTGTTGAGGGGGCACAGGTCTATACAGGTGGCACAGTGAAAGAAGAAAGTTCATTGCATCGGAGTCCCTCGTCGTTCCGGGGTGGGGAGATGACAGCAAAAATAATAGAAATTAGACACACTTGCGGTCAATATTTCGGACTGCGCTCCAAAAACCAGTTATCAACAAAAAGATACACAAAGAAAGATACAAAAACTCATGGTCACACCTCAGTGAGTCGCAAAAGAGCGAAGGAGAGAGAAAGAGCACGCTATTCGGGGCGGAGAAAGAGACAGGGGCAGTGCACTTGAAAACCATTGCTGCTGCCGCTGCTGGCTGCTCTTTTCATTGAAAGTGAAATGTGACAATGCCCTCTGGTAGGAGATACATACAGACGCAGACACATAAAGGGGTACGAGTCCGATCTGGAGCTGGTAATTTCCCTTTCATTTTGCAGCAGACATCTGGCAGTACATCGAAGCGGACTTTCGTTCGGATTCGGGCGGCAGGGAACCCACAGATTAATGGTATTTCGGGCTGGTTTTATCACTGACCAGAGACCACAGACCAAAGCCGGATGCTAGCACCGAAAAAACGCCTGGGTCTAAGCGGATTACAAGTGCCGCCGGTCCGCTCGTTAAGATCGTTAGTATCTGGTCCGGGTTCAATCAGTTCCTAGGGATTAGCTTGGAATCCGACTCCCTCTCTGTAACTGTAACTGTCTCTGGCATTGACATTGTTTCATCGCTTTGCTGATCATTTGGGTGTGATTTAATTGGATTACCCGACTCGCTGTCTGGCTGTCTGTCTAACAGCGGGGCCGCACCCACTGAACACTGAACAGTGCACAGTGAACACCCACTGAGCCGGAAGGTCATTCCATTGTAAACTTACCATAAACAGCAGCAACAACAGTGTTGAGAGGTAGCTGCAAAATATGCAAAAAATAATATGGAATTAGTTTGATAGTGGGATAATTAAAAGAGTAGCTGCTAGGGCAATAGATCTTCCGTGGTGGGGTCAAGAGCCCGAGGAGGGCTACCAGGTGGGAAGTTGTAAAGGGTTACATTGCTTCGTATGTGGCAATGCCATCTACAGATACATTTGTATCTGCGAGTGGGACTTGGTCTGTTGTTGTTTCTAGAGCTGCTTTTAATTGCACTTGGAGGCTGCAACGGCCACGCTCCGATGGCCGCAGAAAACACCACACACACAAGTACACACCCACTCGTACTCTCCACTCACTTTTTGGCAACGCCTGCGGATCTGCGGATCTGTGAAACTCTGAGATACTAAGACCCGAGGCTGCAGCTGAATTATTAGAGCACAGCACAGCGCGGCAAAAAGAAACCCAAACCCAAACCCAGAGCTAGACCCAGAGCCAAGAGGAATGTGCGTGACCTGAACAGTTCAATTGTAATTGAATTGTAATGTGACTCAGTGTGGTGTGCCGCCAGTGCCACCGACTGCCAATATTTCACAGAAATCTTTGCGCAACTGCAACGCACTGCCACGAATTGATGTCAAGCCAACACACGACTCAGGTTGAGTCGAGTCTATCCTACTTGAAAGCAACAATACCAAATGAATTTCACAAGCCGCACATTAAATATTGAGTGATTTTATCTCTGCCAAATCTCAGACAAATCAGCCGCCATCACTCAGATACAGTTTTCAGACTTCGGTCCAGATACTGACTGATTGTATCGCTGCGCTGCCAAATCTCAGCTGCAGATACAGTTTTAGAGACCCCGAGAGTCAATTAGTTTTTCGAGCAGCAGCTAACGATGAGCCGCCATCAAAATTGATGGCGACGCATAAATTATGCCACAGCAAATGCAGAGCCAATGAACTTTGAATCGCGGGGCAGAAAGAAATCAAACGAAAGCGACAATGAAATGCAGTTTTTGTCGACTGGCATTCAAAATTGGCTCTCGGGGGGCGTGTCACCTATTACAGCGCGATTGTTAGGCCTGCCGGAAAGAGTCAGAGCACCAGAAAACGACATAGGAAAATGCCCATTTGTGGCTCTGCTAATTCCTAAAATTTTATGCCGCAGCGACCCCGAAGAAGAAATGTTTGAAATTATTAAACGAAATGTAAATTTCACGCAGCCAACGGCGACGAACGAAATGAAAATGGAAATAAAACTAAAAACAACAAACTTTCATTTCTCGCGCTCACTGCTTTCCAAATGAGGTAAGAGCCCATACCCGATACCGATACCGGTGTGGAGGTGGAATTGGAGATAGAGTTGGAGGGCAGCCCCAGCACCAGCACCTGTTCGGCAAGCCAAGACATACCTCGGCGCCGCCTCTTGCGTAATCCCAAGAATTTATGCCCAGGCATTTGAAAGCGAAAGTATTTCTTCGTCAAATTCAATTTGGCATGCAAGGGGGTGGCGGCTTGCGAGGCGCAAACCGGATGTGTTGTTGTGGTGGGAGGGGGGGCTCTTAATGGGGCTACACGTTAAACAGTTTAAATTGTTTTAAATTTTTATCACTCAACGGAATCGAATGACAACAATAACGACATTGCGGATGGCGCAAAAGATGCGCTCAGCTAATTACAAAACTTTTGTTTCCAAATGCTCCGCAGTGAATCCAGTGAAGCCATTGAGACAGGGAGCCAGTGAGCCAGTGAGCCAGAGATAACTGGGGCCCCAAACAATGTGACAATTTCGAAAGAGCTACTTACTCCTATATAGGCATACATATACGCCGCAGAATATATGTATATGTACACGAGTAGGTGCATATATGAAAAACCATAAAGCAAGCTCTGACAAAACAAAGGCGCATAGCGGGAGCCAGCTGAAGAAAGCAAAAGTTGGCCCAAGACAGAAGCTGAAGAAATACCCCGTACTAGAGCAGGCAAATGCATGTGGCCTGGGTCGGATCAGGTCTGGCCTGTCGAGGCGGCACACCATTCTGGGCCCCCAGACCTACTACTTACTACATGTGATGCAATCCAACGAGTGTCTGTACATATCCACATAAACCGCCGTCTAAACGCAGCCAAGAGATACATATGCACAGATGAACATTAGCAATCAATCCACATCCGTGACCAAGACAAGAGTGTGAGAAAAAATTCAGTAGGCCAAGACACTTCAACTTGTCTGGTCTCTGGCGTCGGAGGCCTGGTCTAGAAAAGCGGCAAACAAAACGCAAAGGCCCCAGCAAATGGGGCTGACTAATCAACTGCTGCATCTCGGAGACCCACTGCGACTTCAACTGCAACTGCCATAGCTCACGACTTAGATGCAGCGGGCCAGGCCATAAAAACCTGGACTGAAATTGAATTTTATGTTGTTGCTTCTACATTGATCTGATATTGGCAGTAATTATTCACATTTGGTACACGGATCGTGTCAAAATCTACCATTATATGTATTACTAAAATCCAAATGGGGATAATGGCTAACCAAAGTATACTCTAAACATCAAACGAAATGTGTAAGAACATTTACTTCATTTTAGAATTCAGACATTTAGTGGATAGGCTATAAACTGAAACTATAGCTGGGATGTAACTAGTCTTTATATGTATAATATAGTCTGAAAACTCAGTAAACCAGTTGGATAAGTGGTTTTTAAGTAACAAACATTAATTGAATGGAAAAACAAAGCTTTTCTTTTATGTGTGTTTGAACCACTTAGTAAGCAATTTAGGAACCCTATACTATGGTATACCATTTCCATAGTGAATATATTACCCAATTTCTGACCTTCCTAGGGCTCAATAACTCAATTCCAAACTCTTCATTAAGTTCTGCCACGCACTGCGGCAGACGAAAGAAAGCGAAAAGCGAACTAATGAAGCAAGTTTGCGTCCTAAGTCTTTTGTTTAGCCAGAGCGAGAAAGTCGTAACACCAAGGCAGTCCGAGTGGAGGCTCAGCGCTTGACAAATTGAACGTTTTGCGGTTGAGTAATTGAAAGACAAAAAAATACAGACAGGCGGACGGATTTATAGATGGACGGATGGGTAGGCCACACACACAGGCAGCCATGCAGGCAGGCTGGGGCCTGGCACGTGCTGAACCTTGGAAGCTTCTGCGGCTACGCAAAGACATTCGCACGTTTCACTTTCATTGGTTTCAACAGTCCCCCGATGGGGGATGGCGATGGGTATGTGTATGGGGGATGAGGTGTAACAGAGGAGTGGAGGAGCAGTGGCAAATATACACATCAAGCGCCACATTAAGACACGACAATAAAGAAAAAGTGAGTCTGAGCGGTATTATATTTTCTTGACACTTTCGCGAGTTTTGTTTTCTCTCTCCCTCTCTCTCTCTCTACTTCTGCATCTCTTTTATTGGCACTGGCATTGGCCGATGAGGCGGCTACGTGATTTCAGTTTGCTGCCAAAGGCTATGATGGCCATGTGGCTGGGGATGTCTCTGTGGAAGCGCGGGGCAGCCAATTGGCCGGCCGGCGGGCATCGCCGTCTGCGTTTATTGTAATTAGAAAGTATTTAATTTCGAAAACGCCGCCAGTTCGCATATAAAAATGTGTATACACACATAAATATAATATATAAAAAAAGTATAAAATAAACGTGAACCTGTGGGTATGTTTATTTTCCCCTCTCTCTCGCTAACTGTGTGTTTGCGTTTTCGAGTACCCTCAAATGACAAACATCAGTAGAAGCATCCACAAATAAGTGAAGACATTAGTTCCGTTAAGATCGGATGGCATCAGAGATCGGGGAAAGAAATGCCTGCCTTGAGCATCGCACATACATGCATGCATATGTAAATGGGTCCGATAAACAAGACTTTTCTTGTCGAAAATAAAAGTTTCACCTGGTGAAAATTGGGTTAATGAAGTGGAAGATGGAAAAGCATCAAACCCCGAACCCGAACCCGAACCCAAGACATTTGTATGTGGCCCCCAAAGAATAGACATGGACCGCAGTGGGACAGGGCAGGGGTCTGACACCTTATCTACTCGTAAATGAGGAAGTATGGTCATAAAACTTGACTCGACCTGTCTCATCTCGTCTCGTCTCTCTCTAGAGGATGGACAGACAGATAGCTGGATGGCTGGATGGATGGTTGGATGGTTGGAGCCGACCATAACTCTTTGGGCAAACAAATTGCATGCCAGTTAACGAGAGAAGTGAGCAAAAACAAAATGAAATTTCCAAATAATTAGAGCATGAAAAAATAAACAGCAATATTGCCGACACATGTGTGCAGCTTCTGTGTAGAGAGTGAGAAAAAAAAATTTCTATTTGCCTTTTTTGGCAGTTAGACGTGCCCCGTCCCTGCCCGTCCCGGCCCGTCCCGCCCCGCCCCGCCCCGTACTTGGCCACTTACCGCTCTCCTTCCTGCAGTCAGCGGTGTCTTCTCTTTCACTTTGCCAAAAACTCAATTACTGCTTTAATTTTTGACTAATTTGCAGATTAGCAGCAGATCCCGATTCGCTGCAGCTTGAATTTCACTTTGAACAAACACTTTAATGGCAGCCGTGGGCCACGGAATGGTGTCCAGGCAGGAAGCGCACGCACTTTCAGTTGGCGGAGGAGCCGTGCAAATGTCGTTGGCACCACTGTGGCTCTACTGGACACTCGAGTTACAGTTAAAGTTAAAGTTAAAGCTAGAGTTCGGTTTCAGTTGGAGTTCGAGTTAAGTTTTTGCCGAATAGGAGCTGGAGCTGCGCCGCGTCTGCATCGTTCGCATGCCGTTAACAGACTGAAGAAATGAAAAGCGTCTCTGGCCAAAGTAAGTAAGAGTGGTTCGTTGGTTCGTTGCTGGTTTTCTTTCGAGCAGCGGAGGCGACGCCGGCAGCGCAGCCAACTTCTGCGTCAGCGTCAGCGTCAACCACAATACGCTTAAAGCCAAAGTGGCTTTTACGAACATTTTTGTAGCTGTAGCTGTAGCTTTTGGTCTGGGCCAGGCCAGGCCAGGCCAGCAAACTGTAGCAAGCCAATATGTGGTCTGGCCGTGTCTGGTGCCGCTCTGGGGTCCAAGCTGCACCACTAGCCTGGCTCGCTGCCACCACCGATCTCTCAAAAGATCCACCCATGATTTGTGATTTGTGGTGGATAATCAAAACTAACGTAGGCCCCCAGAAGGCACCTAAATGCAAATCAGTTGAGCTCTGCTCGGCCATAAATGTCGTCTGGCCGCCATTCAACATGTTTCTAGTACTAGTATTTCTCGTTGCAGTGCTCTGTTGTTCCTTTTAGTGTGCCAGTTTTGCAATTTGCTGTGACAAGTTTTTGTGCTGCTGGGAAAATTGATCCGCTTGCAAGTTGCAACCGATCCGCGCTCATGATTCAGTAGGCATATCGGCAGCTACAATTCCATAATTCTGACTCATTGCCATATGGCTATGATCCGTGCATCAAGCTTTAATTGGCTTTCAGACTCCACTCCACTCCACTCCGCACACTCAAGGTCGTCGTCATCGTCGTTGTAGTTGATTTCGTTGTTACACTAGATTCCATTATGAGTTTAATTGAATTGTTTGTTTGGTGTGTTTCGACGGGGTAGGGTAGGGCAGCAGCAGACTCTGGAATGAAGTCGAGTTTGTAAACCGATTTGGTGTGGAAATTGATTAAATACCGGAGCAACATCAAATGTACAGAATCCATGATTTTCATATTGCGGCACATGTCCGGGCGTCCTTCGGCGGAGGCTAATGAAAAGATAACCCCAATGACAAACAGAATCTATTATTTTTCCTATGGGGCCTTTAATTGTTGCCTCTTTAAGTCTGCTATCGATAATCAATAAGGAGCGATATCATTTACCAAACTAAAACATAAATAGCTGACCTGAACAGTATTTAGTGCTCCAACGCTATTTATAGCCTTTGCTTACAACTAATTGAAAGCTATACTTAAACTATTGCCCTGTGGCTTGTGTTGTGTGTTTTCGATTATGGAATGAACACAGTTATGGCCAGGCCAGCATTTCAAAACTAAGAGTATCCACGCGCCGTTGGTAAAGGCTCGCGACTCGCACTGGCCCTCTGACGGTCTGCAAGAATGTGGCCTTAAAAGGGGCCTTTGCTGAAGATATTTCTATCAAGCAATTAAAATATTCTCATTCCCAGCGGCGCATAATTTCCGCTAAGCAAACAATTGTCTAAGTGAGACGTTTATGGATCGTGGAAATTGAGTTAATTAGCATAACAGCTCACAGAGCGAAACATTCATTCATCGGCGGCGGGCCAGTATCCATTAGGTAACCCAAACAAGAGGCGACTTTGTCTTTCTGTCCGTCTGCCTGCTAGTTTATTTGCTTTTTTCAATTTGCAATTTGCAATTGAGAGTGCATTGACAGCCTCGCATGGCAGCGGCATCAGCAGTAGGAGAAGGAGAAGGCGTAGGAGCCACAGCGGCTGTGGCAGTGGCAGTGGCAGTTTGAGCAGCTTCACCACAAATCCAATCAGTCAACTTGTCATAAAGCCTAACCTGCCCCACGGGTAGGCGTGAGTTATGTGCGGGCTGCGATGACGTATGAGGAAGGTTTTCACTTTTCAGCCTGAGTTATGTGATGAAGTCTTTGGCCATCAGACCCCGGCCTGGAGAGCATTCAACCGTGACCAGCCCAGCTCCAACATCCGCTGGCTGACAGCTTCTTTGGCGGGGGAGCGACTAGAACAAAGCACTTTCACTTCTAAAGCCTCACGAGAATCAATCGGAATCAATTGCATCGAATCGGTAAAGAGCAATTAGAGTTAACCTTTTCACAGGTGGTGTGTCTCTCCGCTGCGATCCCACACGCCCAAGGCGATGCCAAATGGCAAATGTAACATTAACAGCAATAATAGCAATAACAGCCACAATGATTCGACCTTCAGCCCCGCTTATGAATGGCTTTTCCCAGGCCCTCTGTTTGTTTTTCCATACGTATGCGGAAAAGAGTAACGAGATTTGCATAAAATTCGAGTCAATCGCTTCAACTGTGGCCAAAGTGTTCCCACAGCGCCAAGTAGATCAACTTAATTGCGTCTGTACGTTTCTCTCTATTTTTTTTCGGCATAATTTAACCTTATTCATGGTAGAATCTTTGTGGAGCAGCAGGAGGACGGGTATTGGTGTGTGTTGGAATGGCAGTTGAGCAGCAGCTGGAGGAGAGCTGGCTGATGCAACATTGACAAGAAGACATAAATATCGAGCATTATGCAATCCAGTGCACTCGCCAGGCGAGATTTGGCCAAAGGCGGGAGGCCAACAGGAGGAACAGAGAAAGAGGCTGATGCCGAGAGACATTTATCGATGCGTCGACGCATCGAGAGTCAAATGCAGTTTAAGCGCACGAAACTAAGACAACTTTTTGTTGCTGCCTCCGGGTGATGCCCAAAATGCCTGCCGCTGCTGCTGCTGCTGCTTGGCCATAAAACGCTTCCTGCTCCCGCTGCATCTCACTGGATCTCAGTGCAGTGCAATGGTCAAAATGTGGTCGAAATCTAAACTGGATTGTCGTCAGTGCAGTCCCCTCCCCCTCCCCTACTCCCTCCAGAGGAGAGCAGCCTCTTGGTGCCTTTGTGCGCCCCAGCAGTTTCCTTCCTTGTGTGTGGATTTGGGTTAGCTAAACATTTATCTGCCGCTCGAGCTGTTGGTTTTTATGCTGATGCTGATGATGGTAACGAGGGCACGGGGAAGAGTCTCGGAGAGTGCAGGGTATATTGACTTTGAGGGGTGGTACGTGGAAAGACCACAAGTGCCTTGTACAGCTGGAACTTTAACGAAGGCTCTGTAGGAGAACAAGGAGATCCTGCTACTTATGCTTGCATTTCTTCATCATTGAAAGAGTATCCAACATTTCATCTGCCTTTCGCTCTTCCACCTTCCATTTCTTCTCTTCACTCTACAATTAATATTTTGTAATAGTGACCAAAAAAAAAAAACAAATCCCCAAGCAGAAACAACAAAAACAAAAACGAGCCGAGTGGGAAAATTACGGCAAAAAAACATTGGCTTTAAACGGTCACATGGAATGTGTGTTTTGTCGGGCAGCGAATAATTTTACCACTTTCAAAAATGATTTTTCAATTTCACTGCAGCGGATCGAAACTATAGGCCACGGTGTCGGCAAATGGGGCCTAAGTGAAGAGATAGCAACGTTTATATGTGCTTATGTATGTATTGATGCATAATAATTATGCATGCGGCGTATTAAAAAGCGCGAACCTTAGAAACGATTCAGAAACCGAACGAAAACAAATTGAATCCCATTGAAACAGACAGCGGGGAGGAGCGGCTATAATTTCACTTTCCTTTCCTTTCGTTTTGTTTCGTTTCGATTCCCAAAATGGGCCTGCAGTGACTCCGACTGCATTTCAATTTTCCATGTGATGTGCGCGGGTCTTTTATTATTTTGGTTAGTTTTTCATTTTCATATGGCTTTGGAGTGGTCTCTTCAGCTGGCATGTTAATGTAGGTCCAAACGAGAGCGGACGGTGGAGAGCGAAAGCCCAGAGTCAGTTACAGCGATAATTCAGGGAAATAATTAAAACTCCATGAAAGCGATTATCGGCCAACAGTTTCACTGCCAAAATTTCTTTGGTTAATGTAATTTCAATTACGTGCTGGCCGGAAATGAAGCGAAAATGAAACGAAATCGAGTGCTCAGCCGAAAATGTCAGTAGTCGATCACGATGACACAATCAATCGCTGGCAAATAATTGTGTTCCGTTCGGTTCCTCCTCGAAGTGTTCACTGAGTCACGGATCTACGTTGTGGCATGCAGATAGCTGCAACTTGACACGGCCGCCGGTGCCGAGCCAATTGCGTGCAGAGAGTTCAGCGGGGTTCAAGAAACCTTCCGTCCGACAAGCCCATATTGTGGCTGGGTACAGTGCGTTTAGGTATTGTAAGTCTATGGAATCTTAACCGAAAGCCGTACGGAAGGTGCAGAGAAAAGTGTTTCTTGTTGAAAGAATATTGGATTTTCAAGCAGAGACTTAGATTATCCACCAGGAAATGATACAAGTTATCGATAAAGCAATAAACGCTTACTTTTCGAGTTAGTTATCGAATCAGTTACCCAACAATTATCGGATCTAATTTTAATTGTTTTGTGGCTTATGTCTGCCATTAAATTGTACCTAGTCATGTGGCATTTCCTTGCAATAGTTTTATAGTTTCGAAGCGCACTGTAAAGTGTGTTAATAATGCAATTTTTGCGAGCAAGTAAAATTCAATTTCAAGTTGAATTATTTCAGCGGCTTCAAGTGCATGCTGTTTTTGTGGGTGCGCTGTTGGCTCTGAGTGAAATCTGTGTGTGTTTTGACATGGAAATTAGTGGCAACAACAACTGCGCGGAGAAATGCTTAATGTCTGCCTAATGAGCTTGGTACACCGCTGCGTATACTTGATGTATACATGTATACATCCCCGAATGCCACAAAACATGAATGGACAGACGGACAGTGCCAAGCCCATCTCTGGGGTCCAAAGACACTCCACTTCATGCTTGTAATTTCTGCGCTTTAATGCTTCACTTACGAGTACTTGTGGCTGGCTGCTTCTTCTGGTGGCTTTGGCTTTTCGAGTTGTGAGCTGTACTCGTGAATTTTTTCACAGAGACTCCCGCTCTCACCGGGTCATTGTTGTTCATATTCGTGTTAATCATACGCTGAATTGCACTTTATGGCGTTAGATAAGGTGTTTGCCATTGCCTTGTGCCGTCACTTTGACAATTGACAAGCCGAACGGTTGATACTCGCTTATGTAAGGGTGCGTTGGCCAGAGATGATGTCCCCTATTTCAATTTGGCGTCATTGTTGCGGTCGGTCCCAATTCGTTCCACTCCCCAAATTGATATTCACTTAACCAGGCCAGCCGGCGGCTCCAGCCCACACGAGCAGACGCGCTGTCCCAGATAAATCACAGAAATCATCTGTGGTGGGAGATCCGATCTACCTCGGCGCTACCTCTCTTGCCATCAGCGGGTTCTCCTCGGGGTGAAATCGAGGCTGGTTTTCGGGCTGTTTTCTTTTGATAAAGCATAACGATGTTGGCTCTGACGCTGACGACGACGCAGGCGCTGACAGCGAAGTCCGGATTGCATAAGATCCAGGCCACGACAGGCGGGCCGCAAATTGGTCGAGATTTTTGCGAAACGCAGCCCGAGCCGAGCAGTTGCAATTTCATGCATGCCGATATTTATGTGAAGAAAAACAACAACAATAAAATCAGCAGAAACAGCAACAACAACCAACCTTATAACCATTGTACAATTTGGGTGAAAAAGATATCTTCGCCAATTGAAGCTCGAGTTGTGATAAAAATAGCCCAAGAAAACAAAATGCAAAACATCAAATTGTTCACTGTGGGATCAAGTACAAGTATTGGCAATGCTCGAAGGCAAAAGAGTAGTGCGAAAAACACCAATTAAAGAAATCGAGTGAATTGTGAAAGACGAATCCAATACACCCTCCCAGCACTGGATCATTTGCTTCCTTTGGGTATAAGGAGGTTTATTTGAGGATAAATTCTTCATTAGCTCTTAATTCATATAATTGACTGTAGAGAATTTCTTGGTTATTAGTGATATAGAAGATCTCTAAAAGGTACCTACTTAAGTGAAACACTATTCCAAACTCGCAGTTTGTAAGTTGTAAAACTCTTTTGGGAGAGGGTAAACTAAAAACAATAGTTTTGAAACTTTGCGTGCGAATTAAGTTATGCACGATATTTCACGCAATTGCAGCGATTCCCGAATTGTCGTTCAATTCAACCAATGCAAAAGGTGGCCGATGACCGGTGACGAAAGGTCGTTTCGGCGAATGCACACAGGCAGAGTAGATGTAAACAAAATTCAAGAACAGCCGAAAAAGCGTTTTGCAATAAATTACAACAGGGAAAAAAGCTTACAGTTTTAGAGGAACTGTGACCAGCTGACACACCCACTCTGTGCGCTGGCCGGACCATCCCCCAGAAACGTTGAAGGTCAACGAAAGTAAGCGAAATGGAAAGTTTTAATAGCCTCTATGCTGATAAACAAAACAGCGGCACGTGTCGCCCCATAAGAACATCTATTATTTCAAAAACGATGGAATGGCATATGACCAGAGTAAACCCGAAGAGCAGAGCTTTTGCCGGCAGCACTGGAATACAAGTGCTTGTCAAACGAGAAATAAGTATTAATAGAGAGAGGGAGAGTCGCCTCAGCTTTGATCTAGCAGAGTTGTCGGGTGGCCAACAGCTCGTGTTTTCCAAGGAATCGCCTGTTCAGATGGAGAACTTTTGAACGATTCGACAACCCATTCGCCGCTGCTGGAACGACGTTGAATTACGTGACTCGATGGCGGCGACGCTGCGGGCGACCAGAACAGTGTGCTTTTGGTGGTCCGATCGTTCGCAGGTTTAGTTTTACCTTATAGACAGATTTTTTGTGCTACAGGTGGGTGAGATTCTGCGGAGAGGAAGCTTCGACCGATTACATAACATTTTCACTCCACTCCTCCAGCCATGTCGCTTCGTGTGGTGTCCTCCCCTTCCCTGCTCAATGCCTGGAGCCAGACTCTGGTGCGTGCCATGTCCACCCAGGGCGGCAGCAAGAACATCGGCTTCGTGGGTCTCGGCAACATGGGTGCCAACATGGCAAGCAACCTGATCAAGGCCGGCCACAAGCTGCATGTGTTCGACATCTCGAAGTCAGCCTGCGATGGACTGGCGGCCAAGGGAGCCACCGTCTACGCCAAGACCTCGGAGCTGGCCCAGAACTCTGACTTTGTCATCACAATGCTGCCAAACAACGCCATTGTGGACAAATCGTACGAGGAGATGACTGCCGATGGCGTCAACAAGGACACCATCTTCATCGACTCCTCCACCATTGCCCCGGAGCTGGTGAAGACTCTGCAGAAGCGCATCAGCGCCAAGGGGGCCCGCTTCATCGATGCCCCCGTCTCGGGAGGAGTTCCCGGCGCCGAACAGGCCACCCTCACCTTCATGGTGGGCGGTACCGATGCCGAGTACAACGCAGTCAAAGCTGTGCTGGAGTGCATGGGCAAGCGCATCACCCACTGCGGCGTCTACGGTATGGGACAGGCCGCCAAGCTGTGCAACAACATGATGCTCGCTATCTCCATGATTGGCGTGTCCGAGGCGATGAATCTGGCCGTGCGCCAGGGCCTCGATGCCAAGGTTTTCGCCGAGATCATCAACTCCTCCACTGGCCGCTGCTGGGCCTCTGAGATCTACAACCCCGTGCCCGGCATTTGCCCCACGGCTCCTGCCAACAAGGACTATGCCGGAGGTTTCTCCTCCGCCCTGATCACCAAGGATCTGGGTCTGGCCTCTGGAGTGGCCAACAGCTCGAACACACCGATTCCACTGGGTTCGCTGGCCCACAAGATCTACACCTCGCTGTGCACCCAGGGTCTGGGAAACAAGGACTTCTCCGTGGTGTACGACCAAATGAAGAAGGAGAAGTTCAGCGTTTAAGATACTTAAGAGACTCTAACTGATAGCGAAGATGAATCCGTATCCAACACAAACCAGTCCTGCATTTATTTAGCACTAAGTTAGTGCGGTCCTAGGGCTTCCCTATTTCCAATTACGACTGTGCAATTACTTTTTATGTGTATCCGCGTACATATGTACATATATTAAAGATGTATTCGTTTATCGTATTGTATGGAAAACTTCTCTTCGATTGCGTAACCGCAGGCCTGGGGGCCGGGGGTTGTGGGCTGGTCTGGCGATCGTCTGTTGAGTGGAATCCCGACTGCTGATAAGACTCGTCAAACAGCTATGGGATTAATATTTATTGCCATATTTCAAGACCCCAGCAAATAAAATTTACGAACGAAACCTTATCATTGCTTCCACATGGTGACTGCTTTTGCATTGATAAAGCTTTTCAGGTAAACAGAGCAAAACAGAACAGTTCGATAGATAACAGTTGAACTACTATAATTAATGCCGAGAAATATAAACTGCGTAGCATAAAAGCTCTTAGTTTTAGAGACATTGGCCTTGGACAAGTTGACACACCCACTCGGGAGGCCCAGCATCCGTCTGAACGCCTCCGCCAACGAAAGTCAATGAAGAGAGCGATATGTTTTCCAATGGGTATATGAGCATCTACATTTCTTTGTTTGTAACGAAGTTCTTGTTCAGAAGAACTTCCAAGATTAAAATTAAAGACTAACTACGCACTCCAAGAAATAAATTATACCAAACATCTGGACGGCGATCAGACCATAAAAGCTTTCGCCGGCAGCTCTGTATTGCCAGCGCGTGTTGAGAGAGTGAGAGAGCTTGATGGGATGAACAGAGTTGTCTATTATTAAAATGCTCTCACAGGTCTTTGCATTTCATTCTTTAATAATACGTCTCTCGAATAATTCGACAGCTCCGTCCACCCCACTGTAATGTTAACGTAAATCTGTAGAACTACAGACTACAGTATGGAGAAATCAACAGAATGGAGAGCAAAGCGAACGAAAGCTTTTTTTGAACAGTTTGAGAAGTATTTGGGTAGCTTCAAACAGCTTTAAAATCTGATAAGAACTTTTTCTATTTTGAGCGAAATCCAAAAATATGTTTTATTATTTTTGCCGTCGAGATGTTGTATACATATATTGAAAAATAACAAACTTAACTTAGGTGCTAATTAATTAATCAATTAATTGAGTTTGGTATGTTGTATGTATATAAAAACGTGTGTTCTTGCTCTTCCTGCGGGGTATAAAATAGTTTGACTATCTAAAATGTATCAAATCGGTCGATCGGAGTGGATTATAATTGCAATTAGTTGTAATTGTTACACAAATATCGTGTTTATGGCTGGGCCGGGGCGGGGCCTTAACGAGCTGATTATCCTAGACATATTATTATTAGGTAGGTATTCATATAAATTTTAAAAAATGTTTTGAACAATTTGCTTTGAGTGAAATAATTACAATAAATATAATAAGGTCTTGTTTAGGTATGCATATAAAAGGTATTTGTAAAGGTATATCAAGAAGAAGCATCCTTAAACGAGTCGAGTGCAATTGATTTCGAAATGGATTCGAGGGAGATTGGAGTGCGGGAAGGATCCTCCTTCCGTCAGGGGTTAAGTCACATAAGTAAGTAAGCCTAAGTTGCAAAATTCTTGGAAAATATCACAAATCGAAATACGAGTACACAATAAATAATTCGGATTCGCGCAAAAGGAATCTGGTTGTTAGCATTCTGAGTTTTTCTTGGTAATTATTCGAATATATATGTATCTTTTAAAGAGAGAGTGAGAGAGTTAGGGGTTACCTTAGGTACTTTGAATATCTTCTATTTGTTTTTGTGTATATACAATATCTTTCTGTGTAAATAGTTTCAGTTTCCTATATATATATTCATATTCATATAATGCTAAGAAAATAAGTGAAGCGAACTTTGTGCTGCTTAATTGAGTCAAGTTTTAGTTGCGTTGAGTGTACTAGTTTAGTGGATGGGATGTCTGTCTCAGTGTGGAACTTTGTGTCTTGGTGCTGCCCTCTCCTTAACTAACTAACGAACTCTACTAACTTTGGTGTCTAATTACTTTCGCCGTGGCTCAGACTGAGGCTCTTGGCCTGGCCAAACTTCTGCTTCAGTTGGCTGGTATTGGCCCGGAAGCGCTGCATCAGCTGCTGCCTGCCGCCTCCTCCAATAATCGCGCTGGATTGCAGCGGCGCCACCATCGCCATTGCCGCATCAGCGCTGGTTATAGACTATGAGCCCTTGAGCTTTTTCTTTGGATTGCTGCGGGTCTGATCGGTGGGCGCCGAGGGTGGTAGCTCTCGATATTGATTCTGTTGTGGATTTGTCATTATGTTATTGGAAATTCAGATAATCTCTAGTTACTCACAATCTCCTCGTTGTCGGGCACGCGGGACAGGAAATCCAGAAGCTCGTTGTTCGGTATAGTGTTGGGCCGCAGCAGGCGACGCGAGAACTTCATTAGGCCCCAGAAGAGCAGGAGCCAGCGCAGCGGCACAAAATGAAGCACCAGAATGGCGCCCAGAAGCAGGACGACGGCCAGCCAGGTCAACTCGGGGACGGAAAAGTTGAATGTGCTTCATATGGAGAAATCAGAGTTAATACCGATTACGTATATAATAGGATGGAAGTACAAACTTGATGGTGCTCTCAGCCAGGGAGGCCAGATAGCCAATGGTGTTCTGTACGGTTTGGGAGACTTCTTGAATAGCCTGGAGTCGCTCCTTGATGGACTTTTTCTCCTCCTTCTCCTTGTCATCTTCGTCGTCCTCATCGTACTCGTAGTCATAGTGCCCCGCAGAGGGGTCTGTCGTGCCCGTGATCATGCGAATCAGCCACTTTCTAAAGGGAAAAACCAATGAATTTGGTATACCCTAGAAGAAACATCCACTCACTTGAGTATAATGAGCAGTAGAACCAAAGGAACTGTCTCCAGATCGCCATAGACACAGCCCACAATCCAAAAGACAAAGGCTATACTGGAACGCACAGGAGATTCCCATTCGAAGCAGCTCCTAGACCAGAAAAAGGGACTAATTAGAAGAGCAGTTTTCTATGGGGAACTTCCACTCACTGCACATAGCGGGCTGCATCCAGGATGTCCATGATGATCTCCTTGAGACGGTTGACGTTGCGCAGGAAGAGCTGCCGCTTAAACTTGGCCTCCTGCTGTATGAGCTTCTCCTCTTTTGGCTGGAGAGCGCGGCAAACAGCTCGGATTTCGCTCCAGACGACAGTCAGCTCCAGCTGGATTTGGGGGGAGTTTCCTTTGGCTCGGACGCAGAGATTCTTGTCCTTCAGAGTGTACCAGCGCTTGACGCCGCTCTTGATGCGCAGCAGTGGAATGACGAGCTTGCCCAGGAACTCGACGCGATGATCGCGATCCTCGTCGAAGACTGTGATCTCTAGAACCTGTGTGATGTCTTTGACATTGCTGGGGAAGAGTATTCAATGAATTGGAGACCAGGATGGAGAAACGATTGCTCTTACAAGGTGAAGATCTTGTTCCAGTTTGGCGTAAGGGTCTTGTACTCCGTCTGAGTCTGTAGTCGGGCATTTCCCAGTTCGAGGACGCAAAAGGGATCCGACTTGCCGCCAATGTCCGCAGCTGCCAGGCCCGTGGCCCCAAAAACCTTCACGGTGAGATGACCCACATCCCTCAGGTTCTGCAGGCAGCGTAGGAAGCGATAACGATCTTTTAGCAGCTGGGACTCGCGCGGATCCTCCTTGAACGCCTTTAGGTCACTGATCGTCTCCAAGGCAGTGGTTCCGCTAATGGTGAGCATCAGGTGCACTTCGCCGGGGCAATCCTCCAGCGGCTTCCATATCCCGTGCGTTGTCTCGCGCTGAAACACACTCAAGTCGATGACGGCCTTGCCGTATAGGGTGTTCCGATTCCAGAGGGCCAGCTCCAGGTTCTGGTCCTCGTCGAACAGGTGCAGATCGAACTGTTCCAGCCAGCGCTCCGTCCAGGAAGACTTGCTCTTGTACTTCTCGTTGCCCAATCTATGTCCGAGGGGAAGATCTCTGTTTAAGGGAGGTGTATTACTTCAAAGTAGATCGCACTCACCTGAACCTGAAGTGCGACTCGATCAGCTTACTGCCGTCTTCGGCCAGCGGCAGATCTTTGGCCTTCACCAGCAGAATGGTGACCACTGAGCTCCATATCTGCGACTTCAGACGCTTCGATGACTCGGCCAGTTTTGAGTTGCGTTGAAAGTGCTGCAACAATCCAACCGATTAGCTTTCAATTGGGACACCGATCCCCACTCCCTTTCCCCTCCTCCCCACTCCAAATAGGCACCTCCATCAGGTCGTCGCAGCCCTGCTCCAGTTGTTCACACAGCTCCTCATGCTGCCGCCTCACATGCTTGAGCAACATGCGCGGTGCCCGCTTGCATCCAGGCCAATTGCTGCCCAGCATTACCCACAAGTCCACACACCAAAATACAGAAAACCGAAAAGGGAAAACACAAAACAGAAGACCGAAAAACAAAAAACAAAACTTAAAGCCCAGCTTTGCTTTCGACGCTCAAGCAGTGACTAAAGGCAGTGGCAAAGGTCTTGGGCTCGAGTCAGAGTGATTGCGAGGCAGATACCCTAATAGCTTAAAGGGTATGCTAGCTAGACGGAGCTTAAGAGCATATCTATAGAAGTCTGAGGATATAGCTCCTTCCAATGTACATCTCAATCTACTCTACCTACAAACTCTATTAACATTATCAAAATATTATCCCCTGATCTGCATAGGGTATAAACGCTTCTATTCCCACTTTGTTTTCGCGTCTGCCATTGTGTTTTCCCACTTTGTCATATGTTTACTTTGAAATCGCCTTCATTACCTCCCAGATAACATGCAATGGCAATTGTCAGCGCTCATGCTGGAGCTTTGTTGAGCCGAAGCCGAAGCAGCGATCGGCGCTTTGTGTGCCGCTCTGCTCTCCCGTACTGCACAAGTCACGACGAGTGTGTCAATGGTGGAGGGGAGAGGGGGGGACAGCCGCTCACGGGGTAGATTCGGGCTAGTCAGTTCGGGTATTTAGTTCCGCTCTCGGCTGTCGAGTAGCAGAGATAAAGCTCCATAAATATTTGCATTAGTTCGGGCCTCTCACCCCGAACCCGGACCTATGTAGGTCTATTAATTTCAGTTTGAGTTGAGTCATAAATAACTTTGTCGGTGGGCGGGGGCTAAGGGGTAACCGAATATGAATACTTATAAATAAACGTCTTCACACACAATCCAGAAGAGAGTCAACGTTGGGCCTGTGGGTGGGTGCCGAGGGGCAATTAAGAGTGCCGCCACACAAAAGGTATCGAGGAAATCGCTTTGTTGAAAGGAAAAGGAAAACCACCGAGAGAACGGCTGATTGATGGCCCAGTCAAACGTTTCCGAACTCTCGACACTGGAATGGAAAAGGGGGATTTATGAGTGCCACTCACCATTTCCTTGTCTTCCTGGCTACGCGGCCAGAGAGTCAAATTGATGAGTATCTCGCCCATGGCCCGCTCCCCGTGGCCGGCCGTGTCGCACAGCTGCAGGTGGATGTCCTCGGCCTTGCCCAGCTCCAGTTGGGTGAGATCCAGCTTGGCCGAGCCCATGAAATCGTCCTGCAAGCCCCAATCGTAGTCAAAGACCTAAACGCCGGACGGAAGGGATACAGGGTCAAGGCGGAAATTGATTTCGATTAGTTCGAAAGAGCTTCAGATTTTTGAGGGTAGTGCCAAATTGATTTGGTGTGCGGACTTCCCCAATGCCAGAAATTCTCTAAGGGACTATAAATTCCCATTATGAACATGAAATTGAATCAAAGAGGAAATTATTAAGAAATAAGAAAGGAAACTTGAGGATGTAATTGGTTTGATTTGCAGCGGCCGCAAGTCAATGGGGAAATTATACATGATATAGGAAAAATAATTTAAAAATAGCTAATTGTAATCTTTTAATTGAGTAAGGGATTCATTTATGGTTTAACGGCTTAATTGGAACAAAAACTTAAACAAAAAGAGACATTGCTGTTCTGGCAGCGGTGGGATTCGAACCCACGCCTCCGAGGAGACTGGTGCCTTAAACCAGCGCCTTAGACCGCTCGGCCACGCTACCCCGATGAAAATCATTTCTTGGCTATAATGGAAGAATTAGGGAACCGCGCCATATCTATTTAAAGAACCAAAAATCAGCTAAGTGATACATATATATATCATGCCTATTTTTCCCGTGTGAAAATTGTTGTGAAACTGTTGGGGCTACGCGTTGGATGTCTCACCTTCACGATAATCGGCTGAAAGGGGTCCTCGACGGGAACAATGAACACCTCGTCCCAAACGGGATTTAGGTCGCGGTGTATGGTGCGCGACTTGTGCAGCAGTCGACCGCCGACCTTGAACTTTACATAAGGATCACTCAGTCCTGTCGCAGGGCGAAAGACAAAGGAAAATTAATGTTGCAGCAGCTGGTGCAGCGTGCCAAGTGCTTGATTAAACATAAAGAGAGGGTGTTACACTCGGAGAAATGATTCTGTATCATGGAAATTTCCCAACAGAGAACTTTCATACCACTTAAACACTAAAAACTCTCTGAAGTGTACAAAAATGATCAGAAATATTTCTTCGAGTGTTGAGCAGTAGGGGAGAGGGTCTTGATGCGGGATGTTGGCTGGAGCGTCACTAGGGTTCTGTCCGCTCACCATTCTTGTCCATGGCCACCAGGTCGCTGCCGGATTTGAGATGGACGCGCAGCTGAAAGAAGACGAATTGACGTAATTGAGCTTCCCGCTTGCGACGCAGCTCTTCGGCCTGCCAATCGACAATCGGTAATCGGTAAGCGATCGACGATCGATGATCGAAGATCGATGACAGTTGCAGAGGTTAGAGATGTGCAGCAGAGCAAGACGTAGAAGAAGCGAAAATGGAAATTGCAGATTTTCCGAGTTAGTGCCAGAGTTTGGACAAAACAAAAACTAAACCAAAGGAAAGCCAATCGAAAGCGAGAGTAAACAAGCCGGAATCAGAAGCCACCATCACTCACCTGCAGGGCCTCCAGCTGCTGCTGCGGAGTCAGCTCCACGGGACTGCAGGCGGCGCCGTTGGCGTTTTCCGGCTGCTCGTCAATGCGGCCCTCCATGGAGCCGCCAAAACGCTGGATGACTTGCGCCATCTTGGCCGTGGCTCGGAACTCGCGGGCCAGCGGCGAACCGCCGATAGTTGTGGCTCGGTGACGGGGACTTTGCGTCACGGAGCTGCTCTCCGAGCTGTAGTCCGCCGCATAGTCCGTGCTCTCCTCGAGGAAGTCGCTCGGCGACTTGCGCCCGAGGCGGTCTTTGCTCTTGGTGCGGCTCCAGCGGTGCCGCAGATTGTTGAAGAATCCGTGCGTCTTCTGCAGCACGCCCACGCCACTGGCCACGCCCCCACCCCCAACCAGCTGCTGGGAAACGGCGCTCTTGGCCCGCTTGGGCGATATGTGCGGCGACTCGTTGCTGTGGCAGTCGTGTCCGTTCAACTCCGAGGCGGACTTGCTCAGATGCTTCCCCAGGCGCTGCTGCAGCTGCGGCGATCCGTGCGGTGAGATGTGACGTGGCGGCGTGGCACTGGCATCGTTACTTGTGGCAGCCGCCAGTGGCTGGAGGTGCTGCTCCAAATCCTGCCCCGCTGGCTGCTCCTCGACACGGTCAACGTAGTGGATGCGTGCTGGGTGGGAGTGAAGGATAAGTGTTATTTTAGCAGGCACGCAACTTTGGCAATCGATTAAACAACAATCGAGCGACCGGTGATAAGCAATCGAACCGAACAGGCCACACATGCCACACCAACTGACTGACTGAGAAGAGGGGCAGAGGTTCTTCCGGTGCCTCCCCTCCGTTTATGTATGTGCCACCCATGACATCATTTTGCTTAGGCGATTGTCTCAATTATAAAATATACTTTCAGCGAAACGATACATTCCATTTGTCGATGCTGTGAGTGGAGCAAGTGAGAGCGAGATGCTGGCCAAGACGTGACACGACTGTAGATTCTGGAATCGAATTCAGATTCAGCGACTCTTCTCTGCATGGAGAGCATTCTCTGAACCAAAAAGTGTTTCCCTTCATTCTTTATGCACCTTTTCTTGGATCGTTCACGCATTCATCTCTAGCCCCCCCACACACTGCCACACACACACACATTTGGACAGGCAGCTGGCACATCTCGGGCACCGAAAATAAATGGAAGACTTCTCTCCGCTCCACGTGCATCCATCTCTCAGTGTATTTCATTATCTCTGTATTCCCTTGCGCTTTTACCTGGTACTGGCACTATTTTATTTATTCTGTGGCACAGCGCGAAGGCTGCTTGCTTCTTGGAGGACTTCTTCAGGCTTAGATGCAGCGGTTGCATGGCATGGACTCGGGGCAACTCAGATGAATAAGTGATTGGTTGCACTTCTGGATTGCCTTTGGCACTGGCTGTTGTCTGATTAAATCCACAGTTAGAGCAGTTAAGATAAGTCAGTGATTAAACCAGTTTTATAACACTCGAAGTTTGAGCACTTTCTCTATAATGGCACCATGATTAAGATGGAAATTTTACTGAATATTTTCTCGACCTCCAGGGCATTGTACGTGCGGCTGGAAGCGGGGCGAGACCGAGCGAACTGCACTGTAGCAGTGCCCCTAGAAGACTGCTTCGGTTTCAGGTTCGGTTGCTGCCTCTGTTTGTGCCACTGTTTTGCGGCGCTTTTCCTCCCACTTTCCCCCTTTTTGCGAACTGAAACTTTTGCTCTCCTTTGGCATTTGTTATTGTTAACGATGGGGCACACGGACATGGTTTTTGCTACATTGCAGATGAGAGTGTGTGTGTATGTGTGTGGCATTGAATGGAGAGGGTGGGGGGTCGTGGGTGGGTCGTTGAGTGGGTGGTTATGCGGGCTGAGGCGGCGGCTTTGCCCTTTTGCATTATTAATGCTCTGCGATGCTGGCGCGTTGATGCTGCATCTTGTTTTATTTCCCTTCAGATCCCGCACAAATTGGAAAAGCATCCCAACGATGGCGTCATAAAATGCAAATGTATATGTAACTATAACCATGTTTAAGTGTTTGCGTGTGTGTCTGTGTGTGTGTGTTTGTAGGTGGGTTAAGCCGCAAAGCTTTACGCGGCCCAAAAAAGAGCTTTGGATTTGGGTTGTATGTTCTCTTATTTTTTGCTGGCACGTTTATGGAAAGCATTTTATGCACTTTTACTTTAATGAATGAAATGGAATGGATTGCATATACTGTGCCAGAGGGAGACGGACATAAAGAGTGGGAGATCTCCCTTGGGCTTAAACAACTGCCAAGGACGCAAGGACCTTTTGCCGCTGGCTCTTGTGCAACCCAACGATCCCCTTGCATATCATTTTAATTAATTTAATGTAAGTCCGAGTCCGGATCTGGAAAGTGCAGATGGTTGGCCAACCACAATCCCCCCTCCCCCTCCCACACTACGTTGTGGCAAGGTGTGGCCAATTACCACACGCAAAGAAGTACAAGTATAGTAATTCTGATTGTTTTGGGGGCGGCTGGCCCCGGGCACGACATGACTGGCACATAATACCCGCAGGAGCACTTAAGTATTGCATATTTGCCAGCCATCAATTTCCCCACACACCTCACATATGTTTCATCAAGTTTTTGTTAGTCCTCCCAGCCCACAATCCTTGAACAAAAGTTGGGCTGTGCCTAATAGTTGGGATGGCAGTGTGGCTGATTGTGTACGAGAAAAGTGTTGCATACTTCTCGGCGGCCGCTACTTCTGCAGCTCTCTCTCTCTCGCGCTCTTCCTTCTGTGTTTCCTCTTACTATCAAATAAATTCACTTCAAGTTTTCCTTTGCCGCTCTTTCTTGGCAATGCAATTAGCCAACTTTCGTCTTTTGTCCTCCAAAACTTTCAGACCATAAACGTGCCAGTGCTCAAAAATTATCACACATACGCCATGTTGCCATTAGCAAGTGCCTAAGAAACGCCTCTTAGTTGTCCTAATGATGCCAGTGACGGGCACGTGCATACGATACGAGTAGAACGCGTTTTAATGGCCAAAGTATTGAAATTGTATGTCCTTAATGGGGGAATTGTGTATGGGGGCTCGCTGTGCAAAGGGCAGCAATGTCTTTAATGCCATATCATGCACGATTCGATAGAGAAAATTGGTCAGGCTAATCGCGTAATACTAAAGGCAACATCGGGCATCAATTATGGAACACACGAGCCGAACTGTGTTTTATACCACAGAACTTTAGTCAATAAATCAAGCTCGAGGCCAATCATCAATTATTTAGACATGGGTCAGCAAGTGTCATATACTGCTGGCACAGTCTTTCTATCTATATGACCTCCTCTCTCTCTCTCTCTCTCTCTCTCTCTGCGCTCACCTGTTGACATTCTTGCTGTTCTATTTCCGTGCGGCAAGCAAAAGTGTGTCTTACCTCTCTTTCTACCGCCACCTGGATCTCTCTTTCACTCACTTTGTAGCCCTTTTGTGTGCCTCAAGTCTGTTGCCTGCTGTTTGCCTTATTGGCCCTTTTGAAATGTGACGACATTGCTGGCGGCTGGCTTTACACTGCCATTTCCCCGTCCAAGCCACTGAAATTGGCGCCATGCTGGTTGTCGTCGTCTGGCCCCCCCGCCAGGCGGAGCCGTGCATCTGTAGCTGCTGGCGTGGCCCGACTGTAGTTTGCTGTGCGTCCGATTATCATGTTTACTCAACACGCAACGAACCGCAACCGAACGCAAGAGTGTCCGACCTTATCACAGCGCCTATGCCTAATCGTTTGTCGTGGTTTCGGCTCTAGCTCCACGAGGACTTCTGCATATGCCGACGAGGTGAGAATAAACAATTTCATTGTATTCCCATGCTTGTGTTTAACCAACAAAGAAACGATTATTCAGCTGCGACCCAGACGGGTACACCATATGGATCAGTCGTTCATAATTAACACATGTCGATGCCTGGGCCATCGCGTCTCGAGATGCTGTCGGATAAACGCCCCACACTAAACATCTAAAGGGAAATTCGAAATTGTTTCCCCCAACAGGTTTCTGGCTAAATGATTTTCTTTCGATATTGCATATTTCATGAAAATACTTTTCCACATACTATAAGCAAGATATATACATATGTACATCTTTGTGTGCGTGTTTCTCCCCAGCTGCCGAGTGTGGATGTTGTTTTCTGTTTACTGGCTTCCTTACTGAATTATGCATGTATTATTCATGCAAATTTTCAGACCATTTTGTGTCCTTCAAGTGCTTGAAAATGCAGGAAAATGGCAGGACTATAGCCTGGAGAGGGGGGTGGATAATATGGCTATCCGCAGTGATGGATATTTCTCATTTTGGCAGCCCATAAATGCTGGCTTCAGACTGCTCTTCCAGTAACTGTCGGACTAACGATGAAATTAAATGGAATTACGCTTACTTGCTGATGGCCAGGCTTACGCTGATGCCTCATAAGAGACTGTAAAGCAGGGATTACTCGCTGTATGTGTGTGTGCTTTGGCGGGAGGTTAACGCGGTGGCCTGTTTGGCTGGGTGGTAATAAGAGGGCTACAATAATGTGCTGCCCCGAAGCTTTCGTTTTAATTAACTGGGTTACCTTACGGCCGGAGCCGCGCTCTTTTTTGGGTCAAGTAATTACAGCATGCTAGCAAACAACAGCAGGGATAGAGGGAGGGGGCTGACACCGAGTGTTGCAGCAAGTGGAAACTGTCACTGCAGTTGGAAATGCGTTCTGCCGTGTCCCTGCCAAAATTCGTACATTCAAAAACTCTGCTCTAACTTCATTCCCAGTTGCTTTGCTTTGGCGCAGTTTTCCCATTCAATTTATTGCAGTTTTGCAGTTCTATATAAATACAAACATTTAATGTTTGGCAACTTGCAGATGGGCGGCTGCCATTTCAATCAAGAAATATAGAAGAACACACATATACAGAAACAGTGGGACACGGACACAGGGCGGTAGACATCTCTTGGCCCCCAATTGTGATAGTGGTCTGCTGTCATAGCCAAGATGTTGATTTGTCAAATGGCCGCACAAATAAGGGTGAAATTAGAATGGGGGGAGGGTGAGGCAGCATTGGAGGAGAGCGTGAAATGAGCGCCAAGCGATAATTAAAAACTATATCAGGCCAAATAGCACGCGACATCTAGACAGAACAGAAGCAGAGCAAGCACTGTGTTGGCCATTCATTTAGCCATGCCAACTGCCATCTAGTGCTCTGCTATGTCTATGTGTGTGTGCGTTTCTATTTATACATACATTTATGCACATGTATGTGTGTTTATATTTGTGAAAACCGGAAGCGCAGCGGCATGCAAAGACGCCATAACCGCCATGACGAACAGCAGCAGTAAGCAAGGCGAATATCCGCGCGGAACCCGTGCGTGTGCGGGGGTCAGAGGCTCTTCGTCCTGGGCCAACCCGTTGGCTGACATGGCGCCAAAATCATTCCGAGGGCTGACAGAAAACTAAAGCAAATGCGTACGCAAAAATATTCCACGTACAGGAAAAATCATAATCAAGGTCAGGTCTTTCGGGGAAGCAATCGCAATCTAAGTATACACCTTAACAGCTCCCTTGGGCGGGCAGTAACAGTGTGCGGGCGGCATATTCTCTGTATTTAAGTATCGATACATGTAACCATGGAGAATGTCTTTGTATCTCAGGGAAACCATTCGTTGCGCTCATCAAAGTCGAATGTTTCAGAGAGCACCTAGATCTTCGCCAGTGGCCAGTTTTTTTAAGTCACAAACTATGGCCCCCACCCTTCTTTAGCTGCCATCTCCCGGCAACAGAGGATGAGCTTTCCCTGTGGTTCGTTTAAGCATTATATAGCTTTATTAACCCTTTTCCTTCCACCGCAGGAACGTCTCAATTCCTCAATCCCCCCTCGGGTGTGGGGCAGAATTTATGCGCAAACTAATTTAGACAAAGCCGCACTCAGGCCGCATAAAAATAGCACGGGCAAATTGGGCCCGTGTTGCCACAAAAACCGCTCCGCTCAGCAGTTGGAGTGGCGCCTCAGCAGCAGCAGCACCACTGGGCCAGCATCAAAGGGAGTCACGTTGGGGGGCCCAAAGGATGAGAAATAACGGATTGTGTACGTGTTTTTGTATGTGTGTGGGGTCTATAAAGTGGAGCTGCTTAAAAATATACACAACCGCAGCTGCCATGGCTGCCAGCAGTCGAAAACCTGGTATTCCCACTTCCTCTAGGGCCAGGTGACAATTCTGCAGCACTGCTTGCCCACTGCCCTCCACCTCTCCACTGTGGCCAAATGATGGCTTATCAATAGATAAAGCAACACTTACACATCCTGTCACATCCGTGCCAGAGCTCTCTGGCTGGGAGAGGGAGTGGAGTGTACCAGTGTCAGTGCGACTGTGCTTGGCGGTGGTGTGTGTGTGTGTGAGGTCACCAAGACGAATGCATTAAAATTTTGGTGCCAGAGACGTCCCGTCCTCCGCTGCTCGCTGGCGCTTTAGGTTTCTCATCGCATTTCGGGCTTTCATTGGTCTGCTCCTGCTCCGCTTTCTCCCTCTCCTCCCTCTCTTGCTTTTCAATTGTACGGCCTGGTTATGCTTTCAGAGCTATTTCCATTTGCGGTTTTGGTCAAATTTGCTTCTAGAACACTGCACTGCACTCGATTAAACCTTTTTGAAAACAAACACGCAACATAAATGGTGCGCGCGGGGGCTGCGAGCTCGTTCCAGGACTCTGCGTACGGAACGGGTAAACGTGTTTGCTTTCATTGAATGGCGCGTCCGCGACGACGTTGCTCCATCCGAACTCGTGGAGAGTTTTTGCGCAAGTGGGGCTTTTGGTCTCTGGCGGCATCAAGAGAAAAAAGAAAAAAAGAGAAAAACTTTTCGAGCTTTTTCAATTTACATTACATTTACATTTTACATGACACATAACACTTGGCATGTGTTCTACATCTGAACTTTTATCTTGTTCGCAGCCGGACAGGCAGGGAAATTCTAGTTTGTGTAAAGAAAGCCCAATGAAAGCGATTTAAGGCGCTGATCTTCCAACAGGGCAATAACATCACCGACCCTTGTGGGAGGCAAGCTAGTGACAAGCTCTCAGCCTCGAACATCTCCATGAACTGCTACAACAGTTACATGCAGCACCCCAGGCCTGAGAAGGAGCGTTACAGGGATCGTTAGCCAAGCGACCCGCTCCAGCAGCAACAGCAGGGCTGTTTGAGCTTTCCGCTGAGCGCCTGTGTGAGTATTTTGTGGGGAGGGACCGAGAGGAACTGAGGTAATTTTCAATAATTCCATAATACAATTTATTAGCTGCATGCATGCTGAAAAGCTATCGCTGGGCCCTCTCAACAACCTTAAACGCATAACTCCCACCAGCAATATGCCAGCGAGATCGTATGGAGAGCGAGATAGAGAGAGCATGGTAGACAGATAACGCGAATCGGCTTGAGCCGAACACGAAGCCGAAGATGGGCTGATCCAAGTCTTTTATATAGGGTGATGGATTGTCGCCGGGAAGTCGCATACATACACTCATACTAATCATATTACAAACCATTAGGAGAGCACTCTCGCACCTTTTATTAACATACCGTCGGCTTACCAGCTTCGGCCGGTGCCAGTGACAGCACACACGATTCCAGCACCGCTGTTCAATCACTCGGTAGTTTCTCAGCCGCATGGATCGTGCGCTCGTTGGCCATCAGATTGAGTGCAGATTTTGAAAGTGTTCTGCAAAGTGCTTATTGTGTTGTAAATCAATTACATCTCTAATTAAAACTCAACCATTTTGTGAATACTGAAGACTTGCGGCTGGCTCGAAAGTCTTTTCCATCTTACAACGAGAAAAAACCTTTCAAAAGGGACATCAAGAGAGGAGGAGGAAGAAAAGACCGGTAAGTAGAGGCATGCTTTAGTCGGCCCCTGCGCTTTGTCTGCTGTTTCTCCGTGCGCCATTGCATGAAAACTACCGTTATCAGTGTGTAGGCGGGGTCAACGTCGCAGTTAGTTTTTGCGCCTTGCACTTTATACTTTTGCTGCAGTTCTTCGCCCTATCTCTTACTTCCTCCTCCTACTTCTCCTGCTTCTCTCTGCTCCTTCTTCTTCGGCACATCTTTCGAAACGTTACACTGTACAGCACAGTTCTGGACCTTATGTAGGTGTGTCTGAGCGTGTGTGCTTTTTGCATTTCGATACACTTTGATCCCACGAAACAAATTTTTGATAATTTTATTATTTTTGCTGTTTGATTGTACTTTCGCGTACTTTCTGGGCGATGCAATAAGCGCTATAAATATAAAATAAAGCAATGTGCTGCTTGTGTAACTGTATTCTATAGACCAGACTTCTTCCATCTGCAAATGAACACGAATACTTACTATAAATGATTGGACACAATGGAAACTACAATCAAAGTAATGCAATTAATATAAGCTGAACTTTAAGATATTGTTTAGCCCATGGGAGTACTGGGAGACTTCCTCTAGAGAATCATACAAACATATGCAATAACTGATAACTTTCCTCCAGCCCATTATCAGAACTACTCATAACCTCCCACACCATGAGTTCGAGACATCTCACTCTCGAAACATGTCTCACGGCCGCAGCCGATGCTACGAACTATTCTTAGCGATTCCGTCTGCTTCCAAGCGGAATCGTACAAAGTTCAGATGTTCTAATTTTATATTACTTAATTTGTTTTGATTTGTATTATTTTTTCTTACCTTTTTGTTGCTTTTGGTAATTTTTTGTCGTTAGTCATTGCGGTGGAAGGCATAAAGTACTCGTAATATACATAGCTCTAATATAAGTTTCGCCAGGCCGCAGCAACAAAAAATACAAAAGCGGGGCTCAAAAGTGGAAAAGTGCGATGTGCCGATCTGGAGCGATAAGCGGATCCACTTTCGAGTCCACCGACAGACGACAGACAGTTCCCGGTTCTGGGCAACTATCCCAAGTCTATGAGAAGTCCGGTATTCGGGTTGCTCGTCTGGTAATCACGCGGAACGATAGCGATCTCAGGACCCGACTTGTACCTTAACGATTCTAAAGTAATTAGCGAAAATCTGTTGCGCAATAAAATGTAATATATGGCAGAATATAATCAGAAACAAAAATTAAAAGTAAAAGTAAAATGAAATGAAATCAAATGTCTATTAATCACACACAGTCGCAGCATCAACATGGCGCAGGAGACAGAGGCAGTAGCGGGAGTCAAGGGTCAGCCCCGAGACCATATCGAGGAGGATGAAGTCAGCGAATTGCACCGGACACGCAGCTTTTACGACGGAGTGCGAGAGCAGGCCGAGCGCTTTGCTAGCACGCGCTTGGGTCAGTTCATAATCGAACGCGGGGATCGTGCGCTTCGGATGATCGAGGACACGGCCAAGTGGAGTCTGCCGCAGGGTAAGAAACAACACCTACTGGTAGACATCCCTAATAGCTTTTCGAAAATTAATAATTCGCAGAAAAATCTGCTGATCCCTTGCAACGGCCTCTGCCCTGGGGTCCGTTCCTGTTTCTGATCATTATGCTGCGCCTCACGCGCATGTGGTTGTCGCTGGGCGCATTGATGATCGGCAACAGCCCCATCTCCCCCTCCGACTTGGTCTACTTCATTCAGACCAGGCGCCGCAAGTTACGAGCCATTCGAGTGCATGGTCTAAAGGTGATGCGGCAGCGCCAGCAGGAAGTATCCTACGGCAGTGGCAAGGGCTTAACCCATAAGCTCACCCAGTGGTTTTCCCGGGCTATGTGCCGCCCTGGCGTACAGAAGGCCAACAGCGGGCGACTCTTCCAGGTGCGCAACATGGAGCAGGTGAGTCCTTGAGTCATTCCCGATTAAGAAGTGGAGGAAGTAAGTGCCATCTCCATCCGCAGACTACACAAACCAGTCCGGCTGTGATGAAGCGTCCGCGTGAGGATGAGACGAACACTGATCCTGATGCCGACCACAATCTTACCATCGACCAAATGCTGGCCAAATACGCCCTGGAGAACTCGGAAGATGACTCTGACTTCGTGCCCAATCCCGATGAGGAGGAGGAAAGCAGCGACGGCACCAGCTCCGAGTCCAACACCAGCGAGGAGATCAGCAGCGATGAGGCAAATGATATTGCCGATCAGGTATGATATCACATTAGCCATAGCCATTAGCCATAGTCGACGTTCCTCCTTCAATTTGGATTCTTCCCAGGCCACACGAAAGCCCCCAGCTTTGGTGGTGGAAAACGGTGTACACAAGGCAGAACCCAACGAGAGAAAAGACAAGGAGATGGAGATGGCAAAGGAAAATGACAAGGGGAAGCTGAGCGCCACGACAACCAGCAATGGCGGCCACGACAAGGAGCAGGCGGAAGTTGGTAATGGACATTAAACTGTTATTAAGACGCTCGTGCGTAGCCCCCTAAGCCTAGGTTAACACCAGTATCGAATATCGATTAAGCGTAGATGAAACTGAACTTGAAACGTTGTCATGAAATACAATACAATAACGATACCAATACACAATATACTCCCGAGATCGATTCAGTCATTGCTAGTGCCAGATCTAAGGGGATCTCCCAGTGGATCTTGGCCATATCCATCGTCCATCAATCCATCCATCCATCCATCCAGCCATCTGTCATTCCGTCCAGTTTTGCAGTATACGAAAATTCCAAATTTGCCTTAAGAGTTTTGTGAGTTTGGCTTTGACCTTCCGTTAGCTTCTTGATTCCCTGACCTTGTATCTCTCTCTCTCTCTCTCTCTTTCTGTTCGTCTATGAATGATTTTTACAGCAGGTGGGGCCAGGCTGGAGGAGGACAAGTGGAAGTCCTCGCCGGGACACATGAGTGCTGCCATGACGAAAATCCAATCCTACAACAGCACGGCAGCTGCAGGTAACTCACGACATATTCGCTCCCACTCGATCGCAGTTGAAACCGAGTTGATCGAGTGCTCCCAATTAACATTTTAACGTTAGTATTCTGTCTCTGCTTCTGTTACTCCGTGCATGTGTTCAAAACCAACAGCCGGCACTGAAGCAGCAGCCCCATGCGAACCCGAACCTGAACCTGAAACCGAGTCCGAATCCGATCCCACACCTGATCCTCAATCCCAATCCCACGATGAGTCAGACGATGACGGCAGCAGCACGAGCAGCAGCAAAACTGGATGCACAGTCTACCGAAGGGAGACCACATTCGAAAAGACCCAGCCAGATACCCAAACCGAACAGACCAGTGAAGTTGCTGCCACACTAACTACCCAAGTATCCAACTATCCCACAATCGACACACTAACACCAGCCACCTCCTCCGAAGATATATTCTATAGTCCAATTGGTTTGTCCCTACAAATGTTCCACCAATCATGCATGATGCTAGTCATTCTCTATATATCTGTGTATAATCATGTTGACTGTAAATATTTTGTCCCATTACAGGATCACCAACCCTATTTAATACCAGTCTGGGGACTCAGGCTCTGCTGAAGAGTGTGAGCATTCAATCTGTCTTGGGTAAGCAGTAAGTTATCTTCTGCGTATCCCCTAACTAACCTGTTTATTTGATCAGCACACTCCACTCCCACCTTGGAACTGGAAGATGTGGCCTCTGAAGCACCCTCCCATCAGCCTGAACCCGAGATAGCCCCATCGCAGCAGAAGCAGCCACATCAGCATCAGCAACAGCAACAGCAGCAGCAGCGACAGAACAACTATTCCCACCAACGCTATCGCGGACGCAACAGACGCTAAGCGATAATGCATTCTATCTATCTATATATCTATATACATTCCTTACTTTTTTACTTTAAATTCCCATATTGTTAGTGAATATCGTACTGCGAGTAAATCTCTGAACTCAATCGACAGTCTGTACTTGAGCGTAAACAAAATATCACAAGGATTCACGAACACCTTCGACGGGCAAGAACTTGAAGCGGATGTCGCCGCAGGGCGACAGGATGATGGTGCTCTCGTACTGGAGGGGAGCGTTGGGCAGCCAGTTGACGTGGTAACGACGCAGAAGACGCACCAGTAGGGTCTCTATCTCCAGCTCCGCGATGCGCTTGCCGATGCAGGTGCGAGGTCCAAACCCGAAGGGCAGGTACACAAACGGATTGCGGGTTCTGGCTTCCGGACAGGCCAGGACATCGCCAGCTATGTCCGCCTTGAGCCAACGCTCGGGTATGAAGTCCGCACTCTGGGCAAAGTACTCATCGCTGTTGGATAGCTCCATGACGCCCATTAGGACGCCAGTGCCTCGGGGCACCTGATAACCGGAGAGCACCAGATCTTTGGTTGTGATGCGGAAGTTTCCAGGTGTGATTGACGTGATGCGTAGTCCCTCCTTGATGCAGGCTCGCAGATAAGGCATGTTCTTGGTGCTCTCATCGGTCAGCGAGGCCTTGGAGTCAGGCAGAATGTGGAGAAGTTCTCGGCGCAGTTGCGATTGTTTTGAGGGATTGCATGCCAAGTGATAGAGAATCGTTACAAAGGCAGAAGAAGTCTGGAATGATTCGAACTTTGTCATTAAGAGATCTTTACAGATCTTTACAGTATCATCCCACAAACCGTATCGATTCCGGCCATCAACATATCCATGGCCATCACTACGGCCACCTGCTTGTTAAGTCCCAACAACTGTTCCAAGACGCATTTGTTCTTGCGGCCGTCATCGATCTCAAAGCGTTGAATGGCCTCTTCGATGTAGTTGGTGGTGATCTCAGTTATGTCGTCGTAGGTCTTAAGAAACCGTTTGAAGCCCCGCGTCTTGTAGTATGGCCAGATCGAGGGTTGCACATCGTACTGGAAGCTGTAGTTGAAGAAGTCGCTCATGTGCTTGGCCAGGCGAGCGGCGTTCGGATCCGGCTGATCGCTGAGCAGACCCATGCGTGTGTTTAAGGCCACAAAGCTGATGGACTCAAAGGCCCAATTCTTCAGCTGATCATGGAAGTCAGTCTGGAGCAAGTGGGTTTCCGGATCCCTCTGACTCTCCAGTCTGGAAAGTGTATAACAACGTCGGATACTTTATCTTTTTTGGGAGACTCGTCGTACTTATCTATGAACTCCTTCGCTATCTGATCAAGCTGCGGCAGATTCTGTCTGACGCTCTGAACCTTCATGAGCACAGGATTCACCTTGTTGCGGATGTCTGCCCAGTCCTTGCCCTGTCTAGAATTGGGTACTGAGGAGGTAATCTTCAGGTCTACTGGACTTCATTCAGACTCACTCTGATACCAGACCACCAATGCCTCCAAACACATCCGGTCGCTTCACCTTGCGGTAGTAGCTGAAGCTTTCCAGGCCGATGCGTATGGGCCAAACGCCTTCGTTGCGGTAGGTCAACTCAAAGTCCTCTGGATTATATGTGAAGACTACATCTGGTTTGCCCATCAAGCCCGGCAAGCGATAGATATCCCCGTACATCTCTCGTAGGCGACGGTTCATTTGAATGAGGTTTGTGTTATGCAGTTTGCCTGGGGGAATAATCGCTCATAGAGTAACGGAATAAATGAAATTTTTTCAGTCTTACCGCCTGGCAAAAAGTAGGATAGCATGCGCCAACCATTGGGTCCGGGCAGTTCCCCATAGGACATCGCCTGCTGCCATCTCTCATCTGTGCGCGGTGGGGACTTATCCAGCAGTTCCAAGTGGGTCTGTTCGTAAGAAAAGTTTCCTTCTGTGTTTGTAAACAATTACCGCTCTCTGAAAGCTCGCCAAACTTTCGCTCTCATTCTGCATCTATCAGCCTATCTCGCTCGCTCACCAACTCACCTGCTGACCAAGCGTCCCACCCAGTGACAGGTCTCTGGCATTAAACAGCTGATGGGCTGCACTTTGGCGCCGCACTGTTTTCATAGTGTTTTTCCACATCACTAGTCAGACACAAGTCAAACTAGTTGTTATTATATATAGTGCAATAATAAAGAGATATGGAAATTGAAATAAAACGAGGAGCCACCGCCGGCCAACAAGCAAAAATTGAAACTGAATCACAGGCCAAACGACGAGCATGATATTAGACTTAGGTTGAGCTTTCTCTCTGTTGATTTGTTTGCACCAGTGAAAGCTTTTCATACCCAATAATCGTAAAAGCATCGGGTATATACGTTTAAGGAATGCCAACCGTTGTGTGAGCTTAAAATTAAAATTCTGCTCGTGCCCCTACTTGAGCGTAAAGCGGTGCATACTTTGGAATCAACTAATGAATCAACTAAACTAATGTATAATAGATGTATGTACATTTATGACATGAGATCTTATACACTGCTTTCCTTGTCAGCTTTGCTGCGAATTAGTGTTCGTAGCCGTCTCTAGACATATCTCCCGGCTACCAGTCGAAGAAGTGAGGCACAAACTAAATTAGATCTGAAAAGTGTTCTTTCAGCATTCTTTTTATATAAGGCTATATCTGTTTCTGCAGTTAGTTGAATGTCATATAAATATTACTGACATAAATCTCATAGTTGACTGAGGTATGAAATTTTATAAAAACTTCCATACAAAATAAAATATTGGGAACACGCAAAAATACCCAATCTAGGGAGGCTCTGAGCCTGAACGTGATGCAAAATTTGTTTAGGTCGTTCGCAAAACCCAGGGCTTAGTTCATTCTAGTATTTCTATCCGTACAATACACACCTATAGCTCAGCAAAATAAAATTGTAAAGTTTTAGTTTTTTTTTTTTAATATTTTTCGAATCAGTACACAGTTTTTTTCATATACAAAATATTTCACAGTCCTCCGTTTTTTGTGTCGGATTTTTGTTTCGTAAACTTTGTTTTGTAATAATGTCTGAAACCGAAAATTCATCGATGTCATCGGAAAGCGAGGCCCGTGACTCGGCTCTCCCAGCTTCGAATGGGATGCGATCGGCTGCCGCTATTCGAAATTACATGGGTGGATGCAAACAGCGGTTTGGGCCCGCACACAAGAGAAAAGCTGTGCTGAATCTGGCAGCGCAGCGGTTGCGCCGGATGTCTCCAGAGCACGTAGCCCGGTCCCGTGAGGTACGTTCTTTGCATCTAAATCTACCCGTCATCTAATGCAACAGCTCGTCTTTTGATCTCTACAGCCAACGTCTATGTTCTTGCCTATAGAAGCGCTTAGTGACTGTGACCTGGAGCCCTCGTATGACGGTGGATGTGGCGTGAAGCCGAAGAGACGTATAAGCTCTAAGCGCAAGCCCAAAGGTTCATGTGGCAATAGCCACAGCAAGCGCCCGAAGTCCTCAAGTGTTAAACGCAGGCGCCGGATGTCTGCGCCTTCTAAGAAGTCCAAGCGCGATGCCAAGCATGGCTGCGGCAAGAAGCCCAAGAAAGCCAGGAAACCCAAGAGGTCCGTTTGCTAGACAAAGACCGCATAAAAAAGAAAATGAACGAAGAATGAAAAAAGAAAATGAAAAAAGAAAAGAATTATAAGAAACGAAACAAAATCATCGCGCGAAAGATAAAACAGAGCTTGGAATGCCCCAACCCCAGCCACCTACGAGCAACCCATCCTCAGCGCCTGCGGGTTATGATTCCAGGTGCCCATATATCCATCGAGGGATAACGAGGAGTCGCTAGAGAGCATCGTGCAGCAGCAGCATGCATTTGACTTCCATTCCGATCCGGAGGCCGCGCATGCCGTGCTGCTCGGAACACACTGTCCGATCACCATTATACCTTCGGAGCCCTGTCTTCAAGAGCGTGTAAACATGCCCATTGTGAGTAGATGAGACGAAGAAGACCCCTCTGGATAGAAGGTGCACCATTAATTTTATTTAGTTTTCCCGTAGCATTGTCGCCTGGAGGCCGTCGTCCAGCATACGGCCATCACTCTGCTCTCTCGATCGAAGAGTATTCCTGCAATGCTATTGTGGTTGCAGCTTGTATCTTCCACATTCGGCTGGTGCTGCTACGTGCACGATCATGTGCGGGAGTGGGAAAAGTATCCGGAAAATGTGCGGATCATCGAGCTGGTAGAGGCCGACTTCCTCAAACGAAATGTCGATTGGGTGGCGGTGTTAGATGGTGGGGACATTTCCGATAAAACAAAATATTACATCAAATAAAACCATAGAAATGCATGAATTTCGTAGTCTATTCTTTGTTAATTAGTGTGCCGAAATCTATCTCCCGCTCGAAACCTTAGCGGTCTAGATCCAAGCGCTCATTATTTATGTTAAGTGAATATATGTAATTCGCGTCGATCGATGTGGAGCGAGGGCCGCGAGTTCTCAGTCACCAGATTAGTCCCCGGCATTTCACTTTCATTCTGGAAGAAATTTTGCAGTCGATAAGGTATCGAACTACTGGTTGATTACATTCATTGCATGAAGTGGATTGGAAATTGACTGTGGTTGTCAAAAAATGGAAATGGAACTCCTTAACTGGATATCGTGTCCGATAAAATATAGATAAAATATTTAAAATATAGAATATCGAGATCTACCTTTGCTGTTGCATCGTCTTACATGTAATGTAATCTGAAAACTTGTCAAATTGGGCGGCTAAAATGTCAACGGAAGCTGTAACTTGTTCTGATCTTACCATAAGATAAGCCAGACAATCTCTTACGAAATCCTTAAAACTCTTCCGTTTTGTTTGAATTACATTTATTTATTGCATGCGGTAAAATGTTCCATAGCTTAAAATGTGGATTTTTTGTTGGTTTTCTTACAGTTGTTTTGTTGAATTTATTTACGATTTGGGTGTTTCTTTTTTTTTTGATTTGTTTTGTTTTGTTAATACTTTTTGTATGTATGTACATTGAAAATTTGAATAAGTTGCAAAGAGTTGAGTTACAGTTAGAGTTAGAGTTAGAGTTAAAGTTAAAGAAATAGAGTTGATTTTTAAGGTACATTATAGTTTTGAGTTTTGCACGTTCAATTTAAGTAGACAATACATCAATAATATCAATATCAATGGAGGATCTAGAGTTGAGTTAAACGTTTGATATGTATTTGGTATTTGCAATTGGCGTAGTTCAAGTTTAAGTTCGAGGACAAAATGCAACTACAAATCGCTCTTAAGTTATACTCGTCTTCACGATATATACTATATATATATATATATTTAATTTTTTTACTATAACTAATATACTTTGAAAATGGAAATGGTTGAGATTCCCATTCAGTTTCTGGTTAATGTTGTCTTCTCTGTATAAAAATATAAACAAATTAGAAATGTTCGTTGTCTTTGCTATAATATTGGGGTTTGCTTGGTTTTTCAGAATCGAGTGTAAATAATTCGTAACAAACAAATGAGAGTAAATCATTCTGCGGAGGACCTTCAGTCTTGCTTTGATTTGATATTGCTTGGTTGGTTTCATTCCTTTCGTGGTTCCTTTGTCATTGAGAGATCAGCATGGGGTACATTTACATGTCGAATATAAGTAAATATCTGTAAAAACAAGGCTTATACATCTCATAGTCTATTTCCTGTTTAGTACTGTTATTAAGCGCTAGTCGAGTTCTGTGCTGAAGATCCCTACAAACCGGTACACGAACCAAAGGGGGAGGTACCTCTATTCATATGTAGTATATGTATGTGTGTATATCTGGGTTATAAAAGGAAAGTGGATCACCATCGAGAGTGTTATCCTAAGTAGTTCACACTGAGTTTGATATGCATTACGAAATTTTTAGACATTAGCTAAACCGCCGATATGTATGTGTATATTATAGGATTATCTATAGGCAGAGTTCGCTCGTTAGGAATACAAAATAATCTGGCTAAAAATGCATTAAAAAACTATCTGTAATAAACTTACGCACTATGTGGGTGCAGTTTACTCATCTGTAAAGATATCTCTATAATTTTTTCCTTTGGTTTTTGGTTTAGGCAGTGCATCATTAATCTAGGATAAGGGCATAGGTATGTATGTATGTATTCTGCTAAAATTTTGTCTAAGACGATTCCAATGACACATCGCACGCTAAGAACTAGGTCAAAATCTAAATCATTTACAATAAAATTGATGCTCAACTTACGGGCTAGGATACAATGTATGTATGTATATAATAATATATCTGTATATATGTATATTTGTTGTCTATATTTGCGCTGACGATTGCAGCTGATATGTTTCGATTTCATGGTTGGTTTAGCTACCGATATGTATCATGACGTTAAAATGGCATTATGTATGTCTACTTGTCGAGAATACTATATGTATATAGTACTGTACTCTATATACATAGATATATAGATGATATGTTTAGGTTTGTGGTTGTTTCCATATGCACACATTTAATTCAGCCGACTGTTAGTCTAAATACATTTTTAATTTCCTCAAAGTGGGGCCTTCCTACCTCCACTGGCTGCTTGTCTCACCTCATCTCTCAAATTGCCTCTACCCTCTCTCTCTCTCTCTCTCCCTCTCTTTCTCGTTCTCTTTCGGTTGCAATCATTTTCAATTTGTCTATGCTTATATGCTATAAAATCACATTTAGTTGCTTAATTAATTTTTATGCTCTCAGACACTCGTACACACACACTCACACTCGCATGTGGCAGAGAGAGAGGTGCTGGCACTCATCCACTCCACACATAAACGGACGTACAAAACGTGTAACCTTCGAACATCATGTATAGTATGTAGATATTGCTTTTATTTCGCTATATAGACGCTGTGTATATGGGCTTCAGATATGTGATTCTGAGGGACTATATACGAGTAGTTGCACCATTCACATTTTCATGGCCTGCTGCACATCGAAATGCGTACAGTACACTATATTTCCAGTGTTTTTTCCCTTCTTGTTCTTTTTCTCATTTCCTTTCTCTAGTGCGAAGGCAAATTTGCATGCGTGGGGCCGATGGGGAGGCAGGGCGGGACGGTAGCTGGTGGGTTACGGGAAATGGGAATGCAATTTTTCAATACGCGCGCATAATTGAACTGTCAGAGCACTTGGATGGGTGTGTGGCTGGGTGGCTGGGTCGCTTGATGGCTGCATGCTAGGCTCCGCAAGTGCGGACCCGGCCAGGCAGAAATGTTTCGCGAAACTCCGCAAAATATACAACGGGTAAACTTTGCCTCCTTTTTTTCCTGATGCCGCTGCCGCTTCTGCTCCCCGGTAATTAAAATTGCTGCACCAGAGGTCCAAAGGATTGACCACTGGCTGGCAGATTTATTTGATGGGATGGGAGGGGATGGTGATGATGCACTTCGCACTGCACTCAAAGGTGGCGCCCCTCAGTCCATGTTTCTCAGTTGGGAGTTCTTCAGCGCCTACTCCTCGGGCCAGCCGAGATCCTCGCCCACCAGCTCGTAGAAGCGTTGGTTGTATTCGGCAAAGAATCTGCGCAGCCTGGAGACCACCACCGGGTCCACATGCGGATGCTTTCGGCCCTTGGTCTCGCGCAGGCAGCGATCTCCATTGTCGTAGCGCAGGCAGTAGAATCCCTTGGTCTCGTTAAAGTAGAAGTGCTCGCTCTTCACACGATGCTCAATACCTGGGAAAGATAAAAGCATTCAAATAGAATGCCAGGGAACATGAATATGTGAGGCCTACTCACCCAAGAACGCCTCGATGCGCCTCAGCTGGGAGACCGGGTCCTCGATGAGGCGATCCCCGTTGACCACCAGCAGCTGTTCGCGCGGAAAGACCTCCAGCCAGCGGTGCAGATGGACATGGTACATGGATATGCTGAGCGGTCGATAAGCCTCGTTAACGGTGCCATTGGGAAATATGGCCAGCTCCTCAAAGGACCTGCAAAGTGGTGGGAAAGGGGGTGTGATTTAAATTTTTCTCTCAGGCAAAGCAAAAGAGAAGAATGGCAAATTGAATCGCCAACAGCTGCAAATGAGCAGTCATGCCTCGGTCTACACTCCATTTTCCCCAGTTAAACAGAGTCCTGCCCCGCCCCAACCCCAGCCCCTGCCCCTGTCTCTTTATCTCCGCCAAAAAGTGAGGCCGCAAGAAGCAACTTTCCACTGCAGAGCGACAGGGATGGAGTGAGCCAAGGACAAGAGTCGTCGCATTTTGGGCAACTTTCATTTGCAGTTTGCATTTCATTTGCATGCCAAGCAGCCCCGAGAATGGTGCGAAGATGGGACTGGGTGAGGGACTGCGTCTGAGCCTGCGACTGGGTTCACTTCACTTACTTGGCTGCCAGTTGGGCGGCACTTGCCATCGGCGATGGTGTTGTCGTGGTTATCGTTCCGCCAGCTCCAACTCCAGCTCCTGCCGGCCGCCTGCCCGCGACGCTTAACTTTGTCTTTGTCTCCTTGGCGCCCGCCCCACTGCCACCGACCAGGGCATTGTCATAGCCATGGGCCGCCTGCAGCTTAGCATACAGCAGCGACTGTGATGGCATCTTGGGAGGCTGGGCGGCTGCCGCGGAGGCGCCACTGCCGGAGCTCTCCCGCTCGGCCAGCGGCAGGATGGCAGTGGCCGCATGGCTGCGCAGCTGGGTGTAGTCCGAGATGGCCCTGGTCACTGGCTCGCGGACAATCAGCAGCAGCTTGATGCTCGCGTTCATGGCCCGCACTCGTTCCGGCACCTGCAATGGAAATTTAACATAATGAATTTAGAGGCAATGCTCAATGGAGGGAACTAATTAAAACAGAGCGGCTTTTTTCCTAAGCAGAGCGGGAGGCTCTGCCTCTGGCCCAATCAGGGCATGCATATACTCTGCCTGTCCCCCGGTCTATCTCTTGGCCAACTATTTTCACAATTTAAAAGTCGCAATCTAAATGAAGCTCTTCTCAGGCTTTTTTCAGCGTTTGCAGAATAGTACGAGTGCTAGGAGGCCTTTAATATGCTGCATAGTGTAGCAGGCTGCCGTCCTGGGCGCCCCCCTGCTGCTGCACTTCCGCAACCAGTGTACTGTGAACAATTTAATTAAGCCGGAAAATATTGCCGTACAATAAAAGGCGGGCAGGCAAGGCGGCATGGCCCAGCCCCAGGAGCAGGCCGTCACCCTCCCTTGAAGTCCTTGAATCTGCCACGATGAACGTTGAGTATAAATAGCCTCCCAAATGGGCGAAACGAGCCGAGTAAATAAACTTAATCAATTTCAATAAAAGCCTCCTGCCCCACTGCCACCAGCACGGGCCGTGCAACAAGTTCCGAACTTGCTGTCGTTCTTTCAGAATAATTCACGCTGATGAACCATTTACAGTCTCCTCTGGTGGGAATTTTGTATTCCCTTTAAACTTTAATGTGGGGAAAATGCATTTGGAGCGACCCACAAACGAAAAGCGCACGGAAAATGTCATATGGCAATGCGTGCCCTGCTGCTCCTGGAGGAGGGAGGAGGTTCTCGCAGGTTCTGGCAGGTTCTGGCTGAGGCCAAAGCACGCCCCGGAGAAATATATTATTTATGGCGTGGGACGGAGGTAAGGAGGCATCTGCCGACGAGAAGCGGAGCATAATTTGATATATTCCGCAGAGTTTTCAAGGGAAAAGAGCATTAGCTGACGGGCCCCAGATGCAGATGCAAATGCATCCGCTCTCAATCAATATTAATAACAGCATTAATGAAGATTTATCCAACGCACAGTACTCTTTGGCACTTGCCACGTGCAACCTGATGCTGCTGCATAACAAATTGAAATGGTGCATCAACCGACGGACGCGCACGGCAGTAAAAAGGAAAATTGAAACGGAACTCTGGATAAAATATTGCCCTGCCCGGGCCCTGTTCCCCCACTTTCCACTACCACCGTTGGAGTGCTCTCTGCAAGTGACACATGCAACTTCCGGCTCGTAGCGAAATTGCATCAGACAAACCCAATTTTGTGACACTCTGCGGGCACAGCAGCAACAGAGGCAGCAGCGGCAGCAGCAGCGGAAGCAGGAACAACAAAAACTATAATAAAAGTTGGCCAAAGAGCGATTCCACTTGGGCGTTAGACGAAGCCGTTTGCCAAATGAATTTCCGCTCTGGGGCCCCGACATGGGCACGGAAATTGGCTGGGACATGGTCGAGCGTTTCATTTTAATTTGATAGATGGATGGACGGACAGACAGACACATCCATCGGGGCGGCGAGGGAGCACCAGGAAAAGGTGAGTGTAAAGGGACAGCGCTGGCAGGCAGTTAATTAATAATTACGGTCGGACGACTGTTAGGCCCGGATCCAATGCAACACACACCTAATTGGCAATTAGAGATCAAAGGGACTCCGCTTCGAAAGGGGAACCCCAGAGAATGGGAGGGCACTCACCTCTGGCGACACAAAGTAACTGGGACTCTTCTCGATGGTTATCTGTCCTCGGAAGGAGTGCGGCATCTTCTTGCGATACCACTCCAGGCCCTTCAGATAGTTCTCGTCCCGATCGAAGAAGTGCACCTCGCCGCCGGCCTTCTGGATGCGCGGATGCAGATACAGCATCTCCAGCAGAGCCCTCGTCCCGCACTTTCGCACGCCAATTATGAGGGCCTGGGTCCATCCGGAAGCGGAAATCGAATGAAATGTACATGAACATACAAATGCCATTGGCAGCAATTAGTACGAGACACACAGAGGCAAGAGATTTGGTACTCACCTGCGGCAGACGCCGACTCGTTTTGGGAAAGTGCACCCGACTGGAGGGAAAGACCATGGGATGGCTAAGCTGATTCGCGTTGGGCACTGGCTTCACAAAAGCAGGCAAATGATTGGATGACGATGAGAAGGAGGAGAAGGAGGAGGAGGAAGAGGAACCACTTGCAGCTGAAGATCCGGACAGGGCTGATGCGGAGGCGGAGGCTGCCAGCGAGAGGCGATGCCTTTCGTGCACTGCCTGAGCGGCTTGGATGTTGTACACGGCACTGTCGTAGAGCACGTGAAATGTTAGGAACAGCGAGATCAGCATGACCGTGAGGAAGACGACGGCCAGCTTTGGACGGGAGACGCCCACCACCAGGATGCAGTCCGTGTGCGAGGCATCAGGTCCCGCCGGTCGCATCGCCGATTTCGGTAGCCATCTGTAAGCGGAACGAAAGTGATTTTTGATTTAGTTTTCCATCAGACCAAGTCCTTCCCATCGCCTACTCTGTGTCGCCCGGTAATTAGATTGCCATTCCATCGCTGCTGAGTAATTAACGTTGGGGCACAGCTAACACGAAACCCATCCTCTCTCTCTACCTGTCCCTTCCCTCTCGGGCGTTGCGAAATTAGCAAGACGACACTTTGCCGTGTTCTGGCACTCGTCCTCAACCCCAGCCCAATTCACGTTCACGTTCTCGTCCTCGTCCACGTCCGGCAGCGCTTAAGCGAATTCCATTATAAACGTTTCCGCTTAGACCGCAACAAACACTGGCAGCATTATTATGAGCAGCATACTGCCGCCACATCAGGCAGCAGGAGCCAACAGAAGGAGTAGGCAAGAGGCCACGCAGCCGGAGCACTAGGCGTATACGTAACGTTGCCTAATGGATGACTTCATTTGCAGCATGCCGCAGCCGGTGCAAGAGAGCCAGAATGCAGGGTGCACGGGCATTAGCAGGTGACAGAAGGAGCTGCTGCTGTTGCTGCTGGGGCTGCTGGTGCCGTCAGTCTGCAGCTAAGTGCATTTTCATAGACAAGAGGTGTGCAGGGCTGGTGGAGGGAAAGGGCATGGAAAGGAAAGGCTAGGCAGTGTATGGCAACAGGCAGGACCCCACCACACGCCCCTCTATCACCACTTGTTCGAGTTTCGCATGCGACACCTCGTTAAAAGTAACGACACACTGTGCCACAGGCCCGCAAGGAGTCGAGTCGAGTCGAGTCACTTCACTCGACGGCACCGTTTGTGGCGCACATTGCAACCTCAGAGCGAGACCAACTGACTTCTTCCACAGCTCTCCTCTCCACACTCTCTGCCAGCAGTTTTTTCCTCCGGGCGTCTTGTCGACATGCTTTAAGTCCGCCATTTCTTCATGCCCTGTTGTTTTTTCCCCAGTAGCAGCAGAAAGGGGGGCGACAGTGGCAGCAGTCGTCGGGACTGCGACTGGCCTCGTTTCACGCCCCATAGGGCTTGGGCCGCCTGCCACTTGACTGCGATCTGCATAAACGCAGCTGCCCCCCTCCCCGCCCCTTTCTGCTGCAGCTGATGCCACTGCTGTCACACGCTTTGTGGGGCTGTGGCAGGCTTTAAGCTTAAGCGTTGAGCTTTAAAGGCAACGCCGGCTCTGTTCCCACTAATCCTGACAAAACTGGCAAAAGTCTGCTTTCTTTTCGCCTTTCTCCTGTGCGTTAAGCGCTCTTCCGGCGCTCCATTTGTCCCTCTTTTGCTGGGCATTTGGCCTTCTTTTCGTCCCTTTCCCTCCCTGTTAAGCTCGTTGGGCAAATATTTATAATATGTATTCTGATTCATTTTTCCTTGGGAAAGCGTCGGAAGCATGAAAATCGAATCGAGCAAATGTTGTCCCGTTAAAGTTAATGCAATTTTCATTTGGCGCTCTTAAAATGTAAATTTTATTAAACCATCCAGACGTGACACGCTGTACACTCTGCCCCCTTTCCACCACAGCGCAATACCCCACGGGAGGGGAACAGTTTGACCTTTTTTTGATGTTCTCTGTGTTTTCCACTCCTTATCGGAAAAATCCGAATCGAACCCCAGCACACGCCTCCGCCACCGCCCTCGCCACCGCCCCCAAAGGGAGACCCTAAATGATTTGTTGGCTCTACTCGTACTCACAGGATGTCCAGCGGCAATTTGACGGAGCAATCGCGCAGTGTCGCCTGGTGAGGATTCGAGTGCTGATGAGGATGCTGATGCTGTGGATGCGAGTTCTGCTGCTGCTGCTGCTGGTGCTGCTGCGGATGCTGTCTCTGGTGGTATTGCTGTAGGTGGTTGCCACCCCCGACGCCGTAGTGCTGATGGTGGTGGGGATGCTGCAGCAACTGCTGGTACTCGTGGTGGCCCTGTCCCTGCTGATGCCCATCCTGCCGTGGCAGATGCTGTGGCTGCTGCTGCTGCTGTTGCTGAAGGGATTGCTGCTCGTTGCTGCTGCTGCCCGCACGTCTTTTGGCCGCAGTCATCAGTGAGGCAGCGGTGTACCGGGAGTACGTTCAATGGAGCCCAAATGATAGCCGCTCTTGGCTGTTACTGCAGCAACTAATTGGCCAGTGCCGGCGCTCCACTCAATTGCAGCGGACAAGCAGCATGCAGCAAGGATGGGGGCATGGATTTATGGCCCACCCGCCGCCACGCCTCTTGGGCTATCGCCCTACTTGGACTCTTCTCCTCTCGGACTCTCTCTCGCTAGCTCGTGTTCTGGCTTGTTTTGCTCTTTAATTAAATTCCAGCAGATTGCCGGAGAATTTGTAATCGGAGTTTCGCCTGTTACTCGCTCACTCGGTCACCGAAGCGGGGCATTGACTGGGCGACACATAGGGCCTCATTTCCGTCAGGACGCACAAAGGGGAGCGGTCCCATCGCCACCATCATCAAATTTAACATCTCTTGGACAACATCCAGGTTTTACCTTATTGTTGTTCCGTAATTAGATTTGTTGTTGTTGCTGTTGTCCTTGGTTCAATCCGGCGTCGGTTCTGGCAACTTCTTCGCCAACTTTTGTGCTTCTGCTGCAAAGGCAGCTGCAGCCAAAGTTACTCCCGGCTGTGCTTTTGTATCTTTTGTTGCTTTTGTTGCTGGACGCCATTGTCTGTTCTCCAAAAAATAGCGTATTCCAGGAGCTTCAAGTCAACTGCAAAGCAAAACAAGAGAGAGATACAGGAGAAATTGATTACAAAAGTCAAGGTAGTACGAGGTAGCGAAATCAATTTGATTTGCATAAAATTCTAATTAGAGCACGATCGATTTGGTTCAACAAATTAGGGGATTTGCAAGCCACAGTCTTTCAAACGCTGCGGATCATGGATCAGGGGCCTTGGAGAAGCGAAAAACAAATCGAATGGAGAGTGAAAGTGAAACTTCCTTTTGGCAAATAAATGGTCTTGTATTTGATCATTGATTTTATAGTTTACACACACTAAAGATATCAAAAGGTAGAGTAAAGGTAGATGACAACAAATGACAATCCTTGAGGTCATAAAATACTTTGATCTTTTTCTGGCAAGAAGCTCCCTCAAAAGTCGAATTATCTCTTCGATAATTTAGTTGAATTCCCAAAATCAATCCGACCTGACCTAAGGATAGACTACGGCTGCTACTCCCTCCTTTCCAATGGGCGATTACCATTCCAAATTAGAAATTCAAATCGAGAGAATGTATGTCTGTTCTGTTCTGTTCTGTGTCTGAGAGTTGGATTCGGTTGAGGCCTAGTTGACAGGCTTGGGGGGAATATTTAATCAGTTCTCTGTAGCTTAGTGTAGCGTTGCCGGCGCCCCATTCCAGTTTCGGACGTATGGGGTATAAAAAGCAGCGTTCGGTGGATAGAGCTGTATAGTGTTTCGATTTGGTTAACGGGTCCACCATGAACTCCAGCACAATTTTGGATATTTTCCGGACATTGCCAGCGGGTAAAGAACCGAGGATTTTGTCGAGTGTGGCAGTGGCAGCAGCCCTTTCATCTCATACGCCCCCCATACTCCGTAGATCCGGTGAAGCTGACACTGTTCAGCAGCCCGCTCCCGGCTCTGCTGATCGTCGTGGGATATCTGATCTTTGTGCTCAAGCTGGGCCGTGACTTCATGGCCCAGCGGAAGCCGTTCAATGTACGGCGAGTGATGCTGGTGTATAACCTCTGCCAGATCCTGATGAACGCCGTGTTGTTCGGCCTTGTAGGTTAGTCCAGGGCCAGTGCTCAGACACATCTAACCCGTCTCCATGCCCTCCCTCAGGGTTTCTACTTCATCCTGGTCCGGCGAGTGTACGATCTACGATGCATGGAAATGCTTCCACTGGACCATCCCGAGAAGCACTTCGAGCGCCTGGTCGTCTACGCGTACTGGCTGAACAAGGTGCTCGACCTGGCGGACACCGTGTTCTTTGTGCTGCGCAAGAGCTACAAGCAGATCACCGTACTGCATGTCTACCACCACGCCCTGATGGTCCTGGGTGGGCCCGTCATCTTCTACCTCTTCGGGGCCGGGGGCCAGCTCTGCATGATGGGCTTCCTCAATACCCTCGTCCATGTGGTGATGTACGCCTACTACTATGTGGCGGCCCAGTACCCGCAGATCAAGGGCAAGCTGTGGTGGAAGCAGTACATCACCAAGCTGCAGATGCTGCAGTTCGCCATTCTGTTCGTGCAGGCCACCCTGGTGCTCTGCCTCAATCCGGGCTGCAACTTCCCCCTCAGCCTGCAGTACCTCCAGTTGGCGGTCTCCACCTCGATGATGATCATGTTCGGGAACTTCTACTATCAGACCTACATCAGGGCAAAGAGCAAACAGCATTAATTACCAATAAAGTACAGCCCGTTCTGTTGGGTTCGCCATTCCTCGTTGAGTCTGAAACTTAAAGTCTTGTTCTAGTTCTAGTTCTAGTTCTAGTCTCTAGTTCTAGCGCTAGTTCTGTTCTAGGTTCTCTCTATGTTTTCTTCTCTCTCCCTGAAATGTGGGACAGAGAGCGCAGTTCAAAGATTTGAATAATACATTATTTGATTCGATTAATTCCACAAATGCAGGTCCGAATACATTTCAGTGTCTTTGAACAGTCAATAGGTGCCGTTCGGCCGACAATCAACGCTAGCGATGACGCTCGGTATTTTCGATATACCTCAAGGAGGTGCGAGACCCTTTATGTGCTAATCCGATAGTGCTTTTGTGGGCCAGATTCTCTAATCTCCGCTTGAAAACCAATCCACAGACCCAAATCCCATCCTCCTGGCCGGTTCGCCATGGCCGATGATCATCATTCTGGCGGCCTATCTGCTCTTTGTCCTCAAGCTGGGAAGGATATACATGAGAAACCGCAAGCCATACGACCTGAGGCGGGTGCTGATGGTCTATAATCTCGGCCAGGTGATCTACAATGGCCTCTACTTCGGAGTTGTGAGTACCGACTGATAGGTGCCGCGGATCAGTGGATTGATTGTACTTTCGTTTCGCCTTAGGTCTTCTACTACCTGTTCATCGAGGGAATCTGCAATCTGCGCTGCATGGAGAGCTTCCCGCCCGGCCATAGGTACCGGCAGCTGGAGCGGGTGGTGCACACCGCATACCTCGTGAACAAGGTGGTGGATCTGATGGACACCGTGTTCTTTGTGCTGCGAAAGAGCTACAAGCAGGTCACCTTCCTGCACATCTACCACCACGTGTTCATGGCCTTCGGGGGCTATGCGGTGACCCGAATCTACGGCACCGGGGGCCACTTCAACTCCGTCGGCCTGCTCAACACGGTCGTGCACACGGTCATGTACTTCTACTACTTCCTGTCCTCGCAGTATCCCGGCGTGAAGGCCAACATCTGGTGGAAGAAGTACATCACGTTGACGCAGCTTGTCCAGTTTGTGCTGCTCTTCAGTTACTCCTTCTACGTGCGATTCCTATCCGCCAACTGCCCCATTCCGCACAGCCTGCTCTACCTGAACATGTTCCAGGGCATCGTCTTCATGTATCTGTTCGGCAAGTTCTACATCCAGGCGTATGTCCGGCCTCCTCCTGTCCAGCCCGAGTCCCAATCCCAGTCCCTGTCTCAGTCCCAGTCCCAGTCCCAGCCCCAGTCCATGCAGAAGCAGAAGCTGTCGTAACCAGCTCAATATGGCCGCGAATATACCCTGTTCATTACAGCAATATATGCGCATATCGATCAGCCAATCCCATGCGCATGCAACTAGCAACGACCCCATATGGATAGATTTCTGGACTTTCGAACATTTTGCGGAATAAATAAAACTATGCTAATGGCAAATGCCATATGCTATTATCCCAACATGTATTCATTATTTTCTGTGAAATAGGCTCACCTACAGGACATCTTATTATCTGATCCAATACGATCGTATTCCTATGCCCGTTAAAGCGATCCAGACACAAGATATTTGTGCTTCACTATTTACCATTTGGAAAGAGAATAAAACGCACGTGTTTCACTCTCTTGCGGTATTCGAATGTCTCGTATTTTCTGGCATATAGTACAATGAAGCGATCCAGTAAATGTATCGATGTAGACGCAGAAACACCATGGGTCTAGACATTCACCGTCCTCATTCTTGGCAAATAATCTAAACTGAATCAGAAAAGGGTTCTACAATTGCATGGAGATGTCCTACACTCATTGAGATCTCCGTATCTACCGGTCTTCCCCAATGGGTTCTTGGTAAGTGAATATTTCTCTATAGAACTTAATATCTTTGCCGAGCTTAAGCCCAAAGTATCTGTAGATATTTGTGCATATACTCGTACTATACACAAAATATCCCCCATTGCTCATCAACTTTGTAAAAGGCAAAGATGCGAACGGTTATCCGGTGAGTGCGCCGTAAAGCAAAGCCGTTTAAGCATCGACAGAGTGGAAAACTGGATGCCGGAAAAACAACTTGGGGCAATCAGCCATACTCCTTGCCTTTGCACGCATCTCCACGGCTCCCTCTCCACCTCCGATGACCCGGTGTATGTGTGTTGTTTTTGCTCGTTTGTTAGCACGTTGAAAAAGCTTCCCTTGATAAGCATAAGAAATGGAGGCAAGGAAAGGAAACTAGCTAGCTGCAACAGTGTGTCTGTGTCTGTATCCGTATCTGTGTGTTTTGTGCAACGAGTGAATGCACATAACAAGCTTCTATCGTATCGTATCCCAAACCATCCTCCTGCCATCCTCCCCCGAAAGATGGCGGCGCCATAACTGTAGCTAAAGTCCGTGCGGCACGAGTCAAACTTAAGCCGAAAATTTGCCGTGCCATACGTACGTACAGATCTGTTGGGGGTGTATCCCCCCACATAAGACCCTTTGTGTGGCAACCAAGATTCACTTGAAGCAACTGCATTTACTGCCTGGGAAAAACGAAAACAATTGCCGCAAATATGGCAAATGGCAATTGAAAAACAAAAGTCTCTCACTGGATCCGTTTGCTGGCTGCTTTCACACTTGCAACGATGCCGCATGCCAGAGACAGCTGAAACAGCAGAGAGACCCTAGCACAAAAGGCCACTAAAGACAAGGACATGACAGGAAAAACACTGTAAAAGAAAGCGCAGAAGGTCGGAGAAAATGCAGCAGCAGTAAAAAGAAAAAATAACGCACAAAATTGGCTGTGAAATGAACGAGACGACGTCTCACTTTTGTGCTTTTGTTGGAAGGGAAAAATGAAGGGGGGTGTCAAGGGAAAATAGAAATAGGGCATGGCCCGGAGAGGTCAGAGGCAAAGGAATCTGATGCCGTCAAAGGCAAATGAAAATCTCGGCTGAGATCATCAAGAAAGAGAAGGAAAAAGCTAGAGAAAGTTCGTAATTCCTTCGGTTAATGCTACGACAGACGCTGAGACACAATTTCCAATCAATTTCACATGCAAATGAGCCATGGAAGCACCTGAGCTGTTTTAAAGCCCGAAACATACATTCTGTCATCTCTAAACATGTAAATAAATTGTGTTTAATTACGAATGGTCTTCGATTCCGACTCACTGAATACAATACAAACAATATGGTATACCCGCATGCAGACAGGCAGACGGACAGCCGGACCGACAGACAGACAGACACTAAAGATATCAGAAATGATGTGGCAAAAGGCCAAGGATTCAAGGAGTAGTGGCATACCCAGAAGGGACACGGGGACTGGCAAGTGCCTGGCAAGTTTCCCATAATTTACACTTTATCGAACAACAACAAGCCACCTGCATAATATATGGCTCCACCCTGCTCCCGAATGGCAGCTTCTCCTGCCTGAAAGGGAGCCGAAGCTCTCCCACTGTCTGGCGTTTGAGGTCACCAGCAGGGGGTAACCGTAACATCCTGTAAGTTCCCTCTTTCTGCCTCTCTCTCTCTTGTATGCAAAGCGGACGTCAATCAGAGCTGCCACAACTGCATTCTACATGATGTTGCACGTCGAAGCCAGAAGGGAATGTCAAATCCTGAGCACCTGTTAACCCACATATTTGTTGTTTGATCCGTGCGAACCCGGTAAGCAATTTACATTTTGGATTCCACCTCAAAAGCCTTACCATCCATAAAAGAATCGGGCAAATGGCGCATCTATGGGATGTGTGGCATCTCCGCTTCGTTTCGGTCGGTCGTTTGGGGAATATGGCACAATAAAATTTTAATTCCTAACGATTGATGGTCGCCCCGGTACATATCCCATACCGACAGGACTCTGTGTATTGCAGCACGCATCAATGGATGCCCAGGGATGCTCCAGGTCCTGCACAGGGATCCATTCAATACATTAAATTTTATAACCCAGCTAATTTGCATATGTAAGAGTGTATACACAGACGGGGATACGATATGTGTGTGTGTTGATTGGATTTATTTGACTTTCATGGAGGAAAGCCATAGAGCACAGGACGGGCGTGTGTGAGGGAGCGAGGCGACTCTAAGTGCCTGACATTTGCTAAATGGCAAAAGCACACCGCCTCCCTGCCACCTGCCACCTGCCGCCTACCACCCCATGGCACTGACTGTTGTTGGGGCTACTCGTAACATTTTCCCCCCATTTAGGGCAAACCGAAAATTGCACTCGCCTCGTTAGTACCTGAATGGGAAGTGTAATTACGAGCAATAACCAGACCCACAGTCCCCACCACACCACACATCAAGCCATAACCTTAGTCTTTCCAATCGAATCGAGCGGCTATAACCTTTAAAGTTCGGCCTATACCGACCGACCTTGGCCGCAAACACACATTTTGATGTGGCCTTTATAATGGCTGTAAGTGCATTAATGATTTACGGCTCAAAGGTTCTGTATTGTTGCTATTTCTGTGCTGAATCAAGTTTCTGTTAAATATTTACAGCAATCAGAATTTCCCCCAACTAGTTTTGTGTGGGGATTTTTTCGGCATTATCCCGGACAGGAGGAACAGTCTATTATCCCATTTTGAGATCCTATTTTCACCTTGTGCCAGTTATTTCTCCTGCTTGCTATTTATATCCCAATTTTAAGTTGTAGTCTCATGTTAAACAGTCATTAAATAACCGAAACTCCCCAAACATATATGTTACTTTAAAATGCTTTACTTTTTGCACAATTTACCAAATTATCTGTATCTGTATCTATATCTATATCGCTCTCCAACTGCAAATTACTGCAGTTCATTTGACTCTGGCAAATTGTATATTCAAATGTTGAGTACACATGGTAAATGTACGATTGCCCGACATGAAATGCAAAAAGAATGTGCATCCACTGACTAAACAAACCCGTTGGATAAATATTCGCAGGCCATAAACAAACAATCAGAGCTGTCAGAAGGGGGCTACACTGCGTGTATAATTAAAAGTATCCGTTGAATGGCGGTTTAAAGTCCGTAGATATCCACGATGAAGCTGAAGCCCTTGTTCCGCTGGCTCTTGAAGTGGATCTTCGCGTAGGTGGTCTGGGGGCCGCCTGCCTGCAGATAAGCATAGCCGCCCTGCCCGTCGCGGACCTGGTCGGTGATCACGATTTGGGTGATGGTTCGGGCCAGTTTGGACTTTTGACAACAAGTTGTAATTAATCTCTGGGCAGATCCCAAGGGGATAGTCGTGGTACAACTCACATTTTGTTTGAAGATTAAATCCCTTGTGACAACTCTCAAAAACGAGGATTTCTCGGTGATGATATCGCGCCGCAGATGCATGTCCCGGAAGGATCGTGATCCCCATGTGACACTATGGCTGGGACCCCGTCCAGCCGCTTGGCAGAGGGCTGTCACGGATATTAGCACCAGAAATATGTAAACCCTCATATCGGAATCTTCCCTAGAGTATGGGGAGCTGATCAGCAGATTCGGGTATTTTATAGGTAGTAACGTAGTTCTAAAAATATCCCACTATTGTCTCCGAGCAGCTGTACAGGCGGTGCAAAGAAAAGACCCCGATTCAACCTTTTTCCCATTGAAAAGAATTGTATGAACCTTTCCCTGCATTCCACCTCGATGACTTTTCTCTCTAGAAATACTTTCTCAAAGACCTCTCCATTCGAGAGAAGGCTTGAGACTTTTGTTTCGCCTCGGGTTTCGGTTTCAGCCGCCATTCCGGCCGGGGTCTCCTCTTGCGGTTGGCTGCTTTAAATACCGCTGGGCGCTGCGCCGTGTGGGTGTCTGGTTACGCTCCTCTCGCAGGCAGCGTAAAGCTTTAAGGCAAATATTTATTTAATTTTAACATCCCACGGCCCTGTTTCGGCCCTGTGCACAGATCCAATTTACTCAAGTACAAAGAGCCGACTCGAGCAGACCCTGTCGCGTATATTGTTGAAAATTTTATTGTGCAAACATGAGTACGACAGTGCGATTGTCTCTCTCTCTCTCTCTCTCTCTCTCTATGTGTGTGTGCGTGTATCTACGATATGTATGTGGGTGTGTGTATGTTTTATGGTTGCCACGTTGGTTTTTCTCATTTGTGTGCACAAACAAACGCACAGAGAAACAGCAACAGCACAAACAAAATGGCCAAGCAACCGTTCCGTTGTTAAGTGCCTCTCTCTCTCCCTTTCTCTCTCTGTCTAGCTAGCTGTGTGTTGGTGTTTACCACAAAAATACAAAAAATACAAATAAAAAGACGATTCATTGGCAAACAAATCAGCAAAAATGTGAATTCGGGCGAACAATAAACTACAGCTGTAGGCGGCAATAAATATTTTCTGCTTTTTTTGGTGGGGTGGGGGTATAGGCTTTTTTAAATAAAACATATCTTTCGCTTTCTCCTACAATTTGTTTCTTAATTATGTAAATATTCATTTTACACAAGGGTTTCCTTAGTTTTCTTTGCTGAAAAGGCCCTGATGGAACCCCCCTGTATGTACTAGTGGATAAGCTCTACGCTCTAGCCATATTTACTATTCATCATCATATATTTGTATTAAGCTTTTATGTTTTTTCAAGCTACTTCACTTTTCATACGAAAATGTCATTAAACTCTTTTGTGTATATTGTTTTTGGTGGAAATTGAATGCCTGGAATGGATGCGCACTAATTTAATTAAAACCGATCCACTACATCATGTAAATGGCGAAAAACATTGTGTTTAATGTCCGTCCCGTCTAACATATTGTTTTTATCATTTTTCATGTACATGAGATCCCTGAAATTTGCTGAATTGTCGCGTTGTGGGGCAGCACTTGAAGCTGAAAGCGCTTTAAATAATTTTAATTAAAACAAATGGCACTCGAAATAAAACACGCACATCAAACAGCCAGAGGGGGCGGTTCATGGGAGGTTCCTGGTGGGTGGATTGGTAGCTGAATGGAACAGACATAGCGTGTAATTACGTCCGACGTATAGCGAAGCGAGGCACAGCGAGGGAGGGAGGGTCCTTGTTTGTGTTGGAATCAAGTGGTGGTGGTGCTGCTGCTGCTGCTGTTGACAGTGCACGGCAGCAACATCAGAGGCCACGGCAGCGACATTCGCACTACGCCACTACGCCACTACGCACAGCCCTCATTGTGGTGGCAGCCAACAGAGCGGGGAAGAGCAGAGCAGAGCAGAGAGACACATAGATCCCTGGCACCGTGCTCTTCATTCGTGACAAGTTGGAGAGAAAGCAAACATGAAGGGCGACGCAAGCAGAAGCAAAAAGCACACAAACTTCCCAACAACTTCATTTTCGGTGTTTTGGAGTGTTCTTACATGCCTTGTTCCTAGAGTTCAAAGGGTATATTGGGCGCAGAAACTATTTGCAACAAGCAGGACGAAGCATTCGCGAGCGTATCTTTGTGTCTGCATAGTCACCGTGATCTAAGAGGCAATGAAAGCTAAAGGATCAACCAATATCCCACGCCATGAAGTCTGAGAATTATAGATAATTTTCAAATTATAGGGTATCCCATAGTCGCACTACGCAGCTTTAGGCTTCTTCCAATGGCTGCTGTTGAAAGTGTTGGAGGTTTCTCGCTGGTGTTGGTGCTGTTGATATTGTCAGAGTGGGTGTCACTGTTCTCTAGGCAAGGTTCATGCTTGAATCATGCCTCCAGCTTACAACACAATCAAAGGACCCAGACCCAGAACCAGACATTAACCATACCGCTTAACCCTTATTCCTTCTGCGGCAGAAAGCAGAAACCCCATTGCAATTAGACTATAGAGCTTTCCAGCGGCCAAAAGGGGGGGATGGAAGGTCCCCAAAATTACATTTAATCATTGTTATTTTAGGCACTCTGACCCCGTCCACTCGGGCTGAGTGTTTCGCTGGCCTTTTCCCCGCCCTGCCTCATCCCCGCCTGACACAAAAGCCAAACAACAAATCCACGTTTATATATACACAATATATCCTGGGTGGCATGCTCGTAAGTACATTTGATAAAAAGCCACTTAGTGTGGCATTCTGGACTTAACCAAAGCCCAACGAAATCTCCACCAAAATATCTTCCACACTCTCATCCATAACCCATTTAGGAGCTGGTTCTGTGGGATGGATTGGTGGTGCTACTGCTGCTGTTGCTGCTGCCAGAGCGCTTACCACTTTGGTCTTGCCACACTTTTTGACAATATCAAACTTGAGTGGCACACAGCTGACAGCAGAAGCGGGGGACAGTGGTGGCAGTGACTCGGGCGGCAAATAAATAACGTTTAAAGCGTAAATATGGTAAACGACGTTAACGGGCGGCGCCCTCAAGTGTCAGCTGGCGGCTGTCAAAGCCACAAGAGGCCATGGACACCCACCCACACACACAAACACACACACACTCTCTTTCACTCTTCGTTCCCACCACAGTTTGCCAAATTTTGAGAACATTTACATTATGATTTTCCTGCATTACAAAATAATTCTGCCAAAATTTTTAAATATATTTCTAGAAGTTTCTAGCTTTTATTTATAATATTAACAGCAGAATGGCATAATAGATATCTCAAAGAATGGCTGGTTTACTCCTATTCAAGTCATAAATTCAGTGGAAAATATTTACTCATTTCCTTTTAAATTTGAGGATCAAAAGTTTCTCTGTCTCGGGACTCGTGCCTCTTCTTGGAACTGAATTGACAATGAAATTCGCTATTTTTTTCCCCAATTTTCCACTCTCGTGCCATTTAGAAAATTCCTTGGAATATGTTTCTCCTTATTTGATTACAGCCAAATAAATTTTAAATTCCTTGTAAAAAAGTGCAACATTTTTCATTCCGCTTCGTCCTTCAATGAGTTATGACCATGGAAAATAATAATCAAATGTTAGAGCAACGACCATTCTCTCAGTGTACGAGTAGTATGCGTGCCTCTTCCTTTTCCCCCTGATCCACAAAGTGACAATGAGATTGCGCATACGTCGCTTGGCCCCAAGATGTTCCACTCGCAATTACGCTGCAAAAATGTCGAGCATTATTAGAACGACACTTGTTGAAGGGCAAGGGGAAGGGGATGGGGATGGGGACGGGAATGGGTGGATGGCGGAAAATCCTCAGCTGTCAGCTTTCATTGAGGTTCGGTTCGCCAAAGCTGCCAAAGACATTTTCAATGAATGCGAAATTCCCTTTCGGGCCGGGAATCACAGAGTTATAAAATTATTTCTTGGCATGCAAATTGCATTTCGACCAGAGCCACCACAGTCAAAGCCACAAGTGGAGTAAAGGGGGGAGTGGGGGAACGTTGCATTTCCTTTTGGGTGCGCTGTCAACAGCGGATTGCAGATAAGCCCCAACCAAATGGATTTTCATGGATTTCCACCAGCCAAGTTTCCTTCCAGTTTGGCGGACAACGAGAAATACTTTTCATATTTAATTGCAACGAGGGGGCACGAGCACCCCTGAAAGAACATGTGGCCAAATGCCGGTGCCAAAGTGCAGGCCAAGTGCCACAGAAAATTACATCAAAGGAATGAAAATTTGCCAACTTGCAATTGAAATTTGTTTGCCAACTCAAACACGAAGACGAACACGGTCTTGGGGGCCATGGGGGCCATGGGGGTCGTGGTTCTTGGGCATGTGGTGGCTTTGGGGCTGTTGCCCTCAAAAGTTAGTCGAAATTAGACGTGGCAGGCAAGTAATGGAGACACCCGAGAGGAAATGCTTATTATTTGCATAAGCTCCACACACACAAAGCCCCCGACAAGTGACAGGACAAACGAAGGGCCGAAAGAAATGCAAATTGTGGCGGAAAATTTAAATGTCAGTCAACAATTCAGTTGTTAAACTCGCATTACAAACAGAGACAGGGACAATCACAGGCACAGGAGGTGGCACATGCTCTGGCTTTGGTTATACTGTTGCCAGGGACTGTGTCGATCTCAGGGCTCTGTTTTAGATGCTGCGCTTAATCGAAAAGCGTGCGTGCCAGACAGAGTGAGTGGGGGGGGGGCCGACTAGCTTATCATCTCTGCAAAGAAAAGAAAAGAAAAGAAAATAAGAGCAGGGAAAACTTTCCTCACACACTGCCAGAACTGCCAAAACTTTTCACTTTTGTTTCGGTTTTCGGGATTTTCTTTGCAGCAGCTTTCGGTTCTGCCATTCGATGTCAATTTAAAGTTTTTGCGTTCTCTCGGTTCGGATCGGATCGGGTGTGCCGAAATAAAAGTTTTTTGTGTGCCACAAGTTTGGGGCAATTGTGCGAATCCTTTCGGCCGCTGTGCCGCTGCAGCATGCAGCATAATCGATTCGCTTTTGCCTTTTTCATTTTAATAACTTTTTCACGACTCCCGACCGGCAGTGCAACAATTACGTGCGGCAAGTGCAATAGCAGCAAACAACTAACAAGCCAACAAACCAACAAACAAGCGCCAGCCATCGACAACAATGGCAACAAAGGATGGCCATAAAACTGCGCCATACAGCGGTAGAGGAAGCTGGGCACAAAACTGCAAACTGGGTTAAACACTTGGCCAGAGTTTCCACCTGAGCTTCTTCCCTTGACATTTCGCCGGAGTGCAACTTTGTTGCTGCTCCGCGATGCATTCAAGTGGCATGTTGCCTTGGCTCGGCCATAATTGAGGCACGCGCTAAGCGCGCCGCAGCGGCGGGGGCAATGCGAAATCATTTCTGGTCGAAACCCCTTTCGGAATGCAGGCTATGGTTGGATCCAATTACTAGGTGCCACGTAGTCGGGCCATAGCACATTCTGTGCAATTATTGCTGCAACTTCCACTCACCCAGAAGTTAATTTCCGCTTGGGCGCCGCAGCTGCAACGAGAGAATGCGAATGGAGAATAGTTTATAATTAATATTAACGCATTTTCGTTTCAATAATGAATGGAGCTAATTTATTTACAACATGCCAACCGCAAGCGCGGGCTGGGAGCCCCCTTCTCCCTGGTGGGCTGGAGGCCGTGTCGGAGCAGCATTTGGGGGCAGCGTAGGGACAAGGTTTTTGTGTGACAGGTGGCAGGGTAAAAGTTTCATTTTGCCAGAGCTGTGGCAGCCAACGCGTTTTAATTCAATTGAAAATGATTAAAAATTAATTCCAAATTAAATGTAAGCTCAATGAAATTGTAGTTAAAAATTGGAAACAGAAAAGGGGCGGAAGAGCGGGGAGGGGAGGCTGAGAGAGAAAGAGAGACATATTATTGACATGACGTGACAAAAGGGAGAAAGAGAGTGCGAAAACGCTGGGTAAAAGTTGATTGGATGGTAAATGTCGAAACTTAAACGAAAGAACACACAATCACGCACACGCACACCACCACATACGCGCGTGTGTGTGTGTGTGTGTGTATGTGTGGAAGCGGAAACGGAAGTTGTTACAAAGTCTGTTGAAATCAATTTAAAAAGTAAACTTGTTACGTAGAAAAACCGAAACAAGAGAAACCGAAACGGAAAAAGCAAAGAGAAGCCAGGAAAAATGGGAAAACTAATTGCACAGGGCACACTTTTTTGCTTGTTAATGGGCCTGCAAACGAGCTTCAAGTTTTCCCTCCTCCTATTGATTCCTACACACACACACACACACACACACACACACACACGGGCGCTCCATTTTGTGGCACCATGAAAGTTTTTGCCTCATTTCGCTGGCCCTCATTGTTTTTGCACTCTCGAAAATCTGCGTGTGGCAGGGGCACGGCACAGCTCGTTTGCAGCTGCAATTAAAGTTAGTTGAGGACCGCTCTGCCCCCTCCCCCTACCACCACCCAACTACCCAACAGTGCTGTACTGCACTTTAATTAACCCAACTCCAGGACTCCATTCTGCAGGACTGCATTCTCCTTTCCCGGCTAATGGCAATTTATGGGCGATAATTTATGGTCTAAATACATAAAAACAAGTGAGAAAAAAGGGGAACAAAGGAGCGAACAAGGGAATGCCAGCACATACTCTTTAATGGTAAAAGCTTCACTTAATGCAGATCGATTTTCTCTACAAAGAGAGGGAACTTTTGTCAACAATACCCTGATCCTGCCTTCCAAACTCAAAACTCAATTTGGAAACACACAAAAATACCCAGTCAATGGAGTCTCTGAGTTTTCACTTGAACAAAATTTGTTTGGTCGAAAGCAAGGCCAGGCCTCAGTTCAGTGTAAGGTTGTTATTCATACGAGAAACATCTAGCTACAAATTCAAATTGTTAAGTTTTTTGTGAGCATCCATTTTGACTTATACTTTTTCCAAAATTGTTGTACCTTTTTTTGAGACAAAATGTCAAACTCTGTTTTAAATTCGAGCGATGAATCCGAGATTAACTATCTTTTATCGTGTAACTCGGAAAACGCAGAAAGCAGCGGCGTGCATCCAATCAAGTCAGCAGATGAAAATCCAAAGTCCTCATCGGAAACCGAATTGGGGAGCTCCAGAAGGAGCTCCGCTGTCGCGTTTTTAAATTACATTCGGGAATGTAAGCGCCGGTTTGGATCCAAGCACCTTGGGCAGGGGTTTGCAAATGCCGCGACGAAACGTTGGAGGGCGATGTCCCCAGAGCACCGAGCCCGGTACCGACGGGTGAGTTCTTTGTGCATCTAAGTCCACCAGTGAGTGCAGCAACTCCTTTGTGGTCCCAACAGTCCGAATATCGATCTGCCAGATCCACAAAGCCAAGCAAGAGCAGCCTGCTTTGCAGTGAAGAGGAGACTTTAGACAGCACGGGAGCTCTTTCAGTGGTTCCTTCGGGTTTCTCCCTGGACAAGGACTGTCACATGAAACGCAAAAGTAAACGCAGCTGCAGCAAGCCTAGGCGAAAGAAGTCGGCTTGTGGCAAGCGCAGACGCAGGAAGTCCGCTTGCAAGAAACGCAAGAGCCGCAAGTCTAAGAAAAGCTGCTCAAAGCCACGCCGCCGCAAGTCCCGCAAGGCGAAGTGCAAGGGTGGGGCTCCCCACTAAGGTGGTATTGGACCAGAGAGAAACTACTGTAAATTCGCACAACGGGCGGGGAAACCTCCAACCTGTCTCGATTTGGACCTGAAGAAGCGACACCTGGGACAAATTCGCGAGCGATGATCCGCGATTCTCAACCCATGTCGCTGCCCAGCCAAGAAAAGGAGCTTAAAAGCTTGGAAGGCCCCCAACCACCTATTCGGGACACATCGACCTCTTACCACCCCTCAATAAATGTGTGCTTTCTTTAAATACTCTAATTTTTGTATCAGTACGTGGAATTGTCCAAGAAGTTACAATCGTATCCAATCATCTCCAGAATGCTAATATAGTGGCATAAAAACTAAGTATTCCAAAAAGTGCCAGAAATAACATATAAACAACCGCTTGCTAAGTTTTCTCCGAAATATTTCGATTGACTTTCCGTTGGACCGATTATTCGGAGGGTAGCCAATATAAGGATGTCTGCACAATAAAGTATACTTTTAATAATTCAGAAAATCAACCTTTTGCTTTCCGTTGTCGCTCTTCCATAAAGCTTACCGCTGCCGTGCGACTAATATTATTTTATTTGGCTTGGATCTAAGCGGTTACTGGTTTTATTCAAGTTTCCCTGGACGTCTGGCAACAAAAAAGGGAAGATATCCAGATCTCCCAATTTGACGACTCCGAACTTCTTTTTGTGGGGTAATTTGAAAAGCAAAGTTAACGCCAGCAAACCATAGAAGAGTTCAAGGATGAACATTGGTGCCATACATGCCGAGGATCTCCAAAAAGTATTTGAAGAATCTGCCAAAAAGGTATGTTTTATTGTGTCCAAGAAAGGTGGCCACTTGATTGATATTGTGTTTAAAAATCATTTTGAATAAATTCGAAATGACCAAATTATATAAAAATACCTCGTAGTTTAAAATCGGTTGTTCGATATTTACACAGCGCACTAAAAGATGGCGCATCCTGCATATATTTATTAGTACAGATATCTTGTGTGTTTATTGCATCTCCACTTTTAAGTAAGGGACTAACCAGAAGGTATCAAATCGTATTCTAATTTATTTCATCTTTTCTCTGCAGTCGGCTGTGTCTGCAAAGTTGGGAGTACCGGTGGGAGGCGAGCTGTGCTTGATTCTTTGGTCATTGTCCTAGTATCTCATCCTTGACGAGTTTGTGGAGAGTCTGTGTGGAGAGACCTTGGTGCCTGGGTGATGGTTCTCAGGATTCTGGACTGTGCTCGCTGGACAGTGTCGAATTTTCTTTATAGGAGGACTTTATAGTCCCAGCTTAGGGGAGAGTGACGGTTGGAAGTGGAGCCAGTGGAAGTCTGGCTGTGAGAAGCGTCTTCTTGGCTTCTTTGGGCTGGCGCCAGGTGAACGTCTGTCCAGATGGACGCCCAGGTATATTTAGTACGACGCGTGCCTTGTTTAGTACCAAATGAGGACAGCTGTGTTTGTTAAGAGTAAAAGCAACATGCTTTAATTTATGTTCGTTGTCGCCATCTCTCAGCAGTTAGTAGATGGAGGACTAGTTGTGCCGGTGCCTTCACTGGGCATCTGGTGTCATCAGCAAACGTTGAGGTTGTTACCTGGTTATGTTTAGGCATATCCGTCATGCACAAGACGTAGAGGATTGGTCCGAGAACACGGCTTTGGGGCACTCCAGCTTCGATTGTTACATCTCACGCCCAAGAATTGACTCGAGCAGCTTATGGGTGTTTTGTGGCAGCAGCTTTGTGATTCCTACGTTTTTGAATAGTGCCGTGCAGTAATCCCGCTGCTCAAATGCAGTACGCACCTCTGACGTGATGCGGTTGACCTGCTCAGTCGTTAAGTGCTTTTCTCGAATGCCGCATTGATGCGATGGTACTAGGTTGGTACAATGCGCTTATGTGCATTTTTCAAATAGCTTTAAAAGACATGTGAGCAGGTTAATTGGACTGTACGACTATGGCTGCCTTTTAGCTTTTACTTCTCCCAGCTAAAATGCATAAATTTTCCACAAAAATACCCAATCAATGGAGTCTCTGAGTTTTCACTTGAACCAAATTTGTTTGGTCGAAAGCAAGGCCAGGCCTCAGTTCAGTGTAAGGTTGTTATTCATACGAGAAACATCTAGCTACAAATCCAAATTGTTAAGTTTTTTGTGAGCTTCCATTTATAACTTCTAGATTTTTCCGAAATTTGTTGTAAATACTTTTGAGATACAATGTCAGTGTCCGGTGTAAATTCGAGCAATGAATCCGTTTTACGCACTCAATTCGCTTCCTCAACCGAACTGGAAGTCGACAATGCAAAGCCCTCATCGGAAACCGAATTGGGGAGCAGCGACGTCGATGTCGCCCTCCCAGATTCGTCCAGAAGGAGCTCCGCTGTCGCGTTTTTAAATTACATGCGGGAATGTAAGCGCCGGTTTGGATCCAAGCACCTTGGGCAGGGGTTTGCAAATGCCGCGACGAAACGTTGGAGGGCGATGTCCCCAGAGCACCGAGCCCGGTACCGACGGGTGAGTTCTTTGTGCATCTAAGTCCACCAGTGAGTGCAGCATCTCCTTTGTGGTCCCAACAGTCCGAATATCGATCTGCCAGCACCATTAAGCCAAGCAAGAGCAGCCTGCTCTGCAGGGAAGATAATGAGTTAGACAGCACGGCAGCTCTCTCAGTGGTTCCTTCGGGTTTCTCCCTGGACGAGGTGGACTGTGACATGAAACGCAAAAGTAAGCGCAGCTGCAGCAAGCCTAAGCGAAAGAAGTCGGCTTGTGGCAAGCGCAGACGCAGGAAGTCCGCTTGCAAGAAACGCAAGAGCCGCAAGTCTAAGAAAAGCTGCTCAAAGCCACGCCGCCGCAAGTCCCGCAAGGCGAAGTGCAAGGGTGGGGCTCCCCACTAAGGTGGTATTAGACCAGAGAGAAACTACTCTAAATTCGCACAACGGGCGGGGAAACCTCCAACCTGTCTCGATTTGGACCTGAAGAAGCGGTACCTTTGACAAATTCGCGAGCGATGATCCGCTATTCTCAACCCATGTCGCTGCCCAGCCAAGAAAAGGAGCTTCAAAGCTTGGAAGGCCCCCAACCACCTATTCGGGACACATCGACCTCTTACCACCCCCCAATAAATGTGTTTTCTTAACCTGCACTAATTTCTGTTTCAATTTAGTCCGTTACGGGAATTTGTCCAAGAATTTACCAACGCATCGGGTGCGATTTTTTCCAGAAGGATCGCGGGGGCCCTAGAGGATGTGTAGTCTCGGAGACCTAGGCTTCAAACAAGAGCCATGAACGGACTGCTGATGCTGATCAATACTAGATATACTTTATGGGGTCGGAAACCCTTCATTCTGGCTGTAACATGCACGTACACAAATCTAATATATCCCTAAGCTCTTCGAGTACCGGCTATGAAAGGAAAACATTGTCCAAACGGATTTTAAATATTAATTTATTAGAGGAACGTTGGAATACGGCCAAATCACTTTTTGAAGCATGCAGAATCTGCAAGCGGAATGGAATGGGAAACGCATGAAATCCGAATGCAGATTGCAATCTGGTAATCAATGGGAATTTAGAGAACTGAAATCGATTTCGCTTGCAGCCGACTAAAGCCCCTCCGTCAAAGCGTATCGGGAATGCAGAAAAAAGAGGAATCCATTTGCATTCGACTTAATTACTAGTGAGTGCTAGTGCCGCATCTAAACCCACGACCAGGCCGCCACAGTGCAGGCAATCAGCACTATCAAAGGCATTTAATTGCCATAAATCTGGAAAAGTTGTTAAAAACCCATTTAAAATTGTCACCAAAATGGAACGCTCAACTGCTGGCTCACTGGCATTTATCCAACTATCTGCCAGCCGCCATCCGCTTCTCTCCACTGCACACCACTCATCCTCTGGCGGATTCCACTCCTCCATCCAATCTACGTCTTGGTTGAGCTAAGGAGCTTGGCCTGTAACTGGCAGCATGTTTCCTGCTTCCTGCTCCTTGCTTCTGTTCTTCCGTTCTCCTGTTGAGCTTCAGTTTCAGGCTGCACTCGCAGTTGCAGTGGCTTTCGTGCTGGGATGTTAATTAGAAAACTCTTGAAAATTATTAAAAACTTTCCGAGCTGTCAGACAGACAGGCACAAAGACAGAGAGGTGGATACAGTGAGAGAGTAATAACCCAAAGAGCTGCCAACTTAGTGGGAAATTTCGTGAGAGAGCTTTGCTAGTAGATGTTTGTTGATGACTTTATGAAATATCTTTTGCTTTGAGAAGAAATTGGTGGAGTGTACGTGGTGGCAGAGAAACTCTATAAGAACTCCGGGGTTAAAATTCATTAATTAACTTTGCTTAAATGCTGAAATTCGAAGAAAATCTAGGGGAAGATAGTCGAACCAGAGGCGACGATTGTGGTGCATTAATTGCGACAACATGTTTATGCATCTGTGGTTTCGTTATACTATCTGTGGCTTATTTTAATCTTAAATCACAACGTAAGAGGCTTCCGCATTTCACAACTCGCTAATCCCTCCACCCCTTGCAATGAGAAATGTCCCATTCAACGCGACCAATGAACATGATATCTCTAATAGATCCCATCTCAAGTGTCTCAGTCTCGGTCTGGCTGGCATCTGTGCATCGCTCACTTAGCGCCTTTTATTAGTGCCAATTAAGAATGATTCCGAGCTGTTTTCGAGATGAGATTACAGCCCCGGTCCGCCACGAACCAGATAAGCGAGTGTGGGTTTGACATTGTCGCACTGCTCTGGAAGTATCCACGTATCCGAGCATCTCGACTGTGATTAGTAAGTCGCGCCACCTCAAGGCGCACAGTTCACGCAAATCGAATCTGAAGATGGAGGTCACGAAGGCTACGAAACCAACGGAGCAGTGGGACAATGGCCTGGAGTTCCTCTTCTCGTGCATCTCCCTGTCCGTGGGCTTGGGCAACATCTGGCGGTTCCCGTACATTGCCTTCCAGAACGGCGGCGGCACCTTCGTCATTCCGTATCTGATTGCCCTGATGGTGATTGGCCGTCCCGTGTATTATCTGGAGATAGCCTTGGGCCAGTTCACTGGCCGCGGAGTGGTCAAGGCCTTCGATATGGCACCCCTGCTCAAGGGCGTGGCAGTGGGACAGGTGCTGGCAACGGGGGCCTCGATTACCTACTACTCGAGCATCATGGCCCTGACCCTGAGGTTTCTGGTGGCCTCCTTGGGCTCGGAGCTGCCCTGGAGTCGGTGCTGGGAGAAGTGGGGCAGTGATTGTCATGATGGAAGCATCGTCAATGCCACGGGAAAGATGTCCCCCGCTCAGCTGTACTTTGAGTGAGTCCTACGAGGATTCTTCTAGTATGGGAGGTAACTCTTTCTTCTTCTTCAGACGTGAGATACTCCACGAAGTCCCTAACATTGACAATGGCCTGGGCATGCCGAACTTGGATCTGATCGGATGTCTGGCCGTGTCCTGGCTCATCATTGAAGCAGTGCTGATACGCGGCATCAAGAGCAGTGGCAAGGCCGCCTACTTCCTGGGCGTCTTTCCATATGTGGTGCTCCTTGTCCTTCTGTTCAGAGCTTTAACCCTCCCCGGGGCCATGGATGGCATCATTTACTTCTTCAAGCCGCAGTGGCGGCAGCTGCTCGATCCACTGGTGTGGTATGCGGCCGTCACACAGGTCTTCTTCTCGCTGGCCATCTGCTTCGGGACCGTGATCACCTATGCCAGCTACAACAACTTTAACAGAAACGTCTACAAGTGAGTTGTCCCCTAGGGGAGTCCCCGATTCATGGCCTAACCCAGGCTCTATCGTCTCTCCCCCAGGGACATCGTGATCATCACCACCATGGACTCTTGCTCCTCGATCATCGCCGGCTGCATTACATTTGGTATTTTGGGGAATCTGGCCAAGGAGACGGGAATCACAGATATTGGCAGCGTTGTGAAGGGCGGGGCCGGTCTGGCCTTCATCTCGTATCCGGAAGCTATTGCCCGGTTCGAGTATGTGCCACAGGTAAGGTATCGCGAGCTCCCTGCCCCTTGGGCGCCCTAAAGCACAACTACCTAAAGATGTTCGCGGTCCTCTTCTTCCTCATGCTCTTTGTCCTAGGCATTGGCAGCACCGTGGGCATGGGCACCTGCATCCTGCGCGTCGTCCGGGATCACTTTGGGCCACGTACGACGCCCACATGGGCTCTGGCCAGCTGTCTGACGGTCGTGGGTTTCGGCGTGAGCATCGTTTACATGACGCCGGGCGGGCAATTCATTCTCAATCTGGTGGACTTCTATGGCGTGTCCTTTACAGCTCTGATCCTGGCCATTGGCGAACTGGTGGCCGTTGCCTGGGTCTATGGTGAGTCCCCTACCGCCTCTCCACTCATGCGAGTCCTTTGAGTGGCTGCTGGTCTCTTTCTAAGCACGTATCCTCTTAGGCGTCCATCGCTTCTGTGCGGACATCAAGTTCATGATGGGTATCGAGACGGGCTGGTACTGGCGCCTCTGCTGGCTGTTCATCACGCCGGGCCTGATGGCCGCTGTCCTCTTCTACATGCTGCTCGACATGTCGCCCCTCACATATAAGGGCGTGGCCTATCCCGCTTTAGCTCATGGTAAGGAAGGAGACCCAGCTCCTTCTCCTTCTCCTCCTCTCTCTCACTCACTGCTCTCCTTTGCCCCCTCAGTTTTCGGCTGGTTCTTGGCCGCATTGGGCCTGGTCCAGTTACCAGGCTGGGCATGCTATGCTCTCTACAAGCAACGCCACCGCCCCGGCAGCTTCTTGCAGGTACGTTGCGGTCTCGTCCGCTCGTGCAGCCCACCTCATAACCCTAATATTTGCTCTGTAGAAGCTACGTGCCGCCTGCCAGCCAACGGACACTTGGGGACCAGCCAATGCACAGATGGATGTCAGCAGCTAGAAAATGAGGTTTCTCCATGGCCTCACGCTGCGTATACGTAATGCCATAAAGTATGGTATAAATAAAAATAGTTTTAAACAAAAAACAATGAGAGCTTAGGAGTTTTAGGAATCCAGGCAGGATGCAGCTGCTAATCCTGCTGCTGGTGCTGCAAGCACTTTTAATTACCTCAGGGCATGGCTCCAGTGGGGCTTCAAATGGGGCGTGGCTGTTGCAATATGTACCACAAATATGTAGTTGTGTGTGTGCTTAATGTTTGTGTTTGACTGTTTTGGAATGCCAGACATGTCAGCAATGCAGAACTGCGCAAATACTAAACGGAAACAACAGAAATAAAGCTGAAAGAAGCGGGTCGAATCTCTCAATACCCTGGTAAATGAAAACATGCAAAAATAGAGATCGTTTTCGGGTGCAATTGTTGCTCAGACAATGAATACGCGCAAACTGGTATAAGGGATTCGTATCTATTGGATCCTCGATACCTCAATAGCCGCCTCGACGGACGGCGGAAAAGATGAAATGGTGATGGAGTAAGCTGAGGAGCGTGCTTAAATAAAACATTCTGTTAACTGTTGTTCCACATTTTCATTTGGCGTGGTCCACACATGAGAGTCGGGAGGTGGGCAGTTGGGGAGTTGGGGAGGTCGGGCTGCATAGAGTGGTAAGGGGAGCAGCTCGGTGGAGTGGCAAAGGGCTCGCAAATCAAAATGGCTGGCATGTGACAAAGTTGAAAAGTAAATATGCAGCGGAATGGAAAAAAACACACAGAGTGCTACACTGTTTCCACTTCTTTCCTGTACTCGTAGTTTCCTCTCTACTCTGCTCCTGCTCCTCTCCTCTCCTCTTTCGTTTTCATTTTATTACTCTATTTTACACTCTCTGCTCCTCGATGGGCAGCCTTCCTCTCGTCTCTTAGGTTGTCTGTTGCACTGCTTTTTTCCCCATCCTATGACAGCGCATTTATTTACATGTACACGAATTTATGTGTGAGTGTGTGACTGTGTGCGTGTGAGTTGTCAAAAAAAAGTGACAGTGTTAAATTTCGGTTCATCCCCTAACCACATAGGCCCTCCCCTGCCCCACCGAACAGAAATTGAAGTGTATGTTGACTTTGACTGACGTGTCGTTAGCGCTGAAGAGCATTTTTTTTTGTATTTAAGGGCGCGGGGCAACACTTTGCGTGTGTGTGGCACACACACATACATACATACAGACATGTCACAGAGACAAACAACTTTCTTTCACGTCCTTTCGTTGTTCGTTCTTTTAACGATGCGCGTAAATCTTGACATACTTTCGCCGCTAGATGAGCAGCAGCTGCGAAGGTGGAAAGGGGGTGGTAGGGGCGTATGGTGAGTGATGGGGCAAGGGCCACTCACACATGCCACGACCATTATTAGGCATGTCCTATCCCACACTGTGGTACCCACGAACAGCCGTCAGTCACGATTGTGAACGCCGCAAAGCAGACTACACTATTGGTGCAGCTGCAACCACACACACACACGGACGCACACACACGGGCACTTAAGTATCTGGCCACACGCTGGCCAAGCGAATGCAAATCTTCCCCTGAAGTGGGATCCAGATAATCCTCATCAGCCGCATCATCATCATGAAATCCCAACTTCAGTTAGACACCAAAGGAGCACTCGGCCACATGGCTGAAAGCTATTTTTCCAACTTTCCTGCAAACACACAGATACCCCCATCCAGCAGATACTTTCACTCACTTACACACACACACACACACACATGTGCACACAACATACATATGACGGAAGCAGCTGCCAGCCAGCCACCCTGCCAGCTCGTAGTTCTGCTGCATGCTCCATGCACACTCTTGACGCAAGGTTCAAGAGCATTTCTCTGGATCTGGCCCTAGAACGCCATCGCTCCATCCCATGTCGGATGCTATGAGCTCTTCCCATAATAAATATGAGCTGTAATAGAGGAACATGCGCTTCCCTCTGGCATGTCGCACCTGTCAGCGGCATGGCATCCCTTGCGGTTCTTATAGTAAAAGTTGTTTCCTCTTTTATCTATTCACTTAACTTCAACCATCGGCCAGAGAAAAGGCAATAACAGCGTGTATATGATCAAATAAAACATCCTAGTCGCAATCGATGACTTAAACTGTTTATCATGGTGCTCCTGCTCCTTTCGATGGCTTGTACGGCCAGCCTGGCGTATACTTAATGCGTCGCAATGCTGCCACAAGTTGTGCACTTTCCCAGGCCCTGGGCCTGCGTTGACACTTGACTGAAACTTAATTGTGTTAAACATGAGGTAAAAAAAATACGGAACCATGTAGAAATTCATGGTTACCCAACATTAGGCCCCAAATTGTGTGCCCCCCGCTATCCCGTCAACAACTAATTGGAGCGAACATAGGGTCGATTATTTTGTGGTTCTCTGAGGCAATTAGGTAAATGAATCGATAGACTACCCTTCTCCGAATACCCCCAGACCCACCCGCCGTCTAGACAGCATAAATTTACTTATTTATATCTGAATATTTCGTGGAATGGTGGGTGTGCCGTGGGTGTATCTGAAATTACTGATTCATCTTGAGCCATTGTCTTGGGTAATTTATGTCATTTACCAGCATTTGCTGCTTATCAAAGTCACAATAAATTAAAAGTGAAATGATCTGCCCCTCTGCCAGATCTCCACTCTGCCTGTGCGCCACTCCACCCACTGCCTCCCGTCTTTCAAAGCCAATTACGCTTATTACATAATTCAGCAGCAGCGGGGCATCCATGGGGCCATCCATGAGGCAAGGCAGTAGCCCACGCATCCAACAGATGGGAAAAATATGCAAGATATAGAGAAGGTGGAAAGAGAGAGACAACCACAAGGAGACAAGGAAAGGTAGTGCGGAGAGAGTGGGTGCTGCTATCATAAAGGAAAGTCAAGTCAAACAATTAAGAAGACCCCGTCGATGGACTAAAAGCCTTAAGAGTCCTGTTACCCCCTCTCCCCCAACCAATCTGGCAGAGTCCTTCCTCTGGCCACTCCCAGACACTCCCAGGTTGGGTCCAGGCCAGTGCCTACAAAAATGTGTCTGTTGGCCCGAATTTCAGGTTTCATTAGCAGAAGGCAATGTGTGGTCCGTACGTGTGTGTGTGTGTGTGTGTGCAAAGGAGTTCGGGCTGCTATCAGAATGTAGGAGAAAGGAGGAAGGAGGCCGGAGAGGAGCCTGCTATCCAGCTGACAACGTAATACGAATGTCGAAACAATATTTTCCATGTCTGCTAATGTGTTGGATCCGGGATACATACACACGTATACATATATGTGCGTGCCACAAAGATAGACAGAGACAGCAACAGCGACAGAGAATGAGCAGAAGGAGAGACTGTGGCGAGACACTGGAATCCTATTAAGAAGTTTTCTATCGCAAATTAAAATCTAAATACGCAAACAAAATGATGGTGACGTCTGCGCCACGGGTTGGCCACGGCGTAGCGGCAGCCACCATTCAACCGAAGAGAAAGCACATCTACACGGCGAGAAAATACAGCGATTCGGGTAAAACCTCACGCAGAGCGCAGACATTCAGAGAATCAGGCATTGAGAGGGTATACATTGAGAGGGTCTTTATAAACATCGAATATGGATATACATATGTGGGAATTGTTTTATATCTGATAAATTTATATACTTATATTAGCCTCTCGGGGTTTTCAACCAATTTCACATGCCAAGCATTTTAGAACTTTTTTCCTCTTGCCTCTAGAAAAAGGCAGAGTTTTTTGTGGAATTTCTCACCGTGTCTCGCCAGCAAAGACATCAAGAAAATAAGTATTAGCCAGCATAAAGGTATTCACAAAACGCCAGACAACATCCCTCTCCCTCTCTCTCTCTCGCTTTTACCCCTCTAATCCAGAGCCACTGTAATATTCGACGCTTGTCGTGCCGTTTATTTGAATTATGAACGGCTAACTCCCAAAATTACAGCCTAAAACTAGGCAGAAGAAAAAAAAAATTCGAGTTGCAGAGCTTGTGAGCTTTAACCATACCACTAACCATACAGTATATAGATGTGCCAGTTCATACAACGAAATTGTCACACACCGACTTGCGCTATCCGTACCCCAGAGTGACGTCATCATGAGAGATAGAGCGCAGAGAGAACATCTTTGCATGTGTTAGTACACACGCAATATGTTTCGACAAAAATATGTGATTGTATGTTTTTTCAGATTTTTTGAACTCTCTCAGGTCTGATCTGTTTTGCCACCAGCATGTTTTAGTGTATGGGTGCACATGCATTCTCACGTACTTTGCGTGTGTGTGTTTAGTATTGCTGGCCGCTAGAACTGAAATTTGAGTTTGGTTCTTGTTTCGGGTCTTTTGATGGACTGACCTACCGCCACAAAATAAATGAAGAATGGGCAGGGGGTGGGGGTATGGTACACTAGGGCGCGGGAAACAAAATAAAAGCTGTTATTTGTTTGATTTATACCACAAAATTTAAAATATTATAATAATATAATTACACATTTATTTCCTTATTTTAAACAGGTTGATTATAAATTATAAAAATTATGCAAACGCCGTCGGTTCTCGACGTTTTGTTTATATCAAAGACTATACAATACCAAAGACTATACAATACCAAGATGTTGCATGAGCGACCAAAAAGCTGTTCTATGGCGGGTCCTAACATTAGAACCCAAAAGGCACGAGGGAGCGCACGGGGTTTCAATTCCCTTTTCGCCTGTACTTCGTCTCTACCGCGACCCCGCTGCCCATCGGTTTCGTCTGTTCGGCAATTCTGGACTCTCGAGCCTCAGCACCGTCGAAGCGGTGGTCGCGGATCGCCGATGTCTTTGGAGCGGCACAGTGGGAAAATTCGATTGGAAAATTCTCTATTAGAATTTATCTAAAGCACTCATACAATTTTTTTACTATTTCGGCTGAGTCCCCACTGTACCGAGCCAAAGACATCAGCGACCACGCTGCCCTACGGTTTCGGCACGCAGACGATTCATATTGTGTTTTTGTATTCTTTCTCTCGAGACAGTAATTTTGCAGTAATTTTGAAAACCCTCATGCAATATACGAATGTTATAAACTTTAATATTTATGTGCATATGTATGTACATAAGATATTTTATAATTGAATTAGAAAATTTATGGGTATTGTCCATGAGAGTATTCAAGGTGCGACCGGCATCTAAATTTGTACTTTGCAGATTCCCGTCGGAAAGCGCGCGATTGAAAATTGATTTGAAATATACATATGTAAAACCAATTCCATTTATATTTATGCATATTTATTTAAGTATATATATATATATTCTTATATTGTATATTTAGATACATCATTGTTTTAGTTATAATAAACAAAAACGTCGAGAACCGACGGCGTTTGCATAATTTGTATAATTTATAATCAACCTGCTTAAGATAAGGAAATAAATGTGCAATTATATTATTATATATAGTCGAGAACCGACGGCGTTTGCATAATTTTTATAATTTATAATCAACCTGTTTAAAATAAGGAAATAAATGTGTAATTATATTATTATAATATTTTAAATTTTGTGGTATAAATCAAACAAATAACAGCTTTTATTTTGTTTCCCGCGCCCTAGTGTACCATACCCCCACCCCCTGCCCATTCTTCATTTATTTTGTGGCGGTAGGTCAGTCCATCAAAAGACCCGAAACAAGAACCAAACTCAAATTTCAGTTCTAGCGGCCAGCAATACTAAACACACACACGCAAAGTACGTGAGAATGCATGTGCACCCATACACTAAAACATGCTGGTGGCAAAACAGATCAGACCTGAGAGAGTTCAAAAAATCTGAAAAAACATACAATCACATATTTTTGTCGAAACATATTGCGTGTGTACTAACACATGCAAAGATGTTCTCTCTGCGCTCTATCTCTCATGATGACGTCACTCTGGGGTACGGATAGCGCAAGTCGGTGTGTGACAATTTCGTTGTATGAACTGGCACATCTATATACTGTATGGTTAGTGACCATACATAGGGTATCAGCTGTTTTGCGACCAAGTGGCAACACTAAGATATGCAATTTTTCTGCTTTGCACTATATTTCATTAAATATTGCTGTGGCTGGATTCTGTATAACAGAAAAAGACCATAGAAGGTGTGGAAAAAACGTGGGTTGCTGTACCTAGTAGTCCCAGCCTCTGTCTTTTTTACCTCGTGGCCGTCAGAGTGACCGGCAGGGAAAAAAGAAGTCTGCTTGAGCGGACCCAGTTCGCTAAACAAGGTCAAGCCCAAAGTCAAAGCCTAGTGCAAGTGCCAAGTGCGGCTCAAAGTGATCATTGAATTTGAGTGGACGCGCCAGTCATATATCGCCAATACTGGGGCAGCCGTTCGACCATTTGGAAACGAGCGCCCCCAGTGTATCAACATTTTTCGAAACAGTGGTGCAATTCTGTTGAGGTAATTATCCACCCAGCTGCAGCGACCCGTTGAAAAATGTTCTGTTCTTTCCGTGTAGGATTAGCACCACTAGTATCTACGTATTGAAACGCTGGTCTAGAAGATACGGATTGGTTATTCCCGGAGACCTCTTGGCCACGTGCCCGTACCACCGTTCGGTAGCCGAGGGCATGGACTTGCTCCTCAAGTAAACCCGATCGGTGTGCTCTGCAATCTTCGCCTGGACACGTTCGACCCATGGGGATGAGCTGAGTGACTCTTCAAATAAACCAGTCACCCCACGAGCAATCCAGTGTGCGAGTGTACCTAACCTCACGCCGCAGATGGACCGCGGTCATTGACCCCTGGCCTCGGAAGCAGCTGATGTTACCTGCGCCCGGTACAATCGTGTGCCACCTTCAGACTTCGAGTAGGAACTCGGTCTCCAGCCGGGAAGCATCGAACCCGCATCGGATTTAGTTATATTCTCTATCTTTCTTTCGAAATTAGACCCGATATGCGAAACCCTGTTTTTTTTTTAGCCGCTTTCTGTTTAACAATGTTCTTTTGATACGGCAAAAATGTGCAAAAGCCAAGTAAATACGGTATAAACAAAAAGGGAATTCCTGTCCATGGGCTAAGTCGAACTTGAACAAATGAGTAGTGTATTAATACCAATTATTTTTACAGTTTTTGATTTTGGTTGCCACGCATTCATCTCATCATCTATGCAGATACTCATCACAATCACACACATCATCATACTCATCCACCCATCAAATCACCTCATCCAACACACAACGAAAGATCTTTCTGCGTGGGAGTCAAAGTTATTAATCGTCTCGTAAGTGATTATAAGAGAAAAAAAAAACAAGTAAGCAATCTGAAAAGAATGAATGTGCGGTAACTATTCGTTGGTCTTCAACCATGATCACGGTTTTACACACGTAGTACTCATGCCTTTAAACGACTTTCCATATACCCGATTTTTGTCTGGTTTTGGCACTGCCCAAGTACCGTAATGACATATGACGTTTCCTTGTTCATATGATGAACACGTACCTATTTCTTGCCTTTATCTATACATACTACTAATCATTTTTATAGATTTAAGAACCTTATACGCTACCTCGCCCCTATGATACTCTTAATACTAGTAATACCCTATAAATGTAAGACGATACCGAATAGCAGGCTTATATTAGGGACTAGATCCTATTAGCGTTAGGTTTGATAGGAATTTAAATGAAGAATTATGGATTGTTTAAATAAAGTAGTTTTGGAAATGAACCGTGGCTAAATAGATTATATCGGAACCATGCAACCTCGAAAAACGGAGATGTGACCCACCGCAGTCTTTGTTGGAGGGATCCTGACGATTAATAGGTGGCCCTGAAGGATCATGGTAGGGTGGGCGTTCTCGCCAATGGGCGATACCGCAGCCGACAAAGATCTGACCGGTGATCTTCTTCGTTCACGTGTACATGCTGATCTGTCCCTTTGACCCCCCTGTATCCCGTTTCCTAGTATCCTTTCCCTACTCGTACGCGATTTTTTTTATAAATTCTTATCTCGACCATTTGCCAGAGCTATAAATGGGTAGTAAAATTTCCTCCATGCCCACACCCCGCCGACCAGAGACAAAAGCCGAAGCCAGCGCGTACTTCCTACTCCCGTTTACTTATCATCAGCTCCTCGACCCTGTACGTTGTATGCTACAGGTAAAGACAAATTTTAAATGGCAATTGGTTCGAAAAGTCTGTCCCGATTTTATGGCAGGGTTTCTTAAAGAATTTGTAAAACTTGGCGCCCAACGTGGGGCCCTTCTTCGGCTTGCCCCGACCAAGAAAGTTTTATAAAGTCATCAACACCAATGCGAGCTGCATCTCAATGCAGTGGCACAAGACTTATTCCTTCATCCATTAATTCCCAACAGATATACATGGTCGTGCATTGTCGGGGTGATTGACTTCGAGTAGCTGGATTGCGTAGCAGTTTCTAAAAGACTTTAAAGCCCCGCGCTCGAGGTTAATCAAATTACTAGGCATAGTAACGAACCTGTAGTATCTGGCCGGATAGGCCACTCCGCTAAATAGCGCGTTCTAATGTTTCGGTCGGATTTAGGTTTCAAAGTGGATTAGCTCTACTGCCTACCCACCAAGATGGGAGCGTGTTGTTTGGGGGATGAACTTGTCCATACCGTTGCTGATCATTGTCTGCCGTTTTGGCCTGGATCAGGTTAGTCAGTGGTTTAGAGCTACGGCCTGCCCGCGAACGAAGGCAATAGAATCGGAGATGGTATATTTCCTGGGTCAGCATAACCTTGTCTACTTCTTCAGTTTTTCTATTGTTGTTCCGTTTTTTTGTTTGACAGACGTAGGTGGAATGGCTCTACTGTATTGTGGTTCTGGACGACCTACAGTTTTTGCGACCTACAGTATAAGTAGAGGGCCATCGGTTTGTCAGGGTTTCGGATTGCTCGGATATCCGTCAGTGGTGTAGAACTACCGAACGGTCCCAGTTCATCCGATGACTCATTGTACTGATTGTTGATTGTTAATAATATCACCAGAGTCAGTGGGGGACACACTCCTATTAGACGAATGTTGCATGGTTTCCGAATTTTGTGGATACAGAGTAGATATATCGATCGTTAAAAGTTAATAATCGAGAGTAGAAAAGAAAATCATATATTAGTAAAATTAGGATAGGATGTCATTGGATTGGAGTTTTGACGAGATTGATCAAAACGACCATTCCGATATTATCTGTTGTATTTGCGTAAGACAGGTAGAATATCGGACACAGCTTCTAAGAACAAGTTGTAACCACGTATTTCATTTAGTGTGTTTTAATACGAGAAGAGGTGAAAAGACCGTGTGCCCGGCGTGCAACAAGCCCCTACAATCATCTGCTCCTAGCTTAGCTGAGGAATTAGCCGTAGCGCAGGCGTCCGCCTCGAACGTAGAGTCTTCTCAGCTTCGAATGAGAACCAGATCACAGCGTGTGACAGCAGGTCCAGCTGCGAATACTGAAAATTTACCTTCCGTTGGTCCAACTGAAGTCGGTGTACCAATCATGCCAGTTCAGAGTAGCGAGCCAGCGAATGAAGCAAGCCCAGGCTTGGCTCAAATGGCACAGGCGTTGACGGACGCTATGGGTCAAATCGGGTTGTTGTCTCAAGCCATGACTCAAATGACTCAGACTATGGAAATAGGATTCCAACGTTTGGCAAGTCCAACGGTACAGCCGCCGAATGACCAAGCTGCTGGATCTTCACAGCCTAGTGGAGAAAATCAAACCTTCGAACAGTTGTTCCAAATACCAACTCGAGAGTCCGTAGGTGCCCCGATAAATCAGGCTAATGAGTCTAATGTCTCGGTAACCCCATGGGGATCCCAACAGATAGCGGGACTACGACCAGATAGGATTGGACAAATAATCGCAGGATGGAAGGTGCGGTTTTCCGGAAATTCGTCCATGTCGGTGGAAGATTTCATATATCGGATAGAAGCGCTAACCAAGCAGACCTTAGAGGGTAATCTCGATCTAGTGGCCAGAAACGCCATTTATTTATTTGAAGCCAGTGCGAGCGAGTGGTTTTGGCGTTACCATAAAAGCGTACCATCCGTGACCTGGCCGCAGCTAAGTACAGCCTTAAAAACTCGATTTAGAGATGGGCGTACCGATCTGGAAATTCGTACGGCAATAGTGCAACGAAAGCAGAAGCCGCACGAACTATTTGATACATTTTACGAAGCCATTGTAACCTTGTCCGACAAACTAGTCAACCCCATGTCCGAAATGTCGCTGTTGGAAGTGCTAAAGTCGAATCTCCTGGCCGATATCCAACATGAAATTTTATACATTCCCATTCTGTCAGTAGCACAATTGCGCAACATAGTGCGTACTCGCGAACGGTTTTTGCAATCAGTGGCTAAGCCTATGGGCAGCGCTGAGCCGAAGCGTAATCCTATACGACGACAGGTGCATGAAATTGTGGTACAGACAGACAAGGAAGGCGATGAGGTCGATGAAACAGAACAGCTAGATATCGCTGCAGTAACCCTTTCCTGTTGGAACTGTGGTTGTCAGGGGCATCGGTATCAAGACTGCGTAGGTGATCGCACCGTCTTTTGTTACGGCTGTGGCAAACGGGATACGTATAAACCGTCGTGCTCTAGGTGCAACGATCCAAAAAACTCGTCAAGCCGTGCACAATCGACAGGTGCACGCAAACCAAACAGCTCGAAAGCAACGAACACCATTTAATGGACGTTTCGACAGTTCCATTACTCCCTGACTTAAAAAAACTCCCAGACATTCCTTCACCCACTTGTAATTTACCCCCAAGTGAGGACCGAATTCCATTACCGACTCGATCTCGAAAGCGATTGCTCCAATATCGGCAAACTGTCAAAACCGAGCGCTCTAACGTATTGGCGTCAGTCGTTAATACGTCTAAGGACTGGCGACCCTATGCGGAAGTCACCGTACTGGGAAGGACGCTCAGTGGACTGATGGACACCGGTGCATCCATAAGTTGCATAGGTGGGAAGTTTGCGGCCGACCTGGTTCAGAATCCGAACCAGATCAAGCCTGTGAGAGCAGCAGTACGTACGGCGGATGGGCAGAGCCAGCCAATAATTGGCCAGGTCACCACCGAAGTGGGTTTTCAAGGCCAGAAGAAAGTCTTGAAATTGTTTGTAGTCCCATCCTTGGCGCAAGACCTATATCTAGGCATAGACTTCTGGTCTCGTTTTAATTTGTTACCTGCTTTTCTAGCCAATAAATCATCCAGTCCAGAGGTGTCAAGCTTAGCATTTGATAGTACGTTACATGTGTGTTTGTCGAAGCATCAGCAAGCTCAGTTAGCAGAGACGGTCAACTTGTTTCCCTCCTTTGCGAAGCAAGGTCTGGGAAAAACCGGCTGGTTGTCGCACGATATTGAAGTGGGCAGCGCAAAGGCAATAAAGCAACGACATTATGCTGTGTCTCCAGCCGTTGAAAAGCTAATGTACGTAGAGGTAGACCGAATGTTAGCTCTTGGAGTAATCGAAGAATCAGATAGCGCATGGTCGTCACCCGTGGTCCTCGTTCGTAAACCGGGAAAGGTGCGATTATGCATCGACAGTCGGAAACTGAACGAAGTCACTGTTAAGAATGCTTATCCCATGCCATTGATCGATGGCATTCTCAGTCGGCTTCCTCGAGCTGAGTTCATTTCAAGCATCGATTTGAAGGATGCCTATTGGCAAATTCCGCTGGAAGTAAGCGCTCGTGAAAAAACGGCGTTTACCATCCCAGGGCGCCCGTTGTATCAGTACACGGTCATGCCCTTTGGGTTGTGTAATGCACCCCAAACGATGTCCAAGTTGATGGATAAAGTGATACCGCCATCTCTACGAAATGAGATATTTATTTATCTAGACGATTTGTTGGTGATCTCTGAATCCTTTGAGCAGCATATTCAAGTCCTCAATGTCCTGTCTGCCCGATTACGCGAAGCTGGTCTGACCATAAACGTGGAGAAGTCCAAATTTTGCCTAAAGGAGATCAAATACCTAGGACATATTATAGGCAACGGAACGATCCAGACAGATGTTGAGAAGGTCCAAGCGATTCAAGAGTTTCCGGTCCCCCGATCCGTGAAACAAGTCCGTAGGTTCTTAGGTCTCACTGGTTGGTACCACAAATTCATAAAAAATTATGCGGGTATCGCAGCGCCAATCTCAGATACACTTAAGAGCAAGCGAAAATTTGAATGGACCGATGAAGCACAGATCGCGTTCGATGCCTTAAAATCACAGATGTGTAACGCTCCTGTGTTGCACAGTCCCGATTTTACCATTCCTTTTTCAATCCATTGTGATGCGAGTCACACAGGAGTGGGTGGTGTCCTGATGCAATCAGATGAAGATGGCAACGAGGTACCCATCGCTTTTATGTCACGCAAATTGAACCAATGTCAACGTAATTATTCCGTAACCGAAAAAGAGTGTTTGGCAGCGGTCATGTGCGTCAAGAAATTTAGAGCGTATGTAGAAGGGCATCAGTTTTCCATTATTACCGATCATGCCTCATTAAAATGGCTGATGTCACAGGCTGACCTAAACTCGAGACTAGCTCGATGGGCCCTGAAACTGCAAGGCTTCACCTTTAAGATTTTTCATAGAAAGGGTAGTCAGAACATCGTTCCGGATGCCTTATCACGAGTGCATACCGAAGACTTATCGTATATTGGCATTGATAGCCTAGTGGACCTTCAATCGGAAGCGTTTAAATCCACTGACTATCAGGAACTCATTGCGAAAATTCAAGATAATCCAGATCGTTTACCTGATGTAAAAGTAATGGATAACCTTCTGTATCGTCGAGCTGAACACGCCACTGGTGAGCAAATTAGTGACGACATGTGCTGGAAACTGTGGGTTCCCAGAGCTCTGGTGACAGAAGTGCTTAAACAAGGCCACGAACATCCCTTAGCTTCTCACAGTGGGATCAATAAGACGCTAGAACGAGTTCGACGCTTCTATTATTGGCCAAATTTAGTGGGCGATGTAAAAGCTTTTATCAACAATTGCGAAGTGTGCAAATGTTGTAAGCACCCCAATCGTCCTCTACGTCCTCCAATGGGCAAAGCAGGAGAGACCTTTCGGCTATTTCAGAAACTTTACGTCGATTTTCTAGGTCCGTACCCCCGAAGTCGATCTGGAAATATAGGCATTTTTGTAGTACTCGATCATTTTTCTAAATTTCCTTTCCTAAAAGTGGTAAAGAAATTTACGGCGGATGCCGTAATTCGGTTCATGGAGGAAGACCTGTTTAATTGCTTTGGAGTCCCGGAAGTGATAGTGTCAGATAACGGTGTTCAATTCAAGTCACACAAGTTTAATGATCTGTTAGCGAAATACCAAATTCGACATTCGTACACCGCCGCCTACGCTCCCCAAACCAATGCCTCAGAGCGGGTAAATCGCTCAGTACTCGCTGCTATCAAAGCGTACATTAAGCCCGATCAATCCAATTGGGATGAGCAGATTAGCTTCATTACTTGTGCGTTACGGTCCAGTGTGCATGCAGCCGTCAAAAGTAGCCCATATCGTGTTGCTTTTGGCCAAAACATGATTACTGGCGGTTCCACTTATCAACTCCTACGAAACCTCAGTATGTTGGAGGACCGAACTGTGGTATTTGATCGCGACGATTCCTTCGAGCTAATTCGCAAGACCGCGGCAGAAGCAATGAAACAGCAGCATGTTCGAAACGAAAATATCTATAATCTTCGAAGCCGAGAAGTAAACTTTCAAGTGGGTCAAGAAGTTTATAGACGAAATTTTGATCAGAGTAGTTTTGTGAAAGGCTTTAATGCGAAACTGGCACCTACGTTTCGGAAAGCCCGCATTAAGAAAAGACTCGGGAACAGCTACTATGAGCTGGAAGACTTCCAGGGTCGCTTTATAGGTAAATATCACGCAAAAGATATTAAACAATAAATCGTATCAAGCACTCCAAGTGTGGATCACGCTTTGGTTAGCAAGACCCCAAAGTGTGATTTCAGCGGGGGGGTGTAATATTCGACGCTTGTCGTGCCGTTTATTTGAATTATGAACGGCTAACTCCCAAAATTACAGCCTAAAACTAGGCAGAAGAAAAAAAAAATTCGAGTTGCAGAGCTTGTGAGCTTTAACCATACATAGGGTATCAGCTGTTTTGCGACCAAGTGGCAACACTAAGATATGCAATTTTTCTGCTTTGCACTATATTTCATTAAATATTGCTGTGGCTGGATTCTGTATAACAGAAAAAGACCATAGAAGGTGTGGAAAAAACGTGGGTTGCTGTACCTAGTAGTCCCAGCCTCTGTCTTTTTTACCTCGTGGCCGTCAGAGTGACCGGCAGGGAAAAAAGAAGTCTGCTTGAGCGGACCCAGTTCGCTAAACAAGGTCAAGCCCAAAGTCAAAGCCTAGTGCAAGTGCCAAGTGCGGCTCAAAGTGATCATTGAATTTGAGTGGACGCGCCAGTCATATATCGCCAATACTGGGGCAGCCGTTCGACCATTTGGAAACGAGCGCCCCCAGTGTATCAACATTTTTCGAAACAGTGGTGCAATTCTGTTGAGGTAATTATCCACCCAGCTGCAGCGACCCGTTGAAAAATGTTCTGTTCTTTCCGTGTAGGATTAGCACCACTAGTATCTACGTATTGAAACGCTGGTCTAGAAGATACGGATTGGTTATTCCCGGAGACCTCTTGGCCACGTGCCCGTACCACCGTTCGGTAGCCGAGGGCATGGACTTGCTCCTCAAGTAAACCCGATCGGTGTGCTCTGCAATCTTCGCCTGGACACGTTCGACCCATGGGGATGAGCTGAGTGACTCTTCAAATAAACCAGTCACCCCACGAGCAATCCAGTGTGCGAGTGTACCTAACCTCACGCCGCAGATGGACCGCGGTCATTGACCCCTGGCCTCGGAAGCAGCTGATGTTACCTGCGCCCGGTACAATCGTGTGCCACCTTCAGACTTCGAGTAGGAACTCGGTCTCCAGCCGGGAAGCATCGAACCCGCATCGGATTTAGTTATATTCTCTATCTTTCTTTCGAAATTAGACCCGATATGCGAAACCCTGTTTTTTTTTTAGCCGCTTTCTGTTTAACAATGTTCTTTTGATACGGCAAAAATGTGCAAAAGCCAAGTAAATACGGTATAAACAAAAAGGGAATTCCTGTCCATGGGCTAAGTCGAACTTGAACAAATGAGTAGTGTATTAATACCAATTATTTTTACAGTTTTTGATTTTGGTTGCCACGCATTCATCTCATCATCTATGCAGATACTCATCACAATCACACACATCATCATACTCATCCACCCATCAAATCACCTCATCCAACACACAACGAAAGATCTTTCTGCGTGGGAGTCAAAGTTATTAATCGTCTCGTAAGTGATTATAAGAGAAAAAAAAAACAAGTAAGCAATCTGAAAAGAATGAATGTGCGGTAACTATTCGTTGGTCTTCAACCATGATCACGGTTTTACACACGTAGTACTCATGCCTTTAAACGACTTTCCATATACCCGATTTTTGTCTGGTTTTGGCACTGCCCAAGTACCGTAATGACATATGACGTTTCCTTGTTCATATGATGAACACGTACCTATTTCTTGCCTTTATCTATACATACTACTAATCATTTTTATAGATTTAAGAACCTTATACGCTACCTCGCCCCTATGATACTCTTAATACTAGTAATACCCTATAAATGTAAGACGATACCGAATAGCAGGCTTATATTAGGGACTAGATCCTATTAGCGTTAGGTTTGATAGGAATTTAAATGAAGAATTATGGATTGTTTAAATAAAGTAGTTTTGGAAATGAACCGTGGCTAAATAGATTATATCGGAACCATGCAACCTCGAAAAACGGAGATGTGACCCACCGCAGTCTTTGTTGGAGGGATCCTGACGATTAATAGGTGGCCCTGAAGGATCATGGTAGGGTGGGCGTTCTCGCCAATGGGCGATACCGCAGCCGACAAAGATCTGACCGGTGATCTTCTTCGTTCACGTGTACATGCTGATCTGTCCCTTTGACCCCCCTGTATCCCGTTTCCTAGTATCCTTTCCCTACTCGTACGCGATTTTTTTTATAAATTCTTATCTCGACCATTTGCCAGAGCTATAAATGGGTAGTAAAATTTCCTCCATGCCCACACCCCGCCGACCAGAGACAAAAGCCGAAGCCAGCGCGTACTTCCTACTCCCGTTTACTTATCATCAGCTCCTCGACCCTGTACGTTGTATGCTACACCACGCCTCGTATTTCTCTTTTATTTGTGCGCTGTCTGCTTACAGTTTGAATTATAAGCTAGCGAAAATTTAATAAAGGCTGCTCCCCCGAGCACCGCCTTAGAGACAGAGACAAAGAGGGAGAGCGCAGCGAATGGGCCAGTGGGCCTGTGGGCTGGGGCAAGGACAACAGCAGAGACGCCGCCCACTGTCTGCCGCACCTCCACGGCAGCACCACCAAAAAAAAAGCAGAAGAAAAAGACTGACTATGACAATGTCAAAGAGTTTGCTGCACGCAACGGAGGCGTGGCAGGTGGCCTGCGACAACAAGAGCAGCAACAACAATTGTTTTGGAAAAGTTCTGGCCTGGCAAATGGCAAAACTTTTCCCAGCGCTGGCCGCCCCCTGGTCTCTGCCTTTCCCTTTTAGTATTTTGTTTTGTCCTTGCAACAACTTTAAGCCTTTATTAAATTGTGTGTCCAAAGTCAACAGCGGCAACAGAGGCAACAACAATGGCGGAAACGGACACAGAAACAGAAACAGAAAGAGGCGGCATAGACAGAGACAGAGACAGAAGCGACAGCAACCAGAATTGACAGCAAAACAAACGATTGTCATTGTCAAGTGTGTGCGTCAACCTTTGAACCCGTCCCATTTCTGTGTCGAAGAAACACCACTTCCTCCTAGGCAGCCACCCGCCCCACGCGCCCCCTGTGGAAAATAGATGTCAAGCAGTTTTCCCTCCTGTCGACCGTCAGCCCTCTCTCGGTCCACACTTTAGTCAGTCGGTTTAAATTGAATTGTTAATTCGGCACAAAAACCTTTTCCCTTTTCGCCTTTGTCTCTCTCTCTCTCTCTGCCTCTGTCTCTGTCCCTTCGATTCTCTGGCCACCTCTTCGATTCTTACTGTGTGCGTCGCTGGCTCGCTTTGTCCCTTCCTTTGATTCCCATCAATGCGATTTGCGTCGGGCCCCGTCGACTTTTCAAGGGGGTAAAAATATATATTTATGTTGAACCCTTTTTTGTGGCAGCCTTTGTTTTTTTTGCTTTTGTTGCGTTATGCAAACATTCGACTGCCTGTGACAACGCCACAGGAAGCATCCACCGTCCCTGCCGCCCTCCCTCCTCCTGTAGACCCCATTGTCAATGGCAGATACACCATACACCTGCACTGGATGGCGGCTAAAGTGCCTGTCCATGGTTGTGGTACTCGATGCCATTATCTTTTTGTTCTTCCGATATTTGCATATTCCGCACTGCCAAAGCCCTTCTCTCGTTCCCGTTCCCGTCCCCATTCCCGTTCTGTAGTCGAATCCTGCAACAGTTTCGCCTCCAACAATCCGCATTGTTTGCCTTCCGCTGCTCGGTTCACAGGACTCTCACCGGCCATACCCTTCTCCACGTACCATTCCACCTTTTATTGTCTCAATTGTTGCCAGAGCATAAATCAAGCGCAAAGCACAAATATTTTTCAAGTGACAACAAATATATAATGACGGAGCACCTGAATGGATGATGGTCGCTGGAACTGTGGCTCTTTGTTGACTCTAGCCACCGCAGTCCTCCCCTTCCTGGTGGCGCTGCCACAACAGCTGCAGTTGGTATACTCTAACTGGTATCGGGGCTATCTATCTAATTAGATCTAATGACTAATTGGAAGTTCGGGAAGGACTTCCTTGTAGAATCATGCCTAATTAACCAATATCAACCACATGATAAGTAGAAAGAGATGCGTTTGCGAACGAACCAGACATTCAGGTTTTATGCTGGTCGAAAGCGAACCACTCCTTCAGGTTTAACGCCATGCACTGCTTTAAGACACCAAATTGAACCAAAGCTTCAGGTTTAGGCAATAAACTGCTTGCAGGTAAAACGAACCAAAGCTTCAGGTTTCATCAGCGCACTGCTTGATCGGTTGCTTTTCAACGGCAAAGAATGGACCAAACGTTCAGGTTTGAGTTTAATGTACTGCTTGACGGATCATTTGCTTCTGCTGCTCGATGCTGGTTTGTTTTTGTCATCTTTGGTGTATTTATCGTATATTTTTGATACTTTTCAGCAGAGCATCTGATCTTCGGTTGGCCCGCTCGATTTCCGGCCAGTGTAGTGCTCCACTTTCCGGCATTGCGACGCTGTGGCTTGCGCTTTGCTGATTTCGTTTTGATTACGGCAAATTGTTTTTAGTTGCCTTTGCCTTGCGGGTCCTTCCATTCTGCTCCTTTCGTTTCCTTTCCGTTTTGTGATTTGTTTTGTGGCCAAGTTTATATTGCGGCATTTGTGCAGTTTCCGCGACTCCGTTGATTTGCATTTATAGCTGCGGTAATCACGGGTCAAGTCCCAAATTAGATTTACCCAAACTCCAACCTCCACTATCCTGCCAGAGGCATGTCCCAAGGCCTGACCTTAGCTCAAAGGTAAGCATTGACAAAAATTCTCGGCAAAATGGGAATTGCGTGCGGACCAGCCCCGGACCGCATTAAATATTGATGGATTCTTCTGTTTGTAGAGTAATTTCAGTAGCTTAATGCAATATGAATGACACCCAAATATCCCCTACAAAAATCCATCAAATCATATGCGAGGGCGGATGATGATTCCTGGGAGGGGCAAGAGGCGGCCTCTAGGATCATTAGCCGGAGCAAACAGGGAAAACTTTGTTTCCAATTTAGTTTCGGTTTCGTTAATGCATTTTTCCGCAACTCTTTCGCTGGTTTTCGGTTCTATTTTTAGTTTGCCCTCTTTCCCAGCCAAAGGCGTTAATTAACAAGTTTTCCGATGCACAACTTTTTAATGAAATTAATGTCCCCGCCGGCCGGGTTAGTACGGTTAGCATCCCTTTGCGCCCGCAAGTGTGCAAGAGTGCAACTTCAAATTCAACTGCAGGCCGCAGACATGCCACTGAGACGCTTCTAATGAGCACTGGAACTGGAACGGGGGAAAGGGAGAGGACTCATTCTAGTTGGAGCCCTGGGACGCAAGGAACCATTAGGTTCTGGGCGTGGCCTTAACAGCGATCGACTCTTGATAACGTTAATAATGCGTAACGGCTCTGCATTTATGTCATGTTATGTTCCAAGGCCAAGCCACCAGCCGCCAGCCACGACCAGGCTAACACGCACACATGCCACGCCACTCCCGAAAGGCGCCACCCTGCCACACACACGGGGCTGGAGTTTGGCCGCGTTTCGATTAAACAAACCTCCTCAAATATGCATTGACATTGAGGCAAAGGCAAGAGAAAGGTTGCTGGTGTTTGTGGTGGGTTCGAGGTGGGGGGTGGCTGATACAATGCAGCCAGCCAGGATATCCGGTGTCGCTTTTGCAGCGCACAAAGCATGTCTCTCTGAAAGGCTATAAAAGAGGATGTATCACTCCCCGGTTGCATTCAGAAGCAAGACGTTTTTCAGCCAATGCCATGTCAGGAGTGGCCAAAAAAGTACAGTCACTATGCAATAAATAATAGATTAGTATCTCCATGCGTTGTAGATGTTTTCACACCCAAACTGCGATATTTTCCAAACAAATCAAAACTTGTTCCATCACTGAATAATTTAAAGCTTTAAAAGTACAGCCACCGATAGAGAATTATCTTAATGAACGGGTTATATAGATGTTTACCCCTCCAATTGGTTGAAGTACAGTCATAAGAAAACATCTTCGAGCTGCTGATGCTTCCAGTTGCACAACCGTACCGCCCGAATGGAGTAGGCGGAAGAGAACGAAGAAAGGAGAGCGAAAGGATTGCATAAGCCGGGCAGCGACATAGGACACCTTTGGCTATATATATATATATAGAATATATTTATATCGAATCACGTAATGAAGAAAGGAAAAGAGTTTCGGCTGACGACAGCTTTCGTCACTGTGGAAAATGTCAACGCCACGCATGCAACATTCCCGACGCTAAACTGACGCTCAAGGATAAGCAATCGCACACCAACACACGCAGACAGTCCTCACAGCCCGCGTGCGTGTGTATCTGTGTTTGCAGTTGCTTGCGTAACGTAAAAATAGCCTTGAACTGCAGCCGTGCGCTTTCAATGGATTTGCATGCCACCCACACCCACACTCACATCCACATCCATTCCATACGCTCGGCTGCTCCCAAACGGCGCTCAAGGTCACGCGATGCCTACAACCACAAATGGGACGACAGCTGCGAGGTTGCCTCTCCCCGCATTGCAATTACATAAAGCTCCCGCCGTGGCAAATGTCATCCCAGATCCTTCTAATTGCCACTTGAGCTGCAGCAACTGTGAGAATGCCACAGCTCCGAAACTATGCACCCCAATTGCATTAGCTGCCAGAAAATCTCCTGGAAAGTTGGGTCCTTTTCATGCAACATGCGAACAATGAAAGAGAGAGAGGCAAAAGAAAAACAAAATGAAACGCGAACAGCGGATTTCGAGTTGAAATCGAGGCGAAAATGGTCAGCGCCAGCTGGCTAGAGGGTCGCTCTGACTGTTGGGGCGGCGGGAGCAGCTATAGGGTCGGTCCACGGGTGCGGGGGAAATCTGGTAATAGCTGTTAATATCATTAATTCCCATTTTCCACGATTTGGAAGTTGGGGAAATCTGAATGAGAGACCCTAATGAATATTTATATTTATTTATTTGCCTTGGCAATGGCTTCGGGCTTCGGCTAGGGCTGTGGCAGCCCTCGCTAGTCGTGAAAACGTGCAACCGGCTCTGGCGCTGGCCATTTAATGTCCCTTCCGCTGACTCCCGCTTTCGTCCCACTCGTTTGGCTAGCTCTCCTTTCTGGCTTATTCCTGGCATATCCTTGCCATTTGGTTATGCTGGCAGCTCTTTCATTTTGCTTTTGGCTCTGCCATCGCCTGCGTCTCCATCTCCGCCTTCTCCGACATCATCATCGTGTGCAAGTTGGCCATAAAAATGGAGTAACATTTATGACCCACATCAGACGGCACACACACACACACACAGAGAGAGAGGCGGTTGAGGGAGAGAGGGGGGACCCTCTGTGTGGATATGGATGAGCATTAGGAAGCCCAGGGGCAGGGCCAAGAGTTGGTGGGGCTTTTGGGGATGGCGCCTGCAAGCGCAACATTCACGGGGATATTTTATTTTACTGCTATTCCATTTGGCATTTCTCGCACTCCCCCTCATCTCTCTGTTCCTCTCTTTCTGCTCTGCTGTCCTTTTGTTATTGCTCCTTTCGGCATTTCGCCATTTCGCCGATTCGACATTTACTTTTCGACTCGCAGCTCGTATCTTTGAGCAGGTTGATTTCACCTACCCATTCCTCATTCCCAGTCCTCTTCCCACGCTATTCGCTGCGCTTTCAACCCTTTCAACCATTCCTCTTCCACTCTGTCCGCCACTAACCCTTCATTTCAACGAAACTGTTTTTCAAGGTTAAGTATGCGTATCAGATTTTTCGCCATTGCCTTTGCAAGGATTTCCGGTACACTTACCCTTTTGAGCTGTCTGCCTTTGAGCCTTCGAGTGTGGTGTGCCGCGTACTGCTGTTTGTCCATCGACACATGTCGATGCCTCCTCAAGATGCTGCTGGTGTTGCAACGCCTCCACCTCCTCCTCCTCCTCGCACACTGACCCACTTTGCTTTGTTTTGCGTGTTTATCTTTGTTCAGGCTGGCACTGCCACTGCTGCTCCTGCTGCTCCTGCTGCTGCTGCTGGAGCTACATCGTCGGCGGCTGCTTTGGCCGCCTGTTTACGTTGCATGCCTTTGCCCTGCTTCCCTTTAGTTCCGCCCCCCTTCACTGTTTGTGTTTTTTTTTAGTATGACCGACTTTTGGAAACAGCCAAAGAAGCACGCACACACAATCTCAGTCACTCACTAGCGCAGAGGACTCGGCCATCAGCAGCAGCAGAGGAATTCAGTCCAAGAATGTGGTTCCCTCAGCTGGAAAGTAGGCAATGCAAAATGTACGCGAATTTATTTCAGCTCCTTTGCCGCGGTCCTACATATGCACTTTGGTTGCGTTCCCTCCCTCGCCTTTTCGGTGGCTAATTCCGTTACTTTCACTTTGTTAGGCTTTCGCCGATTGTCCGTGTGGTTGTGTGTGTCTCGTAGTGTTTGTGCTGGAGACACACGTGTGCGATTCGTGTGCGTGTGTATCTGCGCGTCGTCAGTTTACGTTTAACAGCATTGATTTTTCCTCCAGAAAGAAAGAAAACTCCACTTTAATTTCGCCACAATTTGATTCGATTTTAAATCATTTTTTCGCAATTGCTTTTGCACCGCTTCACGTGGATTTTGAAGCACTTTTCGATTCGTTTTGCTTTAGTTCGAGTTTTGCGCGCGCGTGCTCCAACATTTTGCCCGCTCGATTTGTGTACAGGTGTGTATGTGCGCGTATATGTTTGTGTGCTTAGCAGTGTAATATACTATATAAGAGAACAGCCTGGCAGCAAAGAAAACCCGGCAGACGGAGCGTACGTCCGCTCGCCTCGACACTTCGCACACTTCTGAAGGCAGCAAAGAGCCGCAAACGGTTATTTATGGGAGTAACTCTCGGGCGCCGCTCTCTGTTGCAAGCTCTTTCCCCCACTCTTGGCTCTCTCTCTCTCTTTTCAAACAACAAGCGGCGCCAGAATGTCTACGCATAAATAATACGCACTCCAAAGCTATGCTACGAGGAAGGGGGCAGGCAAGGAAGAGCAAGTAAAACTCTCATCTCCATGCAAAGTAAGCTTCAGCAGGCAGGTGTTGGGAGAAAACGATGGGCCACAACAACCATGGCAAGCACCTTCCAATTCATGAGATCTTGAACCTGTAGTGAAGCCATGCACATGAGTGAAACTCATATAGAAGCGCGTATATAAAAAACTATTGTTCATGTTACACATTCCTCTTGAACAGCATCATGATCTGCCAAATTGCTGATCAAGCATATCCCCAAAACACAGACAGAGCCCAAACACACCCATACTGAGGCTAAGGGTCTCTTCCATAGACCCACTCGCACTAATAAGATGCATGGGGGAACTCTCGGCTAAGCTTCAAAAAGATTCCAATAAACACTCTTGAATGAGAACTCAGATTAAACAGTCCAACTCTCAGCGTTACAAACCATTTGTGGTTTTTAGGGCATCAAGTAGAGCTGGAGCAGAGAAGGAGACTCCAGAGACTTAAATCGAATGTTGAATTTGTCAATTAAAATATTATTTAATCTCGTTTAACTTTTAATCTTTCTCTCATTCTGTTACTTCCAGTCGGATATGCTCGGCATCTCCTCCACATGCATACGTCATCATAACGGTAAACAAAACTCGCATGAAAGATATTCCCATGGAGCCCATGGAGCTTTGGCTCGTTGTTGTTGCTGCTCGAACATGCGCAGTCTCCTACGCTCTCTCTCTCTCTCTTTCTCTCTCTTTGGTCACTGCGCAGCTTCGTTGATTGCTCTTACATCCTTTCCTCTGTTGTGGCCGCTGCTCTTGCATTCGAAGCACGTGAAATTTTGTGTTTACTTTTTAATTTTCTTCTATTTCTCAGCCTTAGCCTCTGCTGTCGTCGCTGTTGCTTTTGCCTCTGCTGCTACTGCTCTGCTCTGCTCTCCCCCGCATGCCCTTTGTTGTTCTTTATCGCATGTGGGCTTTTGTTTTCCTTTTAGGTTTCTTCTTCTGTGTTGTTCTGTTTTATTTCATTCATACCATGCTTTTTGGGGTGGGGTTGGTTGTGGGTCAAACTATGCAAACTACTTCCCTTTTGCGATCGACACTGGGATTGCAGTATGTGTGTGCTTTTGGGCTATCCTCTACCTATGTGTGTGTGTGTGCGTGCCAGAGAGAGATTTGTATGGAAATTGGCGCAAAATATGCCCCAAAACCCAGTTCAAGTCCCCAGTCGGTTATAGTGTGCTGCGGTGCCTTTTATGCTGCATTCAGATTCACAGAGAAGCTGCATGCCCGTACATATGCTACGTACGGAGCAAACGAGGCGTATTCCGGTTTCCCCTTTCGCCAGCATTCCTTACACTGAGAGAATGTCTGGAAGAGTGCTTCCTCAAAGGTAGATTAAACGTTTCGAAAGTACCAAAACTCACTTTACTGTTGGGACTTTGAGGTGCAATAGATCGATTTGTGTACAGCACACTTTCAGGGCGGATCTGGATGAGGGAACATCATTAATTTGTGCCGGTTATGGCATTTTGCATGTTTGTTTGGGCACTGTTAAATAATGCATGCTGATTGTCATGTGGCCTCGAGGATGCCATAAGCATGGCAGCAGCCATCATATTCGATTTTGTGCATATTTGTAGCTTAGTTTCGTATGGCTGGCATGCCCAAAAATGAGGAGAACCGCCAACGGATGGGATGCAAACGATGTCCGAGGGTACGGCCATCGATATTCAGGATTTATCTGTGCTCCGTTCCGTTGCGTTCTCGTCTGATCTCTCCCTTTAATAGTTCCCCCTTGGGCCTGGTCAAAATCAACAACAGGCACAGCAACAACAAGAACAACAATAGGAATTTTGATTTTGCACAAACGAAGGGCAGAATAAATAAGAAGGGGGCACACACAGAGCAACGGTAACACTCAAGGCCCCTCTGTTCCCTCTGCTGCTAGACTGGAACTACGAGTATTTCCATGAGTAATTGCCACCGTGCATGCTCTCCTGTCTGGGATCGGGCCACCCACAAGCACCCTGCACCACTATCACCATCAGCTGTATTTGTTGTCAGTTTCAGAAGGGATTTTCATTTAGCCAGAAAATCCCTAGACCCAACCCCAAGCCCAGGGCCAAGCTGCAGCGCTCAGGTAAACTGCTTTTTTCGTGTGGACTGGCGGTTGCCGTGCATGTGGATGCAACTCCCTGTTGCTGCCCCTCCACAATGTCCCTGCCAGACACATCTGTTAGCTGAGGTATCGCAATGTGTACGAACGCGGCGGACTTTGCTTTCATCAGCATCACAGGACTAATGACACTTGGAAGCTGGTCAGGACACCAAAAAGTCCCAATCCATTTAGAGAGAGAGAGAGAGAGAGTAATTTTTTGAATTGTAAACCAGCTCGAGTCCCTAGATGATCTGGGGAAAAGAGCGCCAAAACACGTCATGAGAGCGAACAAACATGGGCACAGGTAGAGACTATACAACGCACATTAGGCCATCAATTTCAGCTGGCTGTTTAGGTTATTTCTGTCCACAATCAATGACTGGATGCCACGGATTACCGCGCGTGCATCGAACCGGAAAAAGAACTTGTCCCCTGGCCCCTTGGGCGGTTCTAAATTTACCACAAATATGGTGATTATTGGACCATCAAACCTTTCATTCTCCAGCTGGGAATCGAGTTTATCTGTTTATATATGTCTGCGGTTTCCATTGATGTGGGTAAACAGCAAAACCACAGATTGTAATGAACTCATTTCAGTCCATGCTGGGGGGTAACTGTAATTGCTATATGCATGTGCCGAAATTCTCATCTAATTGTTTGCTAATCCGCGCACTTAATCTCGAAATAAGGTGGAAATTATCGGATTTATGGTTAGAAATCCGAAAAAAATGACGCCCAGAGGATGTAATTAAAAAATATAACTTTTGACAAAGCCGTTGGCACATTCCTTCCACCAAAGAATCCACCAGGTCTCTAGCACGTAATTCGGGGACTTTCCGCTCTCCCTCCATCTCCATTTCACTTCGGGCTTTTTCTCTCTCGGGGGCGAAATTAATGTCAATTTTTATGCTTGATTTATGGCATTGCATTTGTTCTTGAGGGAACCGCGCTTGGCCTGGCTTCATTTGAATTCAATTGCTGGCCAAGATGCCAGAGCGCTGATTTTGTCGCAGGAAGTGTCGGTCGGGGCAGGTCGAGAGTGGCACGTGACCCGTTAGCCTCAATGGAGCAGCCTCAGCCGCCCAAAGATACAGCTGCCAAAGGGCAATAAAAAATTTACAACGTCAGCAGAGAGCAAGCAATGGATAGGGGGGATGGCGATGGGGATAGGGATATGGAATGGCAGCCACACTTAACATTTTACAGGCGGGATTCAGGAGGGTGGGCTGTAAAAGCAACTCTGATCTGTAGCTGTCCATCAGTTGACACGGCCAAAGGATGTGGCATCCACCAAGTGTTCTGCCACTGTCTTCTTTGAGCTGCATTTGCATGGTGGCTCGCCTATCCGAGCGCTCTCCTCCGCCCCGCCCAAACACCTGCGGCAGCACTTTGGCGTTATTAAAGCACCCCCTGGCGGCTGGCAGCGAAAGCGGGTGATTGGCAGGGGGAGGGAGGAGGAGGAGCAGCAGGAGGAAAAGCGTCAGGAATTTGGGCTGAAAGGCCGGAAGCTTTTTGCGTGCAGATTTATGGCATGCCCCAAACCAATGTTCAGCGGGGAATACCACTAGTATACACACATACACACACATACATACACATCTATATAGAGCTATGTGCAGACGTACTTATACGAGTGTATGCTTTGCTTTATTTTCCGCTCTTTTTATGTTGCAAGTGCACTTAAATTGCATTTGGCTCTGGCAGCTGATAAAACTGTCGACACTTGACAATATTATCGCCGACTTTAAAGTGCTCCAAGCACTCCAATGGATATCACGAATAAGCTGTCTTGTTTATAAGTCTTGACGGTATAGAACTCAGATCTGGAACAATCAAGTCAAGGTCCAGGAACTAATAAAGCCTTTTGGAAACTATAATAATCCCTTTGACAATTAAGCTCGATAAACAAAACAGAGCTGAATAATCGTGATACGATTTATATCCATAAATGGTTGAAATACTTCCAACGAACATTTTTTCAAGTGGCAGTAAAGCATCGTGTAAAATCGTGTATTTTTTCTTTTCTCCTCATTTTAGATCGCCCCCTCTTTACGCCCTCCCCTTTGACCCAACATGGCTTAAAGTTATGTGTGTTATGGCTCTCCACTTGTTTGCCTTTCATTTGCTGTCCACTCACGCAGCCTCACTTGACGGCCACTTGCCAGTAATCTCTGACAAGCAAAGCAGCTCCATGCTACCATGGTACCATGGTATATGGACCAGCCGGGAGCCCCCATCCACCCAATGCCGTGCACATAATCCGTTTAAAATGAGCGCTGGCTGTGCTCCAATTTACGGTGCTCCTGTCTTCCGAGTGCACTGAAATTAATTTAACGACTTGGCGCACTTCAAAACTACACAAACGGACGGAGTGCAGAGAGTGGACGCGGAGAAGGAGGAGGAGGCGCTGAATGGGGCAAGCTATAAGGGAAAAAGGCAGAAGGACGACGAGGACAATGGTAACTTGACCTTGACACGTTCGACGTTTCACGCCTGTCCGTCCGTCCCTCTGCCACGTGTCTTCCTTTCCATCTACGTCTCCGTCTGCATCGCCGTGTCCCGTGAATTTTATTCTCATTTTTGTGTGACTTTCTCCGGGCTTACGTGAATTCAATTTTCAGTTTGATGAAGCAAAGTTCCCGCTACACGTGTGTTCGGATTACGATATCCTTGGGCCTGCAGGTATGCAGCGGCATGCCCCGAATCGAAAGAACATGATGGAGGCAATCGTGTGATTTGCGCAATCTGCACACAACTTGAAATTAAATTCCAGACGAGATGGGACCGAGCCTGAGCTCCAACTTTTTTCCGAAAGGTCAAAATGTTAATGTATTTGAAATGAGCCAAAAGCAGCCGCAAAAGGTACGTGAGGTGGGAGGGGTTGTGTAGGGTCTGGTCTCCGGGAGAAATGCTCCGAAACTCTGATGCGAGATACAGCACAGAAACTTTCTCCGCACCGCCTGTCTGCCCGCCAGCCAGGAATGGAAGTGGCAAAACTTGTCCATGTTCATTCAACTTGACACGACCGCCAGCGGGTAGACCCTCTTCCCCCCGGCCCACACAAAAAAGAGAAAGTAAATGAAACACGAAAGTAAGGAAAGAAAGTGGAAGCCAAAGCTTGGGATACCCTTGCAGAAGGACTGGTGCTATTGCAAAAAATATGCCAAAAAGTAGTCCAAATCGGAAGCCTACCTATAGCGCCTACCCTATAGCGACTTTTACGTATACTGTTTCCACAGAAAGGACAATAGCAAAAATGGTGGACAAATTAAATAATGTATACCCTAAGATAGGGCAGAAAAATCTGTCTGCAATGGTCTGTGGGACCTCTTACAAGTAGCCGAAGGACGCACATGCCCAACTCCTGGCCAGGGGCATGGAATGTCTAATGTGATTTGCCACACGCATACATACATATGTACATACATACCTACCTATCAGACTAACAGCAGCCGCGGCAGAGTTTTTCTTATGAAGGACAGAACCAGGAGGCTTCAAAAGCTCAAGTAAAAATATAATAGACCCCATGAGGTTCAACGTTTCTACTTTATTCACGAGAGACACAGCTGCACACGATTATTAGTCCTGCTTGGGATCACATCATTACAGAAACTGCAAGTTTGTTCCTTAATTATATAGGCCTATACTCTGCAGTACCGGGTATAAAACAGTCCATCAATATGTTTACCCATGCAGGCTTTCCACGTGCAGAATATTTTCTTATTATCTTCGAATAATGTAGAATATTAGGTCAGGAAAATGGGAATTTCGATTTAGAAAACGCATTGCAAGTATTTATTGAATCAAGAATTCAGTAAGCAAAAGACACAAAGTTGCAAAACCACTGGTCTCCAATTATTATTATGCATGAAATGCGTGGGAAGAGTTACACATTTGTCAGGGAAATGCATTGAGCTTCAAGGGTGGCAGGAAAGGCGATATATGTAGCCCAGTGTTCAAGGAGGTGGTATAAATACAGACATTTTGCCATGTCTACTCCCAGTCAAAGGCTAGACGTATACAATCACCATCGAAACGCAATGCTGATTAACTTGTTGAAAGAGCCACTTCCGTGGAATCTTATGTCCTCGCCAGAGGCGTTCAAGTACCTTGAGTACGCCATGATCTTAATGGGATGGACACCGCCACAAGAAGGATGGAAACCCTTCAGAATAATACTGACGATTGTCATTAGTTTTTGGTGGATTCTCTACGTTCCAATCGGAGTCTTCATCACTTTTTTCGTGGAGTTGAAAACCTTATCTCCAAGTGAAGCGCTGTCAGTGCTGCAGGTCGGAATCAACGCAGGGGGGTTTCCTTTGAAGATGATTATCATGAGACTCAATATGTGGCGCTACCACAAGATCAAGGAGCTCCTTGGCCGCATGGACAAGCGTTGCATCAACATCACGGAGCGCCTGGAGGTGCACCGCTGGGTGGCACGATGCAACATTGTCTATCTCATCTACCAGTTTATGTACACCGCCTATACGCTATCGACTTTTTTCACGGCAATCTTTTCGGGAGTGCTGCCATTTCGCCTCTACAATCCATTCATTGATTGGCGCGAGAGCACAATGAATCTTTGGATAGCTTCAGTGCTGGAATTAATACCCATGAACGGCATAGTTAGTCAAACATATATGATGGATGTGTTTCCCCTTCTGTACGGTCTGATTCTACGGTGCCACGTAAAGCTCCTCAGGCAGAGAATCGAGAACCTTTGCTCGGACCCTCGCAAGAGTGATGATGAAAACAATGAGGATCTTGTGTTTTGTATCAAGGATCACAAACTTATTCTTGAGTATAAATTTATGGTAAATCAATTGAATTCTTAAGTGATTTCCCTCTGAATTCCCCAATAGATACGTCTCTGTGATGCGTCCTGTGATCGAAACTATCATCTTTGTGCAATTCCTGCTTATCGGTCTGCTCCTGGGGATAACCATGCTCAATCTTTTCTTCTTTGCCGACTTCTGGGCAAAGTTGGCTATAGCGGCGTATATAAATGGCCTGATTATTCAGACATTTCCCTTCTGCTTCACATGTGACCTCTTGAAGGATGACTGTGAGTCCTTGGCCTTCGCCATATTTCACTCCCACTGGAAGAGCTCAAGTCGTAGATATAAATCTTCGTTGATTTACTTCCTGCACAATGCCCAGATGCCGATCTCTTTCACCGCCGGATCTATATTCCCCATTGGCTTGAAAACCAACATCACCGTAAGGAAATGAGATACTTAATAATTTTTCGACTCTGATTGACTCAAAATTTCCTTTACAGGTTGCCAAGTTGGCCTTTTCGGTGGTTACATTTGTGCAGCAGTTGAATATAGCTGACAAACTAAGGAAGGAATAGGGTTACAAAAACGAAATACGAATATTTATCAAATATATCAAATATCAATACAATATATCTATCAAATATCTGAAACAATATGTTGTTGGTACCCCAAAAAGGCATAGGGCGCGACTCTCCTCATACCCAATATTCAGTCAGTATATATTGTTATGATTTATTTAACCCTTAAGCAATATGACTGCCGTGGCTATATCGACTCGGAAATTGATGTTAATCAATAATTTGTATACCTTATGGCTTCCATCTGGTTGGTACATCTACACAAACCTAATAAGCCCCTATATTCTGTGAGTACCGGGCATAAAAAAAAAAAAACTTCATAAGTGCCACGTTTCAACTTTATTCAAGACAGACACAGGAGAAGACATAGAGATTGGGCTGTTCACGGTTATTAGCCCTGATTGGGATCCAATATGCACAGCATTGTCACGGGATCTGTTACACAATCTGAAAGTTAGTTCTTTTATTAAAATTATTCTCCGACGTACACTTGGATTACCCACCTCCAGCTACAGCGCCAGTCCACACAGCCAGCATTATTGCCAGAACGGTCAGGAGAGAAATTTTCATGTTGTACATGTTGTCGTCGCCGAGATTCCACAACAAATGATCTGTTCTTATCAGTATAATGAAAACAAAATATTTCCAACGGTGATCGAGGGCAATAATATTTGAATCGAGTGCGCTAGTCCAGATCTCCCCAGTCCCCTTAAATCACTCGCACGCTCTCTTCGTTACAGTTCGTTTTCCAGAAGAAAATTCATTAGCAATTGGGACCTATGTATGTATATTTCAGTGCTGTTGTGTGCGTAGACAGCAAGAAAAATTGTGTAACGGTTGCGGTTGGACAATACCGATTCAAAATAGGTTATCGCTATGGTGCTCGGATATCGCATGCAATAACCTTGGGCCAATTATCGCTGCAGGGCATAGTATAGTTGGGGTGGGTGCAAGCAAGCTCGAGGTAGGGAACAGCTGAGCTGAGCTGCCGTAAGTGCTGTGCAGCGCATCGCAACGGAGCTTTCGAAGCCGAGCTTTAAGATCGGTAAGCTCGTATTTAAGCAGTGCAAAAGCACCAGAACGTTCTCTTTTGAAAATTTGAATCTGTGCAGCCGGTGGCTATCGCCGCTTCGGGGAAAAAAATATATAACTAAATCGACCACGTGTAATCCCAAAAGAAAAGAAAAGTAAGAAAGTACAACCCGAATAAGTGCCACAAAGACAATCCGAAAATAAATAAAACGGAACGGGGAAAGTCCCACCCGGTGGGCGCGCCGCAAAAATCGGGCGACAATTAATAACCGTGCGCCGAGAAAACTGGCAAGTGTTGTTCTTGGTGCAAACCCGTGCGTCCCACAACTCGGCCAGGAGAACCCAACACTCGTGTCTCCGTGGAAAAGCCCGGAAAAACCGGTATGTAAAAGTGCCCTGTAGGGAAAATTTAGATTTTTTTCTGAGCCTCGTGGTTTTGGTTCTGTTTCGCCCATAGGGCCCTGGCCCCGAGCGGTAGCCACCCGGCTCTCCCAAAGTTCTGCCCACACCCACACCAAACTCCCACCCTTGACGGGAGTACTCTTCGGAGTCGACCTTGGTGTGGGGCCGAATTTTTGTTCCCTTTTGGAGTCGTTGAAGCATCCACCTGCCCGGCGACATAACCTCCACCGGCCCTAACCCTTGCGCCATATCTAACGTACGCGCATCGAGGGCATAGAGGGCATAGAGATTACCCCCCCTACCTATGCGCCGCTAACTCGCTGTCTGCGACGGCCTAGAAGACGCCGCCACGGATCCGGACCGAGATTTTGTAGCATAGTGTAGTTTTAATTGTAATTTTTCTTGTTCTTTAAGCACTTATATTCTTTAACTCTGAGGTACAGTCCTACCTCGCTAGGCGTGAATGTGCCAGTTCCCAAAACGGAATTTATTTTTGCGGGTTGGAGACCGAACGATTTAATCATGAAATAACAGACAAAAAAAAACCCCTTTTCATACCCCCCCTATTTCCCAATCCCCCTCCGATTTGGGCACACACTAACAGGGTCTCCACAGCTCCACAACGAAAGGCGCCTTTCAGCGAGGGACCACTGTATGCAAGCCGTAAGTGACCCAATTTTAATTTTCTCCTTTGCGCTTGTATTCGTGCAAATCTCAAACGCATGCGCAGCGGCCAGCCGCTGCTGATAAGAGAGCGCAACGCTTGCGTTTCACACGCTCGAAGCTTTTCGGTCTCTTCGGTGCCAATGCTGCTAAGCTTGCATTGCTCGCATTCCCTGCATTCTTTTAATGCATGGAAACGTAGCCAAGCAATACACTAACCAACATAGAAAAAAAAATCTCCTCAACCCAGAAAAACAAAAATTAAATAAATTTATAATGTTAAATTAAATTTCGTTTTGGCTCGCCATTGCTGATCGCTGGTATGACCCCTGCTGCTATTGAATAATTTTTTTATTTTATTTTTTTTCCTTTATACAAACCTAATTTACTTAATTCTAAAATCTTATATTATATTCATATATTATCTCATTATACTCCCCCATTTATATATACCTATATCTATAAGAATTTTTTTTTGATTAAGCCTCCTCTTATTTTTTTTTCATTCCATTAAAATTTTTTTTGAGTTGCCTGCTGGTTGTAGTGCAAGACTTGTGTTATGTTAAGAAGTGAACCGTGGTTTGTTAGTTTTGATTGAAGCAACATGTCGATGATGAAGTACCACGAAATATAGTGAATTGTATTAGCAATGAACCTGGAGTAGACTTATATTTTCCTAGGGACAGGGTGACCTAATGGGGTAGGGTAAGAATAGTAGGGATTTCCAGAACCTTCGCACCCCTGGAAATCATGGAAGGGTGGGTATAGAATCGTGTGGGTCGACTTCCATCGCAAGACCTCACGCCCGCGAGAGTTTGGAACACGCCGACGAAAGCCCCTGGTACTTTCGGGTACACCCTATGATTGTGCCATGTAATGTCCGTTATGCTCGGAATAGGCATAGTGTTGTTTTCGGAGTTCGCTCCCTGTAGCGTCACGGGATTCTAACATTTTAAAGTTTATGTAGTAGGAGTCGAGACGCGGTCAAACGAACCCCCCCCCCCCCAAGTTACCGAATGAGCACGGAACCAAAGAATCCCCACCGGCCGTGACCTCGACATCCCCTCCAATCCATCCCCTACTCACGTATAGAAATATATCGTGGAAATGTTTACAATTGAAAAGAATGGTTATGGTATTGGTGCCGATCGCTGTTACACGAAGTGTATTTGAGCGGCAGCGCAAAAGCACCGTCTTTTCCTGTGCCCCTTTATCTTTTCCCCTATTTATTGATAGGGCCGTGTCGACCCCCGTTCTAAATAGAATTATGAAATTATTCTACTTACATGCTGATATTTGCCAAAACATCCACGTTTATTCAACGACGAGAAACCACTTAGTTTCGAACCCGTCATCACATGAAAGACTAATTAAACGCAATAACTCCATGGTAGATAGAGCTAAAAACCAGCTCCCAATAATATTATTTTCTTATTATCTTCGAATAATGTAGAATATTAAGTCAGGAAAATGGGAATTTCGATTTAGAAAACGCATTGCAAGTATTTATTGAATCAAGAATTCAGTAAGCAAAAGACACAAAGTTGCAAAACCACTGGTCTCCAATTATTATTATGCGTGAAATGCGTGGGAAGAGTTACACATTTGTCAGGGAAATGCATTGAGCTTCAAGGGTGGCAGGAAAGCCGATATATGTAGCCCAGTGTTCAAGGAGGTGGTATAAATACAGACATTTTGCCATGTCTACTCCCAGTCAAAGGCTAGACGAGCCACTTCCGTGGAATCTTATGTCCTCGCCAGAGGCGTTCAAGTACCTTGAGTACGCCATGATCTTAATGGGATGGACACCGCCACAAGAAGGATGGAAACCCTTCAGAATAATACTGACGATTGTCATTAGTTTTTGGTGGATTCTCTACGTTCCAATCGGAGTCTTCATCACTTTTGAAGATGATTATCATGAGACTCAATATGTGGCGCTACCACAAGATCAAGGAGCTCCTTGGCCGCATGGACAAGCGTTGCATCAACATCACGGAGCGCCTGGAGGTGCACCGCTGGGTGGCACGATGCAACATTGTCTATCCCATCTACCAGTTTATGTACACCGCCTATACGCTATCGACTTTTTTCACGGCAATCTTTTCGGGAGTGCTGCCATTTCACCTCTACAATCCATTCATTGATTGGCGCGAGAGCACAATGAATCTTTGGATAGCTTCAGTGCTGGAATTAATACCCATGAACGGCATAGTTAGTCAAACATATATGATGGATGTGTTTCCCCTTCTGTACGGTCTGATTCTACGGTGCCACGTAAAGCTCCTCAGGCAGAGAATCGAGAACCTTTGCTCGGACCCTCGTAAGAGTGATGATGAAAACAATGAGGATCTTATGTTTTGTATCAAGGATCACAAACTTATTCTTGAGTATAAATTTAAGGTAAATCAATTGAATTCTTAAGTGATTGCCCTCTGAATTCCCCAATAGATACGTCTCTGTAATGCGTCCTGTGATCGAAACTATCATCTTTGTGCAATTCCTGCTTATCGGTCTGCTCCTGGGGATAACCATGCTCAATCTTTTCTTCTTTGCCGACTTCTGGGCAAAGTTGGCTATAGCGGCGTATATAAATGGCCTGATTATTCAGACATTTCCCTTCTGCTTCACATGTGACCTCTTGAAGGATGACTGTGAGTCCTTGGCCTTCGCCATATTTCACTCCCACTGGAAGAGCTCAAGTCGTAGATATAAATCTTCGTTGATTTACTTCCTGCACAATGCCCAGATGCCGATCTCTTTCACCGCCGGATCTATATTCCCCATAGGCTTGAACACCAACATCACCGTAAGGAAATGAGATACTTAACAATTCTTCGACTCTGATTGACTCAAAATTTCCTTTACAGGTTGCCAAGCTGGCCTTTTCGGTGGTTACATTTGTGCAGCAGCTGAATATAGCTGACAAACTAAGGAAGGAATAGGGTTACAAAAACGAAATACGAATATTTATCAAATATATCAAATATCAATACAATATATCAATCAAATATCTGAAACAATATGTTGTTGGTACCCCAAAAAGGCATAGGGCGCGACTCTCCTCATACCCAATATTCAGTCAGTATATATTGTTATGATTTATTTAACCCTTAAGCAATATGACTGCCGTGGCTATATCGACTCGGAAATTGATGTTAATCAATAATTTGTATACCTTATGGCTTCCATCTGGTTGGTGCATCTACACAAACCTAATAAGCCCCTATATTCTGTGAGTACCGGGCATAAAAAAAAAAAACTTCATAAGTGCCACGTTTCAACTTTATTCAAGACAGACACAGGAGAAGACATAGAGATTGGGCTGTTCACGGTTATTAGCCCTGATTGGGATCCAATATGCACAGCATTGTCACGGGATCTGTTACACAATCTGAAAGTTAGTTCTTTTATTAAAATTATTCTCCGACGTACACTTGGATTACCCGCCTCCAGCTACAGCGCCAGTCCAGACAGCCAGCATCAGTGCCAGAACGGTCAGGAGAGAAATTTTCATGTTGTACATGTTGTCGTCGCCGAGATTCCACAACAAATGATCTGTTCTTAGCAGTATAATGAAAACAAAATATTTCCAACGGTGATCGAGGGCAATAATATTTGAATCGAGTGCGCTAGTCCAGATCTCCCCAGTCCCCTTAAATCACTCGCACGCTCTCTTCGTTACAGTTCGTTTTCCAGAAGAAAATTCATTAGCAATTGGGACCTATGTATGTATATTTCAGTGCTGTTGTGTGCGTAGACAGCAAGAAAAATTGAAAAGAATGGTTATGGTATTGGTGCCGATCGCTGTTACACGAAGTGTATTTGAGCGGCAGCGCAAAAGCACCGTCTTTTCCTGTGCCCCTTTATCTTTTCCCCTATTTATTGATAGGGCCGTGTCGACCCCCGTTCTAAATAGAATTATGAAATTATTCTACTTACATGCTGATATTTGCCAAAACATCCACGTTTATTCAACGACGAGAAACCACTTAGTTTCGAACCCGTCATCACATGAAAGACTAATTAAACACAATAACTCCATGGTAGATAGAGCTAACAGCCAGCTCCCAATAATATTATTTTCTTATTATCTTCGAATAATGTAGAATATTAAGTCAGGAAAATGGGAATTTCGATTTAGAAAACGCGTTGCAAGTATTTATTGAATCAAGAATTCAGTAAGCAAAAGACACAAAGTTGCAAAACCACTGGTCTCCAATTATTATTATGCGTGAAATGCGTGGGAAGAGTTACACATTTGTCAGGGAAATGCATTGAGCTTCAAGGGTGGCAGGAAAGGCGATATATGTAGCCCAGTGTTCAAGGAGGTGGTATAAATACAGACATTTTGCCATGTCTACTCCCAGTCAAAGGCTAGACGTATACAATCACCATCGAAACGCAATGCTGATTAACTTGTTGAAAGAGCCACTTCCGTGGAATCTTATGTCCTCGCCAGAGGCGTTCAAGTACCTTGAGTACGCCATGATCTTAATGGGATGGACACCGCCACAAGAAGGATGGAAACCCTTCAGAATAATACTGACGATTGTCATTAGTTTTTGGTGGATTCTCTACGTTCCAATCGGAGTCTTCATCACTTTTTTCGTGGAGTTGAAAACCTTATCTCCAAGTGAAGCGCTGTCAGTGCTGCAGGTCGGAAACAACGCAGGGGGGTTTCCTTTGAAGATGATTATCATGAGACTCAATATGTGGCGCTACCACAAGATCAAGGAGCTCCTTGGCCGCATGGACAAGCGTTGCATCAACATCACGGAGCGCCTGGAGGTGCACCGCTGGGTGGCACGATGCAACATTGTCTATCCCATCTACCAGTTTATGTACACCGCCTATACGCTATCGACTTTTTTCACGGCAATCTTTTCGGGAGTGCTGCCATTTCACCTCTACAATCCATTCATTGATTGGCGCGAGAGCACAATGAATCTTTGGATAGCTTCAGTGCTGGAATTAATACCCATGAACGGCATAGTTAGTCAAACATATATGATGGATGTGTTTCCCCTTCTGTACGGTCTGATTCTACGGTGCCACGTAAAGCTCCTCAGGCAGAGAATCGAGAACCTTTGCTCGGACCCTCGTAAGAGTGATGATGAAAACAATGAGGATCTTATGTTTTGTATCAAGGATCACAAACTTATTCTTGAGTATAAATTTAAGGTAAATCAATTGAATTCTTAAGTGATTGCCCTCTGAATTCCCCAATAGATACGTCTCTGTAATGCGTCCTGTGATCGAAACTATCATCTTTGTGCAATTCCTGCTTATCGGTCTGCTCCTGGGGATAACCATGCTCAATCTTTTCTTCTTTGCCGACTTCTGGGCAAAGTTGGCTATAGCGGCGTATATAAATGGCCTGATTATTCAGACATTTCCCTTCTGCTTCACATGTGACCTCTTGAAGGATGACTGTGAGTCCTTGGCCTTCGCCATATTTCACTCCCACTGGAAGAGCTCAAGTCGTAGATATAAATCTTCGTTGATTTACTTCCTGCACAATGCCCAGATGCCGATCTCTTTCACCGCCGGATCTATATTCCCCATAGGCTTGAACACCAACATCACCGTAAGGAAATGAGATACTTAACAATTCTTCGACTCTGATTGACTCAAAATTTCCTTTACAGGTTGCCAAGCTGGCCTTTTCGGTGGTTACATTTGTGCAGCAGCTGAATATAGCTGACAAACTAAGGAAGGAATAGGGTTACAAAAACGAAATACGAATATTTATCAAATATATCAAATATCAATACAATATATCAATCAAATATCTGAAACAATATGTTGTTGGTACCCCAAAAAGGCATAGGGCGCGACTCTCCTCATACCCAATATTCAGTCAGTATATATTGTTATGATTTATTTAACCCTTAAGCAATATGACTGCCGTGGCTATATCGACTCGGAAATTGATGTTAATCAATAATTTGTATACCTTATGGCTTCCATCTGGTTGGTGCATCTACACAAACCTAATAAGCCCCTATATTCTGTGAGTACCGGGCATAAAAAAAAACGAGGGGGAACGTTGTGAGTTGCTGCGGACACCGCAACTCTACAGTTATACCCGATACTAAGTCAGTATGGCTCTCCTCCGGCAGACGCCGCTAATATTAAACGACACGACAAAGAGTGCGTGCGAGAGAGACAGAAAATCAGTCTGAGCGTGACGTAACGCGCTGCGTAGCCACTGCAAATTGATTTGTTTCCTTTCGCTATAAAAATGATCTGATCTGATCCAGATTCAGCAATCTGATAGATATGGTCGGTATCTATGATTCTGCGTTTTTAGTTTTCTCAAATCTGCAATATTGTGGATGCAACAGATTTTCGTCCTTTGTGGGGGCGGAAGGGGGTGTGGCGAAATTTTGAGATATACGTTTTATAGTGAGATCTAACAGAAGTGCGGATACCAAATTTGGTTACTCTAGCTTTAATAGTCTCTGAGATTTGTGAATATCCCAAGATTTGCATCCTTTGCGGGGGCGGAAGGGGGTGTGGCGAAATTTTGAAACAAACTCGTCTCGGTCCGATATATTAGGAGTGTGGATACCAAATTTGGTTGCTCTAGCTTTTATAGTCTCTGAGATCTAGGCGCTAATGTTTTACTCTAAGCAAAGCTGCCTATGCTACGTGTGTGTTAGAGAGAGACAGGGCGAGAAAAAATGAAATTGTTTTCTTGATGCTGGCTATATTAGTAATACGATCCAATTCAGATTCTGCAGTCTAAAAGATATGGTCATTCTCTACGATTCTGCGTTTTTGGTTTTCTTGTATCTTTAAAATTGTGGATGCCACAGATTTTCGCCCTTTGTGGGGGCGGAGGTGGGCGGGGCAAAGTTTTGAAATATTTTTGTAGCAGTGACATATCACAGAAGTCTGGATCCAAAACATCGTTGCTCTAGCTCTTATAGTCTTTGAGCATTAGGCGCTGAAGGGGACGGACAGACGGACAGACGGACAGACGGACAGACGGACGGACGGACAGACAGACAGGGCTCAATCGACTCGGCTATTGATGCTGATCAAGAATATATATACTTTATAGGGTCGGAAACGATTCCTTCTGGACGTTACACACATCCACTTTTACCACAAATCTAATATACCCCAATACTCATTTTGAGTATCGGGTATAAAAACTTCATAAGTGCCACGTTTCAACTTTATTCAAGACAGACACAGGAGAAGACATAGAGATTGGGCTGTTCACGGTTATTAGCCCTGATTGGGATCCAATATGCACAGCATTGTCACGGGATCTGTTACACAATCTGAAAGTTAGTTCTTTTATTAAAATTATTCTCCGACGTACACTTGGATTACCCGCCTCCAGCTACAGCGCCAGTCCAGACAGCCAGCATCAGTGCCAGAACGGTCAGGAGAGAAATTTTCATGTTGTACATGTTGTCGTCGCCGAGATTCCACAACAAATGATCTGTTCTTATCAGTATAATGAAAACAAAATATTTCCAGCGGTGATCGAGGGCAATAATATTTGAGTCGAGTGCGCTAGTCCAGATCTCCCCAGTCCCCTTAAATCACTCGCACGCTCTCTTAGTTACAGTTCGTTTTCCAGAAGAAAATTCATTAGCAATTGGGACCTATGTATGTATATTTCAGTGCTGTTGTGTGCGTAGACAGCAAGAAAAATTGAAAAGAATGGTTATGGTATTGGTGCCGATCGCTGTTACACGAAGTGTATTTGAGCGGCAGCGCAAAAGCACCGTCTTTTCCTGTGCCCCTTTATCTTTTCCCCTATTTATTGATAGGGCCGTGTCGACCCCCGTTCTAAATAGAATTATGAAATTATTCTACTTACATGCTGATATTTGCCAAAACATCCACGTTTATTCAACGACGAGAAACCACTTAGTTTCGAACCCGTCATCACATGAAAGACTAATTAAACACAATAACTCCATGGTAGATAGAGCTAACAGCCAGCTCCCAATAATATTATTTTCTTATTATCTTCGAATAATGTAGAATATTAAGTCAGGAAAATGGGAATTTCGATTTAGAAAACGCGTTGCAAGTATTTATTGAATCAAGAATTCAGTAAGCAAAAGACACAAAGTTGCAAAACCACTGGTCTCCAATTATTATTATGCGTGAAATGCGTGGGAAGAGTTACACATTTGTCAGGGAAATGCATTGAGCTTCAAGGGTGGCAGGAAAGGCGATATATGTAGCCCAGTGTTCAAGGAGGTGGTATAAATACAGACATTTTGCCATGTCTACTCCCAGTCAAAGGCTAGACGTATACAATCACCATCGAAACGCAATGCTGATTAACTTGTTGAAAGAGCCACTTCCGTGGAATCTTATGTCCTCGCCAGAGGCGTTCAAGTACCTTGAGTACGCCATGATCTTAATGGGATGGACACCGCCACAAGAAGGATGGAAACCCTTCAGAATAATACTGACGATTGTCATTAGTTTTTGGTGGATTCTCTACGTTCCAATCGGAGTCTTCATCACTTTTTTCGTGGAGTTGAAAACCTTATCTCCAAGTGAAGCGCTGTCAGTGCTGCAGGTCGGAAACAACGCAGGGGGGTTTCCTTTGAAGATGATTATCATGAGACTCAATATGTGGCGCTACCACAAGATCAAGGAGCTCCTTGGCCGCATGGACAAGCGTTGCATCAACATCACGGAGCGCCTGGAGGTGCACCGCTGGGTGGCACGATGCAACATTGTCTATCCCATCTACCAGTTTATGTACACCGCCTATACGCTATCGACTTTTTTCACGGCAATCTTTTCGGGAGTGCTGCCATTTCACCTCTACAATCCATTCATTGATTGGCGCGAGAGCACAATGAATCTTTGGATAGCTTCAGTGCTGGAATTAATACCCATGAACGGCATAGTTAGTCAAACATATATGATGGATGTGTTTCCCCTTCTGTACGGTCTGATTCTACGGTGCCACGTAAAGCTCCTCAGGCAGAGAATCGAGAACCTTTGCTCGGACCCTCGTAAGAGTGATGATGAAAACAATGAGGATCTTATGTTTTGTATCAAGGATCACAAACTTATTCTTGAGTATAAATTTAAGGTAAATCAATTGAATTCTTAAGTGATTGCCCTCTGAATTCCCCAATAGATACGTCTCTGTAATGCGTCCTGTGATCGAAACTATCATCTTTGTGCAATTCCTGCTTATCGGTCTGCTCCTGGGGATAACCATGCTCAATCTTTTCTTCTTTGCCGACTTCTGGGCAAAGTTGGCTATAGCGGCGTATATAAATGGCCTGATTATTCAGACATTTCCCTTCTGCTTCACATGTGACCTCTTGAAGGATGACTGTGAGTCCTTGGCCTTCGCCATATTTCACTCCCACTGGAAGAGCTCAAGTCGTAGATATAAATCTTCGTTGATTTACTTCCTGCACAATGCCCAGATGCCGATCTCTTTCACCGCCGGATCTATATTCCCCATAGGCTTGAACACCAACATCACCGTAAGGAAATGAGATACTTAACAATTCTTCGACTCTGATTGACTCAAAATTTCCTTTACAGGTTGCCAAGCTGGCCTTTTCGGTGGTTACATTTGTGCAGCAGCTGAATATAGCTGACAAACTAAGGAAGGAATAGGGTTACAAAAACGAAATACGAATATTTATCAAATATATCAAATATCAATACAATATATCAATCAAATATCTGAAACAATATGTTGTTGGTACCCCAAAAAGGCATAGGGCGCGACTCTCCTCATACCCAATATTCAGTCAGTATATATTGTTATGATTTATTTAACCCTTAAGCAATATGACTGCCGTGGCTCGGAAATTGATGTTAATCAATAATTTGTATACCTTATGGCTTCCATCTGGTTGGTGCATCTACACAAACCTAATAAGCCCCTATATTCTGTGAGTACCGGGCATAAAAAAAAACGAGGGGGAACGTTGTGAGTTGCTGCGGACACCGCAACTCTACAGTTATACCCGATACTAAGTCAGTATGGCTCTCCTCCGGCAGACGCCGCTAATATTAAACGACACGACAAAGAGTGCGTGCGAGAGAGACAGAAAATCAGTCTGAGCGTGACGTAACGCGCTGCGTAGCCACTGCAAATTGATTTGTTTCCTTTCGCTATAAAAATGATCAGATCTGATCAGCAATCTGATAGATATGGTCGGTATCTATGATTCTGCGTTTTTAGTTTTCTCAAATCTGCAATATTGTGGATGCAACAGATTTTCGTCCTTTGTGGGGGCGGAAGGGGGTGTGGCGAAATTTTGAGATATACGTTTTATAGTGAGATCTAACAGAAGTGCGGATACCAAATTTGGTTACTCTAGCTTTAATAGTCTCTGAGATTTGTGAATATCCCAAGATTTGCATCCTTTGCGGGGGCGGAAGGGGGTGTGGCGAAATTTTGAAACAAACTCGTCTCGGTCCGATATATTAGGAGTGTGGATACCAAATTTGGTTGCTCTAGCTTTTATAGTCTCTGAGATCTAGGCGCTAATGTTTTACTCTAAGCAAAGCTGCCTATGCTACGTGTGTGTTAGAGAGAGACAGGGCGAGAAAAAATGAAATTGTTTTCTTGATGCTGGCTATATTAGTAATACGATCCAATTCAGATTCTGCAGTCTAAAAGATATGGTCATTCTCTACGATTCTGCGTTTTTGGTTTTCTTGTATCTTTAAAATTGTGGATGCCACAGATTTTCGCCCTTTGTGGGGGCGGAGGTGGGCGGGGCAAAGTTTTGAAATATTTTTGTAGCAGTGACATATCACAGAAGTCTGGATCCAAAACATCGTTGCTCTAGCTCTTATAGTCTTTGAGCATTAGGCGCTGAAGGGGACGGACAGACGGACAGACGGACAGACGGACGGACGGACAGACAGACAGGGCTCAATCGACTCGGCTATTGATGCTGATCAAGAATATATATACTTTATAGGGTCGGAAACGATTCCTTCTGGACGTTACACACATCCACTTTTACCACAAATCTAATATACCCCAATACTCATTTTGAGTATCGGGTATAAAAACTTCATAAGTGCCACGTTTCAACTTTATTCAAGACAGACACAGGAGAAGACATAGAGATTGGGCTGTTCACGGTTATTAGCCCTGATTGGGATCCAATATGCACAGCATTGTCACGGGATCTGTTACACAATCTGAAAGTTAGTTCTTTTATTAAAATTATTCTCCGACGTACACTTGGATTACCCGCCTCCAGCTACAGCGCCAGTCCAGACAGCCAGCATCAGTGCCAGAACGGTCAGGAGAGAAATTTTCATGTTGTACATGTTGTCGTCGCCGAGATTCCACAACAAATGATCTGTTCTTATCAGTATAATGAAAACAAAATATTTCCAGCGGTGATCGAGGGCAATAATATTTGAGTCGAGTGCGCTAGTCCAGATCTCCCCAGTCCCCTTAAATCACTCGCACGCTCTCTTCGTTACAGTTCGTTTTCCAGAAGAAAATTCATTAGCAATTGGGACCTATGTATGTATATTTCAGTGCTGTTGTGTGCGTAGACAGCAAGAAAAATTGAAAAGAATGGTTATGGTATTGGTGCCGATCGCTGTTACACGAAGTGTATTTGAGCGGCAGCGCAAAAGCACCGTCTTTTCCTGTGCCCCTTTATCTTTTCCCCTATTTGTTGCATGCGAAGATATCGATAGGCGAGACCCTAGAAGCGCTGAGAGGAAGGTATTTTTTTGAACAGAGTGGCAGGGCCAAAATTTAAGGGGAAAGGTTAGCGAAGAGTGGCCACCTGGTCCTGGAGAGTTAGAGTTCCGCGCGCTCTCCGGAGCCGTTGTGAGAGGATTTCCGATCTCAGCCCATAACGGAGTCCCGAAGCCAACTCACCCACACCCAAAAGAAAAGAGAGCCGCCAGCAGCCCGAATCAGGCCATGCCCTTGAACCTAGTTCAAGGGCGATAGAAGAGAGAGCCATGGGGATCGGCAGCCGGGAGCATTAAACAGAACATCCAAGAGGGGGTTCAGAAAGAAAAATTCCCGCAACGGAGGAGCATGCGCGCCGGGCACAGTGACTTAGCGATTTTTTTGTGTTCTGAAAGAAAAAGTGAGTGGGATGAGGATGGAGTAGTGGCCATCACCCTGCAAAAAAATGAATAAAAGATAAATAAATGTGATTCCAGGGGATCCAGATCAGGGAAAGACCAGGAACCAGGACCAGGAAGCATAAGAGTGAGTCCGCTCCAAAGGGGGAGTAAAGAAACCCCTAATTTATTTTTTTTTGTTGGCCGTAGGGAATAGGTCACAGCTCCGCCACCCTGGCTTGTTTTTCCTGCTGGTCTCGAAGGATCAGACCTGGCCACGTAGTGCGGGACCCTCGCCCACTTAGGGAGAAGAAAAAAAGCACATCAACTTATTTACTCCCATTAATTATTTTTGTTAGACGTCTCTAGTTATAAGTATATGTAATTTAAGTCCGTCCATATTTATTATATATATGTAACCTATTTATTTATATTTATTATATTATTTATTCCTATTAATCTAATTATTTATTAACCGCCAGTAGTACTAAGATGAGGGGGGGATGAATAGGCAGGCCTAGTTTAGAAATGATATCGTGTGAAAATAGGAAATGAAGTGAAGATTATAACGAAGAAATGAATTGTTAAGCGTTTCGTATGGGGGGAAGAGGAGCCACAGCAACGAGAGGGTAAGGCTTTTGCCAATGGCAGGGAGATCCGGAACGTGTGATTCAGATCTCAGGTAGGGTGGGTGCGTCGGGGGGGTAAAACATCGACACCTCGTCCTGGTCCAAGTCTGTGTTGAGGGAAGACTGTAATGTTGTTTGTCGAGTAGAGTCCGTTTTTTTCAGTTTTTTTTTGTCGGTTATTTTTGTTGTTTCATTTTGTTCGAGATGTCCAATCAGTTGGTTGTTGTGCGACCTGAGGGCTTGGGAAGTATCCAGCCCTGGGATGACTGGCTAGCCGGCCTTGCCCCAAAGAAAAACAAAGGTTCGTAACATATTTATTGATAGGGCCGTGTCGACCCCCGTTCTAAATAGAATTATGAAATTATTCTACTTACATGCTGATATTTGCCAAAACATCCACGTTTATTCAACGACGAGAAACCACTTAGTTTCGAACCCGTCATCACATGAAAGACTAATTAAACACAATAACTCCATGGTAGATAGAGCTAAGAACCAGCTCCCAATAATATTTATGCAGCGTAAACATATTTACAACCTTTTGTCTTAGTACACAACGCAATTGAAACAAACGGCAGTCACGCGCCGATCGGCCGATAAAACCGATAAAGTCGATTTCGATACGTGCAATCAGCTGATATGAAAAATGAAGCGCTAACCAACACTGGACTTGCGTTATTCCACTTTTCTGCGGACGACAACAAAAAAAACGAACTTTGATAAACAAAATTAGTTTATGAGCAAAGCAAACTAAATTACACTCTACACAATGAGTGAGAGCAACGCCAGTCCATTTGACATGGACAGCTCCAGCTTCGATGCAGAAAAGTATCTGGAGAGGCTTCTGAAGGTGAGCCATCTGGTTAGCGGATTGGGTCAACCCTACATTACTATATTTTAGGACTGTTCCCTGAGACAAATCATGGACACAGAGGCGGCTGTTGTGAAGGACACCCAGACCCTGCACTCGGACATGCAGACGCTGGTGTATGAGAACTACAACAAGTTCATCTCAGCCACTGACACGATACGGAAAATGAAGGATGACTTCAAGCAGATGGAGTCGGACGTGAACCTTCTGATGACAAAGATGCAGTCAATCACCACGTTCAGCGAACAGATCACGGGCACGCTGCAGGGCACACGCTCCCAGCTGTGCCGTCTCTCCGAGAAGCACTCTCTGCTGAAGCGTCTTCAGTTCCTGTCCACACTGCCAGGCAAGCTCAAGGGCCTGATCGAGGAGCAGAACTACGCCCAGGCGGTGCAGGACTACCTCCACGCCCAGAAGGTGTTTGCCCAATACGGCAGACAGCCCTCCTTTGATGGTATTCAAAAGGACTGCGATGCCATCATGGCTGACCTGAAAGAGACGCTGCGCCAGGACTTTCAGCGGGCCGGTAACACGGCCCAGTCGTTGACGGAGATCGGGGAGCTGCTCCTGCAACTGGACGAGAAAACCTCGGACCTGGCCAGCGAGATGCTCACCTGTGCCGGCAAGCGTCTACACGAACTGATAGTTATGCTGCAGGACCAAACGGAGCGGGATATGCTGGAGTTCGTGGACATGGGTATCGACGGCTTCCTTAACGACCTGGCCCTGGTGGTGACGTCCTACTTTGATATGTTTGTGGCTAAGCACTACGAGCAAGAGCGGTAAATCAAGGCCATAAATTCCAACTTCTCCGAACCTAATCATTTGTGATCCCTTGCAGCGACGACTTCCAGGAAAATTCTTTGCTCGAGTTGAATATCTTCCTCAACCAAAACATCGACAAGTATCTGACACTAGTTCAGGATCGCGTCGAGTCGGATATTGGCTATGGCGACACCCAGGTCATGCTTCGGGCCTTGGACCGCCTACATCGACGTCTCCAGGCCATGCGCAACATCTGCAGAGGACTGGAGGTACAGCGCAATACGGTGGACATCATAATTGGTGCCGCCCACCAGCTGTGTGACGCCCACGCCAAGAACCTGAAGGATCACTTCGCGGATAGCCTAAGCGCTGTGCGTCTTTCTCTGGTGTCGGCAAAGAGTGATGCGGCCACTGGCCTGAACCTGTCGGATCTCATCAGCAACCTGTACGTGGCCATGGTGGAGAAGATCAAGGGTGTGCTCCAAGACTTGCTTATCTTTCTGCGCACCGATTGGTCCTTCAACATCAAGGCCGAGCACAAGGGCGCCCTGTGTGTGGAGGGCATTCGAGAAAACCTTCTCATTGGATTCCTGCGCCACATCTCCAAGGTGATGTGCGGCTTCGGTGATGCTTCCAGCTCCAGTCCGCCGAATCTACTCCTAGTACTGTCCAAAACCTGCCTAGAACTGGAGCTGCAAGGCGTCCACATACTGGTAAGCATCCCTCCATCGATGCCCTAGATTTCTAATCGCCTCTCCTCTTTACAGATTGCACTGGTAGATGACCTCTACGAAATCGACTCGGAGAATAGTGCTACGCTCACCCACGAGACTGAAATCTGTGCGGAGATGCGGGAGACGGCCCATGCCCTACTTGACGCGTACGTTCGCCTCCAAGGGGCAAATATCTCCCAGATGCTACGCAAGAGCGTCGAAACCCGTGACTGGCTCAACTGCCTCGAACCGCGTTCCGTGCGGGCGGTTATGAAGCGAGTGGTGGAGGAGCTAGGTAGCATCGAGACGGTGGTGGCCAGTCTGTACGAGGGGACGGGGAACCCAACAGGCTTTCGCACCACGGCCAGCAGCGACTCCAGCCGCAAGACCTACTTCAGCAACTTCACGGCCTCGAAGCCGCAGTATCGCTCTAATTGGTCCAACTACACGCCCTCGCAGCTCGAGTCCAGCTATGTGTCCAACATACACCGCCTGTTCTCGGAGCGAGTAGACATCTTCACATCGGTGGAATTCACCAAGGCTTCCATTGTGATGGGCATCATTAAGATTGGCCTTAAAGTGAGTGCTCCAATCGGGCTTTGCGGCTTTTAATCAATGAATCCCTTGCAGACGCTGCTGGAATGCGTACGACTGAGGACCTTCAGCAAGTATGGACTGCAGCAGATCCAAGTGGATGCCCACTACCTGCAGATGAACCTCTGGCGCTTTGTCAGCGATGAGAAGTAAGTCCGTCCTGACTCACAGATTAGAGCCTTCATATATCTCCTCCCCACAGCCTGGTCAACTTTTTGCTGGACGAACTTCTGGGCTCGGCCGTCCAACGCTGCCTGGAATCGGTGCTGATGGAGCCCAATGCTGTGGAAATCATTTGCGAGCGCGGTTAGTACCAGTATTAGCCAATTATCAAGAACATTCAATTTCAAATCTCCGTCTATTTTGTTACTCGCTGCTAGCTTAAGGATCTTACAAATAAACTTATACAGAATTCCAACAGACAAACAGATCGGATCGATCTTTCACTCTGCCGCTTGCGGACTAAGGCACAGGGTGAACTCAATGCCCTCGGCCTTGAGCTCCTCCTCGGTGGCGGTGAGCAGAATGTTTTGTGTTTCGCTCTCGCCCTCGTCGCCTTCCGTAGAGATTGTGATAATCTGGGTCTCAGGATCAGGCCCAGGCCCATCGACGGCGGTGGCCATTCGGCTCTCGGTGCGGGCCTTGCGCGCCTCCTCGAACTCCTTGGGATGAGCCTTTTTGCGATGGGTGTGCTTGTTGGCATTCGAGTTGAATGTCTTGGGGCAGTGGGGACACTTGTAGAGCACCTCCCCCGTATGCATGGCCATGTGCTCCTTGAGGGTAATCGCTTTCTTGAAGGCCTTGTTGCACACACTGCACTCATGCTTACGATCCGCCAAATGCACATAACGCTGGTGACTCAGCATGGCGCTCCGATTGGGTGACACCTTGCCACACACCTTGCATGTGCGCACTTCTTCCGAGGATCCTTTGTGCCGACGCACATGCTTCTTCAGGCTATGCCTGTTCTTGTGCCACGATCCACAGATGTCACACTGTACCTTCGGCTCTGAGACACCGGAGTGTTCTAGTTGATGGCGCTTAAAGGCCGCTCTTCCGCGTATCACCTGAGCGCAGATGTCGCACATTGTGCCATAGTTACTGTGGACCATTTTCACGTGAGTACTGAGCAGAGAGTTATTGGGAAACCTGTAAACAAGGTAGAAATCCAATTAGATCAGGGATAACCGAGTGCTTGACTAACAACTAACCGTCTGTCGCAGATTCCACACGGTATAGTGCGTTCCTTGTGGATGATTCGATGCTGTTCCAGCAAATACTGCTTTGTGTAGCGCTTGGGACACTGCTCGCACATGAAGACCTTCACATCGTCCGGCTGGTGCTTCAGCAGCTCGTGATTGCGCAGGCACTGCTTGTCCGCAAAAGTCTTGTCGCACTCCGTGCACCTATAATCACATGATTTGTTAATAAGGATCCTCTTTTGGGTGTGAAAAATTTCAAATTGCTGGCCTCCACTTTACCACTCACTTGAACTTCTCGGGATCTGTGTGTCGGTCAATGTGGTCCGTCAGAGCGGAGCGCTTGTAGAACTTCTTGTGGCAGCAGATGGCATACCCCTTGCGGTGGTGCACCTGCAGCATGTGCTTGCAGAGCAACAGGAAGGTCGCGTGGCCCTGGTGGCAGATGTCGCAGGTCAGACGCATGTGGCCAGCGATCTTCTGGTCGATATCCAGCATGGACTTTTTATAGTCCACGTAACGTTTGGCTTTCATTGAATGTTGCTCGGACTTGCGACTTCGCATTCGTCGCTTGGCGACGGTAGCTGAAGTGTTCACCGGTTTGGATTCGCTGTCTGTGACTTCTAGAGATTCCGCATCTGCTGCCAAGGATTCTAGATCTGCTCCTAAGAGCTCCATATTTGCTGCCTGATGCGATTTTATTCTGGCTGTCGAGCGCGTTTCCCGACGTTCTTCTACAGCAATGAGTGGCACATTCTTGAAATCCACTTCCTCTTGCTTCTCCATTGCCTGCTGGTCATCAGTATCCTGCGGACACAGTACCTGGCTAAGGAACTGCTCATTGCTGAAGGAGGCATCGCTATCGCAGTCCTGATGACCCACGTCCAATTCCTGCTGGAAAAGCAGCTCCTCCGCCCCATCAGACAACGGAAGCGGCTTCTCCGGCTCATCAAGTAAATGGCTTAGCTCTTCCTTCCCATCAGGCAACTGGGGCGCCTCCTCTGCCTCATCAGGAAGCTGATTTGGCTCCTCCTCAATCTCTGGCTGTACGCTGTTAGACTTTTCCCCCACATTGAGGGAGAAGCGTTCGGTGAGCAGCCGGTGCGCCTTCTCCACGGCCACAAAGAACTCATGGAATTGGCTCACTTGGTTCCAGCAACCCACGCAAAGCACCGTCGATATGGGATCATCGTTTTTTGGCTGCAAATTTTGACAAATAATGCAATTAAACTTTACACTCGAACTCTGCACAGAATAAAATGCACCTCAAACCAAAAGTATTTGCCCAGCACTGTAGCCACATTCAATGTAACGCCAATGCTCTCGAAGATCTGGATGGTGTCCGTGTCGCTAACGCTGTTTAGGCACAATCGGCAAATCATCCTTTCAGCTTATGCAGCTTAATTAATTCAAAAAAACTCCAATAATTTATTTGTTTGTTGAATTTTTTGTAGAGATGTGAAAAAGGCTGCAAAATCATCGATGACACTATCGAGGCCTTCGATATTTCCATTTTGATTTAACATCGATTACAAAAATCGCCAAAACAATCGACAAAATAGAAAGTCCTCGGTTGATTTTCCATCTCTATGGCTGCACAAAGAGAAGGCGCAAAATGTTAAAGCAAAGGTGCAGCAGGCGACGACGCAGTGAACAGAACGCAAGAAGTGTTGCAGGCAACAAGAAGATCACAAAAACAAGTAACTGCAGTTTCTTCACCTTGAGAAGATATCAGAAGCAAAATGACGAACGAGTTCATAAACAGGAGCTTTATTACTGGTGATTCAACGGACGTAGCTGGTGGTGTAACGGTTGGATCGGGGTAGGGTACATTGTCGCATTAATTTCTTATTCTTCACAATGATTCGATCGAACCTTATCGCTAATATGACAGTCTATTGACACTATGGATTTTTGCAGTAGCTTTGCCAGGGAGTACAATATGAATCATAAGAATCGGGGATTGGCCCTAATATTCAATCATGAGTTTTTCAAGATACCCAGGCTGAAGACTCGCTTGGGCACCAACGTGGACGCGGAGGAGCTAAGCAAGACTTTCAAGAAATTAGGTTTCGATGTCACGGTGCACAAGGACTGCAAGTGGCAGAAGATTCGCGAAAATGTGGAGAAGGCAGCCGCGCTGGACCACACCGACAATGACTGCCTGGCCATTGCCATCTTGTCACACGGCGAGCATGGCTGCATTTATGCCAACGACATTCAGTACAAGCTGGACATAATCCTCCACTATTTCACTGACAAGATGTGCCCCACGCTAGCGGGCAAGCCGAAGCTCTTTTTCATACAAGCCTGCCAAGGTTATCTCGTGGACGGGGGCATGATGTTGAATAAGTGCCGGACTGAAACTGATGGGGACTCGTCTATGAGCTACACAATACCCGTCCATGCAGACTTCCTCATCTCCTACTCGACGATTCCAGGTATGGATGAATATCTAATCGTAACGTTATTACGATATTTACTTACTGAACATGCGATTGCAGGCTACACTTCCTGGCGTAATGTAGGCAAGGGCTCGTGGTACATCCAGTCACTTATCGAAGAGCTGAACAGCAATGGCAAGACGAACGACCTGCTCACAATGCTCACTTTTGTCAGTCAGCGCGTGGCCATCGACTTTGAGTCGAACATGCCGGACAACCCAATAGCGGATCGTCAGAAGCAGATACCGTGCTTCACCTCCATGCTGACGCGAATGCTGCACTTCGGCTACAAACCAAACAGAACGGAATAAGCCCTCGCGCACAACATAGCTGAATGAGAAGTCGATGAAAGCGTTGAAGCATAACTTACAAATTTTTACAAATTGGCATTTATATTTTAATTAAATTTGATCTGAAATGATCTAAAATTATAACCATTTTAAAGAGATATTAATGCACAGAATTTATCAGCAAGTCGCATCAATAAATTGCCTTAACTTTTGCCAAAATCTGAGTTTGAAATCTGATCGCCGTTTCCCATCCCACGCCTTGGCTTTTTGAAAACAATCTCGAAAGCGATTTACGATTGTTTTCCAGCTGGAATTTCTGGAAGCCATCAGAAAAATCATTATTTATATTATCATTTGAATAAAAGAAAATACTAGGAAATGTATGACATTTATGCAAGCCAAGCAAAATGAATTTTGTATGTTTCGAAGAATTGGTAATTTATTTAAGATAAAGTTGAACAATTTATGTAATTTGATAATCGTATATAGCTACATGATTTCGTGTTTATTTTGTATTTTTGTTTCTGTTTTCTTCTACATTCTTCTCCTATCGGTTTAAATTAATTAGTTATATTTAAAATCACAGCAGTCTTTCTTGAAAAAATAGATTTCATTTCTCAATGTTTTGGGGGATGTCTAATAATATATGTTATGACGCTTTTGGGGGCACGACGGCACACTCTCTAATCGTAGGATCGGTTAACAAACGAACAAACTTGAATTCTTTACTACAGAAGTTATAAAAATTGTTTAAATTTTAAACGGAATCGAGAGCTTATCGCATAATGCATAACATTTAGAGGATAGAGAACTAACTATACATTTTGTAAAATATCCATTTATACATACATATATCTTGCATATGGATAAAGATGTACGTATCTTTGTTGAACTAAACGCTTTTTACGCTTACGAATTGCACAAGAATGGAACTTAAAATTAATGGATATACGCATATAGTATCTATATATCGCTAGATCTATGCATCTATATTATATTTATAGCTAGTACGAACATTTGTTGCTTTTGTATGAAAATTTTTGCTACTGGAATGCATTTTACTTGCTCTTGTCGTCGGTTTTTTTTAAGAACTTCTCGCCATTCCTATACTTGAAATACACATATCGTTCTAAAATATGTGCATAAATTCTATAATTTCTATAATGTTGTATGTGTTGAAGGGTGGGGAGGGGATATTCTCGAATATTTCACCAGGTTCTATCTAAGAATCAGGTTAAATAGCAATACAAAAAGTGTCTATTTGATATTCATTGATTTTGATTATGCTACTACATCTAGAAGATCTGAAATGGGATTCAAATTTGAATTTCATAATAAAAATGTAGCTAGAGACGTATGTATTTACATAATAGAATTATACTCGTCTGAATTGCTCAAGTCCTTCACACACATACTAGGATAAACATGCATATAGTTATAGATATATCGTACATATCGGCTTGAATCACAGCTACGCAGAGTTTAGGCAAGGCGAGTAGTCATTTAGTAGGTAGCTAGGGAGGGGAAGAGACAGGGTACACCCATTAAGGGCTCAGCCGGCCACCTGTTGCATGGTGATGGTGCTGATCAGCTGCTGGCAGATCTTGCCGTACTCAAATTGGTCGCCTGAGATGCGACGCAGCTTGATGCCTTTGCCGGCTCCCTGATGGTCCCGGCTGCGTCCCTCGCACACCTGCAGTTCGATCTGCAGGCCGCCGGAGTACTCCAGGCTGAGATTGGTGGTGGGCTCGCTATAGCCGGAGGCGGAGGCCAGGGGTTGTCCTGAAGGCTCGCAGGCCGTATTCGAGCTGGAGGCATTCGAGGCGCTGCTGTAACGCGACTCGGCCCCGCTGTCTTCCGAACTGATACTGCCCTTGTGCAGAACAAATCCCTTGGGCGGCATGGTCGAGTCGATCGTCTGCTTCACCATCTCCAGGATGCGGGTGGAGTCCAGGTTGGAGCACTCGTGCGGCAGCGGCACCTCGTAGCACATCTCATCCGACATCCGTCGCGAGTCGCACATCGAGTCCGGTGTGAGGTGGCCACACTCGGTGTGGTCCCCCATCTCGGAATGTGAGTCTGACTTGAAGCCCGAACTGGCCGACGGCTCCTGGCAGGGCGACAGATTATTCGAGTCATTGCTGAGGGAATCGTCAGAAAACCCCAGCGACTTGTCGCTCCCCCGCCGACACTGAGCCTCGGTCTGGGAGGTGGAACTAGTGGCCGTCACGTGGTTGCTGCTGGGTTCGCAGTCCAAGCTCGCCTTGCGTCCGATTCCACGCGTTATGGAGGGCATATCACTGTGGGGTTCTGCAATGATCAACCCCTGAAAGAAAGGTAAGGAGATTAATGCATTAATTCATCCATGAGACTTATGAAGAGGATCTTCAACGCACCTGCAGTGACATGACGGGCGTGTGTTGTTCCAAAGAGTCCTCGCTATCGCGACTATTATCCGATGAGAGGGCCACCAAGGTGATCTCGCTCCCCTGGACATCGGTTAGGCAGATCTGTGGCGTGATCCCGCCAGTGCAGCCGGCATAGGGCATTCCGGTCGTGATCGTGTGACACATCTGACCGTTGCCGTTCTCCTCCTGGATGATGCACAGATTGGGCGAGGCAGGGGGCGTGGGCACCACACGCACTGGCTGCGCCGGCGACAGATTCAACGGCTTCAGGTCATAGTAAACTGCCGTACTACAGGGTATAAACCAGTTGGGCGTGGCATAGTCCGACGGCTGCTCGCCGTGGACTCCGCCGCAGACATCCATGGACAGATCCAGCGGCTGATTGGCAGCTGCAGCAGCAGCCGCTCCTTCGCTTGCCGCCGATGTGCCGCGTGTAATGGAGCCACCGCCACTGCCGCTGCCTGTGGTCAGAACAGAGATACCCTTGGTGATCTGATGCATCGGCGAAGAGGGTCCCCCAGCACTGCACACAGGCGATAGAACCGCGGGCACACAGGGCAGGTAGGGATTGGGAGAGCAGCTGCCGCTGAAGCTGCTGTTGCTGTACACGGGCGACTGGCAGCCGCTGCTCGAGTTAGAATTGCTGGCCCCCAGGTTGATGCTGCTGAACTGTCCCACCAGTTGGTGCTGGTGCTGCGGCTGCAGAGGCAGTGTCATGGCCGTCGGGTACTGGGGATAGCCGCCCATCGGCTGCCCGAACATCTGTTTGGCGGAGGTTAGCGAGGCATTCACCACTGCGGCGTGGGGAAGGCTAATCGGGGATACGCTGAAGCTGTGCATGGGCTGGAACTGTTGCTGCTGCAGATGCTGGTGGTGCAGGAGGTGGCTCTGGTCCAGATGACCGCCACTGACAGCCGCCCCGCTGGCATGGACATGGGCCGAGAGACCCAGCAGTGGCGCCAGATCGAGAGGCACCACATGCGATGAGATTATCTTGTTGGCGATTTCGTAGCTCACACGCTGCTCCTTGACCAGGCGATCCAGTGCCGGCAGCAGTGCCTTGATCGCATCCGGCGGAATGGCAATGTCATGGCCACGTCGCAGAGCCAGCTGGAGGCCCATTCCTGGCTTCCCATGTATGGGTGAACCTATGGGGAAACGAATTCGTCAGCATCTCAAATCTATGTGCAATCTGGACGGGGGGGAGCTCAAAGCTGGGGGCAAATTTTGTTCTCGTTCTCTTTCTTACCTGGCAGACTGATCGAATTTTCTAAAAGCGGCGGACTGGGTGCAACCAAAAAGTTTCTCTGTGCAATACCTTTTTGCAGGGATTGGCATTCCTGGAGCGGTCCCTGGAACTGGCTCTTCGATCCCTCTGAGGCCCGCCGCACCGGACTGTAGCGTCCTATTGTCGCTAAATGGCAAGCGCAGCAGCAATGGAATGGGATACAAGACAAGAAAAAAGGGAAACAAATCATGAGCCACACGAAATAACATCCATACGTATTTTCACTCTATTCTTGGTTCGGTATCCTGGCCGGCAAAATCGGAAATGAAATCATAAGACTTACCACCCTCCTGCACGGTGGGCAGCTTCGAGTGGACAACGCGATGAATGCGACGATTATTGGCTGCAGCCAAGGGCACAGAACCACCAGCCGATGCCACCAGCGGCAGGGAGTGCGGCGGGGACACGCCCTTGGCCATGGCCAGGCCGACTCCGTAGGTGCCGTTCGGCGGGGACTGACTGAGAGATTTGAGTGTGGGCGGTAGATAGTCGCGATTCATGCGAGACTCGACCTCGCGTATTAGCTCGGGATGAATCACTATCGATTGATCGGCGTGTGGGGTTTTTGTTTTTTTTTTTTGGGTGGTGGGGATCAGTCAAGCAGCGACAGCAGGAGCAGCAGCAGCGAAGGCAGCAGTGTGTTGTTGTGCAGTGCAGTAGCAGGCGACACAAAATTCAAATCAAATGCAACGAAACCAAAAATAGTTCACATAAAACGAAAGGTTGAAAGGAAAAAAAATATTGAACCATAAAATTAATAAATTATAATAATGGCATTAATAAAATATACGAAATAAGATAAAATTAAGCAAATCTTATTGGGCCATGCAGCTACCTCTTTGAAGCTTATTTGTAGTTTTTAATGGAGCTTCTGGTCAGGCTATACATATTAATTGAGTACTTGAAGAAGAATCGCAATGCTTCCACTACAAAAGCTCTTATAATACATTCGTTAGGAAGCCTCTCAGTTAATGATTAAAGTTCCATCGTACGCCTGCATTTAAAGCTTCTCAAACTCTTAGTTTCTATCTGTGCTCCTATGTCTACACAATGCCATTTACGCACCTGGCGGCCGCTCGGTCACCGTAAGCAGACCCGTTCGTCGTTGTCGCATGTTTGAGGCGGATGCTGGGGCCTGGGAGGAACCTGGCCCCGTACCGGGTCCATGCGTCACAGAGAGATCATCAGTGCAGCCCACGGTATGGCGCTTGACACCGCCACGCTTCTGCATATAGCTGTGTGTGGGATAAGAGACAACTCGTAATTAGATATCATAAATCAGGGAAAGAGGTGGCCGCAACGCACCTTTGGAGCTCCTCGTTGCAGTCACCCGTGTTGCCCTCTGGGCAGCAGTGCATCTGAGCCATTTGAGCTGCTGCTTGCTCGTTGAGCGGCGACAGCTCCTGAGGGATACCGGGATCTGGCCCACAGTTGGGATTGATATAGTAGCCGGCCGTGTCCATTTGCTGGCCCTGGGCTGGACCACCAACAGTGCCACTGGCAGGGTAGTAGATGTGCAGATTGGCCCCGCCATCCGAGGCGCGACGTCCAAAGGAACCTACAAAGATGGAGCACGCGGGGTGTCAAGGTGGTGAGGACATTCAAAGCAAAGTGGGAGGACTTACTGGCACCCATTACAACGGGTGGCTTCAAAAGATGCTGATCCTTGATGGTAAGGTTGTGCAGCGGCTGGTTCTGCAGCATGGGCAGATTCATGGGATAATAGGGCACGGCCTGAGCGGGATCATTGCATTGCGGAGGGCACTTAAAGTCGATGGGCGGCACGTGTGGATTGGCCAGGGCCTGCTCGTGGGCCACATCGCCTGGACCCACGGTATGGCGTCGTGTGTTGGCCCCGTTCACGACGGTGTTGGCACACAAATGATGCTGATTTACAGGAGGCTGCAGGATATAGTAAATCGTGAATAAGTGAACCAATAGAACGCCTTTGGGCCATTGATAAACCCACCTCATTGGACCGTGCCAAGCATTCGAGTTCAAAGTCGCCGAACTTCTCCAGATCCACGGCCACATCGGTCCAGCCAAAGCCCAGAGCCGAGCTGGAGGAGGCGTTCGCACTGCTCAGCGGACTGAGGCGCTCGAGGGATTCCTGCTTGATAGGCTCGGCCGACCGGTCCACCACGCCTGTCGTAATGCTCGTCTTGCGGGACCTCGAGTAGGCGAGGCTGGCGTGGTGCTGCAGTCTTTGGTTTTCGCGTCGCTTCTGCTGCAGCCTGTCCTGCAGCAGATTGTATATGGCATAGATGTTGTCGAAGCGCTGCTCGTGCACCGACTGGGCGATCATGTCCGCGGTCAGGCCGGGCAGTTGCAGCATGTGCGTCATAACCACCGAGTCCAGCTGCGGCGGCGAGGAGTCGACCACGCTGCTCAGCGACGAGCTCGATGCGGAGTTGGACATGGAGCCTCCGGCAAAGGGAAGCGCTGTGCCCTCGCAGCCTTCACGTTCCTCCTCATGCAGCTCGGACTGCCACTCGCTGAGCCACCGGTGCTTGATGATCTGCCTGATGGTGTAGCGCCGGTCCGGCTCAACCACCAGCATGTTGCGGATGAGGTGCTCGCATTCTGCAAAGGACAACAGAGGGTCAGCTATGGCCATATGTTTCTGGGTCTGCTATCTCACCCTGGGACATGAAGAAGGGTATGCGGAACTTTCCCAGCACCACCCGACTCTTGAGCTCCAGAATGGTCTTCCCATCGAAGGGCAGGGCCCCGCAGACCAGGGCGTACAGAACAACGCCCAGACTCCAGATGTCCGACTTGGGTCCGTCGTACTCGAGCCCCTGGAACACCTCGGGGGCGGCATAGGGCGGGGATCCGCACCAGGTTCGCAGTGTGGCCCCCTCCTCGTAGTGATTGCTGAAGCCAAAGTCCGCGAGCTGCAACGCCACGGAATGAGTAAACCAATCAAGGGTAGGACAAGAACCTGGGGATTATCTACTCACCTTGATGTTCATGTCCTTGTCGAGCAGCACATTCTCGGCCTTGAGATCGCGATGCACCACCCCGCGGAGATGGCAATAGTGGACCGCCGAGATGAGCTGCGTGAAGACGCGAGCCGCCTCCGGCTCCTTCATCCGTCCATTGGCCACGAGATGGTCAAAGATCTCCCCATTGGGCGCATACTCAGTCACCAGGTAGATCATCGACTGCGACTCCATCACCTCGTAGAGACGCGTGATGTGCGGATGCCGCAGGGACTTCAGTATGGAGATCTCCCGGAACGTCTTGCTCAGATACTCCTCGTTGAGGCATGTCTTGTCAATGATCTTTATGGCCACCTGCAAGGAAACACCAGAGGACAAACATGAGAACAATCCAAAAAGACAATTGTTCCGTTGTGCCTTTATTCCCTCGATCTTTGTTGAATGTTTGCTGTGTTTTGTTTGTGTTTGTTTGTCGTTCGACTCGTGCAAGCGAAGGTGAACGAACGTTGTCGGCGAGCACAGAAGAGAGCCGCAAAGAGCGCGCACGCACTGCAGAGAGCAGCAGCAGCATCGAAATCTAAGTTGTGTGGGTTGCCAGCCGAAAATTACGAAAGGGAGGTGGAACAAAAACGCTGCTCGCTCAAATGATGAACAGTGGGAATGCTGCCATTGTTGGTGGATCAAATCCACAAGGAGATCTAACTTCTAAGCCTCTACAAAATATGTTTGTTGATTGTTGATTAAAAACACATTCAAGGCCTTTAGAAACACCCCCAAAAACAGCTTACATCGTTGGGTTTACCCAATGTTTAATAAAATAAACACCTTAGGGCCCTGGTCTTAGCTCCAATATTCATGAAGAATTATGGCAAAACTGCTTGCCTTTAGTCCCACTGTGCGTCGTCCAGCTGTGGCCAGGGGCTTGGCGGGGGCTGTTCGGGTTCAGGTGGTTAGGCGGCCGCACAGTCTGCGGCATCAGCAGAGCACCCCATACATGGTGCGCGTGTTCGGGGACCGGTACGTCTGTGCGTGTGCGTGTGCGTGTGTGTGTGTGTGTTTTGGTGCTGCCGCAGCAGAGTGGGAGGCAGAGAGGCAGAGCACAGCAACGGCCGACCAGACAAAACATTCTTTGCTCACGACTGACGCCGCCGCCGCCGCTGTTGCTGTTTATTTGCTTTTGTGTATTCGCAAAACATTTCAAAAATTTAACACAATGTTAAATAATTAACAACAAAAGTGAGCGCAGGCTCTCTCAATACTTCCGAGTCTTGTGCTCTTGATCTTCAAGCAAATCCGCCAGAGAGGTCCCTGGCCAAGGCATCACCTCATCTCAATAAACCTTGCTTTGGGTCTCTCTCTCTCTCTCTCTCTCTCTCTCACTCTCTTGTTATCTTCTTCTTTGTCACGCTCTTCGACTCAATGACAATGGCAGAATCGGCAGCGGGCAAGGCAGCAGCATCATCATCATCATGAGGCACCGGTTTTTGTTTCTTCTCAACTTTAAAACAAATTCGTTTTTTTGGATTCCGTTTCCTCTCCGCAGTTTTTATTTTTGTTAATATATTTTCTGCTTCATGCCGAGCCGTTCAATGCCGAGCACTTTCAATCAAATACCAAGCAATACATCAAATTGAATCAAAATTTATAGACAATTTCGCTCGTTCTAAAGTTGTTCGACTTTGAACTTGAGACAAGTGCAGGAAACTGCATTGATAGGTTCGTTGCTCATTTAATAATTGAAAATTCTTTTGTGCAACGCGTCGTATGCGTACTGCAAAGGGCAGCAACAGAGCAGAGCCAGTGGTGGGTAGGGGGCAGAGCGAGATGTGTTTGACACCTTACATAATTGCATGAAAAACAGACAACAACAAAAACAAACTGATACGAAACTGATTTAACGCCCTCCACAAATATTCCAGTGCCACGTGAGCAGCGCCTCAAGTTGAACTTCAGTTCCTAGTGGGGTGGGGTGGGGTGGTGTGGTGGCATGGGCGAAGAGAAATGCCACATTGCCACGTGCCGTTTGACCTTTCGTTTCGTCGCAGGCAAACGCGATGAACCTTAAGCCTTCGCTCGCAAATGAGACATTTCGAAATAATCGCAGCTACAACAACGACAGCGACAACCACACGACAACGACATACCCAATGTCGCCTCCATTTCGGAATCCTTCAGCTGAAGGCAAAATATCGCCTCAAAAGGTTCTTTGGTTCTATTGATTTCAAGGAAAAGCCAATGCAAGCCCAGCCAAGGTCTGAAACGTTGATTACGACCGTCGACGTCGACCGACACTAAAAGGAATAAAGGCCATGAATTGTTCGCCAAATCCTGAGTTCCACAGAATTAGCTTGCTAAATATTTAACTCGAAATCCGAAACAATAACTAAGAAAGCTTACAGTATGCTCCTGCATATTCGATTCCTCACAATGCAAATAAGTAATTTCTCTATAATTGCATTTCCGAATGCAAGTTTATCGAGGTTCACGCATGTGCGTATTCCTTTGAATGCTTTTATCAATCTTGGGCATTTATTAATCATAATTTGTGTAAAACATTCTTTCTCGAGATAAATCGGGAGATCGGGGACTGCCTATAGGCTGCCCCTCCATATGAACTTGTTCTCCCGCTCCAACTGCTGGTACTCCTCTCGCAGAGTCTGCAGTTCCTTCGAGTTCTTCGCACTCAAACGCTCCAGCTGGCCGTTCAGGCCGATGATTCGCTCTCTCAGGGCGTTGACCGTGAACATGCTGAGTCGCTCCGGCCGGAAGACGTCCTCCTTCATGGCGGTCACGAAGTGCCACATGTCCTGCAGCTCGTTGCGCTTGGCGGAGCGGTAGACCTGCATTTTCTCGTCCAGCTCGAACTGCAGGCGCTCAATCTCGTTGATCAGGCTGGCTAGGGCTGTGGTGGAGGAGCTGCCTGGCCTCTGGGCACCATTGCCTTCGGAACTGGGCTCGTCGTCTGGGCTATCCTGGAAATGGCTGGCATTCAGCCTGACTTGATGGCACTCGAGGTACTTTTGCTGCGCCTTGAGGCGCGTCAGTTCACACATAATAGCCGTGGGGGTCGCCTTTGGGGTCCTGGCTGGGGCTGAGGCTGGGGCTGGGGCCGAGGCTATGGCTTTGGGTTGGGTTCTCCTTCGGAGGGGCTTCTCGGGAGGCTTCGCCTTGGGTGTGGGTGGCTTTCCATTGGGCTGCTCGTCCATTGTGAAAAGTGCATTGGCATTGTCCATCATGGGGCTTCGCTGGCATGTGACTGCCACAAAATGTTGCACAACGTTTGGGCGGGTCCTTGCAACTTCTGCAGTGTAGCGCTTATTGTTGCTGTTTACACGCGGTAATCAAACGTGTTGCCAGCGCACCCCCCACGCGCCACACCACACCACACCCCACCCCTTTCCCACAAAGGCTCTGACTCAATCTCCCCTGTTGTACGCTCCTGCCCCCCCACTCCACGTGTTTAATCGATATGCGACCTCCTTTTCGCACTACCTATCTATTCTTCAGGCTGCTGCAATTGTTACTCTCTCACTCGCTCACCGCTCCCGCTCCTCCGCCTCTTCTTTGCTGCTCCCCTGCTCCAGAGGTCAATAGACTTTATGTGGCTTTGGTGTGATTTTAAAATTTTCCAATGGCACAATGGAAATGGAAAAATCGATTATTATATTCACAATTTACCCCCCGCCATGGCCTACTTAATTGCAAATGAAAATGGGTTAAGGGGCGGGGCGTTTGAGCTATCAGAAAACAGTTTTTTGATTGGAATAGGGACCTTACAGATGGTAAAATCCATTAATTGAATGCCATTGGAAGTCAGAAGCTGCGAAGTAATCAGTTGAAATCCAAAAGGAAATGAATCGTTTCTATGGGATATCCCTTTTCTATCCGATATCCGATAAATATGTACATTCTTTGGCAGTTAAACAGAGGAAAAATATAAACAGAAAATAGGATTAATTATGTGCATCATAATGAAATTATTCAAGGTTGTGCGCAATCGCAACGCGCTCTCTTTTCGGGTCTTATTTTTCTCAGAACAACAACAACAAACGTCGCTCTTCTCTCTCACATCAAACATGGCGTCGCAGCGCTCTCAGTTGTGCTGAGCGTAAAATAAGACCCGAAAAGAGAGTTTGTGGACCACCTTGCATAATCTTCTCTGGCAAAGGGTCTCTCAGACGAAAGAACAGGCCTACAGGCTGCTGCAGAGAGGAAGTGAAGGGCAAACAGTCTGATCATCGGAGACAAGCAGCTTAAGAGAGAGTGAGTAAACACACGTGACTGATTCGGCGATTGCTCTTTGGTGGGGGCTTCTTTTATGTTTTTGTTGCTGCTGCCTCTGGCTACTCTTCTGGCGACAAAACAAATGCGAAAAGAAGAAGCAGTTGATAACATTTTCGGCTATCATAATGCCAGTGTGTGTTTTTGAAAACAGCAACAAAACGCAGACATAAATGGGGGCAAGACAGAGTGGGTAAGGGAGAGAGAGACAGAGAGTGAGCGAGCGACATTGGCGGCCTTAGATTTAGTGCGCATGATTTTTGGGTTTTGTAAATACTGAACAACAAAAATCAAGCATAGAAAAACAACCACAGACAGAGACAGACAGGCTGAAAGCGAATAGCAAAAAGCCGCGAAAGAGTTAATGAAAAGGTAAATAAAGATTGTTAAACGATTGCCCTCTCTCTCTCTCTCTCTGTCTCTGTCTGACGCGTGTTAGATGTTCAAACATGTTTTTTCGGTCTGCTGGCCAAAGAGTCAACGCTCAGCGGATCAGACGACGGCAGCAGCTTAAATATTAAATATTTACCCATAGCGAAAGATCAATCAGCAGCCCAAAAAGAGAGGAGGGAGAGCAATTGCAGCAATTGGGGCATTCAAACCGGTGCCAAGGCAGCCGCCGATTCCGACCGATAATTCAATTAAATTAAACTAATGCCCAATTAAATAACAATCAAATTTAATCAGAAACGACACGTGAAAGCGATTAAAGACGAGAGAAAATTCTCCTGGGCTCTCAAAACAAAGGGAAGCTTGTAGATCCCTTCCTGGGCGTATTCAGGATTCCTAATGATGAAATCATTTAAACTAGTTATCGAACGCTTTGTGGTTCTTTCGGATTACTTGAGTGTACATAGTACATACATATGTACATATGTGCATGTCGATGCATGTGCTGGTTAGTAAATTATTGGCAAATACGCTTAAGGCAGATAAGCCATGCATACACATGTATAAATAATACATAACAAGCACTGGCCCACTGATTGGTAATGCAAAAAATAAGATAAGTGAACCGTGGACCGTGGACCTTGAAGCTGTCGAACAGCTGTTTTCGAATCGAAAGAAAGTTCTTCGGAAGTGGTAATTGTTTGGCTGTCGACGACATATCCAGCGATAATTGTTAAGATCGATACGGATAGGCACGTGTTCGGTGCAGACTCCACAACGTTGGCAATTATGCAAAACGAAATCAATTTCGTTTGTTTGTCTTTTAAATTTTCATTCGCACCCCTCGCACCCATCATCTGGTGGTCTTTCTGCCGCCCTCGCTCTGTACAGTGTCGCGTTTATTGATCCAAGAGTTTCGCAGTGTTGATACCCTGTATTGCTGTATGAGAGAGCGAGCAAGATGGATTATTTGCCTGCTTCAGTATTGGAAAAAGGTATCTAAAAGGTGGCATTCCTTTGTGGATTGTGTGTGTGTGTGTGTGTGTGTCTGTTTCGGTTGACAGTCCCAATTATCAGGCGTCACAGCTGTTGCTGTTAGCACCCACCACATGGACAGGTGACTCAACATGCTTAACAAACAGACTGGAAGCGGACTTCTGCTTTAGAACTGAATTTCGGAAGGGATCATTCGGGGGAATCATCAGCTTCGATTAAGTTTATGGCAGGAAATTCTCAAAAAAAAAGAAGATTAATATAAAAGCAGATGACAAATCGCAAAAAGAAAACAAAGGGAACAAACGATGAAATTCAATTACTTCCTGAAGAGACAGAACAGAGTTATTTGAGATGGGGAGCTTGGGGGAGGAGCGTCCCCCAAAATAAAGTTAAAGCAAAGGCAAAGGCAAAAAGCAAAATCGACGGAAGGAGAAAAGCGCCTTACAAATGCGATTCCAATTAGCATCTGTCGATGCTGCTACCTCCACCCATACCCCACACCCCACACTCCACACCAATACCGCCAGCCCAACGCCCCCTGAGCAGAACCCAGCGACATTGTCAATTGAAAGCAAACAACAACCCAAACAATCGAAAAAGCAACCGAAAGCCGAAACGAAACTCCCGATTGTCAATAAGTTGTGTAAATAATTGCTCTACACATATTCACGCGGCAATAAACAATATAATCAAAGAGTAATCACCAAAATCAATTTCATTCAGCAGAATACGCAATCAGAAATCATCCACAGAAGCTCGGAAACTGTGGACTGGGGATGGAATGAAGTGAAAATCATCGATAACTGAAGTTATTCGATAATTAATCAGAGGCAGTGATGATGCTGATCTAGATCGATACCATAATCGACCTATAATCGATGGGAATTAAGGGAAAATCTTAAACGTATTCCAGATTCGCACTCACCTTTGTCTTGGTCACAATGTTTGTGGCCAGCTTCACGACAGCGAAGTTTCCCTTTCCGATGGTCTTCTCCAGCTCATAGTAGCCGACGCGCAGCAGCTTGTCCACGGATATCTTGCTGGTCGATGGCACTTTGTAGTTTTGTGGCGTGGACACTGGTACTGGTACTGGTGCGGCTGCTGCGGCTGCTGCGACTGGTGGGGCTGCTTGTGTCGGTGTGGAGGCCATCGCTAAGACTGGCTGACTTTCTCTCTCTCTGTGTTGTGTTGTGTTGTGGCGCGGTGCTCGGATTTGGTGGGGATCAGCGGATTAGCGGCACTCGATCCCGCTTCCGTAATTGGCTGTCGTGTCGTCCGCGCAGGAAATTCACTTAAACTGCATTTTCTTTTGTAGTCGCTTTGGACATGGAGTCGGTGCTGTCACATTCAATGCCTGCTGGCGGCGCTCTCACACAGATACACATAAGCACACACACACAAAATACGGACGCGGGTCGGGGGAGAGAGCAGCAGCGCCGCCAGCAACAACAAGAACAGAGACACTAAATTCTCTCTTTTCTTTTTGGCTTCCGCACAATCTAATTGCTGCTGCTGCTGCTGCTGCTGCTGCGTCTGCTCCAACGGATGCTCACCAGTGGGCAGTGGGCCATGCCCCTCCAGTGTGGGCGGGGGGGGCACGTGTTGCAGGTACACACTTTTTTCTTATTTGTTGATATTTAATTGAATTTGTTTATCCAATTATTTTTTGTATCCTCTTTGCTTTAATGTTTTTTTTTATAATTGAATTTTATTGCACTTTATTTTTCGCACAAAATTGCTTTTCACATTTCGTTGCACTTTATCGCCTTCGGTCAGGCGAGGGAAAGGGGGGGAAAAGAGAAAACATAATTTCAATTAAGAGGTAATACACATTTCTACGCCTAACCTTGGTATATGTACGTATGTTTTTCTTTTATCAGCTACAAGTGTATGTGTGTGTGTGTGTTTGTGTGCGTGCTTGGAGTAAGGCAAACACCAAAGATAGTAAAATGAAAACAAGTACGATCGCTACAGCTGTGCTATCAGCTATCAGATGCCCTCTCAACAGATTTGGAGAACCAAATGATTAGAAAACGTTCTATTTAGAGTTTACCCTCTCAAAAACATCGGGGGATGATGGCAGCGTTTCTTTATGAACTCTCTTATACGAAATATACCCTCCGCCTCTACGTTTACAGGGTATAAACAGAGCACGAGCGCACCGTTATCTGTCCCTACAGAAATCTCAAAGAAAACAAAAGTCAATCCCATGAAGTTCTCTTCTTCTGCCACTACGCTCCCAGCAGCGATTACTTTTGGCGAGCAGTGTAAAAACCAACTACAGAGGTAGAAGAGGAGGGAAAAGCAGAAACCAGTGTCTATGGCTGGTTTTTCTGTAAGCCGATCGCCAGGCGAAGAAGAGTCTTGGCGAGAGGGAGAGCGAGAGCACGCTTAATGGGTTAATGTACAACATCAAGGTCGTACGGGGACCAGACTCATGCATATACTACATACATACCACATAATCGCAAAGGAGGGAGAGCCGACAGAAGTACTCAAAAATACTTATTAAAATCAATTTAGAGCAAAAAGCCAGTGAGAAAGAGGAAGACAGCCACCGTGATCAAACATTAACCAAACACACAAACGCAAACACACTTACACACGCACGAACGCCAGACACAAGCACTCAAACACTCTTAATAGGCATAAACAAATGCCGTTGCTTCTTCTTATTCTCATATTTTGTGGGTGCGAAAAGAGCAACGGCAGCTGGACAACAATGCATATATCGCATCTCATCATTCATCTCACTCCTGCACAGACACACACCCACAGATCACACCCAATTGGCACTTTTTGTTGGCTTCTTCTAGCAGAAAGTTTTGGGCGCTGCTCTTCTTGTTTATTAGCATAAATCACTCGTTAAAAGATGAAAGGCACTAAACAGTTCTAGCAATGATAAGCTCAAGAGATAGGATTGCAAATTACCGAACGGATGCGGCCACACATTAACCGTAACCCGTAACTGTAGCAGTCAAAAGTCAAAGCTGAATGAACTTCCAAAATGGAAGCGAAACTGGAGCTAAAGCTGGGGCATCCATTCCAGCCATCTCTTCTCTTCCAACGCACACGCGGCACAGAGAGACTTTCTCACCGAAAGCCAGCGAGAGAGAGCGAAAGAAAAAGAGAGCGACGGCACACTTTGAGAGTTGCTTCTGGTGGGCTGGTAAAAGACGTCACCGGGTTAAAGGTGCGAGTGGAAAGAGGCCTCTCAAGTGGGTCGTGGGATAGGACAATGCACTGGAGTTTACCTAATAATCTGTCCCGCATTGTAGTGTATTCTGCGTATCTACAAATTCGTGAGCTGATAACTCGCCGCTCGTGGACGGCCTGCCCTCATCTACCAACAACAAAAAGCGAAAATAATTTTAAAAAGCGACAAGTAAAATACATAAATGAGCCAGCAAGCGGAGAGAGAAGGAAGAACGCACGACAAACAACAACAAATGCTAGAGAACAGAGGCTTGGATCAAGATGTATTGAAATGGGGTGGTGCATTCCCAGAGAGCTCTCGCAAGTTTCCTATTTGTTTTCAGTGTCATTACACAGGAGCGAGAGTGAGAGATCGAAAAGCACCTTATGCAAATACACCTTGGCTTGAACTTACACAGCAGCCCAGCGCCAGACAGACAGCAACGTAAGAGTGGGGGGCGCCAACGACAGAGAAAAGCAAACCAAGCGAGAGGCAGGCAGCCCCATCGATTGCCAAAAGCTAGACAGAGACAGAGGATGAAACTCGGTAGTTTCTTTGTGTGTACGAGTGTTTTAGCGGGGGCGCAGCAACAGTTTTATAGGGCAGGGACGTGACAGGTAGGGTAGCCCTGTGCACGGTGTTGAGTGAGAGGGGGTCAAGAAGTCAAGGAAATATGCCAGAAAACAACAGCAAAAATTAAAATATGAAAAGGAATGATGACAATTACACACCAATACGAGGGCACACACGCGCGCAGTGGATGGGTCGAAAACAAGGCGAAAACTTGTCGAGGTCGAGCATATTCACACACAGACACAGTGAAGCAACCATCACATGAATACATATGTACACGCAAACACACAAGAACTCATGGGGCCAAAAAAAAGCACCTGCAATTGATAATGGGGCGATATGGTAAAAGCCAAGCAACTAAAGCGCAAGGTGTCCAATTAGAGCATTCAACATATCAATTGGCTTGTTTTACATTTCTTCTGGAGGTGGAGTTGCCATGACGTTAACACAACAGAGCGTACACTCCCATACACACACACACATACACACAGAAGTCCCACTGTAGCATCGGAAAACGTCACTACTTCCAAAGTGGAGAAAATCGTACGCGCAGCTTTAGATTTTCATGACGCAGGTAAAACTTGCCGCAATACACATAATTGCCATTCATGAATATGTCTCGGCTTCCGCATCTCGTTTTCTAGAGGTGAGAGCGTGACACACACAGATTAAGTCACATGCGTCAATCCATTGAATTGTGCGTTAAGTTGTAATGTGTAAGTTTTACAGATACTCTTCCGATCGTGTCACGCGTTCATCTCGCAGGGGTAATTGCTACCAACACAAATTCACACACACACGCACAAACACTAGCACAGGGAACATGGAACATGTAAAACTGTGGTTGTTGTTGTTCTGCCTCTTTCTTTCTCTAGCCTCCTCCAACAACAATCACAAAAGCTGCTCAAATACAAAAAGCACACTTATAAATTTATTTAATCTCCGTCAAGCCACTCCGTTTCGTTTCGTTTCATATGCTAGGCTTCCCGCTTACACGATTTCTACATTTTATTTTACTTTATTTTCATTTGTCGCTGCTTCTGCGTCGGCTGCTGCTGCTGCTGGCAAGATTTCTTTTCACGTCGACTTTAATATATTATTTCTCTTATCACTGGTGCTTTTGTCGCTGCCTTTTGGCTCATTTCTTGCTGTAGTTGTCGCCTGCTCTGAACTTGTACGCGTGGGCGTAGTGTGCGCCTCGTATTTTTGCATTAGCACATATATTATATATTATTAAGTGGTGATTGCCTTTCGGCTATTGGAATTTTTTCATGCTGCTTAAAACGATTCTTTCTTCGACTTTGGAGCAACGGCAACGGTGGAGCACACCTGCTCACAACACAACTAGGGATGCTAGATATTGGTGTATCAACTTATCGATATATATTGTCGGCAGATAAAATACCTGGGGCATTCATTGGGACTATCGAAAAGAGTAATATACATATTTTTGAAGGATATATGAACTTGATACATGATATTTGGATTTAGAAGGAAGTCAATATTATTTTTCTATTGGTTTACGTGTTAAAATCAGAAGCCCGCGACATTTGATTCTGCTGATCGATGAACAGAGTAGCTCTAAAAAATATCGGTATTTTTAGGCGATAAGTTTAACTTATCGTCGTTTTATTTTGAAAACAGTAATGGTGTACCCGAGCAACAATCAAACTAGCATTTTTTTTTTTGCAAGAATTAATTATGATGGAGTCTGAAAGTTTGTTCACTGAATTCTTTGAAAACATCGATAACATCTGAGGGGAGTGGGACACTACTTGTTGATACTACAAAAATACCAAAACGCGTTAAACCTATCGTTTTACAGCACTAACATCAACATGGAACTAAGATCGAAATTTTGAATTGGGATGCAAATTATCCACTTAAATGGTTTTAGGCTTAGTTAAAAAAAAACCGATTTTTTGTTTTTCTTTCGAAACATTTGTCGCCGCATTTCTAACGGTCACTGCGTCCCTGCGCAGACTGGAATACGCACAGCGTCCGGAGAGGAGTCAAGAGTTGTGCTGGAATCCTGGAAGTGCGTTAGTAATGAATGAAACTTCCAATTGGCCTACTGACATCCTGAATGAAAAGATGCCGGGAATTCTACTACAGCAGAGCGAGAAAGAGGGGATAGATAGGGATGCAAAAGGAATGGAGAGGGGCCATTCATGTGGAGTCGCGTGACGTCAGTTAAAAGTTTTCCGTGCGTCTTTGGGGAGGCTGCGCGTGTCCGTGCTTAGGTGGGCGTTAGTTATGGGGAGTTTTATTTTATTTCTCTGTCATTCCCATACTAATTATGCTTCAAAATTTGTTCAAGTAGCAACATTTCTTAGCAAAACTACAAAAATTAGCCAACAAAAATATTATCAAAATCCATAGTCAAATTCCAGACTTCAGAATGGTGAGGCGCAAGGCTGTTGGCGTAGGGAGGCAGCTTTCTCTGACCACTTACCAGCACCTGCCGTCACAGGGGGGTTGCTTTCGTGCCCCCTCGCAGCAGTCTCTTCTGGTCCCATCGATGGCAGAGTACTGGCAGAACATGTGCAACAAGCTGTCAGGCTCCCTGCCCCGCATGGCCATGCTGGTGCCACCGGAACCGAGCAGTCGCCGTCTGACCCGGCTGCGTCGCCAAATGATGTGGTCTCCAAGGGAGATTGTGTACGTGCCACACTCCAAAGGCATGGGCATGGTTCAGGACAACTATGTGAGGCAGCAGCAACAGCAAGCACAGATTCAGCAACTGTACTGCCAGCAGCCTTATCCGCCTACGTGGGGCAGATCCCAGTGGCAGGGACCCCCTCCTGCTTGGGGACACTACCACAGCAGTAGAACCATGGCCCAGCAGCGTCAAAAGTCAGTCAACTCTCCGAACTTCAGCGCGTGTCCTGTCAGCCAGGCAGAGGCCCCTGTGTGCGATTTCGAGTCGGAGGCATCTCGTTTCGCAGCGACCGCCTCTCGAATAGAAATGCAGCAAAAGGAGCTGCACGAGAAGCAGTTGCAGCTGCAGAAGCTGCAGGAGAGCCACTTCTCGCCCCAGCCGTCACAGGTGATTGTCCCCGTGGGTATACTAAAAAAGCCGGCGCGTCCGGAAGGGGGCCAGAGTTCAGATACAGAGCTCCATGTCAAGAACGCAAAGCGGGTGAAGGTGGAAGGAATGGATGGCAAGCTTTACGAGAGGGTGATGGCTCCTAGCAATCCCAAACCGTTGGATACGCCGCGTCGGAGGTGGACTAGTAGCCAAGAACCACAGAGGGATCCCCATCAGGAGCATTATTCCAAAGAATATAAGCGGAAGCATCATCTAGAATATCCAGCAAAGACAATGAAGGTGTCACAGCAACAGCAGAGTTCTGGTACCTTTAATTTCGGGAAATTCGTCAGCAATTTTACAGATGGCTATGATCGGAACCCAGTTTCCCAAGTGACGGCACCAATACACAAGTCCAAGAAAAGCTCCAAGATGTGCTCCAATGCAGAATCTGCAAGGCGACGACCCCCAGAGTGGCCCAAGGTGGATAGAATCTTGCGTCGAGCAGAGCCAGAGACGTCCAAGCGGGGGAGAAAGCGGTTGCCCGACCACCAAGTCGACCAGCTGGACTCCGGCAGCAGCACCAGCACCCTCACCGCAGTGATGAGCAGTGAATCGCTCAGGACTCCACATTCCTGCCTTGAGCATGCCAAGCAAAGCAGGGAGCACTCCAAGACCCCATTTCTGGGTGTGGAGAATGACAGGCGAGGCAAAATACTCCCTAAGACTCCACACCAAAGTCAGACCTCCATAAAGACCGAACAGGAGGAAAACTCGGCAAGAGAAAGGCAAGGCGCTAGCCTGGATGTCTATGCAAGAACATTCGAGCAAGCACCACTCGAAGAACAGCCTGATTCGACGAGCAAGAAAGGCCGTATCCGGACGGTGAACATCAACCAACTCCTGCAAAACCAGGAGCACCAGGACGGCAATGCCGTGTGGGAGTCACTTGTGCAGCTGGTGGATCAAATGTGTGATCCCCTGGAGGATGAGGAGGAGCAGCAGGAGAATGAGGCATCCGAGGAGAATCGTCTAAATGCTGGTTTCGGTACCGAGCGCCGTCCGAAAAAGAAAAGGAAGCAGTACTCCGTCTATCTAATGGTCAACTCTGACGTGGACGAAGAAGACGACAGCTTGCCGAAGCAGCAACCGGACTCCCCCGTTATCCTGCCTGAGAGCCACAACCACAACCAGATCTTGTATGAGAACCACAACCACAACCCAATTTTGAATGAGAGGCACATCCTGAACCATCCTGAGATCAGGCAAGATCACTACGCCAATCAATGCTACAGATTCTTTCAGGAGGAGCAACGTAGGCCTAGCCACCGGAAACGGAAGCGGAGATCGAGCAGCCGCATCAAAGAGCTGGCCTACCCATATCCCATACCACCCCCGGGCCAAACAATGCGCCGACCCCTGCACTGGCCCAAGCCGGACATGTCCAGGCCCCAGACGCGACAACAGCGTCCTCGGTCGATATCAAAGCCGCCTTCGAAGAAACGGCTCCATCGATCCATCAGCGCGGTCCATGAGGCACAGCGTCTCCACCGAGTATGGGAAAAGGTGCCGCTGGTCAACCCAAGTTGCATGATGTATCCCATGATGAACCGTACAAGGCGACGCTACTATTGAGATATGCTGCGATCAGGACCAGCAGCTGGGTATCCTTTCTTCATTGTGTATCGTTTTGTATTATAGAAAAAGTATATTTGTCCCTTTGTAATGTCCAAGACAGACCATAGACAAAGTCCAAGTCATAGATTTGTATCTCATCCTTGGGACAAAACTGTGCCTTAGGCTTTTTGTCTATGACCTGATCCTGGAGGTGATTCCAGAAATAGGTAGTGAATGAAGCCATCTTTGACCCAAAGTTTAAAGTGTACTCCATAAATAAATAAACCTAAAGCAACTATTACATGGAGCAGATAAGCTCTCCTTTTCCTGCCAGTTGGGAGAGAATACTCGTTCATTTTCGTTCACTTTACACAATACAGATCTTCTAAATTCACAGTCCCTTAAAATTGGATAATGAGCGGGTTTTTGCAGCAGACAGCAACCGGAAGACGGCAGACGCTGAGGCAATGATAATCTTGGGGCGCCACTCCATCTCCCAATAGCTGCCAGAACGAATCCGGGGATATCTCAGCATTTCGACATCCAGCAGCAGCCAAACGTAAGCAATGGCATCTAAGCACGACCTCGTTGATCACTGCTCCAGCCTGTTGGAACTGTCCTGGAACTTGGGCCATCAGCCCCGCGTTGAAGGCGGAAATAACGAATACTGCCAGGGACACTGCTACCATGGGCCCCCACAATTCCATCCGCATGTGGAGCACAATTACTACAATCCCACGTTTAACGCAAGCAACGATCTGCGACCTTGTAATGGCTGCAAGAACGCCACGGCAAGGAAATCATCTCCACCCAAGGCTAAGGACAAGGTCAGAAGCAGATGCAGACCGCCTAATGATCTGCGACCCAAGTTTCCTGTAAACGTTCACTGTCCTTTCTACGATAATTCGCCGGACGTGAGGCTTGGTCCAACCCATGCGCGAGAATCACCTACAGAGACAGACGACATGGTTTGTGATACGACTCCGACTAGAGACGGAGAGCCGAACGATCTGAGAACTTGCGCTTGCCACAACTATGCCGCGCCAGAGGAGGCAGCTCCTACTTTTAGAGAGGATAAAGACAGGATGGGAAGAAGAGAGCCCTTATGCCCTTCTACGGCAAGAGGCGGCCCAAGCAAATGCCAGGCTTGCAACGTGGAAGGTAAGTCTTCCCATTAGTTGGAGTATCCATCCCCAGATCACAGACACTTCAGAGAATCATCCCACAGAGGTCGACTCGAGTACGGGGATCAGGTGCGGATACAGCCATCGCCATGACCCCCTATACTTTGATCCCCTTAGCTACAAGTCCGGGGGGAACAGGAGAAGTAGTAAAGCTACCAAAACCATCTGTGTCCCTCCCCCGTCATACCCTGAATGCCCGGCCCAGAAGAGGCCCCAGCAGCGTCAATGCCCCGATAAGACAGTCCAATATCGGGATACCCGCAGTGATGGGGCTGCGTGCGTCTCTACCTGCCCCGGCCGTGTGCGATGTTCCAGTCGTGGTAGGGACAACCGTCCTCTGGGACGAATAGCAATACGTGTCAAATGCCCATCCGGCAGCCGCTCACGGCGCCCGTTTGCAGTACGCTCCCGTTGCCCGTTGGAGCCCCAAGTCTGCACTCCAAAGTCCCCAAAGAAATCTTCCGCACGCTGCTCAAAAAAGCGTCAGACGGACTACGTTGCTCAGAGGCCATGTAAGAAGATAATCAAAAGGAATCCCTTTGCCGTATGCCGGGACAGCTCTCAAATAGATGACATTCTGCCCCACGAGGAGTATCTGGATAAATACGAGCGAAACTGGAAACATAGGGGCAATTCATGTGCAGGGAATAGGGGCACACGCGGGAGGAATTCCAGTGCCGGGCAACATCGATACTCTGAAATGCAGGAAAACCGCGATAATCGCGGCTATCCAGGCGGGACTTGTCCAAGGAAATGTCCGAACTACGCCTCTGTCGAGACGATGGGGGAGCAGCAGGAGAAATACCATTGCTATCGCTCTCCAGAGGAAGGGGCATGTTCACGGCGCCACACGTCCAAGAAGAGACCCAAGAAAAGGGCCATTGCGGGTCCCTGCTGCCGAATCTGCGGCCAATGCGGACTAATGCCGACGAATCCGCGAGGGTGCATCGGCCTGATCTGCCGGGTGAAATCCAAGCGATCGACTGCCGGGAGTGGCGCAAAAGGAAAACTAATCATTCTGCCGCATTCCCAAACGGTAAGCGCCAAACACTGTAAGCTTCCTTCGGAACCAGCTATTATCTTCCGCTTTTTGCCACTAGAACAAGTTAACGACCATCTACAGGTCGTTGGGACCGCCACTTCCTAGGCGCCGAGTGTGCCGTTCCCGCACCAAGTCCTGCAAGAGCAGCTATTTTCCGGAAGCTCCAAACATCTGCCGCCTCCGCGTTCGCTATGTTGACCCTGAGCCCGAACGTTGCAAAGGGGGGAGAAATGGATCAGTGGGAGAAATCAGAAATCGCGTCAGACCCCGCGGAGCATCCGTTGCAGAGGCGCCTTCTGTGACGCCTCAAAGGCACGCCTCCATCCCAAGACAAAGTGAGTTCCGTCCAGATCCATAATAGAATTTCTGCCAGCTTCAGTTTTCTCCGCAGCTTCTGCATCGGCCCGACACGCGCCCTCGGTTCACAGACATTCGAATCAGGGACGAAGTGGTGCTGCTAGTCCAAGTCGCTTGCCTCCCACCCAATCGACGACCAGACGCTCCCCTCAACAGCCGCAGGCCCAGGCACACCCCCGACATTCCCAGAAGCCGCAGGCACAGGCACGATACTCACAGCAGCATCGGGAACATCTCAGTCCAAGTCACCTTGAAGGCCGAATGTTTACCGCTTCAGTAAACCAATCACTACCCAGTATCGTACGTCCAATTCCAGTTAATCCCAGATCAGCGCCGTCCCGATCGTTCGCACCGAGAATAACAAGCCCACAGCGACTCCAAGCGCCAGCGAATCAAACAGGAGAAGAGAAGCCACGTCCTAGCAGAGCACAAAATCAAGGGCAAAGCCCCACCAGAACACATTATCAAGAAACAGGTCCCACAAGGCCACCAAATGAGAATCGAGGGGCCACCAGGCCACACCATCAAGAGCCCGGTCCTACGAGGCCACAAAATCAAGGACGAAGCCCCGACAGGTCGCAACGTCCAGAGGCAGGTCCCGCTAAGCCACAAAATGAAAACAGAGGCGCAACCAGACCGCAGCATCAGGAGCCAGGTCCGTCGAAGCCGCCAAATAAGGATCGTCGTGACAGCAAACCCCACCATTCGAGTCCAAGGCAGCCGTCAACACCACCATCAGCCCATGATCTTGGTCGCGAGAGTAGGGGACCAGCTGCCTTCTATCGCGGCAGCTTTCTGAGAGTCCGCGAATCGCAGGAGCACTTGAATGAAAGCAGCCGCGGCCCAGTGTATCGAAGGGAACCGATTAGCCATTCGCGTGGCAGCACCCGACCCGGAGTGCTGTTGAATCCGGACTCCCAGTCGGTGCTGGAAACGAGGACGTGGCCGAGAATGATGCAAGGATACCATGGTTACCTCTTCGGTGGCCCCAACATCAAGAGTCCGGGCGGTTGGAGCTGGCGCAGGATGCTGGGTAGCTATCTGAAGAGGAGAAGTTCCAAAATCTAGGAGTGCCGGGAGCTACACTTCAAACGAGACTGCCGAAAAAAAAATGGAACTTTTTGGAAACGACAAAACTATGGGCCACTCCTGGGACTTTCTGAACCCGCGCAATGAAGAAGTCGACGAAAGCACCCAGACGGACTCCTCCGCGCAGGTCGTCGACAGCTCTTCAGATGATCCACGGTCATCGGCCGGGAACGAAGCCACACCGCTCAGAAAGGGCTGCCTCAAAGGGAGCCCTCCCGAGTCCGGCAACGAGCGCATCTTTGTGCTGCGGAACTGCAATCAGTGCCACGACTACACCGTGGCTCCTTGCGGCAGGTGCAAGTGTCCCCTCAAGAATGCTCCCTGCAAGGGGCATTGCAAAGGCACGGACGAGGCTACCGGAAACTGTCCTCGGCACCAGAGGTCGACGGATGAAGCAGAGCCGCGTCGTAAGGGAGGCACCTGTCCGCTGTGCCAGAATGAGGGCAGTGATGGGATATCTGGCGGATTGTGCAGGGAGTGCAACAACAGGATCCATGACGCCATGGGAAAATACTTTTTACAGCGATCGGAGAGCACACCGTACTATCAGGCACCACCCCCGCAGTCGCAGTATTCAGCCCCGGCATATGGATTTCCCCCGTATCCATATTCAGTTGCCACATTGCCACTGCCTCTTCCTACGGTGCAACAGGCTTGGAACCTTGGCAAGTCTGCTGCGCGAAAGCCATCCAAAGATACCTGTGGCTGTCCGCCTCCTCAGGCTTCACAACAACGTAAACGGCCTTCACTACAGTCTGGACAGCTGGCGTCACAGCAGACTTCACAACAAGGACCACAACAGACTCCACAACAAGGATCACAACAGGTGCCACAACAGGGGACACAACAGGCTGGACAATGGCAACCGATCCCCAACGGCCAGCCATGGTCGCCGCAGCAGCCGCAGCAGCAGCAGCAGCAGCAGCCGATACAGCAACTATTGGGAGACCCCAATGGGGGCCAGCCCCTGAACATCATTGTGCTGCAGGACTGCGACAATAATGCGCTCATCGATCAGCTAACCACGGCCATCAGCCGGAGCGGGGGGCAGGGGCATGCCAATCTTCAGCCACCGCCAAACGAACAGGACGCGGTACAGCCAGGATACAGCAACTACAGCTACAATAATCCGCTCAGCGGCTACATTGACTACGAGGTCGTGGACTTCAATCGAGGCAGCCAGATGCAGTACAGTAGGAATATGGACTACGATGATGGCTATGACAACGATGGTGAGTGACAATGCCAGAAATTTACCAAGGATCCGACCCCTACTCTCTGTCTCTCTCTCTCTGCTTTTAGGGTACATGGATAGGTATCAGCAGAGCCGCAGCTCATGCGACATAACCTCCTGTGTAGCCAAGAACCCACCCACGACCTGTGCTTGTAACTCCGTCTCCTGCACCTGTAAGTCCTGTCCAAAGGAGTGTAAGCCAGACGGCGAGAAAACGGAGAATAAATCCTGCAGCTGCGCCTGCAACTGCACTGCCTGCGAGTGCAAGGTCCAAGAGACAGAGTGTGACCCCACCTGCGGGGGCAAGTGCGCCAGCAAGTGTGAGAAAAAGTGTGATCTGTGCGAGCTCCTTGCCAAGGCCCTGGAGATCTTCATTACCCTCTCCGAACCGAAGAAGAAAAAAAAGCCGCACAGGCCATACTCCAAGAAGAAGGGAGCCTCCAATGCGGACTACATAAAGTTAAGGAAGAACAAAAACCGCAAGAGAGTAGCCTCCGGCTCCAGCACCCAGGTGGTGAATGATCTCCTGAAAGATGACTACGGAATGGGCAACAACAAGACCAGGTCCAGCATGCGCTCTACCTTTCACTCCGTCAGGCCGACCCCCTTGCATAGCGGAATGCCAAGCCCGCTACCATCCCATATTAACACCCCCGTTGAGAGCACCCACGAATTGTTACATCAGAAGTCCCTTTATCGCCATCACCACGAGAAGGACCATGAATACGATACGGACCATTTCTTCCTCCCCAACTGCGAGAAGAATCGCTGCAAGCACGACTGCCTAGGCAAGTGCAGCCAGCCGCCCCACAGCTGTCGCAAGGGCTGCAAGAGCCACTGCAGAGCTCACTGCCATAAGCAGGGCGGCGGGGATGCCGCCCACAAGAAGTCCGATCTCCAGGGCGGCTCCAGGCAATCCCGTTGCTTCCAGTGCAATGAAGGAAAGTCCTTGTACAGCGGACGTGCCTGGCAGGAGGTGGACATGAATGATGCAGACTTTTCAAGACCCAGAAACGGCGAAAACAAACCAAAGAAAAACGGAGCGGGCTGTGGCGGATGTGCTGGCGGCAGCCCGGCGATAGTGCGTCGTAGTAGTGCTGGCGGTGTCCGGTACAAGAACGGACTACTGGGCCTCAGTCCCATCGCCCATTACCGCCCGGGAATGCTCAAGTTCCCTGTCAACTACCTACTCACCGGCTCCGATACCCGACGGAGTCTGGTGCGCACGGCCGCCGGTGTGACGCTCCATCAGACACCCTACGTGGACGTCACCGAGGCGACGAAGAAGCAGCTTCCCAGCAGAAGAAAACACAGAAAGAGATCGAGGAGCAGTCGTCCGGCAGCGAAGAAGTGGCAGACAGTTCCAATGCTCGCTCCGGGAAAATATGCATTATCCGGGATCAAGAACCATGACGGATAACCCCAGCTCGATCCAATAATGCATAATTTCCTTCACACGCGCAGTGGCTTATAGTTTTATCCTCAAAATTTTTGAATATTTTCCATTGACCATTTCCCTTTCGGATCCCTCATATTGGCAATAAACCGGCGAAATTCCAACTAATTCAAGGGGTCTTCCTGCTTCCGGCTTCCGGTGTTCGGCGGCCTGCGTCCGGCTTCCATCGTCCGCCTTTCGCCTCTCGATGTTGTTTCCGCTTCCTGTGGCCCAGATTAGCCTTAACCCGCTTGGAGCGCGGCGCAAATCAAAGGGGCCACACAATTGACGCCGCAGGCGTTTTCTCATCGACTCGCACCAAAAGTCACTAATCACCGAAAATATTTTGGGGAGTTGTACCTGTCCTGCCTGTGCTGCCCGACCCGGGGACGTGAGCGGACAATGAGGGACTGGATCGCTTCCTGCGCTGCTGCTGCATTTCACACTGAATTGAAACGAGACTCTAATTTGGTTTCCCCTCCTGCTGCTGCTGCCACTGGCTCCTGGCCACATGTCCTGCAGAGGGAGAGGGACAGAGGCTGAGGGACAAGCGGAAAATGTTAATTGCTGTGCACGCACTTTTCCTCGCACACAGCAGGACATCCTTTTCCTTGTTTTTGTGTTGTGTTGGTGCCTCTGTTTGTGTACAGAGAACGCGCCTTTCCTTTGCTTCCGCTCATCAGCAGCAGCAGCAGCCGCAGCGGCAACAGATGATTCCCGTCCGGGGTCCTGGCCAGGCTCCTAATCCCATGTGTTGTGTACCAAGGCATGGAAGGTTTCTTTCTTTTGGGCAGGAAATGCAATTGTCTGGCCTCAAATATTTGCCAAAAATGCACCGAGCCATCCAACGGATGCGAGCATTTACGGTACGTCGATTGTATCTACGTATTGTTCTAATTGTGTTTGCCCAAATGTATCTGTCAGTTGTTTAGTTTGCACCCTACGTGGACGTCACCGAGGCGACGAAGAAGCAGCTTCCCAGCAGAAGAAAACACAGAAAGAGATCGAGGAGCAGTCGTCCGGCAGCGAAGAAGTGGCAGACAGTTCCAATGCTCGCTCCGGGAAAATATGCATTATCCGGGATCAAGAACCATGACGGATAACCCCAGCTCGATCCAATAATGCATAATTTCCTTCACACGCGCAGTGGCTTATAGTTTTATCCTCAAAATTTTTGAATATTTTCCATTGACCATTTCCCTTTCGGATCCCTCATATTGGCAATAAACCGGCGAAATTCCAACTAATTCAAGGGGTCTTCCTGCTTCCGGCTTCCGGTGTTCGGCGGCCTGCGTCCGGCTTCCATCGTCCGCCTTTCGCCTCTCGATGTTGTTTCCGCTTCCTGTGGCCCAGATTAGCCTTAACCCGCTTGGAGCGCGGCGCAAATCAAAGGGGCCACACAATTGACGCCGCAGGCGTCAGATGATTCCCGTCCGGGGTCCTGGCCAGGCTCCTAATCCCATGTGTTGTGTACCAAGGCATGGAAGGTTTCTTTCTTTTGGGCAGGAAATGCAATTGTCTGGCCTCAAATATTTGCCAAAAATGCACCGAGCCATCCAACGGATGCGAGCATTTACGGTACGTCGATTGTATCTACGTATTGTTCTAATTGTGTTTGCCCAAATGTATCTGTCAGTTGTTTAGTTTGCATGATAAAGGCATTTGCGGATTTTGTTTGTCGTTTGACCTATCTATTTGTCTGCTTCTAGATTGTGTATGTCAGATGCATCTGTCGGATGCGAGAGTTTATCGCAGGATCTATTGAATATAAATGTTTCAGTCGGATACGATCATCGGCATCATTTATTTCTGTGTTTATAGGGATCTATGTATCTAATGATATCTATAGATATTCCTATATCAATCAGAAATCTTCCTATTCAGATTTCAGCCATCTTTCAGCTTCCGTTTCCGTTGGCATAAGTATATCATTAAGTATATAAATACCCTCAAGTAATCCCTTATTTTCGTAACTCCCTCACTCCAGTCACTTCCGTGCCCACCTACAATCCCACAATCCCGCAATCCCAGAGCAGATCTGTATAAGTAGTTTAACTAACAAAAAGCCGTCGCCTCATTTGAGATTTCCCTTCAGAGACAATTCAGTGAGCTTTACCCCGTACCACGCTCTTGTGGCATGCTGTGGCATGGTGTGGTATTTGTTCTGGGGCATGTTTTGTGGGTTTACTTTACTTTACTTTACTACTGTGCTGCTGCGCCTGAATGCCTGGAATGGATGGTGCACAAACCATTTACGTGACACGTTTTGTAAGTTCTCATTGTTGCCGTTAATCAGATTCACGGAGTATTTCTTCACCGTCGTCGTCGTCGTCGTTCTCTTTATGTACTTTCATTGTTATCACTGGGAAATGCCTTAATCCGAATTTATGAAACGAAAGCGGAAGTCTGCTCTGCGGCTTGTTGTTTCTATTGTCTTCTCCGCTCCGGTGCTCGGCTCTGCCCCCGTCCCTTTGGTATTCCCATCTTCTGCTGTATGCTGTGTGGCATTTCTGATGCGATCTTTACGATCGCCTCTAGTTTTTTCCAGCTTTTTATTTACGGTTACTTCATTTGGGGTTTTATCATTTTTTTCTGATTGATTTGGGCGTTTTGCGGCACAGCGAATGAGACAGAGAGAGAAAGAAAGAATAATACGATTTCAACGGAGAGAAAACTCGGGAAGATCGACAGCTGTTCCGCCTACCGGCAGACAAAATTCTACGAAGAGGGAAAACGCTGAAAACTTTATGACGGAAGATGCCACACAATCTGTTTATTGATTTATAGTCTGGGGAAAGTGCCAATAAAACGCCGGGCACGAACCAGAAGCTGCCTAGGATTATTTGTAGTGCCAGTCCATATGTAGAGAGCGGGGAAATCCCCCTAATGCGATCGTAAAATTTACTTCGCTCTGCACCACCACCACCAGCATCACTCCCTCTGTCTCTTTGGTCCTCCTTTGTATATTTTTGTTGATCTTTAATGACTTTGGGGTATGAAACATGTCCAGAGGAAATTTCGAATATATGTACATATGTACCTCTGGCTCGTAAATCGTTTAGTCTACTTCGAGGGGCTGCTTCGATGCTCTATAAATAGTTGGCGACACCAACCCCCGAAGATGGTGGCATGGTATCCAAAAGTAGACGGATATATTTGGGAATTTGATATATTTCCAAGGCACACGCTGCCTCCGATCCCTAGCCCTTATCCCAAAGAGTTCTCCAGCTGCAATATCTCCGCCATGCCATCCGCCAGATGTAAGTGTAAATTAACCATCGCCTCCGATCGTTTCTCGGGCCGGGGACTACTTCCTTCACTCCGAGACTCTATTTATGCGCAAACACGAACGTAATTGAAAACCAACAAAACTAAGCAAATAGTTTTCCTTTGGGCAATTATCATACGAACGAACACACAGGAATTACCTCACAGAGTCACGTACGAGGTCCGTTCTGGGCCCTAAGTAAACATCCTCTCTCCTCTTTTTGGCAATGCAATGCGCATTGCACATCCTGTCCGAGGCGATTCTTATCGAGATTCCTGGCCAGACAATAGAAATACACTCGTGGAATGCGATTGGATGCGTGGCAGCTGCTAGGCATCGTATGTGGACAGGATGAGCCAGGGATTATGAGTACCTGCATGTGTATCTGGGTTTGTCCTCTGCCTGGAAGCATTCCTAAGCGGATTGGCCGCCATTCCACAGCATAGCCCAGCGATTAGAATTGATTAGAATGACGCCGAAATCAATTAGCTAAAAAAACGAGCACACGCGGGAAAAATTCAATCAATTTTCCCAAAAATCGACAGCTGCTGATAAACAAGAAATTATGTAGATGCGTGTCAGATGGCAATGGGACACCGCCTCAAAGTGAAGGCGAGTCCAGTGGCTTTTGAGGTGCCTAGGTTATGTGGAGCTTCTGCGAAGTCGATTTTATGGGTTCTGAGAAACGAGCCTATGTTTTCGCATCATCCATCAGCTTCCATCAGTATCATTTCGATTCTTCCGCGATGAAGTACGCAGGGACTTTGATTCTGGTCCTAGCGGCATGCCACGTTGTTGGAGCCCTGCGATTTCTCGAACGTCGTTGCACCTCAAAGTCGCGACACCGTCGCCGACTTATAGGAGGAGTTGATGCCAAACTATTTTCGACACCATGGATGGCATATCTGCATCGAAATGGGGATTTTATTTGCGGCGGATCCCTCATCACCTATCGTTTGTATTTCTTTTTGTGTATATTTGATTAAAGCTTAAATTCCTGCATTCATTGATTTCAGGCTTCGTTCTCACTGCTGCGCATTGTAGAAAGTTGGACGAGCAAATGTAAGTAAAACCCTAGATCCATAGATACTTTAAACGCATTTCTTCTTCCTACAGAGTGGTGCGACTGGGCGAATACGATGTCGATACACAGATAGATTGCAGAGATCGAGGATGCGCACTTCCCTTTGAAGACCATGAAGTCGAGTCCTTTTATTCGCATCCCTCCTACACGACGATCAAGCACTTCGATATAGCTCTCGTTAAACTCAAGACGAGGGTGGTAGAGCAAAGTAATACCACCGAAAACATATGTACATCCCATATCATACATTGATAAGCATGTTTCTTCTAGACAACATCACACCGATCTGTCTGCTGTTGGACACCACGGACACATGGCAGCGTTATGTAGATTCCATTCAACAGTTTTCTGTGGCAGGCTGGGGCTGGACCAAAACGGATTCGCTTAGCCACGTTCTCCAGACGGCGAATGTCACGAAGGTTGACGAGTTCACCTGCATTGGTGATTTTGGTTTTGAAGTCGATCAGAGTCACATCTGTGCCGGGGATCCCGCTCGCCATACGTGCAACGGAGACTCTGGCGGCCCATTGTTTGCAACAATAAGCGAAGATTTGGTGGACTACAACGTTCAGTTTGGGATTGTCAGCTACGGAGAGAACCCTTGCAAAGGCGTGGGTGTATTCACGAATGTTAAAAGCTATATTCCATGGATCGAACACACCATAAACAGGGCAAACACTGTAGCATAAGAAATATATTGATGTTACATTTTGGTAGTGAAATATATCAACTAAAGATGCATGCTTGCAGTGGCTTTTGAGGTCGCTAGGTTATGTGGAGCTTCTGCGAAGTCGATTTTATAGGTTCTGAGAATAGATTCGCAAAACGAGTCTATGCTTTCGCATCATCTATCAGCTTCCATCAGTATCATTTCGATTCTTCCGCGATGAAGTACGCAGGGACTTTGATTCTGGTTCTAGCGGCATGCCACGTTGATGGATCCCTGCGATTTCTCGAAGATCATTGCAGTTCAAACTTGCGACTCCACAGCAAACTCCATCTTATCGGAGGAGATGATGCCGAACTATTTTCGACACCATGGATGGCATATCTGCATCGAAATGGGAATTTTATTTGCGGCGGAACCCTCATTACCTATCGTTTGTATTTCCTTTTGTGAATATTTGATTGAAGCTTAAATTCATGCATTCATTGATTTCAGGCTTTGTTCTCACTGCTGCGCATTGTAGAAAGTTGGACGAGCAAATGTAAATACAATCTTTTTAAAGCACACAGATAATAGATACTTTATGCCTACAGAGTGGTGAGACTGGGAGAATACGATGCCAGAACGCAGATAGATTGCAGAGATCGAACATGCGCACTTCCCTTTGAAGACCATGAAGTCGAGTCCTTTCATTCGCATCCCTCCTACACGACGATCAAGCACTTCGATATAGCTCTCGTTAAACTCAAGACAAGGGTGGTAGAGCAAAGTATTACCATTATAGTATATCCAATATCAAAGATTGATAAGCATCTTTGTTCTAGTCAACATCACACCGATCTGTCTGCTGTTGGACACCACGGACACATGGCAGCGTTATGTAGATTCCATTCAACAGTTTTCTGTGGCCGGCTGGGGCATGACCGAAGCGGGGTCGCTTAGCCACGTTCTCAAGACGGCAAAAGTCACGAAGGTTGACGGGTTAACCTGCCTGGCTGACTTTGGTTTTGAAGTCGATCAGAGTCACATCTGTGCCGGGGATCCCGCTCGCCATACGTGCTACGGAGACTCTGGCGGCCCATTATTTGCAACAATAAGCGAAGATTTGGTGGACTACAACGTTCAGTTTGGGATTGTCAGCTACGGAGAGAACCCTTGCCAAGGCGTGGGTGTATTCACGAATGTTAAAAGCTATATTCCATGGATCGAACACACCATAAACAGGACAAACACTGTAGCATAAGAAATATATTGAGGTTACATTTTGGTAGTGAAATATATCAACTACAGATGCATGCTTGTCATCTGCTAGGCATCGTATGTGAACAGGATGAGCCAGGGATCAACAGTATCTGGGGTTTTTCCTCTGCCTGTAGTCAACCCTAAGCGGATTGGACGCCATCGCACAGCATCGCATCGCAATTAGAAATGATTAGAGTGACGCCAAAATCAATTAGGTAAAAAAGGAGCACACGCAGGAAAAACTCAATATATTTTCCCCAAAATCGACAACTGCAGATAGACAGGAAATTATGTAGAAGCATGTCAGATGGCAATGGGACACCGCCTCAAAGTGAAGGCGAGTGCAGTGGCTTTTGAGGTCGCTAGGTTATCTGGAGCTACTGCGAACTCGACTTTATAGGTTCTGAGAATAGATTCGCAAAACGAGTATATGTTTTCGCATCATCCATCAGCTTCCATCAGTATCATTTCGATTCTTCCGCGATGAAGTACGCAGGGACTTTGATTCTGGTTCTAGCGGCATGCCACGTTGTTGGAGCCCTGCGATTTCTCGAACGTCGTTGCACCTCAAAGTCGCGACACCGTCGCCGACTTATAGGAGGAGTTGATGCCAAACTATTTTCGACACCATGGATGGCATATCTGCATCGAAATGGGAATTTTATTTGCGGCGGATCCCTCATCACCTATCGTTTGTATTTCCTTTTGTGTATATTTGATTGAAGCTTAAATTCCTGCATTCATTGATTTCAGGCTTCGTTCTCACTGCTGCGCATTGTAGAAAGTTGGACGAGCAAATGTAAGTAAAACCATAGATCCATAGATACTTTAAACGCATTTCTTCTTCCTACAGAGTGGTGCGACTGGGCGAATACGATGTCGATACACAGATAGATTGCAGAGATCGAGGATGCGCACTTCCCTTTGAAGACCATGAAGTCGAGTCCTTTTATTCCCATCCCTCCTACACGACGATCAAGCACTTCGATATAGCTCTCGTTAAACTCAAGACAAGGGTGGTAGAGCAAAGTAATACCACCGAAAACATATGTACATCCCATATCATACATTGATAAGCATGTTTCTTCTAGACAACATCACACCGATCTGTCTGCTGTTGGACACCACGGACACATGGCAGCGTTATGTAGATTCCATTCAACAGTTTTCTGTGGCAGGCTGGGGCTGGACCGAAGCGGGTTCGTTTAGCCACGTTCTCAAGACGGCGAATGTCACGCAGGTCGACCAGTTCACCTGCCTGGCTGACTTTGGTTTTGAAGTCGATCAGAGTCACATCTGTGCCGGGGATCCCGCTCGCCATACGTGCTACGGAGACTCTGGCGGCCCATTGTTTGCAACAATAAGCCAAGATTTGGTGGACTACAACGTTCAGTTTGGGATTGTCAGCTACGGAGAGAACCCTTGCCAAGGCGTGGGTGTATTCACGAATGTTAAAAGCTATATTCCATGGATCGAACACACCATAAACAGGGCAAACACTGTAGCATAAGAAATATATTGATGTTACATTTTGGCAGTGAAATATATCAACTACAGATGCATGCTTGTCTGCTAGGCATCGTATGTGAACAGGATGAGCCAGGAATCAAGAGTATCTGGGGTTTTTCCTCTGCCTGTAGGTAACCCTAAGCGGATTGGACGCCATCGAACAGCATCGGATCGCAATTAGAAATGATTAGAGCGACGCCGAAATCAATTAGGTAAAAAAGGAGCACACGCAGGAAAAACTCAGTTTATTTGCCGAGAGATCGACAACTGCTGATAAACAAGCCATTAGATGCACTTGAGATCGCAACAGGACACCACTTCAAAGGTGGAACATCTGCGCTGCAATTTGAGTGCAGGACCATCCTGAGGTGCCTTTCCTCACGTACATATACGCGTGCCCGACGTGGGCGTTATCCTGGAACTCGATCGATTGGATGGCATTTCCAAAGAAGTACTGTCGTAACCCGAGTCATCATCTCACTTCACGCTTTGGCCTATGACATGCGAGGAGCCAAAGGATTCAGTATGAAAGAAGGAGGGCATACACGCACTTGACAGCCAGTCACATGTCTGGCCACAGACCATATGCTACGATATGCTACGATCTGCTCCGATCCTCAGAGGACCTCGCCTTGGCATGCGAGTCAGACCGCTTCGATCCTGCGGCTGTCACTCCGAAAACAGAGAGAGGAAGCCCTAAGGTCTGGAATCATTTACATTGAAATGCTTTCAATGCGAGGCAGGAAAAAGGATTTCCTGTAATTACTGAGAGTCCATGGATGCGCTGGATATACTCGTGTGTATGCTCGTTGGCTGCGTAATTAGTCAGCGGGGAAAATTCTCAAAAAATTAATGAATCAGTGAGTGAATGAATGAATGCATTATTAATATGTGGAAGTGCTATGTACACAGTGCACGCTCGAAAGAAGTACTACCCTTGGGTGGAAAGAAGCAACGGAAAGAGGGAAGTGCCTTACTTTAGTTTCCAGTAGTTTTTCCAATCCCTTGTCTACAGAAGTTCGTTTTAGCGAGTGCTCACTTTTCCATACCATGTACACATGTTTCGGTTTTGGTAACGAAGTGTGAAATGATAAATTGATGGAAAATGGTAATGGAAATTTGAATAAATTGGGTGACAAGTCAAAGGTCCACCACGATGAGTTTTCCTCTAATGGGGAAATGGTATTTGAAGTTGAAATCTAATGAACACCCGATGACAGCCGCTCAGGGTTGGAACATGAAAGGGATAAACCATGGGGGTTTCCTGTCACTCTCACGCTGAATTTCCATGTTGAATCGCTCTTCTATAAAGTCGCTTAATCTCTAAACAAAAACCATCGAATCCAGCAGAAGTTAGCCCACATTTCCCATCCTGTTGGCCCTTTTCGATCTCTGAAACCTTTTCATTGACCTCAGAGATGTTGACTCAATCAGCTTAACAGTCGGAGCCGAGCCAGAAATGCGGGTCGGGCATCGTACTGCCAGATACAAACGATCTACAAATATGTCCACAGCTGGCGGGCCAAAACAGCTGAGAGACAAAGAGAGAGAGAGCGAGAGAGAGCAAGCCCACAGTGAGCGCACGAGAGGGAGGTCTATTGTGCGCACAGAGAGAGCGAGAGAGAGAGAGAGAGACGAGCCGAGGCAACAAAACTCGCTGCACAGACACGATCGCTATCAGTCGAAAACGCTGAGTGCGCGCGAACAGACCGCAGATACAGATACACCAAAGCACGAGCGCATTACTCATCCGTCAGATACGAAGATACTCGCAGTCGCACACACAACATTGCAGTTTGCAAACTGGATTTACCACCCAAAAACCAAAAGCCACAAATCGTGTTAAGTGAAAAACGAAGCAAATTGCAGCAGCAGCAGCAAACAACAACAAAAACTTTCAAAACTCGAGCCAAAGCGAAATAGAAAAAGTAGTTCAAAGCGTGAAAAATACGTTACATGCTGCAAAAATTGTGAAACGTATCCGAGAGATACAAAAGAGACAGACAGAGAGAGAGAGAGAGAGAGAGCGCTTGAAGCGAAAGCCAAGACAAGCGACAAAAAGTGCAATTTCTAAAAATATAATATACATATCAAAAAAATATAGTTAATAATTCCAAGCAGGAAGCTTCCATCAACAAAAGAGATAGCTCGTAAAAACGTAAACAAATCGGAAGTTCCACTATCGAAGCGGATTGCCAAAACAAACTATTGTTGGATTAACATTCGTTCATTTTCCGATCAAGGTAAGTTGGTTTACATATTTTCGAGCGAAGTCAGGCTTCGTTTATGGCCCTCGTTACCACTCCAACCAACCAAAAAAATACCCAAAAATCGATTTGAAGGTTCAATCCATTAGCCAGCATTTTGTTGGTGGGTCAGACTGTTTTGTTTTTTGTGGCTTTGGCTAATTGACCTCTAAAGATGTGCTCCAAAGTGTTGCCAGCATTAGGCCTGACAGATATATTTAAGTCTGTAGAGTTATTGGAAAGATTATAGTAGTTCAAAGATTTTAAGGTCAGCACAAAAGTTCGATGAAGTTTTTGAACAAGCTCAAATCTTTTTTAAAGGGATAAACCAATGTTAAATCTTTTTTTTTTAGTAAAACACAGCTAATGAATATTTCAAAGACCTTAAAGTCTATGTGAAAGATTTCTTTGAAGTGCAGCTGCAAACATCTCAAGATAATGAAGATTTAGTACAAGTTAAGAACCATCTTACAGGTTTACTCAAAGTTAAGCGGCTTTAGTCTTTATTTCAAGCCAAAACATTTGTAGTAGGACAGCAGAAATCTCTCTCCTAAGAACGGTATAGAGAAAGAGAATGGAGAGAACCGCAACGTGGAAAACACCACTACCACTGCCCCATACACACGCACACACACGCACACACGCACACAAAGCGACACTTAAAATACCAAGACGGCAGCTGCAAAAAAGAAATTTTTGTGGCCAAGTCGATAAAGATGCATTCAGCTCGATTGTTAGCCTCCCTCCGCTGTGGTCTGGTCTGCTCTGTTCTGTTCTGCGGCTCTCCTTCAGGGCTCCGTTCTGTTCTGCTTCTCCTCCTTATTGAATGCGCGCGCATGCGCAAAGGATATGCGCAGAGGGATGGAGATGGAGACCTACAATGAAAGGGAGGGTGAGCAGCACACACACACGCACACATCTCTGTATTCTCTGTAATCTTTGCAGCTGCAGGACAGACCGAATGTGCACCTGGTCCCGCAGTCCGTAGTCCGCAGTCCGCAGTCCGCAGTCCGCAGTCCGCAAAGCGCCTTAATTAATTTCCCCCAGCTGACTCACCTCCAGCTCCAGTCCCGAAAGGAAATGACAAACCGCTGACCGACTTGAACGCCTTCTACTCTATTGACGTCTTATCAGTCTTCACCTCCGGGGGGCCAACTTCCTGCTGCATGCCTCACTACACCTTGACACGTGCCTCCCTCCCCTTGATTTAGTCGTACTCTCCCACTGAACAACTTAAAAGACTCCGAGAGGCTATTCCGAGATGCATTTGGCGCCATTTGGCCGTACACGCGGCTGTATTTTCCTGAACGCATCAGCGACAACAAGACCGAAAGTCGTCACACATCCGTCCATCACGACAGCGACAGCGCTGTGGGGCTGCAGCACTGATGGGGAAATGATGAATGGGGGACAAGCGACGGCGACTGTCAGTGTGCAGACGTCGGGCAGACGGCGATCCCGATTCCGCCGCCGCCGCCAGACGCAGCCGCCTCGATGGCGTTACATGATTTGTAATATCAGCAAACATACGTCACAACAGCAACAGCAACAGCAACAGCAACAGAAACGGCAAGAAGAACATCAGCAAAAGCCACGACAACAGCAACATGTGCATAAATGGAATCCGGTTCGGCTGCTTGAGTGCGACTGCGGCTGGCAAAAATGTTTATTTTTAAAAAAATATTCAGCAGATTATCATCTGTCGTCTGGTGTTTTTGCATCGCTTGTACTCCGATGAATGGACGAGTTTATTGCCTTGAAATCTAGCCAAGAAAATAGACAAAACCATTTTGCGTTTGCATCATGTTTAATCATGTTTACAGGATTTACACGAATGGTAAACAAAATGATAATTATCTGACAAGAGATGTAAACTTTTCTATTGAAATGCAATTTTATTCGGCAATTAGAGAGCAGCACTGAGGATCCCAAAGACTAGGCAAACTTAAATTTAAATTTAAATTTCTATTTAATTTGAATTTAAATGAAAGAGGAAGGTCTCCCATTTTTGAAGATGATAAACGTGTAAATAATAAGCGAATTATGTCAGCTTCCATGATAAATGTACCAAGAATCTGTATTGAGAAAGCGGAAATGCGAGATGTGGGAGCGGATGAAGGAAAAGGAGATTGCCATGGGATGGGACCCGTCGTAAACACCCGCCGACAGAACAGAACAGAGCAGAGCAGATCAGACAAGACACAAGCCGACACGAAAATACACATACAACACTCGTACATACATATTTGTGGATAGCAAATTACGCACTTAAAGTGCTCGCCAAAATGACAGGAAACGCGTCATTTTTACGAACTTCAAATTACGATTTTTTACGTTTCGTTTGTCTTTTGCACACTCAAAGACGGCATGTCCCCAGGTCCCAATTGTGTGTGTGTGTGTGTGTGTATGTTTGCGTGGTTGTTTGTTTAGTAGCTGCCACTAAGTAGCTACGAAAGACAGGGACAGGCAGAGACAGAGGTAATGGTGCAAAGTGCAAACATACAAAAAGACTGACAGAGCGAGAGCGAGAACGCCCTTTAAGCTATGAGTATATTTCGTGAATGTAATTAAAACTGGCGCAAGTATCGCACATTTCCTCATTTATCTGCACTTGTGTGCGTGTGTGTGTGTGTGTGTCAGTATTTCCTTGGAAAAAACAGACAGAGAGAGAGAGAGACGAACAGGGTGCGAGGGTAAACTGCATCCTGTGTGCGAAGGCGGAGGCGGATATGCGAGCATTGCACAGTCGATTCATTCCACTTCCTGTCATTGACTTTGTCAACGGACAAAGCGAACACCAAATAGTAACAGAAAACCATTTCCCCTGCCCTGCCATCTAACCCCAAGACAAGACAACGACGAAGCGTGAAAATGCGACGCGTGCTCAACACGAGTTCTGTTCTCGATCAGGCGAATGTCATTGCCACGATGCCATGTGCTCCCGCCTCTGCCCCCGCCACTGCTGCTACTGTTCCTGCCACAACGAATCAATCACTCTGTGGGTGAACGACATTCCCGTGTTCGAATCACGAAACGGAAGCCCCGCCGACATTTGGCATTTGATGAGGAATAATCGTAGTCATCGTCGTCTCACCTACAAGCTTTTCACACGCTTTTCCTTTGACTTCTCCGACCCGAATCGTGGCAGTGGCAACCCATCCAGCGCTGTGCCCCACCACTTTTCATCTCTACAATTTGAATTCGAAATCGCCTGAAGTTCGGCAATAGTTGGAATCATTCTCCTGCGGGGGGCTACGATCTCCCACCTCTACCTATCTTCTAATGCTGTCCCTTGGAATAGTTTATGGCATCCGCTTTAGTGAGTCACCATTCGGGTGATAAGCGTGGGCCGTAATGGGGGCTTTTGGTGGAGCATTAGTCCCATCTAAGAATTCGATTGGGAGCTCATTCAACCTGCTCCGGTGCACCAACATGTTTAGCATAAACATATTTTCGGGTCCAGAGCATACGACCCCAACAACAAGTGGCATTCATTGCCCTTCCCAAAGCGATGTGTGTGGTGGTTCCGACAACTCTTTCCATATTCTGTTGATTCAGCAGTTCATTTGTTTGCCGCATAGCCCATGGTATCCAGAATTTCGTGGGAAATGTAGCGCCCTTCCAGTGCCACTGCCGCTGGCAGCGGACTGTGTAATTAAAACTGATTCCCTCTACAGCGAGGCGACTCCTTTACGCACTTCCTTGGACGGAAGCTCGCTTGGGTATTCCGGAAAACTATTAAAAGGTTCGCCCCGGCGCTGGCCCCGCTTCCTCTGTCCTCTGACTGTTCCCCAGTCAGAGGAGCCCTTAAATCTCGGCACTCGGAGCTGGGCCGCCGGCTTCCGCTCTCTTGGCTTCCCTTCCCCTTCTCCTTCTCCATCCCGTTCTCATTCCCATTGCCATTTCCACTTCCATTCGCATTCGCATTCGCATTGACACCTTTTATGCCGTCCGTCGGCGGATGTTCCCTTGCCGATTCAAAATCGGTCTTTGTTTTGCTCGCCTCTTTCGCAGCTGCCAATTGGGAGGGTAATTATTTCCGCTCTTCCGCTCTTCCTCCGTCTCCGCCGCCGTTCCGTTCCGTTCCATTCCGTTCTGTCTACGGTCTGTTGGTAATCGCAATCGCAGTCGTTCTCTGCCTGCGTTTCTATGTCAGATCCGTCCGCCTCTCCCGCCCCCCCCGTCCGCTCTCTGTCAGCAGAATGTGACCGCTGATCGATATGACAGCAGCGCTGGGTAATCATTATTCAGCGCTTCCTTTCGCGTGCGACCCGACGCCTCGATGCGGATGACGCCCATTTCTGCCATCCGCCAACAAGGTCAGATTTAATAACAAAATATCATTTCATACAGAGAGAGAGAGAGACAGCCAGAGAAGAAGAGAAAGAGCGAGAGCGAGAGAGAGGGGGACAGAACCCGCAAAGTTCTTCCATTACGAACTTTGGATACTCTAAGTGGAGTGGCAAATGAGTAAACCCCCATGACTAACTTGCGGATGAGTACTATTCGACTCCCTGTAATCCTGGAGCAAACGGGTATACTGCCTTCGGCTGGGTGTATGTGACAGGCCTATAGAACCCATGGATCTCAGGGATATCAGTTGTAGATACAATTATATTTCTTTCTATGAAAGAGCACACAGATATCAAATCAGCTCAGAGGGTATCTCCTAGTCGTCGCTGCATCTCATCCATTGATTCGTTTTATGCGTGTTAGTATTTGTATTTATATTTTCGCTGCCGTTGCGATTAAAACAATTGCCAGCTCGTGAAAGCATTTCCGTCACCCAGCCCAGCCCCATGTGCATTAACCCCCTTTCCGCTGCCACGCCCCGCCCAACTCCCCTTCCGCCAGGGGCTCCCGCCCCTTGAGCGACAAGTGAGTCACCGCCATTAATCGCAAAAATGCCTCTCTTTCTTTCACTTGCAGACAAGAACGCGACCCACAATCACCATGCAAGTGGAGGCCAGCTATCCAAAGTATGCCGGACGTGTCCCGCCCCTGGATCTGTCCCAGGTGAACGCCGCCCAGGAGCTGTGGGCCGTGGGCAGTGGGACGCCAACAACGCCATCGTCCAAGCGTCACCACCACCACCACCATCCCTACCACCACGTGCTGGACAAGTGTCGCGGCGGCGTGTCGCTGCTGAGCTCCGACGACCACAACAACAACCGATTGAGCATGACGGGATCGGGTGACGACATCATGATGAGCCCCACGACCAGCCTGCCGCATCCCATGGGATCGGATGGCCTGCCGCTGGATCCCCGCGACTGGACGCGGGCCGACGTGTGGAAGTGGCTGATCAACATGGCCGTCTCCGAGGGCCTGGAGGTGACGCCCGAGCTGCCACAGAAGTTCCCCATGAACGGCAAGGCGCTCTGCCTGATGAGCCTCGACATGTACCTGTGCCGGGTGCCCGTCGGCGGCAAGATGCTCTACCGGGACTTCCGCGTGCGCCTGGCCCGCGCCATGGCCGTGCTCTCCTAGGGGACCTCACGGTACCCCACCCGTACCGAGGTCCTTCACCTTCTCACTGGTTGTACATACTCTAGGGTTCGCTTAGGCTAGTTTTAGTTCAGTTAGTTGTAATGACTAGTCGCTAGTGCTCTCGTTGATTAAGTCTTAGCCATTAAATCTGCATTTCGATGTTGTCAAAGAAGCTCTGGCTCTTGCTCTGGCTCTGGTTCTCTTCTTTTATTTGAGTTGAATCTGGAGCGGAAGTGGAGCTCAAATGCTGTCCTATTAGTTGATTAAGTTCGCATCTGATGAAAATATAAAATGAAATTTTATAAATGAAAACGTGGCTTGGCTTTGCATCTGTAATTGGAGATGGAATGGAAATATAAAAGTTTCAAGTATGAGATGAAATCGAAGATATATAAATAAATTTCTGTGTACCCAACTAAGGAAACTAAGGATCGAATTTCCACTCACAAATATAGATATGAAGATCTATACATATAATCCCTACATGTATGACGCTGAAACATGAGAAATCAAGTGGCAGAATGTACTCATATAAATTTGTAGATATGGAAAGAGCATTGATTTACAATCCACAGTTAGAGGGGAATGCTTTGTCGATTCTTTGGCATCTAAATTCTTGGTAGGCATATTAAATATATAGTCGTTATAGTCGAGTATCCACTGCTGCATCCAAGTTCTTTAGTCTTTTAGTCTCTGAGGCCACTCACTAGCTGTGAATTTTAGAATAAATGTGGTTTATTTTGGTCTCTGATCTCTGTCTCCTCTCCTGTCCAACGGAACACTTACCAGGCGATACCAAATTCCTAAAAGAAGAGATCTTCTGTGCTTTATGTTCTGTTTATGTCTTTCCCAATTCCCCCAGCAAACCCGCGCATTGACAAGTGAAATACGTTTGCCCAATTAGCACATCATTAACATAAACTTAGGGACGGGGATCGAAGGGGGGAAAAGTGCCCCCACACACTCACACAGAGGCACAGACACACACAGACAAGTGCAATAAACTCTTTGTTAGTGCTGGCCAGAAGTTAATGCCAACATTTGTTTAGGCCTAGGCCATACATAGATCAGATCACCACGAAAGTGTTTATTTTCTGAAGACCCTGTTTTCCGTGTGTGTGATTAATGGTGGACGGACTGGGCGGGGGGAATGGAGTCACTTCATAGCAAATAGAGGGGGAACGGAAAGGGGTAGCTGAGAGATCTGTCATCTATCTAACCATTCAACCATTCATCTGGTTTTTAGAGCCATGATTCCCATTTTAGCCCCCATTTCAGTAGCAACACAGCATTTGCAAAAAACAGAAACCAAACAGTGGAAAAATTATGACAATAACGGATAACGATAATCAGCATCGGTAGTCAAATAGAACCCGGATGGATAGATAGAAAGATATATACATACATAGCGATAGAGAGGGAATGAGAGAGATAGATAGAGGGAGAGAGAATTCAAAGCGCTCCATCCGCCCGTGCATCCGCTCATTTCATTTGGGTTTTTCTTTCTGTATTGTGTGTCTTCTATGAATGAACAGACACACAGATGCATAGACAGACGCACAGATACATAGATCCATAGATACTCAGATACAGATACGTGGTTCACGTTGCTCTTCCTGCTACTGCTGCTGCTGGTGCTGCTGCTGCTGCCGTTGACGCGCTCCATGTGGCTCATTGTCGCTCGATTTTTTGTAAGTTTGCATTTAGTGCAGTTTGGCTCTGTTTTCGGGAGCATCCGGGATGTAGTTAAAGGCAAAGGAAGTGAGACAAATGAGCCCCGACCTCAGCAGCTCGGGACCCAGACCCAGACACAGAGCCGAGCTGTTCAGCCGCTTACCTTGTAAAACAGATGTCGCAACCTGACACATGCCACAAAAGAAGAGGCACAGGGCAACGGGCATGGGCATGGGCATGGGCATGGGCAACTTCTGGGCATGTCCAGCAGCTGACGCTTCACAGGAATCTGCGGCCAGGAAGGGACACCAACCAGGAATTTCAGCTGAAATTGTAACAGTTGTAACTTCATTTCAGTTGAATCCACAACTGAGGGGTGAACCCTGAGCTGGAGGCTGGAGCAACCGAAGTCGTCCTTCTGCAGGTAAATAGGATGAGGCACATGTGGAGAGGCAGCGACAGAAGGGGATGTGTAGCGGTTCCCGGTGGCTCCTGTCCCAATGCGGCCAGCCACAAACACACCTATCTTCGATGTCAAATTATGATCAATCATTCGCCCCACTCCGCCCCGTAATCAAATATTGATTCATAATCTCTCTATCTTTCTGTGGCCGAGGCCAGGGGCAGGGCAGCGGCGAATAGTCTAAGCAAAACAAACCGGCAAATCAAATAAATCATATAAAGACCGGGAAAATTGAGGAAATGCCGCTTATGTAAAGTAGAATATCCGCTGACAGACGACGACTGGCGATCGGCGATCGGAGAACGGCGACCGGCGACCCGAGCGACCCAAAGCCGACGAACGGAAGACGAGGTGCGAAAACAATAAAACACGGACGGAACGGAAGTGGACGCGGAAGCGGACGGAAGCGAGCGGAGAGCGGAGGTGACGGTTCCGTCGATCGCTCTGCGGCTTTCTCAACCGCACGCTGCACACACAACGGTTCCAGCTACCGGGCTTCAGCTTCTGCTTCTGGCCTGCCCTGCCCTGCCATGCCCTGTGCCCTGCCTTTTGTGCCTTTGCCAATTTGTCGAAATGCTTTTCCGCTTTTCCGGCTTGTTGTCTTGCGGCTTCCCGTAATTGAATTTCGTTTCGAAGGAAATGACTAAACCAAAAATCTTTCACTCTCCTCAAGTGCTATGACTCGCGGGAGGCCCCAACTTATCAAATGGGCTGGGGTTCGATGGTGCAATTGAAACACTCCAGAGCAACGGAAAGAACTTTGGCTTCGTTCTCTTTTTTTTTTGTATTTTTTAATTAGTTCATTGGCTGCAGTGGCAGGGCGCGATATTTCCCACGAAAGTCTGGATACCATGGGCGATGGGGTAAACAAATGAACCACTGAATCAACAAAATATTGAAAGAGTTTCCAGAGCCACACACAATGCCTTGGGTTGGGTATATGTCTGGGGGAACGGGGGGGATGGGGATGGGGGAATGCCACTTGTTGTTGGTTGTCTGGGGAGTTGGATTTCTGGTTTGTTGTTTGTTTGTTTGTTCTGTATCCGAATAGAAATGCTAAACATGTTGGTGGATCAACATTAGAATGGACCATGCACCGGAGCAGGTCGAATTCGAGCTCTAAGATGCGACTAATGCGCCACCAAAAGCCCCCATTACGACCCACGCTTATCACCCGAATAGTGACTCACTAGAGCGGATGCCATAAACTATTCCAGGCGACACCATTAGAAGATACGTAGAGGTAGGAGACCGAAGCGCCCAGCAGGAGAATGACCCATAAGGAATACCTCCAGCTATTGCCGAACTTCAGGCGGTCCACAGCAGGCGAACCATAATTGTGCTTCGTCTACGAAATTCATTATTTCGATTTCAATTTCAATTCCAAGAGGTTTTGGGGATAGGGAGCAATGGGGCTCCATGGCGAGCCCACCCATGAGGCAAACATCTTGGCAACTTCCGCCCAGCGTTAGGAGGCGGTGGAATCTTGGCACTCTGTGATGGCAGCGAATTCAAGAGCACTTGAGGTTCCGCGCATTGGATTTCTGCGTTTGCGTTTTGTTTTTTCGGGGGCCTCCACGACTTGGTTCTCACTCCCACGCTCTGGAAACTCGGCTTTGGCCATGAGAGTAGGAAAAGCTGTGTGAAAAGTGTATTTCTTGTTTTGTTTTTTGAGGGAAATGCCGAGAGGGCAGAGGCGGAGACAAAGACAAAACTGTCATTGCCAGCAGACCAACAGACACACAGATACAGATACATAAAGAGATACGGATACATGGGAGAATGTTGTGCATGGCGAGTGTGGTCTGATTGCCACACACTAGAAGAAGTTCATGGGAACGAACTTTGCGGCCACTCAGCCGTAAGTCAAGTGTGAAGGGAGAGAGGGCACAGAGGCACCTCCTCCATGAGAATGGAATGGAAAGAGCAGGGATGGTATGGGATTACAGCGTGGGCCCCAAACAAGTGCAGCCATCTAATAGAGTTCTGCTTTGTAGAAGATATCGTAGTACCACAAGCCATCCCTCCCATGAATGCGACAATTAAAGAGTTCCTCCATTCATGAAACTGCATTCACACCCGCTCCCCTCCCTCTTCTCCGGCAGCCCATACATTCCTGCTTATTTCCCCCCAATCCCCAATCCCCATCCCAATCTCAACTCCAATTACTTACTTATGCAAGGCAACGCATAGCTGTGTGGGCGTGTCATCACTTTCAATTTTGTGGCCAATTTGAGTGACACTTTCTGCCTGTTTGTCACGCCGCTTGCGTAGCCCCAGGCATGGAGGACAGTGGCGTGGTAGGGGCAGCAGGCTAGCTGCCAAGGAAACCTAGAAGAAGCCACTTTGTGTCTGGTCGTTGTCTGCAACGGCGTCTGCCTCGCTTCCGTTTCCTGCGCATAAATTTTAATGAGAAGAGCAGGTTCTCCCCCCAGTCCATTCGCCTCCCTCTTCCTGCTCCTCCAATCAAAACGCTATCAATTAAAGACACCAGAGGAAAGAAAAAACAGCAAAAAACCCTTTGAGAGTCGATTTCAATGTCTCTTACCTTGACTTTCGAGAGGGGCCTACACATGTACAAAGTCACGGCTATGTTGGCCAACCATTAACCAGTTTGGCCGAAAGGAGAAAACAAAAGAAAAGTCGAGGCAACAGCCAAACGGTTGGATGAGGCTTTTACTGGCTTTCCCAACCATGAAATTCGCGAAAAAAAACACGCGAGGAGGAATGTGGGGTGAAGCGAAATTGCTCGACAGGGGTTTACCCTATGCGGATTAGTAAGTCTGTGTGTGGGATCAAACAGAGCTTTAATACAATTTTCTTAGACTATTTTGTAAAAGCTTAAATACCGTAGGACAGATTTCCAAAAAGATGCACGTAGAGTGCATGCAAGTGCTACTTTCTTGTGGAGAATTAGAAGTAACCAGGTCAAGAAGTAACTTGCAATAATTGCGAATTGACTGACTTGATTTGAGTTCCTTCCTACTCCTGCAACCCAATATACCCGAAGGAAGTCTAGGACTCTCACTAGGGGACTCTCTCTGTGGCGCTGTCTCTCTACGATAATGCTGGCCGGCCAGTGGCCACACACACACACATTGCCTCTTACTGCATTCAGCTGGCAATCGAAACTTGTTTTTCAGGTTCGGCGCACGGCCAGGCCAGCGACCATTCTCGGCTGATAACAACAATTGCATTGCTGTGGCAGCAGCGACGTGGTGGCGCATGCGCACAAGCCTTGCGCATACTTTGGCTTCTTGGGTGCACAGACCTCCTGCTCCGCACCGCCCGTCTTGTGTTCGCTCTTAAGAAACATTTGCGGAATTTTAATTGCGCAAAAAATCGAGAAGCAGACGGCAATTGCAACTGATGCCAGGGAAGGGGGATGGGACATGACGTTGAATGATGGCTTGAAGAGGTTAGGCAGGAGGCGGGAGGCAGGAAGAAGGAGGGGAAGGAGCTGGCCGAGTGAGAAGTGAGAACATATCGCGTGATTGTGATAGATATAATGGCGATGGAGCAGAGCTGGGAGCAGATCATGGGCCCGATAGCATAACCATAACCATAATACGGGGACGTCTGCAATGCCCAACTCTAGCACATTCACCAGCCACGCCTTGGGATCGCTGATTGCGACGAGAACAAGATGATGATGATGATGAGATGATGATGATGATGATAATGATGGGCATGGCAAACAAAAACCAACGGAGCAGAGCAGAACAGCACATTCCAGAGGGATCAGGGGAGAGTATATCTTACACGCTGCTCGAATTATAAGTCGTCGACATTTTGTACTTGCCACAGAGATACGTACATACTCGTACTCCGAGTAGAAGCGCACACAGAAAAATGAGCCAGCATAAATAAACCAAAGCGAAATAGAATAGACATTTGTATCTGTTTTTGTGTCTTCCACTCCCCACGGCCTCCCCCTTTTGGGGTGGTGGTGTAATTGAAGTTGCAGAAAGAAAACCAAAACAGAATAAGAAAAGTATCTTGAGGTCTTCGCGTGGCCAGTGGAGCGCGGGGCATGGCGGCATACGGAAGCCATAAGCTGCAAGAGATTTCTCTTTGGCCCCTGCTCGTGTTTCGGCACTTCTGCTGGCTGTTGAACCCGCCGCACCACTGGAGCGTGATCTGACCTGGCTCTGGATCTGGCTCCCAGGCAGTCATCCAGTCTGCGGACAAATCACTTGCCTTGCCTTGCCCCAAAACGTGCTCAAGGATGCGATCAATAATCAATCGCCATGCGCAAAGAGGAGATGCGAAACGACAACGAAGAGGAAACCGACAAGAAATCGACCAAAATTACAGGAAGCAAAAGCACTTGCCGAAATGACCGAAAATCATTCAATTACGCCCAGAAGCGGACGGGCGACAGCTGGCCCTGCATAAATAATGGGCGGGTCCTTCCCAATAATTACGCAACGAGGCCGGATTAAGCGGAATTCAATAAGGTCAGTCGAAAATGCGGAGATTTATGAGAGGAAGCGAGGGCCCAGCAAGGGCACCGTGAATGACGTCAACCCTGAAGGTGTTTTATTAGACTTACTCCCTCGCCAGCCACATTTAAACTCAACTTTGGCGGCAAGATGTGTGCTTGGTCATTTTTCAACACTAGAACGTGGCCAGTGCTGCCAAGAAATTGTTGTATGGGCCGCACTTATTCAGAGATGGCGCAAAAACAAAGACGGAAAAAGGGGTTTTTCACACTGGCGCTTCCACGGTCAGGTATCGCTTTTGAAATTTACATAAAAATGTAGTTAATATGTAGCACTTGTGTAGTTTTCGTGTATTTGTCATGTACAATAATTAATTATTAAAAATACTTCGGACCTTTTTTGTTTAAACCTTATTTTATAAAAAATCCATTAAAGATAATAACTTAAAATTAGCCAATCTTATAGGAAAGTATTTTATCAATAAGGTAAAATTATATATTTAGGACTGAGGGTCCTATTTGCTCAGTAATATTCAGTCGAATACCAAATTCGGGGAATATGGTTTCCAATCCTCGACGGAGAACAATTAACCCATTGTAAGCCAATGGGGTATTTTAATGATCCAACGAATTAATAAAAAATTAATAATAATTTTAGCGCAGTTCGGGGGAAAGATATCGTGATCTTTTTTTATCCAAAGATGATGGAAAAGAGTAATTATTATTTGTATGATTATTTGCATTATTTTCGGCGGCTTAACTCAAGTGGTTATCCAGTTTAAAGATAGGGGTTTTAATGGGCTTTTCGAATCGTCGATAACTCCAGTATAAACAAAGAAAGAATTTACTTTAATAAAATTGAGATACGTTCAAGGTTCGGCAAGCCAATGAGTATCAACTTATATATACAAACCCTGAACACGACTCTGCAGACCATCGCAACACAAGTGGAGGTATTCGCTGGCGTTGCCCTGAAAGCAGCCGTCAACGTTCGCAGGGAGCTGGAGAGTCTGACCGAGGACTGGCACTGGCAGAACAGCCTAATCGAGTTTACCGACTTGCAGGCCACGTTGCTGAAGGTATTGCTGGTGCTGTTGGCGGGAACGTGTATCCTGAACGCCGGGTCCTGGTCAGTCTACGGCGAAGTCATCACCGAGAAATTTGTCAGGCCAAGTATGAAAAAACCAACTAAATTTTGACACATGCCGCTTTAATAGATAATCTTCTTGGCTACGCTTAAGGTACGCTCAAGGAAATCGAAGAGCTTAAATTGTCTGTCGCCAAATTGAAGTTGCCCAAGGAACACTCTCCCCGAATATAGACATGTCGAAGATCAAGAAGTTCTTTTCGAAGAAGAAGGAGGAGGCGGCGGCGTTTAAAGTATGTTCCATCAAGCCCATTAAGAAACCTCCTAACAGAAAATGATTTACTCTCCAGGTTAAACTAATGGGCAGCTCGATGGGCGAAGGCCACAAATTGAACACCCCCAAGCCGGATGCACCTTCTAGCAGCAACTCTCGGGGTCGTAAGTACGAGGCTTATGTCCCACCCAAGCGCAACGAGCTCAGCAATGAGGCCCGTGCCGCAGCGAATGCCGCACTCTCGCGCATCGACAAGAAGACATCACGGGAGTTCAACACCTCACTGTCGGCAGTCAAGGCTCAGGCCAAGCGAGAACTCGAGGCAGAGCGTCGGCAGAAGGAAGAAGCGTCTGCCAATGTAGAGGTGTCTGCATCCACAGTCAGCACCTTATCCGGCGGGGACAACAGGAACCTGGCGTGTGAAGGTGTCTTCTTCCGCTGCCCGATGGTCAGCGATGAGATTCTACCGAAGAAGGATTGGAAGGTGAAGATCAAGGAGTTCCTATACCAGCAGTTGGAGGAAGGAGATCGCGGTCTAACAGCTTGCCTGATCATCCACAATTGCAATGTGAAAGAGAAGGCTGACGACTGCATAGCAACTCTGGTTCGGTATCTGGAGAACCTCATCACGAACCCGACCGATGAAAAGTTCTTGAAAATACGCATGTCGAACAAGATCTTCAGCGAGAAAGTGCGTTACGTGGAGGGTGCATTGGATGTTTTGCATGCTGCTGGTTTTAGTGAGGTCCAAATCGACGATGAGCCATTCCTCCTCTGGACTAGGGAACAGACTGAACAAGATCTGGACTTGCCCACCCTGGTTGATGGTCTGAAAAACTCAGAGTGCATTCCCCTGGAGCTGGACCGCAACTTGAAAGTGCTGTTGCCATCACAGGCACGACGCGTTGTTCTACCCAATGATTTCTATCGCCTCGCCCCAGAGGAGATCAAGAAGGAGCAGCAACTGCGCTCCGATGCTATCCAACAGGCCCAGATGCTGAGGACGAAGGCCATGCGGGAACGCGAGGAGCAGCGCACTTTGCGCATGTACCGCTACGCACTGGTAAGGGTAAAATTTCCCAATGGCCTCGTCATACAAGTGAGTGATTAAGATGCTGATGAAATCGAGTGAACGGCTAATGCAATCTCATGTATCGTTTCCAGGGCACTTTTAATGTGTACGAGAAAATTTCGGATATTTTTGAATTCGTGCAATCTTGCCTGGCGGATGAGTCACTTGAATTTAATCTGGTGGCCACCAGCGAGGGCAAGTTCGGTGAAGAAGACATGGATAAGACCTTATTCGACTGCAAGTGAGTGCTCTTGTTCCATTTTATCAGTTACATGGTGAAATAAATAAAAATATACTTGTATTTCAGACTCATTCCTAATTCTCTGCTGTTGTTCTGCCCCGAAACGTCCTCATCCGATGGGAATGCCGGGGACGTCAACTACCTGAAGGAGGAGCTCTTCATGCTGGTTCAGTCCATGTAGAAACATCGTCTTCAATTGATCATTAAGCGGCAGCCTTTGAGTTTTACCCTAACTTATATATTTTATCAAGCTCTTGTTATTTATTGCTTTCAAATTTATTATTCAAAGTCAAATATAGGCACACTTTCAAATGAACCGCCCTTGTAAGACTTATTCCAACAGCTGTTTTTGGTATCTTTCGGCTTCCCAGTATTTTTTTGTGGTATTTTCAGCCGAGTTGCTTACAGTCACACTAAGTGCAAAAATAAACAACAAAATTGCAGCTAACAAATAAAAATTAGCCAAAATTATGGTAAAAATGAGCTTTAACAACAAATTGTGAACAAATAGATAGTGTGTACAAATCAGCTTACCCTTTGATGCTATGTAAATGTAAGTATTTCTCTCTTAAAAGTCCAATTATAACGAGCAACAAAAAGAGCGGGCCTGGCCATGCTCTCCAATTGTTTTTTTATTACCCGTTTATGAATCTTTAATGATGGCCTAACGAGACGAATTGTTGGGTGGTAGCTGCTGTCAAGCAATAAATAATCTTTAAACAGCCGCAAAAGAGATATTCCGGCTGGCTGCATAGGAATGAATCCCAATCCCTCTATTCACATGCGGCGGTCTCTGGTGTGGTGGATGTTATGATGTGATGAGTGGCAGCAAATATTGTAATTTACAGCTGTGGACATGCACATTATCGAATTATTGGTCCCACATTCCGTGTGTGTCTGTAATTTGTGCTGGATGAACTACTAATTAGGAACTGCCCATTGCCCCCGTTGATGATGAAGGGCTGTCACAGTCGAGTCGTGCTACTGTTGAGCAAACCAGTTTCCCCTGTACTCGGGATGTGGGTGAGAGTTGCAACTGCAGCGGAAGTTGGGGCAGAGCAGGAGCTGGATCTGCAGTAGTGGCAGCAGGGGCACTGGGCCTCCACAAAACAAACAAACAGTTGAATTTAATGAACCAATTTTGCAGTATCTATCAGAGCGGCATCAGAAACGGTAATCCACAGAGCAGCCAGGAGGAGATGCAGTAAAAGTAGGACTCGGAGGCGGCCGAAGAGTGCACCATTACTAAGCAACCGCCAGAGACTCCAGGCAATTCGGTGTAAATCTCGCTTGATCTTGGGAAAAAGTAAATAGAAAAGCACCAAAATCAAAACTTAATGAATCTTTGCCCGGACCCAGGCCCAGGGCTTAAATTAAGCCCAGCCATCGCGCCAAATCGAAACTTGACTCGACACGCAGGCAGCCAGTCTAGGAGGGGGCTGGCGGAGGCAGGATAGAGGCCCCAATAGTCAAGCAAAGCCATCGCATAAATTGGCCTGCGCCGAGCCAAAAGATTTCATTGTTGCCCATTGCTTATTATGGCCCGGGATCGGATCTAGGCCTTCATTAAACGGCTGGGGCAGCAACTGTAGCTGTAGCTGTGGATGTGGATGTGGTATGGACTGGGCCTGTGTCTGTGCCTGTGTATGGGTCTGGCTCTTGTCCGGGGAGCGAGTGCGTGAGATATGCATTATTTATCTAGCGAAATTTTTCTCATTGCTTGGGCAACTTGTTGCTGGAGGAGCTGGATCCACCGGCCACTTCCTGGTTGCCTGGCCACAGCTGCATCATAGCTACATCCATCCATGATAGCGAAATTCCCAAAATGATACGAATAGTTTGTTTCTGTCGGGCGATAGAGAGAGGGAGAAATATTTGGGACATCTTTAGCCTTACCCGGGGGCTTGGAGGCTGTAACCTGCAACCTGCAACCTGCACGTGCCTGGCTCCGCTCCGCACCACTCCGCTCCGGGCCTGACCTGCTGTGGCCGTGGCCAGGGTCTGCCTGATTGAACGATTGAAAGATCATCACCCGAGAAGCGATCCCGAGAGAGACTGCGAGCAGGATAATGATGATGATGAGGTGCAAATTGCTGCTGCCATGAAATTGCAAATCAACTTTCTGACTCCCGATTGCATTTCATTCTAAATTGTTTACTCAACCCAGCAGCCACATCTCAGGCTCCATCTCCCGGCTTCAGCTCCAGCTTCAGCTTCAGCAGCGTTTGTAAAAATTGCAAATCGAATTTGCCAATTGCTGGGATGCCTCTCTGCTGGCTGATTTGTTTCTGTGGTTGCCACGAACCACAACCACTCACAACAGAAACTCCAACTACAATTTCGAGCACGCCCTTTAACAAGCATTTAGCTTGGGCCGACAAGCTCGTGACCCGCCGCCTCGCTCCCAGCCCCAGTCCCAGTCTCAGTCCCAGCACAAGAGTCAGAGCCAGAGCCACTGCCAGAAAGAACCCTCCCAATCTGCTGGCAAGTTTATGACTGAGCTCGAAATTGAAGTTGAAATCGGTTAGCGGTGGGTTCCCTTTTCCATTTGTTTTTTATCGCTCCACGCAAGCGCCCTGCATTTACATATTTTTGCCTGCATTTGAACTCTGATCTGGTGGCCAGGGGAAGCCGATCCGATCCGATCCAAACCGAACCATACCTGAACGGGATCCGTAACAGCAACAGAAACAGCCCCAGTACTAGCAGTAGTAGTGGCTGTGGAATCACGAGGCAGCTGTGCACCAAACGGAAATACTTCCCCTGTGACGAAGAAAAGCAAACAACAAGCAACTATAATTAAGGCTTTTTGCTTTAATTAACACTTTTGAACTCGAGCAATGGCTGTTTATAGGAACAGAAAAGGGAAATGTCTTCTGAAACTCGAAGATGCGATACACTTTCAACAAATACGATGATCTTTTGGGGAGAACACTTCCTGATCGGTTAGGAATAGTAAAAAGAATCAGTAATGGAATGGAAAGAGTGGGAAAACTATTCCCACCATTAAAAGTTATGGTTTTTAGAATGGATCAATCAATAGGCATCCATCCCCACCGATCTCTTATTCACGTTACCCTTTCCTCAAGTGTATCATAATTTGCAATCCAATAAGAACTTCCGGTCCATTCGGCGAATGTTTTATGAATGAAAATCTTGTCGCATCGAGGACCCGCTCCCGCAACCCGACCTCTGTCCATCGCTGGCGATCGTCACGCTCATGGCCAATTAGTGCAATCAACTGGAAGCAGCGATGGATGGATAGGGTGCCATGGGGTTGGGTTTGCTCAGGCCTCGGCCTAGACAATTGCTATGGAAATCTTACAGAGTTCACAAAACATGATAAGATTAATTGACTGGGTCTCCCTTCGATCAAGGAACTTCCCCTCTTAGATTTGTGAGCTTACAATGGAGGTGGTATATACATACTCGTATATGATATATGTAGAAGAACAGAGACTTAAGCAAGTTCTTTAGAATGGGATTTATCAAAGGAAGTAATTTACGTATTACTTCTATCTAAAATCTAAAACAACCTATTTCAACCACGGGAATATTACGTATTGATTGATGCCCGACTCGAGGTTTCTCTGATATGGGTTTAATGTTGTAGTTATTGTTTTTGAAGTGCTCCCAAATTCCAGAAGCCTGCCCACCGCTCGTTTAAAGTGTTCCAGTGAATGCAGTTCAATTATTTCGAAAGCCAAGTTGGGATTTAATAAACTATCCATCTATCTATCGATTGGCTTACCCAACCCCCTAATCGCAACCCTCCACCCCTGTCAGCCGACTCTCCTAAACTCTCCATTTGATATAACAGCGTGCAGTCAATTTCAAATACATTTGCAATTTGTCAAATTTTGGTAGCCGTTGCCAAGATAAATTAATTTCGGCATCGATTTGATCGCTTGTCTCTGGTCATTTTGCATGGACCATGGACCAGCTGCTGGATGGGGGGATTCTCAGAGGGGGGGAGGTGGAGGAGGAGGAGGAGGAGAGACCATGTTAGCCACAAGCCAACATGGCTTTGCTCATTGTAAATGTGCTTTAATGACCACCGGTCAGCAAATCTCATTTTTTGTCGTCGCTTGGACGCCAAGAGACCGCATGCTGGCTCACACACACACACACTAGCAGTGTGAGAGAGAGAGAGCTATAGCGCGTTCGAAAGAGAGAGAAAGATAGTCGGGTTTGGCAAACATCTCTTGTACCTGCAAACGTTCATCCCCGCCCCCTGTCCACCTCCCTGGCCAAAATAATGACCAGTGTCCACATGGTGCAAAATTAGACATATTTTCTTCTTACTTGGGGGCATCGCAGCATCCCTCAGCTTACCCCACTCCCTCCCCCCACCCCACCATCACTCTCTGTGTGGCTCCTTCGGTTCACCTTTTGCATTTTCAACACCAAAAAGTTTTACATTCGGATTTTCCACAACTGCCAAGAAAAATGGCATTACAAATTGGGGGACATTTGTCTAATTAAATCCCTGCCTGCTCCAATAACGAGAGCTTAGATTACAATCTCACAGCGGTGCGTAATGGCTTTTGTGCTTGCAGGGGGAGGGATGGTGGGGAAACCGGATGGGAGGTTGCAATTTGTGGGAAATTGATAGAACGACAGAGAGAGCCAGATAGAGATTCCGGGTAAAGGATTGCTCCAGTTTGATGCGTACTATTCCGAGATCCTATTAGTGTAATCCAGTTAGGGAAACCAAGGAAACACTTTAAGAAACTTCATGATTTTCATGAATATCTTCCTGAAATGCAGCAAAAGAATAACTAATTGACTACTGAATTGTCATATTTTATTAAAAGTAGTTCCAGAATGATTAACCAAAATGATTTCATCAATAATTCCCACTAATTTGGTCAAATTCAGAGATAGTAACCCTTAAAACTAGCGCCATCTGAACACCCTGTGTCCCTTTTTATCCACTATTTCTATAGAGACCCTCAAGTGGCCAGCATTTGAGTGGCGCTCAAGATAGGGGCAAGCACTAGCTGCATTTGTTGTACATAAAACGCTGGCCACTGACCAATTAGAGGAGCAACCGAGTCCAGCCAACGGAGGCGAGTGACCACCAGCTGCAACAACAAACGGGGACACAAGCAACAGTGGACCTGCATGTAATAGAATTAAACTAAAATCAAATAATCATCAGACGGCTTTCACTCAATCCCCACTCGAGACTCGACTCGGACTGCTTCGCACTTGCACTCCACTCAAGTGCGGTTGACTCGACTCCTCCACTCAACTGATAAGAACACGTGTTGCTTCAGTCGCCATCTCGGTCGCACCGCCTGGTGCTGGGGCCCTGCGGGGCCCCAAGGAGTTGCCAGAGAATGCGGGCCCCAAAACAAACTCAAAAGAGCCGAAGCCGAAGCCAAAGCGAAAAACACGATGTGGCAACCACGACACGAGACCACATCGTCGTCGTCGCATCGCTGCAGCGTCGCAACGGGGTCCAATTAGGTGGCCGGCAGCAAATCATGCGCTCTCTGTCTCGCCTCAACAGGCTGTCCTAAGGCCCTGGCGCTGGCGCTGCTCTCCTCTGTTTCGCCTCTGACGACGCCCGTCCACTCGAGTCTTCGACTTCGACTTGGACTCGGGCTCAGACCCCAACTCAGTCTCAGTCTCATTCTCAAGTCCGGTTTTTCAGGGGAACGACGTACAGCGCGTACCGCTTCGCGCTATTTTCAGTGCAGTTTTTGGTGTGTGTTCCCCTTTAGAAAAATATATCTCGAGAGTGTATTTATGAGAAAACTACAATAAAACACGCACGACAACAAAAAAAGGAGAAATTATATTACACAAAAATAATTCCACTCTAAAAACAAAAGCCAAAAGTAGCCGACGGCCAAGTGAATATTGTGTGGGAATATTAACAATTTGAGAAATAAATATCAACGCAAGATCCGAATTCCAAGTGCAGTGAACGATTACGATTCAGTGTAAGTTCTTTAAAAGATAACACACTCTCCCCATAGAACACCATCCCCCAGATATGGCCACAGACCCCTTCCTCCCAATATAGCAACTAAAACGAAAGTGAGTTGAGAGTCTATTGCCGTCCTTGTTCTTGTCCATTCTATGATCTGATTTCGAAAACACTCTGCTCTGTAGCGCGTCTAAAAAGTCATCCTCCTTATCGCACGGAGGAATGCTCGGAGATCGTTAAAATTTATGTGCTGCTTGAGGAACCGAACAGAACTGATCTGAACAGAACTGAACAGATCCGAGCAGCGCGGCGAACTGATAAGAAAATGATTATTCTTTAGAAATATGTACATATCAGAAATCTATATTCTATATTCTGCTGAATACCCATTCAGCAGGGGAGGCAGCAATCGCTGGCTGCCCCCGGCCGGGGGCTTTCCCATCTTATCTGCGGCGATTTTCTTTCCCGATTTTCTTGCCCAAGTGCCTCGAAATTAATAACTTTAGTCGAAAGAGTTGGCAGAAAGCACAGAGAGCGTTGGCACAGCGAAATCATGTTCGAGTGATTAAATTAATTAATGATATAGACACTGCGCAATAGTGTCCACGCAACCGAAGGCCGCAGAAGGAGGATCCGCCGTCTGCCGCCTGCCGCCTGCCGCCTGCAGTCTGTGGGTCCTGCAGCGAGCAACGCCACATGATGCGGATCGTTGGATCGTTGGATCGTTGGATCGTTGGATCGGTGGATCGGTCGATGGTTCTGCAGAGGCGAGCAGATCGTTGTCTTAACTTGTCGTACACGATGTCTTATACGTGTAGCAACAATTTATTTCTTTGGTCAATGCATCGATCCCAACGAATCGAAGATCATGGCAGCGCTTGGGTCTGTGCTATTCTGGGTCTCGGGCTCTTTTACTATCCTTGGCGATCAATCAAGCCCTGCTGGAAGATGATCAATATTAGCCGGTCTAAAAATAATATGGGCCCTGGACTATCTTTATCGTTGATTGAGAATCGCTGGAAGGAGGGAGGATTCGATTGCTTGTGGCAGATGAAATTTGAAATTTATAAAACTGATAATAGCGAACTTTATTCGCCTTTGTTTTGGTTTTTTCGTACAAATGAAATGTATATAATCATGTATAGTATATCAAAACTGATAATTCCCGTGTGCATATATGTATACAGTCGCAGTATGAGTCAGTTCTGTCAGATCTGTTGGGTTTCTGTAGAGTCCGGGGCTGTCTGAACATCGCATTCGGCTTGGCTTTTTGGTCGGTTAGGATTTTACGACTTGTGTAATTAGTTTTTCTTTCGAAGATCTTTTATGGCGCTTACAGACCAGACGTCTATCTCTTGCCACATCCAACTCTCTCTCTTTGCACCATTTTACATCCCAAAAACAAGAAGATGTCATTAAAAATTAGAGTAACTGTTTTTTCCCCCACTAATATGTGTGTCCAAAGTGCTAATTGAAGGCAACTCCGGCTCTGACTCCGGCTCTCACAGCAGCCAGCCAGAGCGGCGGCTGAGGCTGGGACTCAAGCTGCCTCTTCAGCCAAGTCAAGGGTTAAAGTTCTCTTAGTTTTGTGTGTGATTTTGTTAATAGTCAGGCAAAAGATGGAGATGGAGATACAGATGGATCCACAGTTGGGGCTGTGGCTGTTGCTGTGGCTGGCTCTGACTGACGACAAGTGCCTACACCTCTTTCGAGTAAACTGTCAAAGTGTAGACTCTGTTGCCCAACCATGTTTACAGCCGTCGATGCTGAATTAATTAAACTAACTCTGGGAGGCACTGCACTGGCTCTGTTTTAGAGGGTTATAGGGGGCCCCCCACTGACTGACAGACAGCTGCTGTGGGGAGGGGGAGTGCACCCCAATTTGTACGTGTACTCTTTGAAATTGGTCAGTGTAACCTGAGGACAATGACTTGGACCGACCGGCCAGCACTGGCCCTGTCTTTGGCCCTGGCCTCTCTCGTCAGTTGTCCCTATGCACAAGCACAAGAAAAGGACATAATTGCTGCCATAGATTCTCGGGAGGAGTTGAAAGGTTGCAGCCACAGAAAAGACCTTCGCAGAGGACTTGAGCCACAGGGGAATCCTACGAGGGAGGAGCTACACACGGTGGAGTTGTGTATGCAGTCGCTTGGAAATGCCGTGTTCACTAATCTATTTCAATTTCATAGCCATCTCATTTGCCCAGCATTTTAATTTCCTCCTGCGGCTCCGCTCCTCCGTTGGTTGGGGAGGTCAGAGATGTTCTAAAGCTTCCGAGCGCTCCCCTCCCCATCCCCAACCCCAAGCACATTGTGGGTCTGTCTATTGATTGGAATATTCATTGAATAGTTTTTAAGCTGATTTATATGCTATTGTGGCAGCTTGTGTGTGTGGCTGCTGTCGATTTAATAAATATTTAATTTCAACTCTGCCTGTCTGACTCCTGCTGCTGCTCCTGCTCCTGCCCCCGGTTGGCTCTTAAATCCACACATAAAAGATTCAATCAACGGAAAGGGGACTCTGAGGAGTCCAAGGAGCAGCCGGTGCCAGCTGGATGATGATGTTGCTGGTGGCTTCATTCAGGTATTAATAATAATAACGAACAACGAATGGATTATTCTGAGCTGCTGGGACATCGTAATTTGCAAAATGTGCAATCGCTTCCTATAAATCAAGGCAGAGACACACACACACACACAGAGAGAGAGAGAGAGGGAGAGAGCTCTCTGCGGAAATCTATTCAGATCCCATCAGAGAGAAGGGGGGGAGCGAACCTCCGAGCCCGAGCGATGAATGCCAAACTATATATATATATATATTTCACCTGGCCGAATCATAAAAGTTCTTTTGTCAGACTCCATCGCCTTGTGCACCCAATAGCAAGCCAAAGAGAGCTGCAGCGACGTCAACTGCTATCAATCTCAGGTGAAATGGAGCTGCGTCCGTCCGCCAGCCATTAGATGATCCCAAACCCAGTCACAGCATACCCTGTGCTCCAGCCAAGCCAAGCCAGCCTAGCCAGCCAGCCAGCCAGCCATGCCATGCCATCCAATCCCAGCCAGTTCCAGGCCCGCCGCTCAAAGGAAAGCGCCCGTCGCAATAGATCGCACATTGCAGATAGAGGCGTGCCTGCCACTCCAACTCCACAGCATCGTGGAGGGATTAGTCCATAGCGAAGGATGAATACTCTATGGAAAACTATATGCTGGCTATTCGAAGTAGAGTATTCCATTGCTAAATGGTTCCTAGTACCGAATACTTGATCATACATTAATCTTCAAGATGTGAGAACTTTGATCATAGTAGCTGCTAGCACAGATTGAAGAGGAGACAGTTTCAGGTGCTCGAATCTTCTTGAAAATGGAGACCTCAGGCTCTCCACAACTCCCATTCTACCCCACCCATTGTAGGGTATACAAAAGGCAAAGCCAAACAATGCGCTGCAATTTCTGGCCACAAAGGATGAACGTAGCGCGTATGCGGAGCAGTGTGGAGTCGGATCGGAGCCGGGCTCCGAGCAGAGTCGGGGACAGAGCAGAGGCTGGGCCAGAGACGGAGCTGCGGCTGCGGCTGCGGAGCTGGAGCTGGAGTCGCACATTCGGCGAGCGCCTTCAGCAGTTGTTATAAATTATAGTGCCGCATGCGGAATGAATGCCCAAGATCAAACCGGTGGGCACACACGCGCACGCGGGCGGGTGGAAGGCGGCGGTGGGGGTGGGGAGCAGGGCCGATTGGGCGGCTGGGCGGCTATAAAAACAAACCTCCGCCCCCGCACGTAGCCAGTTCTGGCTGTGGCTCGTTGCCTGTTGCGCGGTGCCAGTGCCAGTGCCAGTGCCACAAAATATTTAACAGTGTACCGCTATAAAATTTGGTATTCCAAGACGGGACCAAGACGAGATGCCGCCACCACCACCAGCACAGCCGCTGCCTTGCTCCGGCGTTGCAGTGGTGCAGCGATGCAGTGGTTATACTGCCATTACCATTACCACGTTGTAGGCATGTTGTAAATGCCAGCCGATTGCTGTGGACTTTTGTCGTTTCAGGCTGTTGTTTGTGGCAGTTGCTCTGTTTGTGTGTGTGTGTGTTTGTGTGTGTCTTTTGGCCATAAAAACAGAAATGAGCCCACAGAAAACATGGCGAATTGCGCTAGCTGAAATTCTCCACTGTCGGCGCATCAGACACCCGACCACAGTGGATAATTTTTCGACTCTAACTCTCAAGAAATTGGGTTTGGGGAATATTTGAATCATACAAAATATTTTAGTAAGATCGCTCGACAGTGAAATGGAAGGTCCTTAAGGTTATGATTTGTTTTGATGGAGAATAATTGAAGAGAAAGAAATTTCAAGCCTCCTTGAAATTTCCACTTAAGCACTTTCATTATGTTACTGATTCAAGAGACTTTTGAGAGTTTTCCTTTCAAAAATTACCTTGAAATCGTTGTACAGCAACTATTTAAATTATTTAATTTAATAAATTTAATATTTAATATTTTTTAATATTTAATAAATAAATTCTTTTATGGCTTGTTCTTGTTACCCACTGTTTCCAATATTCCGATATATTCTTCGACTCAAAAAGATGCAAAAACAAATTACATGTCGCTTGCGTGACTATAGTCTCGCCACTAGGGTGTAGTTGTTTATTGGACTGCTATCAAATTAAAAAAGCGATCCCACCCCTGAATTAGATTGTACCAGTGTCATGCCTCCACCGATGCTGATTCAGCGTAAAAATCTAATTTCGATTCCGATATATTCCGGCTCTATATAATATCGGCTGATTCAGCTCGCATAAGTAAAAAAATGATATATGTATCAAAAGTCTCAGCGCACTTTTCACAGAAATCAACATTGGATTAAGGGTTAATTTCGCAGCTCGACTAGTGGGCTCGTAAAAGTGAAACAAGTTTAACGCAGAGTAGCTCAGACTTTGGCTTTTCGCAAATGCAATGCCCCGCCGACTGCGAGTTTATTTGATGAGCGAGAGGCGCAACTGCGGGCCGACACAGCCCACGCGGTGCCGGAGGAGAGGACAAACAAAGTGCCGCAGTTGTCAAGCTTCAGAGGCGGAGGCAGAGCCAGAGGCAGAGGCAGAGGCACCGTAAACAGAAACAACTACTCGTACTACAGAAAGATACCCGTCTCCGTCTCCGTCTCCGACTCTGACTTTGGCTCTGGCTCTGGCTCTGTGCTATGCTAATTACTGGACATGACGGCAGCGCAACGCTTTTGGAATCCCATCCCATCCATGTGAACAAAAGGCGCAAACGTTTACGCACACTCCGAGTCGCAGTCGAAGTTTCAGTCACAGTCGCAGTCCGGACTCGCATTTGCATTTGCATAAGCAGCCATAAAAACAAAACAAAAATAGGGGAAAACGAACAGTCAGAGGAACAGAGTCGGAGGCAGAGTCGGAGGCAACTTAGCAGATACTACACGACAGCAACAGCCGATCCGGGGACTCTGCTATGGGACCTACGACTCAGTGAGAATTCCCCTTTCTTGGTGTCTGAGCTGTGTCTCTTTGGTGTGAAGAGAAATTTCCTTTTTGGTGGGATCTGTGAATTATTTCAATGTGAAACTCAAGGATCATTAAATGGTTAATATGCATGTCCTGGCTGTTGTAATAGCTAACCCCGTGATATGGGAACTACCCAGATCTTAGATCTTATTCAATATAAGTATGTAGAGATCAAGTCATTGTCAGTGGGGAACGCTTCTTTTAGACTCTCTTGATATATCAAAGGATTGTTTGCTATGTAGTTCTTCCTCTACGATCATTATTCTCCTCAAAGTTCTTTACCGTTTCCACCATCTGACACTCCGTCAAATGATTGACAGCAAAGTAGTTCCAGTTATTTCTCTGGATTTCTAATTGAATGAGGCGATGACAGTACGTGTATAATGAACCCCACTATATGCGGCCGCCAGCATCATTAATCATTAACTGGATGAAATGGAATTATGCGAAGAACAGGAGAGAAGCGGAGAAGTGGAAGCAGAATGGAATTGCTGATTTGAAAACACCGAACCGCAGGGAGCACGACGAGCCGAGCAGCAATTCTAATTAGAGCTATTCAACAGATCTCCAACTTCAGACTCGGTCTTTGGTCATCTGTGGTCTCTGGACCATATACGAGTATGCCATCTACCGCTGGATGGAGACTGGTCTAGACCCAGAAAAAAGTAATACAACACGACAAAACATGGCCGTAAAAATGTCAACTTCCATTCGGTTTGTCTCTTCTGGCTGATTTTGGCATCCCAAAACGTTGTAACCGCCAGAGAGGAACACGAATCCGACTGGGGATCGGGGACAGGGGACAGGGGACCAGGGTCTGGAGATCCCATCCCTCTCTCGCGATGTAAACTTTCGTTTTTTGCTTTTTGTGACCATTTTTGGGGAGGTGAGGCCCGTAAGAGGGGTGATGTGATGGAGCGCTGAAGGTAGCCCACAGACTCACGATATTTGCGTGCCAGAGCGAAATTGTGTGGAAGTCAATTGGCAGTCACGTTCAGTTGCCCTGGACCTGGTCCACAGCCAAACTTCCTCTCCATTCGGGCCAAATTAAATTGTCAGTACAGGCAAGAGAAGCCATTGGCAATGGCAATGGCTGTGGCTGTGGCTGTATCTGTGGCTCAAGGAACAACTAGCCTCATAGAGTTATCTTTCGATTAACAAACGATTGAAATTAATTTTCCAATATTTCCGCATCCCCCGTCCGTATTTTATGGCCATGAAATGTGTGGAAAACAATGACAACTGCAACAACTGCCACAATTGGAGTCACAACCACAGCAGCAGCAGCAGCAGCAGCCACAGCCACTGACAGCAACAACAGCAACTGGAGGAGGACCAAACGAAAATCACGAACCCGGAAGAGGGCTTTAACGTCGGAGGAGGCTTCAGTTATACCCAGATCCAACTGTCTCCCGCTCCCTGTACCTCTTCTGTGTCACATGTTGCTGTTGCTGTTGCTTGCTGCTTGTTGCTGTTGCCGTTTGCCGTGGCTTTACTGCCTGCAATTTCTTCATTTCGGCCGCCCACCGAAGCCGAAATTTCTGTTGAAGATCAACCCAGAACCGGTCGTCATTGTTGCTGTTATCATACCCTTTTAGAGGGCATTTTATCTCTGGCCAAAAGCTTCGCCCGAAACCTTTTAGATCTGGATTACTCTAACAGATCCATCGAAGGGAAATAGCGATTCTGTAAATGTAAAATCAACTCATATTTAAACGAAAGAAGATAGAAATCCACTGTAAGCTTCTTGATCCGTTTATTGTATCATTGCCTTCCGCAATCCTTTTAAATTATACCAAAATCGGCCCCGTATTCCCCATGGAAAGAGCATCCAATGCTTTGGCTTGTGAGATCTTGGCTTCATTTCTTGTTTTCGTGCTGAAATTTGTTCGCGCTTGTTGACAATTGTGTCGTGTAAGGGCTGCCCTCGACCGGCCGACGACCGACTGCCAAAAGAATTTGAAATGTGCAGCAAGCGTGTTGCAGCCAGAAATGGACAGCAACCGCAACGAAGAGACAAAGACCTGGACATGGACACTTTAGAGTCGAGCCAACGGCAGCCAAACGATGGACTCCAGGGTGTAAATTACATTACAAGGAGAGCCGAGAAGCCGAGAAGCCGAGACGAGTTTCTTTGACTGGTAGTGTCTCTCTGCCCGTTCAAAGTGGAAGCTGCAGCAGCCAGTTGCACTCGTCAAAATTGCCATCAATCATTCTGCCGCAGCCGCTGCCGCTGTTGCTGGCCCCAAGAATGCCGGACAAGTAGAAAAATGGAACCTGTTTGGCCAGGCACTGGCTATCAGTGTTAAATCTACAAGATCATTTTCCCTACAAACCCATAATTTGTGATTGTTACACGGCCTGTAGCGAACCGAACCGAACCAAACCGTAACGAGGTCCGAGAGCCAGTCGTTCTCTTAATAGACTCGTCGACAGCCTAATGAATTGAAGCGTTTCTGATGGCCTTGTTGGCCACGTCTACGTCCACGTCCACGTCCACGTCGCAGGCTGCCATCGATCACATCACTGTGGGGACTGCACTTTGGTTCTGTTCTGGTTCCCCCCAGCAATACATATATTCTCTTCGGTGACGAACCACGAGAGCAGTACCTCCATCAGTCCATCAGGTTTTTGGGCCTATCAATTGGAGAGAATCTCGCACGATGTGACTGAATGACTGACTGGCAAGACCGCCCGTAAAGCCAGAGTCAGCGAATAGTTTTAGGTCTTTTGATTAGTAATCAGTAGGGAAACTCGGTCATCCGCAGTCTCACCTATATAGTACAGGGATCTCCATTGAGATCTTCTGGCTCAAACCATTTCCATTCTCGTTCGTTCTCCTTTGGCTTCGCTTAGTAGAGAGCTCTGTTGCTGGGGCTGTTGTGTCTGTGCCTTTGCCTGTGCCTGTGCCTGCGCCTATCGCCAACTGTCATCATTTTCAAATTATTTCTCGTTGAATATCTAATCAAGATTCATGCATGATCGCGGCTAAATTGCTTCCAGGCAAGACCAAGACACATAGACGGCCACAGCATAACAATTGCCGGTGGACGGTAACGGGGACCCTGAACCTGGTCCTGGTTTGGTTTTGTTTTTGGTTTTAGTTTTGGTTCTGGTCCAGGTCTAGGGTCTAGGCAATCCAACATCCACCAGGGAACGGGCACAACATTTGCACAGAGGAGGCTGCTCGCTTCTCCAGCCTTTTGCTGTTTGATTTTTCTTTTTTCCACCAACTTTTCCATTGTTTTCCGCCCCGAGCAGGTTAATAGTGTTGTTTTCTGGCTGCGGATTTCAAAAGGCTTTTATTTTGTATTTTTTTTTTTTTTGGGTAGGAAGACAGCAACGAATTCTGCATCAGAAATTAGCTACGACAATTGTTCGAGACAACTTTTCGCCCATGTAATCGCTTATGTCTCTCGGCTGTGCATTTGTTGATTCAGTGATACTCGTACCCGTACTCGTACTCGTACTCGTACTCGTATATGGGCATACTCGTACTTGAACTTTAGCTTTGTCTTTATTTTACTTAATTGAAACTAGCCAGACCCTGTAGACTCTGTAGGTAAATAATTCAATTACACACGAGGCTCTGACTCAGATCGAATCCCCCGCGGGGGACATTCCGTGCCCCATTCCCCATGCCCAAGGAGAATGCAGTTGCAGTGAGGCGCGTAGCCACAGGGTGCCTCTGGGCTCGTTTAAGTATTATTAAATTATATGAAATTCGTTGTTCATTTGGTGGTTAATTCGCTGTCGCTGTCGCTGTCGTTGCCACTTAATTGTTATTAACTTTCGTGTGACATCTGTGACTTCTCCCAACGCCGCTCCACAAAGTGTTTGCCTCAATTGACGCCCATGTGGGGTGGTGTCGTATCACTCGTAAATTGATGACCCAAAATGGCCTTCTAATTGTTTTATTAGATTTCCACAGGCCACGAGCCAGCAGCATCAAGTCGCTGTTTTGTTCTTGCCGGAATGAATCCCTTTTTGGGGCAACGCCTCTGCCCTGGCCAGAGAACCAATTTCAGGGAGTCCATTGTTGCACGCACCAGCACGGCCGAAAGGGAGGAAATCGAATCAGCAGATATACAAACACTCAGCCGCAGGGCCCCAGACTTTTGACATTTTTATTTGTGTGCCAAAGAACTTGTAAAATTTACGAGCCAACGAAGGGCGACGGGGTGTGATCGAGGAAGGATTGGTGGAGGAGCACCACAGTAACCATATTTTTTAGCACCGCCGCATGAAATTATTATCAAACATGCAAATCTTCTCCTCCTGCTCGGTGCTCTTGCTCTGTGTGGTTGCGGGCATCGTAAATTGATTTTTATGCTGCTTCTGTTGTAGTCCGAGATGGTCAGAGCCTTTTCCTCTGCCTCTGCGTCTGCCCCTGCCCCTGCCCATCCCTAGTAGTAGTAGGAGTCCATTCTTCCGTTGGGTTCTCAGTCAAAATATTCTGTTTCACATCATTCCATTCTACATTTTGTTCTGTCTGCCGTTGCAGTCGCCTGCTACTTGTCTTGTTGAAGACCAACGCCGCCAAGTAATTGAAATTGAAGACCGGCCAAAGCTCGGGAGGAACAGGAGAGAGTGAGAGAGAGAGAGAGAGAGATAGAGACAGCGGAGCCAGGATGGTCCTAGTGCTGAATGGCGTGCTGCAGGATGATTGCCCGATGGACACCAACAGCCTGTTCCTGCAGCATCCCGTCTACCGAGATTATGCCCAGCAGTTGCACTCGATACAGGCCAAGTCCGTGGGTCCCGTGGGTCTGCTCTATGTCGGGCAGCGGGAGCTAGCCGCCTCTGCCCCGCACGACAAGAACGTCAACATCATTGGCGCCGACGATGCCACAACCTGTATTATTGTTGTCGTGAGGCACTCGGGTATGTTGCACCCATAAATTGGCTTAGTTTGCCTCGTTAACCCTGCTTACCTTCGCATCTGCCCTAACGCATCTCATTCCATTGCAGGATCTGGGGCCGTGGCTTTGGCCCACTTTGATGGAAGCGGTGTGGACGAGGCTGTCTGCACCATGGTCTCCCGGGTGCAGGAGTTGGCCCTTGGCTATCCCGAAGGACGCATCGAGTTGCAGCTGATTGGTGGCTATCGGGACTCGAAGGGTTACGGCGAAGATGTCTTCTATAGCATTATGCGTGAGTGGCAGTGGCAGCAGCAGCAGGTGGCAGGCTCTAAATGCAATCTTCTTCCAGAATCATTCCACAATCATCACCTCGAGATCGATTTGACGCAGGCCTGCGTGGGCGAGCTGAATACCATGCTGCGTGGCGAGATCAATTGCCCCATCATTTATGGCGTGGGCGTGAACATCAAGACTGGTGAGATCTTTCCGGCCAGCTTCCCAGACCGAGGCCCCGACCGGGAGCTGCGCGATGCTCGCATCTTCATGGGTGCGCAGTCGGTAAGCGATTCGAATCGGAATACAAAATCACCACGGAGTTGTCACCTGACCAACACTACAACTACTCTCCTCCACTGGCATTTCAGGTTCTGGATGTGTACGACTCCACGCTGGGAATGCTGCGCATCGGCCCCTTCAACTATGATCCACTGCGCGGCGCCGACTTGTGGCTATCCCAGACGGATGAGTTTCTGCTGCAGCATTTGTCCTCCAGCCCCGATGTGGAGCCGCCACACTTTGCGCCCCAGGTGCGTGCTTGCGTGTGTTGCCCCCCGCAGGGAGTGAGGCGATCTAATTGCTTTACTCATTTCATTTCAGACGCGTGCCACCATCAAATTCATACAGGAGAACCAGTTTCCCGCTGTCACCGTCTTCAGGGACAATCGACCGCGCTACTTTCGGCGCGACGATGCCACGGGGTGCTGGGCTCTGGTTAGATATTAAAGCTTAATTTAGTGTTTAGTTGTTACGCAAGTAGTTGAAAGAAACGTCATGGACAGTTGCCAATGGCAGATGTCAATGTTGGTGCATGTGTTAATCGTCGTTACCATTTGCAGTGCCACCCCACACCCCTGCTACCCTTCGCATATAATTTCCACTTGATTGTGGTTCTGCTCTACTCCAGCTTACTTTTGTTTGAATTTAATCGTTGAGTTAATTGTATTTGGCTGTAATTATAATCGATACTGATAATCCCTGCAGCACAGCACCCAATTATTTATAACTCAATTAGATTAGCAATTGCGATGAGTGCCGACATTGCTTGTTGTATGTATCTCAAATAATCTCTCTCTTCAATTAGATTCAAGAGTGAGTTCGGATGTGAGGACCCTTTGGGACGCGCCTTAGTAATGGATCTGAACGTAAAAACGAAAAATGATAATATAATTTGTGTATATGCTGCATAGTACTATATGCATGTGACCACAATTAACAAATCTTATTAATATTTAAAAGAGATTCTTAGCAAAATATATACAAACTACACATACACAAAAAATGTAAACGAAACAATTTCAAATGCAATCATTTTTAGTTGTAACTGTAAACTGTAATCAAACGTGTAAGAAATATAGAAATGGCTTGGCTATAAATACATACATATACCACGAAAGTAAATAATTGGTTTTCATTGAACAAATTGGAATTAATGCAGGATTCATTTTTTGACTTGCTTCAATATGAACTGCTTCAACTGCCAGTTGGTATTGTCGCGAAAAGTTGATGGTCACACTGACTGCTGACAAGTAGTATTTTTTCTTGGGAGTTGAGTGTTGTGACAAAAGGTGACCGTTTACTGTATTTTTTAGGTCAAAATTGGACAGGCGGTATATTTACGGTATATCGGTATATAATGGTATATTTTGTAAATTTCATCAATCTATTAAATTTAATTTTCAACGGTATATAGAAATCCAATAAAATCAAATATTTAGAATAGATCAGTCAAGTGGAAAATAGATTCATTAATTGTATAAAATTATGTGCGCATAGCTGGGCGTTTTTTCTAGCTAGTAATATTCGACGGAATATCAAAAACGAGGAATATGTTAAATAGAAGTCAGTATATTTGCGGTATATTTTCTAAATGAGACGGTATATTTTGGTATATTTCTGAGGGTCGGACGGTATATCTTAAATCCGCGATCATGTGGCAACCCTGTCAGTCGTCGTTGTCAAGTGGAAAAGTTGGTTGATAATTTCTTTTTGATTTAATATTTCGCGTTGATTAATTGCTTTTTTCTAATGTTATAACTACAACGAATCACACTAAACATAGTTTGCGCTTGCAGAGCAGGCATTTTACGAGGACTAAAAGAAATTCAAAAGACTGAAACCATTCAATCGCTGCACCTGTACACAGACGTGAACGGGTGTGCATCGCGATTTCTAATCACTCGCAAGAGACTTTCTTCCACACTAAGCAGCCAGAAGAGCGCCAGCGCCCGCGAACCGCAAAGCAACAGTAACCGCAGCCATACATATACGGAAAACTGTTAAACCCTAAACGCCGTCCAATTAAATAACCAGAGCAGCAGACTTGCTATATTAACTTCCAAAGAGAGAGAAGTGGGGAGGAGAGGTACCTCTGGCCACCTGGCTGGCGGTCGGCATAGGGCAGGGCGTTATTTCATAGTTTCGCTTTGGACAACGACGACGACAAGACGTAAGTTAATTGTTAACAACAGTTTCTTTTTTTTGCATATATTTGCCGAAAAATTGGCGACTCACACACACGCACAGCTGAACACACAGTTAGGTTTTAGAGCTGCCAAGCCGTGCCAAATTTGACATAACGGTGCATTCCCTTCATGTTTTCTATAAAAGCATACTTTTTGCAAAATTGTGACTGTGTGCAAACACACACAGATATTAAAAAATTGTTTAACTCAGCTGCATTTCTTGAAACTATATTTTCCAGCGAACAAAACCAACAGAAGCCACAATGAACGGGCAGCCACATTTTGGCGGAGGTAGCAGCTCGATATTGAACCTGCACATTACGCATCTCGATCACATTGGCCCCTATCTGAAGGTCTATGGCCAGATCAATCGCGATGCTGCATTATTGATTACCAAACGCATTGAGAATGTGCTGCCCACATGCTTTGCCATCGAGCCCACATGGTCCATCGAGCGGGTGCAGGCCCTGCTCACCCTCGGCACAGTGTGCGTGTTGAAGCAGACAAACGGGGCAGCTCCCGGGGACACGGAGTACATGCGAGTGCGTGTGTTGAGCGCCACTCCGGATGGAAACAAGCGTATGCACGTCGAGATAGAGTACCTCGATTACGGTTTCAGACGAACTGTGAGCAGCCACGACGTGAGTACCACCGATCGACCAGAACCGCTCCGAGTATCAGCAGAATATCTAACGTGTGTTCTTTCTTTTCCAGTTAATGTTCCTTAAGCAGCCGAAGCTTCTTCTGAACATCCCCATTCTCTGCTCACAGTACATTGTGCTGGGCATTTGCGCCGAATGGGACCGGAGTGACCTGGAAACTGTGCATCAATTGATTGTCAACCAGACCGTGCAGCTTACCATCGATCCCACCCAGATCTGTGGCCAGTCCTTTGCCAGTGTGCGCTGGAAGGACTTCGATTTGACTGAGTTTCTGGTGCAACAGAAACAAATTGGGGCTCCGGTGGCCACTCAACTGATGCTCGATCACTGCAAGAAGCTGTGGAGGGATGCTCCACAGTCGCCAGTTACGGAGTACAACAACAACAACATAATAAGTTCGAGCAGTGCCTTTAAAACTCCCACGGATGTGGCACGTGAGCAGCTGGCTGCTCGGCGTTCCCTGTCCGCTCGCTTAGAGATGCAACGCGTCGTTTCCGCGACCCCCTTGAGTGTGCTGAATCCAGCCGCCGCTGACTACTCTCCCAAGCAGCAGCAACCTTTAGCAAATTTGGTAACGACTTAAAGATTATTGCCCCAATCTCCGATCTGAATATGTTCACGACCTTTGCAGACAAATGTGATGGCGCCGCTTGGCCAGATGCCACCTCAATCCCTGGCCAATACTCAAAAGCCCAACTATGAGGCGACCCATTCCTTTAACGATTCTTATGTGCCCAAAGTCGACGCCAAACAGCAGGTCTATAATTACTATAATGTTCGTATGAACAAGCCGGCGCCCAAGGCCGTGATGCTGCAGCCGTTTATGCAGGCACAAAACCCGACAGGCAGCTACGCCCCGATGGCTTATGCACCGGCACGCTTCACACCACCACCGCCACAGGCGAGCGTACAGCGGCCATCAGCACAGCAGCGCACCATTCCGGCCTTCAGGACCACCAGCCTGACACTGGGCCTGACCTACGATGTGCACGTAAGCTATGTGGAGAACGGACCGCATCTGTTCTGGGTGCAGCTGAAGAGCACCGCCAAAGAGCTGGATGCCATGATGGAGCAGATTGAGAGGATGCGCCTGCAGCCGCTACCCCAATCACCTGAGGTGGGCTCTGCCTGCGTGGCACGCTTCTCTCAGGATGGTAATTTCTATCGTGCCTTGGTCAGCTCCATCAAGGAGCAGCGCTTCCGGGTTGTCTACGTGGACTACGGAAACTCGGAAGTGCTGCCATCGAAAGATGTCTACCAAATACCCACGGAGCTGCTGCAGATCAAGCCATTTGCCTACCGCTTTGCCCTGGCCGGAATCAAGGAGATCGAACCCATTGACGAGAGCATGAAGCAGATCTTCAAGAACTCGGCTCTGTATAAGGACTTCCAATTGACGGTGCAGCAGCCTGAGAGTGTGGGTTCGATGCAGACCTGTCATCTCTTAGACAGCTTTAGAGTGAGTCGGAACGAATGAGTGTGCCATTTCAATGAACCACAACTAACGTTAAGGAGTTTCCCCATTTCAGGGCAGGAATATACTGGCAGAGCTGAAGCAGCAGAAGAGCTCGCTTCAGGAATACGAAAAGGCGGACCATCTGGTAAACGACGACGAGGTGGAAATCCGCTATATTGACTCGCCCAGCAACTTCTACGTGCAGAAGGTGGCCAACATCGCGCAGTTTCAAGTGCTGATGGATAATATGTTCACGTACTACAACATCAACCAAAAGGTACCCGACAAACTCACCCTGGGTGCCCCCTGCATCGTCAAATGCGATCAGGAGTGGTATCGTGCAGAGATCCTGCGTGTCGATGACTCTGTAATTGTGCGGCACGTGGACTTCGGCTACGAGCAGACGGTGAAGCGCCATCTGATCGGGCACATTGCCAAGGAGCATCTGAAGATGCCCCGCCAGGCTATCAAGTGCTGCCTGAAGGGCTTCGAGCAAAGCGAGCTGGGCCAGGATAAAATCACCGACCAGTTCGAGATGCTGGCCGAAGAATCGAACATCCGACGTCGCACCTTCAATGTGCGCGTCTTTCGCATCGAGCCAGACGGCCTGAATGTTGTAAATCTTCTCGCCAAGAACTTGAACGTCATGAAGAAGCTGTACAAGCTGTCTATGCCCTTTGACAAGTACCTATCACTGGAGAAGGGTCAATTCAATGGCAATACCACGCGGGCCGAGTCTGTGGTCTCCTCCGAATTGGACAAGGACCTGATTCTCAACTCCACCAGTATCGTGGAGAGCGAGGAACGCCAACAGCATCAGCAGCAGAAACAGCCATTGCCACAACTACTGCAGCAGCAGCAGCAGACAGTCCGAGGCAAGAGCTCCAGTGACTGGGACAAACGCAGCTCATCGTCGGCCAACTCGAAGGATAGCAAGCATCCCCAGCAGCTGCAGAAAATCGAGCGTAACTTGGACTCCAACTTTGACAGCCAGAGCACAGGCAGCCACAACAGTGCCGGAAGTTCGCCACGCAAGGGCAGCCGACAGAACGGACGCAGTCAGACACAGTCGCCGCGGCTGCTGAATGGAAACTCAGAGGCAAATAAAAACAGGTGAGTAGGTGCTTGGTTTTCATGACTCGTCGTCGCATTATTAATTCGGTGCATTCGGTCTTTGGCAGACGCTTCAGCAACAGTCAGTCGCCGCGCAAGGAGCCACAGTCTTCGCAGCAGCAACGTAATCAGCCCAATCAGCGTTCACAGAATGCCCCCCAGGGCTTTGCACAGAATCCTCAAAGACAGAAGTCCACTTTGGATGGAGGCAGCATCTCCTCCAAGCGCTCCAGCGGCGTGGAGAGTGGCGCGAGCTCTGCCAGCGAATCGGCAGTGGCCGGCAAGTCTGAAAAGTATGTGCCCCTGGACAAGGCATACTCCCTGCAGGACATGAAAACCACTGGAAAGGAGGCCGTCAGCTTGTCCTGGTGGGTATCGCCATTCCAGTTTTATGTTGTGACAAAGTCGGCGGCAGCCAAATACGACGGTCTGCTGCGCGAAATGAGACAATTCTATCGTCAAAAGTCACACCAGCCACTCCAGCTGAAGGTCGGCTCCACGGTGGTGGTGCGTCAGCGCAGAGACAATGCCATCCTCCGGGGCACGGTCACCGCTTGCAACCATATGATGCGCAAGTATCGTGTCTTCTGCGTGGACACGGGCAGCCTGATCACCGTCACCTCCGAGGATGTCTGGCAACTGGAGCAGCGGTTCGCCAATGCCCCCTGCCTGGTCCATCGCTGCAGTTTCCATAGCGTGGTGACCAACTACGATAACTTGTACATTGTGGATCGCATGGAGAAGTTTGTGCCGGTCAATGCCAGAGTCGAGTGCGAGTTCTTGTCCAAGCAGCAGATCAGCAACTCAAACAGCAGCTGCTCCTACACCGTCAACATGTATGTCAATGGCTCTTCGCTGAGGGATACGCTGGTCAAGGAGAAGTTCCTCACCGAAGTGGCGCCAGGTAGGGACTACTTTTTCCCCGTCAGGTGCTACTGAACCTACCTTTCCAATTCCTCTCTATTGCAGAGGTGCGTGTGAGTCTGCTGGCTGGTCAGCAGGTGCGCGGAAAGTTTACCTCCGTTCGGGATATGACCAACTTCAAGATACAGCTGGACTACTGCCACGATGTGAGTTTCCTCTGCAGTTACGATGATACCAAGTTCGTCAAGTCAAACCCCGATATGGCCCGGCGCTTCAAGGAGTACTACGAGGGCAAATCCTATGCCTTAAATGTGAAGCACGTCTGTGAGAACAATATGTAAATTGTGGCCAATCAATTGTCGAGTCAGGATCTAACCTATTTCATTCTTTTGTGCAGTATTCATCTGCGCCCCGTAATGCCGCTATTCAAGGAAGACCGCAAAGCCTTCGTCTGCAGCTATCCCGTGGTTCTCAGCAGCTTCAAGGCGCTAGTTGTCCACGCTGCCAAGCCATACCGCGTGTTTGTACAGCCCCTGGCCATCGAATCGGCTATGCAGACGCTGCTCGACGAAATGTACGAGTTTTACGAGGCCAAAGGCAAGTAATCCCCATAAGGAACTCGAACATAATCCCTCAACTTTGGCCCTTCTCTCTAGGTGACTCGTTAATTAAGTTCAAACAGGGGCAGATCTGTGCCGCCCGGGGATCGGATGGGAACTGGTATAGAGCACGTATTGTGGCCAACGATTTGAATGCGCCTCGCACTGAGGTGTTCTACGTTGATTACGGCAACACGGAGGAGCTGAATCGCCAGGATATCAAGGCATTGGACGACAGATTCTATGCGAACCCCAGTGGATTCGCTGTAGAGATCAATTTACCCCTGGGCCGACCGAGCAATGAGGCAAAACTAAAGAGCCGTCTTGCAGAGTTGCTGGAGGAGCAGGTGGTCACCATTCAGCCAATTGAAGTTCGCCGCAATCACCTCATTGGCAATGTCATCACGGGCGACAATCAGAACGTGTCGGAGCGGCTGAAGGCAGAAAAACTTGTGGCCTCCCATCTGGATCTGGACTACATGCGCAAGCAGTTGGATAAGGGCAAGAGTCCCACCTACGAGTACATCGAAACCGTGGACCTGACCATGGACGATGAGGAGGACAAGCGCAGCAAGGAGAGCCGCAGCAAGTCAAGCTCGGCAAATGCCTCGCCAAAGGCCAAAAAGCCACAAAACGACAAAGAGCCAAGGAAGAAGGAGCCGTCTGCAGCCGTGCCTCCCGTTCCTGTGGCACAAATTGTAGCTGTTGAACCAGTTGCAGTGGCAGAACCATCCAAGCCAAGCTCCCCAGAACCAGCTCCGTCTGTAAGCAAAGCAAAGGAGCCAGTCAATACGATAGTGCAGGCCGAGGAGCCGCCACAGCCACCTGCACAGCCAGAGGAGGACCCCTACAAGGGTATGGAAACGGTTGTGCTCAGCCATTGCGACAATCCTGCCCACTTCTTTGTGCATCCCGTCGATCAGCTGGAGAAGCTGAATCGTATGCAGGAGAACCTGCAGATTGTGTCGCCCTCGCTGCCACCGCTGGAGAATGTCGTCGACGGAACCGATTGCGTTTCCCTCTACTCCGTCGATAAGTGCTGGTATCGCGCCAAGATCCTTGATGCCGAGCTAATGGTCCTGCTGTTCATAGATTTCGGTAACACGGATTGCGTCTCGGATACCACGGACATAAAGCAGAGCATGTTTGGCCACATGGATCCTTTCTGCTTGCCCTGTGCCCTGCCCATTGCCCCCAAGAACACACGCGATTGGGTGGATGCGGCGAATGGTATATTCAACGAGTCCTACTCCAAGATACTGCGCTACGAGTATCTCTCCCGGGGAGACTACAAGACGATCAGCTATGTTCGGCTGTACATCGATGACGAGGACGTGGCCAAGAAGCTGATTGCCGACGGCTACGCCAAGCCCCTCGAGTATGTGGCCAGCGGCTGCACTTGCTACATCTCGCACGTGAACGCCATCCGTGACTTCTACATCCAGCTGGAGCGCGACTCGAAGGCCCTGGAGCTGATCGAGATGTATTTGCGCGACAATGAGAAGACCCTCGAGCCCCTAGAGCGCTTCGAGAAGGGAGCCATCGTTGCAGCTCTCTTCGAGGACGATGAGCTGTGGTATCGTGCCGAGCTGCTCAAGCAGCTGCCCGACTCCCGCTACGAAGTGCTGTTCATTGACTACGGCAACACCTCGACCACCACCAAGTGCCTGAAGGTCTCCGAGGAGATCGCCAAACTGCCCAGCCTTTCCAAGAAGTGTTCGCTGCAGCTGCCCTTGACGCACACTGCCTGGTCCGAGGAGGCTGAAGCCAAGTTTGCCGAGCTCACCGGCGAGGGGGAGCTGGTCTTCACTACGCAGCTGCTGAAGCCAGGCGCGGATCATGTCACCATCAATCTGATGCTCGACGAGGAGAACATCATTGACCGTCTGCTACCGCTGTGCCCGAAAAGGGAGCCAACGTCATCCCTGGCAGGTTTTAGTTCCGGTTCTACTGCCACAACCAAAGCCACCATCACCCAAGTGAAAAGCGCTTCCCAAATATACCTGCAGTTGGCCGAGAAGCATGCCCTGGCAGATAGCATCTGCACAAAGCTCAACGCAGGCAAATTGCAGCCAAAGAAGGACAAGGGACACTTGGGCGAACTGTGCGTGGTTCAGTGTAAAGATGATAAGGACTTCTATCGCGGGCGAATCCTGGAACTGCTGGACAACAAATATCGCGTCTTCCTAATCGACTTTGGCATGGTTATAGAGGTCGATGATGCGCTGTACGAGACGCCCGATGAGTTCACCACGATTCTGCCCCTGGCCGAGGTGTATAGCCTCGAGCCTTGCGCCGACTTTGAAAAGAACAAATCCTTGACCACAGAATCTCTGCACGATATCTTGGAAAGCTGCGATGGTGCTGTGGTGGCAGAGATACTCGACAAGACAGCCAGTCCGCCTATTGTCCGGTTGACTATCAAAGACAAGAACGGAATGAACATTTTCGAGCAGCTGCAAAAGCTCGTGGAGGCGAAGCTGAAACTCATCCAGAAGGACAACGAGAACTCCGAGTGCATCATCTCGCACGGCCACTCGCCCAGGAGCTTCTACGTTCAGCTGAAGAAAAACTCGCAGCTTCTGGATCTGGTTGTGAAGTCGTTGCAGGGCCTAGACAAAGTTAACCTGAAGAGTCTGGATATTGCGGCAGAGGCGGCGGAGGCGGCGATGGGAGTGGCATACTCGGAGGAGGATACCTGCTTTTATCGATGCTTGATCAAGTCCGTACTGAAAGAAAAGGAATTTGTGGTGTTCCTCGTTGACTACGGCATTACTATGGCAGCCACGGAGATCTTCCAACTTCCCCGGCAGCTGGTTGATGTGCCGCCGCTGGCCCTGCACTGCCAGCTGAGTGAGATACCTGAGGATGTGCCCGACACCAAGCTAGAAGAGGCATTCGCCGCCCTGCTGGAGCAGCACTTTGGCGAGGTCTACGAGATAACCACACAGCCGAACGAGGACGATACAAAGCCACATTTGGCCAAGCTGCGCATCAACTATAAAGACTTTGCCCAGGAGCTAACCAACACAGTGGCCGGGGTACAGAAACCGCTCCAGGTGGAGCTGCACAACTGCGTTGTCGTGCAGTACGATGATCCCACCTCCTTCTACGTGCAAATGGAGGTGGATGTGCCGGCTCTGGAGCAGATGACCGACAAGCTGCTCGACACAGAACAGGAGTTGCCCGCCTTTACCGACCTGAAAGTGGGAGCCGTCTGCGTGGCCCAGTTTCCCGAGGACGAGGTCTTCTATCGTGCCCAAATCGTCAAGGTCCTGGACGAGGGCAAGTGCGAGGTGCACTTCATCGACTTTGGCAACAACGCGGTCACCGACCAGTTCCGCCAGCTGCCCGAGGAACTGGCAAAGCCGCCGCGCTACAGCAAGCACTGCGAGCTGGAGAGCGCCACCATTGCCAAGTGCAATGTGGCCGATCTGCAGAGCTTCATCGACACTCGCTTCTCCGAGACATTCCAGGTGGAGATTCTGGCCACCAAGGGCCAAGTCGCCGACAGCTGCACCCATGTCGTGAGGCTGTTCTACCAGAGCACCAGCATCAGCGAGAAGCTCCGTCTGCAGGAGAGTCAGTGAGCCCCAGTCGGACGGGTATAAAAACAAAATATTTATTTGTTGTGCTAAAGCATCCGATCTAATGCAATGTATTACCTAATTTAGATGAACGAGTCCAACTTATTCAATTAGAGGGAGAGCTCACGATTTTGTTTAGCCAAGAAGCTTCATTGATTTTTCATGGAAAACCAAAATGAATGCTAATTTTGTTTCAAATATTTGAATATGAATCAACCAACAACACATAAAAAAGTTATCCAACAAAAAACGAAAGAAAACGAACAAAAAAAAAACGAAAAAACCCTCAGAAAACGTATAAAAACAAACGAAAAATGTTTAAAAAAACTGAAAAAAAAAAATTGAAATTTAGAAAAAATTTAAACTAACGAAAGAATGTTAGCCGCATGGTGAATGCAGAACGATTTAATTTAAATTGCTCAACCTTTTGTAAACACATTTTACATTATCAACGAAAGGGGAATTGGAGTGGAGCTCGGAGAAGGACATTCCCCTGGGAATTATTTATTTTTTTTCCTTTAAAACTATTTAAACCCCAGCTTGGGGGACTTTATTCTCTATTCTTTACTCAATTAACCAACTCAAGAATCGCCTGATTTCATTTCCAAATATTGCTTTTGGATTATACTTTTCATCTATTCAAATGATAGCATCATGAAAATCAAAGACTAAAAAAATCTACTGGTAACCAGAGTAAACAAAACAAAAAAAATACAAAACTAATGGAATGTGGGTTTATGTATTAAAACCTTTAATCACATGTCATATTTTTCTACCATTTCTTTTTCATGTTGTGAACAAACAAATATTAAAAGCAAGAAAATAAATCGCGATTGAAAGCAATAGTTTTGGTGCATTACCTGTGTATTTCTTACCTGCCCTGATCTCTCAGGTAGCAATTGGCGGTTTGGCAGGGAGGTTTGGTTCTTCCTCCAGATAGGATTTGTGGTTCCATGGAAATGCATTTGTGGAATATCACTGCGTTTTTCACATGTCCCGATCATGCGGCCAAGACATCAGCCTGTCAGAGGGAGTCGCGCCTTGATAAGAACGGAATTATGGTAAGGTGTCTGTCTGCAACCATTTATGACATGGCTTAAGCTCTCATTTTCGTTATCATTCATCAAGATACCGAGTATCGTATATGAAATATGACTACTATTTACATATGTATATATTTCCTGCTGGCCAACGTGGATGCTTCATTAAGAAAGGGGTCCCTCCTCCCGTTTTAGCGATGAGATTAGCGTTTTATTGCTAATTGGATGAGTGGCGGGCCAAAACCACAAATATGTACGTATCAACAGAATATACAACAATAATATCAGGCTGTCAAAGCCCCGAAAACATTTCAATCAGCGTTATCAGAAAACGCATTCAGAGAGAGAGAGAGAGAGAGAAAGACCGAGAGAGGGAGAGAGTGATCACTGCTCTCTTGAGTTTTCCCGTGCATTACGGTCTCTGTGTGCGTGCTTTATCAGAGTTTTCGCTGTGGCTCGTGTGCTCGTCCCGCCGTACTGTTCTCGGTTCTGTTCTCTTCGCTGCGATCGTTTCAATTCCATGTCTGCGGTTGAATTGAACGGTTCCGGTTGACTCTGTTGCTCCGTAACGGTCGCTACGATATCTTTTTCCCCCACTCTCTTGTCCCCACGTAAATAATATCATATTTTGTGCTAATTGAAAATCATCACAAATTAAACGAAACGAAATCTGTGTACAAAAACTGATTATGTGTGGAAAGATACGGCAATGAGTGAAGTGAAACAATGATCCTGCTCAAGGATAATCCTCGAACGCATTAAATGGGATTACTATACCTCAAAAATTGGATTACCTAAACTGTAAGAAAAGTAAGTAAGAACCGTATAGTACTTAGGTTCCTGTACATTTGTGTTGTGTTCCACTCGAAATGGAGGTCTGGCTACGGGTTATCATTTACTACTACAACAACTACATAATAGTGTTCGGCTCTCGTAGATTGCACAACAGCTGCGCCAAGCACTTGGGGTACATTAGATTTTCTAATCAGGAAACTTAGCATTGACACAGCAACAGAGTAGACCCGGCTCTGCTTTTTCTGAGTTCCACGAAGAGAGTCCGTCTCCCAGGCAGCATAATGCGATAGAACCGCAGTTAAATTGGTTTCAATTAGGGGAGAATAAGCAGATTACGCTGGGGAGACTGCAGACTCCGCACAGAAAGAAATGCTCTAGAGAGAACCAGAGTGCGTCTGTTTATACAGTCATTAACTCTCTGTAAGCACAAAGACCAAAAACACCTGCTTATCAACAAGGGGAATCTTGTTCTACAATCAGAGTTCTACAAACAGAAAGAGGTAGAATATCAGTTGATGAACCTAGTGCTTTCAGACCGCCGTCTTATAAACATTAAATTGTAGAACAAAAATATGTAATCTGACAATGAAACAATATGTTCCAGGAATTACTACCTATGAGAAAGGCAAGTCCAGTATCAACAAAAACTTGAGCTCATCTTCTACCTTCCCTTAAGGTAAGACGATCTTTTCCTTTAGTATTCCGAAACCCCGCCCAAAGTGCCCTCGCCAGCCAGCCAGCCAGCCAGCTACTGGGAGAGTTACTGCCCTCCACTTGCATAGGGCTCCGCTCCACTCAACTTTCAATAAGCGATGGAACGGTATGGACTGTTTTGTTTCTGTTCGGATCGGTATTTTCCGTCTCGGGCGAATGTTGTCTTGATTGTATTTAATTGAAATAAATGAACGACGCTCTTTTTTATTGCTCCACCATTCTTGTGGCTGTTGTTTTTGTTGTTGGTGCCGTTTCAATTAAGTCTTATTTTTTTTTGTTGTTCTTGGCATCGCTGTTATAATTTGGAAAGACCTTTACAGCCAAGTCAGCCGATAAGAGGAGCACGTCAAGTGCTCCGATAAGATTCACTTTTTATTCCGCCAGTACACTTATTACTCAATGCTCTTTCCGGAGAACGCAGGAGGTAACAGAGCAAGTTTGAGTACTCCGGACATGACACACACTCGGATGATGTTTCATCACAGCATCAGGGAAAAGTCCAAACAGATAAATCTTTATCGCTGGCCTGAGAAACGAGAATAAATCTTCGCCCCTCCGGCACACACCTGTTGAGGGGAGGACGGCGGCGCCCTGCAGAGAGATATAGAAGCGTCTGAGCACAGATATAGATATGTCATATACATATGTATCATCGTGCGACGCCCACAATGTGTGACAGGGACTATCAGAAGAGCACATAAATCCATTCACAAATGTTTAGAATGTTATTAAAATATTTGAGACTAATTTCGAGTGTTTTCGTGCCTCCCATTTTTTAGGGGATTCTCGATTTCTTGTTGCCTTCGTTATTCCCATAATCGCTTGGGCATCGGGCTCTAAGCAGATAAATAATTTTCCCGGTTTCATATTTATCAAACGAGCATCGGGACAGGCTGCAATCCGTTGGCCGACAGTTGTCGGGAGGTGGAAACTGTCTTGGACCGATCCGATCCGATCCGACTCTATCCGATACGTAACCCATTTCTGCCACCCCATTCGCATTTCCTATTGTTTGTCTGCTGTTTGTGGCAGCAGCCCCTTGATTGAGCCTAATATATAAATAAATATGGGAACAAATGCGGCCAAAGTGGAAAGCATAAATTCTGACCCACACCAAATACAACAATGCTAGCCGTAGCCGTAGCCGTAGCCGTAGCCGTAGGGCTAGGGATTCATTCAGATCCGTTGATTAAAGGGGGAGACCTCTTTTATGGCGTATGCCTGGAGTGAAGTGGATCTCCATTTGCTGCCCCTAGATCATCGTTGGCATTAGCCCTTTTTATGGCCAATTCCTTTGAATTTGAATTCGATTTCGAGCCCCCCACAAGAATGTGATATTAAAAACCGACACGGAAAAGTAAGGGCATAAAAGTTGTTGGATTTGAGTCCATCCCATTCCATCGCCTGTGCCATAAGTTTGCAGTTGGCTCCCACTGTTTATATCTGTATCTTCCTCTTGCCGCTGGTGCTGTTGTATCTTTTGGGGTTTCTTTCTGCTTAATTTTAATTTAAATATATGAAATATATTTATAGCCATTGTTGCGGTTGCTGTCAGTCCCAAAAAGTGTGGAAATAGCTTCAATATTTCTGTTCATATTTTCAGCTTCTTCTTTTTGGCGATTCGACGGGCTCTAATGACAGAGGTACCCCCCGCACTCGCACACGCGCTCACTGGGTGGGAAAAGTGTGCCTCCAAATGCCGCGCAGCAGACTTTCGGCCAGCACTGTTCGGAGCCATATTGCTCTCAAGTGGAGCGCAAGAATTTTTGGTCAAAGGCCAACACCCAAGTCATCAAACGAAAAATGGGAAATGGGAATAATGGGGAATTATGACTGTCTTGAACTATATGTGGCCCATGAATCATTGTTAAAGAGTGGTGAACACCCTTAGTATGACCCAACACAATCTAACTAACTTTAAAATTGATTGGCCTGCCTTTGTTTCCTTCTGTAAATGGCGAAAACACCCCGATGTTATCGGCCAGATGGGGCTTTGTTGGCTTACTTCTGCCACTTGGTGATTTGCCAATATAAATGGATGGATAACATGGTCATTCATCATTTATTGGCCTGAACAAACTGAACTTCAAGTGCAGGCTTATGGCTTTTGCAAACGTTGACAGACCTTCGCTTTTCCATGTAATACTACTCCCAGCTCCAGCTGAAGCAGCGCAATTAGCCCGAATGTCACAAGGCGCCGCCTTCCGACCCTCGACAGCCTCAGCCCCAGCCCCAGCCTCAGTCTCTGCCTCAGTCCCTGCAAAATTACAATACTCAAGACATTACTCATAAGGCTCGGATATCATTTCAAATTTTCACAAAGTAAATCACGCAACTGCAAGTGATACGGGGCCCGATGGATGGCTGGAGTTGGGGTCCGAAACGTGCGATTTTCCAAGTGCATTTCAATGGGGCGTGACAGAAACATCCACAATGGGCCGAATGCTTATTCCGAGAGGGCTTACATGCCCAGATCATATCATAGTTTACCCATATATTTGGGCATACATCACGCTACGCCGATTCTGTTCTGGCCATTAATCAATTATTGTTTGCCACTTTTCCTTTTGGCAAATTGAAGGCACTTGCCGCGGATCGGATGGTTGTGGTTGTTTTTGTGGCTGTGTGATGTTGTTTCCGACACATTATGGCCTGGGCATAAAAGCATTCTAATGGAATGTCTATATGATTTATGGTTACCCTTGTTCTGTTTGATGTTGAATTAAAAGATATAGACGCACGAATATACACTGTACACCCCCATGATAAGATACAAGAAAATAGACACCGCAGGCACGTTCCGAAGACTCTTCCAGCTCTGATGTATCTATCTATGGCCGTGTGAGTCAGTTCTAATTTCGAATTGGCTAACATGATTATAGTTTTCAGCTGTTTCCGCCGCCGAATGCGGAATCATCTTTTGTCACAGCTGTAATCGAGCTTGAATGCAGGCCCCCAAAACGACACTGATTGCAGGCCTGGCCGTGGCGTATACGTAATATCCATATCACACATACGGCGGGAGAGAGCAGCTGACCTACGCCTCAGATCTGTGCTTTGTCGTGCTGCTGTATCCACGTATCTGTGGGTGGGTGGCTTACATTTGCCAGGTGCGGGAGATGCGCTTGATTGAATGCTTTCAGTCCCCCAACCAAACGAAACTAATCCAAACCCAAAAACAAACACCAACCCAGACCCAGACCCCCGGTACGGCAATGATCTTGTAATTCGTTAATTCGAAAATAAACGCTTTGACGCGCCCAAGTCCGATTGTATATTCGTTTTCGCATTGGGATGAATTTACTGTTTTAGTTTCAATCAAGAAAATAAACAAGTTAGCGCCGAAATCTATAAATGGAATGGGCCATAGGCAATGGTTCATGGGGGAGGCTAGGAAGTGACCTCTTTAATGGCTCCAGTTCCGATCGATCTATATACAAACGTTCTTCCTTTTGCAGAGCATGGAACTGCACTGGCTGCTGCCGCTGATCGTCTGCCTTTATAGTCTGAGGGCCCTGCCCCTGCCGGCTTCCGGATTCGTCATTCAGGATGAGCGGAAGTGCAAGTACGCGCGGATCGAGAAGCTGCTGCGCATCCGCTGCTACGACATGGACCTCAAAGAGGTACCCCAGAACCTCAAGACCTCGGTGGAGGTGAGTAACAGTCTCTCGGGGGTCAATCGGACTGCGATCCGTAACTTAACTCGTCATCGGCATCGACCTCGCTTCGGTCCCCCGCCCATTTAGCCTCAATTGAGCTTAATTAAAGCATAAAGAAGTTGGGGCTGCACAAACATAACCATATTATACACATGCTTCTGCATATAGTATTTGTATCCATGGGAACATCCCTAGCTCCCGTTCCATCTAGATTCCCATTCCGATTCCCATTCATAACTTTCGACTATGATTAAATGATTTGACAATTTGTGTAGGTTCTGGATCTATCGTACAATCGCATTAGAAAGCTGAAAAGTGGCTCGTTCCAGAGGTACACAGACATCAGGTTTCTGATGCTCTATGAGAATATGATCTTATCGGTGGAGCCGGGCACCTTCGAGCCGCTCACCTCGCTCCAGGTAACAACGCCATCCAATTAATCAGCGAAATGCCATTACCACCGATATCTCCTATTGATCTCAGGAAGTGGATCTCTCAAATAATGGACTCACTACGATTCCCATGGAGCTGTTCACACTGCCCAAGCTGAGAAATCTTTATATAGACAGCAACGAACTGACACATCTGGGTCTGGAGACGCTGCAGAAGCCCATCACTGCTCCCCTGGAGTATCTAAACGTGGCCAATTGTGAGCTGCAAGACCTCCCCGATCTGGGCGTACTGCCAAGTGAGTCAACCAGAGTCCCCCAATACAGCATACGAAATAACAACCCAATTCTTCTCCCTGCAGAACTTTGGCAGCTCAACGCCTCCATGAATCCTTTGACCAACTTCCAAATCGACGGCCTGGCCAACTTGTGCCATCTGCGGGTCATAGATCTGGCCAAGACGCAGCTCAGTCCGTGCAGCTGCCAGCAAGTCACCAATCACATCATGATGCTCGGCGCCAATCCAAAGTTCGTCCCCGTTTGCATGGGTAAGGCGGTGCAGCTGCAGTCGCAGTCGCAGCTGCTAATTTTGGCACATGACCAACTTCTATTTCACATTTCCATTTCCATTTTCAGAGGCTCTCAGCATAGACGCGTGTCCACTGCCCTACAATCGGACGATACACTCGGAGACATTCCGCAGTTGCCTGTCGACTGTGGACCTGGCCGTGTCGCGTAGCCTGTGGCTCTTTGCGGCCGGCTGCTTTGGCGGCGTCTGTTTTGTGCTACTGAGTGAGTAGATAGGGAAAGTCAATCGAGAGAGAATCTAATTCTAATGCCATCCTCTTCTTTCCGTACAGTTGTTATCTGGTGCGTGAGCAGGTGCCGCAAAAAACGGGCCAAGCGACGGATGAGCCAGGCCCAAAAGCGAAAGCCTTTCGTGATCTCGCCCAGAAATGCCACTAACCGTCAGCCGGAGGACGAGCCTCTTCACTGTGATACTGCCAAACCCAGCATAATAGTTCATTAGTTAGTTAGCTAGTTTTAGTGGCCAGTTATTTATTACACCTAGCCTTTAGGGTAGTTATAGGACCGTAGAAAACAGACTACTCCTCGAATTGCCATGAAACGAAAAACCAAAAACCACCAAAACACACACATATCTAAGAAAAGTGCCTTGCTCAAATGCCACCAAAGTAGTTTTTAGATATTATTAATAACATAGAACATTTAAGATTTCAAAAGAAACGACTTTTTGTAACAAGCGATAAAACAAATTTAAATAACCAGGGCTGCAAAAGTATTTTTCTGAACGAACGTAGCGCCACCTGGCGTATTTTTGTTGCAACTAGATTCAACGAAACAGTGCTGGTAAGTGCCGTTTGATTTATTTATTTAATTAAGAATTAACTGCTAACTAAGGGTTAATATATTAACAATAAAGAGAAATATAGGAGGTTATAATAATTATTACACAGAACTCTAAAGGGTTCATGCTGAGGTAAGAATGACCTATATAAGGCTAAGCACAGTGAGCGGGTCTGAAAGGAACACAAAAATCAATCTGTCCCAGAGCAATATTTACTCCAATAACAGATATACCAAGACGTACAGCGTTTTAGCGACATACGGGTCGTCAAAAATAAAGACTATTTGAACACCAGACAGACACCAGATGCGGATGATTCCACTGTTTGTAGGTGTTTGTTCGGGATTTTCCGCTCATCAGCTGTTTTCGATTTTAAAAGTGCGCGCTCACATGTGCGCACAAAACAGTGCTGGTAAGTGTTGAATTCCCATCAGCTCTTAGCTGAGCACCAAGCGTGATTTTCTTTTGCTGTGGTATTCGCACATATTCGCTCTCTCTTCTCCTCCAGCCGCTCTAGAAATATATAGCCGGCGTGTCACAGCCAAGAGCCAAAGAACAAGCAGAAATGAAATCCAAGCGAGTGTAATGCTAAATAAATTTTCTCTTGGCGCCTTCCTCTTCAACTGGCGGCGAACGCACCCTCCCTCTTCTCATGCTCGCACACACACACACACACTTTTGCAAACAGATCTCCCGCCGGCTTTTGCGGTTGCCTTCTGCCTGCCGTCGGCTGCGTCCCCGTTTTCATCACTACATAGCATTTATTGCCCACCGCAGCGCCACGGCCGTTTCATTCTCTCGCCATCGCTCGCCCCAAACGGAACGCAAACGCTCCCCCTAGTTCGACTCTGACTCGCTCTCGGCCGCCGTGTGAAAGCTTAACGGGCACGCCCCACCCACCCCCGTACAGAAGTAAAAAGGACTCGCCGCCGCGTGTGCTTTAATTTAACGAATTTAAACAAAAAGAAAACCTAACAAAATGAGCCGTAAGTTTCAAAATGCACTACTCCCCCGCAACCGTTGATTCGGACGCAGAGTGCAGCAGCCACCAGCAAAAGGCAAATGCGAATAAAGAAAAGAAAAAGTGTGTGTGTGTGTGTGTGTGTTTATATGCATGGCATGGCAGTAGCTCCAACTCAAACGCCAACTTCAGAAGGAACCTGCCCCAAGTGGATGCTCCTTGCTCTTTCCTGCACTTGTTTTTATTAATTCCACAAACTACCGTTAAGCCTCGCCCGCTGCAACTCTCAAGTTTCATAACATTTCGCTTGGAAGAATTCGATTTAGCTAAGAATTTTAGTTTTGAAAACTTTGTCACTTTTGTGCGTGCGTTCCTTTTAAACATGATCTGCTGGGCTCTGAGCCGGTGTGTTGATGAGCTCTGAAGTCGTCAGTCACGTCACTCACATGCAAATGGATCCAAACACTTGTGGAGGCGAGGCTCCACCAAAAGTTTGTTTTGTTGTTTGAGCCGACATAACACATAACACAAACGGAGGATGTCGAAAATCCTTATTTTATTGATAAAATGATATAATTGATGGATGTAAATATTAGAGATTAGAGTGGCAAAAAGTCGATAGCAAAAACGTGCAACGAGATCGATAACGAGTCTTTTTTTGTTTTGTTTTCATTTTTTTCTTCCACCGCATTCGCGAATTCGCACACACACGTAACTTCACTTTACATTCACATTTACTTTACTTTACATTTTACATACATACACGTCAGTTTGCGACATGACCTTAATTTGACCCCGCGTTGCAACAAGCCAAAATGACCTTGATTTGACCTGCGTCTTAATTAAATTTTTTTAATTTAATCAAACCAATATCACATATTCTTATAAAACACGCTTTGTTTATACTTTTTTGGACAACAAACAAGATAGCATTGTCAGCATACATTTTACTCGAATTACGCTAGATTTTTTAAAATTATTATTAATTAATTAATTAATTATAAATTAATATATTTGATCGATTAATGCTAGCCACCTTGTCTTGCTCAGACTCGTTGTATATTTTCATATTCTTTCCAATATTTTTTAGAAGTGGTCTGTATAGAATTCCTGATCTGATCCGTTTGATATCAAATCGCAATTTTTTCACAGTTTTTTACATAACTGCTGACAACTGATAAGCGTTATGTTATGGCAGGCAGGGGAAGGTAGAAACCACCTCCAAGAGTGAGAGAGAGAGAGAGGAAGAGAAGGAGAGACCAAAAGAGAGAAGCGCTTGACAGTTATGCTTTGAGCTGCTTCTGCTAATCGCTGAAGGAGAGGGGATGGGGTGCTAAGGGGATTTGTTGTGACTTGATTGTCGCCGCATATTGATTTTTTGTTGCTCCACTTTTAGCTCTGCTTTCTGCTCTCTGACCCAGTAGCGCCGGGCAGCATCAAATCAGCTTTATCAGCGTAATTTCCGCATCTCTCACATCCCAAATCCAAATCAAAATCCCATTGAGATTCGCCTTGGCATGTTTGAAGATGCACTAAACACACTATATATGCACATGATCCTATACGTCTATATATATTCATTTCATAGATGTTTTTCTATTTATACCGCTACTACACATATATATCGCTCGGAATTATGGCTGGCGACAGGCGCTAACAAGTTTTGTTCGCTCGAAAATATCTATATGTATGTATGTAATTCTCGAAAAATCTTTTCACACGAAAATGAAAAATTCCTTGTTTCGGACCAAAAGACGCCCACTATATATTCCACAAATTTCCACGATCCATAAAATCTGCATGAGTTTATGCCCGCATTAATCATCGGCCTCTGCAGCTGTGTGTGTCTGGGTTTTTGCCCATGGGGGACTTAATAGGGATCTCCAGCAGAAGCAGCCACGCCACCGCTGAGGTGCCTGTACCACTGCATCGCTACCAGCAGATGCCGCAGGGGCTGAAGATGACTATGAGGCTGTTGTTGTCGCGCTACAATTTCATTTCATTTCACATTTACCCGGCTATTTTTAGTGGTCTGTCTGCTCTTTCGGCACCGGCGCACACACAGATACATTCGCCGTCTAGCAGATACACACCGCATCCATGTGTTCCCGCAGAACTTGTTTCTCGCCTTGCACTCGCCAATTTGTGCGTTGGTGTCGCCTCGCCGGTCGCCCATCCCTCATTCCCCCACTGCACCCCATGTGGCATATCTGAGTATTGGCAAACGGGTTTCGGGGCTGGGATGTGTGGGCATGGGAATGGGCGGAGCAGGTCTGGGCCACTCAAGGCCTCGGGTCTGTCATTCACATAATTTCCGACACCATTCATGGATGAGATGAGCCTTTCCCCAATCTGATAGATGATAGCCCCCATCGTGCCCCAATGAGCACTCGCTCAACCTAGACCTAGACTCAGAAGGCGACCCCTTCACGCTCTCGCTTTTGACGGGTCGTTTATCAGCTTTATTGTGCTACTGTCATACGTACTACCGCGCATGATAAAAGAGCGCAGACACTCGCAGAGTCTGTTGGAAGAGAGAGCGAGCTTCCGGCAAGAGCGAAGCTTAAGCTTTCTACACTGGAAACAATTTGAAGGATTTTCCCGCAATTAGCTGTCAAAGAACGTGCTAATTTATATACGAGTATTTCTAAGTTTACGTTTAAGCATATTTTTAAGGAAAGTGTCGCGTCGCCATTCCGTTTGACAGGTTTCAACATTCTCAACAGTTGTGGAGGTCTAAATTTAGACCAAGTGTTGTTTATTTTATTTTATCTAAATCGCCCGTTTTATGGGGCGGAGTGAAATTCCTCTTGATCGTTTTCTCTTATTGTCTTGTGAATCTTTTTTGTCATTGTGGTTTTTTTTCGTATCTGGTCACATCCGGTAAGTCAGAAGTTATTAAAAACCATTCTCGTTTCGGCCCAGAGTAAATGATTTCATTTTTATTTTAGGCACTACGAATCATGAGAAAAGAAAGCATAAGCTCCACACTTATACACATACACACACCGCATACACACAGACACACACGCACACACAAGCAAACACATAAGTTGTATATAGAAGAAGATATAGATGGAGGGCCAGGCAGAAACCACGATCGAACCTCATCTCCAGCTGCTGCTCAAAAGCAAACGAATGCACTGTTATCCAACCGTATCCGTATCCGCATCTGCATCCTCATCCGTGTCCGCATCCGTACCCGTACCCGTACGGATGTGTGTCCGTAGCAGCGAGAAGGTAGTTTTTGTAATCCATCCACTTTTTGTACTCCACGCTTTCACCGCTCCTTTCTAGTGCGCTTCTAAATCCAATGAATACAGAACTCTCTAATCTAATCTGACACTTAACCCCACTAAAGTTAGTCCAACCAAATGTACAAAGATTATATATACTACATCACTGATATATCTACAAGTTATCTCTGATTTTGTAGCACTTGATACCAAACAATAATGTTCGAAATTCAACTTGTCAATAATCAAAATTGGAAATAAAACTATAATTAATTTGTATCTCTATTTTAACTCTAATGAATTTTTAATTTTCAACACAACAAGAATGCATGGATTAATTGCCATTAATTTTAACACCATTTCTGGGGGGTAACCAGGAGAAATGGAAGGTACTCCAGGAGAACAAGAAGTTGGGGAATGAATAATCCTTAACTAACCAAACCGGAAGAGATCAACTAGTTGATCAACCCCACAAACCCACAGATTTGTAAAAATATACCGAAAATCTAACCGTAGAAACTAATTCCACAACAAGTGAGGAAGGGAATATACATATGTATCTAGGAAACCGCATATTCGCCAGCGCCCCACACTGATGTACATCTCGGAGATAAATTATCATATATTATATTCTATCTATAGCTTTCGCCCAACTAAACGCCAACTACGCAAAATTCTAATTGCTCGTCCAACGTTGCTGTTGCCGATGCCGATGCGCCTGAAATATGTTCTGCTCGATTTTGGCCAATTCTTTATGATTTGTTCTATAGGTCTTTGCTTTTTATTTTGCGCTTTACAGTTGTTGCTTCTCTAACAAAAGCAAATGAAAATTCGCTGCATGTGGATGCCGCGTGCCCCGCCCACTGCTGACGCAGATTGGGATTCGCACACGTCCGCAGATACCATACATATCTATCTGAATGGGATCTCTGTGCTTTTCCATATGGCAAAAGAATGCTTATTTATTTATAGTCTATACCGTGAATGCTCTCCGTTGTTTAATTTGCCGAACCCGAAATATGCAAACCGCTAAAAAGTGAAGCTGCTGCTCTGAAACGTGCCTTGTAACTGCAATCGTGGCAATATTTACACATGTATCTCCCTCCAAGCCGGCTATCTGTATCTAAAACATTTCCATTCGATTCGTCCCTCTCCTCCACAGAGTTCGCTTGGGTGACGCTGACGACAAATGACACGTACTCCCTGGGTGCCCTGGTGCTGGCCCACTCCCTGAAGCGGGCCGGGACCGCCCACCAGCTGGCCGTGCTGGTGACGCCCACCGTGTCGGAGGCGATGCGCGACAGACTTAAGGACGTGTACAATGTTGTACAAGAGGTGAATGTGCTGGACTCACAGGATGCGGCGAACTTGGCCCTGCTCTCCCGCCCGGAACTGGGCGTGACGTTCACAAAGCTGCACTGCTGGCGTCTGGTGCAGTTCGAGAAGTGCGTCTTCCTCGATGCAGATACCTTGGTAAGATCCACTGTCTACTCCTAGTGCAGCACTCCTTAACAGTCTCCTCTTCGCTGAAGGTCCTGCAAAATGTCGATGAGCTCTTCGAGCGCGAGGAACTCTCGGCTGCTCCGGATGTCAGCTGGCCCGATTGCTTCAACTCCGGCGTGTTCGTGTTCAGACCCAGCCTGGATACCTTCGGCAAGATCACAGAGTTCGCCATAAAGAACGGCAGCTTCGACGGCGGTGACCAGGGCCTGCTGAATCAGTTCTTCGCGGACTGGGCGACGGCGGACATCAAGAAGCATTTGCCATTCGTCTACAATGTGACGGCCTATGCCTCCTACTGCTATCTGCCCGCCTTCAAACAGTAAGTCGACCATCTCAAACCCCTCCCCTGGGACTAGTGGCTAATCCTTCGCCGTTCCTCCTTGCAGGTTCAGAGATAAGATTAAGATTTTGCATTTCGCCGGCAAGCTGAAGCCCTGGCTGATCCAGTTCAACTCTGAGACGAAGACGGCCGCCGTGTCCTCGGACTATGCCCACGCACAGGACCTTATCCAGCTCTGGTGGAACATCTTCTGTGATACTGTGATCCAGTCCCTGTCCAGCGAAATGGTAAGCGATCTCTATGGACTCTCTTTATCTGGATACTCCCCGCCGCGCTCGTTCGATTTCCAGCTTCCTTGCTCCGACTCTACGTATCTTATCTCTTGTTTGAAATGTATCAAATGATAACTAAAACCCAAAGCTAACACCAGAATTTGTATTGTTCTAACCCAATGTATTGCCCCTACCCCACTTTGCTTCGTATCTCAATCCGCTAACCGCAAGAAAACGCAAGGAACTGTTGCTAGTGATAAGCCCGAAGCAGCCCAAGCAGTCCAAGGGTTCAATCCAGAGGTAAGAAGATCTGTAATAGCCGATGGCACTCCTCACCCACAAGATTCGTAGATCTGTAGAGCCCCCAAAGAGCACCAATCCAAGTGTAAATATCAATTATCTCTTTATTTACTTTGCCAATATTTATTTATTGATACATCTCTATCTATTCACGAAGCATAGCATTGTAAATAACCCGCCAAATATTTCTCAGATTCGATCTATTATTTGCTATTTCTTGCCGATAGCTGACCTCGTTTTCCTCTCTATATCATCTCTCGTTCCTCCTTTGTTCCACTTTAAAGACCTGTTTTACATACATATGTATGTCTTTTCTTCGGTTTGGGGTTTACTTTCGGTTTTCGATTTTCGGTTTTCTGTTGATTTTCATTCAATTAGCAGCCACGCCCCATAGTAACCTCTTTTTCAGACCGACAGACAGACTCGCGAATTGGATTTCTTTTCACATATTGCATAGATTTTTTTTTGTAATATTTGTCCCACTGTTCTATCTCTCTGTGTGTGAGTGTGTGTGTGTGTGTGTCATTGTCTTAGTGTGCTCTTTTCGTTTCTGTTTTTCTAATTTGCATCAATTTGGCCGAAAGCCAGGGAAATGTTTCGGACTACGCCATCGATAGATGGAAATGATTCAGGGATGGGTGGGTGCTGTGCTGGTGTCGTGTCGTGTTTGGGGATGTGGGTGCCAGAAATCTCTCTTGAATCATTCCAGATCCTCCTATATCCCATCCACACACACCCACACACACCACACACAAGCATACACACGCACACAGTTTTACTTGTTGTTTTCCTTTCACTCTTTTTTTTCCCTTGTGTCTGTGTCTGTTTCTGTGTATTTCCCTTGTGTTTGTTTCCTTTATTTTTGCAAATTGATTACTTTTCATTTACTTTTATTTTCCAACTCTTACTTTCCTATGTTTTGCGCATTCTGTAAATTCTGTAAATTGCCATAAATAATACCCGGATCGCTATACTCTATAAACCCGTATCGTATCTCTAACATCGCATTCGCCAGTGCCTCTGCTTAAACCTAAGGCACTTGCAAGGCCGCTCCGAGGCGGACCACCGGCCATCGGATGGGCAGCACGAATACTACCAGCAGCAGCAGCAGCTGCACCACCTGTTGCACGTCCGCGAGTTCCGCGATCCTTGGGCAGATTACTACGAGAATCTGGAGCGGAGGCAAGAGAGCCCAGAGCCGGAGCATGAGAGTCACCATAGCGACCATGAGCAGGACAATGAGCATGCAAACGATGACGAGTGGACAGCCCCCGACGCATGCCCACAACCACAACCACAACCACCGTCACCACCCACCACTCCTACTCCTACACCCACTGCCAGCACTGCCTTTGGCAATGAAAATGCCAAACCGAATGGCTATGCAACTGCCGAGAAGCTCACGTCCAAGGATGTGAATTCCAATGAACTGAACGCACACCCAATCCCACCAGAACATGCCAAGCCCTCGCCCACTGCCACTGCCACAGCCACAGCCACAACCACTGCCACGCCCTCGCCTCATCATTCCGCGCGTAGTCAGAGAGTAAGAAAGAGTTCGAAAAAAGAGCAGCCAGAAGTCGCAGCCGGAGTGCAGCCTGAGGTAAAGGCAATCAATCTCTCTGGCCTCTGACCCGAACCCGAACCCGCACCCGCACCCGCACCTGAACACCCTCCAAACACCAACCACCAACCTCCAGACCCCTGCATTGGATAGTGGTGTCCTAGTGCCTGTCCTAGTGCTAGTGCTAGTGATAGTGATAATGTAATCTCATGGTTTCGTGCTGACCAGTCACTGTTTTGCATACGAATTGTCATTGTCATTGTCATTGTCCTGCGTCCTTTTCCCACCGTCCTCTGTCCATTGTTAGCTATTGAATGGTTCATGTGGTGGCTGTCCTCCGCCTGGGGAGGAGTGCATCTGTTGATTTATTAGTTTGCACTCGCCCGGTTGAACATGAACAGCAATTCATACGGCCGCCATCGTCATCATCATCAGTAGAAGGAGTAGAAGCCATCTCATCCTTGTGTTGCATGCCATTTCCAGCTCTCTCCCTCTCGTATCGCCTCCATTCCGCATAGTAATCTACCACAAGGTCGCCCGGACATGAGTTGCAACCGTAAGCAGCAGCAGCAGAAACAGAAACAGCAGCAGCAGGAGCCGCACCCGCATTGCATCATGATTTATGCCTCGAGTAGCATTCTGTTGTCATATTAATCATACGTCCTGTGTACCGTAGCGTGTCCCCAACTAACATTTCAATGTTGTCGCCTGGCTAATAAATGTTTAATTTGTAACCGCACACAATGCATGTATGCCCCAGCACTCCAGCAACCCCCACCCCTTGAACACCTACCCACCCAACCGAAAATAGTTCTAGAGCCCCCACTCACCTTCCATTGCCTACTTTCAGGCTGGTCTGGCTGGAGCCCTGTCGCAGCTGCAGATCGGTGTGCAGCGTACGCCCGAACAGGAGGCCTACGAGAGTCTGATGCGGCGCCAGTGCTGGGAGTCGGGACAGATCGACTACTCGGGCGCCGACTCGTTCGACAACATCTGGAAGAAGATCTCGCAGACGCTGGACAAGAAGCCCGAGCCGGAGACCGACCAAACCGGTAGTTCATCATAGACACAACACAATAAAATAGAATCGAACCTACACGTAGAACAGAACAGAACAAAACACAGCAGAAGAAACGCATAAACCGTTCGTTTTTCGTCGTTTTGTTGCCACTTTTTTGTTACGCACACAATCAAACAACACACACAGAGATACCCCTCACCACACACACTTAAAGAGAGGCAGCGACAGCGGCAGAGTGCTGTCAATTTCAAGGACCAAAACTCTAATTGAAATTTAAGGTTTCATGAGCATGCTGAAGCGCCCTTCTGTGCCAAAAATGTTGTCGAGCGAATACTTCCGAGTGTCATAAATGCAATTTTTATTTGCTCCCCACCAACACACACACACACACCCACAACCACTCAAACACGGTCCTCGTGGCAGCAGGCAGGCCATCTTGTTAGGGAAAGTGAGGCGGAAAAAATGAAAAATACGCACAGAAATTTTAATTAAGTTTTCAAATTAAACTTTTTTCACTCACTCGTGTGGCTGCTGCTCTCGACAGCAGCCATGTGGCACTTGGCACAGTTGCCACCTCTCTGCATCAGCTCTCACACATACACATAAACACGCCCACAAAACTTGGCCCCGCCACAAACTTTTACACTTCATTGTATTTTAATTGAAAATGTTGTACTTTTGCCAGTACTCGCACTCGTACACGTACTCGTACTCGTACTCGTACGTGTGTTTACCGATTTATGGCGATGACTGTTCATCTGCATCCACAAATTCATTGGAGCATAAATACCCTCTCCAGCAGCCCTCTCCCACTCCACGTGTGCCCTATCCTCCATCGCCATCGCCATCGTCCCCCTAAACATATGTAGATAGATATGTTTTCAATATGAATAAAATCCAAGCAAAAGTGTGTATAAAATAAATCTAGAATAAAATAAATCTCCAAAACTGAACTCTTGTGGCAGTTGTGTCTCTGTCTGTATCTGTATCTTTGTGTGTGTGCCTTGCCCCGTCAACCCCTTTCCTTGCCTCATCTTCAGATGTTTGTTTCGAGTGTTTTTATTTTGCAGTGGAATGCTAATATATTTTCTATCTACATATATATATATATACTCGTACCATTTATGTTATAATTTACTTTGGAATATTGTCTTAATATTTATTCAAGAACCACAAAGAAACCCCAACAACAAAAACTACAACACAAACACCTTGTGACATTTGTGAAATTCTGTTTTTAAATGTGCATTTTTATTTTAGTCCTAAGTTTAGTCCTTCGTCAGTCAGTCAGACAGTCAGTCAGACAGTCAATCAATCGGTTCGCAACTGAGAGTTTATTTTTCTGCATTTGTCACTTTTCAGTTGTTTATTTTTAAGCCTTTGGGAAGTGCACCACTGCACCACATGCATCTATGCCACCAACCATCCATCCATCCACCATAGAATCTTAGCTGTAAGAGCCAGCACCTCAGCAGATCCATGCGCCACCATCCACTCTCATTGCATCTCACTGTCGCTGTAGATAAATCACATGAAAATGATATCGAATGTCGCCCTAACACTAACCACATTTTCCAGATAACGATACTGACACAGATAATGATAGCGATAATGCTAACACACTAAGCTTAAATCAATTGATAATCGAAACCGCAATCAAACTGGTGCAGCATCCAACTGAGCCGCAAAGGACCTCCGACAAGCCTCAAGGGAAGCCCAGCTCTCGTCCTGGTCTGCAGCCGGTGCCAGAGCCGGAGCCCGACCAACCGCCTCGCCCCAGTCCCCGCACAAAAGCCGCAACTAACAAACTTGCAACTAACGCTGAGAGACCTGCTTCCGGCTCGGTCACTGTTTCCACACAGCATCCCCAGCCACAGATGCGACAACAGCCACAGTCCCAGGGCAAGGCCCAGCCCCAGCCCCAGCCGCAGCCGCAGCCACAGGCATCCCAGACAGCAGAGACGTCGAGCCAGCAGCACATCACCATGCAGCAGCAGCCGGGAAACAGTGGCAGCTCCAGTAACAAGGCCAGCCGCCAGCGGGCGGTGCGTAAGTTTAAATAGCAATTACTGAACCTGCTGATGCACTACAGCTGCCTGCCACACCTGGCGTGTCGGCCCAGGCGGTTGCAACTGCATTTGGATCCCGAGCCCCAACCCGTGCACGTCTAAGCAGGAAACAGAGCTGAAAAGAGGGCCAACCCCAACGAACAGGAACGGATAACTAAATGGAATTGAATCGAATCGAATCGAATGGAATGCTGTATAAATCGCTTACTAACCGCCACGCTGCCTTAAGGAGGAAACCAATTGCAATATCGTAGACTTACCCTAGGAAAACTTAGTGATAGGAAAACTAATAATAGACGTAAGGCCTCAAGTGTTGCGGATACGCAGATGCAGCGAAACTAACCCTAACACTAGACACGACTATTAACCCCCACCACACACACACGCTCGATGTTAGGAATGGAATGAATGAATCAATGGTTGCGTAGACACTACACCCAGACACTGGTCCACACCCACTAATCCATCCACATGAAACCCCCATCACAGAGCAACTGACTTCCGCGGACATCCAGGATGGTAAGGTGGAGTTCGACAGGGCGACTGGCGCCAGCACCCAGTACAAGCTGATCGAGGGCGGATACGAGATGATCACCACCACGCCCCAGCCGAATGGTACCGTGAAGACGCAGGTGCGGACCTTCTGGGACCCCAAGCCGGTCAGCCAGGAGGACCTGTTGAAGGAGCAGCAGAACAAGAAGCTCATCCAGAAGCGGCTGGGCAAGGAGATCCGCATCGACGAACGCACCACGATGCTGACCCGCGCCATCGAGGGCGGCTACGAGGAAGTGTACACCACCATCAACGAGGACGGCACCAGGAGCATGCGCACCAAGACCTTCTACGATTCAGTGCCCACGGAGGTGAACGAGAACACCACCACGAAGGTGAACAAGACCAAGAAGAACGTGACCCGCAAGTCGTCGGTTGACTCAACCGATTCCACGGAGTCCTCTCGCCGCGTCGTCCAGAAGGTGCAGCAGCAGCAGAAGAACGTGGTGCAGAACTCCAGCGACCAGCAGTCCAACTACCGCGAGGACACAACCATCGAGAGGCGTGTCTCCGTGACTCAGAACATCGAGATCACGGAGAACAACCGCACGGTGCGCAAGAACTCGCTGCAGGAGCAGAACATCAAGGCCATTACCTCCTCCACCTCTTCCAGCGACAAGAAGCAGAAGAAGAAGCCCAAGTCCTCGGCCCCCCCACCGCCGGCGGACTTTGTGCAGAACGACAGCACGACCGTGGCCTCCAAGCGCGTGCCCGGCGGCGTGGAGTACACCTATAACACGCAGCTGGAGTCCGGAAAGACCATTACTACATCGAAGACCGTCTACGAGGAAGAGGAAGTGGAGCTGACCGAGGAGGAGATCAGGCAGTACAAGAAGACGCTCAAGGATGCCGAGAAGCACAAGAACGTGACCTCCACCAAGAAGCTCAAGTCCGAGTCGGGCACCAAGAAGATTGTGCCCTCAGAGAATCCCGGGGATGTCACCACCGTTGAGACGATCAAGATCGAGGGCGGCACCGAGTACCACTATACCACCGTCACCGCTGAGGGCATCGTTAAGAAGGCCGTGAAGACGGTGTTCGATCCCGTGCCCAGTGCTAAAGTGAATCCCGATGACACCGACGAAGAGGAGATCATCGAGGAGTACGAGGAGGAGATCATCGAGCCCGGAGAGAAGAATGTCAAGACCATCGAGACGGTCCGGCAGTTGCCCTCCAAGTTCGAAGGTACATCCCTAATCCAGGTTAATCCCTAATCCAGAGAATCCCTAATTTCACATTCTTCTTTCTTTGGCAGAGGAAGTGACTATCACCCACGAGAAGAAAGAGAAGAAGGTAAAGAAGTCCATGGTCATAAGCCATTAGAGATCGCGCACAAACACAAACACGAACACAATACACGCCCACACCCACACTTACACAAAGATGCTTCTGTATGATCCCTAACCCAAGGCTGCTCCGAACGAAGCCCCGACCAGATCCCTCGATCCCATGATCCCAAGCTAATTCTCGTGACATATTTCAGCATCCGGTTCAGTTAGTTGGGAGCGGTCTTTGTACGCTTCTCGCCAGCTTCCTTCTCAATTATTTTGCCAGCCATCTGTTGCCCTAGAAATGTATTACGAAATTATTATTATTCAAAATTTACTATTAATTTAATAATTGCGAAATATCTAACATAATTGTAATCCCGTCTGTTTCTAAAAATAAAATAAATCAAGTTTTGGTTCCAATTAGTTGCGCTTGGCCTTCTTCCTTGACTCCCTCTTCGGTTTGGAGCTGCGGCACAGACAGCAGAGGGCCACGATGGGCAGGAGAACGATGGCCAGGGCCAGGGCTACGATGTCCAGGAGGTAGAACTGGTACCAGGGCAGATCTACGCCAGATGCCACCAGATGCGGAGCTCCGCGATGCTCGATCACGTACTCTATCCAGTACATGGCAGTGTCCATTGCACTCAGAGGGCGATCCCTGAAGATTCGCGAGGCCTGTTGCATTTTGGTTCTATACTTGGGATTCTGGAGGAGTTCAGTGAGCGAGGATCGCAGCTGATCCTCGGAGACAGTGCGATAGTCCAGGCCCAGCGCATAGCCGGCCTGTTTGCCTTGGTTGATGTTCAGATGCTGGTCGCAATAGACGGGCATTCCCAGCATCGGGACCCCATTGTAAACTGCTTCCTGCGTGCCGAAGAGTCCGCCGTGGGCGATGAAGACCTTGACATTGGGATGTGCTAGGATATCCCCCTGCGGCAGCCAGTTTTGCACCTTCACGTTGGCCGGCAGATTGGGCAGCGACTCATCCTCGAACTTCCACAGAACCCGCTGCTTGAGGCTTCCGAAGACGTTGAGGAAGATCTTTAGCTTCTCAGGTGGGAGATCGGCACTGCGAACCTGGGAACCTAGTCGGAGATCGAAGCAGAACCATCAGCTTGAGCTCCTGAAAATGATTGCACCGCCCACTTACCCAGACTGAAGTAGATGACTCCGTCGGTGGCCCCATCGAGGAACTGCTGCAGATGCTGGGGCAACGGTTTTGGTGGCTGAATGTGCAGTCCCCCCACAGGAATCATGTTGAAGGAGGTGGGTCTGGTCGTGGTCAGCGGCATGTAGTTGTTCAGCAGGATGGCGGATATGTTCCGCTCCAGTTCCTTGATGGTCGGTACCCTGTCCAGCAGTCCGGAGAAGTGCTTCCTCAGAATCGCATCGTGCTTGGGATAGTAGGAGAACTCCCTGATGAGATCTTCGGTTCCAGAGATGGCCACATTCCCGATGCGCTCCCACAGCGTCATGCGGTCCGTGTAGGGCATGAAAGCATGGGGCACATAGGACCAGGGCGAGACGATGCCCGCCAGCTGGCTGAGGTAGTTGGCGTACCCGAAGGTCGAGACGGTGATGATGGGGATCTGGTAGAGATGCCCCAGAATGAGGGCGCCCTCGTTAAAGAACTGCTCCGCCAGCAGCAGATCGTACTTCCCGACTTTGTCCTCGGCATTCACTATCTCCTGTATCTCCGGCTGGTCGAAGGCAAAGTCCGTGCTGTGGGCACCCATCACCGTCATCAGCCTGACGAACGTCAGGTTTGGCACATCGGTCATCTCCAAAATGGTACTGGTTTTGGTCATCTCCTTAACTATATGATAAGAGCACTATTATTGCTGTTCATGCCCATCTTTGTTTCGGGTCGACCTACTTTCTGGCCAGAAATCGTACTGCGCAATCAGCACCTCCTTGTAGTTAGGTCCCAGGTTCTCCTTCGCTAGGGAGAAAGGCGTGATAAAGGTGACTTCGTGTCCGCGTTTCACCAGCTCCCGAACAATGGCGTTCGTCATCATGAAGTGGCTTTTTCCGGGAAAGAAGAAGGCCGCCAGGATGCGGGACCCCTCGCCCAGGCACAGCTGCTGAAGAGCTACCAGCGTGAGGAGCAGGATACATTTCAGTTGCTGGAAAGGAGAACACAAGTGCCACAATTCAGCAAAGTCAATGACCTACTTTAAAATAACTACTCGTATAGTTTGCTTAGCACTAGATCGGTTAACAAGCATCATTATCTTATCTGTTAACCGCATCTGTAGGTCGGAAAGTGCCACTGATAGCCCGCCTATTTCCAATTTTTAGTGGGCTACTGATAAGGGCAAACCACCTGCCAACCACCGAAACTTTCCCCAGACAGCAAAACAAGTTTGAATTGTTGTTTACAACCATCTCGGAGATTCGAAATTGACCGTTCTGGTGAAATAGTTTGCAAAAGACTTGAAAGATCTTTCATTGCTTCCAAACAACAAACCATTTTGAGTTCCCGGGTCTCTACACTTTGCTGCGCTATAAACAATCCACAACCGATTCACTCGGCGATTCTCCGAAGACTGAGAACGTGTTCTGGATGGGCTGGTTGGGTCTGACCACTAGGGATGGCAAACAGTTTAGGGCTCATCTACTGTAACATTAGTTTATTTGTTCGTGCTGCGTGTCACGGAGACAGGCTGTGGAGCCCTGTGCTCGTCTCTAGACGAATCCGATCTCTGTTCGTGCGGCAACCGATCGGTTTAATTGATGAGCAACAAAAAACTATTATAACAGACTAATGGAAAAATTCGAGATGTCATATTTTAAATTTATTAATAATGCTCCACTCTTTCAGTGTGTCTTGGATTTTCTGTGCTGCTTGTCGCTCCCCATCAGCAGGCGGATGGCAAGAAGGGCGGCCAACAGAGCGGCTAAGGCAATGGCCACCACAAAGGCAATCACGTCCAGCAGATAGAACTGGAACCAGTTGAGATCCAAGCCTGCGGATCGCATGTGTGGTGCTCCCCTGTGGCGGATGACGTACTCGATCCAATAGACGGCGCTCTTGCGCGGCTCCTGGGGGCGATCCCGGAAAATGCTCGAAACGCGCTGGACGCTCTCCTTGTAGGTGGCATTGTGGATCAGCTGCAGCAGGGAGTGCTCAAGGACCTCACTTGTGATCGACTGAAAGTGCAGGCTAATGGCATAGCCGCCCAGCACGGCTTTGTTCATGTTTAGATGCTATCAGTGGAAAGATGAAGATTAGGCATGTTCTAGCCACTTCATGGGCAAGTCCCTACCTGATCGCAGTAGAAGGGGATGCCCAGCATGGGTACGGCGTAGTGCACTCCTTCCTGGGTGCCAAAAAGCCCCCCGTGGGTGATGAACACCTTCACCTTGGGATGGGCCAAGATGTCCGCCTGCGGCAGCCATTTGCGGACCATCACGTTGGACGGCAGCTGGCGGAGGCTTTCGTCCTCGAACTTCCACAGCACTCGTTGCTTCAGAGAGCCAAATACCTGTAGAAACAGCTGCAGCATCTCCTGGGGCATATCCTTGCTCTGGACGTTGCTGCCCAGGCTGAAGAAGATGGCCCCCTCGCTGGCTCCATCCAAGAACGCTTGCATGTCCTCGGGCAGGGCCTTGGGGGGATAGATGTGCATCCCGCCCACGGGCACCATGGCATCTACAGTGGGGCGGGCCGTGGTCAGCGGTGCGTGACTGTTGAGCAGCATTACAGAGATCTCTCTCTCCATCTGCCTGACCTTTGGCACATCGCCTGCAAGCACAGACGAATTGGTTTCCCATTTCTCATACACTGGAACCCCCACTCACCCAGGACGGGGCCAAAGAACTCCCTCGCTACGGCATCCATTTTGGGGAAGTAGCTGAGTAGGCGGTCCAGGTCCTCGTAGAGCGAGGCGTACGAATTCTTAACGCGCTCCAGGAAGCTCATGCGATCGGTGAACGGCATGAAGCCGTGCGGCACAAAGGACCAGGGCGTGATCAGACCCATCATCTGGCTCATGTGGTTCTCGTAGCCTAGCGTGCTGGTCGTGACCACGGGTATCTTGTAGATGCGTGAAAGGGCCAGGAATGCCTCCTGGTAGAACTGCTCGGCCAGCAGGAGATCGAAGACTCCTTTCGTCTTCTTGGCATGAATCACGGCCTGAACCTTGGGCTGCCGGAGGGCGTGCTCGGTGGTTTTCAGCCCGATGATCTCCAGCATCTTCAGGAAATCATAGTTGGTCATGCGCGTCAGCTCGAACAAGTGCTGGGCTCCAAAGTTCAGCTTAACTGCGGACAGATGAGGGATAGAAATAGCAGGATGATGGGCGATGGGCGAATTTGCACTTACCATCGTGCCAGAAGTCGTAGACGGGCTCTATCAGAATCTCCGTGTAGTTGCTGCCCAGCTGCTCCTTCTCCAGCGAAAAGGCGGTGATCATGGTCACCTGGTGGCCGCTCTCGACGAGCTCCCTCATCAGGGCCGTGTGCATCATGAAATGCGACTTTCCTGCCACCCAAAATATGGAGTCAACAAGCAGTACCTCCTTCGGTATTTGGCTTACCTGGAAATGCATAGACTGCCAGTATCTTGGCTCCCTCCACAGGCCTGGGCTCCGGGTGGAGAGCCAGCAGCAAACAGCAGAGCAACACAAATTGCATCGCTTATATTCGAATGGGAATTCGTTTATTAATTGACTGTGGAAGGCTGTCGTCGTTTAAGTGCAAGCGTTTGTTAGACACTAATTGTTTACTTCTGATAAGACTCAGTAATCTTCTCCAACATACTCGTATTGCCGTACGACCTGCAAGGCTTGTAGTACCTCTGTTTATTATAATAGGTAATCTCTACTTAATGAGCGATGATTATAGACACTCTGTTCGTATCAGCGGGCTTAATTTATGTGTTGCGTGCTTGCAAAGAGCAAATCTGAGGCGGACAGATGTTTTTTGACCGTTTCACGAATTAGCTATGCGAAAGTCCGAGCGACGACTGAGTCTGCGATCCGCACCGATTGTGGCTGATGTCCCGACTGCTCTACGAAACGGGTTTCGTTCGGGTTTAGAAGATACGTATGCCTGCGCCAATCAATTTATTCTCAACTCTTATTTTCTTAGTTTTATCCGGGTTCCTATTGTGTCTATTAGGGGGAGGCAGCGCTTTGAAACACAGTAATAAATCACTTGGAATAAGTTGTCTACGTCGATTAATATTGGCATGCGAAATACTTGTCAAAAACAATCTCATCTAGATATTTCACGCCACAAAATATTTATAAAAAAATGCAAATACAAAGTCTGGATACTAGACAGGGCCTTCGCCGATCTGGCCCAATTGACTGTGCAAATAACTAAAATACTGGGTTTTTTCCTGTATTATCCTGTATATTCCCGGATTCCTGTATGCAAATTTTGATGAGGATCAACAGTCTGGACCTCCCTGATCCTGGGGAAGTAGGTCCTTGGTCGACATAGTCCTAGTTGGCCGAGATATGTGCCAATAATGGAAATACTGGTTATATTATTCGTCCATCCTGAAAGTATGCAATAATTTCGAAATAAATCCGGCAAAAGAAATATTTTTGTGGCATACTCTTGGCCGCCTCCTGCAGAGTGAACATCGAGTTTCGAACGTTTGAAATAATAAATTTCATCTGCCCATGAAATATACAACACATTCCACATATGCACATGTGCATGTAAGCTTGTTCAATCGTTTTATTTTCAATATTCAAACGTATTTGCATTCCAATCTGTGGGTTTGATGTTTCTTTCTGTTAATGCTAATTAGGCAACCGTTAAATGTAGTATTAAATATTGTATATGTATGTATGTATAATTAAGATAAGCTACATTAATTAATTTGTGTATCTATAATGCGATTACGCGACAACGAATCAGTTTTATGTAATTTACATCGGCATTTAGTATTCGATAAAAATGGATTAAATTAAAATTCTTGTCACTATACAAAAATCACATTCGATTCGTTATATGCTCGTACTCGTATTCGTTATCCTCCTTGTGGTTATCTACGTTATCTAGGTTATCTACGTTATCTATGCAAAATGTTGCTCTTTTTGTGCGAACTTTGTTCAAGTCCAATTAAATGTTTAAGTACTAGCTTGATATACATATGCAATTGGGCAACTGCTTCGGCTCCTTCCCAAGGACGAAGATGAAACATTTTGTGTGTGTGGCAAGAAATTTTATGAGTTTTCATTTCCATTTTCAATTTGAACTTTATGGAGAAAGTTCTGGTGGCCAGGCTAGCGGGCGGCTGTGGCGGCTGTGGAGGCTGTGGAGGCTGGGGGCATCCATTAGTCTAGGCCTTAAAGCTAAAGGAGGGGTGTGGCGCGGGAGCGGCGGGCTTAAGTGAATTTCAATTTGCTGTTGTACGTATGCAGGGTGGGAGGGCGCCAAAGCCGGGCTAATTGGGGCCAGTCGTCGTGATAAATAGTCGTCGGCGGAGATTGGAGATTGGTGCTGGAATGGGACTGCAGTCGGTGGCAAATGTTGCACGAACACACACATGGACCATGCCATATGGATGACCATATGGCTGAGTGGTTGCTCCTTCTTCCCCTTCTCCTTCTCTTTCTCCTTATCGTTCTCGTTCCTTTCCTCTTAATCTTCTCCTCATCCTTTGTGTTGCTTTTTCCAAACAAAAAAGTTAACAAAAAGAAACATGGAGCTCTGATAAATAATTCCCCAGCTGACTCTCTGCGGTGGCACGTGCTCAGAATCGGTGCCGCTGATGCGCTGCTGCTCCCCTAGATGTACTTGGAGATGTAGCGCTTCTGTATGAGTCGGCCAGCCTTGCGCTTCAGTATGGTGAAGCGTATTAACTGCTAATCGCCGTAGTGCGGCGACTGCGGCGGCACACGTGGGTACAGCTGTGGATGGGGCGGGAGATAAGTTGCTTTCATAATTTCGGGGTCTTTATCCATTTGTACTTACACCCAGGAGGTTGCGTGGCACGTATCCCTCCTCGCCACTGGCGTTCCGGGCCCACCACCACTCGTTCTCCGCATCGTCGCCCTTCCGCAGCACGATCAGGGGCTCGTTGACGCGGAAGGAGAGCTCGTCCCCGTTCTGGGCCTCGTAGGAGAACACGGCATAGACGTCGCCGTTGTGCAGGATGCCCAGCTTCTCCTGGATGCCTGCAAGATAAAGGGAGTTACGTCTGCCTCGTGGACAACCATTTGCAGCCTGTTGCTTACTGTACAGATACTCCGAGCATCCATCGAAGCCCTCTTCATCCTCCTCGCACTTCTCCGCCGGCGTCTCGTGGTCGGACAGGGTCGAGGCAAACAGGCAGGCTCCGCTCTCCACCAGGAACTTGACCATCGACAGGTTGTTGCAGCTGGCCGCACAATGCAGCGGCGTCCAGCCATCCGAGTCCTGGGCATTCACGTCGCAGCCAAACTCCACCAGAAACCTGAACAGATGAAGGACGACAGATTAATGGGGGGACCAGCAGGCGGCGGCCAAAGGTTTCCACTTACTTGACGATATCAAAGTGCCCGGCACAGATGGCGTTGTGCAGGGCGGTGATTCCCTCGTCGTTGGCCGCACTGGGATTGGCCACCTGCATTGCGGTCTTCTTCACCAGCTCCAGCTCGCCTTCGAGGCTGGCGTCCAGCAGCAGGGCCAACGGATCGAAGCTCACGCGTCGTCCCAGCTTCGGCTTGCCTCCCGTCCGCTCCTTGATGTTGCTGGTGGTTGCGGTGGGGGGCGTGGCCACAGGTGTCTCCTGCTCCTCCTTCGTGGGGGCAACACGATCCGGCTCATCCACGCTGGACTCGCTGCTGGGCGAGTGCGGGGGCGAGGGGTCGGGCGATGACTTGGCCGCTTCCGGTGGCGGTCTGGCTGGCTCCGACTTCCGCTGGGACTGCAGCTGCTGATGCTGCTGCTGCAGCGGTTGCTTGGGCTGGCCGGCGCTGCTCCCCGCCGCCGTCTGGCTGGACTTGAGGCGCGGCTGCTCGAACAGCGGCTGCTTGCGGATGGTCAGGGGCTTGGCCTTGATGGGCAGGTTGTCGTTGATGTTCAGCGACTGCAGGCCGAAGGTGGCCTGCACCTGTGGTGCCTGGTGTGCCGGTGCTTGCCCTTGCCCTTGCCCGTGCCCCTGGGACTTGGCCATGGTCGGGGGAGGGGCGGCAGTCGAGCTGGAACTCGCCTCCGCTGGGGACGACGATGACTGCTCCGTGGGCGACATCTTGCTGGGCTTGGGTGGCAGGGCCGGGCGTGGATCCGCCAGCACCACATTGGGCGCCACGCGGTTCACCTTCGGACTGTAGGTGATCATCTTGGGAATGGAGCTGCCACTGCCACTGCCAGTGCCACTGCTGCTGCTGCCGCTCACCGACGTTGGCGCCACGCTGCTGAGGGGCTTGCGGGGCGGCACGGCGAGGTTGGTGACCTGCACCAGGAGCGGCTTGGCAGCATTGGACACGGCCAGGGCCACCGACTTGCTGATGGCACCGAGGGGCATGCTGTGCACCGTCAACTGCTGCTGGTTGCTGCGCTCCGAGAGCGTCTCGCTCGTCACCGCGATCTCGTTCTTCTTCTGCTGCTGCTGCTGCTGGTGCTGCTGGTGTCCCGTGTCCCCCTGGGTGTCCTTGGTGGCCTGCTGGTTGAGTTTGTTGATCAGCGCCGAGGCGGAGCTGGTGCTTCCACTGCTGGAGATGCTCTTCGGTATTTTGCTGGCATTCGCTGGGGCAGGAGGGGCTTCTGGGGTGGCTGTGGATGCTGCTGCTTCGGCCGCAGCTTGTGCTTGCGCCTGAGCAGCTGCAGCGGCGGCGGCGGCAGCGGCTGCCGCTTCCCTGTCCCGCTTTTTGGGACCCACCTCCGCATAGATGTGCGTGGTGCTGTCCATGGCCTCCGTTTGGGCCTGCTTCCGCAGCTCTGCCCCCGTCTTGGCCTGAACCGTGACTGGGGCTGGCGCTGCAGTCAGCAGCTTCTTGGCCAGCTTCGACTCATCGCTCTCGCTGCTGGAGCTGGCGCCAGCCACGGACACTGCCACGGGCACTGCCACGGGCACTGGCACTGGCACGGAACCCCCAAAGAACCCCCCACCGGTGCCCTGGCCCATTTTCATCTTCATGTGGGTGAGGTCCTGGATGAGCTGGTTCTGCTGGTTGGTGTTGGCCGTGGCCGCTGCGTGCTTCAGCATACTGCCGCCGCTCAGATAGCTGGCGGTGCTCGTGATGGTGGACTTCTGGGGCGTGTGGATGAAGGGCTCGACGGCGGCCACATTGCCGCGGGCTCGGCCAGCGGCGGCAGCGGCCGCGGCAGCAGCCAGCTGATTGACCTGCTTCTGCAGCAGCTGCTGCTTGAGGGCTGCTACTCCGCCGTGCTTGACGGACAGGCTCGCAACGGGCCCAGGGGCATGATTCGGCTGCTGGTGTTTCTGCTGCTGTGGATGCTGCTGCTTCTGCTGTTGCTGTTGCTGCTGCTGCTGTTGCTGTTGCTGCTGCTGTTGTTGCTGTTGCAACTGTTGATGCTGCTGCTGATGCTGTTGCAGATGCTGTTGCTGCTGGTGATGGGTGTTCGCCTGCTTTTTGCGCTGGAGGCGCGTCTGCAGCTCGTAGATTCGCTGATCCACGGACCGCAGCTCCGCCTGGCGCTGCTGCAGGGCCTCGCGTTGCATGTGCAGCCGGGCGTCCTGTTGCAGGGACAACTGATTGCGATACTGCGGAAAAAGAGCAGCGAAATGAGTTCCGTTTCGGGTCGAATCTCATCCAATACTCACCATCAGCTCCCTGCGTAGTTTCTCCAGCTCGCGGGATGCCTGCGGGGGCAGGGCCTGTCCGACGCCATTGCCCGTCGTGGCCGCCAGCAGATTCACCGGACAGCGGCGGTCCCGCCTCAGCTCCTCCAGCTGCCGCGTCAGGGCCTCCACTTTGGCCACGGCCAGGCTCAGTTCCTTCTCCTTCTCGCTGAACAGGGCCCGAATCGAGTCCAGGTCGTTGCCTGAATGGAAAGCCGTAAACGTTTTGGGGCTGTTAAAGGACGCTCCTCTCGAATCAACGTATCAACGTTCCCCCTGCTAATCCTTAACTATTTTATAATCGCTTGCCGCCGCCTGTTATCCTTTTGGGGCCTCTGTTCGCTGTCTAAACTAATTAGAGCCACAACTGGGCGAAACCTCATTAACATAGTGCCCATGTGTGCCGCTGTGTGTGCCTCTGTGTGTGCCTCTGTGAGTGCCTCTGTGTGTGCCTCTTTGTGTGGTGTGTGCTTGTGGGCTCATGCCAATGCCAACATCTTCTTGGCCATGCTCAAGAGGCGTTGCTGTGCGGCCCTGCCGCTCCCACTGGCAATCATAAAGGACAACAAAGTGGCACACATACATAAATTAAATGCCGCACACACACGCGACCCAGGACAGAGTGAATCGGAGTGGAGTGGTGGAGTGGCACCTACTGGAAGGGTGAAAGACGGTGCATGCCGCCACTCAACACGGTCTGAACACATGTTAGTGCTGTTGCCCCCTGGCTTTCGAATGATATTCGATGGATTACTCACTGAGGGTCACGTTGTAGGTCTTCTGCAAGTCCACTTGGCCCCGCAGCGCGCGTAGGCGCCGCAGCTTGGACTCCTGCGCCTCCACGCGCTCCCTCAGGCGTCGCAGGCGCTCCCCCTCGGCACTGGCGACGGCACTGCGCACCTCCTGGGACTTGAGGAAGCGCAGCCGCTGCTCCTTGGTGGCCAGCAGCTGGTGCTGGCTGTCGATTTGCTGCTGCTGTCTCAAGGCCATCGCCCTCAGTTCGGCTGACGTCAGCCTGCTGGGCACCTGGAATCAAAGAGATCATAGATTAAAGATCACCATTAAAGGCACCATGTGGGGCATGTGGGGCATGTGGCATGGGGCAAATGAAATTCACACAATTTATAATCGAGCGGCCGCAAAAGTAAAACCAAAACTGAATGTTGTCAACGCCCTTGTAGGCCATAAATCAAGTTATGCTTTAAGCTAATTTTCGGCTTTTTATTGGATTTGGGCCACCACTCTAGACCCTAGTCCTTTGGTCCTTTGGTCCTTGGCGAATACTCACGTTCACGTTGGCTTTCATTTTGGGCTCGCTGGTCACCACCCGCGTGGGGCTGGGGGCGCCGCTCCTGCCCGTCGGCCTTGGGCCGGGCATCAGGGAGACGGGCGGCATCTTAGGCAGATTCCCGGACACGGGCCGACACACGCAGGTCAGCATTCTTGATGGCTTTTCTGTCTTGATTTTCACTTCTCTGAATTTGATTTATTGCAATTTTTCGTTGCGATTTTTCCCCGGTTTATATTACAGTTTTTACTTTCGTTTCTTTCGTTTCTTTCGCTTCTTTCGCTTCTGGCTTTTACTTGGAAATTGCATTCACAGCAGTCCTTGACTGCACGGCAGGGGGCCAACAAAAAAAAGGGAACGTGTATGGGTGTTGGTGTTTCATTTATTGTTCAAGTAAATTTATAACGATGGGGTGGACCCACTTGTACGGCCCCAAACCCCTCGCGTAGGGCCTTGCTTGGCGCCCATCGTCGTACACGTTAATGGATTTTCAATTCAGTGCCTGATTGAAAGCATACTTTGTACGGCGTACACTGTACGTATGTACGGCACTGTGTTTACAGAGCCACCAGTGTGTTGTCGTTGTTGGGTTGTCATTGGCAACAGGGGCAGACCCGTGCCCACCCGTGCCGTGTCCCAAACAGCCGTGACAATAACAGTGCTCGACATGCAATGCATAGACGGGGAGGAGGAGGAGTAGCAGGGGGCTGGGAGGGACACCCCAACCCCCCAGTTAAAGTCATAGTTTGCGTGTGCTTAATCGCTGGCACTTGCCATTACATAAACCACTCGAGAGAGCAGAGAGAGAGTGCCAGAAGCCATGGACGACTGGCCCAGAGATCTCTAGCAGTGCCGCTAAAGCAGACAATAAAGCGCCAGGATGAGTGCTAGCTCCGGCCATGGCCATGACGAGGTCCTTGTCCATGTCCCTCTACGAGTGTCCCACTGTTCGACTGTTCGACTGTTCGACTGTACGTGTAGCATCTGTCCACTTCCATGACCAACAACTCGTTTCGATGGCCACGGAGTACGGAGTACAATTGGCTTTCGGACGCCCCGTCATCAACGTCCACTGTTGATGATGGCGATGATGGGGATAATGCGCAGGGGAAGGGGCGTTGGGGGTGAAGCCTGCCATGGATTGCCTTGGACAAAGGACATACAATTTTTAAGCTCAAAAGCTGATCAGGGATACAGAGGCGGAGAAAGACTAATGCTCTCTCGCCCGCCCCCCTCCTCCCCCCATCACCCTCTGCCACTTTGGAATTTATTGCCCCATTTTGTGCTTCGCGTTGCACCAAAGATGCCCCCAAATGTATCCCAAAGATGCATCCGATGGCAGATCCAACAGCCTGCAGAGTCGGATCCATTCTCCCAAACTTGGCGACTTCATTTGTGAGATATACTGGAAGTAGAATCCCTTGGGAGCCTCCAAGTCAAGGCTTCGGCATAAAACTTATTTATGAACTCCCCAACTTTCGGCAAAAGTTGCTCTATTTTCCAGCATCGCATCGCATCGCATAGTTGGTCCTTCGTTAATGAATTAATCCACTTGCCGCTAACGATGCCATCTGTGGAAATATTTGCTCAAAAAAAAGTTAACTTTCCAGAACGCAGGGGGGGGGGTGGGAAGGGGGGGGAAGAGAAACTTGTCGAATGTGCATTGGGACCACAGAATGCCGAAAACCAAAGGAGGAGCCTGCTGGTGCTGGCGCCATGTATGTATCCATCCAGGACGAAGGACGAGGAGGACAACATTTTCAGGGAATATTTTCCAATTAACAAAGTTTGTCATAATAACTCGCCAGCGATGGAATCTTCAGCATGTAGCAGCAGCAATGTGGCTCAGCTCCCGCTCCCACTCTCCTCCCACCGAAACCAAGCAGCCCCCCTCCATGCCCCCTCTATACCCTTTCTATTTAGATTTTTCCAGCCATTTGTGGAGCTGCCAGGGAGCTAAGCAGCAGCTCCAGCAGGACCACGACCTTCTATTGGAATTTCAAGCATTTTCGCTGGCGCAACAAAGGAAAAAAATGGGGGTAAATGGGGAGGGGGTAAAAGAGGCAAGCTGAGTGGCAAGAACGAAACTATTTATGTTGCAGAAGAGTGCTGCTGCCAGGGGGTGCCGGCAGGGGGTGCGGGGGTGCTACGTGGTAGGTGGCAGCCAATATAATTGTACATTGAAAGATATCCGGGGGAGGCGTGGCGCGTTTCCATTGTACTGCGAAGATTTCTGTTGCTTCCTGCCTCCTGCCTCCTGCCTCCTGCCTCCTGCCCCTGCCCCTGGTGTTGTGGCGGAGCAACAAGCGTATTATTGATTTTAGCCTTTTTTTTGTACTGCTTGTCGAGGGGCGGCAGTGGCACTCGTCCTGCGGACAACGGACATTGCGTGCGGGCACGTTTATTGCTAATTTTTTCTTCGTCTTTTTTTTTCTGTTTTGCTTTGTTCCACTTTGTCGGTGGCGCCTCCTTCCGCTCCTTCCACTCCTTCCGCTCCTGCTCTGGCTTTTTCCTCCTCTCCCTCCCCCGCTTTGTAGCTGCTTTTTTCGTCGCCATGGCCCTTGGACTTTGGTCCTTTGGCCGTGTCCTTGCTGCACATTTTCAAATCGATTACAAACAGGATATGCACTGCGGAAGCCCGTTTGATGGCAGTGGCTGCCACACACAACGATTAGAAAGGGAGGCCCCATCCGTCCCCCCCCCCCCCCCCCCCCCCCCCGACCCATCCGTCCACTCGCCGTCATGGCCACACATCCTGTTTCTGATCCTGTCACGGATTGGATTGCCCTGCGCCGCCATCGCCATCACCGTCGCCATCGCCATCGCCTTTTGTGGCCATTTTGTATTTTAATTAATTCCTGAAAGTTTTGCCTACGAGAATGTCCGCAACTTTGGCAATTTGTGTGCAGCGATGAGAGACGAGGGGGAGAGCACAGGATGCTGGCGACAACGGTACAAGGACACACCTGCAGTCCCCCCCACACACACACACACACACATGTACGCGCCTGATGGTAAGTGCGACAAGGATCCTTCTGCTTTTGCTGGCCAAAAATCAAGCCCCACTTTCGTGATACAGTTACTGGAGCAGACATTAGTGGCACTCTCTGCGGGTCCTGCCACACCACACCACACAGCACACCACACAGCACACAGCAGGACGACTGCCTCCGTCAAACGGCTTGTTCCAAGTGGTTTCAGTTGCGAGTGGCTTTTGGTTCTGCAAAAACTTTTGCACCACTCATGTCCGGACAGCGGCAGCGGCAGGAGGACGCGGAGGTGCTGTGGCCAAGGGCCAGGGCCAGGGTCTCGTCTCCACAACAAAATGCGGCTCAAGTCGTCGCTCACGCGAGGCTCCACTCTTCTCACTCTGGTGGCGCCTCCGCTGATTTGCGGGCGGTGGGGGGTGGGGAAATATTTTGACGTTCTGCTGATGTCCGGCAGAATGATGTCTGTGTGTCCGGATACTGCGGCGGTCTGCCGCTGTCGCTGCCTCTGCCGCTGCCTCTGCTGCTGCCTCTGCTGCTGCGGTTGCGGTTCCCTGACTTTCGGTTCGTTTTTGGGTCTTTGGTTTCCGGGCAGGACGCGGGGATGGGGAGCGGGGGAGCAGCCTCACGCACTGTAATACCCATTGACCCTCATTGAGAAAGAGAGCAAAAGCTAGGGGGAGAGCGACAGCGAGGGAGTGCCAGCGTCCGTGTCGAGTCTGCCGTTTGGTGGCAAATGCTTAACACTCAACAAAGTTGAGAGTTGAAGCAATTTTCCGCAAGAGTAATTAAAGCAGACGGCGCGGGGGAACACCAGGACACCCCTCGCCCCCCCCTCTGACCTGCTTCAAATGACCGAAAGCTACGTAATCCGCAGAGGAGAAAAAAAACGCGTACATTCAAGGTCAGGCAATTGAATACGAAATCGATAGGGGTATTCGAGCAGAGGATGCTCTTCAAGGCGGAAAGCAGAAGGACCAGAAGGCAGGAGCACAGGAGGACCTTCGAAAGGAGGCACAATTGAAGGAATGGCCTCGGATAATAATAATAAATAAATTTAGAAATATAAATACAATTAAATACTACAATTTCCTATGCAGAAACCGAGAATATCCAATCAAATATTTATACACTCCCCCTTCTGCTCCCCTCTCGGCGTTTCCTGTCCCTAAAGCTGTTGCAAAATGCACAAAAAAATTCCAAAAAAGGGGGCTGAAAATTGCAATGGTCTTTGGGGTGAAGCATAAATTACTCGCGCACTTCTGGGCTGCCCCTTGGGCTGCCCCCTGCTCTCCGGCGGCATGAAATATTCAACTTTTCATTGGATTGCCGCGATGCCTAATAAATACAATCAGCTTATTGGCATTGAGAGTAATTTGCGTTTATTAAGTGTGGCACTGGAAAAAATGCCACTCAAAAAGGCGGCAGACAGCTACGTGTGTGTGTGTGTGTGTGTGTGTGTGTGGCAAGGTGGGTGTCGGGGAGTGGGGCCGATTGGGGCTAAATGGAGTGTTCTATTAATTCGGTTAATTGGAGATTGTCGCGTTTAATGGACCTCACTGTTTGGCAAATTTAATTGCATTTGCAAATTGAATTTTAAACTTCAATTCCTCCGCCCCCCTCCGCCACCCTCCGCCCCACCCTGCTCAATAATAGTCGATGAGAAAATCATGCAATAAATAAATAAAAAGCCAAATTGAAACATCAAATTTACACGCATGCCGGGCTCTCCGCTTTTTTATGGAATTGATTTAATGCAGGCATAAAAAAAAAGCAGACGCAGACGCCGGGCCAACAAGAAAAACAAACACAATAAAGGAATAACAGAATAAATAAATAAGAGATGGAAGAGCGGATTAAGAGCGAAGGAGGGGAGGTGGGGAGGTGGAGCCATGGGGAGAGAGCATTAAAAATGTACGCTCATTTTTTTAGGCGCTGATTATGGCCGGAATGGTCAGCGCCAACCCATCCAAGCCATGCCTTCCCCTGCCTCCCCCCCACGCCCTTCGTCTCGGCGCAAATTGTGGCCATAATTCAGAGAATTAAATTTAAATTTGCGCCGCAACAAAACAAAGTATTTCCAGTGCCAAAAGTAACCGGGGCGGACGCTCCCTTTGACCGGCTGCCAAATAATAGTTCAATTTCTCAGCGCATCAATTATTCAGGGGCCCACCCCCCACCCCCCAACCCCCCACCCCCCACCATTCTGGGCATAGTTTGCGTCCTCCCTTCGGGGCAGACGAGGGCGGGTGGGGCCGGGACGGGCCTATTAGCCTCCATTTTGAAGTGGGGCCCGGCCTGTGCCGTGCTCCGTGGCCTGCCATTGAAATGACTTTTAAAACTTTTTACTGTTGTAATTATTATAAATAAATGAAGCGCAATTTGGTGGCAGTCTGCCGGCCCCACCTCTCCCCCCCCCCCCACTCCTTGTTCAAATGTCCTTCTGTGTCCTGAGTCCTGAGTCCTGTGTCTGTTTTGTTGTTAACTTGAATGACGACCCACAAAAATTTGCTCATTTCCAGAGCTGTCCGACGGCCATCACGGAGCACCAGTGGAGGCGAAGGTTTTCCGGCGAAAGGCTGGTGGCTGGACACATGTCTCTGCCACACACACACATGGACCCCCCCCCCCCCCCGACACCACCCCCTAGCAATTATTCAAATGTCCTTCATCAGATGTTGACATTTATGTGCCCCAAAGCAGAGTAATACGAGTGTGCAATAATATTTATATATTTCTCGATTTTATTTATTGGTGTGGAATGGGGGGGGGGGGGGGAGGAGAAGGAGTAGAGAGGGGGTGGGGGGCATAACGAGCCAAACAGATTTTCATTTTGCATAAATTAAGCAACATTTAATGGTCGAGTGATTACGCACATTTCTCTCACTCTCTCCCCGCTCCACCTCTCTCTCTCTCTCTCTCCCTCTCTCCTGCTCACCTCGCCTCATCTCTTTCTGTCTCGCTGTATTTTCTATATTTTTGTTAATTAAATCGAAAAGTTTCAGATTTGCCATCTCTTTGCAGGAGGAGCCGGGCTTTGATGACTTTTCATTGAATTACGCTTTTCCGCATTCCATTTCCCTGACAAACACATAAATAGAGAAAGAGATAGAGACAGGGAGAGGGAGAGAGGGAGAGGGAGAAAGAAGTCAGAGATGCCACAAAGCTGAGCGGCAGCAAAGTTATAAAAGCTACATTTTCCATTTTCCATTTCCCATTTCCCCTCTGTTTCCCATCGAGGCAATCGTTGCAGCAAACCGAAATTTGTGGCAAGTGCTTCTTGCATTCGCATGACCTTGAACGAGGCGGGGGGGGGGGGCGGTGGTATGCTAATTACTGGGCCCATCTCCACTCCCGCTCCAGCTCCCTCCGTGTGCCGGGAGGGGGAGGGGGGGGGGGGGACATGTGTGTGTGTCTGCCATCAGACAATCAGAGAACACGATATGCCACCGCACAACACACACACAACATCGTGGCTGCTGTTGTTTTGTTGTTGCAAGCGTTTTAATTGGAGCCACATCGAACATGCCGAGGAGGGGGAGGGGGAGGGGCAGATTGGGGGCAGGGAACTCAACACAGTATCTTTTACTGGAGTTTGCAATCAATCAATACTCGTTTTGGGGCAGGACCCGCAGGCCCGCATCTAGACAGTCCCCCTGCTCCTGGTTCCCCTCTGCCACCCCCTCGACTAACTGTTTAATACTTATTTAATCAGGTTAATGTAGTTAAATCAGCTTAAGCAAACATTCGCCAACTCCCCGAAGCAGCGGCCTGCCGTCCAACACAATGGAGCCCCGATAGGGCCTTGAAGCCATCTCTGCCCCCCCTCTGGCCCTCCTCTTTCTTGCCAACTACACACACACACACACAGACACACTGGACGGCTAACACAGATGAAAAGGGCATTTATTACAAAAGACCAAAGCGAGAAAAGTTTTCCATCGACGAAGAGCATCAGAGATTTGCGACATCGGCTGGAGACTGGAGGCAGGGAGACACGGAGGGAGAGGGGAGAGGGGAGGGGGGTGTGGGACCGAGCCTGGATATCATTAATATTAAGTAATCGTGAAGGATAGGATGGAGCTGCTCTCTGGCGTGTAATACGTACTGATGCCGCACCTCAGTGTCCACTCGCAGGCCCTTGCCCCTTGCCCCATGCCCCACTCCCCCTCCCCTGCTGCACGACAACCTGTGTGCCGTTTGCCATGGAAGTTCATGAACCCGCCGCAGCCGCCTGCTGCTCATTGTCCAAGAGTTAGCCGTGAGTGTTGACTGAGGTCGTAAATTCCCATTCTGCCCCCATCCTGCCCCCATTCTTCCCCCATTCATCCCCCCCCCCCTGCCACAGTTATGAACTGCCGTTAGGGGACAATGGGGCGTGGCTAGGCCGTGACTCTACGCCCACTTTCAATGTCTCACAATGGACAGATTAGTGAAGAGTGCTCGGAGCAGTGCAAATGGAGAGCAATGGAGGAACAGCAACAGATCCCAGCGACGGGGGGAGACGACAGAGGTAATCCCCCAGGATGCACAGGCAGGCAAAGAGTGAAGCGAGGCACACTAATGTTGCATGATGGAAATCTGTGGTCCAGCAATGGGATTTCATGAGTGGACAAGTTCGAGGACAAAGGAAAAGACCAAGATCTGTGATGTAATTCAATTAGGAAAGGGAAAAGCGAATGGATACAGGATTTGTCATACGATAAGTGGATGATAATACAGCATGGGTACTCGCACGAGACAGAGGGACAAGAATGGACAGATAAATCGGATTATTAGAGGATCAAAACCATAGAAACCCCTCGGAACTGATAGAATTTCATCCCTTACCGATACATCGGATTCGAAAGCAGTTATCGAACGATTGGACATCGAACAGTAATCGATACATCGTTTAGTGAAATGCGATACAGACGACTCCATTACGCTGCATCCATCTTTGATCCAGGATAATCTTTTCTCGCCCCCGCCCCTTGGACAGTCGGGGAAAGGCTTTCCATCTCTGCGCCTGACGACCCTTCTGGGAAATTTACCTGGGCCCCTAATAGGCTTTTCTTAGGGCGGCTCCCCGCCCGCAAGAAATGGGTTGAATTTACGACCGAAAGATAATGTTGGGCCCCAAAAAGAAAAAAGGAAGAAAAGCCAGCGAATGTGGCAGGCGTTTAGCCTAATTTCTGGCACCTTACCCGCACTCGGGAGGTGCCCCATTCCCCCTGCCCCCTGCCGCCTGCCCCCTGCTCGTGTATCCCTTGACCGAAATGCAAATTAAATCAGCTTTTCGGGGGCTCTCACATTCCTAGAAGCTTTAATTGCACATTAAGCTTAATTAACAAATTCATGGAAGGGGAGACACGCTGGAAGTGTGGATGTGTGGATGCGTTGGCCATGGCCAAGAGCATCACGATGATGGCCCGCAAACTTTGGGTTGCTCCTCCTCTTCAGGGCGGCGGCGGAAGGGTGCCGGCGGAGTCGTAATAGTTTTTACACATTTGATTAAAATGTTGTCCTGTCGGTCCTCTTGGTCCTCTTGGTCCTGGCTTTTCTGCTTTTCTCTGGCACTTGTGGACGTTTAAATCGAGTTTGTGGCAGCTTAGCCGGACCCTTGGACACACGCACGGATGTTGCACACTTAACAAATTAAAGTGCCACAAACTATTTGTGACAGAGCTGGGGCTTCCCATCCAGGCGGAGGCGGAGGCGGGGGAGGGGGAGGGGGCTGGGGGCAGTCTGGGGCATCTGACATCTTCATTACAATTTGGGCTCCGAGTTGTAAATGGGATTAAGCCGCACAGAATCATAATTCAAGGGGCCCAACGAGAGGGAGAGGGAGGGAGAGAGGGAGGGCGGTTGCAGTTGCAGTTACGTGAACTACTTCATCCGCACCGTATCTGCCCTGCTGCCCTGCTCCTCCCCTCTGCTCCGCTCCACTCCTAACAAACAAAAGCCGCCTGGCCTTGGCTTTAGCCAGCCACGAGGCAAAGAAAGCGTCTAGAGGGGCGCGCAACGGGGCGTATGAGCGTTAAATAAGTATCTGCGGCCAGGCGGCGCTCATTAAGCGAATTCAGGGCAGACAGGAATGGCGGAATGGAGGCAGGGGCGGGGGCAATGGCAGGTGGCACACTACTGGGAGCAGTCACCTTTTTTCCCCGACAGTAGGCGGTGGGCGGCACTTCAGGCTGATGTTGCAAGATGCAACAAATCCGCACAAATTGCACAAATCGCAGCGGGAGATCAATGCAGAGGGGGAGGAGTAAAACGAAGGCAGAGAAGGGGAGGTGGGAAGGGGGAGAAGGGGCTGCCGTCATGCGACATTATTGATTTAAATGTCATAAACACCCAAAAGTAGCACACACACACACAGAGATAGAGAGAGAGAGAGCGAGAAAGAGACACGGAGAATGAGACACATCGAAACACGGCAAGTGGCACATCCGAAAGATACTTTGAATGCTCTTTGAGATAGCCCGCAGCGGAAGCTAAAAGCCAAGAAAAACAAACACGATCCCTTCGCAGCCACCTGTGTGCCCCTCCCCCTTCCCCGGCCCCCTCCTCCTCCTCCAGCGCCTCCGCCGTGGTCGTGGTCGTGTGCGTGTGTTTGGGTCTCACATTAATGTCACTCTGTGTGTAGTTGTGTGTGTAATATGCCACACACGTAGACAACTATTAACTAAAAGAGACACACACACACCTTGTAGGCGCTACTGATGGCAGGGCAGGGCAGGCCCGGCGTGGAGTGGAGTGTGGGGGGCCACAGTGGCTCCCTTGTCATTTGTAACAGATGCGGGGGCCAGCCACACAATTGACTCCGCCAGCTGCCCCGCTCCCTCCCCCCCGACAAGTAATTGGAGAAACAGTCAGCGGGTCCGGGTTGCCGGCTGTCGACTGTCACCCAAAAAAAAAAACCGCCAAATGTTGAACGTTCAAGGGGAACCCTCTCTCTCTCTCTCTCATCCTTATTTCTCCTTTTTTTTGTCGTAATTGCGGCCACAGATAAGCACTTTATTACCGATTCACTGGCTTTTATCGCATTTTAATAACTCACGATACAAAAATGCGCCAAAATTCGAGGGAGGCCTCACAAGAACACGCCGTTACGTGTCGTTACGTTACGTTACGTTACGTGAAATCTGGCGCTAGATTTGCGTTGCTTTCACCGCAAACTGTCGAACTGTCGCGTCCGCCAGCCAATGCACAACTGAAATGGAAACCGAAAGGCAGCAGCAGAAGCAGCAGCAGTGACGCTGGCAGCAGCAGCAACACCAAAGAACGCAGAGACAGCAGCAGCGGCAGCAGCAGAAGCAAAAGCAGAATTGCTGCTGCTTCGAATGTCCAAACCGAACGAAACGAACCAGCGCTAACGAAGTTCGGTTGGCGGCAAACGAAGCCGAAGCCGAGGCCAAGGAACGAAGTGCGACCATCATATCGCGAAGGCAGAGCCGAGCTGTGTGCTGGGTGGTGGGTGGCGGCTGGTTATGCGTTAGTCATGGGTCGTCGTGAGTTTCGGCACGACTTGCATTCGCACCAGACGAAAGTGCGTGCCGTTCTATATCGCCCCGTCCCGCTCCATCTCCTGAAAGACGATGCACGCAGCGTGCCTCTGCCGTATGTGGGAATAGAATGCAAATAATGTCCCTCGTCTGTTATTATCACGCCCATAACGATGTTATAAATGCACGTACAAATGTATTTAAATTGCAAATGCTTGTGGCAGCTGCAGTTGCACTTCTCAAAATTGAAACACTTCTTAATTGAATTTCAGTCTAAGTTAAGTTCAGTCTATTTGCATTCCTAATGGCCCCCGCTCGAGGCCTTCGAATGCCACTGTGCCCGCCGCGTCATCGCAGCGCATCGCATCGCATGGTTTGACTTGTCATTCGGCTGCCCAAATTAGCCGCCATAATACCTCTTCCAGCCGCGTCCCCGCACCAGGGCTAGGCAGTCTTTTTTTCTCTCATTATGCGTGGGTGCGTGGATGTGTGCAGCAAATCATTGCCGACTTTTGTGCGCAAATATTTACGACAACTGGCAGCTGCTGCTGCCTGCTGCTGTCCGCTTCCCCTTGCCCCGAGATACAAAAGGCACACAAAAAACGTCTAACGTCTAACGACGACAACAACCTGTCACGCCAGCTGAGGTACGGGTACGGACACGGGCATCCATTGAGGACTGCCTCCTAACAATGTGTACCCTCCTGCAGAGTCGGAGGCGGGCAGCAGGCGGCAGGCGGCATGCGGCAGGCAGGTCAGCAGGAGCTCCACATGACCTGACACTGGCAGTTAAACAGAGGACCACGGTAATGGCCTCTAAACAAAAGGCGTGCTTGTTGGTTTTTTCCTTTTGGCCAAGAGCGTGCTCCCATTGTACAGCCACATGTACGTGTGCGAGTGTGTGTGTGTGTGTGTGTGTGCCTGTGTGGGAGGGGGGGTACATTTGTCTTTTTGCAAATTAATTTATAAACGCAATTGACATTGAGCCGAAATGTAAATATGCCACTGCGAATGGCAATGCCATATGAAGCCAGCGACTGCCGCTCTCCCCTCTGCCACTCTCCTCTGCCACTCCCCTCTGCCACTCCCCTCTGCCACTCCCCTCTGCCTCTTGCATTAAAAATTCAAGTCCCACTCGGAGTCGCATCTGTTCCACCCTGCTCACTGCTCTCTGTGTCTCTGTCTGTGTGTCTGTGTGCTCTGCCCCTGGCCTGTCCTGGCATTCATCTGTGTCTCCTTCGAGCAGCAACAAAATGTTGCGAAATGCCAAGCTGACGTTGCACTTAAGAAAATGGGCCAACACAAATATGGCTGAGGGTCTGGGACATCCTGCGGCTGTTCGTCCTTCGTCTAGGGACGCCACGCCACACCATAGATTCGTCTAGTAATTGGCAATATGCGATATGAGACGCCCGCAGCAGTAGGCAACGCTTGCCACATGGGCCAAGAGACAGACAGAGAAAGAGAGAGAGCGATAGAGAGAACTTCAAGGTTATAATTGATTAAATTACTAATTGGGGAAATGGATGGAGATGGCATAATGGTCAGATCATGGAGCTGCATCTGTGGACAAGTGGAGCCCCACAACTTGGTTTCCTCTGCCTCGGGGCTAGGACAGGAAATTAATAGTTTAATGATAGATTGAATAGGGACTTCCCTCCCCCTCTCCCACTGCAAAAGAGGGAGAGATTTCCACACAAATTTGTTAGTCTCCCAACGAAAAGCCGCACCTCCCCAACAAAAAAGGTCTTTTCCCAAAGAGAGAGTGAGAGAGAGAGAGAGAGAGAAGAGGGTATTGTAAATTCCATTCCGCTTTAAACTTTCCTAAACGGTTATTAACTTTGCAATGTGTTTGCCTGCCCCATGCCTCCCATGCCTCTCATGCCTCATGCCGCCTTCCCCCTGTATCCTATGTCCCGCCCCCGCAGAACGTAGCAACTTTATTACGGAAATACAGTCATAGCCGTTCGTATGTTTACACCACAAAAATGTTACGGCCAAAGATGGCTATAAAGTGCCACAAAACAACAGCAACAACGACTTACAAACTGATTTGCAATTTTATAAAGAGCTTTGCCTGCACACAGGGCCCCTGAAAGGTGGGCAGAGGGGAGGGGCATGCACCGACAGGCAACGACAACGACATCGAAACAAAAGCCAAACAAAAGTTTTTTTTTGTTGTCCGGGAAATCCTCTGCTTATCATCGGCAGCGGCAGGAGACAGTCTTGACTTGACTGTGAAATATTTTTGGCCTATTTCTCTCCCACTCCCCCGCTCTCTCTCTCTGTCTCCCTCTGTGCTTCTTTGGGTGACCTTTTTGGGGCAAGTAAAAACTGTAAAACTCATTTACATAACAATTACTCGCCGCGACGATGGTCTGACAAACGCTCGACAGCATTTGGACCTTCTCCTTGGCCAGCACAGCCACAGCCACAGCCACTCCTCTCGAACCCGAACTGAGCACAAAACTCCTCTTTGAAGTCCAACACCACCCCCCTCCCCACACCCCCCTCCCCCCACTCACCGCACACCACACATCGCACATCGCACCACCCAACTATTGTTTGTCGTTGCTTTGGAGATCGGTTCCTCTCTCCCTCTCCCTCTCCCCCTTTCTGACCGTCTCTGCTGCCTCTCCTTCATTATGCCTGTCTCCATGCCCTCTCTTTGTGCCCCTCTTGGGCGACGCCACCTGCCGCCACTTGCGGGACTGACATTTTATTTAGATTGCTTTGCATTTCCAACTTTATCTCTCGCTCTCTCGCTCTCCCTCTCTCTCGTTTCAACAAGCGCCAACTGCGTGCAACTACACAAAAAACACTCTTGCAACATCAGTGGCCAGACCCAACCCTTCTGTGGCCCCCCCACTCCCTCCCTTCTGTGGCCCACCACTTCACTTTCATTATGTGTCCGTTGCATTGTCGTGACTTTTTCGTACATGGATTTTAATGCTTGTGGATGCGGTTCCGGTAGATTATGCGACACTTCAGATGGGGCTCAGAGGTGGCTACGGTCTGTGTCTGGCAGTCTGCGGGGGCCATGGCTTGTGCTTGAAGGACATTCTGCAAGTGTGCGTTGTGGAGATGTGGGGATGTGCTGCCACTTGACTCTAAATTAATCCACCGACCGTGTAGTACCCCACTGATTAGCCAAAGCACTTACAATTTCATCCAAAGTGTTCGTCGGCTCCTTCATACCATGTCGTTGGAGACTCTCATCCAATCTGCGGAGAAAGAAGAAGGCAAACAAATGTTGAGAGAGGGCGGAACAAACAAATAATCATTAGATATATAGATATGCCTCAGAGGGGGGAGGCAGGTACCCCCCCCCCCTCCCCACCACCGTGCCAGTGTGCGTGTGTTTTTTACAGAAAACAAACACAATTTAAATTTTGCATTTTCAACAAATTTTTGTTTGGCTTTCTTTTGGTTTTTGGCTCTGGTTTTCTCCCTTTAGATACTACCCTTTAAAGGGGGGGTATTAGTATTTTGGGTGTGTTTCATACAAGAGATCATTAAAGTTAATGGATCTACATATATCCTCCATTTAGCCATCTTTTTCGTCTCTTTCTAAACATTTCGAATGTCAAATTATGCTCCATTCCTTTCCGCTTTTCCCATTTTAGGGCCCATCAAAGACTCCACTCTTGAGGCTTCTTTTTTGTCGCTTAAAGAGGCCTTTTTCAATACTCTTCCTTAAAGTTAAAGCCTGCTGGTGATGTCTTTCTTTATCTGCCCATTCATTCAGTATTTCTGTAAAGAATTATAGGTTTTCCCTAAACTTGTCACAGCGTGTTCCAATCGTCGCTCCATGGCGGAGGGATCCTTCTATAGAATTGGTCCCAAAAGGAAGTCCCTCTGTCTCCCTGTGGTTGCGGCTGCTAACAAAGCAAACCCACAGAGACCACCCACACACACACCCCTCCTGCCCACAGCAAAGGGGACTCCACACACACACACACACACACAGGCACACACACACATGTGTGGGTCCCATACAAAAGGCAGCCTTATCAATTTCAAGCATTTTTGCCGTAAAAATATTAACAAAATAAACGAAAATTATTTGGCCTTGCTTTATAAAATGAAATGAGAGATTCAGGCAGGACCCCCCCTACCCCACCTACCCCCCAGACCCACTAAACCCCCTAAACAGAGGCAGTAATACACTCTTTTTATTTGACTTATTTAGTTCTACAAAGAGAGAAAGGGAGAGAGAGAGAGAGGGGTGGAGAGAGGGGGGGGGGGGAAAAGTTCATTCTTAATAAAATGAGGACACACACAGTGCCAGTGGCAGGGGCAGTGGCAGTGGCAGGCAGTCCCTGTTCTAGACCCTATATCATTTGCATTTCCCCCCTCCCACCCCACCCCCTCCCGCATCCTACTTCCTGCCTAGGACATTTGGTGTGCTCTTCCGTTCCGTTGTTCTGTTTTTTCAAGTTGATTGCCACATAAATTTCATGTAATCTAATAAAATTTGAATTGTCGTCGTCGTGTCGCCCCCTCTAAGTCCCCCTCTACGTCCCCGCCCCCTTCCCCCTCCCCGTCCCAATACCCTCCTTGACGTAGACGTAGTCGCAACTTTGAACCGCCGATAAGCTAATCGAATTAATTCAACTTAGAAAAACTTTGTGGCAAACGAATTTGCAACAAATTAATGTTATTTCATGGCTGCTTAAACCTGACACTGCGGCGGCATCCACTGTGCCACTCCTCCTTGTGGCAACTTCAACTTCACTTCAAAGTAATTCATTTCTGATTGGAAGTTTCCTGTCAGCAATTTCGCTTTCTTTCCTCCCCTCCCCCCCAGCCCCGCCCCGCCCCGCTCGCCGGCCTTTCACTTTCCACTTTTCATGCATGTGTGTGTGTGTGTGTGGGGAAAAACTTTACAGCCAGGCCCGATCCCCCCTCCCCCCTCCCTCCCTGCTGAGCGGTAGGCAGGCATTTATGGATTTGTGTGGAACAAGTTATTCGGGATGTTGCACATACAACAGATAAACTACAGCCTGGCAGGGGGGATCAATTTTTCCCAGTTTGTTGGCTGGAAATCTCAGGAGGCAATCCCCATGGCCCTTATGTTGATATCCTGATAATATTACCCGCATTTTGTTGCTCCTCGGAGCACCGCCAGGGATGCAATCTCCCCCCCCCCCCCCCCCCCCCCCCCCCCCCCCCCCCCCCCCCCCCCTCTTGGTCCAAAAAGTTACTCTTCGGTCGAACGAAAGTTCTGTCTATTGCTTAAAGGCATTTGATTGATTTTTTCCCCTCCGCTCCCCTTCGCTCCGTTTAGAGATTGAGTTTGCGAGGCAAATACTTCAGTGGCACAGTGTGGTGGCTGCCACAGCGGGGGAGTGGTGGCCAGAGGCATGCCATTCACTTGGCAATTTACTCGAATGCAGTTTGCATGTTTGATGACAGCTCCAAACGGTTCGGCATCCCTCTGTATCGCCACCCACAAAATACTATAAAAAAAAACCGACTCTTTTGGCAACACCTCTGCCTCTCTCCCTCTCCCTCGCCCTCTCCCTCGCCCTCGCCTGCGCCCTCTTTCTGACACCTTCGTGCCACTAAACTGAACGTGGCCGTGCCAGACGTGTCAAATGCACAAAAATCCAAATATCCATACAGTATATACCGTGGATATACATTTCCCTGGAGAGGGGCAGCAAAAGCTAAAGCCAATTGCCACCAGTATTGCCTTCAATCATCTACCATTTGTTCGAAAAAATATCCAAATATATATTCCAACAATTAGACGACTAATTTTCACCGGCCAAAAGCCAAATACACATCAATTATGAATAATTATTGCACAGAAAATGTGCGCAAATATTTACCATCAAAATACCAATACCAGCCTTGAATGTGCCCCACAAAAGCCGAGATTTAAATGGAATGATTGACCGGATTGGCCATCGCTTCCGTAGTCCACCTCCCCCGTGGGGAGGGGGTAGAGAGATATCGCATGTAAATCCCCAGGATATCCACGGACGGGGCAAATCAATGGAAATTCTCATTAAATTCGTAATTTACAATTGTTTTAATTATTTGTCCCGGGATTGGGGATTGGGGATTGGGGGAATCCGATCAGATCCGCTCCGCTCCAGTAAACAATTTCCGATCCGATTCCATGGGGAAATCTACTCGTAAGCCGCACTGCGGTGTTTATTATTATTCCTGCAGTTTATTTTCCCTGTGGGTTTCCAATTTCGGTTTCAGTTTCGCTTTTCCATGGGAGGGGGAGGGGGCGGCGGGGGTGGATCCGTTGCATCACGTTTTAGCCCAAAAAGGCGCCAAAGCGAATGCCATTTTAGTGGAAATTAATGTTAAACATCAAAGTGTGTGGAAATTTGAATGGGAAAATGTTTTCCCTGCTTTCGCCTTTGTTTTTGTTCCATTATTGTTGTTTAGGGGATGTTTTCCCCTCCCCTCGCCACCCCATAGACGATGGCAAACAAAGTGCACATGCAGCCCCCCTCGGGGGTGGGGGGTGAGAGAGTGTGTGTTTGTATGCCCAAAAGGAGCTTGAAATCAACACCTGCCGGCAGTAAACTAATTAACATGGTTCTGGCAGTGGATATGGAAGATATTGACGTTCCCTGGGGACAGACAGACTCCACAAGGGAAACGCTCGGCTTTTGGTGGCACACGCCCCTTGTGGTGCCCAGGCCATGGCTCCCAGAAATGCAGGCATCCCGTGCAGAGCCGCAACCATCTTATGGCTGATTACGCGCTTTGTTGCATCCATCCATGGGTCTCATCCATCCGCTGCCCAGCGAGGTTGGCAGACAGCCCAGTGGGTGTTGTGCCACTCCCCTGCCACCGGCTGTTGTTGGTCCCTCCCTCTAGCGCGGAAGTGGCAGAGCGACCATCTTTTCCGCTTCCCAGAGAGAGTGGCTCGAAGGCCAGCTGTTCAAACAGACCAAAGTCAGGTGCTGTCCATCTTGGGTGGTTCCATCAACAGGAGATTCTTTGTGTGTATCCTCCAGATTGTGGATGGCACTGGGAGAGCAGTGTGGGGCGTGTGGGGGCCAATCAGTGGGCCAACAGCACGTTCGATGCACTCGACCGATAAAACTACTTACCCACTCAGAGATAAAACAGTATCTGCCTCTGCCAGGCATCTGTATCTGTATCTAACAGTTGTATCTCTCTCTGGTTTCTGGTATCTGGTTATCTGCTGCCTTACGCTTGGACAAACAACAATACAGAGCTTGCATCGCTCTGCGGTTCATCGCAATTATTTGCGTGTTGAGCGGGCGGTAAATGCAAAACAAAGGCGTGTTTTGTGGCTGTGGCATGCCACCACAGACACTCTTCCATATGGATTGGTAATTATCTCGAAAGTGGAAACGATTTGTGCTTGCCACTTTGGCTGGGTCCCAACAGAGAAGGGCGGGGGGTGACGTGGTGTCAGGCGGGGTCATAAATCAATATGCCCATTGACAGACTTGTCAATGAATCGGCGGATGATTGAATGAGCCATACGCTCAGAACATCCTCCAGCACTCTCCCTCCCTCCCTGTCTCTTGCTTTCCGCTCATCATGGCGTATACGCAACGCTTGGCTTACCTCGAAGAAGGTCACCGTTAAGTGGCCTCTCCCCGCACCCGCACCCGCACCCCCTCCCTTTACGCTTTTCTGTTTCAACGCTTTTCCAGCTTTTCTTCTGGGCAATTTTTGTGGCACTTTGTTCAATTACTCCCGACTCCAGCCATCGATTTGCTTTATTAAAAATAACAAAAAAAGAAACACCCAACGATGCCTGGCCTGTCATCGGGCGGAGTGGGAGGGGGAGGGGGAGGGGCAGGGGGAGCCTCATTTTGCTGGGCCAGCAAATCCAGCGGAAAAACATTTTCAATTTAATTAAGCAAAAACAAAACCAGCAAAAATGTTGTTCCTTTTTTTTGGTTAAACTTTTTATGTACTTAGGGGGTGGTAATGGGGGGGGTGAGGTATGATGATGATGGGTTGCTGAAATGATGATTGTTGCTCCAGAAATGTGGCCGGCAATCTGCAAATAATTATGCAAAAATTGTGCGCCAAATGAAATTAAATTCTTGCAATGTTTTCATAGGGAAAATGAGGGAAAATAGTGGTGGCACGGACTTCCCTTCGAGAGAGGGAAAATCAATCTGTGTTGTGTGCCAGTGGCAGTGGCAGTGGCAGCCACACAGCAACAAAAACTACGTACAAGTATATATGTAATTTTGTAATTTGTGGCAGAATTTGCTAGAGAAAATATTGATATATTTTCTTGGTTCAAATTCAATTAAAATGCAGCAAAATTCAATAAAAAATACAAATTATAGATGCTCGGACAGGGAAATGAGATTCGTATGAAAGGCTTGTCTTTACGGAAAAAAGGAATCGAGAAGAAGGTCTTTAAAGAGGTCTTCCTTCTTTGATATATATTTTATACACTTTAAGGATAGTTTATTCCCGTCTTTCCTGCTGATTTCCTGCTTAATTCCTCCTCCTGGATGAACGACGGTGAATTATCATCCTCTGTAATGGGCTTGTCACTAAATGGCGCACACTGGAAATAGTCAAGGAGATAAGTAGACGTAGACCCACCTCAAAAGGACGCAACCTAGCCCCACAATCCCAGCATTAGCTGACAATAAAATATGTAAATGGCTGCCAAAATAAATCGCAGCCACTTCTGACACGACAGACGTTTAAATGGTGGTTGGGGGGAGGGACCAAAGCGGGGGGAGGTATATATAGTTGGGGGGGGAAACCCCGAGCGACATTTTCGTAATGCGAAAAGGTAACAGACGGAAATCCATCAGTCCATAACGATAAAGCCCCGTTGTGTGTATATATTTTCCCCCACCCGCCACTGCCACTGCCACTGCCACACACACACGCACACACGCACAAAACTACAGCCCAAGCCCCGATCCTCCCCCAACACCCCCCCCCATGCCCCAACGAATGATGAGTTGCGATTACACACATAAATACGCAATTCGCTTAAGTACGCAACGGGAGAGAGGGAGAGAGACAGAGAGAGAGAGAGAGAGAGAGCGGGTTGGCAGTGGCGCTTCCGTCGTGGGCTACCACTGGCTCCCCTCCTCCCCTTCACACACGCATAAATATTTGCAATTCAATGTACTAGAGAGACAGAGAGAGAGAGAGCGAGGCAGTGACACACACACACACACACACAGTGGTAGAAACAACAATGGGAATTGATGAAGCGTGAAGGATTCTGGAGGCAATTTTCCAGAAGAGGATTCCGCTTGCATATCATCACCCTGCACACGCACACGCCCACGCCCACGCACACGCCCACCGCCCACCGCCCCCCTCGTGCAGATTAGCCACCAGTGGGTGCCAGGGGGCAGGGGCAGGGGCAAAGGTTGAGTTTGGGGGCTTTAGGTCGGACACACAATGGTATCAAATGTGAACATCACTGAACGCACTCTATAAGGGGCACAGAGGGGCACAGAGGGGCACACACTGAACCTAAACGGATTTAATGTCCTTTCCTTCCGCTTGCCCTGGTCATTGCACGCCCTCCCTCTCCCTCTCCCGTTAGAGGGATTTTAATTTTAAATTACAATTTAATTTTGATGATATTTAAATTGCCCGCTCAATAATTGATAACGATGCGCAATCACGATTCAATGAGCAGGGAATTGCTCCCCGTCCGAGGGGGGGGAGGGCCATTGTGTGGCCCTTAGAGGCCATACAAAAACCATATATTCGCATGCGTTTAATTATTCAAAGGCTTTAAGTAGGGCTTTAACTTATGGAACCAAAGATGTCCCTTAAATCTGTGGAAATCTCTGCGTTTTTTAAGAACAAAAGTTTTGTTTATTCCTGAACATCAAAGTCTATACCGATGAGGGCTCTTCAATTCTACTGAAAAGTTGCAAACTCCTCCTCAGACTGCGGCAGGATTGGTAAAAGGATACAAAGGATCCACTCTGGCTGAGCAGGCGATGGCCTGTGTAGATTTTTGGAAAAGCAAACAATTCTATAGTTTTCCAAAGTTCATCGAAGCTCTCGTTTCACTTCATTTCCTGCCAAACGCAGCACAAACGTAAAATGGAAAACGTAAAAGGTTGAAAGGTTCAACCAAAAATGGCGTAAAATAATAATAAAAATGCCAAAAGTTGAACCAAAAAAAAAGAAAAGGAAAAACAAATTCAATTGCGGCAAAATAACAAAAATTGCTTTGTCAGGGCTAAAGAGAGTTTCCCGCCAAAAAGGGGTGGCGCCCTGTTGTAGGCGTGGCTGTAAGCCAAAACTCTTTTGTAAGCGTATGAGCCGTGTCACGGGATAATCCAACAACAACAGAACTTTGATTCCGAATTCGAAGAGCCAGACAGAGAGAAAAGAGAGAGAGAGAGGGGGAGACAGGGAGGCGTGGAGAGAGATTTGCATGGCTAGAGGCGGATAGACTGCAGCTGGAGGGGGCGGAGGGGTGTAGGACGGATGTGTGTGTCAAATAAACATATTTGGCCCACACACCCCCCCCCCCCCCTGGATCCCCCTTTGGTTGGCTCGGAGGGAAGGCATAAAATATCTGCAAAGCGCATTTAAGCCGCGCGCCACACAATAAAAATAAATAAAAGGGAAAAGACGAACAAAAAAGCTTCGAAGCCAAAAGGTGGAACAATTTTCGTTTAGAATGAGGGCGCCGCCGGAAGAAAGGGGCAGGTGGGTGGCAGACAGGTAAATGAGGCGGAGGGCCAGGCCAGGCGAGTGGCGGGGTCCGTATGGGGGCCGGCAACGACATAATAATAATAAATATTCAGTTCAGTTTCAGCTTTTTTGGTACTCTCTATTCAAGAATACCCTGTAGGATTATAGAGGGGGGTGGTGGGGGATATGCTATGCATCAGAGCTGCTTTTATTCTCAGTCACTAGGCACTACAGGGTACTCTTGCAGTCGATTCGCTCCCTTTCATTTTGTAGGAGAAGCGCATGAATGGAACTGCGATATGAATGGATAAAAAGCAAACTAAAGCAGGGCGAAAAACGCTTCGACTGCCCCCACATGTGAGGTGTGGATGTGGGCGTGGGTGGAAATGGAGATGGAGATGGAAACTGCAGCCAGCGAACGTGTGGCTGTGTGGCTGTGTGTAGGAGGCAGACGATGAAACAGAGAACAGAGCACAAAGAAGGTGAAAGTGAATAAGGGTGCAGATGGGGCAGATGGGGCAAATGGGGCCGAGGATGAGGCTTGAGCAGGTTTGGGGCAAGTAAGTAAACCAAATCCGAATAAACAGGGATTTGCATTCATAAAATATATCGCATGCGAGCAGAGCATTCTTTCTCCCTCTCCCTCTCTCTCTCTCTTTCTCATTCTCTCTCTCAGCTACAGGCTAGTCACAAATGGAGGTCATGATTCTGTGTGCGTGCATGTGTGTGTGTGTGTGTGTGTGACCCTCTGTGAAAGTGTGCGCTGTGTGTGTGTGTGTTTGTGCAAATTATGCAAATCGCAAGCATGAAAAACAAATATTAAACTTTTCATGGAGGAAAAAAAAAGATTCAAAAATTAAATAAAAATTTTACAAAAGACATAAAAACCAAACGGTTGCCTTCAGCCACCCAACCCAACCCAACACACACACACACACACACACATGGGTGGCCTTAACGGGGACTTGGGTTGGGTTGCATGACAATCAGGCAGCCGCAAAATGCGGGAAATGGATCCACTGTTTGAGGCAAGAGAAACGAGAGGAGGAATACATATATGTACACATACTCGTATATCTAGCCGAGTCCCGCGTAATGATTGTACTTACAGATGTATGCATGACCTCCCATTACCCCTCAACCCCAGTTCCGGGCCCCCCCTCTCTCACTCCTGCCACAAAAGTTGGCAACTCAAACAAGAAGTGAGAGGGCGCAGGCTTTTGGGAATGGAAGACTTTGATACCCTGGAAGAACCTTCCCTGTACGGCAGGTACCATACGATATAGTTGTACGATTTGTGGCAGATCTGGTGATTCGAGACTGGAGGACTCTGGGAATATGCAGATACGTCCACACAAAACAAACAGAAATTCGAGACTCGGTTTGTTTTTTGTAAAATGCGTGCGTGGACAATAGTCTGCCTCCCTTCGGGGGGAGTGCTGGCTGAGGGGGCGGTAGTTTTTGGGGAGAGCTGTAACCGAGACGTGGTCTCAGGGGCTTCGGGGGGCAGCGGTTGGGGTGCTCTGGGTGCGGCTGTCTGCACGTGCGTCTGTGCTTGTGTGCTCCAGAGAGCAACTAGTTGTGGGCCAGGCCCAAACCCAATTCATTTGGTTGTGGCCAAAAAAACAAGACTGGGAGCGGGCGAGAGGCAAAAATATGTGTAAACACGCAGCTTGTTTGTGCCCCCCCACATACCCCGCTGCCCTCTGGAGTCACCACTTTCCCACATCCCCCCTCTCCCTATCTCTCTCTCTGTGGGGGACAAACCGCGTTAAATAAAATCTCGCACGCTTCGTTTGGATATGAGAAAACAAGCTGCCTCTAGTCCCCCCCCTTTCTGCCTCCCCATCTCTGTCGGTGCCGCTTCAGTGAAATGCCAAACAAATTCAGAAAAAAAGTTGGGGAAAAAAGGTTTGTCAACATTCGCTTCTGGCGGCCAGAGACATGTTTTCGAAACTCAAATTGTGGGCGGCTGCACGTGCCACGCCTCGCACACAACAGAGTTTCGTTTTAGTTGGATTTTCCAGTGTGAAATTTCCATTTCCACGAAGGACATGTGCCGACGGATGCAGATGTTTTGAATGCAACTTGGAAAGGCAATTATCTTGGTACAATTTTCATTAAAAGCTGCGAGAAATTGTAGAAGACGTATTCCAATATCCAAAAAAAAAGAGTTCCTTTCGAAGTTTCCAGAAGAGAAATTTTAGGAGTTTAAGAATTTCTATACCTAAAAGTAGGGGTCCACACACGTGTGGGCTCTGGGATCCACTAATTTCATTCTCTCAAAGCCCCAGCAATACGACTAAATTGCCTGTCAATCAACTCGAGAGTTCATTAAACGTGCCTCTCTCTCTCGCTCACTCTCTCACTCTCGAAGCGCCGCTTTTGACGTCATAAACGGTGCACACGCACTCACTCGCACCAAAACGGAGAGTGATAAATGTTTGAAACAAAAGTGTTACTGACCTCACATTACATGTAAAAAACGTGCAGGTTTCCCCCTCAGCCTTACTCCTTCTTTTTTCGGGGGTCCAAGCGCCACCGAGAAGGACAGAGATGGAGGAAGAGAGAGAGAGAGAGACGGCAGCAGAGGCTTAAGTAAAGGGAAAGGAGAACCGCAACCACACACACACACACACACACACAATCTCACACATACACTCTTTCAGGCTGGGCTCAAAGTTCGTCGTTTGTCCGCTTTGGTGGCTTCACTTTTCACACTTTTCGTTTTCGTTGTGTGCCTCTCTTGGAATTTCTAAACAAACAAAACCAACAGAAACCCAAAAGAGAGAACAAGAAAGAGAGAGAGAGAGAGAGAGAGGCTGACTATGGGTGCATTCCAGGTGCTGCCAACGCAAACCGAAGCAGCGGCGGCAGCAGCAGCAGCGATCGCTGGAATGCAGGCACCAACAACAACAACAACAGCAACGTCACAGGCTTGCATTTACAGCAACAAAAACTTGCCATGTTGCTTTTTTACAGCAAGGTTGAAGGAAGGGCGAGGAGTGGGGGTGCGGGACCGAACATGTTTAAGCGCGATAGTTAGAGAGCGAGAGGGAGAGGTAGAGAGGAGACACAGACAGTTGCCGACTGGCTTTTCAATTGGAAATGGAGTGTGCGAGGGGTGGGGGAAAGCGGAGTGGAGTGGGGAATGACCACTGGGGAGAGCTGTGTGCGCTGCTGTCTGTCGTCTGTGTGTGGGTTTTTGGGGATGCTTTTGTGTGTTCGGGATTGTTGAAATGCTAAACCGGAATGTGGCTCATTCAGTGAAAAGACCATAATAACGATCATCATCATGAAGTTGGATGATGATCAGCAGCATCGAAAGCCAAGTTTGGGGCAGCATCGTCGACGACGTCGTAACTTGAGGCCGGCAATCTATGCGCTGTGGTTGTTGTTGTTTCTCTCTTTGCCAGTGGCTGTCTCTCTCTCTCTCTCTCTCTTCCTCTCTCTGGTAGTTGTTGTTGCTTGTTTTTCTGGTTTTGGCATTCATTCGCGCTCAATTGCGCCAGATTTGCGTTTTTTTTTATGCTGCTGCTGCCGATCGAGTCCACGCTTCATTTCAGGCAAGCCCTGGTTGTTGTTGTTGTTGTTGTTGTTGTTATTGCTGTGGCAGGCAACGCTGCCAACCAAAAATGTCGCCAATGGATCAGAGCAGAAGTCAGAGAGGATGGGAGAGGGAGGTTGGGAGGGAAGAGCACTTCAGAGAGAAGAGTGGGGTGTGGGCAAGAGAGTCTAGAGCACTGAGTGCTGCACAGCGTGTACAGTTGCAGCATCAAATTGGAGACCAGGTTGCCAGTCCTCCTGCTGCTGCTGCTGCTGCTGCTGCTCCTTCTCCTGCCCCACCTCCTTCCTCCGGCTCTTCTGTCTCTTCCCAAGAAAATTCCCACAGAGCCAAAGACAGGCGGCGGAGCAGGCGGGGTCGCTTGGGTAATGGCGTGTGGAAAAAGAATCACGTTTATACCGTTTTGTACTGATTTTTTTCCTCTTCCCCATCATCATCATCATTTTCTACCTCTTCTTTCACCTTCTCCGCCACAACTCTCCTCTTTCTCTTCTTGTCATGGTTTTTCAAGTGCAATTTCTGTTGTTGTGCATTTATTTCACACACATACACAACACACACAGAGAGCAATATCCAAGCACATACACACGCGTTCATTAAATATTTTCGTTGTTGAATAATTTTCCCGAAAAAAAAACTTCAAGTTCGCCCTCACCTTGTCTGCACCTTGCGCTGCTCCAATGATTTTAGCTGTTGTTGCTGCTTGAAGTTGCTGCTGGTGCTGCTGTTTAATTGCACTTTTAAGTGAATTAATCACCTTTCATGCTGCCTCTTTTGTTGCTCCCTCTTTTGATGGCCTTTTGTATCACGCAACTACTATTTTGCATACACTCTTTTTCAACGGGGGTTTTGCCTTTCTTTCATTCAATTCCCAGAGCTGCTTCTTTTTTTTGCTTTTGTAATTAATTGAATACACACACACACACTAACAAACGCGCGCGTAGAAGAGAGGGTACGCACACACACACACACACGGAGAGATACACCTGGAACAAACGCGCGCACTCGGATTATTCTTCGGAAAAAACGTCGGTCGACAGGTAAGAAGCCGCGTGAGCAACTGAGACACCGACTCTGGCCATGGCTTCGCTTTGGGCCACGATCGCGTCTATCTGTACAGCGTATGTATGGCGGTCTCTTTCTGGCAGCGTCATGTAGCAGACGTCTCTTTTGCACCTGCGCAATTGGGCCTTGGTGATTGACCAGAAATACGTTACAAAGCACCGTTTAAATTTTACCTGTGACGCGCACTACAGCTAAAGAGAGTAGTGTAGTCAGAAAGAGAGAGAGAGGACAAAACTGGGAGAGTTGGGAGAGTAAAAGAGCGAGTAATTTGGTTGGGAGAGTAGGGTGAGCGCTGTTTACCTGTCGCCGCCAGCTCTCTTTGCCGCTGCCGTCGCTCTGTCCAGACGAAATTAGCTGCTACCGACCCGACAATTATTCGAGTGATTGTCGGTGTGTGGGTGTATGTGTGGGAGTGTTGCCATGGTGCATGTGTTTGCACAAAAAAGCTAACTGCAGCCATGACATTAAGAAACACTGCCATACACTCCCTAATAATGCAAGCATTACTTTCAGCCGTCGCAGAAGATTTTGTTTTGGCTGAACAAATTCAAAGAAATTATACATTTGCGGCTATGTAGCTTCGCTTTTAAAGCAGTAGATGGCGCCAATAATTCCTACAGTGCCGCCCTCTAGCAGCAGTTTAGGGAAGCTCTACACAGATGGCGCGCCTTTGTAAAATGTAGCATACATTATTAATTATAGGCGCGAAGTTCAAATTCCGATATTTTGAGCTGTGTAAAATAACCTGGGCAAAACGATAAATGCAGTGCACATTTTCAGCATTTCCTTGCTTATATTTGCGGATATATTCGCATGTATTATCAGATAAGGCCACAACATACATCGTTCGTGTCGTGAGTTCTAAATTCCATAGATATCCACTATATAGTCATCGGAATAATAGCGAAATTCGTCTGTGCTAATAGTGGCCGACTTAGGGGACATGGCTCCCTGTGTTGTTGATGACAGCAACAACAAATTACAACAAGCGAATTGGGGGCGATAGGAGGTAGCTCTATGGCCATAAAAATCGTTAAACGGCAAACGGTTAAGCCCCGAAACTTGAAGCACGAATGGAACCCCGTTCAGGTCAGAGAAAACTCACTTCATAATCATCATCGCCACTCAGCTCCTGCTTAATTCCCTTTTCCGCCTCTAGAAAGTTGTATAAATCTGTGAAATTACCCAAACACTCGAGGAGCTTAACGCAGTCGGTTGGATAATGCTGAAAATTTTCACGGGGCGGTGTGGTGCGAATGGGGTGGCAGGCGAGGGAGGAAAAGTTAACCGCAAAGCGAAAATTTTCGGCAACGAAGAAAGCGTCGTAAAAACCATTTAACAACCGAATAAGCAACCGCAAAAACAGAATGACATCGTCTGGCTTTTCCACCTACACTTCCCCGCTCTACGCCCTCTTTAGTCCCCGCCCTTGGTCCACTTCTTCGCAACGGAAATGAAGCCGCCGAAGCGGCTGGAACAAAAACGCGAGAAATCCTAAGGCCGAAACGAATCCGGCAATACCTCTGGCTGATCGGGGGGCTATATTTTGCTTGATGGATTCCGAAGGGTGTACTTCCTGCCCCAAAAGGGGGGAGTAGGGGACTAGGGGAATAGGAGTATGGGTATCCGTCTCGCCATTTTGTCTCTGTGGACTTTTGCGCTCACACCAAAAGCCAACGGCTTTTTCATGGCCTATCAACGAACGTCTAATGCCGGCAATTAAAATAAACGGCAACAAAGCGAAATCCTGCCTGAGGCAAGGCCAGGCTTCCTCTTCCTCTGCTCCAAGAGATGCCAGGATCGCAGAGAGAGTCCTCGCCGAGGGGGCGTCTTGCAAACGCCTTCAAGCTGCTAGAAAATGTGCGTTTAATGAAATTTTTATTCAATCAGAGCACAGCAACTTTTATGGCAGCACAGACACTGGCTGAAAGGGGAAATGCCTCAACGCGGGATGCCTGAGAGGGGGAACCTGTTGAGTCGAGTTTATGATAAAGTGGCCTCTTTCCCTGGCACTGCCCTGGCCAATGGCTGTGTGCGAAGTGTTTTGCTTTTACAGCCTCAATTTATCTTCCACTCTCGGTGCCACGAAACGCGTCGAGTGGTGCCATGGAGGGATTTGGCTTGCGCCAGTTGATGTTTGTTCAGTTTTGGGTCATAGAAATTGACAGAGTTAAAGGATATAGACAGATGGCAGTGCAGACGGCAAGGCTCCAACGTTTAAAGAGTGGCAGATTTAATTTGGATAAGAATTTCTTAAGGATTTACAGCATTCCATCAATCCTGAGCCGATTTGCTGAGGAATATCGTATTGTTTGCACACATAAATAGTCGTAGCTCTAAATATTCCTTCAGCCCCACATAAGCCAACCAATATCCCATATACGAGCATGTATGTATCTGCCTTTAAAACCTATCTCGCTCTCTGTTCTTGAACCACATTCATTTGGTAGTGAAAGTAGGGAAAACAAACTCATGAATATCATTAGCAGTATACGTAGAAGTAGGCGTAGCCTCCTCCTCTAATGCCCCACTTATACGGGCCTCCTTGGTGGAACTAGTGTACTTTTCCTAAGCCCCCAGGCCGACTTCGGCTGTAATTAAGCGTCTGCGGCGTGAAAAGAGACTCAAAGGAAACCAGGAACACCGCAGCCGGCAGTTGAAGAAAGCGAAGGCCCTCCCACTCTCCTAGGCGGACAGGTGTCCGCATTTCATTTGCATAGATTAGACAGATTAGGGCGGCAGCTTGGATTTCCTGGGCCGGTGGCCACCAAAAGTTGTACGCCTCTCGATCCAACACAATTTTTGCTTAATTAAAAAGTTTTTCAAAATTAATTTACATAAATTTCATTTGTGCTGAAATCCGTGCAAATGAATTTCCTTTTAATTGAGCAACACCTGAGGGTCCTTTCGCGTCCTTTCTTCCATCCTTCCTGCCTTGCAGACAGCAGCAACAATTGGGCAAAAGCTTAGCGCCCAAAAAAACCCGTAACAGAGCTTTAAGTCGGCGGAAAAACCTTTTTGGCGGGCTACCCCAGTGGTTTCCCTTTTTCCTTCTGCCAAATATTGATCGGATTGGTGAAAAGGCGGCAAACCGCACCAGGGTGGGGGACGCTGGGTGGTGAAAGGTGAGCGCTGAGCGCTGAGTGGGTGCGCCGCTGTCTATCCAAATTCAAGTTTTTTTTTGCCCGTGGCCCGAGCCCCATGTGGGTCAAGCAAATCAATTGACAGCTGAACCGAACTTGAGCGAGGACAACGCCAATCTTTGTGTGTGTGTGTGTGTGTGTGTGGAGAGTATCTGTGTGCCGTCACCTGGTTTGCTTCTATAAATAAATCATTGCTTATGATAATATGCCACACACACACACACACAGGCACACAAAGGAACTGACACACAAATGCTGATTAGATACAGGACGAACCGCAGAAGGAGCAACAACAACAACAGCCACAAAACACTTCAAGTCGCAGACAGCATTTGACTTTATTCAAGGATACTTCGGGCCCATACGCTTCTGACTTTTGCACCCACTCTTTTGAGGCCCTTATACTCGGCAAGTGAAATGCTACGACAGCAGACCATTGGAGACCAACAGACCTAGAGGAGGCTAAGGCTAAGGATATGCGCGATGTAGGTCCTGGTGCTGGGCATCCGGTAGTCGACCACAACATTCGTGATGTTCCGACGCCGCCACTCTCTGCTGCTCCCGCTGCTCGTTCCATCATCATAAAACTTGGCATATTGTAGCGTCACCGAAGAGGGAAAAAACCGTGTATTTTGAAAGCGTTGCGTTACGTTTGGGCCATGTCCCATGACGTGGTGGGGATGTTTGCATTGAGCGAGGGATTGTTTGCGGACCCCGACAGTTTTTCGGGGGGACCGAAGATTAATTGCATTTTGCAGTTGTTGCAGAATCACGAGTTGTTGTTGCTGTTGCATTTGCCAAATGGGTTTGGCCATTGATGTAATTACCAATCGAAATGAGGAAGGAGACTGTTAAAGGTGCAAAGAAGCTACTTAAAACGAAAATAGGTCAGAGGTCAGCTGAAATGGGCTAATGGAATGCCTATAAATGTCTAAAAGACTCCTTTTGGATGCTTTTTAGTCAAATTAGTAAATCATCTAATGCCCAGAAATATCGCAATTCCCTGCCAAACCATTACAAATATCAAGAGCTATAAAGTACATAATTTAGTATGTGAGGGAGGATCCGTCTCCAGATGTGTCTCCTTAACGGACACCTTTCGTGTGGCACCTACTAGAACCGAGAGGGGGAGGTTTTGCATTCGAAGAGAATTTTCTTGAGATTATTTCCCCCCAGTGCTCACACTCAGTTGCAATCTTCTCATGTGAATAATAAGCACCCTCAATGCAAAACCATTCATCAGCAGAAATACCACAGATGCCAAAGATGCGCATATCTTGCAGATAGATTCACTTTCGAATATATGTATGTATGTACATAGTAGCCACATAGCTCATGAGCAATGGGTAAAACCCTCCATTCATTTGCACGGATCGACACATTAATAAAATGCCAAAATGATGCTCGTCACAAGTTCTAGATATTGTGGGCGGCTGCTGTCAGCAGTGGGGCTCATAAAATCGGGTCATATAGAACGGACAATGAGAACGGAATGGGGAAACACTACCATAAACAACAAAACACAAAAGACCAAGAGAGAGGGAGAGAGGGAGAGTGAAACAGCAGCGAAACAAAGGAAACAGAAAAACACAGAGAGGGAGGATAACTTTGGGTAAGGGAGCATTTGATACCCCTTCTAGTCAGAGCTAATGATATGGAAAATCGGCTGTCTGTATTAACAGAAACTTTCAAGTTTTTCCCATAAATATTTGAGTTATACCGACTTTTCTATGGCAGATTTGGGAAATCTATAAATCTAAGCCGTCTGCCTGGAACGGGAAGAATCTGTGCCAAATTAAAGGACTTTGTAGGATATTTCCACATAGATTTACACATAGATATTTATTAATCGACACTTTTGATCCTGTTAAGGAATACTCGTATGCTTTTCAGCACATGCTTTGGAGCACAACTAAAATAACCAACTCTTTGGAAATAGGGTACATCTGTTACAAGGCGCAAAAACGGAATGCAATCCTCAAAGCGCCTTCTATTGCCTCCCACAAAATGCCCTCCCACCCTCTCTCTCTCTCTCTCTCTCTCTTGCCTTTTTCTGCTCCATTGAGGCTGGGCAGTGGGAAACGAAACGAAAGGAAATGAACTCAACAAACACACACTGGGAGGAGGGGAGGATAGGGAGAGACACTAAAGATAAACAAGGCAAAGTCGTAAAGAAAAAATTCAAACAAATCAAATGGCCAGAAAGCAGGCCAGAGAGAGAGAGAGAGAGAGAGAGAGAGCAAAGTGCACGTAAAAGCTCTCAGTGACGTTGCAGAGCTTTTCCGTGTCGTCACAGGCGAAAGCACCGCAACGAAAGCCGAAAGGAAAACATTACGCCGACACGATTCGAATCGAATCAAACACTCGACGGCTCTGCTCTGGCACGGATCGGACGGGAAAACTGCGCCACATTTCCGCGAAACGGCAAGAGTTTGACGAGACTTTGGTTTTTGGAAAACGTTAGATTTTGGAAAACCCCCCTCCAAAAAATATAAGTTGGAAAATTTAACTATAGAAATACCCATATACACGCTTGCAGACCCGTTAATAAATTCATAATACAACCAGTGGAAAATATCTAAAAGAATTAGTACAGTGTGTTCTATAAATAACCAACAAAATACATGCATATGAGAGAAAGAAAGTGAACAAGTGCAGAAATTATCTCATTATCGAAGTATATATGGATAGATATTGTATCTAGTCTGGTATCTACATATATAAAAAGTGTGCCGCCCTTTTTTTATACAAATTATCGATCAAATACATAAGTTCCCCGACGTCAGAGCCATATCGCGAGAGCATAAACTCTTCTAATTGTGGGGTTTTTTGTTTTGCGATTGCTCGGATGGATGTGCCCATAATATTGACCAACAAAGCGAGGACGTTGCCATTTGCGGCTCATTAAAGGACACGGACGCGGCGGCAGCAGGGGCATACGTCGGTGGAGGTGTTGACTGGGGAAAGAAAGGTATGTTTTGATTAGTTAGATACTACAGAACATGATGTATGAACCGCAGGCCCTTAAAGGAGTAATTCGTTCATCGCCTGCCGGCTTATGCGCCGTATGCGTCTCGTGTGCCTTGGCACTTTCCCCATTTCCTGCCGCACTTCGATTTGTTTACTGGAATCCCACCTTTGGCGGCCCAATTCCCAATTCCATTTCCTTTCATTATCATGTGGATGGGGGATGGATAATCATTCGAAATCGCTTCTTTCTCGCTACTCATCGTAAAAGGAGCAGAAATCACTCATTCGCCCCAGTAGCCGGGACCGGGACCGGGATCTTTCGCATTGCCCATTGCCTGGGCATTAAATATGCAGTGCTGGTAAGTCGTCAGCCTTCTAACGTTTATGGCACTGTATCCGTATTCCCCGATGGGCCGAGTCCCCGCGCGAAATGGCCTCGTTTTGGCAATGGATTATTTGAGAGCGAATTCTTTAGGGTGCCATAAAGCATTCGTTGGGTTCTCTGCGGGAAATGAGCAAATAACAATCAATTCGGGGTTTGTAACAAAGAATAAATGGATCTCAAAAATGCACAACAAACCTATAAAATAAAGAACAATTTAATCAAAAGTCACCATTCGATGATCTTTCACAAGAGGGGAACCCACATATAGGTACATAAATTCCCCAAATCCAAAGGCGAAGAATTAATAGGGAGCCCTTAAGAAGTATTTAAGAAATTTCTTGCTAATTTCTGAAAAAATAATGGAGCTAGTGATTAAATTTAAATGCTCATTACCATAACAAACCCATCTGTGATTCCCAGCGACAACGGCGTATGACATTTCGCGCTGGAACCATTATGGCAAGACCAAATCAGATAATATCAAATGACTTTCCACTGGCAATCAGCAAAAATAAGCAAAAAATCGGACAAAGGGAACCAGTCATTGCCGGCAATCGGGGGAGGAGCGATACAAATCGCCACAGCAATTCCCCAGCGATCTGGTGCCTAATCAGGAGAGGACATGCCACAGACAGACAATGGGAATCCCCTCCAACAACACTCCATTCCACCCACAAGAACCACAGCATTGTAAATGGAAATGGAAATGGGGAAAATGCTTTTACTGCAGGGCGGCACTTGGTTTTCAATCCACTGATTTTTCCGACCCTACAGCTCCCGCTCTCTCTGTCTATCTGTCCCTGCAATTGTTTTCCTGTTTGCCAATTAAACTAAAATGTCTCGTGGTGTCTGGGCCCGGCTGACACGCGACTGTTTGACCACGCCTCCCCCACGCACACTCTAGCATGCACCCTCAATATGTATGTATGTATAGCAGACCAGACAGGGGGGGAGGGGGAATGCTCCTGTGCTCCTAAGGCAAATCAAATTCCCAGAAAATTCTATTCTATCGGAAGATGGTGGAAATTTAGTTGGAGAAGCTTCAAAGCTTTCAAGCGAAATGGATTGGCCAGATTGCCTTTGTGATGCATCCAACGAAAATTCTTAATTCAATTAAAATCTGCAACGACCAGAAGGAGGACCACCAGGAGACAAGGCTTAAAAGCCTCTTCCCGGCTGTTGGCTGTACCTGAAAACTGTCAAGAGAAGAGTTGGGGGTTGCAGTGCAGCGTGAGAGGGGGATGGGATGAACAAAAGCAGACTAGGACCAGGATGAGCAGGAGGAGGGGTAGAACCCAGAGCAAAGGGGCTCCGACATGACAAAAGGTTGAGCCCGGTCCGGCCAGGTCGCGCCACCAGGTACCCCACCACTTAGCCCCAAAAATTGTAGTTGACACTGTCGACCCCCGGCAACCGACTGGGGGCGCGTAGAACACGACAAGCCTCGTGTTCTGTTCCTTTGAACCAACAATGTTTGGCCAGGAGAGAGGACAGGGACAGGGACCGGGCAGAACGTGACAGAGCCCACTGCCAGTGACAATTGGTGCTGGAGCGAGGACTAGACGGCAATGGAGTTGTGTGGATGGTACTGTACTGTATGGGAGTGGACTGTCAAGTGGAGCACATTTCCGGTGCCCCAAGCACTCCGCACACTAGACAGAACTAACGAAAATATTTATGCATACACTTAAAGGGCTTCCAGCAGTCCGAGCCGTGCCGAAACGAAACCCAAACCGCAACCGAAACCCAAGCCCACAAACAAACTTGGTCAAATGCAAATACATTCACTGTTGGCACAACTTTGCAGTCATTTGTCAATTACCCAATTTCCACTGCACTGGTACATTTGGGGCACAGCTCTGTTTGCTGAACTCTTCAGATCAAAATCCCTTCCTTTGAAAATAGTTCCAACTGTGAGGGTCCAAAATTTCCATCGAAACAGAAGCACAGGAATGGCAGAAGGAAGATATAAGGTTTCATTCGGGCATAAAGGAGGTGGATTGGCATCTTGAAGAGGTAATGGCTGGAAAAAATAAACCGTATCGCAGCCTACTCGGAAATAAATATCCGCTTTTTCCCTCTTTTAATTATATTCAAGTCAATTTCCCTCACTTAACAGCTCACTTAACTGCCAGATCTACAAAAGGAAAAGCCAATCCCAGCAGCAGAAAAACCAATTCCCGGATTCCCAAACAAAATCGAACAAAGCCCGGAACGAGTATGTGAAATCAAATGCAGGCCAATTAGGGAGTGGAGCCAGAGGGAGAGGACCACCAGCTTAAGGACAAAGGAAAATCGTAAATTCCAGCAATTTATTTTGAGGCCCAACTGAGGCTCCCAGAGAGACATATGTACAGTATATACTCGAATGCCACAGGACATTCCTTCGATAGTTAATTATGATGTGGCCCAATGGGGCACAGAGGCAGTCACACATCAAAGCGGAATGCAGGGGAATGGATGCGGCGGAGGCGGAGGGAATGACAGCATTAGCTAAATGAAGTGAATTTTTGTGTAAACATCTGCGCCCGGAGGCTCTGCCACTCGACTCTCCTCGACTTTGCGTTGATTTGAATCTAAATTGAGAATAAGAGGCGATTGAGCGGCCCCCAATGTGGGGCTAAACAGCCGCCAAAGGTGGCAATACAGAGATAGAGAGAGACAGCAGATACACCCACCCACCCCCATATGTATGTGTCATAATCATCGTAAGAGACGTGAAGTTTAAACTAAACAGACAGCCATTTCTCCAGCCAAAAGGAAAGAGGACGCCATTGGGGGAGACTGGAAAAGACAGAGAAAACATTAAGCCCCATAATCTGCCCTTGAGCTCGGTTTTGTGCAACGATTTGGAAAATCTTTCACAAAAATAAATTCCACAACAGATTTGCCACGTTCTGGCTGTCTCCTCCAACCCCTGGCACCACCTTCCCTATGGCAAGCATATTATCATCGATTTATTGAACATTAGAGAGACAAACAAAGTCCAGGGGATCTTTTCAGCACGCAAATGAATATTTTTCATATTAATTCGACGCTAAATTATGGCAAACATATGGAAAATCTAAGACACTTGTCGAGTGATTTTCCCCAAAGATCAACTAAAATCCTATAAAATACATATAGTATATGTTGATTGTTGATCTGCCCTAACAAGCGGATTTCATCATGAGTCCACACATATTTAAAAACATTTTCTCTATACAAATTCCTGAGACGCTGAGTGTCGTTTGTCTGAGAAAAATGCTAGATAATTTATTTAATCATTTGAATTTGTTTTCATTCGAGAACAGAAAAGAGAAAAACAAAACACCTACAAAATTCTGTCCCATTATATGTTATGGCTGCCTCGAAGACAACGTGGCGTATGCGTAATAAAAATCTGTCATTTTCATTTAGAGCTCATTTACGTTGACACGCCGCTCAGATTGTTGTGGGGGGCGGTAAAACAGGATGATTATGATGGGAACTACAACGAGAACTTTGGGCAGCAAGGGTTTCAAAGCGGAAATGGGGAAAAGGGGAACCAGATATGTGCGAGTATGCTTAACCCTGACCTTAAGGCCACCTGTGGGCCCCAAACATTAATTTTCGTACAGCAACAGGTGTGTGCGGCGGCTGTCAGGCGGTCATGAAAATATTCAAATGGCCAAGCAGATGATGTTCAAAGGGAAACCTTAAACAAACGGCTTCCACATCCAACGACAGCCAACGATGTCAGCGCGATGGGCTTGGATATGAGGCAGAAACATGTCCATGGACACCGGTACCCGGTCAAGGACATGTTCAAAGGCAGCCGCTGGCACAGCAAACAAACTGAAAACACATTGAAGGCGGGGCCGAGGCCCCAGGTCAGATTTAACAGAACATGAGACCAAAACGACTCCTGGGAACAAATGCTTTCGCCAATGCTTTAACTTTAAGCAGAAAGAAGATTACATTATTTTCCATTCATTCCATACATAGCTATAGATTTTGGTTAGCTGAGTTTTGAACATTCAATAGAAACAGCACTTGGCGGACACCGAGCTGAAGAGGTCCGAGCTCCATGCTCTGTCCCTTTAAATCAATTCCGACTGCAGTCTCCCCATTCAAAGGCCTCTTCTCCCGTGCCCACTCAATGCTTCAACTTTTTCCCCCATTCAGGTGACGTTCAAGCATTGAATACACGGCCTCTCCATCCGTTCCCTGTCGTGCAGGCTCCATTCAGGGGCCATCAGGCCATACATGCGGTATCTGTTGACACTTTATCGGATCTTTTTTTAGCTGTGCCTGGGTCCCCGTGTGGGGCGGGGCTTATCGTTAACCCATGGTCGGGAGCGCACTTTAGGCCACAATTCTCCGATAGATAGCCTAAGTTGGCCTGTAACCAGGCACAGCTGTCATCATCTGCGGACATGGACGGGACGGGATGGAGCACAGCCTATGGGTGGCGTGATTAGCCGGCTTTCCGATGGAAAACAAAAGCTGTGACAAAAATTCAAGCAAAAACATTCGAGTTGGCGTCAAATTTATGTTAATAACTGGCAACAGGCGCGGCCCCAATGATAACGCGGTGGAAATTGGGGGAAAATTGTGGGAAAAACTTCACCATATATGCATGAGGCCATAAAACGAAACGACCTCTGGCTGTCTCTTTAGATATACTCGTAGTAGTACTTGCTCCATAAAAATACCTACGAACATTAATTGCAATGTCCAAAGCCAACATGCCACTGGATTCCTTCTGCTCGCCTGTTGGTGTGTGTGTGTGTAGGTCCTGTGGCCAATTAGTAGGAAACCGCAAGCAAACACACACACACACAGGGATCTAGGTATCCTTGGATTGCTGCCGCTGCTGCTGTTGCTGCTGATTCTGTTGTTAGTAAAAGCCCTGCGGCATCAATTGAATGCAAACAAGGCGAGGCAGGACAGGCCTCAGACCCGGAGAGACGACGGACCTGGACCAGGACCACGACGACTTCATCATCATGTGGCATGAAGCTTCATGCACGACTGGATGGGTCAGCAGTACCCTTTTTTTTGGGTGGATTTTCCTCCTCGTCTCTAGTCTGCTGTGCTTTGGTAATGCATCGGTTAACAAAACGGTGGCAAATCAAGCGTGAAGTCGCATGGAAAGTTTGGCTTTTCCTTTCCCCAAGGATCCTTGCTTGACTTTAAGCGGGTTCGAGTCAAAGTGGGGTAAGGATATCTGCGTAATCAGTCGTTTTCGGGGAGTGGACTTCATCTGGGGTGGGCTGGGAACGCTCCCTGCTCTCATATGAAGCCTCTTTTTGTCTTTCAACTTGGCAAAAACTCTCAGGGCCAAGTCTTTTCTGACAGTGCAGCTCAGGCTGCCGTCGCATATGGTGCCGGTGCCGGGTGAAACATTTTTCCAGTTTATGTATTTATTCTTCTTTTTGCATTATTTACTTTCGAGGGGGACTTGGCCCGATTCCTTTGTTTCGGGCAGAAGGAGCGCCGTTCGCCTCTTAACCCTTTCGTAAGAGGAATCCTTCTGCGCTTCAAGGGTGTCAACGGCTGTGGGAAAATAATGCGCGTTTATTAATTATTTATACTTCCATTCAAAAAAGTTAATTACGCTCCAGCGATGGATCGAAAGCCCTGCAAAAACAACTAGAGGGAACTGCAAGTTCTTCACGTCATCGGCAGGCGGCAGGCGGCAGACCCAGGAAACTCGTTTAAAACTTGCACTCAAGTGCCCACAGAGAGGGCGGAGGGAGAGCGCAGGGAGGGCTAGATTAGATTATGCCACAAATGCCGCAGGGGCAGGCCGGAGGTGGGAGCAAATGATGCATGTCTAAGTAGCGCGCAGGAAGTCTAAATGGATTACGAATATGTTTTGATTGGCCCGATGCCCTGCCGTCCCACCAGCACCGATGCCACGCCACTCAAAAGCGTCTCTAGTCCGACCTTCTGGCAAATTCAAATTCAATTTCATTTTCCTTCAAAGCTGTGGCTTAGGGACCGCTAAGAGTTGATTCTGATTCGCCCACGCGATGCCAAGGGACTCAATGCTCATCCGCATTCTGCTTCTCTTCCCTGTCCCCTTGCAAATGGAAATGGGTGTCAATTAGGGACTGCAGTCACTCCTGCGGAATGAAGGAGTCGCCTCCATCCCCAGGAGATGCCAGCCGTAAGTTGCCACACTTGCAGCATTCCAGATCAAAGTTTATTTACGTTTCGAATGGGGAAATCATTTCTTAGTGGAAGATCAAAATGGTGATGATGCAAGGGCTAAATAAAAGTATTTTTAGTTTATGAGAACTACGTGGATAACCACATCGAGTGATTTAAGAGGTGGAAGAGTTCGGAGCCCATCAGATGATTATGAAAGGGCGCTATGTGGGATGTTTAAAGTAACGACAATCCTTTCGAAAAGGTATCTCTTATCGTTATACCCTGTGTTTCATGTCACACATAAATCACTGCCAGATTATCCCTTGCCCCAATCCCAATCCCAATCGCCAACCTCCCCAGCAAATCGAATTCCCAAGCGGTTGAACCCCTTTGATGGATTTTAGATTTGTTTGTGGCGATTTGTTGGGCACCACGTCCACTGCAAAGGCTAGTGGGATTTTGTTTGGACGGCTATGGCGATGGCTATGGCGATGGCGATGGCGATGGCGATGGCTGACCCACTTTCCATGAGACGAAAATAACGCACTCTGCTGCTGCTGCTGTCGGTGGCCGGAAAACAGAGAAATCTCATGTTTTAATGGCCAGCAGCGGAGCTGGCGAAATGAAATGAAAAATCATCACATAGCAAATTATGTTGCATGTTGTTACAAATACTCGTACCGTACATTCTGTATTTCTGTATTTCTGTAGTCAGTGCCACTTTTGCTTTTTCGGTTTCGGTTTTTGGGTTATTTCTGTAAAAGAGCAACAACATTTGTCTCGAGCGAGAAACTATTTCAGAAATGTGTACTTTTGATTTGAATGATTTATTTAAAAGTTTTGTTCATTTGTTTTTGCGCTTTCCACCGTTTATTTGCAGAGCACCACAAACAAATCAAACAATATTCACCACAAAACCAACCACAACCATCCAAATCTCAGATTATGAGACATGCAACAGCAAAAAAATAAACATCAAGAACATCAGAACATCAGACCATCAAGAACAAGCAGAACCACAGCACGAACCACCACGAAATGCTTAGAGCACGAAAATAGAAAATTCTAGATTTGGCAAATTAGGATTTCATTTCACGAAAGCGATTCGAGGCGAAGCAAAGAGGCAGCCGCACACAGAATTTCCCCAGAGAAGAGCCACCGGGGAGCCACGAACAATAGCCACAAAACGCCAAGATGGTGGACGACATCTCCCCCATGCACCATCGCATGCAGAAGAAGACGCGCAGCGCCTCCATTTGCGCCACGGGGGCCAGCATTGAGACGGTCATCCATGGCCTGCCCTCCGCCTCCGGCAGTGCCACGCCGGAGGGCGGCACGCCCGGCTACCGCCGACGCCGGCCGGCCACACGCTCCCAGAGCGCTCGCATCACCTCGGGTGCCAGATCGGTGAGTACACGACCAGTAGTCGTAGATACATATATCTAGCCGTACATTTGTAGTTCTTATATATATCCAAAGAGTATGTAAATTTAGCATTTGCTTCTGCCCGTCACTTGCTTCTGTTGTTTGCAGAATGTCTGCGCCGCATAGGACATGAATTGATTTTATATTTAAACAAATATTTAAGTAGCTGCACGTTTCGCACTTCACGTCCATGTATATGTACAGGGCACTGTCGTCTTGTCCTCGAATCGCGAATATATTCCCAGTCGCAGCCACAGGAGAATCTTAGCTATTGGCTCTACAGATATGGATGGACTGGAATCATTTCTTGGAAAATAAAAAGAGTTACGACAAACAATTTAATGAAACTCATTGAACCACCTTCTAGAGTAAAGTGTTCGCCCCCTGACCTTTGGGGCTTTGCAACAACAGAACATATTAGTTAGGTGCAACGAGGAGTGGGTGGAGTGTGTCCCCCGAAAGGTTACAGTGTTAAGGGTTAGAGTGTGATTGTTGTTGGCCAGCCCATACTCCTTATACAGAAATATGTTAATGAGTGGCGTTGTCAGGTTTTAGGATTGACTGAGGGCATTATGCACTTGATTGACCAGTTGGCGAGTGTGACGCTCGCTGATCAACTGCCTCTCGAACTTGGCACTCAGGGGATCGGACGTCGCGTTGCCAGACTCTGGTGGAGCGTCGGGATTGGGGGCCAACTCAGTGTCCTGGGTAACCGACGGAGGGTTTTCCGCGGACTCTCTCATCTGAGAGGCCCTGAGTGTCATCCTGTTCACTCGTTGGTCACAACGTGCGCGCTTTGCTTGTTCCATGGCCTCCTTTTTCATGGCTGCATTCTCGATGTTGGTGTACACACGGGTCTCCGGACACTTGGGCGGCATGCGGAGACACTGGCAGTAGCTGAGATTGTACAAGAAGTACTCCTCAAAGTCCTCGTTGGGTTTCAGTAGCTTCTGGTACTCTTCCAGGCTCTCCAGATCCATGGGATCCAGTTGGCGGGCGGCGCAGTCCAGCTTCAGATGCAAGCTGAAAAAATAGTTGAACAACTCGTCCACCAGCTCGATGAAGAACTTGATGGGCTTGTGAAAGGCATCGCCCTGGATGAAGGGCGTCTGCTCCTCGAGATTCAGATTCTTGCACTCGCGCCTGAAGGCCAGGACATACGAACGCAAGGATTCAATTTGCCGCCACAGGCTCTTGTTGGAGCTGACGATGACCTGGTAGTGTATGTAGTACTTCTGGATGGTTTCCTCCTTCGGCTCCACGGCATACAGCTGCGTGCACTTGCAGTCCGCGTCCACCTCCATGGCGATCTTGTACCGCTGGATGAGCTCCCACAGCGTCGAGGCCGCTATCGCCTGCAGCTCCATCTCCTTCTTGAAAGTATCGAAGGTGAGGCGATACTTCTTCTCCGCCGAGAGCAAAACACCCAGCACTGTTCCCTCCACGCTCTCATCCATTACGACCAGGTTGTGGAGAGCAACTTGGACGGCGCTCTCGGTGGTTGTCAAGTGCGAACCCGCACCCTGCATCACCGGAATGGATAAATGCGGAGCCTTATTGTTATTGTTGCAATCCATTTTTGTTTGCTATACTTATGGGGTCTGTTCTATGTCTGTTCGAGTAGTTGACGACTGAACAGTTTGATGTTCTATTCAATCGTTCCTTATCCTTGGGCTCCTTCCTACTGACGACTCCATGTGCTCGACATCTCCACATTTCAGGCGAGTGTCGACAGCTAGCGCAAGTGTGAATTGAATTATATCGTGGCCAAATTCAATTTCTGCTGCTGCCAGACAAAAGACACCGCCGCGTGGCATACGTTGCGTATGAGTGGCGCGGAGCAGACGTCCCTTCTTGGCGCTGGTTCCCGGTCCTGCCTCTGGTCCCTGGCATTATTAGTAAGCAAACGAGGCAACAAAAAGCAACGCTTGTGCAATGTGTGTCTGTGCCAGCATCGCATCAAAGTCTGTGTCGCTTCTGATGCGCCCCAAGCTGGTAATTTATATAGAAAAAGTTTACAAGTCAGCGATGATGCTGCTGCCACACATGCTCCACGCTTTCAGCTTCTGCTCCAGCTCCTGCTCCAGCTCCTGCCTCAACTGCTGGTTGCTGGCTGCTGGCTGCTCCTGCAACTGTTCTGATGATGCTCCTGTTCCTGCCACAACTTACGCGGCATGGCATGAGGCGTTCCCCTGTTTACTGTGGGTGTGGCTGTAATGAGTTCGCAGCTAAGGAAAAAAAGCAAAGACCTCGAGCCAAAATGACTTTTGTTTATGAAGAAAAGAACGTAGACACAGGACCCAGAGAGAGAGAGAGGGAGAGAGAGAGAGGGAGAGAGAGCGAGGGAGAGAGAAATGAAAGCATTTCTACAGACGAAAAAGGAACAACTTTTGAGCTCTGTCGATGCTGATAATTTGGGAGGGAATCGCAATGCATAGTACTCGCTTTTCATCTGCAGACGGACAAAGTTAAATGAGAAGATAAAGCGACAACAAACTAAAACTCGAACAGAGCTTTTTTCGTTGTTCAGCGGATTTGCTATGAACTTTGGAAGGAACAATCCGCGTTTAACTAATAGTCCAACGAAGATAACTAAAGAACTCAGCCAAGCGGATGAGCCCCACACAGGAACGCAAATATTTTGCTTTAAAAATAACTTTTCACTTGCAAAAGATCGTCCGCAATTTGCCAATGGAAAATATTCAACAGAGAAAATGCTCCCAAAGATATATATTGATGAAAATAGCCCAATAAAAGCCACAGCAAATTAGCATTAATATTCGATAAAAGAAGATGTTGAGCTTCTTCAGCAGAGAAGAGAAGAGCGTGCCAAATGAAGCTTAAATGTAGGCGGGCCGAAGTGCCCGCGCCCTAATGCAAGCAAGGCTTCGATAAGAGCGCGACCGATCGTGAGAGCGAGAGCGAAGACGAAGCATAGAAAGAACGACGCGAGATGAAGACAAGAGAGAGCGGCTGCATAGGCTGCTGCCGTGTGCGAATATATAAATAGTACATATGTACATATGCGGATGAGAATGTGGTGCAGTGGGCAGTGAAAATAACGGGCTATGCTGCTCCGTTCTCCGTTCGTGGAGAAATAAATGTGCCTAACGCAAGATATATCATACTTCCTACTTTTTAAAGATTTAGCTGGTATTTAATATATGTAGTTGGTGTCCTGATGCTGGACACACAATATCTTCAAATGGCGGCAATTAAGAAAATAAATTATCAGTTCGCTTCCGAAGGACTAATTGGGGATTAAGCTAGGACAAATTGAGGACGAGACGGGCACACAGCAGGGCGAAACCGAATGAAGCCAGGAAGCAATTAATTTCCCCGAACGAGAAGGCGAGAAACCATCCGAGCGTGGACAAGCTGCATCCGGATGGATCAGCAGACACCGACCACAAGATATACATATGTATGTATGTACATACACACACTCGCCCTCGTCATCGTCTTCGTCCTCGAACTTATACTCGTATGTTTGCATGGCAGGGCAGTAATATTTGATTAAGCCAGAAAAGTAGACCATGCAGGGAAAGAAGAGCAATTACTGGTCACGACAGCCCCATGAAATGTAAGTGAACTACATGTATGGTGGCATACAGTCCGCGCCATGACCATAAAAAGCGCAAAGAGCGGCCACTAAATAAACAAGAAACGTTTACACTGACAGCTCGTCTAATGGCCCAGACACCACCGCCACCACCGCCGCCACCGCCACCACCAGCACCCTCTTGGCTGTGTGGATTTGGCGGCTTTTGCCAGCTCCGCCTGACTAAACTCTCGACGTGCCCCAAATCCCGGGCCACTTGACAGCCAGCGCCACGTAACAAACGCTTCCGGCATTTCAACGTTCCAGCGGACAAAGCGAAGGCAGGAAGGGGGGATACATGACGTGTAGGCCAAGAACACCGGAAGCCGCTAACAAAGTTGGATATTTTGCATGCCGTTATAAATATCGCCCCCCACCCACCGCACTGGACCACAAAGAAACAGAGCCAAGAAGCTGGTCGAGCTGTCGGACAGGTGCTGAAATTAGTTTTCGCTCACACCCCGACAAGTGACACACTTCTGGAGGGCGGAGGGCGGAGGGCGAAGGGCGGAGGACCGTTGTCAGCACGTTTCCGACCGCTGCCGTGGCAGTCAACGTGACAAGCCCTTGGACATTGCTTGAAGGATTTGGGATCCCCCACGCACATGCGGCGGCAGGGAAACTTTTGAGGCAAGCGAAACAAGTGCTCGGTTGATTGCAACTCGAGTGGCGTTGTACCGGACCGCCCTCATTCAGAGCGTTTAACCTTGACATTTATGTGGGAGTCCCTTGAACGGATTTGATCACAGACCACATGCATAGTCGCCGCCAATCGTCGCTCCGAGGCTGTGCCAAGTGGCAAGTCAGCCGATAAATTATGGCATTTGCCAGCAAAGTGGTCTGAGGAGGGGGGGCAAAGGCGTCGGAGGGCTCGGTGGCTGCGAGATGTTCTCTACCGAGGACAAGCAAATGCAATTTGATTTGTGTTGGGTAGAAGAGAAGTGCAATTCAATTTTCTCACTCACTCTGGCAAGGTCACATCTTGCTGCAGTCCATAGATCAAATGGATTGCCCTGGGTGAATGGATAGACAGACGGTTTGATGGATAGACAGATGGTAGCGTGGTTCAGCTCTTTAACAAAGTTCCCTTTCATCTTGCAGGTTCGCCAGCGCACCAAGGCCCAGCAGCAGCAGCAGCAACAGCAGCACACGCTCCAGGAGACGCGATCCTACTGCAACAGCGAGCCGCGTCTCAGCGAGACGGAGACGCCACCGCAGCGACGGAAGCTCTCGCAGCGTCGGCCACAGCCACACGGTGAGAGGGCCACATAGTTTGTGGTAGTTGTAGAGCCATCAAAAAGCTGTGCAACAAATTAGCCAAGTGCCGGGCTCCAATGTTTTTTATGCGGCATAAACTAAGCTCTCAACCAAATTGCTCGCCGCACGGCGCTGGAAAATTGACCATAAATGGTTTAGTGGCCAACCTGCGGGTGGCCAAAGGACTTTAAGTTCGTTTAAGAGGCGCTAACGTGGCCAATTTTGGCCTACAGCCACGGTTCAGGGCCAGCACCAGTACTTCCGCTATGACTAACATGCTTTCCAATAACATGAATTCGATTAGCGTTGCGGCCCGCCGCCCCTGGTCGGTCATTGAACCCCATTGTTGACCCAGTTTTTCCGAGCGGCGACTGAGCAACGTGTCCTCATGCTAAGTGCTCTCCGTTGCTCTCGGCTCTCTGCCGACGCGAAAGCTGTTCCAAACTGCAAACTAAATGAATTAATTAGCCGCCAACCTTTAATGGAGTTGCCAGTTGAAAAAAGTTTTGCTTAATTTAATCTCCTGTTTACGGTTGCAGGACACAGAAAATCGAACGCCTTCCTGGACGTGCCCACCATGAACATGCATCACCTGCGCGTCAACGATGACGACGAGGATGTGGACAGACTGCGCACATTCAGCGCATCCAAAGGAGGTGAGTGGAACCCAGGACCCCAATCCACAAAGGTCTCGGTGGACCATTTTATTAATTTCGAAATTGAAAGTCAACAAAAGCCTTGGGACCGTGATGACTGGGCTTACACATGATCCCAACAATGCGGACAGGGCATCTGGGATGGGCTCTTAAGGCTCAGGGAACAGGATATGCGTATGCCGGGAGGCATACAGTTTTGCTAGTTTGGCTCCCAGGCACGCAGCGTGGCAATCCTTATTGAAATCTTAAAAGGCTGTTACACAATCATGTTAGGGAGATATCAGTGGCACTAAATGCCACTCCAAATAGAATATGAATACCAGGGGCACACACACACACACACACACACTGTAGTTTTCCCATTATGGTGTGTCCCTGTGTGTGTGTGTTTTTCCTTTTTGCATGCCTTTTGTATTCTATATTTGTGTCACGTTGTTGTTACACATACGCACTGTGGCAGGATAGCGCTCTATCTACAGGGCCTAACGAAAGTCTAAGATTGTGCAAAGTTTGCTCTTAAAGGCAGGCACATTTCCTCTGGGCAAACTTCAAGTTTCAGTTTCCTTAGAAATGCTACCTATTCTTCGTCGCTTCAACAGTCCTCTTAGGGCACTCTCCTGAGAATTAGGCGAATTATTTAAAATAGTTTCCTTCAAAGGGTCAAGCAAGTTTGAAAATTGACTCAATTACTGAATAAATAGAGTTATAGATGCACTTACTGTCCAATAAATTAGGTAATAGAATTATAACAGATATCAAACAAGGTATTTCCATCAAAGTTGTGGAATCGCCTTTAAATTCTGTCTGAGCTGAGCTGAGCTTTCGCTTAATAGTTCGTTCTATATCCACAGAGCCCATGGCCCACTCCTTCGAGTGTTTGCATGCACAAATGCATGGGGCAGACCCTAAGTACGTGTTTAAGCCCACCCATACAGGCGCAGGACACGAACTGCCAGTGCTCAGAATGTGGAACTGAGCAAGCACTTGAACAGACATGACAGCAAACAGACGACAAGTCCACGTTTTAGCTACAGAAGGTGTCATAACTTAGTCATGAGGCAGAGCCAAATCCCTGGGAGTTTCACGAGAGTAACGTTGGAAATATGATAGCTGAAGTGGGGCAGCGGAAAGGGGCCATTCTTGGGGAAACCCATTTTGCATGCACGCCAAGAGAACGGCCATTGACATTGATCGTGGGTGGGCCTCTCCCTCTCCCTCGCCCCGGTTTGCATTGCCGTCAAAGAGTATCAGAGTTTCTCTCTGTTGGGTATCCCCTCCCAGCTGTCACGGATGAGCAGGGACTGGAACTGAGACTGGGACTGGTACTGGAAAAGGAAGACGGATACATTCTGAAACGCACTGCATATTAAAATTCAATGAAGTGTCTGTGTTTGCTCGGCTAAATTGCTTTCAAATACAAGCCAAATGCCTTGTAAGGGAAGCTGTCTTGTGGTTGTGTCATACCCGAGTCATGTGCGCTCATTTAATTAAAGTTAAAACGCTCGAGATGACGGGCCGCAGGAGGGAGGAGGTCGAATATACCGGCTCTGGCCATCATCCATCAATTATGTTTACGGTTTGGACGAGTGGTAAATGCAAAGTGGAGAAGGCCCCGTCCAACAGACGGACATGGATTCTCTTCATGTTTGGACAGGCGATACAGCCGACTGGGGTAGGGATAGTGGAGAGTGTGTGATAAATTGAAACGCCCAAGCGAGTGTCAGTCCCCGATGGCAGCCAATGAAGCAGCACGACTGAAATGTTCATTAAAAACTTCCCACACACCAGCCACATTTGGTCCTGTGTGAGGGTTTGCCCGCAAATTGAATCATAACTGAATAATGCAGCACGGAACGGATTAAGAACCAAATGTGTCTGATGCCAATTCCCGAATGGCTTTTGCCCAAATGCTGAGCATTCGATTGTGTATTTATAGAAGTGAGAGTTTTTTGTTTAGACAATTTACAACCTTGAAGACTGTTAATCATACACGAGTAGGTATTGTATGTATCCCAGCAGCATATGCTGCATATCGTGCCACACTAGCCCCACTCTAAATCAATCGACAAATAAAACGTTCGATTTATTTGCATAAGCGGTCATTTCATTGTTTAAACAAAGTGAGTTTCCCAGGCAAAGTAGGAGGTGGAGGCGTGTGGAACCAGCATCAAAGAACAAGGAGAGTACAGCATTCCCATGACGGATGCTAGAAGAAACGCTGAACATTACTGCACACATTAGTCAGCTGGAATTGTGGAATTATATCTAAAATTGCAAATTAAATTACAGTCGGCTAAAAATAAATATGAACATTGCACAAATATTTGAGCGAAAAGTAAACTAAATCGCAATTTTTATTGCTAGCCGTTTGCACCTTTTCCAAACGAATGGTTTCCCTTCCCCTCCACCAGAAAATCTGTACAATATTTGGCCACCCAAAACTGTTTTATGGCTTTCCAATGATGACGGCTCGTCCAAACCGCAGAGATAGAAGCGAAAGAGAAGGGAAAATCAATTTAAAATTTCGCTCGTACGAATATGTAAATGTTTAGAATCATTTTGGCAATTAATTTGGCAATTTGCACAATTAACGACCGCAGATGAGCAACGAGTGAACGCCAGCGAATAGGGAATAGTGAAAGATTTCTGATGAAGATCTATATATTTCGTGTATATACTGACATATAACGAGTCGCGCCACGGCTGAACGCAATAAGGCAGGCCATAAATCTATTTATGACATTTCAAATGTACAATATACATTTACATAAACTGCCAGGCACAACCGTACAGATCTGATCCGAGCAGAACAGAACAGAACAGCATACCGTATATAGATTGCTACCGATTGATACAAATATATACACATGTAGGTGGGTATCCCCTTAGCCCATTGCCGTCTGGGCTGGGGGATTATAATTGACAATGACCGCAGGTTTTTGGCTTTTGGCATTCGTTGGGTAATACCTTTCCATAGGCATTGTCTGCGAGGGCACGAACATCGTATGGCTTAATGTTGAGATTACCGGGAATTTATTCGTCTGTAATGGGGAGGGAGTTGATTGAACCCAATGTACCCTTTCTCATTACACTTTTTACACATGGAATACCATATTTCAATCGGGATACAGTACAGTGCAATGCGTAAGTGGATGTCTCGGGGCTTATCTGAACAGCTCGAACCTGTTCGTTCATGGGTTAAAGTATCCATTCGGCCTTGTTCCACATAAATTGAAATGTCTTTTTAATTGCTTTATTTTAAGGGAAATACAATTTTCGCCCGACATTTCCGATAGATATTGTTTGTATATTCTTTGCTGTTGTAAATATTCGAATTTTGCTGCAGGAAATGTTTGGCTTTAATTTTAAATGCTCAATGAAAAATATAATCCCTAACTGGTGGCAGACAGAAACGTTTCGTGGGGGGGGAGAGGGTTAACATAGCCACAGATGCGAGACACAAAAGACAGATTAACTATTGTTGATGCTGCCCTTGTGGCAGGAAGCTGTAATTTCTGCCTGGGCAACGTGGCGTATGCGCAACGTGGCATTGGCTTTGTACGCGTTGCACATACGCCCTGTCGTGCGCGACTCCAGCAGGTGAACTAACAATGGCGGAATATGCATTTGGAATACGAAATGGGTGACGTTTCGCCGCTTTTTTTGTCACATTTTCCTCTCGTTTCTCATTCTGATGTGCGACTCTCTGTCATTTTCTCTTTGTCCTCTCGCCCGCATCAGGCATCATTAATCGCGGCGACTCGTTCCGACGTCGACGGTCGCGCAGTAACAGCCTGGCTCCGGCCAGCCCCATGCACGCCCGCAACGGTGTCGGCGGCCTGGGCGGCAACACGGGCGGCGGCAGCAGCCAGGGCCTGGGCTCCGGCTACAACGGCGGAGGCAGCAGCAGCAACGGATTCGGGCACGGACAGAACGCCCAGGAAAATCACCAGCCGGTGGAGTTCTATCGCGTGGAGATGCTGGGATCGGCGGGCGTGGGCAAGCAGGCCCTCGTCTCACAGTTCCGCACCTCGGACTGCATCAACGCCTACGATGGACCAGGTCAGTAGTCAGTAGGTCGATTACTCAATCGAAATCCAAGCTAAGTGAACGTTATCCCTTGCAGAGTGCGATGAGGGCGAACAGAACATCTCCATCATCTTGAATGGCACCGAGTCGGAGCTCAAGTTCCTCACTGGCAGCCCGGAGAGCAAGGTGAATAGTCATTTGTCAAACGGACAGAACACGCTCCCCACCCCCCCCCCCCCCCCCACCCCCCCCCCCCCCCCCCCCCCCCCCCCCCCTCCAACACGCACAGAGTCAACAGCTTTGGCCATTTGTGTTTTGTAATTGTCGGTGAATATTTCACCATTAACTCGGCTCCGACCGCAAACCGAGTGGGGATGTGCCCTGTGGTTAAGGCTGTCACCTCCGACGGCAAGACAAATGAGCCCGTCCGGACAGCTGAGATTTGCCCCAGAGTCGGTCCGAGAATGATTTGCCAACTGGACGAGCATAAACTGCACAAAGTGAATTAATTAGAAATGCAAAATGCAAAATGAGTTCGTGAATTGCGTGTAGACGAGAAGGAGCTTACTCTTACTTGCCCCCAGGCTGCAAGAGGAAATTGTTAAACAAGTTAAAATAATACGTTTCAGTTTCGACCATTGTGTACTCCCTACTCCATCTCTAACAGACTTTGCCTGTTGTATCGATTTGCCCAAACACATCATACCCCTGTATACCTAGCACCTAGTAGGAACACTTCCACGGAGTGCAGTTTCCGAGCTGCGGCTAGTTACGGACAAGTGCAGGGAATGCTGCAGGATGGTTATTTCGTTGAAATCATTTAGGGAATTCGTTTAAGGTCCTGCCGGGCAGTTCCAGCAAATTTCTGAGCCCTTTCCAACGGCATGAAAAACAAGAAAAAGAGTCGAAAGAGCAGGCGAAATAGCAGCAAAGGGAAAGGCATAATATAAATACAATATGAGTGCGCGTCTGTGCAATCGAAATGCCAAATTGCTGGCCGAATGCCAAATGCCGACTCTGTCTGGGCTGCCGGCGGGGCGGCTAACAATATAAATGAACGCGTTGATGATAATTATAATTGCTGATGACGATTGCCACGATGATGGTGATGGTGATGGTGATTGCAATGTCGAGTCGTTGACAAAACAAAAGGAAGCGGACACAATTTATCCATTCTGGAATTCGAGAGGCCACAGTCGCCAGCGAATTAAAGGCGCCCCAAAGCCCGTGCATGGCTCCCAAAGTTGGCTAAAAAACAAATAACAAATTGCTTGAGGTTTGACCTTAGACCCCACTCTTTACGGAAACATACTTCAAACGTATACGCCCCGTGGCAGCCGCCAGCGGCGAGGTGCAAAATGAAGAAATGTCGGATGTGCCTGGCGTGGCTTTATGAGCCACAAACGGAAGCCAGGATGTTGGGCACCAGAGCGCCAAAAAAAAAGGAAACTTGCCAGCGTCATCAGGCCACAAAATATGGGGAGCTCCAGCAAGAAATATATTTCTATAAGAGAATGGGGCGCAGAACCATATTTCTTTTGTGTATTTCGACGCTGATTAAAAAGAGAGACCTAAACGTATTGTAATTCGTTCTGCATAATACATAATCTTTAATAGGGGAATTACGAGCAACTGTAGAAAGCCTTCCAAAGGATCGATAAAGAGGAATACAGAAAGTGATCTAATGATGATCAGGAAGAAAGAGTAACAAGGATAAGGTACTACTACGAGAAATCATCCTTGATAGATCATTCGATGGGACTTTCAATGCTGATTACCACAAACCTTTAGGAGTACATATCAATGGGAGTTTCGAGGGCCTGATAAAACGGCAAAGACAGGCCCGGAGTGTGGGCCATCTTGCTGACCCGTTAATGTATGGGTCCTGATAAAATGAACATCATTAAAAGACTGGGCGGCTTCTTTTTTGCCCTCAGCTTGTTACAGAGATGGCAAGTGGCCATAATTTTAATTTTTACGAGCATAAAATGCAAAAGTACGCAAACAAAAGCGAACAAGGAGCAAAAGGAGCAGCTGGAAAAGGAGGAGTTTCTCTCCGAGGCGGCCTGCACTTGACGGGGCGCAGTTAAGAACTTTTAATTTCAGTCCGGCTAACTGCAATAAAACACGGCATTAAATATTTTCAGCAGTCACGACCGGAATGGAAAGGCACCACAGCACGGCAGGGCGGGGCAGTGCAGGGCAGGGCAGGGCAGAGGAGGGCAGGGAGGGCTCTTAGAATGTTGTAAACTTGTTGAGTGCTGTGTTTTAATTTGGATTCACTGTCTTCTCCATTCGCTTTGCAGGACGAACTGGAAGAGGCGGATGCGTTTCTAGTGGTCTACTCTTGCATTGACAAGGAGTCCTTCACGAGGGCTAAGCAGATTCTATCGCGACTGCAGGACATGGACCTGCACCGCCACCGCCCCATCATTCTGGTGGCCAACAAAATTGATTTGGCCCGCTCACGCGCCGTCTCTGCGCAGGGTAAGTAGCAATTAGTCAGCCAAGGGCCGGGGACCACGGACCACGGATCACAGCGATAGCGATTGCCATTGCATTCATTTGCATCGTCAATTAAGTGGCGTGACCGGGCATCATGGTTATGCATGGAGTGGCTCCTTTATGTCCTCATCCATGTCCTTGATTTGTGTGTGTTTCGTAGATGGCAAATGTCTGGCCTGTGCGTTCGGAGCCAAGTTTATCGAGGTCTCGGTGGGCATCAATCACAATTGCGACGAGCTGCTGGCCGGGGCCCTCACCCAGATCCGGCTCAAGAAGGACCAGAACATGCTGCAGGTATGTGTGGAAGGAGAATCTCTGCTTAGCGTCCCCCTCCCCCCACAAACCCCCCATTGATGGATAGAACTAGCTATATAGATCCAGTATCGGTTGCAGTAAAAGTTAGCTGGTTGGTTGTTCATCTGCTCCATCGACTACTTCTCTCCCCCAACTATCCCCAACTATCCCCTCTGAGAGTTTGTTCTATGTAATACTTTGTATCTGTATGTAATCTATGTCCATCAACGATCGCTTTCGCAGCTGAATCCGAAAAAGTCAAAAGATAAATCTAAAATAAAAGATAACAAGACCGTAGAGACTCTAGAAACTGATAAATTTCTGACTGATCTTAATGCCGACGATGGGGTAAGTAAAACAGAAGCTCCTCCTCCTCCGATCAGTTTCCCCCGTTTCAAGTCCAACTTCTGCCCCAACAAAACGCAATCAATGTCCTTCCACCCAAATCCTATTCTTCCCCCCATTTCAAGTAGAGCATGATATACATAGTATCTATGTAGGTTGAAAGCTCCCTGTGTCTATGTTTGTTTATGTGTGTATATATGAATATCCTTTCCTGCCCGTTCCTGATCTCTTGCCAAGAGCCACTAGCAGCAGACAAGTTTTGCAAATTTGCCAACAAGGAAATGTGTCAAGTGTAAAACCTACGAGTTTTCCGTAGACCACTGCCTAGACCACTGCCAAACTGGTGTGCTCTTGGGTTTGTTTGTTTGTTTTTGTGTAATATTTTATCTTGTGCCCTGAAGCAAACCCCTGGCCAGCCAGAGTCCACACAAAGCACATGAGAAATGCAAAATTCAATTGGCGCCCGAAAAGGAATAACTCTGCAATGGCTGCCAAACCAAAAACCTTTCAATTGAGTGGCAAGAAAATGTAAAACATGTTCAGAACGAGTCCCCCCTTGCTTGCCACTCCCCTTCCCTTCTTAGTAATAAAGTTGAAATTGTATAACTAACATTTAATCGACTTACAGGGCCATCGGGACGGCAGCTCTCCGGCGCACTGGTACAAGAGCCGCAGCGTGATGCTGGCCAGCATGAAGGCCCGGCAGATGCTCACCTGGATACTGGGCAAGGAGGACTCCAAGTTCAAGCACTGCGAGAATCTTCAAGTGCTGTAAGCCCGAGGGAAAACCAAACAAAAATCGATGTTTGTCTATGTGTTAACTGTATCGATATATGAATATGTGTGTAATCCAAGCCCAAAGCAGAAGGCTTCAGCATCCAATATGTAAACAGGTTTCGATAGTTCGAAGCAGGCAAACCACCCTCTCTGTCCCGCCCCCTGCCTCTGACCAGATACAAGCCACAATTCGCATTAGCAATTTACAATATCCGATGCATAACCTAAGCCTGATAATCAAAAAATTAAATCAAATTTAATGCTAATCAAAATCAAAATCAAAATCAAAGGACCGGCAATGGAGATAGAAGATTAACCAAAGCAACTTAATGGAACCAAGCGAAGCAGCAACCAAAAAACAACAAAATACTTACTACTTACACACTATATGTACTTAACTAGCAACTTTAGTAACTTTTCTAAGCTATGAGCATGTTAGAGGGGATATGTATTTTTCAGAGCTGACTAGCAGAGGTGTACTATTTACAAGGAGTACGTGAGTACGATGAGGGGAAAGTGCTCCGCAAACCAAAATTTAAATAGCTATGAATGTTAAGCGAATGCTTTCTATAGGATTTGAGTTTCTACTTTTAAGGGGAGTCTTACAGGGTCGCAATGAGCGCTTGAAATGATTATATATATAATACGAGTAGTAACCATTTATGGGTGTCCATCATATATAGATATAGAATTCAATATTCTTTGTGTCTTCCTTAGTCAAATATGTGTGTGTCTGTAAGTATCTATGTGTTAGGGATTCAAATATGTACGAGTATGTATGTATATCCTCCCTGAAAATGCATTGCAATGTATGGAATTTGAATGTCATCCACTGAGTCAGTAAATCTTGTAAATGTGCTCGATGTGGAAGCATGGAGAAAAAAAAAACTACAATAATTATATTACCATTACATAATGGAAGCTAAAGAGATCTGTGTGTGTGTGTGTGTGTAAATATGCTTAATCACGTGTGGATATTGGCATAGGTTCTACCATGTATAAAGTATAAACTATAATAAAGAAATATTTAAATGTTTAACAATATAAATTACCTAACTCTTTATTCTTAATTTAGATTTGTACAAAAATATAATGAAAATGAGGGAAACGAGGCTGTGTGAGAAAATGTCTATACCTATTTTATATATTATAAATGAGCTTGTAAGGCTTATCCAAACTGCTGCTGAGTACTTCCGACTTGCTTGGCCACCTGCGACCGATAGCGGAAGAGCGGGCGGAACACATTTATTTCCGCCAGCTCCATGTCATCGGCCGCCTCCTCGTAGGCAAGCTCGTCCAGTGCTCTCCTCAGACGGGTCAGTGTCCGCTCATATCTGTACAGATTGTCGAGGGCTTCGCTGGAAATGATGGCTTTGGTCTCCGCTTCTGTGGCAGCACTCAGTCTTTGAATCTGTTCTGTGGCGGTGAGGCGCTCTTGGGGATAGGCGCACACCATATTGAGAGCGGCAAAGCAGGCGATCAACCGAAAGATTTTCTGTTGGTGGGGTAAATCTCCGTTAGACGGTTACGACTTGAAGGTTTACTCTGGCCCACTAACCTTGTTCGACAGCATTTTGTGGGAGTTTTCTACTCAGGGCTGGTGTAATCTGCTCTATTGCAATTGAACTGCTTTTAGCACGACTGTGGCTTGTAAAGTGTGGCCTCAGTGGACTTGACATCGCAATTTATACAATTGGCAAAATGTTTTGCCCAGTTCAGTCTCAGTCTGTTCTGATTAGCACCTCGAGTGGTTCTAATTTATCGCCTCGATTCGCACATGTAAGGCTCGCTGCAGTGTGCCTGGGACAAATTAGCGAGTTGGCGTTGAAAATAAGAGCATTTTCCGCTCTGAATCGAAACCAGAGGAAGTCGGATCATGTGCACACGGGCAATTGTCTTTTCCTGAGCTGAGTTATTGTCAACAAAATCGCCACTGACTAATCCGGTCGCGTGTCTCATCGCATTATTAGCTCATGATCTCAGGAACTGTAATTCCCGGCATCCAGACTGGCCGTCCAATTGAAATAGCAAATAAAATGGCGCGCGGTGATTTCCAAATATTATAGAACGTGGCTCCTGCATCTAAAATCAATATTGTGGCGTATTTTGGTAAATAGCTTTGAAATGTTACAATTACGTTGAATTTCAAATACAAATAAGTAACTGAAAGATATTTTAGAATTGTATTTTATAGAAAATGCTGGGTGATTGGCTCGATGTTGATACGTCGTCTCTTATAGTGTCCTTAGATTTATTGAAAATATCTAATATGATCACTAGGTGCAGCGCTATAGAATCAATTACCCTTTTATTAGCGAAATTAGACAACATAGGGTATAGTAACTGCCGTACTAGAACAGGCAGCGATTTATCATCAGTGGTGGCTCTATTTTTTGCGTCAAAAATTTACATTTATACTCGTAAAAATAATATACGGTTTCCGCTCTCGCGTTTCCCGCAAAGATTCACCCACGGCGATGTGTGGCAGGACACGCGGCCCGCACTAGGGCCTGAGCCGACTCCACTTGGCGTCGTCGCCAATCGTAAACTACTATCCCGAAGATGCCAAGCTCAGCAGCGAGTGCTTCTCCCAAGCTGGAGACGGTTGCCGATTTCCATGTCTGTTCACAGTCCACGGTATCCTGGGATATCTTTCGCCCCCTGAAACTCAACTTGGGGGGCTCCTTGAGTGACTCGTGGGAGCCTGGATGTCGATACTAACGGTATACTGGTGGATCACCTGGGATTGTTCCAGTTGGACAGTGCTAGGTTGCGTTTAGAATTGACAACAGCCGCTCCCGGTACTTACCAAAAACAGGAGGCAGAATGTGCAAAAATGGACAGACGAAAATCGTATCGGGCACATTTTAGGAGATAATTAACAGGAAGTTTTAAACACTACGAATTTTGTATTTTTCTTTTGATTTAAAATAACAATTACATATAATAATTCGAGTCTATACTAATATATAGAATGAAGTAAATGGAGGGGCATGCTGAGGAAATGTTGCACATGAGTAGATTTTTTAGTTTCAGTTCTTTCCTGAAACTGAAACATATTCGGTAGCTCTAGCTGGAAAGCGTCATCATTTCAAGCAGCTGATTCGTCATCAAAGCATTCAATTTCCTTTCACGCCTTATACCAAGAAAAATGTATGTACGTACACATATACATTTGTAAATTGAAGGAATTTCTGTGTGGTATGGGTAACAAAATAAGTATTATTCGGCGAAAGTGCGCGGATCATATTGCTCAGAAATATATTTTTTCCATTCGATTCTTTATAATTGTAGCAGGTTGAGGCAGCAGCAATGTCCGGTGGGTGGTGGGGTGGCAGATCGGGTGAAAGAGGGGGAAATCGGCAAGTGCTCGCCCAACTGCGGAAATAATTTAAGAATTTTACTATTAAAGGAGGTCGGCGGTCTGATCGAGACCTCATAGAGTATACACTGAAATAGATTATCCAGAATGCTGTCCGTCAAAGTTTTCATTATACAGATTATAACGCTATGAATCCGTGAAATTTCGCTAAACCTGTGATTGCTAATTTGAAATAAGGCGCCGATAGGCAGCCCTGTGAATCATTATAATCATGTCAAATTTCATGTAAAATTTAAATACATTTAAAGAACTAGTGAACGAAATTGAACTTAACTGAACGAAGCAACAGACATCGAGCATTGCTATCAGGGTGACCGTTTACGGTATGTTTTTAATGGTATATTTAATCAGTTTCCTAAAATGTATTTAAAATATAGGTTACAGAAAGTTCCTTAAGCTCGTTTTTTCACTCCTGCTCCGTGTAAATGAACCGGTTCCGAAGCCAGCAGAGAGTCGTGGTGATGCTAGCTTTTTTCGGTGAATGTAGTCTCCATAAATATGTGGTTCATATGTACCAAATATGTAGTTACCATGTAGAACAAATATACATTTTTGTTGAGCTTATTTGTTTAAATCCTAATTTATAAATAAACAAAAATGAGTATCTAAAATCGGATGAAGCTATGTGCTTAGGGCTGGTGGTGCCAACTAGCTGGTAATATTCAACCGAATATCAAAATCGAGAAATACGATTTCCTATCTTATAATAAACAAAGAACGATTAACCCATTATAGACCAGTGGGTATTAAAATACACTCCACAAAAATTATGAAATTTGAAGAACTTTAGCGCAGACCAAGTGAAAGTTAACTTACTCACTTTTGTTGTAAACAAAGAGAATAGCTGGATATTCAAGGAACGTTTAAAACAGAATACTGTTTAAATAGAGGGGGACTGAGTGGGTTAAGTTATTTATTGTTATTGTTATTTTCTCATAATGTGTACTTCAACTGTTTAATGTTTGTTCAACGGTAAATATTAACGACAATTGTAAATGTTGAACGTGGCTTTATCAACCGATGTCAACTTGTTAGCTTTCAAATCTGTTCCGGGGCTGTCAACAAACCAACCGAAAATCTTCTACCGCATGTCGACGACCCACGGATACCCTCAAGTGCGGAAGATAACAAAAACTATTGCTGCACGCGTATAAAGAACATCCATTGTGCAAGATAAATCTCTGCAGTTGCCAAGCGTACACATCGCTTAGATATTAATGCTGCAGAAGATAATATACATATGTACTTGTACTTCGTAGAGTCTGTTATCTGTTAGAAACACAATAGACTGCGGGTCCGCAGAAAGACGCACAAATCGAACTCAATTTAGCAACGCTCAGAAATTCGCCAACTCAGCAAATTTTGTATACCGAACGGAAACACATTTTAAATTGAGATACGAGCGTCACACAGAATGACTCGGGGTGTCATTGTTTGAGCGATTGTTGGTGTGGTGGCCAAACGACGACGCAAACAAGAAAAACTATACATACATATGTACATATTTTCATATGTGGCTCCGTTTGCGATAAGTGTAATATAAAACTCGCTCTTCACCCGAAACTCTATGGGCCCCGGGAGAAAACCACAAAGACAGCCGAGTCCAACCCACTCTACCTGCCGACAGTTGCCGTTGAGTCACCCAACTACCTGTTGATGCCAGCCTGCGATTGTTCGCTCTGTTCTTGTAGGTAGCATTTTAGAACGAAGACATCACGTCGCTCTGTTCGCTGGACGTGTGCAGCTGCTTCTCCACACAACGCCTGTGCCAGTCGATGCGACCAAAACTGGGAGGCGGACGAACGCGTAAAATGAGCAACAACTACAACGACATACCCTTCGGCATACGGATAGTGCAGAAATTGTCGCGACAATGCTGCCCCCGCCTGCACGCCCGCCGAGATCTGCTGTAAGTATGCTCCACTGTCCGAAGAGGAACAAGTATTCACAAGGATAATCTTTTCCAGCTACAAGGTATCAATTTTTGTGCTGACTTTTCTTGCCTATGCCTGCTATCACATGTGCCGAAAGCCGATTTCGGTGGTCAAATCGGTTCTCCAGGGAAACTGTTCCTCTGCGCTGGCAGCCCAGCTGCACAAAGGCCAGGACTGTGGCTATGCACCTTTTGGTGAGTTTGTTGAATTGCATTTATGCCCGAATAACACAAATTGATATCCATAGATGGACCCGATGCCACCAAACTGTTCGGCATGCTGGACTCGGCGTTTCTCTTCACTTATGCCATTGCAATGTTTGCGTCTGGTTTTGTGGCAGAGCGCGTTTCCCTGCGCTACTTTCTGTCGATGGGAATGATCCTCACTGGCATCTTCACGTACATGTTTGGCATTGCCCGCACCTCCAATATACACAGTCTCTGGTACTTTATCCTTATCCAGATCGGTGCCGGCATATTCCAGACCACGGGATGGCCAGGCGTGGTCACGCTGGTGGGTCGCTGGTTCGGCAAATCAAAGCGCGGCCTCATATTTGGCATCTGGAATAGTCACACGTCCATTGGCAACATATTGGGCACCTTAATAGCGGCGCATTATGTGGAAAGCGATTGGGCCATGTCCTTTGTAGTGCCTGGTATAGTCATTGGCGCCATTGGTTTTCTACTCTTCCTGTTCCTGGTGGATCAGCCGGAGATTGTGGGATGCTATCCGGACAGCGTGCCGCACGAGCGTCGTGTTACCAACGACTCGGACGAGGAGCATGGCGACGAGGAGCAAGTGCGCCACAACGATGCCGTAAGTATTCCCTTTCGGCAATTATGCTGATTCAAGCGAGAACCAATGGCCTCCTCCGCATGTTCAGATAGTCCGAATTCCCTATTTTTGGAGAATTTAATTTCTTAAGTGTATCCATGTTCGCGTGTTTGCTCGGCTGTAGTTGGTAGTCATGCCTGGGTATGGCATTTCGGAAACCGTAAGTGCATGATTCAGTGTTTGCTTTCCCTAATGGCTTCTGTAATATTTGCGCGCTTTGACCCACGAATATCCACGAATCAATCAATAATCGAATCTTTCCTACTCTTGCAGGAAATCAGCTACAGATCGACACCAACGGAGCGCACACCAATCTTGGCTCGTTCCCAGTCGCAGAACCATCAGAGAGAGCACGGAGCCGGTCGTCCCATCAGCCTCATCGATGCTCTATATATACCCGGCGTTGCGGAGTTCTCGTTATGTTTGTTCTTCACCAAGCTGGTCAGCTATACATTCATGTACTGGCTGCCCTTGTACATACAGTCTTCCAGTGAGTATAAATACTGTCCCCAAACAATAGAAACATTAATTAATCAATGTATTTACGATGGCAGGCACACTGGGTCCCACTTTGTCCGCTGATCTGTCTACGCTCTTTGATGTGGGTGGCATTTTCGGGGCCATAGCTGCGGGCTACTTATCCGATCTGACTGGAATGTCGGCCACCATCTGCATGGGCATGCTCTTCATAGCTTCGCCCATTGTAAGTATCTGCATGAACAACCCTATTCAGTCGAGTATTGAGATTAATTTCCATTTCCATTCAGCTGCTGATGTATCAACAGTACGGCACATTGTCAGTGTCCATCAGTGTGCTGCTGCTAATTGTGGTCGGCATCTTTGTGAACGGCCCGTATGCATTGATCACGACCTCGGTGAGTGCAGAGCGGGGCCAGGACAGCTCCTTGGAGGGCAATGCTAACGCTCTGGCCACTGTGACGGCCATCATCGATGGCACTGGCTCGATTGGTGCAGCTGTGGGGCCGCTGCTGGCCGGCCTGATCTCCACCACTGGCTGGCAAAATGTCTTTTACATGCTCATCATAGCCGACATCCTTGCCATGCTGTTGCTGAGTCGACTGGTCGTCAAAGAGTTCGCCTCGCTGCGGAGATCACCGACACGTATTCGCATCGAATAACAGGCGGCGGACCTCGAGCCGATTGATGTAGTCTGACCTTATTAATTAGATATTTTGATAACCGTTTTGTGTACATAGTGCGTTGTATAGCATTCATAAAGAAGTGTATTGTTTCCATTCGAGAGCGTACGAGTATCAGAGCCGATCTGATTCTAGTTTTATCCTACCCATTATACTAGTACATGTCGTATATCACTAATGTTATTTTAAATGTATTCGTTCAACAGGCCGGAATGTTAACCATTATCCTAAGCCATCTTTCAAGTTTACACTTTTGATATATTGCGTACAAATACTATATACTACATATACGATATATATATTTATATATTTTGTAATCTTGTGTGTGCGTGTGTCAGAGTCTCTTCGTTTTAAGTGCCGAACTATCATTAGTAATAGCGTAGTTATACTGCTATGTAAATACAGTTTATCCGTACACTTTTCGTACATCAATAAAACCGGAAGGACCGTCCGCCCCTCACGGCAGTCCAATTTCTGAACGCTATGTCTCTTTCTGGTCACTGCCGGACGGACTCGCTGTTTGATTGAGTTCCTGTTTGCCTGAAAGTACACATGCTCATTCGACCAATGTTTCATCGACTTCTGTGAGAGAACCATCTTTGTTCCTGCGGACGTAGCTTTCAGCGGCAATCCTCTTCAGGTACTTCACGGTGGCATCATCGTTTTGACTGACGAGCTTGAGCAGGGCCCCCCCGGGACGCTGTAGAAGCTTGTGTGGTGCCCCGAATTCAACAATCTGTCCAGCATCCATAACCAGGACGCTGTCGTTGTCCATCACCGTATGCAGTCTGTGGGCAATGGTTAGGACTGTGCACTGGGCAAACTTTGTCTGAATGGTCTCTTGGATCAAGCCATCCGTCCTAAGGAGGGCAAACGGAATAAAAGTTAGTTATGTTAACAGGGTCACATCTGAAAACAAGCTTACTCGCTGTCCACATTGGCCGTTGCCTCATCCATAACGAGAACCCGATTCTGTCGGAGTATAGCACGGGCCAGGCACACCAGCTGCCTCTGACCCATGCTGAAATTGGAGCCACCATCCTGCATGCGACAGGCCAGACCTCCATCCAGACTGGACACATATTTCTTCAGCTTCACGTCCTCCAAGGCACTCCACATCGCCGCGTCGCTCTTCTCGCCGAACGGATCGAGGTTGAAGCGCAGTGTGCCCGAGAACAGAACGGGATCTTGGGGTATAATGGATATGCGACTGCGTAGATCATGTAGACCCAACTGGGCAATGTCCTGTCCATCGATCTCTATGGTGCCCTCATTAACAGCCAGACGAAACAGGGCCTGAATGATGGAGGACTTTCCCGCTCCTGTGCGTCCCACAATGCCGATCTTCTCCATGGGCTGCGATTCAAAGTTCAGGCCTCGAAGTATGTCCTCGTCTTCGGGGGCGTAACGCATGCGCAGATCGCGGAAACGAAGATGGCCCGCCTGTGGCCATTCCGCCGGAAGTTTCACACTCGCAGGCGTCTCCAGTGGGGGCTCCGATGGCATTTGTGCATACTCCAGCACCCGCTCCACGCTAGTCATATTGTTCTCCATCTCCGCCGTCTGCCGCATGCCCCACTGGCACATAATCACTAGAGTCATGGACTGAGTGATGGCCAGGCCCACATCGCCACTGTAGAACTTCTGGTTAATCACCAAAAAACTGAAGGTGACGGCCAGGATGTAGACCACACAGATGAGATCCGTCCAGAAGGAGAAGGCCCGGTTGGCGCTTACGTAGAGGAACAGGGCCGAGGAGTTTGTGTCTTGGTGACCATAGAAGGTCTGCTCCAGCTGCGGCATGGCGTCCATCGATCGTATGGTGGTATGGCCATGGAACGTTTGATTCGTATGGGAGTAGATGGGACTCCGAGCTGGATTGGCAGAGGAAAAGAATCATGAGTTAGTGGGAATCGATCCGTAATCCAATATCGACTTACTCATGCTCTCGATGCGTTTCAGGCTGCGACTGGCTCCTATGTAGAGGGCCCGGCAGAGATACAGGAGCAGCGCCATCACGGCAGCAGGGATGAGCAGCCAATAGTTGGCAATGGCCACAATCACCAGAACGGCCACCACATCCACCAAGAACTGCAGAGAATCCATCATGGCCTGCGGCAGGGTCACATCCACACTCTGTATGTCGCTGGAGAATCGATTGAGCACGCGACCTGAGGGATTCACATTGAAGAAGTGCATCCAGGCTCGAATTATTCCCTGGTAGAGCTGATCGTGCAGCCGCAAGGAGATGCGTAAGCACATGAAGAAGAATCCAAAGGTGCGGAGCAGATACAGGGCGAGTGTGCACAGCAGCAGCACAGTGTACCATGTGACCATTTTGGTACGCGTAGCGTCGTACTCGTCCACGGAGTCGTAGGTGCGATCCTCCTCCCAAGTGGCCCAGCGCGAGATGAAGATATCCATGGCCGCCTGGCAGCCGCGAGCGAGTATGAACATGGCCAGCACCAGGCACACGAGGAACGGAGCGCCCAGGGCCCGGAAGTACGACTTGTACGTTTCGAAGCTCACGGCACCCTGAAGCTGACGCTCGGCATGCGCATCCTCTTCCTGTTCGGTGCTCGGATCATCTTCCTTGCTCTTGGTCGACATCTTCGAGGTCCTGTCCACCTGGCTGAGCACTCGCTTCACCTGCTGTTTGTCCGCCTCGATGGCTTCCAGATCGAGGGCTGCATGATGGCTGATTACATCCTTTAGCTGATCGTAGCTGCCCTGCTGCGTGAGCGCGCCCGACTCCAGCAGGAGGAGGTGGTCTACATGCTTGAGCAGCTGCACATGGTGGGTGACCAGGATGCGCATCTTTCCACTGAGCAGCCGATTGAAGCACTTGTCCATCAGCAGCTTCCCCACTTGGGCATCCACTGCGGCCAGGGGATCGTCGAAGAGGTAGATGTCCGCCTGACGATAGACAGTCCTTGCCAGGGCAATCCTAGCCTTCTGTCCTCCACTCAGGCTGATGCCACGCTCCCCCACAACGGTGGCATCTCCACGTGGCAGCAGCTCCAGGTCACGCTCCAGCTGGCAGGCATGGATCACCGAACGATAGCGCTGCTCGTCGTAAGACTCTACAAAGAGGATATTTTCGCGGATGCTGCCCTGGAAAACCCACGGCTGCTGGGCGGCATAACTGATCCGTCCGTGGATCTCAACCCGTCCCTCCATTAGCTCGATTTCGCCGAGAATGGCGTGGAGGAGCGTGCTCTTGCCTGATCCCACGTTGCCGACGATGCCCACAAACTGATCAGACTTGGCATCGAAGGTGATGCCGTGGATATGTGGCCTCCGACGTTGTTTGGTGCTGGGCTTTTCCCAACTGGCGCTCACATTCTTAAAGCTGAGGGATTTCACCTCGCTCTTTACGCAATGCAAACGACCGCGCTTCAATGGTTTCTCCTTCTCCGACTGCATCTCCAGCTGCAGTCCGGGATTGTCCTGGCAGCAGCCCTCCTCCGTGGGCTTCTCGGTCTGTTGCAGAAAGTCCACCACGCGGTTAGCACTTACCAGAGTCTGGGCCCAGGTGGTAATAGCCATGGGCCAATAGTGGAGCAGGGAATCGTTCAATAGACTGTAGTAGGATGAGAGTATGAACACCTTCTTGGCGGTGACGACGTCGCCCACATAGACATAGGCAATGAGGCTGAGGAAGAGCGATATTTTCGATATCATGTTGGTGCACTGCAGTGCCGCGTAGATGCTCATCGATCCCCGAATAGCCTTCACCTCCAACTGCCTCACGGCGGCAATCAATCTGCCGAATGACTTCTCCCAGGCATACATCTTGATCACCTGAATGGCGCTGATGATCTCGTTCATCAACTGGACGCGCTCATCCCGATGTTTGGCCGACTGCGATCGGAAGTGAGCGGCTGCCTTGGCCGCCCAAGCCTGGAGGGGAATCAAGACCACAATGAAGGCAATGCCAATGAGGGATGTCCAGCCAATCTGGCGGTACATAATGTACCCAAAGATACAGGCCTCCACGGGTCCCTTCCACAGATCGTGAAAGAAGTAGAAGGTAAGATCGAACTGCGACAGATCGATGGACATCACGGATATGGCCTGGGAGCCCAGCCCCTCACCACTGCTGGCCGAGGCGCGCAGGCACTTCCTATAGACGAGGCCGGCGCAGGCCAGGCGTATCCGTGTACCCACGGCGAACACGTAGAACATGAAGGGGTGAAAGACCAAGGAGGTGATTAGCGAGCACAGAACGATTCCCATGGCATACAAATAGGCGCTCTCCTTGCTGATGGTCGTCTGTCCCTGGGCAAAATACGAGATTAGGCCGCCCAGCAGCAAAGGCTGAAAGGAACTGCAAAGAAGTATCCCTGTAAAAGCAATATTTTTTTGATAAATTCATATAACTCACTGTATGGCTATCTCCAGCGCTGAATAGAGCACACAAATGGGCACAAACTGCCAGAAATAGACACGGAAGATCAGGCGCATAAGGCTAGGGCTTTTTTTCCGCGACTCCTGCTCCCAGTGAGGCTGCAGATGCCTGGTCAGTGATTCACTGTCGAAGCTGGGCAGATGCTCGTACAACTCGTTGGCATCCAACTGCTCGCGTCTTCCCTTGGTGAACACATTGCCCATCCACCTGAGAAAGGAGTAGACGAAAGGCACACTCATAAGTTGATACGATATGTCATATACTAGGGAAATATATAATCTATTTATCTTCGATGGGGGACTTAGGGATGACAGACACTGAGCCCTAGCAATACTACGTGCCTATCTACGGGCCATCATAAGCGTAGGAAAGGCGCATGTAATGCTATTCGTAACATATATTCTCGAGATCTTTAAGATCGGACAACAAATCTGCGGCACAATTTTGGGGGCACTGATATATAATCCACTCGGTTGGTTATTATCGCTGCTGGCCATCCCGAATATCTTAATTATTCAGTCACTATACCACTTGAGAGCTTATCAAAAACACACAACTTCTGCTATCACAACAATTAAATCAAACGATCCACGCGTTCACTGGTTGACCATGGCCTTGTATGTATATGATTGACTGGCAGATATAATACTCGTTGTTTCCGACTAGGGATTTACACTTTCCCACAGAACACACAACAAAAAGAGAGACAGCACGGAAACTCACAGGAAAAGCCATTTGGATATGATGTTTGCTTTGAGGAAGGGATTTGGCTCCCGTTTAAGGTTCGTCTGCTTGGAGGCATCCATTGCTCAGAACGGTTGACGGACTACAAGTGAACCACTTCTGGCCATGACAGCTCTTTTAAATGCTCCCAGACTGTGTCGGGAGCTGTGACGTCAGTCTGCTGAATGTTGGCCCGAGGAGCCACCATCTTATATTATAAGCTTTTGCACTAGGCACAACATGCGACAAGCGATAAAGTAGTCAACCACTTGGCCAGTTCTCCGGCCGCCGGCTAGCTCTTTGATAGTCGTAGATTGATAGTGACTAAGACGTAATCGATGGTTAAGTTGGCCTGCGCTTTTGATGGGGGCCATTGCTGTAGTCTGCAGTCGTTTTTAGCTTCCTCTATAAATCTTCGGGGGATTCTGTGAGAAAACTGGATAAATGACTTTTATGCGCCTTTGTTTTGGCCCACGGTGTGATAAAACCAGGTATCATAGCTCCAAACGTGGCCTTTATGATAGAGCATTTCCCTCGCGGCGGCGCTGCATCCTTATCTTATCGTGCGCAATTATTATGCTACTACTATCATTTTTGGGGCCAAACACGAAACTTGATGTTTGGCCAGCAGTTCAATAGACCCAGATAATACCAGATTGGTTCTTCATTCATGACTAAAATTTTTATGATCTTCAATTAAGAACAAAGGGAATAGATACACAGAGCGTTCCACAGGCCACAGGGGATAAGGCACACGAGTGGTTAATACGGACTTGGAATGCTAAAAGCACACAAATAAAATAGGCTGCAACGAATACTTGTAATTTACGATATATATACAGACAATTTGGATAAACTCTAGGGCAAATTGTGGAGATCGTGCAGCGTGTAGAGCTGTTCCGTGCGGTCGTAGGCCCTCCGGGTGTTCGCCAGCATTTCCGGCAGCTTTGAAATTGCACTTTGCACATCCTGGCAGACGCGAGTGAGCAGATCCCCACGAGATGGCATCGCATACATGGCCAGGCGGGCGCCCTTTCGTATTAAAAATGCATGATGCTTACCAAGAGTGTCGTCATAGGCCGTTCTGCACACGTTAGCAGTCTTCTCGTCGTTCGGCAGGTCTTGCAGGCGCTTCAGAAACTCGTAGAAAAACTCTAAGATAAGGGAACAAAGACAATCAGCAAAGGTGCCAAATGTTTACAACAACAAAAGCTGTCCAACCAACCAAGGCCACGATGGAGACGCAGTAGAGTGCGGCTACCCGACACATAGCCTTTTTTCGTCAGCAGATTAGCGTCCCTCTCATAAACCAGCATTGCTTTAAAGGTCTCGAAATTTTTCTGCTCCTCAGTATCAGTCTTCCGTAGCTCGTAGAGAATGTCTATTTTGCTGCGAACATCACTGCTCACGAAACCAAAGATGCTGCCCATCAGCTGAAAGAACCTGCAATCATCCCAATAAAGGTAAAAGTGGATGCTTTAAGGACCTCCCGGCTATGCTTACCTCATAATTTCTTCGTAGGCCGCCAGATAGGCATCCAAGAGGACGTCATCTTCTTCCAGGAGACTGCTTGCGAACAGCTCGGCCACCTTTTCAATATCGAAGCATTCTGCTGTCTCCTTAGCGGTATTGAGAGATTCCTCCGTGTCATTTTCAGACAGAGTCGGGTTTGGTTCATTAAATTCAGACATTTTAAACAGGTTTTTTTTATTGCAGATTGATCAGTGTGACCGATAAAATATACCGTCTGACCCTCACAAATATACCGAAACAGACCGTCTTACTTTAAAAATATACCGTAAATGTACTGACGAATTCAAGTTTAATTATACATATTCCTCAATTTTGCCATTTAGCCATATAATTTTATAAGATTGATGAATCAATTTTCTACTTGACTGGCCTATTCTTAGTACTTGCTTTTGTTGGATTTCTATATACCGTTGATTAATAGATAAATTTAATAGTTTGATGAAATTGACACAAGTATTTTTAAGACCTGGTCACAATATGCGGAAATTCAAATTCCAGAATCTTTGCATTTAATTTATATTTATTTGTATGTAAGCTACGGAAAAATTACGTTTATGCCGATGAGAGATTACCGCTGCCGCTGCCAGCGCCTTTCTTCGTAGGACGATACGCGATGACATATCGCTGGGCTACGGGCAGAGGCTCCGCATAGCCGTTCATATAGGACGAGTCCTCGAAGAGAACATCATACTCTTCTGTGGCAGTCGCAGGCAGGCGGTGGACAATGGCTTTGTAGAAACAGGTTGTTTGTGGATACAACGCCATCACTACAGTGTCCTTGGGAAACAGAGCGTGACCATCAGTCTCAGGATTGGCACGCATTAGGGGTAGCGGAATAACTTTCCTTTTGCTGAGAACATGGCGATCCTTTTGCTCTTCATCAATGTCAATCACGTCGTACTTATTTTGGCGATGCAAAAACTGAACCACCTCCGCCAGTATCCAGTTCTCCTCTTCATCGATGCCCTTTGCCAAAGCGGCTACGTTGTCGCCCACCTTTCGGGAAAAAATCGGACAATATGACTATAAATCATCACATTCACTTCTCAATAAAGGACTAACTCACCTTGGCCACGTAGTTTCCCTCGGCTGGAATTGCTCCACATAAGGCTGGAGCCCGTTCGCCTGGTTTGCTCACAAACAAAGGCAAAGTTTGGGCAGAGAGCTGCACCATTTTCATGAGTGCGCCGCGACGAATAGCTTCTTTGTTGCCAGCATTCCGAGCTGTGTGAACGGATGATTTAGAACCAGAAACATGTTATCATATCCGCTTGAACTCACCCTGAATGCGACGTTCGTTGCGAATGCTCCGAATTTCGTGGATTTTTGCTAGAGCGGCTCTAATGGTGGCCTCCTCCTGCGAGGTCTCCAACATGCTGGCCTTTAGCAGGGGTTTCACCTTGGCATTGTTTGTCTGAAGGGAACGTACAAGAGTTGAGATGGAGTTCTCTGCCCGACGACGCTCCTCATCAACAATGTGAATCTGTTGTTGAATATCTTTCAGGCGATCCTACGGGAGATGCATCAAGTTAATTTTATTACTTTCTGTCATTATCTTGGCTTACCTGAATCTGCTGAGCTGCACTCTCTGCAGTTAGTGGCATTTTGTTAATAATTTATATTTTCAATTGGAAATTTTTGTAAACAAACAAAAAGTATCGTCTGAATCGCGTCGGTGCGTGACTATCGCATGACAAAATATCGATGGAGTATTTATATTGTTTTTGGCGGCAAAATCTTCTGGTCCTAGTCAATCTGATAAAATTATATATTTAGGGTTGAGGTTTCTATCTTATCTAGTCAGGATAGATCTGCACTAAGAAATTACATACATGGCCATTTTCCGCCTTTAAACACAAGCTGTTATCCCATTTAAATAAAGAGGGCTTAAGTGGGCTAAGGGTCGGACCGTATATTTCTTCTCCACAAAACCGCGGTCACACTTTTCCTCTTCTTTTCCGCTGAAGTGTCAAAAACGTAGGTTGCAACAGAAATTTTGTCAATAATAAATCCGGAAAAGCGTTGATTTTCGCAATAAATCGACCAGATCTGGGAGTGATAATGTATTTCCCGTGCCTTGAAGTATTTGTAATGTGGAATATTTTCTGTTTTCATGCTCCGTGAACCCCTGGATGCTCGGATATTTGCGTTGGAAACATAGTTTGAGATGGCCAAGTCAAAGAATCACACAAACCACAACCAGAACAAGAAGGCCCATCGCAATGGCATCAAGCGCCCTATGCGTAAGCGCCACGAGTCCACCATGGGCGTAAGTAGACAGAATTGGTTTATTTTATATGCGAGCACATATCCTAACCCGGCTTATCTTTTTGAACAGATGGATGTCAAGTTCCTGATCAACCAGCGGTACGCACGCAAGGGTAACCTGTCCCGCGAAGAGTCGGTGAAGAAATACAACGAACGCATCGCCTCGCAGCAGGGCAAGCCCAAGCCCATTACTTTGTAGATTCCAGACAACATCCGATCTTGGTTAGAAGAGAGCCCGTTGTTTAATTAAAGGAAATCAATTTAACGTATGCGCCAACATGTTTATTCGTGGTCAAGTTGATAGTTAATAGTAAATGCTCAAGACTTTGTGGAATGGGATATGTTCCAAGTCCGCCTGATACTGGCGTCTATAGTCCCAGAGGTACTGGTCAATCACAACAGAATTCACGTTGTCGGGAGAGATTTCTGGATGGTTTTCCTTCAAGGATTTCATCACCTCATCTCTGACCTGCTCGATTATGTATATCGATGCTCCGCGTATCTCCACCTCCATTGGATCTCCGTTCTCCAGAATTGTATCCGATTTGAGCACCTCTAGCAACTCCGGCGTGTACTGCAAGCTGCCGAAGTGCACCAGCACCTGTGGAATACGGTAGTCGGCGAACATGGTGATCTGATCGATGTCGTGGAAAAAGCCCAGACCCTTGCCCCTGTAACAGGACCAGATATCGCCGACAAGTATCTGAGCCCGTTTCAGGATCGAAACGCGCTTTCCCGCAAAGTCTGCCTGGTCCCGGAAACACGGGAATTCCTCGACAATCAGCTCGAGCAGACGCACAGCCGATTTGTCGGCTGCCTTGATCACATTCTCGAAGCGGCCATCGTACTTCTTTAGCAGGCTGTTGCCCACTTCATGGAGACAGTCGAGCCGTTTCTGGATCAGCGGTATCTTTGTCTCGCCGTCGTCCGATCGGAATATATGTTCCACCGTCTTCATGTCGATTTCTGAGTAGAACTTTGCATTCGTCACATTTAAGCCGTCAGCGATGGCCCTTTTAATGGCTGCACAGAGGGCAAAGTATCCCGTGTAGCCATCAACCTTGTATTTGGTATAGTTATCTATGAAAAGATTAGTCAGATTAGGTTGGAGATCATTTCATGTGATGCCAAAATTACACACTCGGTGTCCAGAAGCAAAAGTTCAGGGTGTCCAAGACAAAAACCCAGTCAGCGGCTCCTGAATATGCTTCAGGCTTGCTATCGTCCGGATTTGGATGCAGCTCATGTTGCGAAAAGTTCTCCACTCCTATGCGCTTGCTCTGCAGGCCGTCCAGAATCTCCTTGGACAGCTTTTCGATGCCTTCAGGCAGCACTCGAACGTGCTTGGCATGCTGCACGATGTGAGCTCCAGATTCTCGTGGGCTTAGGCTTTTGCTTACCATCTTGATAGTCCTTATAAACCTTGAAAGTATCTTTAAAAAAAGATAAAATTAAAATTTAAAAAATCGTACCCAGTGTGGGTTTATCTATAAAATATACCATCCGACACTCAGAAATATACCGTCTCATTTTAAAAATCGACCGTAAATATACTGACGAATTCAAGTTCTATTTTACATATTCCTCGTTTTTGATATTCCGTCGAATATTACCAGCTATATAGAACATTTAGCCATGCCCACATAATTTTGTCCGATTAATGAACCTATTTTCTAATTGACTGATTTACTTTTAACACTTGCTTTTATTGGATCTTGTCTTAAAAAACGTTTTAGGGAAAAAGGTCAAACAAAAACAACGAAAATAGTTATTCCGTTGAATAATGTTGGCTAAGACCTCTAGCTCTGACTTTCATCGCTGCCCAACACTTACATTCAATTTTTTTGTATAAAAAAACAAGCCAGCAGCAGCTGACGTCGGTGTCGCGATATAATGTCCCAAAATACGAATTAAATGGCTTAGGCTGGTTATCAAACCAAAGAAAGCATCCTGTGAGATTGTGTAATACTCCCTGTCCATCTGTATGTCAAGTATTTACTAACCAAAAAAGTGCGAATTCGCTATCAAAACACACACAAAAGTCGTGCCGTGAAGGAGTCGGTTTTTAAGCAAATTAGTTTCTCTTCGTGACACCTTGTTTAACCTAATCTAAGTTTGTGAATGCATTAAAAAGTATACGAAAATATCACTCGCAGACGTACTATTTCAACACCCAAAAAGTTCTTTGTGCTGTGAACAAATATTTTATCGACGTTTCAGTTTGCCATCAACACAAACAGACACACACACTCTTCACGCGTTCATTACATACACAAACGTATGTACATATGTAAGGGCGCTGAAGATACAGATACACGTGCGCTCAGCTGTGCCCCCCACCCAAATGACGCCTGTTTTCATTCAAGTCTGATCCTGCACAAATCGCGACTCTTTGAGACTGAGAAACAACGACACACTGCTCTGCAACGAGATTCATTCAACAGGTGAGCCCGAGTACCCCTACATTGCGTGGACTGAGCATAAGTAAGAATCCCCCAAAGATGTCCAGTAGTTGCCGTAATGGTTATAAATAATATTTCGTATAATTTCGTTTTTAGACACCAGCATTCTGGTAATTATCATAGCTGTAGTGTGCTGTCGCCCAAAGTGCTAATTAATTTGCACAATCCTACTGAGATCTGTAGAATCATTCAGTCAGACTCTTAATTAGTTCGCTAGAATACATATGTATGTATATCCCGTTTGGTATTGTTCTTGACTATAGTATACATATTCGAATATGTGCATATGTATGTGTATAATAAGTAGTTTACATAAATATATTTAAAGACCTAGAACTTGCAGAATCATCTACTGTATACCCACACAGACTCGTATTTATTTTTATAATATTCTCGGGTCTATTCCAATATGTGTTTTCTTCTAGTTTTTGTCACTATTCGCCAATTAAATGGCTTTAGACAGGAAGTAGGTATTTTCCTTTATCCACTATAGCCTTCTTACTTGCTTTATTTGTAATCTGTCATAATTGAAGAGTATATTAATATTGTAGTGCTCTGCAGTAAGACATTCTTTATCTCTCCCGTTATCGTGCACTTCACCCGAAAGGCTGGCAGTAAGCTTGACACTCGAATCCAAGCAATCGAAATATAATATCTTTCAGTGCATTCCGTTCTCGATCATCATTAAGTTGCCGCTCGTCACTTATTGAATGCTCATCAGCTGTCAAGTGTTAATTTGTGCCGATTATATTCGTATCTATAATTTTTCCATGCCAAGTAATGGACTCTAAATCTGTAAAGGTAATTGAAATCTTCTAATTCACTGTATCACAAATCGACGCTAATTTGCCTGATAAACGATGTCAAATCAGACGCTTCTTGCCAATGATTGAACGCCTTCCCCTGGGTCTCAGTTTGTTTTCACATCGGGTCGTTACCTGACGCAGAATCTTGGCCAGTGAAGTCCAAGCTAAGCTTCAAAATTACATTGTAAAGCATTGTAAAGTGTACAACATGGTGGAGAGTGTTCCGGTCTACTCCATTTCGCATTTCATGGAAATGCGTTCGATAGGGCCATCAAATGACGAGGGCCGCATATCTAAAGAACAAGTGAGTGAAATGATACAAAAGGAGAACTTGGATTCAAAGGTGCTCAAAAGAGAATCTTTCGGGTGATCTTGCACCCGGTCTCCGAAGATACATTCTCAAGGAAGCAGGCATGTCGATTGTACCCTTTAGATATTCCACTAAATATCACAATCGTATAGAATACGAGTTGTTACCTCGGTGAACACTCTGTTATTAGATTCCGTTTGTGTATATTCCTCCAGAAAGCGTATGAAACACTTCGGCATGCCCAAACACAGCCTTGTCTTAGTTTTTGTTTCCATTTTGACATTACCCTACATTCCGGCATCACGTGCACACACACACACACACCCACTCAAGTTCCCACGAACACCCGCACACATTGTTAACAAACGGTATTATTTTGGGTTGCAATTTCTCATTTTATCAAAAACAAAATAAATAAAACAAAAACTGAAGGAAAACCACGAGAGAGGGCGAGAGCACGAGAAAGAGAGTGTGTGCGAAAGTTGTTGCTGTTGTTCCTCTCTTTCTGCGCCATCGGTTACAGTTAGTTTTCCAGCAGAGTGCGCCGCGTGCGCTCCACTCACCGACTAATCGCCGCTTTTATATTCCAAATAGATTATAGTCGGGCAATTTGCATTTCTCTAAAGCTAAACAATATACTACGTGTTTACCTATACACATACCCGTAATCCGTAATCACAGACGAATCAGAATCGTTCCGGGGAGATGCTCCTCAGTGCTGCCGTGTCTCTGTCTCCGTCTGGGCGGCCCTAAAACGGGAAACGATAGTCGCGAGTAAATATTTGGCCCGGGGCTTAAGTCCAGTGACACGCTGTAAACTGATAATAAAAGTGTACTAAAAGAGTTACACACTCCACTCCCGTGGTATTGGAGGTGGTTCCAGGCTGCCAATAGAAGGAGAGAGGGAGAGAGAGAGAAAGAGCCGGAATGAAGCGCACACCCAAATTGCACGAGGTGGGGCGGGCCTACTCGGAGATGTCGCCCCTCAATCCGGACTCTCCGCCTGCACCGGTGGCCAGTACCAGCGGCTATGGCAGCATTTTTCCCTTCGGCCTGCTGCGCGGCTCCTTCGGTCGCGGCGGCAATGCTGCGGTACAGGTGGGTTCTGCCAGACGACAAAGTAAAGCTTAATCGCCCCGTCATCCGTTCTATATGGTATATGGGGGAGACTGACTGCTTATCGGGTTTCCCACTACAGATGTATGTACTGTACATACTCGTATTGCCTGAAATGAGATTGTTTTACCGATAAGTAAGCAGACGGCCGGGCATATGGTTGGCATGGTATGGTTTTGTTCTTTATATTTTATCGTGACGATTAGTTAAGGCGCCTCGAATCGTACATACCCTTCAACATACGTCATACCTCTACATGACATATATTTTTATAATCTTTACGGCATGCTGCCCCAAAGTATGCAACGCTAAAAAGTGATTTACTTTAGGCGCTCGAAATGGCGGCAATTCAAAAGCAACAGAAAAACGAAACCCATCACGCGATCAATGATACAGGGAGAGGCTTTTCCGTTGTGCACTCTATTTTCTGTGGGATGCATTTATCTGTCTATCTAAATCTAGATATTCCTATCAGATACAGTAACTTTTGAAATTCCATTCATATTCTGTTCATCCCTTCCGGTTTCAGTCCGATTCTATTTGTCTTTCTGGGAGGAAACGAAATTAAGAAAAGGTAATTAGCAGCACCATACTTTTCCATTGTCTTTGTTTATTAGGAAGCAGCCGCAGCAGTAATATCTTTGCGTGGTGTTCCTTTTAGTATCCGCGGCTTATCTGAATAGGTTTATCGGTGCTGTTTGCTCAATTAATGAAAACTAAATAGAATAAGGCGGATCGGAACGTTTGGTGGGCCAGAGGCAACATTTATACATATATGATGCTACCCCATTCGGGGCGCCGACAGTTCATTGAAGGCGCCTTTGCCAAGCAGTCGATGCGCAGCTTCGGGAATTAATAATCTGCATACATATATATCTCTTCAATCGATATCGAAATCGGCCTTCAAAACGGAACTTAACGGCGAAAGTTTGGCGAAAATGTTCAAGGCCCGCTTAAAGACGAGTCCCAGCGGCGGGGGTGAGGTGTGTCTTCTATCTATCTATCTATCTATCTGTTATTTATATCTGTTGTATGACAATTAAGAAAGCAAGTAAGAACCTTATAGTCGTGCTGGCGCCCTCCATTATCTGTCTAAAACGAGCTGACAGCCCCTGACATGTGACAGAGAAAGCCCCAGGAGAATTAAAGAATCAATCTCTGTTAGAAATGTTATCAATACTATGTCCATTCTTTGTGTTATAGGAAATGCTTATGCATAGAATAGATCCATACAGAAAGTGTGTGCAAGTGGAAAAAATCCAGAAAATAGCGGAATCTAGATATAGGAATCTTGCATCAGTCAATCAATTTGGATTCATTAAGAGGCAATGTCTCTCCATGTTGTTGTTGTTGTTGTTGCTCCCCCAATCAATAGCATTTCAGGCGTTCTTCGATCGAAATCAATTGGAAGATAAAAACTGCTTTAGAACGCAAAGCTTTAGATAAGTAAATATGTGATGATGTACTAACCATCGTAGATGCACACAGATACATCCCAGGATACATCCCCCGATGAGATAAGCCCCCCCATTCATTTCAACATCTTCGAGTGTCGTACAGCGAGAACCCACCGTCATGGGGAAAGATGGGAGGGCACACAAGCCCCCAAAGAAGAAGGCCGCAACGATGTTGAGTGGAATCGAAGAAGTACCAGCGCCAGAGGCAGCCCCAACTCCAACGGCAGCCGGTGGAAGGGCTAGGGGAACCAGCCCCCATCCCCCGGCTAGTGGTGGGACCATTGCGGCTTTGGTGAGCGGCTTGCACCACTCGGGGGCACGTGACATCCAGTCGCTGCACCAGCCACTGCTCGATTGCGAGGAGCGGGCCCTGGCCATCAAGCAACACCTCAGAGGGCATCGGGGCCATGGCACTGAGGCGTCGCCCCACGAGTCCATGCCGCGATTCATAGTCGATATCGAGGAGGAGCCATCGGAGTCGTCGCAGAGTATTGGAGGGCAGGAACACCAGGATCAGGAACACCCAGAGCAAGAGCATAGTGGCGGTGGCGGTGGTGGTGCCGGCGCGAGCTCCTCTCGACGCTTCAGTCACTTCAATCTGGCCCTGCGACGTTTCTCCCACATCCATGTCCATGTAAATGCACACCAACGATCCTTGCATTCTTGTTCTCCTTGTTGTTCTTGTCACGTTTGTTGCTCTGCTGCTTTGACCCCAACCCCCAACCCCCAACCCCTAACGTTAACCGTAACCCGCAACCCCGAACCACGCACTTACACCCATGGGATCCCCGCATAATAAGCAGAATATGCAGAGAAAGAGAGAGAGAGAAATGTTCCCCGAGGAAAACCAGTATATATCGGATCTAAAAATAAACTTCTTGTTGCTTGCTGCTGGCTGCTGACTGCTGGCTGCTTGCTGCAGCTTATGGCTTTACTAAAACGAATGAAGAGGCCACTAATGCTGCAAGAATGGTCTGTTCTTCGTTTCTTCAGCCTTTGTTCTGCCTCTGTTCTGGCTTCAAGTGGCTGGCTTTCCTCTCCTTTCCTGGGAAGTGTCAGTGGCTCATGAGGCTGATTACGAGTGTTGGCTGCCTCTTGACTGGAGGGCCCATTAAGTGACACGCGATTCTATTGTGGGTCGAGTCCAAAATAAACCAACTCAATCGCTCATTAAGTGTCTCCCCGATATCAGAGACTGTCCATCTCTGTCGCGATTCTCAAGTGTCGCGAACGAGTGCTCTGTGGGGGGGAAGGAGTTTCATTAGCCTAATGGAAGCCATAAACTATAAAGAACATCGATGTAATTACACGTGCATTTCACTCGAATGCGGATGGCTGGTCATCGGTTGGCCTTCTGAGAGCATAAATTAAAGTGAAACTCTTTATGCAAGGCAGCGGCTCTTGGACTCTTGAGACTTAGACCACAAACAAAACCAGCCACTGACCAGTCCGCTGGCTGGTCAATCAGTTGTGGTGCAACGCTCGTGGCAGCAGCAGCGGCAGCACCAGCTGCGGGTCAACAAAATAATAATACCAAAATTGGCAAACAAGTTCCTCTAAGTGCGAGTGCGAGTGCGAGTGCGAGTGGTTTTTCTGGCCAATTATATGCGACACGAAACGGCATTTCCATAGAGCGTGGAGTGTAGAGTGTGGAGCGTGGAGCACACCTACCGACTGCCACCCCATGGCTGATTACAGTGGGACGGAGATGACTACTTTTGCGTGCAAACCCCATTCTCACAGCAGCAGCAGCAGCAGCGGCGGCGGCAGCAACGGCAGTGGATGATAAGCGCCCCCCCACCACACATCACGCGTCAGACGGGACCCGACCAGGGAGCTACTAAGGCGGCACTACGGAACAGTTGCTGCATTCGACTCGCTTCGCATTCCCCAAGAAACGCTCAAGAAAACCTAAACGCTCGCGCCGCACAGAATCGTACGGGAGCACGGAAGCACGGGAGCACTGGAGCACGGGAATTAATTAACTGCCAATTAATGAAGCGGCAAAAAGAGAAAGAAGAATATTTGCTTATTAATATTATGCACATACCGTACCCGTATGCACTTGGTGGTGCACTCGATGCCAGTTCTCGCGAGTGATTCTGCTACTGTTTTTTTCCTTCTCAATTGTGTGATTTATGTGATACTGTGACAAATGAAGAGCAGAATTTCCATGTTTGTGCAGTCGCTGGTTTTATCAGCTTGACGCAGCACGTACCGTCGTACCGTCTCCGCTCGTACACCGCGACCAAACAAAACAGAGCTAATTAATCAAATAGAGACAAATTCAAGAGCAAATTTAATTGCCAGACACAGCAAAAGAGCAATCATGAAACTATCCAAAAGCTTCGATGAGTTGATCTTGAGCGCCTCGCGGCTGAGCCTCAATAATCTGCGATCGCCAGGCAAGAAGAAATCTAAAAATGTAAAGTATACTCGAACTCGAACAGTAAATAATACCCATAGATTAAAGAGCATATTGGTTGGGTTGCATTCTGCAATCCATTGAAAATTTGGTTAAACATTTCCCAGCAAAAGGAATTCAATTGAAACTACAACAAAATATACAAATATTTTAATAATTTAATAAACTTTAAACCATAATGAAAGAAGTACAAAAATATGGGATATCACAAAAGCAGAATGGATTCTGTGTTTATTCCTGACAATACGATGCTTAATATATCTTTGAGAATACCTATCACAGATTTTCCATTAATCCATAACAAATTAGAACTCTTTTAATGGGTATCTGGTCTGATATTTACCCAATCGTCTGTCTGGCTACGCATTTGCTATGCCCGAATGCATTTTAACACCTTCTCTCGACTGTAACTGAAAACTAAACCACAATCAAGGCAAATCTCAAGCTAAAAATGAGAGACTCTACAGAACACCCTATGTGCCATACTCGCACATATTTGTTTAATCGAACATTTCACCTTTCATTGCGATTGAAAGAGATGTTGACAAAAATAAGGAATGAAATGAAGTGAAATAAATTAATTTGAAGCCCCTGCAGTGCGTGAGTGGTGGTGAATGGCATTTGTTCAAATAGCAAATACGACAATCTGTGGCATTATCACACTACCTGTCCAGATCTACGCCCAAATGGGCTATCTGTTTGCGGCGGGGCTTATGGGATCAAACGATGTCTAGGGACTCACGTAGACGCCCTCACCTTCGCCTATCCGCGTATCATCACGGATAAAGGTTGTGTGGTTTTTGGGTTTGCGAAAAAGGGTTTACCCAAAAGTTATTTATAAACACCCTCATGCTGAGATATTTTTATACAGTCGCACCACAGACACCACGACACACTTTCATTGGAATACTGATTTCTTGGAGAACTGTAAAATTCGCACTGGATTCTTTTTATAACCATAATTTATTGATGGCCAAAAAATTACCAACCGGGTGAATCATGGCCTTTTTTGGATGATTTTTAACCAATCAACAACATTACTTATGCTTTAAAAAACTCCGCTGGGCCCCCGCCCCCCAAACGCCTCCCACATTGATGCTCGGACTCGAGACGCACAAGCGAATGCTGCAAAAGAGTATGCCATGCATGGGTTTTTTGTCTTGGGTGTTGTTGTTGTTGTTGAACTGATCCCAAATTCAATACAAAGCGTACCCACCCCTATGTTCCCCCAAATTTGGTTCCTGTTTGGTTTGAGCATGTAATAGGTTGAAGAAATCCTGAATTAATACCGAGGATTACTAATGACTCCTCTGGGGATTGATGTGTTCTCGCTTACCCCCAAAAACAGTTCTACAGATAACACCCGAATAACCCGAAACCAATTGATTTCCTGCATGATGTTCGTTTCAGTTCGATTCTAATTGATATCCCCACATCGATGCCAATCGTAATCCTTAGTAACACTTTCTATATTTCATACGCAGAACATAAATCGCTACGGAGAATCCATGGGTTCGCTGGGACATCGCGCCTTGCTACAGTTCATCGATAATAATGATATTTCCGGGCTGCGCGCCATCCTTGACAGCCGCCACCTGAACATCGATGATCGGGATGAGGTTAGAGAGAGACAGTCCTAGTTCTAGTTTTCCCAGAGTATTCAGTTATTCAATCCTTTGCAGAATGCCACCACCGTGCTGATGGTTGTGGCCGGACGGGGTCTCACAGCATTCGTTCGGGAATTCCTGGCACGCGGCGCCGATGTCCAGGCCGAGGATCTGGACAGCTGGACCGCTCTGCTGTGTGCCGCCCGCAATGGGCACTTTGATGTCGTCCAACTTCTACTGGATCATGGCGCTGAGGTCGAGCATCGCGATATGGTAAGAAATAACCTTCCAATCGGCAAACAGAGCCAGCTAATCCTCGAACACTATCCACAGGGGGGCTGGACGAGTCTGATGTGGGCCGCCTATCGGGGGCACACGGAACTGGTGCGGCTGCTGCTGGAAAAGGGGGCCGATGGCAATGCGCATGGCAACTACCACTTAGGGGCCCTGCTCTGGGCAGCGGGACGGGGCTTCAAGGACATTGTGGAGCTACTGGTGCAGCGCGGCGCCAAGGTGAATGTCGGCGACAAGTACGGAACGACAGCCCTCGTCTGGGCCTGTCGACGGGGCAACGTGGAGATCGTGGACACTCTGCTGAAGGCCGGTGCCAATGTCGACACTGCTGGGATGTACTCGTGGACTCCACTGTTGGTGGCAGCTGCCGGTGGACACACGGACTGCGTGAGTTCCATTCTGGAGAAGAAGCCGAATGTGAATGCTCTGGATAAGGATGGAATGACGGCCCTGTGCATCGCCAGTCGTGAGGGATTCCAGGATATTGCTGCCTCCCTGATAGCAGCCGGCGCTTACATCAATATCCAGGATCGTGGGGCGGACACGCCCCTCATTCACGCCGTAAAGGCCGGCCATCGCACCGTTGTGGAGGCGCTGCTGAAGAAGCACGCAGACGTGGATATCCAGGGCAAGGACCGCAAGACGGCCATCTACACGGCCGTGGAGAAGGGCCACATCCAGATCGTGAAGCTGCTGCTATCCACGAACCCCGACCTGGAGTCGTCCACCAAAGACGGCGACACACCGCTCATGCGGGCCGTGCGCAATCGCAATCTGGAGATAGTCCACATGCTGCTCGACCGCAAGGCCAAGGTGATGGCCGCCGATAAGCGCGGCGACACCTGTCTGCACATAGCCATGCGAGCGCGCAGCAAGGCGATAGTGGAGGCGCTCCTGCGCAATCCCAAGCACAGCCAGCTCCTGTATCGGGCGAACAAGGCGGGCGAAACGCCCTACAACATCGACACCCTGCACCAGAAGACGATACTCGGCCAGGTGTTTGGGGCCAGGCGTCTTAACACCAACGAGGACTCCGAGGGCATGCTGGGCTACGAGCTGTACTCCTCCGCCCTGGCAGACGTGCTCAGCGAGCCCACGCTGACGACGCCCATCACCGTCGGACTCTACGCCAAGTGGGGCAGCGGCAAGAGTTTCCTGCTCAACAAACTGCGCGACGAGATGAACAACTTTGCCAAACAGTGGGCCGAGCCGCCCGCGAAGACCAGCGGCCTCCTGTTCATCGTGTGTCTGCACGTGGCGTTGCTCATCGGCACCATTGTCGGGCTGAGCACCTGGTCGACGGTCTGCGGCGTGTCATCCGCCGCAGCCTTCATGCTGGTGGCCTACTTGTTGCTGGCGGCTGTGAAATACTGCAACTATCAGATGGACATGCTCTGGGCCTATTCCGTGCAGCATGGTCTGGAGAAGCGAATGACACGGCTGCGCCTCATCCTGCAGGTGGCATTCTGCCACCCGCCTGGCCCCCAGTCCGATTCCCAAGCCAAGCCGGTGCGCTTCCACTTTGCGGAGGCCAACAGTGCATCGCCGACGGGCGACGGAGCCGTGGCCCACATGCTGGCGGCCCTTCTGGGTGCCTTGGAGTCACACTACGGCTGGCTGGCCACCCGCCTGTACCGCGCGTTCCGCCCCAAGTGCCTCAAGGCGGACGTGGGCTGGCGCTGGCGGCGCATGTGCTGCATTCCCATTGTCGTAATCTTCGAACTGGCGCTGGTCACCCTGGTAACTGGCATCTCCCTAATCGTGGCCTACTTCACGTACGCCAATGCCAAGGAGCGGGAGCAGATCCAGGTGGTGCTCTATGTGGTGGCCGCCATCCTGGGCACCCTCATCTGCACGCACCTGCATGTTCTTGCCAAGGTATGCGTCGCCCTGTTCACCTCCCACATCCGGCAGCTGAAGCGAGCGGTGCGCACCAGCGAAACGGCTCCCCTGACGATGCTCGGCGCCGAGGTTGCGGTGATGACGGACATGGTCAAGTGCCTGGACTCGTTCACCAATCAGCAGAGCCGGCTGGTGGGCGTGATCGATGCCCTCGACTCGTGCGACACGGAACGCATCCTCACCCTGTTGAACGCCGTCCAGACGCTGCTCTCCACGCCGAACCGTCCGTTTGTGCTGCTCATCTCGGTGGATCCCCATGTGATTGCCAAGGCGGCGGAGGCCAACAGTCGACGTCTGTTCACCGAGGGTGGCATCGGGGGCCACGACTTCCTGCGGAACCTGGTCCATCTGCCCGTCTACCTGCAAAACTCCGGGCTGCGCAAGGTGCAGCGAGCCCAGATGACCGCCCTGCTGTTCAAACGGAGTGGCGGCGGCGGTGAGTACCAGAACGACGATGGACCCACCCTGGGGCACTCTGTATCCGCGCGACGTCTGTCCAATGCCTCGGAGATCGTTTCGAGCCAGGAGAAACTGCGTGGGCCGGCACGACCAGGCGGGGGCAAGAAGCTGCGCCTCTCCGAGTCGGTGGCCAGCTCGACGGGCTCCAATCTGCATCGCCTGGGTCAAAATCCCCAGGGTGTGCTCGACCTCTCGCGGATAGTGCTCACCGATGACTACTTCAGTGACGTGAATCCGCGCAGCATCCGGCGGCTGATGAACGTCATCTACATCACGGTGCGGCTGCTGAAGGCCTTCCAGATTGACTTTAGCTGGTACCGTCTCAGCTCCTGGATCAACCTGACGGAACAGTGGCCCCTGAGGGCCAGCATGATAGTGCTCCATCACGACCAGTTCATGGACACCAGTGCGGATGAGAATGTCTCCCTGCAGAGCGTATACGAGAAGTGAGATATGGTTCGTACTGTGAATCTTTCGCTTACTTACATCTCTCTCATCCATAGACTGCGGCCCAAGCTTGCGTATTTGCGAGAGGCTGCACCGCTTCTGGAGCTGGATCGGGATGAGCGGAAGCTGGATGCCTTCCTGCAGCTCCACAAATCGGACTTGCTTGTGGCAGACTTGCGCATCTTTCTGCCCTTCACCATCAATTTGGATCCGTATTTAAGGAAGGTTCTGAAGGGTAAGTGGCGGGCAACGAAAGCTAGTCCTGAATCCTTAAAAACTGAAATAAATCTCTCTTACAGAGGATCAGCAGACAATTGAGGATGAGAGCTCGCTTGTAATCCAAACCAGACCGAGCGTATACAACCAAATGCGTCAGCAGCCAGCGCCCACCACATATGTGCCTTCGCCACAGCCACAGCCCTATCCGCCCTACCAAGTGTTCCAGAACGATTTTGTGCCCAACGAGATGCGATCGAGGAACCTCAGCTCAAGTACGGAGCCCGTATCGCCGCTGATTGCCTCGCCCAGCGATTCCTTTGGCGTGAGTGTTTGAGGGGATGATCTTCAAATGGAAATGAGACCCTAATAACCACCTTTAAATTGTATACAGGAGGACATATTGCTGACACGTCTCACGGATCTGACAGTGGAGGGTGTCATCAGCCTGCTAGAGCGCATTGATGACATGAAGCCGGCCATGCCGAAGCTGGCGCCGGTGCTCCGTGATAATGCCATCAATGGACGCGTATTAAAGCACTGCGATATGCCAGATCTCAAATCGGTAGACAGAGCCCCTTCAAACTGTAATCCTTCCCCAGTTTCATGGCTAATTTCTTGCAGGTGCTGGGCCTGAGCTTTGGCCACTGGGAGCTGTTTCGCCTGCTGATCACAACGCTGAGGGAATGCGAGCGACAGCCGAGGAAGCAGAATCGCGCACTGCCGCAGGTCGCCGCAGTGGAGGCGCCGCCAGTTACTGTGCCCATGATCAAGGATGTGACGGATGCCCTGGTGCCGCCGCGCGAGTCCTTGTCGCGCAAGAACTCGGTCAGTCACATGGAGAAGCAGGTAAGAGGAGGGCCAACGGCAGAGCTGCAGAAGTGCAGGACATCTGTGATTGACCATGGATGTGCCGTGATTCGCTCTAACTCATGTGCTTTGATCTATTCTTATTCCGACCATTCTCTAACTAACCAAAAACGAAATGCAGTCGAAAGTGCACGACTACGAGTATCTCCAGGTAATGCAGACACCACGACACCACAGACTGATTCCAAATTCAATCAAAGCTTGCCTCCATGACACTCTCCAAATGCAACTAAAGCGGCTGCTATGTATCCTCCACTAAAGCCTCTATCTGCTTGTCCACAGGTCACACTGGAGGAGCAAATGATTTGCGGCACTTTGCAAACACTCAACGAGGAGGCGTACGAGGACGTGGCCAGCAGTGAGCGACCCAGTCCCACAGGTGAGATGTTAGCTACAGCCTCACAACTGCAATTGGCACCCATACGCGAGTCCTCCGAGTTCGGCTCGCCTTCCGACGAGCTGAAGCTGACTAGCATCCTGCAGCACCATGCCAAGACTCAGAACAACAACAACAAGCACGCGGTGCCGGGCTCGTACTTGCATGCCGATTACAATCGCAGCGCCAGCTCCCATTCCCTACAGAGTCTGGGCGCTGGTGGTGGCAATGGGGGCAACGGGAACGGTAACGACTATTGCGGTAGCACCTTCGATCTTATGCATGTAGAATCTGTCGGTGGCGGTATCTATGAGATGCATCGTGCTGCGGCACGACAAATCTCGATTAGCAGCGAGCGACTAACCGAACCCAGCTCTCTGCCCCTGCCCCTGGTGGTGGTCATACCCAATGGCTCCTCGGGGGAGCAGCACTACGACGACACAAAGCTGTGAGATGTCCAGTCTTTCCCGTCGTCTGAAACTGAAACTATGTAAAGTGCATGTGAAGTATTACGGGAACTGGGATTGCGGGCTTTCTAACTTAACCTATAGTCTGACAATGGGCAAAACCATTTTAAAATTGGACCAATTGTCAATGAATCCTGTAAGAAACCAAAGCAGACCAAACCAAAAACCAAAACATATATCATCTGGAACATTCTTTTATGCCTTGTTTGATTTACTTTTACTTTGGCTTGGCTTCGATCTGGACAGTATTATCGTATTATCTATCTATATCTATCTAAAGTACTAAAATTTGAGTTGTGCGACGATTACTAATTCATTCCAATTGTTATATTCGAAAGACGATTAGTTTAGTTTGATTAATTATTGGCCACAAGACATTTAAAATTGTGAACAACCAACCCTCCACCCACACACCACACACCACACATGGCAAGAACTCCAGTCTAACATAAAACATGAACATCTAACAACTAACCCTAACTAAGCCTACCCTCACGGAGACACCCCTTCCCCACCCAAGAAGAAAGTATCAATCAAATAAATGATAAACTTATGAACAACTCTCTACCACTTGCATTTTATTCAGCTTTACCCATTCTCTCCGTAACTGTGTGTTTGTTTATTTATCGCCCTTTTAACCTCTTTGTTCAGTTTGATGTTCGATGTTAAAAATAAGAACTATTTGTTGGTGTGCTGGTGAACCCATTGGGTGGCTCTGCAGCTGCCACAGCGTGTGGCAGTGGTTCCCTAATACCCTGATAAACCATCCGTACCTTACCCTGTCCATATGATCTTTTAGAGCATGACACACCCACTGGTTGTGGGCCAGCAATGACGACTGCATTGCTTACCTCAGCCTCGGCCATGTACACGCATCAGCAGCAGCAGCAGGCGCAGCCTTCGGGTCGCGATTCTATACTGAAGCAGCAGGGGAGTGTCAAGGGCGACAAGCGGGTATCGATTCAACAAACATCGAGCAGTAATAATAACAACAACAACAACAATAATGCCAAGTCAGCAACGAATGTGGAATATATCTCCGAAGGAGCAGGAAGCAAAGTGCGACTAACCGCAAGGCCGCCAGCAGGTAAAGATTGATTGATCGATTAAATATAAGTTTTTCCCAAAATAATCTGCTTAATGTTGTATTTAAGGACCCCGGCCAGCCTCGCTGATCATCACCAGGTCCGATTCCAACTCACAGTTCCAGCTGCTACGCTCCTCCTCAGTGGACTATGACGACGTGGAGGCCCAAGAGCACCGGACTACGATCCGGACGACACTGCTGGAGCAACAGGAGGAGGATGAAGCGGCACCGTTCGTGTTTACAGCGCGCAAATGATACAATCTGATAACCAGATGGCAGCCAAGCTTATTTACACAATTTAGATATAGGGCCAGTCTTAAATAAGCTAACTAACTAGCTAATTACTGAAAGAGTTTGCAGCTGGAACTCGAGAGTTGTGGTTCCCCAAAATAGAATGTACTCTAGCAAAAGACAATTGTTTGCATTAGTTCTTGTTATATTTGTGTGTTTATGTGTATTTATTAATTGTAAACTGATGGAAGAGTAGGATAAATGTGTAATGAGAATCTGCATATGGAATACATAAAGTGCTACAGTGTTATATATTTTTTGGTTTCTATATGTACGAACTACGAATTATACAAACAATGAAAAGAGAATCAATATACATAGTGTTTTTTCATTTTTGTGATCGAAACTCGCGCCTGTTAACCAGAGCAGGTAGAAGGGCTTGGTAGAGTCTGAAGGCATGCGCGGGGCTTGGCAGTGTTCGGCAGAGCTCTTGCAGAGAAAACATCACATTCGTTTGGGGCGTCGTCAAAAAGGTCATGTCGAAGTCCGGTTCCTGCCAGAAGGCACCTCTCAGCTGTCCCTCCAATTTTGCCTGAGTGCCGACGCTGTGCGTGTGGGGCCTGAAGTCCGTTTGGGTCGAGGCATTCATGTAAAGGGCCGCAGAATCGAATTCCTCAGGTTCAGAAAATGGCGAATTGAAAAGCTGTTCCTGTTTTAGTTTCAGTATGCGCTGGTTTGGCTGTGCCTTGAGCTGAGCCTGTTTTAGATGATCCACATCGTAGGCCAGTATCCGGAGCAGATCCCTGGTGCTATCGGGCAACGCTTCCAGCCCCCATTTAGCCAAATCAATCCTGGTTCCCGGCGCCGAATTGAACTCATAAACCACATTGTAGTTGTTGCATATCGGCGAGGGATTCTCGAAGGCTTCTTTACTCATGAAGGACTCGCTCTTAGGCACTTTGTGTATAGTGTCCACCATAAGGAACTCCTCCTCCTGATCCTCCAATTTTTTCCGCTCGAACAGTTCGAGCACTTGCTTGGCCCGACTCTCGGCTAAGTCGCCCTTTTCTCGTTTTGTCAGCTTTTGTGGTGATGGCTCTGGATTGGCCGCCTCCGCAACGGCCTCATTCTGCTCCTGCTGGCACAACTTCTCGAGATTTACGACTTTGATGTGTCTCTCGTCGTCTCGAACATAAATCCACTCAAGCTCCGAATCGGAATCCACCGCGGGCGTCGACTCCTGTTTTATTGTGGCGACGCGCGGCAGGCCATTTAATGTTACTCTCACCCTGGGATCACGCTTGCCTTCGACTTCAGTTTGATTATCTTCGCGTAGACGTTTAATATCTATTTGCTTATGCTCCTGATGGCGTCTTTTTTCGCTTTGATAATCCTCGCGTAGTCGTTTACTTTCCCTTTCATTATCCTCATAGTGGCGTCCACTGTGATTATCCTCGCGTGGACGCTTGTCCCTTGGTTTATCCTCGTGTCGATGTCTGTTATACGTATGACTGTCGTCGTGGTGGCGTCTATCGTCTCTTGGATTGTGTTCGTGATGGCGTCTATCGTCCCTTGGATTGTGTTCGTGGTGGCGTCTCCTGTCCCGTTGATGCTCTTCGCTTATGCGTTTATTGTCCCGTGAGGTGCGCTTGTTTTCCTTTTGATTATCATCGACCGGACTGTTACTTTGAGTCCGTTTTTCAGCAACACTTTCCTCAGATTTACCCCTCCTGTGCTTTCGCTTCTTCTTCTTACGCTTATCTGACTCCTCTTTGAACTGATCCAACTCTTCCAACGCCTTCTGAGTCGCTTCGCGGCACGCTTCAAGTTCTTCCAGGTTGTCCGTTGAGTCTGGCGTAGCTGGTTGGGGCGGTTCCAAGTCCATGTTGTTAATTTCCTCCCTGTTGCTGAAACCACTTGGAATGTCCGACAAGCCATATTCGTCTAACTCCAATTTATGAATTATACCGCTTTCGCGGAGACCATCGAATAGTTCGTCGATTATTGCTGCAACAGTAGCAGCATCGCTTTCAGCAGCTGTCGGTTCTGTATTGACAACTGGAACCTCAGGCTCAGCCATGACAACGGGAGCCTCAGGCTGTGCCTTGACAAGAGGCTCCTCCGGCTCTTCGGTGGCATTAGTTGGACTATTTGGTTTTGTCAGTTCACTTCGCGGAGTACGAGGAAAAGATCGGATCTCGACATCGTCGTTGTCGCTTTCCCATCCATGGCCACTGAAACCGGTCGAGAAATCAGTGGTGTTCGGAGAATGAGGGATTCCAACTGTGCGTAGCGGCGTCTCGTCGTTCTCTTCGAGTCGCCGTAGCGGCGTGGTCTCGTTCTCGCCGAGTTTGGCATTATCTTCTGCTTTTATTTCAACTTTTACCTCAGTTTCGTTCATATTTCTACAAAATTTTGAATCACATCACAGAAAAGACGGTCAGACTTCTTTCCAATCCTCAGAAATATACCAAAATATACCGTCTCATTTTAAAAGTCGTAAATATACCGATGAAAAAACGAACTTAGCCCTCTTAAGCCCCCTCTTTTTAAAACAGTTCAACGACTTGAGTTAAATGGCGGAAAATATTACTGATATGATTCCTCTGAGCTACAAAATAACACCCCGATATTTTTCAGCTGAACTGCGCTAAAAAAATTCAATTTTCAATATTTTCGGTGGAATATTAAAATACCCCCTTGGTCTACAATAGGTTAATGGTTCTCCGTCAAGGATTGGAGAATATTATTAGCTAGATAGAACCACTAACTATACAGTATATAAATGTGCCAGTTCATACAACGAAAGTGTCACACACCGGCTTGCGCTATCCGTACCCCAGAGTGACGTTATCATGAGAGAGAGAGCGCAGAGAGAACATCTTTGCATGTGTTAGTACACACGCAATATGTTTCGACAAAAATATGTGATTGTATGTTTTTTCAGATTTTTTGAACTCTCTCAGGTCTGATCTGTTTTGCCACCAGCATGTTTTAGTGTATGGGTGCACATGCATTCTCACGTACTTTGCGTGTGTGTGTTTAGTATTGCTGGCCGCTAGAACTGAAATTTGAGTTTGGTTCTTGTTTCGGGTCTTTTGATGGACTGACCTACCGCCACAAAATAAATGAAGAAAGGGAAGGGGGTGGGTATGGTACACTAGGGCGCGGGAAATGAAATAAAAGCTGTTATTTGTTTGATTTATACCACAAAATATAAAATATTAAAATAATATATTTACACATTTATTTCCTTATTTCAAACAGTATTATTATAAATTATAAAAATTATGCAAACGCCGTCGCTTATTGACGTCTAAATAATATTGTTTATAAGCTTTTTTTAGCAGGTGGTACCTATTTGTTATTATAAAGTATTGATATGTATATGTTGGCTTTTAAATTTAGCTGATAAATGCAAGAGGTATTCCTATTTAATTTCTCCTCTTTTAGAGTTGACAAAAACGAATATGTATGTGTACACACATACATATGTACATATGTATATATGTACGTATGCACTTACATATGTGAATTTATGTATGTATGTTGTTGTCAGTCTCTTGGATATTCTTCACTGTTTTAATTAATTAATTTTTTGTTGCCATTTTAGCTTTTTATACCCGATACTCAAAATGAGTATTGGGGTATATTAGATTTGTGGTAAAAGTGGATGTGTGTAACGTCCAGAAGGAATCGTTTCCGACCCCATAAAGTATATATATTCTTGATCAGCATCAATAGCCGAGTCGATTGAGCCATGTCTGTCTGTCCGTCTGTCCGTCCGTCCGTCTGTCCGTCTGTCCGTCTGTCCGTCCCCTTCAGCGCCTAATGCTCAAAGACTATAAGAGCTAGAGCAACGATGTTTTGGATCCAGACTTCTGTGATATGTCACTGCTCCAAAAATATTTCAAAACTTTGCCCCGCCCACTTCCGCCCCCACAAAGGGCGAAAATCTGTGGCATCCACAATTTCGACGATACGAGAAAACTAAAAACGCAGAATCGTAGAAGTTTACTATATCTTCTAGAGTGCAAAATCTGAACCAGATCGTATAATTATTACAGCCAGAATCACGAAAACAATATCACTCTTTCTCGCTCTGTCTCACTCTAACACACAGGTTTCATGGTCGGTTTTGCCAATTGCAAAATATGAGTTCAAGGATCTCAGAACCTATAAAAGCCAGAGCAACCAAATTTGGTATCCACACTCCTGTGATATCGGACCTTGACCGTTTCCTGTCCAAATTTCGCCACACCCCCTTCCGCCCCCGCAAAGGACGAAAATCTGAGGCAACCACAAATCTCAAAGACTATTAAGGCTAGAGTAACCAAATTTGGTACACACACTCCTTTAAGATGTCACTATAAAACGTATATCTCAAAATTTTGTCCCACCCCCATCCGCCCCCACAAAGGACGAAAATCTGTTGCATCCACAATATTGCAAATTTGAGAAAACTAAAAACGCAGAATCATAGATAATGACCATATCTATCAGATTGGTGAATCTGGATCAGATCAGATCATTTTTATAGCCAAAAGGAACAAATCAATTTGCAGTGGCTACGCAGCGCGTAGCTCAGACTGATTTTCTGTCTCTCTCGCACGCACTCTTTGTCGTGTCGTTTAATATTAGCGGCGTCTGCCAGAGGAGAGCCATACTGACTTAGTATCGGGTATAACCGTAGAGTTGCGGTGTCCGCAGCAACTCACAACGTTCCCCCTCGTTTTAAGCTAGATTTTGTTTATTATACCCGATACTCAAAATGAGTATTGGGGTATATTAGATTTGTGGTGAAAGTAGATGTGTGTAACGTCCAGAAGGAATCGTTTCCGACCCCATAAAGTATATATATTCTTGATCAGCATCAATAGCCGAGTCGATTGAGCCATGTCTGTCTGTCCGTCTGTCCGTCCGTCCGTCTGTCCGTCTGTCCGTCCGTCCGTCTGTCCGTCTGTCCGTCTGTCCGTCCCCTTCAGCGCCTAATGCTCAAAGACTATAAGAGCTAGAGCAACAATGTTTTGGATCCAGACTTCTGTGATATGTCACTGCTCCAAAAATATTTCAAGACTTTGCCCCGCCCACTTCCGCCCCCACAAAGGGCGAAAATCTGTGGCATCCACAATTTTGACGATACGAGAAAACTAAAAACGCAGAATCGTAGAGAATTACCATATCTTTTAGACTGCAGAATCTGAACTGGATCGTATTATTATTATAGCCAGCATCAAGAAAACAATTTCACTCTTTCTCGCTCTGTCTCACTCTAACACACAGGTTTCATGGTCGGTTTTGCCAATTCCAAAATATGAGTTCAAGGATCTCAGAACCCATAAGAGCTAGAGCAACCAAATTTGGTATCCACACTCCTGTGATATCGGACCTTGACCGTTTCGTGTCCAAATTTCTCCACACCCCCTTCCGCCCCCGCAAAGGACGAAAATCTGGGGCAACCACAAATCTCAGAGACTATTAAGGCTAGAGTAACCAAATTTCGTACACACACTCCTTTAAGATGTCACTATAAAACGTATATCTCAGAATTTCGCCCCACCCCCATCCGCCCCCACAAAGGACGAAAATCTGTGCCATCCACAATATTGCAGATTTGAGAAAACTAAAAACGCAGAATCATAGAGAATGACCATATCTATCCGGTTGCTGAATTTGGATCAGATCAGGTCATTTTTATAGCTAAAAGGAACAAACCAATTTTCACTGGCTATGCAGCGCCTGACGTCACGCTCAGACTGATTTTTTGTCTCTCTCGCACACACTCTTTGTCGTGTCGCTTAATATGAGCGCCATCTGCCGGAGGAGAGCCATACTGACTTAGTATCGGGTATAACTGTAGAGTTGCGGTGTCCGCAGCAACTCACAACGTTCCCCCTCGTTTTTAAATCGAATAGCTTGAAAAGTATTTGCATTGCTTACAGCGAGATATCTAGCTTATTTCAAATTTCTTTTAGCTTATTTTAACTTAAAAAAATTTAGTACAAAACCATTTTTGTTTCTGATTTGATTGTAATATTTTTTAATTTGTATCGATAAATCGGACAAAAATCATATATGTTGTTCGTATTTTGGTATATCGTCCAATTTTGTGTATAAATGTAAGGTAATTATTACCTTATAATTACTGATAAGTTTCAATCACACTTCAGTATTGTACATGTTTGCACATTTACATACAAAAAACGAGGGGGAACGTTGTGAGTTGCTGCGGACACCGCAACTCTACGGTTATACCCGATACTAAGTCAGTATGGCTCTCCTCCGGCAGACGCCGCTAATATTAAACGACACGACAAAGAGTGCGTGCGAGAGAGACAGAAAATCAGTCTGAGCGTGACGTCGGGCGCTGCGTAGCCACTGCAAATTGATTTGTTCCTTTTGGCTATAAAAATGATCTGATCTGATCCAGATTCAGCAATCTAATAGATATGGTCATTATCTATGATTCTGCGTTTTTAGTTTTCTCAAATCTTCAATATTGTGGATGCAACAGATTTTCGTCCTTTGTGGGGGCGGATGGGGGTGGGGCGAAATTCTGAGATATACGTTTTATAGTGACATCTTAAAGGAGTGTGTGCACCAAATTTGGTTACTCTAGCCTTAATAGTCTCTGAGATTTGTGGTTGCCTCAGATTTTCGTCCTTTGCGGGGGCGGAAGGGGGTGTGGCGAAATTTGGACAGGAAACGGTCAAGGTCCGATATCACAGGAGTGTGGATACCAAATTTGGTTGCTCTGGCTTTTATAGGTTCTGAGATCCTTGAACTCATATTTTGCAATTGGCAAAACCGACCATGAAACCTGTGTGTTAGAGTGAGACAGAGCGAGAAAGAGTGAAATTGTTTTCGTGATTCTGGCTGTAATAATTATACGATCTGGTTCAGATTTTGCACTCTAGAAGATATAGTCATCTTCTACGATTCTGCGTTTTTAGTTTTCTCGTATCGTCGAAATTGTGGATGCCACAGATTTTCGCCCTTTGTGGGGGCGGAAGTGGGCGGGGCAAATTTTTGAAATATTTTTGGAGCAGTGACATATTACAGAAGTCTGGATCCAAAACATCGTTGCTCTAGCTCTTATAGTCTTTGAGCATTAGGCGCTGAAGGGGACGGACAGACGGACAGACGGACGGACGGACGGACGGACAGACAGACAGGGCTCAATCGACTCGGCTATTGATGCTGATCAAGAATATATATACTTTATAGGGTCGGAAACGAATCCTTCTGGACGTTACACACATCCACTTTTACCACAAATCTAATATACCCCAATACTCATTTTGAGTATCGGGTATAATAAGCAATTTGCCAACTGACCCCACAAAAGCGTTCTGCTGTTTTTGTAAGCAACAATAGAAGCCAAGTTGAAATTACGGCAGCATGCTGTCGTCCAGCATGCTTGCGTCCAATGTAAGCATGGCACAAGCTAACAAAATACCTTTTGTTAGAAAGTCTTCAAAATCAGAGGAGCAAATGCCTGCATTTTGTTTGTACATTGCTGAGCACTCGGCCATGGCATAATGAAATGGATAAAATCATGTAATTACATTAATAAAAAATGCAATTATCCCATATTTTGATGTGTTTTATGGTTAGTGTAGTTGTAAGCTTATTCTAGCTTTTTTCTCTTCAATCTAGCTTATGGTGACTCTCAAAATCTGGCAGCACTGGTACCCAGTGTGCCCGCAGCGCAACACCAACGGTCACATTACAAGCTGAATTTTGTATATAAAGCAACGACGCCAGAGCCACAATCGGCCCGCCATCGGCCCAACATATCCGCCTCGAATTCCTCTCGAATCGTACTTCAACCTCCGCAACCAGACTTCTCGGAGCGTAATTGAACCTCCGCAACTAGACTTCTCGGAGCGTAATTGAACCTCCGCAACCAGACTTCTCGGAGCGTAAGTGAACCTCCGCAACCTGACTTCTCGGAGCGTAATTGAACCTCCGCAACCAGACTTTTCGTAGCGTAATTGAACCTCCGCAACTAGACTTCTCGGAGCGTAAATAAACCTCCGCAACTAGACTTCTTGGAGCGTAATTGAACCTCCGCAACTAGACTTCTCGGAGCGTAAGTAAACCCCCGCAACTAGACTTCTCGGAGCGTAATTGAACCTCCGCAACCAGACTTCTCGGAGTGTTTTTGAACCTCCGCAACCACACTTCTTGGAGCGTAATTGAACCTCCGCAACCAGACTTCTGGGAGCGTAAGTGAACCTCCGCAACCAGACTTCTCGGAGCGTAAGTAAACCTCCGCAACTAGACTTCTCGGAGCGTAATTGAACCTCCGCAACCAGACTTCTCGGAGTGTTTTTGAACCTCCGCAACCACACTTCTTGGAGCGTAATTGAACCTCCGCAACCACACTTCTTGGAGCGTAATTGAACCTCCGCAAGCACACTTCTTGGAGCGTAATTGAACCTCCGCAACCGCATTTTGTCTGTGATAATTGGTGCTGTGCATAGTCCCTCATTTAGCTAAGCTGGCAGTTCTGTGGTGCAAATGAAAAAATCTAATGATGAGTGCCTGCCTGTGTTGTAATTTCGTTTGGTCGGTTCTTTTGTTGGATATAACATTATGTTTGGCTGCTCGTTTAACCAGTCGTGTAATATTTGTCCGTTGGTGTTCATGTGTGTTGGACTATGGTCTGGGATATATATGTGGATGAGTAAATCTTATATGTAAGTATATATATATAACATGAGTTTTCACTGACTAGTGTTGTATCTAAGACTATTCGGATCGAGGCTATTCAATTTCCTATGATAGAATAACAAATAACTGGCCCCCGATCTGTCAGAGAGAGGCAAGTATTTGTGTTAGGTATTACTGCGGCCTCCGCCGCCATGGGACTCCATGTTCTGATCGCCCCACTTACCTCCTCGAAGCCAATAAATTCCTCGAACTCTTTCCTGACTCGAGTTTCTGCTATATTCGCCATGATGCATGTAGATCTGTGTGATCCCAGCACAGTTTCTGATTTCGTATTTGTTTATATTTTCGTCCGACGACAATTGTGTGACTGAATTTCTGTACTGTTTCACAACTGACGTTTTATTCTTTTGTTGTCGATTTGGTGTTAAATTGAATGCACAAGGAGGCGGGCATGATGTGCTCTAAAGTTCTACCCGATACTCTGACTCAGCATAAATATATCGTATGTATTTTATCCGCCGGAACCGAGAATGTGATGACTGCTGCATATCCGACGTAAGTGTTCCATTGGGGGCACGGTGCGCGGGTGGAGAGGCGCCCGCCGGTTCTGGCGTATGTGAGGTCCAGCGGCGCGCGGCACGCAGCCGCGCAGCGTTCTGGACGTAGACGTGGACGGCACAGCCTTGAGACTTCGCAGCCAGTATCCGCCCACAAAGCGCCCCGTGACGGGTGGGTTGCCCACGGCCTCCGCTGCGGGCGTCGCCGTGCCGCCGGGTGTGGTGCCACGCCGAGCAGTCGCCATCTTGGTCGAAGCAGCAGCCTTCGGTTTGCTCTGGGGCTTGAATAAAATCCAAAAACCAACGCTAACAAAATTGTTATTTTGATCTCCTGAAATACACTCTGACTGCACTGACTGGCACGATTCCTGGCAATTTGTGGGCACAAATCTGAGTACTCTGTCGATCTGTGGATGCCACAGATTTTCGCCCTTTGTGGGGGCGGAAGTGGGCGGGGCAAAGTTTGGAAATATTTTTGTAGCAGTGACATATCACAGAAGTCAGAAGCGTGCCAAGCGGTCGTACTTCTCGCGGTCTTCCTTGAACATGGCGGCCGCGGCGGACATCATGCGGCTGTCCCTAATGGGGTCCGACAGCAGCGATTGGATGGAGAGCAGAATCTTGTCCACGGTCAGGACCGGCGACCAGGATGAGCTCAGAATGTCCACATGGATTCTGCCTTCGGCTATGTTGCAGTGATATATCTTCGTGAGGAATTTCAAAACCGGTGGTCAGCTTTTTGGTCGCTCATGCAACATCTTGGTATTGTATAGTCTTTGGTATTGTATATATATATATATATAAAATATCTTATGTACATAAATATTAAAGATTATTACATTCGTATATTGCATGAGGATTTTCAAAATTACTGTTGTCTTAATGTTGTCTTTATAATTGAATTAGAAAATTTATGGGTATTGTCCATGAGAGTATTCAAGGTGCGACCCGCATCAAAATTTGTACTTTGCAGATTCCCGTCGGAAAGCGCGCGATTGACAAATCAAACAAATAACAGCTTTTATTTTGTTTCCCGCGCCTTAGTGTACCATACCCCCACCCCCTGCCCATTCTTCATTTATGTTGTGGCGGTAGGTCAGTCCATCAAAAGACCCGAAACAAGAACCAAACTCAAATTTCAGTTCTAGCGGCCAGCAATAGTAAAAACACACACACGCAAAGTACGTGAGAATACATGTGCACCCATACACTAAAACATGCTGGTGGCAAAACAGATCAGACCTGAGAGAGTTCAAAAAATCTGAAAAAACATACAATCACATATTTTTGTCGAAACATATTGCGTGTGTACTAACACATGCAAAGATGTTCTCTCTGCGCTCTCTCTCTCATGATGACGTCACTCTGGGGTACGGATAGCGCAAGCCGGTGTGTGACACTTTCGTTGTATGAACTGGCACATCTATATACTGTATGGTTAGTGATAGAACCTTCAGCCCTGTCCACATAATTTTATTCGATTAATGAATCATTACAAGATTGGCTAATTTTAAGTTATTATCTTTATTGCGTTCCTTATAAAACAAGGTGGCTAACAAATATTGGCATAAATAAACGAATTTTAAAAAATCTGGCGTAATTCGAGTAAAATTTATTCTGACAATGCTATCACTTAATGCTAACTATTGGCTAAGTTGTTTTGTTGTCCAAAAAAGTATAAACACAGAGTGTTTTGACAAGAAAATGTGCTCCCGCACATACATTCATGCGCGTACCTGTAAACCAGTGCTGCCATTTAAGCTTATTTTAATTTGTATCATTTTTATCGAGAAATCGGACAAAACTCATATTTGTTGTTCGTATTTCGGTATATCATGCAATTTTGTGTATGGTAATTTTTCGTTGATAAGTTTTGGGCACACTACCTGTTTGCACATAAACAATACAATGCCGAATGTGTGTTATAAGCAAAATTTCCGAGATTTGTGGTTAAACGTTGACGAATTTAAGGAGTGCCAACTGACCCCAAGGAAACGTACTGCTGCCTTTGTAAGGCAACAATTGGGGCCAAGTTGCGCGAGTTACCGCAGCATGCGTTGACTAAAAAACACATTGCGTCCAATGCAAGCATGGCACAAAGTAGCAAAATACCTTTTATAAGGAAGGTAGAGGAGCAGGAGGTATGATAGCAGAATGATACATATTCATCTGGACTGCGACGTCATGGCAAATGTTGCCATAACTACAAACTTCCTACCAAATACATTTCTTTAATAACATCATCCGTCAAATATTCGGAATTTTATAGTGGAGTGGATGAAATCCTTTCATTTCTTTGGTTAAAAATGTTCAATTATATCTTATTTTTATGTGTTTTTATGGTTAGCTTATTTTAAAGTTTTTTTTTTTAATTTTTAGCTTATTTTAGCTTTTTTTTCGTGAATCTAGCTTATGGTGGCTCTCAAAATCTGGCAGCACTGCTGTAAACATTGACGACCAGCTGTTTTTTGTTTATCTCGCTATCTCGTTCTATCTTGCTCTTCTCCCAAAGGTCACCTTGAGCCTAATAAAATCGAATCAGAGCTGACGTTTTGTTGGTAATGTAAAAGTTCTGTCTGTCGTTTTTCATTACAACGCACGCACAAAAGTAACAAAGTTTTCAAAATTAAAATTTGTATCTAAATCGAATCAAGCGGAATATACATAGTAAAATAAATATACATTTATATAGATAAACAAATTTCCCAAGTGTGAATGCTTCTAATAGTGTCAAGAGCAATCTCGTCAGTTGAACAATTCAGCAGAGAGAGTGCTGTTAAACTCGTACTTTGTTTAATCTCTTCGATATAGTGCGATTGAAGATCCAAGAAATATAATGATGCCATCTACCGGCGAAAATTGTGCACTTGAATTCCTTGACCCACATCCCCATGCAAACATGCATACGCACATATGTACGTATACACTCGTGCAAATGTGTGTGTATATGCATGTTTGAGTTAAAAATAATATTATTCCCTGACCCCCTAATAAAATTTCAATGTTGATAAGGCTGCGATTCGCCAATACCTTTAATTGAGTTCTAGTAGAACCGAACACGTAGGCGCCACATGTCAATAATGCAATGATCCAATCATCCCACACCCATGGGCGTAGGCTTTGCATTCAGATTCCCTCCAGTACAGCTCCATTGAATGGCCCCTGCCGCAGACGCCCCACTAGATCATGATTATAAAATGTTTTCATCATGCTTGATTAGAGATTACACATCGGTGGTGTTGCTAACATTCCTTGACGCTTCAGTAGCGCTGACGGCGGCCGGCGTCAAACACGAGTAAAAAACATTGCCAAAAAATTCAATTTGCAGCAGCATCTGCGGGTTCTTCGTTGTGATAATGGTGTTAGAAGGGTTCTGCAGGAGCGTCCTGCGCTATGTGTACGCACTGCTCCAGTTCTTGATGCGCTATCATGCCTTTCGCTGGCTCGTCGATTTAGTGGATTTGCAAGCGGTTGATAAGGTACATCGCGAGAATGCTCTGTTACAACAAAGAGGAGAAGAAGAACAACCCGGGGAACCAGAAGAAGAAGAGAAAGTACAGCGACAGAAGCAGCAGCAGCAGCAACAGCGGCAGAATGAAGCAACAGTTGTCGCCGGCAAAACAACGAAAACAAAACCAGATTCAGTCGCGATTAGTGCAATGGGAAATGCAGGCAGTGCTTCTATTCGTGAGCCCGTATCAAATCGAACCACCCGCCACAGTGAGGTATTATCGCTAATTCGGATTGTAATTGGGATGCACTCACTACCCCGTGTGCATCCCATAACTATGTGTGTCCTATCTAATCTGGGTGCTCTGCTGGAAACGAGCATAGACCCAGTCTGAGGTCCAGTTTCAGTCGCCAATAAAAGGCACTAACTGCTCCCATCGATGCTGCAGTCTGTGCCGTGTGCTCCTTGTGTGTTAGTTACAGTTACTAAAAGTGTGCCCCGATTAATTAAACAGATTCTATTGCAAAATTCTACTTGCACTGTGGTGGTGTTTTAACAAATTGCCTTTGTGTGTGCGTCACCGATTACAATTTACATACATATGTACATACATAGTCATATACAGTAGCTACATAAAGGTGATAAGCCTAGTAGATTATATAATGCTTGCTTCCTGATTCCCGTAGATGAGTACCATGGGCGAAGATACGGAATCGCACAGCATACCCATAAGTGAAGGACAGAACGCTGAGCATGTGCTGTACCGCCTGAAGCGGGGCACCCGGCTGGACGTGCACCCGGACGCCTCGTTGCTGGGAAAGAAGATCGTCCTGTACACTAACTATCCCGCCGAGGGCCAGAAGTTCGTGCGCACCGACTACCGTGTCCTGGGATGGCAGCTGAAAAATGGCAAACAGATCACGACTGTCATGCATCCGGAGGCTCATGTGGTGGACACGGATATCCACAGTCAGCTGCAGCTGAAACTGTCCGGAACGTATCACTTCTACTTCCGCTATGTTGAGCGGTAAGCCTATTAGTGGATAGTCCACTATCCATCAGCCATTATCCATTCGAAATTAATTTTAAATTCTCTTTGTTTACAGAGCAGACACCGGAAGTGCAGGAGCCGATGGGGCTCTCTATGTCCAGGTGGAGCCCACCCTTCATGTGGGGCCGCCGGGGGCACAAAAGACAATACCTCTGAATTCGGTGCGCTGCCAGACGGTGCTAACCAAGCTACTGGGACCACTCAGCAGCTGGGAGCCAAAGTTGCGCGTGGCCAAGGAGGCCGGCTACAATGTGATTCACTTCACACCCATCCAGGAGTTGGGCGGCTCGCGCTCCGCCTACTCGCTGCGGGATCAGCTGAAAGTCAACCCAAGCTTCGCAAGCAAGAAGGGCGACAAGGTTACCTTCCAGGACGTGGAGAAGATCATCAAGAAGTGTCGCCAGGAGTGGGGCGTAAGGAAATGCAATACCATCAAATGTGCTTCACCTCCATCTCAGTCTGGGCTCTTGTCCGTTTCAGGTGGCCTCCATCTGCGACATTGTGCTGAATCACACGGCCAACGAGTCGGAGTGGCTGCTCCAGCATCCGGATGCCACCTACTCGTGCGCCTCGTGTCCGTACCTGCGGCCAGCCTTCCTGCTGGACGCCGCCCTGGCCCAGTGCGGAGCCGACATCGCTGCCGGCAGCCTGGAGCATGTGGGCGTGCCTCTGGTTATCGATCAGGAGTGCCATTTGGAAGCTTTAAAGTACCAGTTGCATAACGCCTACCTATCCAAGGTCAATATACACGAGCTGTATCAGTGCGACGTGATGCAGTATGTGAACAACTTCATGAACCAGGTGCGTACTCGCGAGCCGCCCAAGAACGTGGCCAACGAGTCGCGTTTCCAGGAGATCCAGCTGATACAGGACCCGGCATATCGACGCTTGGGTAGCACCATCAATTTCGAGCTGGCGCTGGAGATCTTTAATGCTTTCCATGGCGATTGTTTCGATGAGGAGTCACGCTTCCGCAAGTGCGCCGAGACCCTGCGCCACCACCTGGACGGCCTCAACGATCGCGTGCGGGCCGAGATCCAAGGCTATCTGAACTACGCCGTCGACAATTGCCTGGCCGGCATCCGATACGAGCGAGTTCAGGGCGACGGTCCCAGAGTGCGCGAAATATCAGAAAAGCACTCTGTCTTTATGACCTACTTCACCCACACGGGCACCCTGGGCAAGACGCTGCCCGAGATCGAGGCCGATATGTACACCAAGCCGGGCGAATTCTTTATGGCCCACAACGGCTGGGTCATGGGCTCTAGCGATCCATTGCTTGACTTTGCCGAGGAGCAGCCGGGACGTGCCAATGTCTACCTCAAGCGAGAGCTCATTGCCTGGGGCGACAGCGTGAAGCTCCGTTTTGGCAAGCGGCCAGAGGATAGCCCCTACCTGTGGAAGCACATGACCGAGTATGTGGAGACGACGGCCCGCATATTCGATGGAGTCCGGCTGGACAACTGCCACTCGACGCCGCTGCACGTGGCTGAGTACCTGCTGGACGCGGCGCGGAAGATCAACCCCGAACTGTATGTGGTGGCCGAGCTGTTCACCAACTCCGATGGAACCGACAATGTGTTCGTCAATCGCCTGGGCATCACATCCCTAATTCGCGAAGCCCTTTCGGCCTGGGACTCGCACGAGCAGGGCCGTCTGGTCTATCGGTATGGCGGTGCGCCAGTCGGTGGCTTCTATCCGAATCCCACGCGTCATGAGGCGTCCAGCGTTGCACACGCCCTGTTCATGGACCTCACCCACGACAATCCATCGGCCGTGGAAAAACGGTCCGTCTACGATCTGCTGCCCTCGTCTGCTCTGGTCTCCATGGCCTGCTGTGCCACCGGCAGCAATCGTGGCTACGACGAACTGGTTCCACATCATGTGAGCATCATAATAGGAAGGAGTATCAAGCACTGATATACTAATTATAGAATTTAATCATTTCTTCTGCAGATCCATGTCGTCGACGAACAGCGTTTATACCAGGAATGGGGCAAGGGCGTGGACTCCAAGTCCGGCATTATGGGAGCTAAGCGAGCGCTGAATCTGCTGCACGGACAGCTGGCCGAAGAGGGATTTACTCAGGTGTATGTGGACCAAATGGACCCCAATGTGGTGGCTGTCACCCGGCATTCCCCGATCACCCATCAGTCGGTCATTCTGGTGGCTCACACGGCCTTCGGGTATCCGAATCCGAATGCCGGACCTACTGGCATCGGACCGTTGCGCTTTGACGGCGTTTTGGACGAGATCATCCTGGAGGCCAGCCTGACCATGAAGAGCGACAAGCCCTTCGATCGTCCCGCTCCCTTTAAGAAGGATCCCAATGTGTTGAACGGCTTCACCCAGTTCGAACTGAGCCTGCAGGAGCACATCCCGCTCAGCAAGTCGACCGTCTTTCAGACCCATGCCAATGTCGATGGCAACAACACGGTGCTGAACTTTGTTAACCTTCGGCCTGGCACAGTGGTAGCCATTCGAGTGTCCATGCATCCCGGACCCCGCATCAGCTTCGACAGGCTGCAGAAGCTGACAAATGCCTTGCGCCTGGGATCGGGGGCTGAGTGGTCAGAGCTGCAGGGGATCGTATCCAAACTGGATTTGGTGGCGCTGAGTGCCGCCCTCTTTCAATGTGACGACGAGGAACGTGCCCAAGGCACAGGTGGCTCCGCCTACGATATACCCAACTTTGGGCGCATTGTCTACTGTGGCCTCCAGGGCTTTGTTTCACTGCTGACGGAGATATCGCCACACAATGATCTGGGCCACCCGCTGTGCACTAATTTACGCGACGGCAACTGGATGATGGGTAACTATAAACTATAGAGACACGCAAACGAATAGGATTCGTTCGATTAATATTTATTTCCCTTTAGATTACATGGCCGATCGCCTGACCAACTTCGAGGATTTAAAGCCGCTCTCCGTCTGGCTGAAGGCCGCCTTCGAGCCTCTGAAGAATATACCACGCTACCTCATTCCCTGCTATTTCGATGCCATTGTCAGCGGGGTCTACAACGTGCTCCTCAACCAGGTCAACGAACTGATGCCAGAGTATGTCTAACCCGATTATCGATTTGTGTCTCTTGTCAATATTACTTTATTATATCAACAGTTTCATTAAGAACGGCCACAGTTTCACTCAGTCCCTGGCCCTCTCCACGTTGCAGTTCCTTTCCGTCTGCAAGTCCGCCAATCTGCCAGGCTTCAGTCATGCCATCAATCCACCAAAGCCACCGAAACAATGTGTTACACTCTCTGCTGGACTGCCGCATTTCTCCACTGGTAGGAGTTCAGGCCACCTACTCCTGTGTGCCCAGGGATCTCACATCCTCTCGCTTTATCTCCACAGGTTACATGCGCTGCTGGGGCCGTGATACCTTCATCGCCCTGCGTGGATCGATGTTCCTGACTGGGCGTTTCAACGAAGCTCGATACATCATTATTGGATTCGGCCAGACCTTGAGACATGGTCTCATACCCAATCTCTTGGACAGCGGGAGCAAGCCGCGCTACAACTGCCGCGATGCCGTCTGGTGGTGGATGTACTCCATCAGGCAGTACGTGGAGGAGGCTCCCAAGGGAAGCGAGATACTGAAGGACAAGGTGTCGCGCCTCTTTCCCTACGACGATGCCGATGCACATGCCCCAGGGGCCTTCGATCAGCTGCTCATCGATGTGATGCAGGAGGCGCTGCAGGTGCATTTCCAGGGACTGCAATATCGCGAACGCAACGCGGGCCGTGAGATAGATGAGCATATGGTGGACCAGGGATTCAACAATCACATTGGAGTGCATCCGGAAACTGGCTTTGTGTTTGGCGGAAACAACTTTAATGCCGGCACGTGGATGGACAAGATGGGCTCGTCGCAGAAGGCCGGCAACAAGGGGCGGCCGAGCACCCCACGCGATGGATCCGCTGTGGAGTTGATTGGCCTCCAATATTCTGTATTGCGCTTCATGCAGGGCCTGGCCGAAAAGGAGGCCATCCCGTACACGGGTGTGGATCGCAAGGGGCCGTCAGGTGAGTTGACAAAGTGGAGCTACAAGGAGTGGGCAGATCGCATCAAGGACAACTTCGATCGCCATTTCTTTGTCCCGGAGTCAGAGACATGTTCCTTGGCAAACAAGAGGTTCATCTACAAGGACAGCTACGGCGCAACCCAGAGCTGGACAGACTATCAGCTCCGTTGTAACTTCCCCATCACACTGACCGTCGCTTCGGAGCTTTGCAATCCGCAGAACGCCTGGCGTGCTCTGGAGCTGGCCAAGCAGTACCTGCTTGGACCACTGGGCATGAAGACACTGGATCCCGAGGACTGGAACTACAGGGCTAACTATGATAACTCCAACGACTCGACGGATTGCACCGTTGCCCATGGATCCAACTACCACCAGGGACCCGAGTGGGTATGGCCCATTGGCTTCTACCTGCGGGCTCGTCTCATCTTCGCCAAAAAGTGCGGCCATCTAGATGAAACCATTGCTGAGACCTGGGCCATTCTGCGGGCCCATCTCCGTGAGATGCAGACCTCCCACTGGCGTGGCCTGCCCGAGCTGACCAACGACAATGGCTCCTACTGCGGCGACTCCTGCCGCACCCAGGCCTGGAGCGTGGCCGCCATTCTCGAGGTTCTCTACGATCTGCACGCCCTAGGAGCGGACGTAGCTTAGAGCTCTCTAAACGTCAAACCACTCTACCTGCAAGCACATATGCATACTCATACTCAAGCTGTTAGTTGCTACCAAAACTGTTATTAGTGTTACATTTGATAATTATACGCGAGAATTCAGAATGTCGCTAGATTCGTTACCAGATCCCGAGTGTGGTGGATCGTCCTTTGGTATATCTCCATTCTATTAAAGTTTAAACTGTTTTTAATCTATGACTTGGAGTTCACTTGCTTGGCGTGTTAGGATTAGGAGAAGTAGCTGTCCCGGCACACTCGCATGCAGGAAACCTGGGGCGGATCGATGAGGCCGCTGTTGTTCCGCGGAAGGTCGCGATTATCATATAACTGCCAGATAATCCCTGACTTCCTTAGCCTTGGAGACGGCTCTGCTATATCTGGCATCATGGGCTTCACAGGAGATTTTGCCATCATAAGCTTCGCAGGAGGCTCTGGTAGTTGTTTTTTTATATCTAGAATTATGGGATTGGCAGGAGGTTCTGGCATGATGAGCTTCGCCGGTGCCTCTGACATCATGTCCAACGCAGGAGGATCGGACATCTTGGGGCCGGTAGGAAGCTCTGGCACACTGTCTTCCACAAGTGGCTCTGCGAGCTGGCTTTTGATTGGGCCTTCTTCCAGCTGAAAAGTAGCCTTTGCCGTGCCAATATAGTCCATTTTAGTGTGCCGTGCCAGGTAGGTACTCACCTTGATGCATTTTCCCAACACCCGGTATGCTGCGCACTGGGTCAGTTCATAGGCTTTTTGCAGCACAAGTCGCTGGACAAAATCCAAGACTATAGACATTTTGGAGGGACAAATTTGGGCTATTTCGGTGAAAAAATTTTGACAGCAACTGACTGACAAATTAGGCAAAGCAATCTGACTTTCCTTTTCTAATTTTGTATTTGTTTAAGGCTTCCACTGCTGGCTCTACACTTTTCTCTTACAAACTAAATAAATATGTTAAAAGTTTATGTACATAAAGCTTTCTGTAACTTGTACGAGTCTACGCTACGTATGATGCGGGGTTTGGGTTCTGTTTGGACTGAGTTCGTAGAATTCGTTCACAGGGGTGGTGGTGGTCTCTTCGTCTTCATCTTTGATGGACTTGAGATCGCGTCCTATGCTCTCCAATTGCAAATGTAAGCCTGCGGCAGCCAGATTGCTGTTCAACTCGTTTAGCTTTGGCTGGCGGAGACAGTTCTCGTTGTCGGCCACTTCCCGTTTGATTCTGGCCAGAGGCTGATCTGTCGGCTCGCTGGGCGACCTCAGATTCAGCAGCTCGCGGCGTATGGCCTCCACATTATCATCGATGTTGGGCTTGTGGAGCACAGAGTCGTTGGCTGAGGTATTGGTTGTCTTTGGCTGAGTCGCATTCAGCAGCAGGGCGGCCAGTGGAATAGGTAATCGTTTAATCAGAGCTGCTGTGTCGACGCTGGTGTTCTTGAGCAGTTCCCCCGTCTTGTAGGAGAGCGGCTCGAAGACACCAGCATGCGCCTCCTTCTCGTCGCGCAGATGAGTATTTTCCGTGAGAATTTCGATTAACGAAGCCTTAGGCTTGGGTTCCCTGGTAATAATTTCATCTTTCTTTGATTCCCTAATGGTCTTATCGTCATCCGGCACTTTCTCCATATCAGGGGATTGCTGGCCAAGAGGCTTCTGTTTGGCCAGCTCTTCATTCAGCTCATCAACGGTTTGTTCCAGCAACTTCTTAGTCTCTTTCAGTTCATTCTGCGTCTTGAGCAGTTCGTCGGCGTTTGCTTTGCTTTCCTTTTGCTCCTCTGCCGCAACATCCTCCTCCTTCTTGATGGCGGCTCCGTCTATCGTATTACTCGCTGACAATTTTGTCGGCTCCTTATTGGTCGCTAGCGCTGGGTGCCTTTCAACGACAATAGAAGGATTTTCCTTGAGCTTTACAGCTGTCAAGTTTTTGGGAATACTAATATCCGGCTTTGGGTCGGGTGGGCTCAATACTTCTTCTTCCGGAAACTTTTTAGAATCAGTCAAAACTTCTTCATTTTCGTGAACTACGTGGGCCTCATCAATGGGCAGTGGGGGCATCGGTGGGTTGTCTGAGGAAGCGCTAAGGACTGCTTTTGGCTTCTCGATTATCTTCTCTCCAATGGTGTCCCTTATTGGATCCGATTTCTGAGCTTCCAGTTTTTCCAACAACAAGCTCTTCTCATTTTCGTTTGGATTCTTGGCCAAATGCTTTGGTAACTCGTCAACAGCCAGCGGCGCTAGGGGCGTCACCATTTGAACGACATTAAGCTCTGGGCCGGAGCTTTTCTCGTCAATGGCATTCAAATTGGCATAGGTGCCCAATATCATCAGGAGGAATCCGCTTACAAAAATAAATTGTGCCAGTGTGCGTTCCATCGACTCCTTTTTGATGATTTTGCGGAAACTAGAAGCGGGAAACATAATGCATATGGCCACGCCAATGGTGGAGCCGACCAAGCCAATGATCAGCTCAACGGACGGTATAACCAGCGCCACGCAGAGCGAGAAAACAACGATAAAGATCGTAATGAGGCGGAATCGTTGTTCCGGTATGTAACTGCTGCTCTCCGTATGACCCTGCAAGCACAATGATGATAAATGATTGGTCTGCTTTAGCAAATATAGCCTTACTTTTCGATAGAGCAACGAGTAGATGCTGGCCCTGCACGGAAATATGACCAAGGGAAAGCTGAAAGCAATAGACAGCACAAAGCCAATTTTGATAATGTCGCTGCCAAAGGAGGGTGACAAGTTTACCAAGATGTTACCTGCATATAGAACGAGAATAAGTCGAGATATTTACTCAAAAGTCGTTATGTCTTACCCGAAAAAGTGTGAGTGCAGAAGGCCACATAGCCAAAGAAGCCGACAGCAATGTAAACAAGCGTACAGATCCAAGTGGCGTTGCGGACGACGCCGTTTAGCTTATCAAGACTCTGGTTATTGATACTCTCGAAGACCTCAAAAAGCTGCCTTCAGGTTGAACAAATATTTAACGATATTCATACACAAATATTGAACAATAAACGTACATTTGGCAGGATAGCGCCATGCTGAATATAGGCAGGCATTGTAGAACGCCAGCCGGCTCCCAGTAGACAACTTTCTTAGTCCAGTCATTCGCCGATATGTGGCTCTCCGCTTCGAGCACGATCTTCAGCATAAGGCAGACGTAGAAGCCAATGGAAGCGGTGCACACGGCCGACAAGCTATCCACGTTCCGCAGCATGCCCAGTGGGACAATGCAGACCACGGTCACCACTATCATGACCAGAGATCGCAGGTGCATGTGGTCCGCCACATTCAGAGTGAACAGCTTGGCAATTATCTGTGGGCCGAGATCACCGACCACAACGAAATATGTGATGCACGTCCCAATTAGATACCCGATGATACACAGCTCGACCAGCAATTTGCCGGAAGCGCCAAAAGCGTGAAGGCCGAGCAGCTCGAAACTCTTGCGACGTGTCAGAAGTGATGTTTTTATCAAATAGTGGCAGCACACACGGGTTATGACGTTACTCAGCACCAGGAGAATGATGGAGAGCACGATGCCGCACTTCTGGAAACAGAAAGGCATCGCTAAGATCCCAACACCAATGATGCTGTTGGCCAGCGTCATGACGTGAGCCGAGTGTGATAACATTTTATGGAGCTGAGCCGTTAACTTTAGCCGGAGGCGCGTCACTTTCCCCTTGATGATGAGGCAACCGAGCCAAGCTGAGATGTTGGCCTATTTCTAGAACTGGTTTTGCTGGCGGCTTGACTTCGCAGCTCTGACTGCGTATGCAAAAAAAGAGCAATCGTCAGATAGTTAGATACACCCACACATCGCGTGGATGTATGAAGGTGGGTTGTATTGATAAGCACCTACTTGTGGCAATCAGATAACAGTGCTGGCGTCGTACCAAGTAATAGATATAAGTTAATTAATTGCACTTGTGTAAGCAAAACTATAAGCAAAATAATCCCGCGGAGAGGTCGCGACGGCGGCGGCGACGATGGTAGAGGCGGAGGTGCTTACATTGAGCAAGTGCGTGTTGTTCACCAAACATTGGTTATTAATACACAGATGGTCATAGCAGCGAAAGGCTAGTCGCGGTTTTGAGCATTTTTACGGCCGCTTCACAGTTTTAAAACATATTTTTGGTAACGTCATCATTGTTTTTGTTTATAGTGATGAGCGATTTTTACCATAGTTAGTTTAGTAACAGAACGATATGTACTTAAAAGCGCACAGCGCTTAACAGCACAGCTAGTGGAATGCCGGTGGCAGCACTGCTTTACATGTATATACAGGTATTGAAGTTCTAACTAGCTAGTAATATCAAATCGAATATCAGAACTGAGGAATAGCTTCAAATCCATGACGGAGAAAGATTAGACCTTAAAATAAATAAATAAAATAAAGCACATATTAGTTCTTCTTATCGCACAAAAACACCGATATTTTTTCTGTAACCAACACTGTGTATCGATGAAACTAGCGAATATAATAAATATAATATAATATAATAAAACTGTGTAAATATACCTCCACATTCAGCATAAAAGTTCCGTTGATTATTTATCCCAAAAGAATATCCATATTCTAGTAAACTCTTCGCCAGCCAAAAAAAATATCCCCCAATATATAATAAACAACAAATATATCGATATATTCATGCAATATATATTTCTCATCCCTAGTTCCCTCTTTCCGTTCACGTCACTTTCAACGTCAAGATGGCCGATGTAATATTTTGCAGAAAAATCCAAATAAATATTAGGCATCCGTGGACGAATTGACTTAAATTGTGTGCTATACGTTCACTGCAATATTTCGCGAACGGGTGCTAATATTATTTTGGCGTTTTTCGGCTTAGTTTTGCCACAAAACGGAACCGAACTAACTGTTGTGTTTATTCTCTCGTTCATTCTACCAAACAGCAAGTCGATGACACTCTTAAGAAGAAGCGTACCTTCAAGAAGTTCACCTACCGCGGTGTGGACTTGGACCAACTGTTGGACATGCCCAAGTGAGTATTCCTCTGCAAATGGAAGTGCGGCTACTAAAGTTCATTTTCGTTTCGTGTGCAGCAACCAGCTGGTGGAGCTGATGCACAGCCGTGCCCGCAGGCGTTTCTCCCGCGGTCTGAAGCGCAAGCCAATGGCTCTGATCAAGAAGCTGCGCAAGGCCAAGAAGGAGGCGCCCCCAAATGAGAAGCCCGAGATCGTCAAGACCCACTTGAGGAACATGATCATTGTCCCCGAGATGACCGGCTCTATCATTGGCGTGTACAACGGCAAGGACTTCGGCCAGGTAAGCCGGTGTCAACTGACTAGGTGTTACCAGATTGACTAATATGGTATTGTATTTTATGTTCACAGGTTGAGGTTAAGCCTGAGATGATCGGCCACTATTTGGGCGAATTCGCGCTGACCTACAAGCCCGTCAAGCACGGTAGACCCGGTATTGGTGCCACCCACAGCTCCCGTTTTATTCCTCTCAAGTAAGCACTGCCAGTGCAGGTTTGGCTGCTTTCTTTTGGATTTTCATGCGAAATAAAGGAAACGTACTTCTATAAGAACTCTGTTGCGTTTCTATGCAGCCGGACCGGTGAATCCAGAAAGTAAACGAGAACAAGAAACGTTAAGAAATGTACATTATCTATTTATTGGAACTTGTTAATCAGTTGCTATATGCATGCACAGAGTGATATACCGCCACACTAGGCTGGATCACAGCTATCTGCGCAGCCGCCGGGCGATGTTGTTGCTGCTGCTGCTGGTGACCGCAGCGCGGTCGTACGCCGTGTCTTTCATGTGGGAATCGTCCAGTTGCTGATGCTGAGGATTCCTAGGGCTCCTGCTCATCTCACTAACGTCGGCCGATCCGTAGGCACTGTCTTTAACTTGAGAAGCATATGGAACATTAGATAACATTGGATGGAAACTGCACAGCTCTGAAAGTTTGGCAAGGATGATTGGAGGCGATTAGTAAGGCCAGCGGGAGTCATCGCCTAAAGAAGGAACTGTCATTGGGGGCATAGGCGGTTGTCTGGAAATGCTGGGTCAGCTGCTGCAGGCTACTGCTCTGGTTATTGCTGCCGAAAGCGGGGTAAGCAGCGGTGGCGATGGAGGATTTAAGAATGCTCCTGGTCGAGCTGCGGGTGCCTACGGCGATGGAGTTCTTGGCAGCGGGGGTTGGACGACTGTTATTCGCCGGATTGGCCGGAGACGCGTTCACATCGAATGTGGTTAGCAGGAGGCCGCTGCTCTGCGTGCGATTTAGGAAGCCATCGCTGCGCGGTATTCTCGGATCAGCCTCACCTAGTCGATTCAGCTCCGTCTCCATGGAGGTGTACATGGTCAGGTTGCTGGCTAGCAGATCCTGCCTGGAGCCCAGTGTCATCAGGCTGTCTGCATTGTTCAGAGTGGAAGCCGTGCTATAGTTGGAGGGACTGGCGGACTTGGAATATTGCATGGCCACTTGGCCCATTTCGCTGGGACCCTGCTGCAGGGCCCCCGTGCGTGGATCGAAGTGTTTCTGTGTGGCGTCTTTCAAGGTGCTCTTGACCTCCTTGGGGATCTGTTCCTGCGTCTGTTTGCGCAGCGAGGATATGTGGCCGGGCAGCGGCTCGCGTGAAACGGATGATGAGGGAGATGCGGAGTTTGTCTCCTCGTTCTCCTCCTGGAATGAGAGATATTAAAATAGACTATATATGGTATCGCATGGTATGAGAAGTATTGTGCCTCCTTACCTCATCCTCCTCTGTGATGATGGACGACTCTATCCAGTCTTTGATGCGATTCTTCTTCTGCTGGCGATCGACATTCGTCTCGATCCCGCAGTCGGCCAATGTGTAGAGAAGTCGATTCTTCTCATCGGGGCTGCTGTGAAAAGAGTACATGGATGGGCACAGCTCATCCGTCTCATACTCGGCCATATCCTTCTTTGCCGACTTTGCCAGCCAGCGATCGTCGAGGAACTTTGTGACATCGGCCAGACTCTTGGGGCGGTTCGACATTCGCGCGAAGAACCGCTTAAACATGCGCTGGGCATTGGAGGTAAGCAGCTTGAAGAGTCGAGGCGTGCGCCGCAGCGGCATCATCATGAGGCCCCCCTGCCAGGCCAAGTACCGCACATAGCGGGGATCATCCGAGGCTGCCTTCTGCCAGGGCAGGCACCCGGTCAAGCAGACAAAGATCACGATTCCAAACTGCCAAACATCATGGCTAGGATCGGCTCTGAAAGTGAGAGAAGTCTCAGCTAAGAGGGATGGATCTTGGGAGTCTCTACACCATACTTACTTGTAGCTGCCTTCGGGCTTTATTTCTAATACTTCAGGGGGACTGTAGGGCAGCCACTCGTTCCGCCGCTCCACGCTGGCGCCCGTCGGGAAGGACTCTCCGAAATCACACAACTTTATGCGCTGAAAGTCCGCGCGGTAGATGAGCACATTATCCAACTTGATGTCCCGATGCACAATGTCTCTACGAAAAAAAGTAATCTCAGTATCAGATAGCTCATCGGTGGAATAGGGCGACACTCACTTTGAATGCATGTAGTCTATGGCGGAGGCCAACTGCTTGGCCACGCGCTTGCTGTACACCTCGCCCACGCCCGTATCCGTCACATTCGATGTGAGATCCCCTAAAAGTAGAGCATATATGTTCATATGGGAACCTCACTTTGATAATTAGTTGGCTCATACCTAGAGGCGCATATTCCTGGGTGAATACATAGAAACCGGCCGTCTCAAATGCCACATCGTAGGTGGTCACAATATGCCGATGCACACCCAAATGGAGTCCGTAGTGAAACTCCCGATAGAAGTCGCGCAGCGTCACATATGGTTTGGGTACGGCCTTGAGTACCATTTCTGTCTGGGATCCGCGGTGCTCCACCAGTAGTATCTTGCCGAACCATCCTTCACCCACAATTTGTATTATATCGAACTCGTCCACAAGCTGGATCTATACATAGAAATCGAATTAAAATAGCTATAATTTATATATATATATATTTAATTCAGAGAATAGTTATGTTGATATAACGAGCGGATACATCGGAAATCGATTTGGAATGGAAAGTTTTGGTCTATTGCTGAACTTTTGGCCAGACGTTCCAGTTCCTCCATTCTTCTGGGAATTACTATAGGAATCTGGCTTCTATCAACATGTGTCTTCTCTGAAACGCAACTGAGTCACAAAGGAAAACATCTCCATGTAAATTCTCAGTTTAGACCAACCTCAACTACGAACACATCTGCGAAACTATATTTATAAGTGTATCTGCCCATACCTAGACCCATTAAACATTACTGTATTCGCGACCGAGACGATGCCATGCGATGCATATTGCTGTTTGTGTTTAATGATCAGAAATCTAATCGTTAACATGGCATTTTCCCTGTTGTGTTGTAGACGATTTCCCGGGGAAGAGATTATTGGCAATTGGCCAATCATAACGATCAACGCCGAACTGGGCCAGGTCGAACTCTTAATACCTTTCTATATCTATTTGTTTATTTGGGTAGATATCACAGTATAATAATGGCTAATAAGATGTTCGTAAATCACACACATAAACATATGAAAATATAATTGCTAGAACATTCAACATTGATGATGGATGATGGATGGTTGATACTTGGGCTTACCTTCTCCAACTCGAACTCCCGGATCTTGTGAATGTTTCCGCGTGGCTTCTTAGACATTTTGCCTGTTTACATAGGATCTTTTCGATTGAAAAAATTGTCTCGTGCTAAATTTTCTCACTTCACATCACTTCACTTGCCGCTTGGATTATCCCTGATTCAATTTGAATTCTAGCGATTCGGAGCTTTATCCACGAAAAGACAACAAAAGCGGTCCGTGCACGCATATATTTATGTACATATGTATATCTAAAGGGGTATGTATGTACTCTTATGTATTTACATTTTGTAAATATTTATAGCGACAGCCGCAGAAACAGCGCCAAAGGAAAACAATTCTATATCTGTTGGATTCCTCCTTTATACGCGCTAGTAGTACTCGTATCCGTATTTATGTGCGTTGTCCGCCGCTTCTGTCTACAGCCAAAGTAAATTACGAGATGAATTGTTCAGTTTGCTGCGTTTTACTTCCTGGTCTGGTAGGGCCTGACCAGCACTTTGTAAACGTTTCGTGAATGGACTTTCGGGAAGGGGACGGACTGATGCTGCAATTGTGGTAGTGGAAATTCACCAAACAATAATCTCCGACACGACACACTATGCATGTAGTAGATACATACATATGTATAAGTATATGTATCTATCTAGATATGTATCCGCACACAATACGGAATTTCAGATCTCTCGCCCCGACAAGATTTTAGAACCAGGCCGCCTTCTGTTCTCCTCCCAGCGATCTCTACAGTCACTCACTCGATCACTCACTCACTCTCCCGGCTTCGGTGTTCCGTTTTGATGTTTGTTTTCTCTTTGATTTTCCGCTTTATGCATAATATCAACAGCTAAATTAAAAATAATGCTCGCCTCTCCCTCTTATATAAAAACCTTTGCGAAAGTATATGAATTTTCAGCCCAAAAGAATTCGGGTCAAATGTAACAAACGCAGCGAGCTCTATCTACACGCGACTCTAAACGGAATGCCACTTGGGGGCGCCTCGAAAGTGTTAACTTTGGAGTCCATATGCACCCAGATAGGACCGTATGTATGTATATTTAATGTTGCACTGTTGTCCCCGCGTATGCTTCTGCATCCGACATAGACGATAGTCCGTTGCCAACTGCTCTCCGAAATGAATTCAATTTAAAATAAGATATTCTGAGCACTGTACACGAGCGTTTTCGAAACACATATATGTAGGAATCCCAATGTTTTCGAAATACATATGTTTGAGAGGCAGACACGGAGAGAACAAGAGAATGTGAGAGCTCGTTCAATGCCGTTGCACAAGAAGAAAGTTTTAACAGGGGCAGGCGCTGTTCAAAGTAACAGTAATTTGATAGACATGTTCAGAAAATATATCTTGTGGTGTTTCCTTTATACGATGAATCCCGTAAAGTACTACTAAAAGCAAACAAACACACAATTTTTGACTGAAATTGGAGCAACAAATAACTGAAAAGGAAGTCTTAGAAGGAGATTTAAGGAATTTATTTTAATTTATGGCAGTAAACTTACATATAACGTGCTATATCGTCTCTCCAAAGTGTCCACTCAGGCGCACCTTGTGAATGGGGCAGAATAATTAACATAAATAAAAGATGTTTAGTATATGTATGTATATTTAAATGTTATTTGTAATTTAATGTGATTCTAGAATATGTATTCAGGCATCCTCGCCTAACATGCCGCTGTTGAGAGCTAACAGAGAAGCATCCTCGCTTAACAGACAGCACGAAACGAATTCACGCTCCCATACACAAATCGCAGAACAATACAGTGGAGGCGCAATGTACACACACACGCATATATCCGTGCACAGCCGTAGGGCGTAGTGGTATGCGTAAGGCAACTCTAATTGGTCACTTCCGTTCCGGTTCCGACAACGTTTCCTTGGCGCATGCGACATTCGTTCGCTTTTCAACTTCTCCAGCGCTTTTGCTGCGCTTGACACACACACACTCGAAGCTGTCCCACTGCTGTGTATGTGTGTGTGTTGTGTGTTTGAGAAGAGGGCACGGAGAATGCAGCAGCAGCAACACCACCAACACCACCAGCCAACGGTTAACCACTTGTCGCGCGGGCCCTATAAAAGCAGCTGCTGGCCAGCAGCCTCTTGCACACATTCGAATGTCACCGAAAGCGCCACAACTCCGGACAACTTCTGGTCGCGACTCGCTTTGAATTATCCAACAGCCCTCAATCGCACCCGTTCCATGGACATCTAAGAAGAATTCCCAGCCAGAACTATCCCAGCCAATGAATGTGAAGTGAATTTATGAGTTTGAGCTTGTGGCACTATCTGTGGAGCTTCTTGAACAGTATTTCCGATATTTTTTAAAGTTATCACGGATTCCTCTACCATGGATTGGTGCAGCTGTACGATTTGAGTGTGATAAATATAGGGTAAGTGTTAAACAATTTACTATACTGAAGTTTGTGGAATAAATTCGTGGTTTTTCCGATGTAAGAATTTTAAGAAGTGCATTCATTCAACGTTCTAGAAAGGGATCTAGAAATTACCTTACCGTAGCATTATCCGTACAATTTGAATTGGAATCGTATTAAGTTGAGCTCTTGAATAACTAGAATAACTGGAAATGAACTGAATAAATTATTGTAACTCTATCTGATTGTGGGATTACATACCACAGCTGCTAATCTGCTTACAACATGCTTCAGATGTGCGTAACGGCCTCAACTAAAGCTAAGAATCAGAACTAATTGTTGTTTCCCTTTAATAAAAAAGATTTCCAGCAGTGGCCACTGGGTACGCATGCAGCCTGCCGCTTAATTTGATCAAAAGTCTGACCAATTAAAGTCGGTGGGGAGGAACCAAGTGGATCGGCTTAATTGTTTGAACTGTCTGTGGTTTTATTGCATCTGATGCCAGCTTCCGAGAGTGTGACCCGCACAGGCACACGCTCTCTGTGCGAGATTTGCGGCTCTGGTGCTGCGGCTGGTCAAGTGTTTGTTTGGGCATGCCACCTGTCGTATACGTAATACGAGTATGAGTAGGCCAACGAGTTTGAGCTCTTCAAGGGCTAGGTGAGAGCACATGTCGTTGGCAAACAGGTTTCGAGTGGTGCGGACACCCACTCATGCGGACACGCAAACAAATATCCAAATATCCAAACCATGCATTCCTGAAGAGCAGATGAAGATGAGAGCCAGAGTTCCGCTTAAAGAGGAGTAATATTTTTGGGCTATGTTTTGCAGGATTCGCAGTGCGGCGGCGGGAACTACAGCGTCGTCGACATCGAGACGTTTTGGGTCAAGGACACGACGGGATATATAGTTGCAGATGTCACCAACGGGACATGTATCGAAGACGCCCACGCCACACGATAACGATAACAATAGCATCAGCGACGAGCGCGAGGAATGGAGCGGCAAGGTGGATTTTTTATTATCGGTTATTGGATTCGCCGTCGATTTAGCAAACGTCTGGAGATTTCCCTATTTGTGCTACAAAAATGGAGGTGGTAAGTATCTATTCTATCCATTTATTCCATCATTTTCTCAGATCTCCTTTGGCTATAGATCATATCTGCACTTCTGGCCTTCTGACCTTCTGGCCGAGGCCAATTAGGGAATAAAGACATTGCGTGAATTGCTCATGCTGAGTGAAAATAATTTATATGGCTTTACACATCATTGAGCGCCCCACGGAACCCAACACTTTCCGCTGCCACTCCCACTCCCAATCCCACTCCCATCGCCATTTCTGCCCCCCTCTGGCCTTGTTAACACTTTGTCAAAGTGGTGCGAAGTGCTGTCAGAGTGGGCTGTGGCATGGGGATGTGGTAGCGTATAAGAGCGCACTTCCTTTGTCAAATTGCATGGAGGGGGATTGTGGTAAAGGACTTATACACATTCAGTTCCTTTTGCCTGATCCTCGTCGTCAACACCATCATTCAAAACAATTCCAAAAGTTAAGTGCTTTTGTATGACAACTAAATCTGGCAGTCATAATCGCATTTGGCCTCCTTACCCTCTCTCAGTCATATTCGTACATTCGTGCACTGCCCCCGCCTCTCCATATCCAGGCAATATGTCAGTCGTCCCCTCATATGTGGAGTGCTATGCTCTCTAGGCTTTTGTTGTTGGGGCACTCACACGCACCGCATTGTAGGAAATTCATGTGCGAAACATGTCTCCATCTCCACTTTCCTTTCCTCTGATTGCGGCACTTTCCCGTTGATGCGATAAGAATGGATGGGTTTTCGTCCCTTTTCATATAGTTATTACTATTTTATGAATTTTTTTCTGGGGTCTCCCCATCGTGCTTCCTTTAAAATCATAATAATAAATTGTTATATTTATACGCTTCATTGCGTTCAATCAGTGGCAGCTTTCACTTAAGACCCGTTTAATGTCCCTTGCCTCATGGTCGTTGCCACAGCCACCGACTCGCTCAGGTTGCGATTATTACCACAGCTTAGTGAGTATTATTTATTCTCTTTCCATTCTCGTACTTGCAATCCCAATAAAGCTGCAGCGACTGTGGCAGCAACAGGCTGTGCCAGCTTCCGTGTACTCGTAGACGATTTTCCTGGGTAAAGTCAAGGGGCCAGCAGTGGCTTAGGAATGCTCAGCCTTTTGCAACTGTGGATGAAAACTCTACAAATTTCTGTTACATTTTCAATAGTGGCAATCCATGGAAGTGGAATAAAATATAACAGAGAATATTCAACGATTTTTCATAAATCCTCTTCTTTGGGGTACGGAAAAAGTAATCCAATATATTCGATACATATAAAATCCGTACAAATTTGATAGTTAGGATAAATAAATAACGACTTTTCTCATCAAACTTGTTCAAAATTTGTAATAGTCATGGTGAACGGTTTAGGCCAGATAAAATGTCCATCATTTTATGAAGAAATTGAAAAACTTGCCAAAAATGTAACCCGAAAAGTTTGATAAACTTTAAATTGTACTCAAAACCTGACCAGCAGGTCTTGCCCCATGGAAATCTATTCAGTTTCGATTAGGATATGGGCTCGGAATCGAATTAGGGGCACTACACATACATACTTGTACCTACGAGTATTTCTGCCAGTGTCCTTGTCGAGCTGTTGGAAATGGGGAAATGCACTTGAAGCGGCGGAAATTATGGTTTCAACAACAGAGCATTGGCCCGTCACAGATGCCTTGCCTTTATTTTATAACTTTTTTTGTTCTACATAGTTGACACGACGGAAGTTAGGGTCGATGCTGGCACCGGGCCTTAACAGAGACACCCACCCGCCCATATATATGTATGTATATATCAATATTTCAGTATGTACGTATATATATCAGCATAGATGTATATAATAACCGTAGACGACGTTGTCGGCCACTTTGCCTGCTAATAGACATAATCAAATCATAAAGACATCATCCCCTGTCACTCGACAAAGTATCGATGGCACTCTACCAATTGTCAGGGCCCTGCGATGGGGCAGGGTCTGGGGGTTGGGTGATAGGGCGATGGGGCGATGGGGAGAGTCAATGGGGTTGCCGGAGGTGACGGAGATGGCTGCACGAGACAGCCAAGCCGTGCTATTCTCCTCCCACTGCCCCGGATGCTGTTAATGTTTTTAAAATGTCCTTAGAGTGGCACTTGTAAAACAATTTGATTTTCTGTATGAACGAACACCCACCCATAAAAGCATGGGTCCATGGAAATACAAGTGTGTGTGTAGCGCAGCAGAAGGGCGAACAATGGAGAGGCTGTGACACGGGTCAGTCTCTATATGTGCGGGTTATGCAATCATTATCATAAAAAACGTTGTCACATCAAAGTTGCAAGTGCCGGAGAGGGAGAGGGGTCGAGTGTTACCACATTTGGGGAGCTTTCGATGATGGGACACCCACCTGTCAGCCGAACCAGTTTTGATACCGCGTCAAACTCTTTTTCTGGTATTTCTTGGGCAGCGATGATTAAGACTTTGACTTTAACATTTCCTATTCAGTATTTGAAAGCTCGAACTATCTCTTTTCAGGCGCTTTTCTTGTGCCCTATGGCATTATGCTGGTGGTCGGAGGCATACCGCTGTTCTACATGGAGCTGGCACTTGGCCAGCACATCCGTAAGGGGGCCATCACGTGCTGGGGTCGCGTAGTCCCGCTCCTCAAAGGTAAGTCCAGGGATAAGGCAAGGAGGACTCCTTGGAATCATTACAAATATGCTTTCAGGGATCGGTTATGCGGTCGTGCTGATCGCGTTCTATGTGGACTTCTACTACAATGTGATCATTGCCTGGTCGTTGCGTTTCTTTTTTGCATCCTTCACCAGCAGCTTGCCCTGGACATCTTGCAATAACGTTTGGAATACTCAAAACTGCAGACCGGTAAGGATAACCTCTTAAACACAACCTTTTTCTGGGTAAATCTCAATACCGTTCCTTTCCGTTAGTTTGAGAGCCAAAATACTTCACGCGTTCCACTGATAGGAAATGTCAGTGACTTTTCTGCCTTGAACAATGAGAGCCTGCTCTACGGCAACGAGTCCTATACCAATGGTTCGTTCACGAGTCTGGAGACAGTGCCAGTGCCAGCGAACCACCACGACGGCTTTCATTCCGCCGCCTCTGAGTACTTCAAGTGAGTAGTGGTCCCCAGTTAAATGAAAAATTTAATTTATAATCTTCGTCATCTCTTCAATCTCAGCCGCTACATACTGGAGCTGAATCAGAGCGAAGGCATCCACGACCTGGGCGCCATTAAGTGGGACATGGCCCTGTGCCTGTTGATTGTCTATCTAATCTGCTACTTCTCTCTGTGGAAGGGCATCAGCACGTCGGGCAAGGTTGTGTGGTTCACGGCACTGTTCCCCTACGTGGTGCTGCTCATCCTTTTGATCAGGGGTCTCACCCTCCCTGGATCGTTCCTGGGCATTCAGTACTATCTCACGCCCAACTTCAGTGCCATCTACAAGGCTGAGGTGTGGGTCGATGCTGCCACTCAGGTGTTTTTCTCCTTGGGCCCTGGTTTTGGGGTGCTGTTGGCTTATGCCTCCTATAACAAGTACCATAATAATGTGTACAAGTAAGTGATGCTTCGAATGGGGATAAGTGGTATCCATTTACAAATACTATTCCTTATCTTTCCGCAGAGATGCTCTGCTAACAAGTTTCATCAACTCGGCCACCAGTTTCATTGCCGGGTTTGTGATATTCTCCGTTTTGGGTTACATGGCACATACTCTGGGCGTACGGATCGAGGATGTGGCCACTGAGGGTCCTGGCCTGGTGTTTGTCGTCTACCCGGCGGCCATCGCCACCATGCCGGCTAGCACGTTCTGGGCTTTGATATTCTTTATGATGCTGCTTACCTTGGGACTCGATAGTTCGGTAAGAAAATTCCCTAAATACAGCCTGTCTAGTGGTAACGTCTTCTCTCACAGTTTGGTGGATCGGAGGCCATTATCACCGCTCTGAGCGATGAGTTCCCCAAGATACGGAAGAACCGTGAGCTGTTCGTGGCCGGTCTGTTCTCGCTGTACTTTGTGGTAGGACTGGCCAGCTGCACCCAAGGCGGCTTCTACTTTTTCCATCTCCTGGACCGCTATGCCGCTGGCTACTCGATTCTGGTGGCCGTGTTCTTTGAGGCGATCGCTGTGTCCTGGATCTATGGCACCAACCGTTTCAGCGAGGACATACGCGACATGATTGGCTTCCCCCCGGGCAGATACTGGCAGGTATGCTGGCGCTTTGTGGCGCCCATCTTTCTGCTGTTCATTACGGTTTACGGGCTCATGGGCTACGAGCCGCTGACTTATGGCGACTATGTCTATCCCAGTTGGGCCAATGCGCTGGGCTGGTGCATAGCAGGCTCTTCGGTGATCATGATTCCAGCGGTGGCCATATTCAAGCTGCTTACCACGCCGGGCAGCCTGCGGCAGCGCCTGACTATACTTACCACGCCGTGGCGTGACCAGCAGTCGATGGCAATGGTGCTGAACGGGGTCACCACCGAGGTGACCCTGGTGCGACTTACCGACACGGACACTGCCAAGGAACCGGTTGACGTCTGAGTTAGGCCCATGGCCCGTTTTCAAGTTTACTACGTCTAGACTTGGGAATTTACCAACAACTCCTGTTCACGTACTTTGTTGCATTGCGGAGATAGGAGGAGAAAGAACTCCCCCAGTTAGGATTTGTTTCATCGTTAGCCAATGGTCGGTGCTAGAGGAATAGCTCTAGGTTGCCAATTGCAAATTTCGCATACAACGTACTTAGGTTTCGGAACCACAAAACGAAAAAGGAAAGCAAAAGAAAAAACAGAAGCTGCTCCAAACCATAAGTGTTATGTTAAGAGTAGCTTGTAATTTGTATGGCTAATGCCAGTTATAAGTATATACATATATATACAATGCTGTGTAGATAATACCAATACCAATACGAAAAGCACGCCAAACTGTCGTCTAACCAAATCCCTCAAGATATTAGAAATTGTGCGAGAAATCAAAGTCCTGCACCAATGCCAAGGGAATTAAAGACACGATCCTTGCTCAGCTCTCAGCAGATTGGGCACAAGATCTGTACATACACAAACAGTAGATGATGTAAAAGCTTTAAACACATTAGAGGATCTCTCATCGAACTGAAGCATACGCTGCCACAGTGGAACCACGAAATCCCTTCAAACAGCCATGAAGGGATTTTGTGTTGATTGATTTCCAGTAGTCCCCATTGAAGTCCCCCAAGAACTACGATTGGTCGTTTAAAGCAGCCATTTTAAACCATCAATTGGAAGTTATACCATCCCCAAGTCAGTGTTCAGTTCTGTATATAGACTTTTGATATGTTATTGGTTTCTTTTAAAGATTCTTCACACTGAAGCAGAACCGACAGCCATTGGTTTTGCTTCAATTTGTTGAAATAAATTATTAAACTTTCAGTTAGCGAAATAACTGAATCGTGTTTCCAGTTCTGGGTGGGTTATTTATACGACCCCTATGGGTTCACGAAAGATATCAACTTTGCGGAGTGTGAAAATATCTTTATCATAATAATGGCCCCATTAAAGCATTCAAGAACCGCTTCTAGTTTAGATATTAGGGGCTTTTATTTCAATTTGAATGCATTTCATTTGTTGTATAATTAATTAATTTAGTAACGCGTGAAATTAAATAGGTAACCGTAACAGAACCAACTTAAATGGTGGCTTTATGGATGACATGTATCAAGCAGCGCAGTTCTCGCTAAAAATCCAACTCTTTCTCTGAGAATTGAGGCAATAAGGTAAATATTATCGTTTATAAATGTATGCATGTATGTATGTATGATGTATGATTGGTATTCCATACAGCACTATTCAAGCCTTTGCATTAAAAATATATGCGTACGATTAGTTGTGGATAAGAGATATCTGGGTCTTCCTAGTACGAGTAATTGATATTGACGGTATTTTGCGGTGTAATGCGGATTACGTATGTTGGTCGGGTTTGGTTTACATAAGTTATGGGGTAATGTGCACCTATTTTGATATTGTTTGATTTTGCTGTTCTTTACGTTGATACTTCAGTTATGGCATAGTTTGTGTGGATGATATAGTTCGGATTCTAACCCAGTGGAGCTAAGCATATGTATGTACAATAAATACTTTCGATTCTGAATATTCAGACTCGACTGTGGTCTTGATCGGATATATATATATATATATATATATATTTGCGGTATACATACATAGTATCTATTCTGTTGCATCGATTACTCGTATGTGTATTGATGCGGCTATATGGGGCATGGGGAATCTTGATAATTGTTTGTGTCTGAGAGTGTTTTGTGCTCGTCGATGATTCGCTAACTAATTCGTAAATATATCGTATCTGTTGTGCAATAACGCTTAAAATCATTACATGTATGTATGCATATGAATAAGCAACGTATAGTTCCATTACAATCTTCCCGCCGAAAGACACTTTCTGAATTGACAAATGCGCTAAGTGAGTGTCGGATGGATTCACTTAGCTGGCTTTTGAATAGATGTACTCGTAATCGTATTCGTATTTGTATTCGTATAACAGTTATAAAATCTACATATGTAATTCGTATTACTGTCTGTGCATTGAGATTTGTTCGGTGGATGTTATATATTGTATATTATACATATATTGTATACATATATATTATGATATCTGCTATTACTTATTGTTTTGTAGAAAATAACACTCAATCAATTGTTAAAGCATTGGTTTGTTTTTCGAAAATTAAATTTTCATTTAGAGCGCACATAAAAATTGAATTTCTTTCGATTTCGATTCGATTTCTTTAGAATTTTTAAAAAGTTTTCTAGAGATACATACATATCAATTACGGAATAAAGCCTTTGAGGCTGTATTGAGAACCTTCTTTAAAGAAAGAAGGTGACGCGAGGGTTTCTGAATTGCGCAAAAAGTTTAAATGCATATTATTGCAAAGGTTCCTATCTATCATGGCATAATTATCTAAGAACCTGCGCCACCTTTCCCTTCACCTCATTCCAAGCTCGAATCCAGGTGTTTGGCTTCCTTTCATATCTCCAAGGTTCTGACAATCTCTGGGTGACTTATTAGGTAATTAATTCAACTATAAAGGCTAGATATAGAAACAATCGCTGGTAAATAATATCAACTTCTATTCAATTGTCAAGTATGAAGTCTACGTAATAGGAAAAATGTCTAAAGTAATTGCCTTATGTATGCTTAAAAGTTACTGTAATGCACCAAGAGATTTCACTTTCAGTTTTATCAGCGCTATAAGTACGAGTATATCCATAATCATATCAATATCCAATCAACACCTTTACGCGTACTTGTTTATAAGAAGTACAGTCCGACATTGTGTATATGATACTTAGTCCAACACTCATATTCGAATCATTTGCTATGCACTTTACGAATATATATCCTTGTGAATTATCTTTTGTTCCATGATTAAGCATTTTAGGTCTGCTGAATTGAGCTCAAGAATGCCGGATCCACTGAAGCCACTTTGGCTGTGAGGAACGCATGCATGCAGAAAAGCAGACTCTGCAGGACTTGACACTCCAACTCCTGTGAAAGATCCGGATAAGATGTATTCGATTGTGATACAAGAGTAGACTCTTACCTTGGTTTCGATTGCTCGACTATCGTGATCCTGAAAGTGAAGCTTCAACTTGGACTTGCCATCGTCACTGGAGCCCCGCAATTGGGAGAACTTGTAGTGCCAGACCACAGCGGATTCGGCGCCCTCGGTGAGTGAGAATCCGGCCTGCCAGTCCAGGGTTAGTCCGCCGCTCTTTCCATGATGCGACACCGCAAAGGTCTTACGCTAAAGTAGAGATTAAAGATATGGCTAATGGAAACTAGTGAATTCTGGGGTATACCTACACCCAATTTGATAACACTGGTCACAATGGCCGCATTCCAGCTGTTCTCAATGCGCAGCAACTCCTGGCGGGTCTCCACGCTCAGATACCGAGGCTCGTGACCCGAACTCTGCAGTAGAAAGCAGTGCTGGCGACTGTCTACGGTCTCGGACTCCTTAACAATGCGAAACATGGTCTGATACACCTTATAGACCACCAAAGCCTTAGTGATCCCAGCCACATTCAACTGGAATTCGGGGAGCGTTAAGATATATAATGATATAAGTTATAGTAGGTACTCACTGGTGGGGTTTCGAACAGCATCACTTCGGTGCCTTTCAGCAATAAAAATCTGGGCTTATAGCTTTGCCAGGATATATTGTTGTTGATGACGCCCTCGTTCACCCAACCCATGTACTCGATGCGCTCTCCCACCGCAAAGTTTCGATTGTACAGCTTCATCTGTAGATTGGAGGCAAAGTTTGGAGTAGGCTTATTGGGGGGTTTCTAGCGCCACTCACCTGTAGATGCGTTAGGCCTACCACATTGTCGGTGATCAACTTGAGCCATTGACTTAGGATGGCCAATTCATCGCAGTGAATGACCCCCGTGGTGATCCCGTTCAGGCCACGCACTTCGAAGGCATTGGGTCGCAGTTTGTCGGTACCGTAAATATATCTCGTTACGTAGGCCATCATCAAGGGTACTGCCACAACATCGGTCCAGCGCTTCTCCGGTTCGGAGCAAATGGACATGGGACGACTGCAGCTGCGGCTGATTGTTCCACTGTTGACGGATGATTTGTAGCCCTCGTCTGCCTTTAGTTCGGCACAGGTGGCATCGTTGTCAGAGTCAGGTGTATCTTTGGTTACTTAATAAATAGATTACACATTTAGTATAGATCTTAACAGATCAGTTCTTTCGACTTACATTGCTTCTGTAGAAAGGGCGTTGCGGCTCGATAGTGCTTCACTGTTAGGACGACAATATCCCCGGCATTTCTCAATATATTGACAGCATCGTCATGCGGACAGGCCGTGATATATTCCCCGTTCACCTTGATGATGGCATCGCCCACGAACAGCTGGCCCGTGATGTCCGCCGCCTGATCCTTGTAGATCCGCGATATCAATATCGGTAGCTTGTGCTCCGCTCCTCCTTTTATGCTCAGCCCTAGGCCACTCTGCTTCTGGCGCGTAATCTGGACCATTCTTTCCTGTACGTATGAAATCGATATTGTTTAGTCCTATTCTTTCCATAGCTGCCTGTCATCTCACCTTTGATTCCATGGGCGGTCCATTCGGATGGCAACTGCTTGGCGTTACGATTTCTAGCTTTTGGAGCGAAAGCAGCTCCATTGTGAGGTTAAGACGAAGTGGTTCCGGTCTGCTTTTGCCATCGCTGACATGGACCATGCCAGTGCGTACCTATGAGGAATTTGTATATGTCAATAAATGGATCTTAACGGGAAATAGCTTTGGCATACCTTAAGGTTTTGATCGAGCTTTTCTTCTATTGGCGTAGCCATTGTGTCAGAGAGCTTCATATTTTCTAAAGTAATTGAAAGCAAAGAAAATTAAATAAACTGGTGAGTCTTTCGTTTGAATAAGAATAAAAAAAACAGCTTCCTTCTCAGAAATTTATATTATTGCGAAGCGAAATGAAAGCCCGGACCAAAGGACGGGTCATGGGTCAGTAAATTGGCAAAGCTGGCATCAAAAAGCTTGTCGGCGTAGAGCTATGATGGTTATTATTAGATATGATAGCCAACAACAGACGGCCAATCAACATGCCCCAGTAAGCAGGCGATTCTTGTTGTTGAGTGGCCATGGCAATGGGGGTTGCAAGAAGTGTAATCAAATTGTTGGCTCTTTATCGATTGGACATCCACATGCAACCGAAGCATTTCAATGCCTCTTAAATTGCACTGCCACCACTCTAAACCACATATGAATGTAGACTGATAGTTCAAGGTGAACAATACAATTGCGTTAATTAAATTACACTTGCAATTAGAATCAATTAGGCGCAGTCAACCCCCCCAGCAGTACTGGGAAATCTCTCTCGGCAAGAAATGATCCCAAGACAGATATTCAATACAAATACCCACCTATGAACAGAAATAGTACAATGTATATTTGGAGAAAGCATTGGGCCAGCATATGTTTTCCATTAGGAGTGGAAAACAAATATGCAACCGGAAAACCATGATATGAGTGAAAACACATTGAAGTGGGCCCCCCGCCTGCTGCTGCTGAGTGCCGAAGTGTGGCCACAACTGTTCGTCAGGAATGGGAAACCGAAATAGGTATTGCGGATAACCAACCACTTGTGCTCCGCAAATAGGGATTGTGGGCGAGGGTGGCTGCCCAAGACATGTACAGATGGTGCATGCCACAGTTTGATTTGAACTTCAATGATTTCTGAGAAGCAATACCCATCAATCCATGTGCAGCTGATTGATTTCGTTTACAATGATTGGGGTAGATACGGTCCGTATCTTCTTAAGAGTTAAAGCTGATAGAGATGCTAAGACTTCCTGAAATAATACAATTCTTAGGCAGCTGTCGAGAGATTATTCCATGAGAAAGCAAGTAATATATATACTCTTTAAGGTCTTAAATCAATCCATGTTCATCATGCGCTTCAAGTCATGTGTCATGGTATTGAATAAATTGTCAGACAGCAGACCTACATGAACTCACAGTCGCTTCCCCAATCCTCACACATATGCCTGTTGTCCGGGGCTACCTTTGATTATGGCTAAATTACGTGTGTGCCTCGGCATGCGTGCTTGCAAACCGTAAAACAGTAAAGTTGGGCACAAGTCAAACCACCAGGAAAGGGACTGTCAAAGAGGGACTCCGAGAGAGCGAGAGAGAGAAAGAGAGAGAGAGAGAGGGAAAGAGTTATGTCCTTTTCGAACCAAACAAGCGAACATGTTCGCTCGTGTCTCGAGAATCAGCTGTGCTTTGAAAAGAGCAGCAGGAGGCGAAACCTTTCGGGCGCTGTTTGCCTGAAGTTTCAGCGATTGAACTTTTTGCAGCAGCAGCACTAAAAGAAACACACGCACATGAACCTACACACAGACACATACATACATATGTACTATACGAGTGTGTATATGTATGTACATATATATTCGATACTTTTCGCCAGAGGGAAAATGTTCATTATTATTTAATGTTTGCTAAACATTTTCCCAGCCCGCCCTCAATCGAGGTAGCGTCGTTGGGATTCCCAAGGGATTAGGACCTCTATATATTGACAGAAGTAGTTACACTTACATATATCTATTTATTTATCGTTGTTGTTGTGGTTTCTGTTGGTTTTGGCGTGGCTAAATCGTTTTTATATCAAATGCAGCTTGTACACACGCGTTCCGAGAAATCGCGTTTTGAATTGGGTCACATTTTCGTTGAAGTTGCACAAGTCTCGCACTCTGCGATTCAATTCTGATGTTTGATTTCTAGACGTGGCCTGAACCCGTTCGTGGCCTGGCCGCACGATTTGTCCAAATCGGAACTCATAAAAGTATGCTAAATTTCCGTTGTTTGTCACAGTTTTGCCCACTTCACCAGAAATGTATATGCACTGGGTATACACGGGGTGTGCGGGTGGGGGGAGTACGTGGGTCGCCGTTGCCCTCCTGCGTTCGAAAGCACAACGTTCCCAAAGGCTGTACGGTAGCGAACTGAGAGCACGGCACGACTCCGCTATAAACATGTTGAAAGCGGGACGGAACTTTCTCTCGTCCCCAACAGCTCCAAAGCACTGAAGCTTTGTGCAGCCTTGTGCAGGCCCCCATATGTTGGAGTCGCGGCTCCCGAGCGGAGGGCTTTGTGCTTGCTCGGTCACGTCCGACAGTTTTACCATTGGGGTAGGTAAGCATTCGAAATTTCGATATAGAAAGGAAAGCTTAATGAAAAGAGCTTTCTGGCAAAAGTCGGAATTATGGTAGGTGGCGCAGTCGTGGAATGAAATGGTTAGTTCTATCAGAAAACACCACATTTAATGGTGGCGACACTATATTGTAAGTACTATAATGTGAGTTTATTGTAATACCATAATAACTATCAAAAATGTTTGAAATACGCGGTATATATTTCGAGAGAGGCCTCAAAGAGAATTTCCGATGAGCCTTGGAATAGAAAACCCTATCAACAAAACAGGGATTATCGTATACCTCCAGCTAAACACTTTTTCAGAGTTTATTTCTTCTTCAGATGTTTTGCAAACAGGAAATCCCCCGCCCCTTCATTTTTGGCAAACAGTTTGGATCACTATATCATATTGAATCCACTTAAAATGGGTGGATGAGCAGAAAAGGTCTAGATCTACGTGTATGGGCACAAAGAAAGCTGCATCTTCCAAAATTCGGGTAAATACTTGAGTTAAAGAGCCTTTCTAAAGATATTTATTGAGCTGTTGCTCTACCTGTAGGTAATCCCGCCAATATACCGACCATCTTGAGCCGTATTTCATGTTCGAGCCGGCCGAGATGCTCGTTAAATGTTAATTAGAACGCTGAATCAGCTGCGTTAGCTCATTAAAAGTTTGACTTACCCATTTTCGTTGTTATTGTTAGCCAGAATAGGGCCACAGCAGCACCGACCTTTGGCTCCCCTTGGCTCAGTGATAAGCTCGTGGAACAAACGGCATTCGAATACAATGGGTGGGGGCAAAGTTAATTAACGTATTAGCCCAGGTAGCGACCCATGGCTCACGCTCTGGCAGATGCCCTATACAGACCATCAACAACAGGAGAGAAATCTGGCTAATACCAGCAGGGAACGTGCGCCTGCTTCCTTCACTTTCTCGATTTGCATTCGTCCTTGAGGCTGAGTGCAAAATAGCCTCAGGGCCGAATGAGATACAGATACTACTATACGTTTCACCCGACACAATTGAAACATTACAATGCAAATGTAATCCTTTGGACGTGGCCAGGCCTGCTGCTACACGAACCCGGTTAACTTGGGGCCATGTCCATGGCTGTTTCTGCAGTCCTGAAAAGTTTATTGCTGGGTGCTGGGATGTCGAGAAGAGGTCACACAATGGCAGAGAGTGCACACTGTCTGGGGAGATGGGGCAGGTGCATTGGATCAAGCTAGTCCCCCACTTGTCGCTGCCACTCATCGCAATCAGTCGGGATTTAAGACATTGGTGGCGACTCCAACAAAAGTGGCAATAGGAAAAGTAACAGCAACATTGTCGACATTATTGACAAAAGTTTTCCGTTTGTTTTCGGTACCACCTCTCTCTCTGTCTCTCTGTCACTCTGGCTGTGGCTGTGGCTAAGGGAAATCCCTCTCTTTCACTTTGACTGAGGAAAAGCCCTCGATTTCTCTGTGACTGAGGAAAACCCTCTACCCCCTCCACATCTCTGTGGCTAAGGAAAACCATGAGCAGGAAGGAGCGAGCACATTTTTGTTAGCTGATTGAAATTAGTTGATGCATAAAAAAGTTTGTTTGCCAACAATTTCGTTCGAAAATATTTCGGCTCTAAAGTAAAATTATGACTGCTTTGCATATTTTTCGGTTACCAATGTAAAACTTTAGACCCGAACCCAACTTATTGGCATTGGCAAATGTCGGGAATTTATGGCCTGTGCAAATGTTGGTTTACCATCTCCATCACCATCGCCATCTCCGTTTCCATCGCCGCCAAGTGCCACACTGCAGGATGGATGGCCGTGGCCCCAGCTCCGACTGGATTGGGGTCTCTACTTATGCGGATTCCTATAATTGCATTAGCCGATTCCCCTGTTGATTCTGGTTGAAGTGATTACATTGTTGGTGCGATTGCCAGGAGAAGAGGCATTCTTTAAGCAGAGAAGAGAAGCGAAGCATCGTGTAATTGAATAATTATGTTATTCTGTGGCTCGATGAACCTGACAGATTTCTGTCTGACAGCTGCCACGACATCAAGCTCGCATCTCAAAGATACAGGCTTCCGTGTCTGCCAGAGAGTGTGTCTGTGTGCGAGTGCCTCAAGGATACACAAGGATGCTCTGTGCAGCAACACAAAAATTTAATTAAGCCTGATGGCTGGTTCCTGGCACCTCCGGTACATTAGGAAATCAATTGAGTTAGAGACCACGACGGAGACGGACAACAGTGTCGGTTCGGAAGCTACATATTTCCATTTTCATATAGGGGGGGAGATGCATCATGCATGTATTCCGATTGATTGGATAGTTGTCACCTGCAGGATTATCCATTTTAATGCAGTTTCACGCACTGCTTCCTGCAGAGCTGAGCTGAGCTGAGCCAGCAAACAAATCACACAAACAAGCAGAATCGGAATGGGCAGGGCTCCAAGGAGGAGGCTGCGAGTGCACCAACTGGGGATGCAGACCACGCATGCCACACGCCACACGCCAGGCGACAATTTCCGTTATTTCTGCCGAGCTTTCCCTCCAGGACTTTTTCCCAGCTCCAGCCAACGCAGCCGGGGCTGGCCCAGCCCCAGAATCACGGCACGGAAAATGCTTTCAATTTAGCAACGAGCACGATTCGGTCGAATGCATGGCAATCAAAATGCGGTTAGTTGCGTGTGGCAGCAGCAACGGCAGTAGGAATGGGGGTGGAGCATGGGGCTGCCACAACAACCGTGGTAACAACGCTGACAACACAGCGACAACAGTAGCAACAACATTCGGATGTAGCGAAAAAAATGACAATTGTCAACAATTTTAATTTTCATATGCACGCAACAAGAGCCACAGGAAAAGCAACGAGGATTAACATACGCCTCCCCCCAAAGCCAATGGAGGCACAATCCACTCGCAGTTTGTTTGCATTTGTATTGCTAATAAAGAGTGGACAGCAGCACGCCCACCGCGGCCCAGTCCGGCCCCAACAGACAGTGGCGGGATGACATATTGGGTGTGGTGTGGAGGTTCCTGTGTGTGGGTAGATTGCAGGGCCAACAGCGGTTGCAAAATGCGTTTTGTATTCACAGTTGCGGTCTAACTATTAGCTGTGGTCGATGCGCCCCATCGCGTTTAGTGTGTTTGTACAATGTACATATATGTATTTTGGCAATAACTGCACTAATAACGGTCAAAATATTACTATCGTAATGCATCATAGTTCATAGTCCAAAGGGCTCCTCTTACAGTAGGCTCTGCACGCCCCCTCGTGAATGCATCACCAGAAACTAGAGTAACTATGGTACATATAAAACTTCCTTAAGTACATTGATTTACGATCCATGGCTGTAGTAGTTGCTATAAAAACGATATTATTACACCCCGCGCATCCATCATCCATTGATTTACGCACTCTGAACTGCTAAATAGCATTTTGGGCTTCAGCTCGAGTCCGGGCAAAGCTTATAAATTAATTAAAAAATCAGTATAAATACATAAATCAATTACCCTCCTCAATAGGAGTCTCGCCTACGATACCCCCTCCCTCTGTCCATCTGTAAGGCTGCACTCTTCAGCGGCAGCTTTGGCGCCGGGCAATTACTTTGCCGGGAGCCCCACAGGCCGCAGCGAGCACGGTGAAGGGGCCCAGGGACTATGAAGAAGAAGGATGCGAAGGACTGAAGCGATAAAAACGGCAACATGGCGTTCAAAGTGCACAAAATGGCGGTAATTCGCGCTTTGTTGCTGCGCGGCCAGAACGCTTCAATGAGTGGGTGGCGGTGTGGCGACTGCACAACTACAAATACAGCTACAGCATACACTACAACTACGACCATAACCACAAGAGTAAAGGAAACGGGAATGACAGAGTCCTTTTCAGCGTCGGAGGTTCAGATACCCTAGAAATGCATTTCTACAATGATATGATTAATACTGCTGCTCTTTTAATTACATATTTACATAGAAAAGTTCACTATCAAATGTCTGATTGAATTATCTTCAGAAACACAGAAGTTTCTCCCACAAAGACTCTTTTTTCAATAGACAGGTTCTATTTGATCTATGCTAAGGAACAATTCGATACTATGAGAAGGGTAATCAACCCAAGAGAGAGCAAGGAAAAGGCAAACAAGAAGGCTGCTAATAGGAGCGCGGGCGATGCAAGCGCTGCACTTGCCGAAGAAAATATATTGTTCAGCTTAATTTCCTCTCCCCGGCATCCCCCACATCTCGTGCATCCTCTGATTTTCTTTGCTGGGCTAAGTTTCCGCTGGTCCCCCGCTTTTGCTGGGCCAAAGAGCGTGGAAGAAGAGCGTGAATTGTTCAGAAAATGTGATGCAAGGATGTCTTTTCCTCGCTCTCCCCCGCTACTCTTCCCCGCTGCGGTATGTCATTAATGATTTCCTTTCAGGCGGCCAATGCAATTAGGTACTTTTGCCCCATTGCCCGTAACACTGATGGAGGGTGTGACCAGGAGCCAGGAGTTAGTTAAGTTAAAGTTAGCATAAAGTTCCCCCTATTGTCTGGGATTCCATCATTATCTGCCATAAGTTCCCTCATAACTTTCCCCACGAATTATTACGCTACAGATAAGTAGTAGAGTGTAGAACACAATTTCATTAAATATTGCTAATCAAATAATGTTACCAAAGGGACCTATGTATGCCCTGCTACCAGTTGCAAACATTACCCACACATGCAACTAAAACTTCAGCAACAGACAGAACTTTTTCCACTGGCCCGTAAAGTGCGTGCGGTGTGTGTCCTGCAAATGGAAAAGTAACTTTTTTCCACGAGACCATCAAAATTATGAAGTACTATATGTTGAGCTGTGGTGTGGCATCCTTTTGAGTGATCTTGTTGGCCACCGCTCTCGGAAATCAACCTGAGTGCTGACCACTTGCTGCATTCGTAATGAAAGAGGTACACCGAGAGCCATTCCAGCATGTTGTTTTGCTGGGTTTTGGATAATGGATTAAAATTATTCGTGTGCCGGAGTGCTCCATTCTCTGTTCATGCTAGGATCTTTAAGCTCCTGGCTCCGATAGATACTTTCTAACACCTACTTGCCAGCTAGCACTGCCTCCTCTGAAAGCAAACAACGTATCTGGATCTGTTGCGAGAGCTCTTCTGAGTTAGCATCCTCTCAATTTTTCAATTACTTGGGCCTCTGCAAAAGTAATGACCGAAACTGAGCCAGAAACAGAAACAGAACAGAAACAGTAACGCCAACTGGCAGCTGGCAAATGGAACATTTTGTGCTTAATTTCATTTCCGTTTAGGTGCCGTTGCCGTTGCCGTTCCGAATGCCATTCCGTTGGAGGAGAGGCAGCGAAGGAGAGAAGTCCAGGGTCCATCGTCCGTACTGCGCAACAATGAAGCGCTTGGGTAACGGTAAATTTCATTTTAAAAGCATTTTCATTTACATTTTGTCCATTTGATTTTGCCATTGAAATTTCGAGAGCGAGAAACTTCTCTCCGTGCAGACCGGCAGCAGAGGTAGGAATTTTATTGTTTTACCATTATTACAGGTGTGCCTGCGCCAGTGGATGTATGGGAATGTATCCTGGGGTCTGTGTGTGTGTGTGATTCCCCTAAAAACAGCTTTACGACCCAAACGTTGAGCACTGTGCCCCGACACCGACACCGACGCCGGACCGTGATGGAGCCCAACAGCCGGAATGGAGCTGGCCTCACTAATCCGTTTGGATTTTTAGTGGCGGCCAAATTTTAACGACGCATCTTTGGAATTTGTTTAAGAAATCTATAAGAGAGCAGCACATTTCGTTATTGCTACTGCTCCAGCTCCAGCTCCTGCCCCTGCCGCATGCCGTGGGCTTCCCTGCTCTCCTCCTTTGTGATATTTCACATTGTCTGGATGTGGGGCTGCTCCTGGGTGCAGGCATTGTTTGTTTTTCCTGGGCTTCCTCTTGTTTGCTGCCTCCTCCATGGGGTTTTTATGCGCGACGCTGGTTGAACGCTTCGCTGCTTTGATTTGCCTTGCTTAGCCCCAGCCCCGGCCCTCTAACTCCACTGACTCCACTCTGACCCCTCTGACCTTTATCTTGGCCAGGGCCAGCTCCTTGGCCTGGACAGGACACAACAGAACAGTGGCAGTGGCTGTGAAAGAGGCAGCCCACTCGTGCGCACTTCGTGCTACAAAGCAACAAATCGAGTTTGCGAATAAATGAAATTACTTTTCGGTCTAATGACCATCATCTGCTGATTTTATTAGATTTGTTTCCCTTTGCTCTGTGTTTGTTTACTGCTTCTGCTGCTGTTCCTCCATGCTTGTTCCTGTTTCTTTTGCTGCTGCTCCTGCTGCTGCTGCTGCTGCTGGTGGTGCTCCTGCATCATCGAGCTGCCTGGCAAACCTGACTAACTGGGGAGCAAACTTTAAATGACTTTTGTGCCCAATCGCTGTAAGCAAAATGTTTGATAAGATGACGAGTATCCAGGAGTGGTGGTATCCCACTGTCATACGACAGAGAAATTTCTTTGGGGGTCAGGTGAGTGGGAGTCACCTGTCTAAAAGAAATCGTAAGCATCTCTCAAATGGTTGAGTTGTGGTTGGTCTAGACAAGGGTCTAGGCATTCACGATGGGTGTCTGTCAGATTTGCAGAAATTGTTTCGAAATAAAAGGATTCTTTAAAAAACGAAGTACGAGAACAATCAATTGCAGCAACAACAAGCTTCGGCACTTCGATATCAGACCGAAGCTACCAGGCGATCAGCATTTGTAAGGAAGCTACTGTAAATCAGTGACGGCCACTTATAGAACTACATACCCACACACACACACATTTGAAAATGTCAGTTGCATTTCAATGATAATCTTCTATGTTAATGGTGTGCCGATCTCTACAGCGCGCTGTTAATCCCATTGTGGCGATGTTCTCTGCACATTAGACCTGCTGTTAAGTAACATGAATGTTGCCGCTTAACATTTCTGATCGCCTGATACCGTGGGCCGCATTTTGTGTGGGTTTCTTTTAGTTCTGCGTTTTGTTGCTTTTGTGAATCGTTGTTGCTTAAATAGTGAATGAAGCCGAAAATGCAAGAAAAATTCTATCGTCAGAAGAGCGTTTCCCAAATTGAGATATTGGCCACAACAGCTCCTTAGAGGCAAGAAACCACAGTGGAGAGGTCCTCTTACTAATTTCTTGGGTCCATAGGGGATACAAATAATACAAACAACTTTTTGCACCTACATTTACAATCCTTACCGACAGCTCTGAGGCCGTTCACTCATGAGAGCTTTCACTGTACCAGAGGCAATATTGGACTCATCGTCAAAACATGCCTGCCAAGTTTTCGCTTTGTGCCTCCCAAATTTCTCGCTTGCCATTTGAATACGGATTGCCCCTTCCTCCTGCTCCAGGTGGTGGGTTCTTCCTGGCACCTGTTGTTATTGTTTGTAGTGTTGCTCCTGTTCCTGAAGCTGTCGCTGTGTTCCTGCTGTGCTGTGCTCCCTCGCTTCTTGGGCCTTTCTCGCCTTTTCGCCCCTTGAGCTGACATTTCATTTTTATGAAACATCTTATTTTTCTAATTTGCAACAGCAGGTGTCGCCATTTTCTGCAATTTTCTGTTTATATGAGAAAGGAGCTTCCTACTCTCTCTCCTTCGTCTTTGGGGTGCGCTTACCCACAAAATTTTCAGCTTTTCCCCTGCTGGTTTTCATTGGCTGGAGCGGGTGTAAATTCAGTTTACTGTAAAATTTAATAGAAAGTGAATTTTTTCTCCCCAAGAATATGGGGATAAGCACGGGGGCATGTGTGGATGCGTGCAAATTGGGGTCTTTTGTTTATAGTGTTTCACATGTTTGCATATAAAGTGAAAATTCTTGTAAAGCATGCTGTAAAAATACGTTTAATAAGCTACAAGACGGATACGGCTACGGCTACGGCTACGCCAACGGCTACCCCTCGCACAGTACTTTGTCGAATGTGTGTGTTGGGGGTAGATTGTGGGAGAGAGGAATCCTAACCGTCCTGGCGTCTTTATTAATTCATAAAACGACAAAACGCCAGGTGTCGCTGACGGTATGTCTGAGCGCCCACAGAGGGATTTTTATGCTTTTAAAAGTCTAAGAACGAAATTTTGGAAGTTTCTCCCAAATTACCAATAAAAACAATACCAGAGAAACCAAAAAAACACAAACAACGGAGCCACTTGCATATGTATGCAGGCAGAGATATTCCCCAAGACTCTCTCTCGTGGCTGGCCACGTAGTACGTACCTAGTATAATTCGTTATCTCTGGGGCGTATCAAAATCACGCTTGATTAACTTTCTCGAGCCATTTAACAAATAAGCAATAAAATCCGTGCATTTCCTTAGTCCGTGTCCAAGGCCCGACCCCCCTCCACAGCCAAGCCGCCACATGCTCCACAGTGTATCCTGTGTATCTGGTACCCCCGGACAGCCTTTTCCGTGTTGTCTTGAGCAAATTGCCCTTTTGTCTTCAAATGAGACGTTTATGTTTTTTAATTTTTTTCTTGTTCTCGGGTAATGGCCAATGTCAATGGGTTCAGAAAAGGGCAATCAGTGGATCAGATTCAGTCAGATGGGGGCGAGTGCTGTGCAGGAGCTCTGTCAAGAACAGACTTGAGACTGTTACCATGGGGAACTGGTAACAATGAAGGAATCGATAAGGTTTATCTGAGACTATTATTGTTGAATTCTGATGTCTTGCATCGCCTAAGAACTGATTCCTAATTAAATCCCTATGGAGTCCGCAAATATGCGGACCACATGCATTTCGCCCTCACAATCAGGACTTCAAATACAAAATCTGGGCATGCATACCATAGCAGTCGGAAGCAGGTGAAGGGAAAGCACAAATCCCTAAATTAGCATTAGCTAATCAAGGTAACCAAATGGCAGTCAGGCAGCGGGAGGGAAGGATGGCGGGAAATCTTTAAACCAATATTACTTTGTGTGCATTTGTGCGTAAGTGCAAGGGTCCAGCCGGAGGCACCCAAGGCTATTTGCCCGAGTATAATGTATAATCAAGATGTATGCCATTTGACATTCGAAGGCAAAATTAAATTCCACTGCACATCGCTGTTGGCAGACCAGACCCATCCGCACGGACGGACCACAACAGAAAGGCAAGGGAGAGCACACAAGCCACATTTACCAACATTTGGCAACTGCAGTTACGTTGCTTCCAGTCAAATACGATTCATCGTTCACGTACTAGACTAGGAGCCAGCAGGACGCACCTGGAGATGGAGCTGCCACTGCAGCTGAACCCTGAACCCGAGACCAATTAAATATTGAGAGAAACATTTGCCATTTCGTGCTCCGTTTGTAATTAGCCGTAACGTGCTGCTCCTGATGCAGGAGCAACGGATAAATACATACATACATATGTACTTACCTGCAAGATTTTAGGTAAATAACGTATGCCATGCCCGAGAATGTATGGTAAAGTCAGCGTCATAATGTTATTTACCAAATGCCATTGATTGGCACCCCTTACCACCTGACTTCAAAGCAATTTTCTTGTCACTCCAACCAAAATGTAAATGTTTTACAGTCAACATAATCACATCGAACATCAAAGGAGCCAAATCCGCACAGCTGCCAGCCCGGGCAACCGACAATCAATCGAATTGAGGAAAATCAGGCAATATTTATACGAATATTCGAGGACGGCATTCAATTGGAAATCAAATTTTGATTTAGCAGGTATGTTGGCTGAATAGAATCCCCATTGAGAGGTGGGGTCCCAGGGAATTGGGAAACAACATATACTCGTAGTAGTAAGCGATCAACATGAGATTCGTAGCCAAGCAGCACCTTTCGATGATCTATCGTTAAGCAGCTTATCTCAGATTCAACCTCATCAATCTACAGATAAATCCAGGATGTGGCAAAGCGGAGCTCCTTGGAATTGTATTCGAAAGGAAGTGAGAACAAATTAACAACCATTGATGTTTCAAGCCAAATTATAACAATGTGTCGTGTGAGATTATATCCAAAATTTAGACTATAACTGGGCGCAGGCCTGTAGGGCGTGCGGTCAGGTCATCTGTTTAAGACCAACAGAACATTGATTCCGAGTCAAACTAGGATTCGGAGCAGGCCAGCTGGTACAGGAACTGGATGACAGTGCGAGTGGGGCGTCCGGTCATCTGGTTCTTCAACAGGTAGGGCAGTGGGTTGGTTGTGGTGAGCATGCCTGTTCCACGGTTGTCCAGATGGGCCCAGTCGACGCACGGGACGAGGCTGCGAAGAATGGCGGCGGCCAGGCAGGAGGAGGCCGGTCCACGGCCGGCGTTGCTCAGGTCATAGGTGATGTTCTTGGTGACGATCTGGTGGTAGTACTTGAAGAGCGGGAAGCGCCAGACGCGATCCCCAGTGATTCCACCAGCCTTGCGGAACTGCTTGTGGACAAAGTTCGACGTAGTCCAGAGCCCAGTAGCCCCTCCGCCGAGCGCGTAGTTTACGCCTTGGGCCACCGTGCCTATGTCGATGATCATTTTGGGCTTGTGCGCGGCCTGGCCGTAGAGCAGGGGATCGGCCATCACCACAACAGGGGCCTTGCCCACATCCTTGACGCCCATGGTGATGCCATTCAGCAGGCTCACCACATCGCCGCACTTGACCGCCATGCCGGAGGGCATGTGCTCGCAGAGTGGGATGATCGCCGAGATGTTCATCGGCAGCGAGAGGGCGGAAGCGGCGCGGAGCACGCCCACACATACGGCAGCTCCAGCCATTGCGCCGCGGTACTGGTCCATTCCCGTCTTCTTCTTCAGGCAGAGCCCGCCGCTGTTGAAGGTCAGGCCCAGGCCCAGCAACAGCACGGACTTCTCTTCGGGAGCGGTGCCGCAGTAGGAGCACTCGAGCAACAGGGGCGGCTCGCAGGAGCCCTTGGCGATCATCATGAAGGAATTGAGCTTCATGTCCTCAATCCAGTCCATGGATCGCACCTCCACAGTCACGCCGCAGGGGCACAGAGCATCGACGGCGGCCTGGGCGAACACGGACGGGGTCATCATGTTCGCCGGCGTGTCGGACAGGCGACGGGCCAGGTTCTGGGACTCGGCCTTGAACAGGCCCCGGGTCCAGGCCTCGCGGTCCCCCTTACCGTACATTTCCAGCTTGGGGGTCCGCGTTCGGTTCTTCTTCCTCTTGTTCATGTTGAAGCGCCAAACGGCCAGCGAGGCGCCCTCGGCGGCCTGCTCCGGATAACCCATGCTATCCACATGCACCTCGCGCATTCCCTGCATCTGCAGGGCGCGGGCGCCAGCGCCGGCGGCCACACGGACATTCTCCATGCCCAGATCCAACTCCTCCTCCTCGTTGAAGGCGGCATCGTAGTCCCCGACACCCACGACGGCAATGGCCTGGTAATCGCCGTCCATGCCGCTGAACAGCAGGCCCTTGCCCGGGCTCCCGTCCATGTTTCGTTCACGGATCCACTGCATTACCTTACCGCCCACAGAGTCGTCCAGGGTGACGGCATTCTCCGTGGTCTTTGGCGGCTTGTCCGAATCCCTCTTGTAGACACCCACAACCACGCCCTTGGGCTTCTTGCACTTGGTGGCATAGGCTCGAAGGCAGTGCGAAACCTCCCGGAAGGCTCGCTTGCAGGTGAGCAGCCGGCTGGCCGAACGCACCAGAAGTAGATCCCTATATGCTGGCATTCTCGATTAGCGATTTAAAGGAACTAATTTACAAAACGGAACCAAATATAAATATGAAACCTGTGATTTTGCTGACTAGAAATTTAGCTGTTTGACGCAACGGATTTTACGCGATACGAAAAATTTACAATCAAATTTGTTGTGTTTATATAAGTTGTGTTCCGTTCAACAGTCTCTACTGAATAGTTTTTTGGGCCTCGCTTTCTATTTTGAAGTCTGAAATCTAAAACACCATCTGCTTCGATCAGGCATAAAACAAATCATGTCTGTATCATTTTTTGGATAAATAAAGAGGCTTGGAGAAAGTTGCATACAATAGTAGAAGCCTACTTAGAATCTTTACATGCCTGTAGGACACCGAAATCCCCTCAAAGATCCTCCACCTACGATGGTCCTGTTCAGAATTTATAATCCCTTTCGCGAGGGCGCACCACTATAATCGTATAATAATGACAAAAAGGAAAGAATAATGTTGAAAACAAAAAAAAATCATATGAATTCCAATTAAGCAGTCAACGGACAGGGTCCGGAAGCTGGGCCCGGCCTGGCCAAGTGCGCAGCGATAATGGCGGCGAATGGAAATAATTAATTTTCCAAACCAGTGGGCCATCGCTAATTAAGCTTAATTTTTGGTGTTGCATAACTAATTAAGGTGGGAACAGCGCAGCCGTACGAGGAGCAGCAGCAGCATCAGCCGGGATACTGGCATTCGAATTATGTAAAATTGTTGCACTTTAATTCCATTTTGTCTGCGGGCAGACAATCTGTAATTGAAAAGTATGCTCTTGCTTATCTTTCGAGTATTTGAATATGGAATTCAATTTAGTGTCGCATAAGCGCTGGAATATGCAAATCCGTCCGGGGCCAGCTCTCCTCAGACGAATGTTTGCCTTCTGGCTTTGGGCAAGGTGACCGAAAAGGTTATGTGTGCTGGTAGGTGTGGCTGGCCGAAAACCAAATTGGAAATTTGCTTATTTCTCGCCTTTGCGCTTGACCTGACCCAAAGGGGGCGAGCCAGGCGCACGGACAAACTTTGTCCACAGGTCCAGCCACCCGTGCACACAGATCCACAGATGAAAGGATAGTGCCAGATACTGTTAGTTTTGTCCTTCGGCCTGCTTCCTGCCGAATGTTGAATGTTGTAAAATATTTGCCCAATAGTGAACACTGACTTGGGATTAACATTTGTCTATGCGCATTCGTCTGGAATTATGCAATGTGTTCGTAGATAAGGACAATTCCAATGGAAAGCATCCGCCTCTGATGATTGCTATTTGCCTGTCAGTTATTGCCCAGCCTCCCCATTCAGTCATTTAAATTAAATAACATTTTGAAAGAGCGGCAGCGATATCCCCGGCATTGCTCTTTGCCTCTCACGGAGTACCTTTCTTCCAGTCTAGATCCTTAACAGTACCTTCCTTAAGTAATAAGTACCTTCCTTAAGTAATAAATTCTTCATGATATAATTTTTGATAATTTTTTTATTAAAATGTATTTTTATTACAACTAAACGCTTAAGAACTAAAGATTTTGTTGCGAATTACCTTAAGTACATTATGTCTGAATACATTTTTAAGAGACTAAAAATCAAAAATTCGTATCTTATTTTGTTTCTGTGGGCAAGATGGGAAAACCAAAAAGGCATAAAATTTAATGTAATCCAAGGTTTTTGCGAGTGCAATCAATGGTATTATGTATGTATTTTGTAATATTTTGTAAGCTATGGACTGATTCGATGCAATTTGAGTTCTGAGTATTCTGATGCGCATTAGGCGAAGTATTGCTTGTGGTTTCGAGGCTTAAGTAGAGATATTTCCTATAACTTTCGATTCGGCGTGTTTACAACTTTTAAGTTTAAATATTGTTTATTTTCGATTGCTATTATTGTGATTATGCAATTAGGCAGCTCATAAATTTATCAAAACTTAACATCACATTGCTTCTTCGATTACATTAGAGGTTGCTTTCCACATGCGTTTGAAAATTCAGTACCTGCACTAAGTCGATCGATTATGGTTATACGAGTACGAGTACGAGTACGAGTAATGCTTAAAAATGCTCAATGCTCAATGCTCCGTTTTGTGCGTATGCGCGGCAATTGTTTGTAGCTAACTATGGGCTGTATTTGTGTATTTTTTGTATGTTTTATGTATACTTTATATTAAATGCGGTGTGTGGTTTGTGGGTTTTGCTGACAAAATGCACTCAATGGAAGTTGATACGAGTAATACCCTCTATAGTCTAAGTCTAAGTCGAATGCATTGTAAATGCCTTTGTAAATGCATAATTTATTAGGAAGTGTTTTTCATGTTTGTATTCATTTCTGAAGAGAATATGTCTATGATGATGTTGATGATACGACGAAGGTCCTTGTGTTGTAAGTGCGTTGCGTGTGCGTGTGTGCGTGGCATAATTTAATCCTCTCCGGCTGCGGCGGCATTCGATTTACTAAAACTGTTTGGACGATGTGCTCGATGGCGGCATATTGAGAATGAAACTCTCCTCACGATATCAGACATTGGGCTTGCGGAAGATCTCATTCGGATACTGGTTGCTGCTAAAGTTCTGGCGCGTCGAGCATTGCTGTTTTGGACGGAACAAAGGTAAATGTATAATTAAATGCATGGCTTTGTCATGGACACACGTATTGATTTGTTATTGCCCCCATTAGGTGAAAAGATGGGGCAGACCCTAAGTGATTGCATTTTAATTACATTTCCAATGCATCTCCCACCCAAGGAGGCAATTATCATGCATTTGGGTCACACACCCGACACCACAGGGTACCACAGGTGGGGTGGTGGGCTGCTTCGGTGGTGGATAATAATAACTTAACTACCTTACACCATTTTCTGATTCTTCCCTCATTTTTCTGATTTGACGTCGCTTGGACATGGCCCGAGGGCTATTAAAATAATTGCCCCAGAAATCATTTATTATGGCATGTGTCTGCCTCGGACCATAAACCTGTCGCCCGGCGGTAGGGTGCCTCATTATCACTTACCGCTTGCTTCTTTTCCCAGGACTTCATGGCCGTCTTGTACTTTTCGAACTCATGGCACCAATCCGAGTAGATTTTCTGATAGTCATTGCTCTTGTTCGGCGGAGTGCATCTGTTCGAAAAGGGGGGATGGGGGCGGGTGGAAAGCGGTGGAACCACGGAAATGCGATTATAATGAGCGCATAATTACGGAAATGCCCTACTCACCTGTGGGCATCCACGGTGATGTTGTAGCTGCACAGCAGGGAGCCACCCAAATGGCAGTCGTAGCGGCCGCCATCGGCCTCGTTCACGGACACCACAACCAGTCCCCGTTCCGTCGTCTCGATGTACTTTGTGGGCGAATAATGGATCTCATAGCTGGAAGGCAGTCGGCATTTTGGTCATCAAGTCTTTAATTAAGCCCCCCAATAAATCCCAAGCCTTACCGTCCCTTATCCTTGGAGTGATGGTACCAGGTCACCTGCTCGTTCTTCAGTACCTCGGGGATTTTGACAAAGCATCCCAGATGCACGCTCTGGCCGTAGGTCACCACAATCTTCTTCTTTAGGACACTCGAGTCGCAAATGTCGCTCGTCTCATTGGCCACGTCCTGTGGGGGCACACGGGGGGAAGGGAAGGAAATCACATGTCATTTGATTTGTGGCACACTCCGCCGCACCTCGCTTCACCGCACTCACCTGCAACAGATCCAGCTCGTAGGGACGGCACGTATTGGCCTCCTTGTCCCAGCCGCAGTACGGATCACGGACACACCGGAAGCAATTGTCGTAACGACGATTGCACATGGCCAAATCGATTTGCTTGATGCGGTGATCGGTGCCGATGTAGAGGCTCTTACGTGTCTGGCTGATTTCCATCACCTGAATGGCCTCGTTGGGGGCCACCTCAAAAATGTCCAGCAGCTTCGAGAGCGACTCCCCGTTCCGGTAGTACTGCACGATTTTGTAAATGCGACCCAGATTGGTGCCCACATAGTACACAATGTATTCCTGGTTGAGTATATCGATTTTGATTCTGCAAAAAGTACGTTTCAAAAGTCGTTTTAATCCGTCGAAAATATGTGCTACATGCGAGTGTACTCGTGCCCGCAAATAAGTAACTTTTTAAACAGCTTTACTTTATGCACCCCCCAAAAACTGACTCCTCCAGTGGGGCATCGTTGATGCATTTAAATGAATTTCATTTTAATTATTAACTGAATTTTACACGTTCTGAAAAAAGCGTTGAACTTGTATTTGTGATTGTGCGAGTAGCAAAGCTGAGGATAACTTTGGTGCTGAAAGAAATGGGTATTCAGTGGAAGTGCTTTATAATGGTCCCTTTCTCCATATATTTATATCTGATTTTATATATAAAAATATGAATATATATATTTATAGCACTATGCAATACCACATTGACGCTGTGACCCAAATCGAACTTTTTTATAGTTTTACGGCTTTAAAATTGTTTAATAATTTTTGTTTGTCAAGTTTTAGGTCTTTAAAATTATTTAATCATAATTTTTTTGTTTTTTTAAACCTTTGGTTCATTTTTTTATTTTTTTGTTTAGTTTTAGTTAATTTAAAACATTTTGTTGTTTAAGTTTTTTTTTTAAACCCGTATTTTTTTAAAGTTGTTTTCACATAACTTAAGTACCTTACGCCTAGTTTTATTGAACTCTGAACAGCTGATTAATGCAGCTATAAGTCCTACCCGAACACCTTGTGGCTTAAGCGTATCGCTTGGAAAATATTAAGCTTTCAAATAAAAAATTGAGAATTTGTTGTGGCATTTGTTACCGAAATTTGTACTCTGAAAACTGTTCTTATTGTTTTTATAAAATATAAAAAATTCTAAACCTATTTGACTCCAAACACATCCCAGCATCCCAGCACATCCCTGGATCTGAAACCCAGCCTGAAACTCGTATGAATATTTCTGGCGTTACTCACTTGTCGACGACGAGCTTGGTGAAGACCAAATCCCTTTTATAATAGACAGGATTGTTGTGCTCGTGATTTACGGCCTTGTCCATGAGCGGGTGGGATCTGATGAAATTCAGTACAGTGTCTGGCAGATTTGATGTATCGTTGACGCAGGTACCGGGCCTGGGCTCGGGGACACGTGAATTGAGGACCGGCAGCCATGCGGAATTCGATGAGGATTGCTCCTTGAATTTACCTGTGCAAAAAAAATAAAAAAAAAACAATTGTACAATCACACACACTGGGATATGGGGAGGGGAGGGGAGGGGGGGGGGGGCTCCGGGGGCTCTTCTGCAATTGAAGATTTAAATCTACGACGAGCAAAGGTGTCAGCTGTGCCCCGCTTGCCACTAAGCTGTCAGTGGAGGCGGTGGAGCCACCAATAATCCATTCAAATGGATTTTCTAATGCGATTTATGTTGCGCACATGGCAAGAGGATCCACACACGGTGGGGGAACGGGGGGCACCCCGAGACTCGACTCGAGTCGATTCGAGTCCACTGAAACTACAAAACACTCAACGAGGAGGGAAATGGATTCGCAGTCGGAGCAGAGGGGCAGAGGAGGGGGAAGGATATATGAAACAAATGTGTAGATTGCAAAATAAAATTTGCCAATAAGTTGCATTTGTCGTTTCCCATTTCCATTCTCGAATGGAATCCCCCCTTGGGGTGGCAGGAAAACGGACAATGGAGAAAATTGCACGTCAATGCAGGGCGAAGCGTTGACAGGATCGCCATGGCCATCGCCATCGCCGTCACTCCCCACAGATAACCAAATCCGGATCCGGATTCCGTTTCGAGAGAGCTCACCGTTGAAGGCAGCTTGAATCTCGTTAATGTGAAAACTGCAGACGGCCGATCCAATCAGGCCATTGGTGCTGGTCGTGAAGGTGGCGTAGAAGCGGGTCTTGTCCGACGGCAGCTGGTACACCGACTGGATCTCGTTGAAGTAGAAGGGGAACTCCCCGGAGATGCTGCAGTTGAGGCGCGCCTTCAGATACGTGGCCCAGTTGTGGGCCAGCAGATTCTTGCCGCCGACATCCTTCTTGCAGACACGGGCGATGCGCGAGTACACGGCCTTGCCACAGTTGATGTACTCCACGGCCGTTTCCCGGAAAAAGAAGTACACGTAGTCGCCAATGTCAAAGGATCCCACAAAATTGGGTTCTGCAAAGGAAATGGAAAATATTGTTAGAGAAAGATTACGATGGGATCTGTTTCAATAGTTTTATCGGTCTTTCAGCCATTGAAACCATTAAAACATAGACCATATAATTGATAGTTTTCACTTAACTATCGATTACTTTCGATTATTTGTTAATTTCATGCGATTTATTATGATTTAAAATGGGAATATCTATAATAATCGATTGCTATCGATTACTTATCTATTATATAAATTTAAACATAGTTTTTTGATCGATATAAACCATATAATTGATAATTTTCACTTAACTATCGACTACTTTCGATTATTTGTTAATTTTATGAGATTTATTATTATATTTTAATGCGAATATCGATAATAATTGATGACTATCGATAAATTATGTCTTCAAACCATTGAAACATAGTTTTTTGATCGATATAAGCAATATCATTGATAGTTCTCACTTATTTTCAATACTAAATCGAAATGTTAAATATTCATTGGAATAATAATAGCGTCTCTAAAAAGAGGAGTGATTAGTGAAATACTTACTGTCCAGCCATTTGGAATCGTACTTCAAGGTCCTCTTAAACTTGTACTCCAATCGCTTGGCCGATGTGTTGTACAGGTCTGTGCGGAAGATGACGGTGTCCGCTTTGGTGAACTCCGCGTTGGTGCCCGAGTACTGCAGACAAAGATGGATGGATGCAACTCTCGATTTTCGGACAATATCCACCCACTTACCAGACCCGGCAGACCGCCAGGATTGCCGTTCTCCACATAAATGGCCGTTGAGTTGTCCAACGGATCGTAGGGACACTTGGCAATGCCAAGGCCCACGCCAATCACATACTCCGAGCGCGGCAAATGAGTTAAATTTGACTGCGGGGCAGATATACATGTGTAAAGAAAGGAAATAAGTGAAAGTGTGTGTGCAGAAGATGGCCTTTGGATTAGATAGAGGCTTTATCTATGCCTGAATGGAGGCTGCACTCTATCGCAGATTGCTCTGCTGGAGGAGCAACTGTTGATTGCCATCTAAAGTCAACTGTCGGTGGCAATCTTTGGCCATTCAGTCAACGGCTTCCACTCATGGCTCATGAATGGGTGGGGAATTGCTCTTGGCTTTGGGCTTCCTCAATCCATCCATCCAGCCATTGACTGCGTTTGTGTCTGTGTGTGTGTGTGTGTGTGTGCAACTTACATAGATAACGTAATCCTTGGGATTGTGGGCGTTGGTGCCGCACACATAGAGCCTATCGCCCTGCTCCATCGACTGTATGACGCGCACGTGATTTTTGCAATCGAAAACCTGCAAAAAGATATCGATTATAGTAAGTCGTGGAAGGACATAGCGACAGGGGCAGGGGAAGGAGTAAACCTGTAGAGATATCCCCTCAAAGGAATTGACAATGTTTTGGGGGGCAATGTGTGGGGTTGTGGGGGGGGGGGTTTTCAATTTATTGTGCCGTGGCATCATCTGTTTTGGCACACAATCGCAGCAATGTCAAAATTGTTGCAGTCCCGTGCGTGAGTGCAGCGAATTTTGTGGCAAGAACGGAGCACAAATTGCAATAGCACGCGTCGCTGCCGAAGCTAAATCAATTGGCAACAATGCAACCCGAATGGGGACACCAGAAGAGCCAGAAGAGGCACTAGGGGCAGCCAGCAGCGGCAACAATGGCAAGTGGCATCCCTGCAGAAATTACTGCCACACAGAGAGGTAGAGAGGGAGAGAGCGAGCAGAGCAGAGCAGAGCAGCTTTATGATGACTTAAGCAGGATCCCCATGTGTGTGTGTGTGTGTGTGTGTATGTGCGTGTGCGTTGCATGCAACTTGCTGCTGCTGCTGCTGCTGCTGCTGGCACTCCTGGCACTGCCACGACTAACTGGAAATTGATTTCAAATGAAAGGATTTGCTGTCACATTATAAACGAGTTGCAACAGCAGCAGCAGAGTCTGCCCCCACGTTGCAAGTCGATGGGATTTCTCCCTCGGGCTCGAACGAGAAAATCGAGTTACTGCAACATATCTCCACACGGGTATGTGATTTCTCTAATGCATCTCAATAGTTTTTTTTTCCTCAGAACTATCGTGGGGGGAAAGGCGACTACTGTCATCGACTACTGGCACAGTTCTTAGCCGATTATTGATTGAAATATAATATTTATTTGAATAGATAGTCATTTTGTACTAGATATTCCTCTGGCAGTGGCCTTTATTCGATTGCACATTAAATTGGGTTCTATGACCGATAACTATTTAGATAACTTAAACGATAGTCGATAACTCAAGAATATTCCATTTTGATAACACGAAAAGGGACCATAAGATGGTCTAACTATTTCTTATGGAACTTTGATACAATTTAAGCGCAGAGGACTTCAATATACCATAGGATACGATACGATATACAGCTGTAAAACACTTCTTGGGCAAATATCAGCATATCTCCGAAGAGAACATAGAACATCTCTTCTTTCCTACTCCACCAAACTTAAAGCTAATGAACTTACACTTGTTTTCAGCTTTCGTAGGGGACTTTAAAGGGCAAATCTTAGTATCTAAAAGTTAATACACACCTGACTCTTGCCCTTGGAGACACAGCTGACCACATCATCGCGTGTGGGCTCCAGATTGATCACGTCGCGCTGTAATAGAGATATATAGAGGTCAATATAGATGATCAGCAAGTTCTAGGACCACAGAAATGTGGCTCAACCGAAGGATATTAACCTTTAGTTAAGAGCTCACGTTCAATCAATTCAAAAATTCAATTTCCCCTCCAAATGAATGGAAAAAGATGTACAAGGTATATTGCTGTGCCACATGTGGCATAAACTACAACTAGCAGCAGTCCGTGGCACCTTTACAAATGCTTTCAACTAAATTTATGTATAAATCACGTAATGTTCCCCCCCCCTCCCCTCTCCACCGCCGCCACAGTACACACTCACGAAATATTTTCACGCACCAGCCTCCCACCGCCCAAGGCGCCACCCGCCCCCTTAAGAGGCAGGCAGTCGCAACAGAGCGTTCATATAAAACCAAAATCATGTATTATTTAGTTGAATTTGCATTTGGCGCATAAAGCAGGAGAGAGGCAGCACCACCAATGGAGCCATGGCTGGGGAGGAGGAACAGGTGCCGGCACGGGCACGGGCACAGGAGCAGGAGCAGGAGCTGGAGTCTAAAGCAGCAACAGGAGAGCCCTCGCGTATAGGCCAAAACAACGACCAAATGATGCCCAGGGCGAAGGGTATTCGCACTCAACCACATAAAATATATTGACGTATCCGCAGGAGTCTCCTACTCCGCCTCCTCCTCCTCCTCCTCCCGCTGCTGCTGCTGCAGGAATATATAACCTCTTAGAGTTTTACGATTACGAAATGGAGCATCCCAGTCAGGTGTGGCCCCGTCGCTGGCTCATAAAACAAACTTCTCCAAGTCATAAATTCATAAACAGCCCGAAAAACCGGCACATACGCGAGCGTGTGCCACTTCCTGTAATCGAATTGCCACGGAGAATGTTGTGGCAAGTTGTCTCTCTCTCTGCAGGTCTTAGATTTTGATCTGATCTCCGGGCAACGCATAAACCTGTGCAGAAACCTGGGAATACACCAGCGACAGTGAGGACAGGGAGGACCCTGAGAGGCACATAAGCCATGGACAAGAGTGCATATTAAATATGTTTTTTGGTCCCTTTTTTTTGGGTTGTAACTAAAATAAACATGCTGGTTGTGGCGCTGGGGGAATCGAAGATTTGTGGGGATGTCCCTAAAAGGCCTAAAAGGCTGCTAAGCCTGTGCATTGTGTTGACAGCGTTTAGATGTGACGCTTTATGGCCACAAAAGGCATCCGAAACGGAAGCTTAGCGGCCGTTTGGAAACTATGGAAATACACACACACAAACACAGCTTTATTCAGAGGTAAACACACAGATACAGATACAAACAGGACTGGCGTAGAGTGGCGTATAATGAATTTTTAACAAGAGCTGCCGCAAAGGCGCAGACCGAAAGCCGTGTTGCCGTTGTTTTTGCCTAAAAGCTTGCCCCGATTCTGGTTTTAACCCCACCCCCGCCCACGCTCCAACCGACTGTCACAATAGATTTGTGGCTTGACCCCCGGAACCAGCAGCCACCTTTGGGAGCAGCCCCACCTCCACGGCCGCCGCCTAAAAGCCTGCTGCTCTAGGATTATAATTTTCTCCACCGATTATTTGTCTGCAAAAGGAAAGCACAAAAGTTGGTACTCACATCGCAGTAGGACGAGGAGATGTTCTGCAAGTTCAAACGGAATACGCGATCCCTGGAAATGGACAAAAATATGAGAAAAATTTGTTTAATTCAGAGCTGGAAAAGAATCTCCCCATCGGTGCTTTGCAAAATAGAAAAACCATCCATGTGCCGATAGGTTTATCGATTGTTTTTGGGAATACAGTGCGTTTCTAGGCTGTAAAACCATCGAGAGGGTTTTATGTAGTTTTTAAAATTAAAAAAATCGTAAAATATGCATTAACCGATTGTTTTTCACGATTTTGTTACTTAATTTCGATGACTGGAACATATTTTGAGTGATTTTGATACAGTATCATCTCACCATACCATAATATCTCAAGAAATCGATCAAAGTTGATCAAATTAAAGAGCTTCAATAACAATTTTAGCTCTAAATCCCAAAAGAAGATCGATAAATAATCGATAACTCGAAAATTCAACTATTTAGCCTTGAACCCCACAAAAACGCACTGTAATCTGGAATTTTCAATGGAATATCTAGAAAAATACTTACATGGCGCCCACATAAAGCGAATCTCGATCCTCATTCATGTGAAATGTGCGATAGTACAGTCGGCCGCATGTGAACTCCCTTACATGATCTGCAATAGAGAGAGAGAGAGAGAAAGGGGGGGATGAGAAAAATTGGAAAACATTTTCGTCAAGTAAATTCAATATTTGCCCAAGAAATTTTCCTTAAGTGAAACGAGGAGCAGCGGAGACAGCACACAGAGGGGAGAGGGTCGGCTGGAGATAGTGTCAACAAAAGTTTTCATTCCGGGGCAAAATACTCCAAGAAGGACCGGAGAGAGAGGGTCAGGACTACAGACAAAACATTGCCAGAAAAATGGAGAGGGTGAGGCGAGGGGGGTACAAATATTGGACTTCCATAGATATCGCATTTCAATCAAATGACATTTTTGGATAACATTTTCATCTACTGTTTATTTGGACTCAAGTTTTTTCCGCAGCCCATAAGGGGGTCCTTGGACTCTGCCCCTCCACCCCAAGGAGGGGACTCCCCAGCGCCATTAATTATGAGTATTGTGCGAGTATTATGTTAATTTCAATGACGTCGCTTTGTCTGCAAATTGTTTGTCAGAGGCTGGGGCTGGGGCTGGGGCAGGGGCAGGGGCAGGCAGGATGTGTGTGTGTGTGTCCGAAATGCTGAGCAAACAATTCTTTAATTAAACTAATTTATATTTGCCATCCCCCAGTGCCCCACCCCCCATCGATTGGCTGTCACTCATCGGGGCTCTCAATTAATTTCTGCTCATGAAACGAAACGAAACGAAACGAGATGAGATGAGATGTCTTCGGGTAAAGTGTCAAATGTCTGTGGAAGGAATATGGATGACCTCCTACAACAAAGCGCACACATTCTCCGCCGGACAATGGCCAAAAGTATGACAGGAGAGGTCACAAAAGAGCCAGAGACCACCGAAGCCCCACTCATCCGATTTATGCACTCATTCCCATGCTGCTCCTCCGCTCTCAACAATGGAATATGTAAATACCGAAAGGAAAGCCCCAACCCCAACCCCACTCGAAAACCCGTCCGCAGGCAGTCCGGGAAACAGAACTGTAGCTATTTTTGATTTCCGATTTTCCAGTGAATATTTTCGTGTGTGTGTGTGTGTGTGCGTGTGTGGCATAAACAGAGAAAAGGCGGCAGGGCGGCCGGGTGGCCGGGCAGGGAAAGGGAACAACTACAATAGAAGTACAGTCGCCGGAACATGTCCCCGTGCGTGTATGTGCATGTCTGTGCATGTCCTTGCCAAACAGGAAGTCGACTTGTGCACGCTTGAAATGCTTTTGTACATATTTTTATTCTACTGAAAAATGCCCGTCGAAGTTTTCCATTTCCACTCCTCACGGGCTGGTTTTTGGCCCAAACTTTTGTGGCAGATTTAAAGGAGGGCCATCTTTAAGGACGAAACACACACACAGACAAAAAAAACACCATAAACTATATGGAATATACATATTTATGTGGAATATCCGCTGTTATATTCTTGCGGGAGCCCCGCAAATAATTGCCCGCAATTTGGGATTCAGACTTCGGTAATCCACAAGTCAATTCGGGGCATTTATAGGGGGCCATATGTAGGTCCTTGGGACGATGGGGAGTTCAATCCCTGCCCTGGCTTATGGAGTCGTTCGGGCCATTGCCACTGCCAATTGTCATCGGCAGCCAGTAAAAACATATTGCCACAATTTCATGACTGGATTAAGCCCATAAAAATATGCTAAATATTAACATAAAATTGATGGCCCCCAAGGATACGCTTCTCGGGGTATTTTATGTGTCCAAAGATTCCGGGGAAAGGGGCAGAGCGGAGAGGGTTGTACAAATTCCAAGATTACATCCGGATTCAATGTGTTTTCAACATACATACATTCCATGGCTAGGGATTACGGAACAATCTACCTTCTGGCATCCTTAGCGTAATTCCTGCCCTCCAAAATGGCCCTCAATCTCCGTGCCCTTCGATCTAGATATATGTTTGTTTTCCATTGATTTTGACCCTCCTTAGACACCTAGGACCTAATCGTAATTTCTGAATAGGTTTTCAAACGATCCATTGTTCCTGCTCTTTTAGGAATATATCCCTAATATGCCAGGGTCCTTCTGTTCAAAGACACAAGCAATAAATGGTGGCGATTGTCAGCTAGTAGGACACCAAATACTGAATCAAGTCTAAGAACAGAGCCCCCTCTGTGTATATTTGTAGCTCCATTGTTTCTCCAAGTTTAAGCCCCTCCCAGAGAGGAAAAAGCGCCTGTTAAAATCCTTTCAAAATTTCCCCATTTAGCCGTCAAAGTCCTCAACTTTATTTGGTTTTAATCCAGACTCCAATCAAAATCAAATTCCATTTACGAGCTGCCTTTGCGCAAAAAAAAAAAATAAAAAAATAAAAATAAATTACGCCAAATTTTATATTCCACTTCTCTGTTTTTTTTTCTGCTGTTTTTTTCTTTTTGTGGGGAGAGTGCTTATGGGCGTATAAGCATTTATGACTCTCAAACCTCGAGACTCGCGACTCGAGACGACTCTCCGCATATCCCATAGCCCATATCCCATCTCCCATATATGTCAATAATTTTTATGCTCTTCATAAATATGCGTTTTACGAGCAGAGGCAACCGTGCCCCCAGCCCCCTCCACGGGGGCCGTCAAATCAATTTCTTGAGGGGAGAAAATGACATTTTCTCCAAAAGAAAAACGTTATTATCAAATCAAAAGGAGAGACAGTGGGAGCAGTGGGAGCTGCTGGGTTTTGCCCGAATTGCAATGAACATATTGTAAATTTAATGTCCTGCCACCCGCTCAAACCGATGGGTGGACTGTGCCCCCCAGGGGCAGAAACCACCCGTCAGGTGCAGGCACAGGGACAGGCCAGGCTCCCTTGGCCCGACATTATTCACCTTTGAAATGTCAGCAGACATTTTGGCCCCAAAAGATGACAGCAACTCGAAGGGTTTCACTTCGTTTACAGCTACATTTCTGTGTGGCATCAAACGAGGGGTCATCAGAGGATAAAGAGAGACACATAAACGAGTCTATGTAAATGTGGCATCAAATGAGACTAGGTATTGCAAAAGGGGCATCAAATGAGTGCCTGCAGGCTGCAGTTCCTTGCTGCTGCAACATGAAACATTCCTTTAAATTTCCCTTTTTTGCTTTTGTATAAATCTACGTTTTTTTCTTTAAACAATTTTTAACAAATGATATTCGGTTATGGAACGAGTTACCTTTCAATATTACAAAAAAAGAAAAATAAATAAAAATAAAAACAAAAACAAAAACAAATAAACAATTAAAAATAATAATAAAAAAAAAATAAATTAAAAAAAAATAAACAAAAAATAATAATAAACAAAAAAATAATAATAAACAAAAAATAATAACAATAAAAAAAAAAAATTATAATAATACAAAATAAAAGTAATAAAAAAAATAGTAATAATAATACCATATAATAATAAAAATAATAAAATTAGAATTAGCATTAGTATTAATGAAACAAATAATAGCCATAATAATAAAAATATTAGTCATACTAAAAACGTTAAAAAAAAAATCATTCTGTTTAAAAGCACACAACTATGTGAACATTAAAATAAAGTAGAAATGTATATATAAATACATAAATAATTTTCTATTAAGCAAAATAATACTAGACTTCGTGGAAGCCTAACAAGATTGTGGTGGGAATTAGAAACAAAAATTTGATGAATTCATGTTTTTACAGGAACTGTTGGTGTTTTAAACCCTCCAAATTCACTTGGTATGCAGCTGTTGTAATTATTTGTATTTTCAATGTGAAATTCCTTTGAAAATTTTGTGAAATTTCGGCAAATGTTGCCTTAAATATTTGGTTTGGGCAATAAATCATATGTAAATAAATTCAGCCAAGAATTTCCCTAGCATTTCACGTCTCTCCCTGCCTGCTAATTATAGGAACCTGTGGTTTCCCCTTCCTGCCACCACGGACACCACACCTTCTAAGCACTCGAAAAGCCTGTGCGTCTAGACGTCTACACCTGTGTGCCCCAAGCTTCTGCCGCCACAGACGAGGCAGAAGCTCACCCAAAAGTGGTTGCCATTTCATTTGCAACACAACGCAACAATTCCCATCTCCACCCCTCCCCCCACCACCCGTTCGAGGGGTCGTCTCTTCAGCGCATATGCCTGGTAAATATACTTATTGTCAGCACTGTACTATGCCTGGACCGCCGCTTGGCTTGGGCTTTGGCTTCGGCTTTAGCTCGTTGGCTTTAATTTTCACTGCTGTGGCAGGCGGAGGCGCCTCCAGCTGGTGTGGCAAAATATTTTCAACTCAATTTAGTTCACTTTATTGCAGCAGTGGCAGTGGCATGGCTGTGGCTGTGGCAAGAGTTCATTTTGTGTTGCCAACCAAAAAAAAAGGAGCCCCCCCCCCCCCCCCCCGCACTACACTCGTAAAAAAGCATCAAAAGAACAGTCAAAACAGCACTAGACAGGACATAAGAGGACCCAAAAAAACAACAGCAACAGCCAGAGGTGCAGCAGGATGCCAGCATGCCCCCAAAAACGAGGCAACAAAATGCGGATGCGGTAAATGTTTCACTTTTGGGTGTGCAAAGGGGCAAGGGGCGGGAGGTGTGTGTGTGCGGTGCAGAGTGCTGCAGAGTGGGTTTTAGTGCAACTCCATTTGATGATCCGCTCTCCCAGTGCGAGTGTGCGGTGCGGCAGGGCATGGGGCATAAACGGTTCCCATTTTAATGCCCACCATAGAACTATGGTTTCGTTCTTGTTTCTCAGATACTTTAATGAAAGATACCCGCAGCCACACATGGCCTGTATGGCGGCCCAAAAGCACCATAGATTCCATCATGGAAAAATGTTTGAGTGGCAGCCACAGCAAACAGATTGGGGGCATAAATGATCGCAACAAATAATAATACGATAATACGGCACACGACATGTAAGGGTTGCCTTTTCGCTAGCGTGCCCCCAAGAACAAGAGGTAGCACCGAGTGGTAGCCACTGGCTTCGGCAACTATTGCCACACTATGTGCAACATTTTTGGTCCGCGTCTGCAGTTGGCAAAAGGGAAGAATGCAAATCATGGTCTTTAGAATTAAGTTAAGACTTTAGTCAATTAGGGGCACACAGGGGGAGAGCGTGCGTGTGTGGCAGACACAGGTTGCACGAAAACTTAATTAAATTTCATCTTAAAATTGATGCATAAATGGAAATTAACATTAGTCGCGTTTGTTTGTGTCAATTTTCAAAGTGATTGAATTAGTGCGGGGAAAACGACAAAATCTGTGGCATAACTGCATTTACGGTTGATTGATGGCATTCTGCCACACACATTCTGTGCCTGCTAATTGCTTTTGCCACACTCTCTCTATCGGCTTCCTCCCTTCCCCTCGAATCCCCCTCCCCCCCCGCGCGATAAGTGCGACTTCCTCTTCTTTAATCAGCAGCAAAAGCGGAGCAGGCGAGCACCCGACTCCGGGGCTCTTATCGAATCGAATGTTATATAACTTGTGTTTGCAACATTCGGCGAAGATTGCGGCGGCAAGTAGTGGACAAAGTTGCATGCAACTAGAGAGACAGAGAGAAAGAGAAAAGTCCAAAGTGGAACGTGATTTTTCTTCCGTTTGAAGCTCAACTAAAACTTGGCAAGAGACTCGTGGCTCTTTAAGCATACTTTTAATGATGTTGCCACCTGCCACTATCTCGCTGTGCCACTGACACAGCAGCGTTATTAAGCCACACCCCCGTCATTGTTGGGAGGTGTCGACAGGCCATTGCGTTGCATTGAAATTCAATTTCGTTTCCAACTTTTCCATTGTGGCAAAGAGCTTCGCTTCGATAACATGATTTGGGAGGGCCTGCAGGCACAGTTTTCAGCTTGCACAGCTTCCAGCCTCCTCGGGGCATGGCAAATCCCACAGCCAGGACCAGAGCCAGGACCACGACCAGGTGCAGGCGCAGGAGCACGCCTTTCGCTGTTCATTACAGCAAACGGGTGGAGTGAAACTGTGAAAGAACTTTTGACATCGGCTGCCTGATGATGTGATGCATGCCCCTGGTCCACACACACACACACAAAGGCCGCTCATTGGCCTCCCCAACGCCATTTGGATTATCGCTTTTGTTCGCCCCGAATGTGGGTCACCAGAGCGCCGACAGCGCCTACAGTTTAACAAGCACAGCAAACGTCAGGCCGTGCAATAACGGAGGATCTTTGCTAAAAAGAACTGTACGGGTTTGTGTGGCAGGGATTGGATGGGTTGGGTTTGGCAGTCAGGGGGCGACGGCCCCAACTCTACGAAAACACGCCGCTTGTCAAACTACAGTTTTACACTGATGACCGCAGTGCATTTTCAACTGTATTTCGGAACAAAAGGTATCCCTATCGAAAAGGGCGACTTTTTTGTTTACTTGAACCTTTAATAGTTCATATTTGAATAAAAAATACTCCATAGTTTAATAAATGATAAGCCAACGCACTGTTTCCAGTGACTGCTAGACCATCTCGGAGCGGCGTTAGTTCTTTTCCACCACCTCTTAGGCCCTACAGTTTGAACAGAACTGGACAGATCTTTGTCTACCTGCCGATCGAACGAGTCAATTCTTGGACTGGCCTTCGAAATGAAGTCATTCACACATCATTCCAAACAGCAGGCGGCGACCAGCGAGCATTGTACGCCAGAGAAAGGAGATGAAGAAAGAGATAATAATCAGAAAGAAAAAGAAGCGAGCACCAGTAGAAGGGGAAGGGGAAGGAGGGGGGGAAACAGAGGCAGAGCAAACGCAACAGACAATGGCATATAAAAATAGAATCAAGCGAAAATAAGTGGGAAGAGGAGTGGCCGCAAAAGAAACATCTGTCAAGCCGCTGACTCAACAAATGAAGTGGCGGCAGAGAGAGAGAGAGAGAGAGAAAGGGAGAGAGAGGGAGATGTGTGGGAAAGGGATGCCGCAGGAGGATGGAAAGTACTGCACCAAATACACAGGAGATGATCCTCAAGCTCCCATAAATTAAATGACCTCAAAAAAAAAAAAACAACTCCAAAATGTCAACCATAAATCCCCCACAGTAGATTTGGAAAATTTATATTTTGTTTTTTTTTCTATGGATTTAAATGAAATTAATTGCATTTCTCTTTTGGGGAATAAATACGAAATTTATGTGCGTTCTTTAATGCAGCGGAGGGAAGGGGGGAACAGCGCTTGAGCGCTTCTCTATGCGCCGCACGTTTCCTTTGGGGCAAGTGCTTAGCTATTGAGTTTACAGTGCAACATGCGGCAAGGACCAAAGTTGTTGTCGGCACGTGAAGTTTTATGCTGCACCCATACAGTGCCTCAAGAAGGAGCAAGGCGAGGCGTCCCTGACCAGCATTCTGAAACGTGAACTATTAGAAAATGTTTACGGGTCTATGGTCGGTCCGATGGCCATGCAACAAGAACTTGTTTGCCGCACAAAATGGGATTTAAATATTTTATACAACATTTTATCTCTCTCCCCTCCCCTCCTCTCTCACTCTCTCTCTATACGCTCTTTAAGCTTTTCGTCCGCACAATGTTAGGATTTATTTGTTTCATGTGCAAGTTTCTCTTCAAAATTCCATTAAAATCGTACAACCCGATCTGTTTGGGGGTACCACACTGTTCTCTATTGCTCTTCTCCCATTTCTCTCTCTCTCCCTTTGACACTTTGCTCCATTTTTCGATTGGAGCTTTGAGAGATGGCCAATACAGTGTAGGTGCAGCATAAGAGATGCGTAATACCTGGACCTCCGCCACACAAAACACTCGACGGCCTCTCAGGGACTCCTCCCTTCCCTTCTTTAAGCATTTCCTTTCCACATATTTGATGTTTCTTTTGCTTTATGCAGAATTCATTGAACTCTGGCTGGAAGTTTTCAATCAAACAACCTCAAAATGATAAATTCATTTTACCAACGATTATTAAGCAAAACCAAACATGTTTCTGTCTCAGAACATGCCACAGACCAGACAGAATAACAAAGAATAATAGACCGACCAGAGACCAGAGAACAGCTTTAGATTTCTCATGGCTGAAATTTGAATAAATTTTAATGACTTAATGACTCAATAAACTGGCCAAGCTTCAATCTAGTGAAGACCCAGACTAGTGGCCACTGGCTTGGTGGATTTTGACTTTAAAATTATTAATATTCATTTGGGTAGAGCATCAAGGAGTCAATAATGGTACATACATATATCATGCGGGGACTTATCTGTGCGGGATTATGGGGAGGCATATGCTTAAAATATGATTACATTATTGGTATTTGTTTAAATGCGAAATATGCATATCAATGGCAGGCCCAGCCACTCGCAATGACACAAACCATTCGAATAATATCCAACATCGAAGGCATTAATATGCAAATTATGAATAATACGAGCGCCAAAAAAAAAACACAACAAAGGGACAACAAATGCAAAAACAGTAGTTGCATGCGTATTGCAATCGAATGGAAGTGAAATTCAATAAATAACAAAAATACAAAGAACATGCGCGAGAATATTACGGCAAATAAATTACAAATTGTTTTTGCCGGCGAAAATTGAAAAATAATATTTGTAACTGTTCAGAAAAAACGGCCCGTATCTGTACATGAAATGAATGTTTTTCGGCCCCACAGAGAGGGGAGTGCCGCAGGCCATAGGCATCGACAGGCCATCTGAAACCTTAAATTCTCTTGAGAAGATCAGACGAAAGGGTAGCTGTACTTCGGTGTGACGAGGAGGGGGATCGATTGTTTACCTCTGTTGTGCTTCCCGTGGCCGTTCGGCTGATCGTTGCCGGCGCAGCAGGGACGCTCGTAGTAGAAATTCCAGGTGTTCTCGTAGTCGGCGGCCGTCTCGCTCACACTGCTGGTCAGCAGTGCCGCCAGGAGTGGGGTCAGTAGCAGGAGTGGCAGCATGGCTCTCTGCCCGGCAAACCTCAATTGGATTATTGGGTGGTGTGAGCGGGACAGCAAAGAGGGCTGGCCTGCTTGTTGATTTTACCGTTAGTGCGCGCAGGAGAGCAGCCGAAAAAAGCGACAGGCGTTTTTATGCGAATAACTGTTAACACACTGAGGTTGTATTATTTTTACACACTTTTGCGGCAATTTCGGTGAAATTGATTTCACTGCCGATGCGGCGGGCGGCAGACGGCTTTGGCGGGGGATCGCAAATGGATTTTAAAACGAATTTCTGGCTACCATGCTTCGGGCGAGAGGGGTGAGAGGTGTGTGAATTTCGTTGGGATTAATTATGTATACACTGCACTCTCACACATGCAAAGTAATGCATTTTTACAGTTTGTCGCGCGGCGGGCGATGTGTGTATTCAATTTTCAATTCGAATCGACAATTGATCGAATATGTTCACGAAGCTCAGGCGAAACAGCAACAGAAACTGGTTTATGCCCACGCAGGGAAAAAGGAGAAAGAAGACTCCCAAAACAAAACGAGAGAGAATTCCTCAACTCACGCTTCTTTGCCGTATGTGGGAGCAGGAGAGCGATACAAGAAAAGACAGAGCGAAACGGTAAACAAGAGCCGCGCCGAGACAATGGTTTATTAAAATTGCAATAAAAGAGGTGTTCCACTGTGTTCTGCCCAAACTTTGTTTAATTAATGATTAATCTGCACATATTACTCCACGTATTGTTCTGCGAGAGACTGAGGGTCTGTGGCAGGTCAGATTTGCATTCACTTGCACTCGCACGCACACAAACACAGAAGTACCATCGTCTATTCATGTGTAATGCTATGTTACAGGGCACCAACAATGCCAGAGATACACACTTGAGTTTCGTTTGATGAAATGTGAATTGAATATTGGACACACACCACCGAGCGATTGAGAACTGTTGAACTTTTATTAACAATATGAATTTTTGGGAGTACCGTGTGCACGAATTAGATTTCAATGTAACAAAAAAAGAGCGGAAATAAAGCAAAAGAAGACGACGCGGTAAACCTGTACTTTAACAGTGGTCTGTTGCTTCGTTTGTACCAAAAATTACAGCGAACCAACGCCGTCATGTTAAGCGGGATCACATTTAACAGTGAGAAATGCGCTAGCGCGAAGTTAAAAAACCCTAGCGCGTTCAAACGCCGATCGAAAGCATTTATCGGGAGTGTATTCAGCAAAAAGATCAGTTATGTGGTGCAGTGTTTCGAATTGTTTTGAATTTTTTGTTGTGCTGAAATTGTGATGTTTATTAGTTCTGCCACCGACAAGGGCTTAGCCCGCAGACGGCTTCTGTTGTTGACAATTTTGGAAATGGCCAAACATTTGCTTAGCTAAGCAAGGCTCGCAGCCAGGTAAGTGCGCAGAGAGACAGACATTTCGTCCCCCTGGGCGGCAATTAAACCCAGTTTGACAGTCTCTGGGTGCACTTGGGACTTGGCTTGGGTGTTTGTTGCAGACACTGTCGTCTGTTTCCGTGTCTGCGCTTGTGGCAGAATACCAAAATATTTAATTAAAAAGCAAGTCGGTTATGTTTCCATTCGAAATGTGCTCTCTTCTTTCGTCTCTCTCTCCCAGCACAGCCGGGATATTTGCAATTGTCAATGGATGCTGGAGAGGGGCGGGAGGCGGTCGGGGTCTTGTGTGCGAAACCTGTGTCTCTTCTCTACTTGCCATTGTCTGTTGTCTGTTGTCTGTCTCTAGCCCCCCCTCTCTCACTGTGTTTGCCTGCTAATGAGTTTTCACAGCAGTCCGACCCCCTCGACACCACCCCTGTCCCCAGAATCAAGCACTTGCAGCGTGTTTGTTTCTCGTTCCATGATACTGTTGAAAATTTTGACACATGTTGAGCCCACACACACACTCGCAAATTTTCGCCATCCAAGGTATATCGAATGAAAGGTAAGACATAGGTAGGGCTTTTGCTCACCTCTAGCCCAGGATCTGTTTTTGTCACACAGCAAGAGACAATATTTGTTTTGCTATTTTGTTATGCGTGCCTTACCTTTGGGAAAATAAACCCTGGCTCATACTCCACTCCCACACACACACTGGCCCACATGCTCTCGTGTTGTTGTCTCTGCTTTTGTAGTTGCTTTGATGTTTTCGTTTTTTTTTTTGTATTTCTTTTTGGTTGGTATAGGATAGCCTTTCAAGTGCAGCATCAGCAGCAGGAGCGGCAACGTTGTCATTGTCGTTTGTTTTCGCAAACGTTTCTTTCACACAATGTCAACTTTCAACAAAAGACTTTAATTAAGTCCTTAATGACAGCTTAATTTAGCGCACTTTGCACAACGCGTATGCTTTGACACGTACACAAACAATGGCAGAGCACACACACGCACGCACACACTGGTTGTCCCGCTCTAACAAATATCGCGTCTCCTTTACATTGTTGTGTTTAGTTTTTCTTGATCTCCGCCTCTCCTCCTCCCGCGGAGCATAATTGCAATGTTTTTTTAATACTTTAAGCTTTTCTGAGAGAGCGAGACAACTGGTGGGAGAACAAAAGGTATGTTAAATATGAGGTAAGGCAGCCCAAGGGCCTGGGGAGACGAGAGGGTCGTAGAGCGTGGGAAACCCTAAAAAGAAATGCTTAAATAGCATTTTGATTATGCCAAATAAAACATGAAAACTTGTTTAACCGCAAACATTGTTGTTATTGGTCCTTTTGGCCCTGTCAGCAGCCAACCAGGCAACCAGCCAACAACTTTCCATGCATTATATACAAAAAGTTGGACAAATAACCAGCACAAACAACAACTACAACTACAACTACAACTATAGTGCAAAAAGCGATAAAAACCATTTGTTGGGCTGTCCGTTGGCCTGTTGTTGTGCTCGCTCGCCTTTGTTGTGTGCAAGTTGGCTTACTCAAGTTACTTCCACAAAGATTTCAATGCACTTCTCTCCTCGCCGTCCAAGGGGGCGGTGGGGTCTGGAAGGCAAGAACCAGTGCCACTGACCAACAACAAGAGGGATTTGACTTCTGGAAACTGTCAGAGCAAGCAAATGGCACTAAATATTAAGTTTGCCGTTGAAACTTGACCGAAAAAAAAAAGTAAACTGTCGTCCAGGCAACATTTTCCACGAACAGCCCCAGGAGTCGAAGCTTTCGATACCCTTGGAGATCCGAAGGGACCTGGGGCACGAAACATCTGCTCAAGTGCATTATATCCTCCGAAAGGGTAGTGCCTACAATCTAGGACCGAAAACTTGGCCGGCCAGAACTAATGAAAGCTTTTCTACAAGTGCCACAAACATAGAGCACAGTGTGCGTGTGTGTGCGTGTGTGTTGTGGGGCTAAAAGTTTTTGCCTTTTGGCTCTCGACCGCAGAATTTCTCATGAGTTTGGGGCAGCGGCAGCGGCGGCGGCGGCTCCACTTGTTTCAAGTTCAATTAATTTTAAGTGCGGCACCAATTGTGTGTGTTGCACATTGTTGTGCCTGTGTTCCTGTGTTCCTAGCTCCTTTGTTTTGTTTGCTTCCATTTTTTTCTAAATGAAACTTTTTGCCCGGCACGCAACGTCAGCGCCTGTGTTTATGCCATAAATAATGCAGCATATTTTGCATAATGACAAGCTCTAGCAAAAAACCACAAAAGCAGTGTAATAATTGCATGTATTTGCATTGCATACTAGATGACCCACCCCGTTGGGGGAGGGGGCGGAGTGGTAATGGGAAACGAAACTGTACTTGAACAAAAGGCCTTGAAGACCTCCTCAAAGTCAAAGCAGTTGTGCCTCATGCATGGGCCTACAGACAAGCAGTGCATCTTGAATGACACAGATTTGTGGTGTCGCGACGCCTGTCACAGCAGCCAGCTTAAGAAGCAATGCGATAACAACAGCAAAAAAAGTCACAAAATTCCCAAGAGAAACGTCAGCACACACACACACACACACACAACTGTACTCGGTGGATAAGCAAATCTTGTCTAGCCAGAAAAAGCGAGGGAGGAGAAAGACAGACAGAGAGAGAGAGAGAGTGAGAGTCAGACTTCAGACTAGTCAGGAAGTCGTCGTCGTCGACGTCGACGTCGGGGGGGTGGCAGAGCATCAAACGTCTAACTCGTCTGCAAACAAAACTTGAGTACAGTTGACTCTTTTCCTCCACCCTCCTTTCGCCTTTCCACTTTCTGGGTCTTTCTCAGTCTCTGTGTTTACGGAGCATAATTAAAAAAGCATTTTCGAGCAAGGGATAGAGTGGAATACCAACTACTTTCGGATTTATATTGTGTCACTCAATGGGAACGACCGGCGACTGCGACTGCGACTGCCACTGCGACTGGGACTCTGGAAATGCAAATGCGAATGCGAATGCAGCAGACGGTGTAAAATTCGTTGCATTTGCAATTTGGAGGAACAAAGCGGAACACGAATGCGAAAGCCTTCGCAGCAGAAACCTTTTGACTGCATGCAACAGACTAGAAGAAGAAGTGCAGCGGACACCAACAATATGTAAAACGCTTTAAAGCGTGTCTGGCACCCACCCCTGACCCCTTGCCACACGCCGAAATGTCACTCGCAAAATTCTATCAAAAGGTGTATAATTTCCCAAAGATAGCGCTGCATTACGATAATAATTGTGGGTGATATAAGAGGTCTTAATAGTGCTTGCTTTTCCGGAATGTACCCTGCCACTTTAAAAGTACCTGGCATGGAGGAAAAAGTCGGAATAATTTGATCGTTTAGCTGCGGCGGAGACCACAGCAAAGCTTTCGGTTCTAATGGGTCCGGAAACCGCAGGGAAAGCCGCATGTCATCAGAGGAAAACCCGGGCTGAAACTTTGGCCTGTGCCTTTCTCTGGGCTTCTCTCTGCCTCTCCCTCTGCCTGGCCTTCTCTTTGTTAACATCAGAAACAGAATCGAAACCCACAACAAATAACAGACCCCCATAGGTCATTCGAAGGGGTGTCCTGTTCTACGCACCGAAAGCATAAATCAGGGGAAACGAAGAAGAATTTTTAATTCCAACTGTCAAACTCTCGGCATCACAGAAGAGCTGAGGCTGAGCTGTCCATGCCACAACGTTGCCGGGCTGCAGGTTGCATGCCCATGCCCATAGATGGATGGGTTTTATGCCGTTGATTGCCTCTTGTTTGTCACAGATTTGAGGAATTCTCTGGAGCAGGAACCGAAACAGGAGCCACCCGGAGCAGTCCTTGTCAACGTTAAAGTCGGGATAATTGAATTTTGCATGCAGCGTGCAGCATGCAGCGTGCATCATGCAGCATGTAGCATGGAGCAACAGCAACTGGAAAATGTCAGATTAATAATTTATCAGTGTCGCAAGTTTATTGAAATAGATTTCCGCTCTTGCAAGACATTTGCATTTCCTGTTTCCGTTATGCCATTGTGGCATGGTTGCTGCTGCTGCTGCTGCTGCTGCTGATGTTGCATGTTGCATGTTGTATGGTTGCATTTATGCAAATATACTCAAGTTTATTATATTTTCCACATCATGCTGTTGGGCATGGCCACCGGCCACTCCCTAATTGATTGTGCTGTCTTCCAGCATTCCCTCTCCCTATCCCTCTCTCTCTCTCTTTCTCTCTCTCTCTAGCTTCATTTATGTAATTCCCCTTTCATTATGTCGGATTTAACTCAAAAGTTCAACATTTCTCGAGAATTGAATTTAGTTTTGGAATATTTGCATATTTGATATGCTCTCGAAAGGATAACCAAAACCATTGACCATTGTCTGTGCTACCAAAACCGGCATTCCCCATTCCCCAAGCCCCCTCATGCCTCATTATGAGAAAAGACGGAAGTCTGAAAATTATGAAATGACTTTGGGGGGCGGGTAGTAGAGCCTCCATTTTCCTTTCAGAGTTTCAGGCATTATTAATTGCACAAACACAAATACGAAGTGCAAACACAGAGATTCCCGACTTGAATCGAAAGTCGCAGACGCAGAACTCAAGGAGCAACAGCGACTGTTATTGTTACTCCTGTCTGACTGTTCCTTTGTACAAACAATGGATTGCTCCCTTTGTTGTCCAATCATTAAGTAAGTAGGCTTACTAAGTTGCAACAGAGGCGCTCTAGGGGTAGGGGCTCTGATTCTTTGTTACAAATTAAGCGCATTAAAATACAATATTCGATGCGGGTGGGAGAGCAGACAGTGTATGAAACAAAAGCAGTTTGCTTCCAAGATGCTCACACTGCTTTTCCACGGCTTCGCAACATCAGAAATGAAGGAGAATCGGCATAAACCCTCAATAATGATGCAAATATTCGCACTGCACTGCTTCACACAACTTATGCACTAATTGACAGGAGTAGAAACAATTGAATATTGATAGCAAAAATTATTTTACTGCATTTCTAACGGCTTGCTACTACTGCTATACCACTGCTTGACAACGGGTGAAACGGAACGAGTGTGAAAGCAGGGCTAAGGTAAAGCAGGTGCAAAGCACAAGTAAAGCATGAGTCAAGCATGAGTCAAGCAGAAGTAAAGCAGAAGCTGCCTGCTCTCGATGGTCAAGTGCAAATAAGCAGTAGATGGGGCTGCCTGTTAAGTATTATCAATTTACAGCAGCCTGATTTGCAGTCATACGGATTGCTGGACGAGGCACCCGAGTAAAAGAAGGCAACTCTGCTGGACTATTGGCCACTTGACGGTGAACAGAAGCTCTTTTTGCACCATGCCTCAATGCATTCAACGAGCGTACATCTGTGTGTATCTATCGGATGTGTGTACCTACATACTTCATATAATTTGAACGATTCTCAGCTTCAGTTTTCAAGTCTTTCAGTTGAAGTTGGAGTTGAAATTGGGATTGCCACTTGGGAGCGTATATCCGAATGCCATATGCCACATGCCACATGCAATTGACGTGCTAAGTAACTGTGTGTCGCTCCTCTGGGCAGCCCCTTCCTACGCCCTACCCGGTGTACGTGTCTCCGGCTCATTTGCCTCTCGTCTCTCCGCTTTTTGCGCTACTCTAATTCTGCATCCGCACATCTTTCTTTTGCCTCCCCATATGTCTCTTCTAGCGGTGCTGTCTCTCAACCGAACAGACATGCAGATACAGATACAGCTACAGATACATCTACAGCATAGCGTTGTTGTTTGTTCTGGTGTTGATTCCCAAAAGTATTTTGTATGTTCTATTGTTGCTCTGCCCGAGCTTCTTGCCTAACAATTTCCATCAAACTGTCTGGTTGGTGACTGGGAGGGGAGGGCATCCTCCACTTGAACTGTTTGCCAGCTTTTTCTCTTTGTTTATTTGCTGTATTTGTTGCCAGGACACGACTGAAAAGAGAGTGCACTCGTGCTAGTCTTAAGCACAGGCCACACACTACTCTCGGATCCAAGACCCTCATTATCGTACTATGAATAATTATGAGACCCAGCAATTATGATGCCACAGGGCCTCAGCCGCAAGGTATTTCCCCAAAAGTTCAAATTGGAATCGGTTCTCTTTGAAGTGTTGGAACCAGGAACCGGAACCAGGAACGCCAAAAGTTGTTCTCTCTTGTTGCTACAGGAATTTCCTTCTGCCTGCGGGCATTACTCAAATGACTCATTAAATCTTTGCTTTTTTTTCTGGGATATTTTGGGAAGAACACTTTGGCTCTATGCAAAACCCGCGCGACGCTTTCAATTTATTTCCCAACACGGGACAGATGTCAGCTCTGGGAGGGGCTGGGCACCAGGGGGAGGAGTGGTGCGGTTATGGTTCACTCTACCAGGATGGTCCAGGGGAATTTCCGTGCCATAATAAAACGCTCACTAACACAATTAAACGGGCTTTGCAGGGGGGTAAAAAATGAATGTTAAGCAAACATGACAAGGCTTTTAAGTTTATGGAGCTTCAGCTCCAGCTCCTGCTCCTGTTCCTGCTGGCTGGCTGGCTGGTCCATGGGGTTGACTAACATTCTGTTCTCTGCGGTGGCATGGGGCGGAGTGGGGGGAGGGGGGTAAAACCGGTGCACTTACTGTCACTTTTCATATGCAAAGCGCTTTACGTCTGGCCCTAATTTAATAATATGTAACATTCTGGCCCCCTTGCATCCCCCCTCACCACCCGTCACCCCCCAGGGCTACAAAGTGCCCAATTAGAGGAGTCTGCCATGTCTGAAATGAGGAGCTGTGCCACCCCCCGCATGTGTCTTCCCCTCTGGCACGGCCATTTCTTTTTTTACAGTCACTGCATTTTGCAATAAATATCCCAAAATTGCGAATGCCAAACACACACACACACACACACACACACACACACACACACGGGGTTTCAAAGCGATTTGGCAAGCATTTTTTGGCTTTTTGCGGAAGTTTGGGCGAAAAATCGTTGACAAGCGACAAAACACTTGACAGCGTCAGCAGAGCAGAGTATGTATACCCCTCACCCACCCACAAAAAAAGGAGTGAGAGAGGACTGAACAGGGTGACATGGAGAGGAGCATTAGAAACGACCAGAAACAAAACAGAGATTTCCACAAATAAAAACACAGCTTCGAACGAAAAACAAAACAAATATTATAGCTGATCAAATGGGACATACCCTGGAAAGAGTTATAAATGAAATGCTTAGTTTTTTAGCACGATTTGTCGAGTATTTGCCTGTCTTTCGTGCATCTTTCCGCGCGTAATACGACAACGCACCTCGGTTGGAAGGAGAGCTGTGCAACAGGCTTGGGCCTGGTGTGGCCTCTTTCGAGTGAAACCTTTTCCTTGGGAAACCTTTAAAACAAATCTACCCCATGCGCCAGGGTGTGGCACACGTTTGTGCCACAGGCCAACCTGAGTGCAAAAAAAGACAGAGAGAGAGAAGAAAAGTAAAGAGCAAAGCGAGGAGGTGGACGCCAAAAGAAGCAACAAAAATGTGTAAATGTGCAATCAAATGAAAGAAAACCAATAATCGAAAAATGCCAATGCAGCGTGCATACAAAGAAGGGTGGAAAGGGGGGAATGGGGGGATAGGGGGTGGAAGCTGGGGAATTATTGGCTCCGTTGCAGGAGGGGTGGGGGCGGGCGGTGTAAAATGCACTAAAAAAAAACATGAAATTGAAACAAAAATAATGAAAATTCGAATGTGTGAGCGGCACATGGATGTCAGGTGTCTCTTGCTCTGCAACCACCCACCACCCTACCACCCTCCCCCCCTCTCACTCTTTCTCTCTCTTTCCCTCACCATATCTCTGCAGAGCCAAAGAATTTACAGCTATAAATTGTTGTCGCACTGGAAGTAAAGGAATAGACAAAAAATAAAACTCGACAAAGAGATGCCCAGTAATCAAAGGCGGTACCGCCCACTCTACGCCCCTCTAGGAAAACCTGTAGCCATTAGAGTCCTCCCAAAAGTACCAGATATACCTTTCCTCTGTACGAGGACGATTACAGGGTACCAGCGGAGTGTATCCGTGGACTCTATAGAGGACATGGTTGCGGTTGCTCCTCGGGGGAATAATTGTGCACACAATAAATCAACTTGAGGAGCGGCAAATGGCAAACAAAAGGATTTTTTCAATTTGCGCACCAAAACACACACAAAATAAATGATAATAGCTCGAAGAGAGAACTATTGTTGTTTGGGGTGGGGCGGGGGTGGGGGCTGGGCCGGAAGCCGGAAGCCAAAATGTCAAAATGCAAAATATTAATCATCATTATTTCAATCAACATTTATTAACATGGACTTTGCATTAGCACATAATGTATTTCTGACCTTTTGTCAACCCCCCAAAACACAGAGAGGCTGTGGCATCCTCCGCTCCTTCGCACTCATAAAGGGAAACCACACTTTCAATGCCTCTCCTGCCTGCCACAAGGCCTGTCGAGAGGTCGCGGCCCATGCCGTTTGTCTTTTCCACAGAAAGGGACGATGCGATGGACAGTATGTGTCCTGTGTGTCCTGTGTGTCTCTGTGTCTCCAACCCCTAAAAGGGGCACCCCAAACCCCACTTGGGCCCCCACTTGGAATCATTTCAAACTCGATTTCAGTCATTTGTCTTTTGTCATATTAATAATTCCCTTTTATTATTGCCACCATGATAATAAGCTGTCTGCTACGGGCACTCTCCCTGTGAATATCGTAATCATCGCAAACATTTTCCATTATCCCCTCGTCACAAGCCCCCCCACGTCCCCTGTCCCCCGTGCAAAAGGTGCGCTTTGGTTCACCTTTTTTTTCCCCGTTCTCCTCATTAATAATAATATAACGGAACACGGTACGGACGGAATCATTCTCTCCGGCGTCGCGGGGTCCTTCTCCGCTCAAGTGCCGCTGCATTGTCCAACCTCTGGCTCTCTCTTTTGCTCTCTCTTCTGATTGCGCTCTTCAAGTCATTAATTTTCATTTGTTTTTTTTTTTTGAGGACTCCGCGGCCCCCCTTTCGTAATAGATCATTAATAAACGAGGAATAAAAAATACCACAAGTGGCCGAATGGCAGGGGGAAAGTAATATTAATGCAGTCAAGCGGGTTATTCACTAATTTGATAGATAACCGCAAGAGCTGGGCTACCAACCCAAATGCACAAAGAAAGCGCTACCCAGAGAAAGTTTTAATGAAAAGTGTGGAGTGCATGAGGACAGAGGGAGAAAGTTCTCGAGTGTGTGTGTGTGTGTGTGGCCTTTGATTCGATTAGCCAGGATACTCGACACAGGAGCAAGGCTGCTCTCATTCAAATCAAAACCACAGGACCACACAATATTATCAAGTGCCTGCGGGAGACGAGGGCCAAGGACGGTTGGCTTTCTCTAACTTGATTTGCAATTATTATTGTTTAACAAGAAGCATAAGCCGACACTTATCCCTGACACACACGCCCTGGATCCTTGAGCTTCTGTCCCTCTTCAGTCAGATACAGATACAGATACACACTCGTACGGAAACCCAGACAATTGTTGCTTTTACTGGAAGCAAAACCCATAAATCCAATGACAGAGCCAGCATCCTGGCGCCCAGGACCAATGTCATCTTATTTTAGGCAAATGATAAATTGACAAATTTATTTGGGTCACAGCCAGGGCACGGCACATTCATCATCATTTGCAGGAGATTTTCCATCCATCGGGCCACAGGGAAAATTGAAAATTTTCCATTTTTACATCCAGCATTGTTTTCGGGGTATCCTCGATTTCCAAGGATGTTTGGGACACAGAGCAGGAGGTGAGGAGCACCCAAAAATGGTATAGGGTTTTAATAGGTACTGCTGTAGTCGTATGACCTGCTGTCTACCTATAATGGAGTGGCCTCTCTGGCCAACTGACGGGCACTTTTGGCCAAATTCTAATGCAGTTATAATGAGCTTTAAGCCAATTGGAATCATGGCTGGTCCATGATTTGGGTTGATATCCAGAAATGTGGCTTGAGGTCTTCTTGAGACATTTGCATAATTAAAATTGATGTTCCTCCGCCCTCTCGAAGGTATTTCCAGCCATTGTTTATTTAGAAACCGTGCAAGTAGTTTGCGCCACACACTGAGGCAAATATACTCCTTGAGGACTTACCCGGCGATAGCTCCTCGGTCATGGCACGTATCTGTCGCGTGGAGAGCGCCAGCAGGAGGCAGGCGCCCAGCAGCAGGCATTCTGCAACCATTTCGATCGTGGACTATTGGCAGTAGAATTGGCAGTAGATACGCCTCCCTCTTGAAGAGCAGTCTGAAATGAAACATAATATGATATTAATAATGTATCCAATGTTTTATTAGGCTCTAAGTCTTCAGCGTGCTACGGGGATATATTGTGCGCAATTTGCCAGCGAAATCATTAAGATTTTGCAGCCATCGAGGGCCGGGTGGGTCTCCGGCTCTGACGCCCATTATTCACTGGGGCGGGGCGGGGCGGGAGCGCCGCAAAGTATGCAACGTCATGCGGTATGCTGAAGGATCTCCACTGGCGTGGCGTGGGCGACGGCGAGGGCGAGAGAGAGTGCTCCGATGGCTGATGGCTGATGGGGGAGGCTGTGGGTGGCGGAGCCCTGAGCCACACGTCAAACACATTCATCACGAGTGCCAGAGTGCCAGAGTGACAGATGGTAAATGCGCGCGGGCCTACAGCCTCGTTTGTTCATGGCCTCTGGCCTACAGCCAGCCAGCCAGGCAGCCAGCCAGCCAGGCAGCCAGTCCTGTCCTGCTCTCTGGTCCAAAAAGAACAAATGGAAATTTTTCCAATTATTGCAGACATCAGCAGCGGCAGCAGCAGAAGGACGCCAAAAAGGAACATTCAACGCTTTAAAGTGTGACAATTCTCATATTTCATACATGTGCCCAGGTCTCAATGCCGCCTGCCACATGCCACATGCCGCATGCCTCCAGATTCTGATTTATCAATAACTAATTGCAGAATTTTGAGTGACGCCTCGCTCAAGCGTCGACCGTCGCCCGTCGCCCGTCGCCAGTTGATCAAAAACCCATTCTGTCAGCATCACATGGCCACGAATCCAATATAAAGCGCCCGATGCACGGGACTACATCCGAAAGTAGTAGCGTAATGTGTGCGTGGAGCGTAGGGCTGGTCACATCTGCGGCTGACATGATTTTGGCATTAAAACGAAAGTCATATTTCGGGCGAAGCGCCTTTTTCCTCGTCTTTTCGATTATTTTTTGATAAATTTTACTTTTATTTTGGACTGACGGCCAGCTGTTGAATAATTACCTACACAGGCAGTACATAGAGCGGGGGTACAGTGCGCGGCATAGCCATACGACGGGTATTGGGGGAGGATATTGTTTGTACAGGAATTTCAGGAATTTTCAGCGAAAACTAATCGGAAATCATCATTGGAATAGGTTTTAATCATTTATGGAACTTGTTTCGGAAATTATTTAACTCCGATTTTTTTGTTGCTGAATTTTTTCGTTTTTTATCGGTTTTTTCGTTTTGTATCGTTTATTGAAGTACAAAAGATAACCATAAATGCAATAATCGTTTAAAAGGTGAATCTGAAGAGTTATCGATAAATAGCAAACCTATCGGAAGGAAAACCTCATCCTAAGGCGTGAAATATCTGATAGATACTCGTTTATTGAAGCTATATCTAAAATTATGTAAATCCGATTTTGTTGTTGGTGATTTATCGTTATCGGAGAAGTTATCGGAGGAGTAATCGGAGACGTTATCGTCTTAAATTGAAGATATTGAAGTACAAAAGATAACCATGAATGCAATAATCGTTTAAAAGGTGCATTTGATGAGGTATCGATAGATAGCAAACGTATCGGAAGGAAAACCTCATTCCAAGGCGTGAAATATCTGATGGATATTTGCATATTTCACGCATTTGGATGCCTTTGCCCTTCCCCTTCAGCATGTACATACACACACGAAACGCACTGTAGCACTGGTGGCCATATGGCAGCATATGACCGAAGACGCGGGGCTCCCATCAACACTTTCAATTTCAAAAGGAAACTTTTGGGATCCACGCCGCAAGCCCTGAAAGGGGTTAGGGGGCGTGTGTGGGCGGTGGGTGGTGGGTGGTGGGTGGAGGTTGCCTGTTAACCGCGCGGGTATTTACACTAAGTCTAATGAAATGTTTAACAAGCACTTTGCTCTGCGCAAATCCCAATGACCCATAATATTAGCATAAAATCACTTGGCAAAGCCAAAAAGGGAGTAGAACCTCCCCCCCTACCCCAGGCCCGCTCTCATTCCCCTCATAAATAAGTAGTTCTCGGTGTGTGCTGTGTGGCACGGAGCTACTTGCTAGTCCGCTTGTGTGGCATGACTGGGCCTCGGAGCGGGAAAATTTTCATTTAAATTGCACACTTTAAAAGTTGCTCCTCCAAAAGGGGGAGCCAAGTCCTTTGCCTGGCCTATGCCCCATGCCCAATACATATATATATATATATATTTCTATGCTCTGCCATTACGCTGCATATAAATTTTGATGTTGGTCCAATGTTTTATTTGTTTCTGGCGCAACCGAAAATAAATTACATTAAAATTCTAAGCCATCAACCGGCGAACGGCAGCAGCAGCCTGGAAATTTATTTTCCCGCATTATCCGCAGAAGGATGGTAGTGCTTCCATCTGGCTTCTATCCGCCGGGAAAGTTGGACCTCAATTAGTAGATTTTATTTTGCGGTCCCCGGGAATTTCGATGAGTTGTAATACATTTTTTCCCCCATTAAGCAAAGCGAAATATGTGTAATTTATGGGATAGTTTCACGAGCTTAGATCTCTAATTGGTTTTAACATGGTTCGGACTTGTTTCGGGGCAAGGAGAGTGCTATAGTCGAAAAAGTCGGATGCCTGCTGGATCATTATTTCATCGGACAATTGAGCATATATTCAGCTAGTGTTCTATGTTCTATAAGTATGCGAATACGTCTATCCTATGAATATGGAGTAGCCTTAAGTATCTAGCAGATTGGTGGCATTCTAGCAGCTTGTAAAATTCCATTTGGATTGTGTTTTATGCTTAGTCTTTGATGAAATTCGATAGGCTTTTCCTTTCCCTAAAAGGCTCTCTTCTATAACATATGTTCCTTAACTCTACATCTCTTATGCCTTAGTTCCTCCCTCCTCCTTCATCACATGCCACATTCTGCACAGGTATTCCTTTGACGCTGCTTTCGCCTTAGGATCTCAAACACAGAGTCACATGTTTGTATACACACACAGACTCGCACACACACACTCATAGCTACAATCACACCCACATATCCTGCATTTAAAGCCACAGAAATCCACCACGAATCGAAAACTTACCGACTACTCAATGGGTTTTAGGCCTCAGATGAAGTTTTTGTTCAATTAAGGATTGAATTTTAAGTTTTTGGCGTTGGGGAAAAAATGTAAACACAGATATTGACAAACACAGGGGTTACACCACACTCACACACACGCGCACTCGTCGCAGGACTACGCTGCGGAATTACTGGGCGTTGAACCACTCAAAAGCATTGCTGCGAACACGTTCTCCTTTCTGTGGCTAATTGTTTTAATAACACTTGAGTTTTAAGCGAATTAATGCTGCGAAAAAACAAAAATACACCAAAAATGTACAGATGCACAAAAAACTCACTGACAGGACGACAGGCGCGCTCTCTCTCTCGCCGCAGTGTTCCGTTTCATACGATTGCGCTCTCTCCCGGCGTTCCGTTACCACTGCGTTCCTATGGGAGCTGTCAAAGTGACAGCTGAAGCGTTGCCAGAGCGCAGAAGCAGGCACAAAAGAGGACTCTGTTGCGTTTCGTTTCCATTTCGTCTTTCAAGGGTTGCTCGCTAACCCTCCCTCCCTCCGTTTCAGTGCTGGGAGAGCGAGAGAGTGAGAGAGCAAAAACGACAATTACTTGGAGAATTGGCATTAGCCCATTTTCGTTTCGTTATAAATTGCGTTTTTCACTTGGCAGTCACCCTGGGTGTGGGGGTGGTGGGGTGCAGGAGAGCCCCGTTCGATTCCAAGGATCCCTAACCCAGCAATTACATTTTACTTTCGTGCGTCTGCTGGCATGGAATTAATTTTCGATTTTATTGTCAGTTTGATGATGATGCTGCTCCTTGGTCCTTGCTCCTTGGTCCTTGAAGCTCTGATTTAATTGAAAATGCATGAATATGCAATTTTCACTGGCTGTAAATCGAACTTTTTCCCCTGGGTCACACAGTTGGCCCTACGTTTTCCCACCCCCGAACACCCCCTCCCCCGAACCCCATTTGATCATTCGATTCAAAAAGTATCACACATCAGATATATATTTATATCCCAAACAAAATATATATATTTTTTTATCAGAGAGATGGTTTTTTGGAAGAAGATAACCAGCTGTATTACGAAGGGCGCCGGGGGGCATCAGAACGGCGGTGGCAGTGGCCCGACCAGGGCCCCCAAGCAGCAGCTGATGAACATGGCGGACATGCTGCAGCGTGTGCCGCCCAACCAGCTGCCACAGTTCCAGATGTTCAAGAGGCGCAACGAAGAGTACAGAAGGTGAGCTACAGACACAGCGATAGGTGGCCATCCTTGTGTAACCCCCAATCCCCGAAAGGCGCGTCAACAAGTATCCCGACTCCATGCCGAAAATCGACTGGGAGTACTATCGGAAGAATGTGCGGCCAGAGTTCGTAAGTTGGGTGAGCCAGTTCGAGCAGAAGTACGACAAGCTGGACACCCTGTTCGTGAATCGGCACGTGATGATCAGCAGCCGGCGGTACTTCGAGGAGGTCAACAAGGAGGCGGAGGAGATGCAGCGGGAGATCTGCGAGTACAAGGAGGAGTCGGACAAGCGCATCGGCGAGCTCAACAAGCAGCTGGACGTCCTCAAGGCCATGATGCCGTACGAGGACATGACCATGGAGGAGTTCTGCCAGCAGCGGCCCCACTTGGCCCCCGATTTCATCAACAAGCCCACGTTCTGGCCGCACACACCCGAGGAGCAGACGCCGGGACCCTCGGACCCGACGGCCGTGCATCCGGAGGAGCCAGAAGAGCCGCCAAAGGCACCGCCTAAGCCGCCTGCTGCTGCACCACCGCCCACAGCTGCTGCCAAGCCCGAGGGCGCTACACCGGACGCCAAGAAACCTACAGAAATAAGTGCATCCCCCAAGAAGGAAGAAACCTCCAAGGCCGTTGAGGAAATGACAGAGAAAGCCGCCGAGACGGCCAAAGAGTTGGCCATAAAGGTGCAGCAGCTACTCACGATCGCCGTGGCAAAGATCTCACAGATGGTGAAACAGGTTCACGAGGCGGCAGCGGCCGCCAGAGCCGCCAAGACGGCCAAGCCGAAGCCACAAGAAGCTGCTGAGACGCCAAAAGGATCCGCACTGGCCAAGCCCAGGCCCAAGGCGAAGGAGGTCGCAGAGGAGGACGACGATCACTACCATCGGAGGGAGCACTCGCCTAACATTTGCACACAGACCATCATCCGGGGCGAGGAAGCCGAGCAGAATCCCGAGGTGAAAGCCAAGCATGTGAATCTCAGCATCGAAGGGGACGAGGAGGAGGACGATTGGCCCGAGGAGAAGCGCAAGAAGTGTGAGGATTTGGAATGCAAGCGCAAGTCCAAGGGGCGGCAGGAGGACGCCCACGAGGACGAGGACGAGGACATTCCATGCAAGGAGCAGAAAAAAGAAGAGGCTTCCTGTCGGCAGCGCGAGAAAGAGGAATCCCTGGAGAAGGACTGCGAGGAGCGCCAGAAATGCGAGGCCGAGGAATCGGAGCGCGAATGTGAAACAGAATCAAAGGCAAAGAAGCAGGAAAAGATACAGTTCGAAGATGCAGCCAAGGCCGATTTCGCCGTTTCGATTTCCACCTGTGAGCCGGTTCAGAAAACCAGCAAAACCGACAAAAAGGGGACAAAGGATCCGTGCAAACCGCAGGAGAAGGCCTCCCTAAACCCATTGCCAGAAGGGCCCAGCTCTCGGCTAAAGATGGGCCTGAAGGACATGGAGATATTCAGCCCCGATCAGAGTCCAAAGGAGGCGCCGCAGATTGGAGATGCCAACGAGGCGGATGCCCCTGCAGCTCCCCAACGACTAAAGGACTCTACAATCACTTATCCCCGCCTGGAGATAGTGCCAAAATCAAAGAAAACCCAGCCCAAACCTCAGGCAGCAGAGGTCGAGAAGGTAACCTCAGACGATGCGGCCAAACGGGTGTTCGACATGGCCACGGATGCCGCCTCGTTGCTCAGCGATGCCACCATTTCCGAGGAGGAGGCCGAGAAGCTCAAGTGCCACCGCATCGAGACCCTGGAGGCCGCCTACCGCTCCGCCCACAAGCAGGCTAATCGCGCCCTGGTCGAGGCCTTCAAGGCCGTGGACGCGGCCAGGAAGTTGGCCAAGAGATCGCGCAGCTCCAGCGAATCGCAGTTCCGCGATCACAACGACCAGGCCATGGCCGAGAAGCACGCCCTGCTGGCCAAGCTGCTGGCCAAACGTGCGGTGGCCCTGAAGCAGGAAATCGCCAAGGTCCTCGAGAAACTGAAGAACAAAGACTGATCCAGTCTATTCCCCAATTTATACCATGTTTTGTTTTTCGATGTTTAGTTCTTATTAAATTTTCTGCAGCCTTTCCGTTTCGTTTCGTTTCGTTTCGTTTCGCTTTGTTCATCAAATGCTAATTTTCCCCAACATTTTGCTTCATACGCGATGCGATACTCTCTTTCTGGGTTGCTGCTGAAAACTTTTCTATTTCGAATTAGCCAACAAAATGTGCTCCTGTGTGTGCGTGTGCGTCTGTGCGTGTGTGGCATTCGTAGATTGCATAATTATGCAAATTTTTGTTGCTTTTTATACCCTCTAGCTGTGGCAGAGCGGGTATACTGGGGTTCAGGGTTCGAGGGTGTTTCGGCGAAACACGAAAAATTGTATAGGAGAAAGAATCGCCTATATATAAAAATATATATTCAAAATTCGGTTTTTAAATACAAAGTGATATTAAATAGATTTAATGGAAAACTGAACTTTCTGGGGAAAATCAGTACTAATGGCGGTTATGAATCAGGGACCGTAATCCTTATAAGTTACATATATAATGATTAACATTGAAGAAAAAAGTAAAAAATTCTAAAATTCAAACATCATGGCGGCAAAAATTAAGATTTTCGTGTAAATTCTATTTTTTTACCCTAGAAAACCTGGACAGATAAATAAACCAAATAATATTCTCATCCAATTTCTTCGACACCCATTTTTTTTATTTTTTATAAATTAGCCAAATTTATTTCTGTGACTGCTGCACTAACAATAACAGAGATAAAATTTTATAATCAAAAATTTAAAATACAATCCTAATTATAATAAAATAATAATCTTACAAAAAAGTCCATTATATTAATACAAAAAAAAATATATATATCAATCATTATTTACGGTGCCTGATTCTAATTAATTTAAATATGAAACCCATTAATAAATTACCTTTGTAGAAAATATATTTAATATAAATTGGTAAAAAAAATATATAATATTTTCTAAAATATTTTTAGAACAAATATTTGCTAAAAAGTACGTGAAAACACTTTCTCCTTATAATTATCGGTGCACATTTTTCAATCGAAGTGTTAGTAATATTCCCATTGGGGCTACTCTTGCCCAGGACTTGCCTGCCCCAAGCAGAGGGTAAGCGGCAGTCGGGACCCTCAAAAATGCACACCTAAAGCGTTTCTCTGTTTTGGTCTTTGGATTTTAAAAGTAGCCATCCGAAGAGTGCTGCCTGCTTTTCGCAATCAAACACAAAACATTTGCATAATTAGTGTGTGCGTATGCGTATGTGTGTGTTCGTGTGTGTGTGGGTGTGCGTGTGCTTTTTTGGGTGCGTGCCTAATTCCCGTTTGATAGTTTCCCATAAGCTTTGGGCCTTAAAACATTCCTTTTGTTCACCGAATATTGAAAATCCCCGCTAATGTGCAGACATTGTAAATATTTCCCCTAAAATCCGGCTCTTATTTATGTGTATTCATTTATATATATTTGTAAACTCTAGCAGCCGTATAAATTCAATTTGAAAGCCTCGCAGCGTCCTTTTGTCCTGGTCCCGGTCCCAGGCCGTGGCCCCGGCCCTGGCCCTTTTGTGGAGCCCCTTCATTGTGTAGAGAACACAGACCAAACATCTTATCGCTTAATCGATTACGCAGGTGACAAAAGCATTTTGTTAAAACGCACCGTGCCAAGGGTCTAATGTATCCTTTGGGGGACCTTTTGCCCAGCGGAATTTGCATATTTATTTGGAATATTTGAAACTGATTTCGGGCCCTTCGGACGCGGAGTCGATTAAGCCTGAAAGGATTATTCATGAGCTACAAAGTGCTGGCTTTAAGCCCCGAAATCCCGAATTGGCCATTTGGCAGCAGTCTGCTTTTCCGCTTCAAATTTTCTTTGATAGTTTTCATGTGCTCCTCCCTTCTGGCTCCGGAAATATAAAATATTGCGCTTATGTTTATTGTTTTCTTAGCCCCCACCCCATACCCCTCCCAGATACAGATACAGATACAGATACAGATACTGTCGCTGGCAATAGATTCCTTTTGGCAAGTGCCCGCCCTGGCATTGACCCAAACATAATTAAAATGTCCCCCCGCCGCGCCGCTGAAAACTCAAAGCAAATACGATGTTCCTTTGGTTGTTTTTTATGGCCATGTGTGGGTCTGGCTTTATCGGCTTTGGCTTGGCTTTTAATAGCCAGCCCAACGGCCAGGAGTCGGCCTAATTAGCGGCATTTAACTAAGCCTCGTGTTCGGGGCCGACGTGATCATCCTAGAAGGACCTCCAGGGCACACCGCGGACAGGGAAAATGTAAATTTTCACAGCATGGAAGCAACAGCGCGAGTGGGAGCCCCAGAGCTTGATTACTCGAGTCCCGGGAAGTCCCTGGCTCCAGAGCTCCTCCATTTGCCTGGTCCCGGCGCGTGTCCCCACAAACACAAACACAAACACGAGACACACACACACACTTAACGACGTAGTTAGCGTTAGTTAACGTATGTACGTGATATCGTTAAGTTTCGGTATAACGTTACCCGTAGACCACGCGGCGCCCTGCGGCATAATAAGTGTCTTATTAGTTATGCCAAAGGAGGAGCCAAAGGAGGAGTCCCCCTCCCCTGGACACACACACACACGCATTCGGTGGAGACACTTTGCACCCAAAATCCAATGCTCGTTCTCCTAGGATTCGGATTCGGATTCGGATACGGATACGGATTCAGGCTTTGTTTTTCCTTCCAGTGGCCGCAAAATTCTGTTTGCTTAGGAGATGGCTCTCTCCTCTGTGCCAACTGTTGCCTTGAATTTCAATTTGGGTTTTTTTGCTGGGGTCCCCTGTACGACGCCGCAATGCCTCTCCTCATAGCCCCTCATTTGTTGTGGAGCATTCGCTTCAATTATCAAACCTCTGCTGCCACTCGTACTACCGCCAATTATTGCCCATCGATGGGCCCTGACACTGAGGGGCATCTTCTAGCTACACGTAGAATTTCTGGCAATGAAAAGTCTATCGTTATCGTTATCGTTGCTTTTCTTTGACAATCTAAATTCTGTAGATTTTTTTCCTTAGAAATTGCTTGAAATTCGGGGCTTTCTCGCCATAAACCAACACTGGAAAACGCCTCGTTTCTTTGCTCAACCTTCGGCGGAAAAGGCAACGTTTAAGAAAAGCAAAAGCAGAGTTTCCCTCGAAAGCAGGTCCTAAAATAACAAACAAACTGAAAATCTATTTCCACAGTTGGAAAGAAGATAAAATTAACGGCCGTCTGTCGGAAGAGCGAAATGAAAATTAAATTCCAAACAGCCGTTGGGCCTTTCGCTGGACAGGCTTTTGGGGTGGTAGATGGTTGGTGCGGGGTGGGGGGTGGCGGGGTGGGTTTGCTGTCCAGGTAATCGGCAACGTGTAGTATTTACTTTTAGCGCTGCTTGTTTATTTTTTAATTTCCTTCCAATTAAGCAACAAACAAGAGAAAGCGAAACTGAGACTCGAGAGTCGAAGGCAGGGACTCGAAGGCAGGGACTCGAAGGCAGGGACTCGAAGGCAGGGACTGTTGAGGCTGTGGGGCGGGGGGCGAAAACACGAAACACATAAAACAGAAAACAGAAAAGAAAATTAAATCAATTCGCTGAAACCCAAAAACATGCTGGAAAATTCATTAAAAAGCGGTCGCTTTTACTTTGTTTTTCTGGGATTTTTATTTGCGGCTGCCACTGGCGATGGAAGATATAGTAAACCGATTATATCTGGAGAATAAGGCGAGGATTTTTGGCATACAAAACAGACAGAAAAATCCCTTGTCACGTGCACATCACTAGCTCTTTTGAGGACTCAACGGTGTCCTTGGGCAGAAGGCCATTACCTATGCAAAACATGTGCGCATAAATAAAGAATGTGCCTCAACAAACGCACGATGTGGCACGTATACTGGCGGCTTGTGGCCTTATTTGCTTGCAGCAATTAGCAACTGTACCGAAATTCCTTCTAGAGGCATTAATTAGGCCTCGGGACGAGCACTTAGAGGACTATAAACTCGTATATTCTTGCAGGAGACCAAGAACTAACAGAGAATTTCAGGGAATAGGTGTCGTTTGAGGTAAAACGGGGGGGTCCTTCATCAGGCAGAAGGACAGTCGCAGGCCAATTGGTACAGGAACTGGATGAGAGTGCGTGTGGGCCGGCCGCTCATGCGATTCTTGAGGAGGTACGGGGGCACCCCGTCCTTGGCCAGCATCCCCGTGCCGTGGGTGTCGAGATGCACCCAGTCGCTGCATGGCACCATCTCGTGGAGGACGGCGGCCGCCAGGCAGGACGATGCCGGTCCCCGGCCCTTGTTGCACATGTCGACGGTGCCGAATTTCGTGACCAGATCCTTGAAGTACTGCCACAGGGGGAGGCGCCACAGACGGTCGCCCGTGTAGCCGCCGGCCTTCTGGAATTGCTTCCACAGAAACGAGTTGTTGGTCCACACTCCGGTGGCAGAGCCACCCAGTCCGCTGGTCACGCCCCGCGCCAGCGCTCCGGCATCGACGACGAGCCGCGGCTTGAACGCCGCCTGGCCGTAGAGCAGGGGATCGGCCAGCATCACGGTCCCGGCGACATCGGGGTCCATGACGCGCATCGTGCGGCCGTTGAGCAGAGTGACCACATCGCCCGGTCGCACGGCCATGCCCGAGGGCAGATTCTCGCAGAGCGGCAGCACCGCCGACAGGTTGATGGGCAGCGACAGGGCGGAGGCGGCCCGCATGGTGGCCACCACCAGGGCGGCGCCGGACACGCCGCCGCGGTACTCGTCCATGCCCGTCTTGGGCTTCAGGCAGAGGCCGCCGCTGTGGAAGGTCAGGCCCTTGCCGACCAGCAGCACGGGCTTGTCCTCGGGCGCGGTGCCACAGTAGCTGATCTCCAGGAGGAGCGGCGGCTCGCAGGAGCCCTTGGCGATGGTCAGGAAGGAGCCGAGGTTCTTTTCCTCGATCCAGTTAATGGAGCGCACCTCCACGGTCACGCCGCAGGGGCACAGGGCGTCGACGCTGGCCTGCGCGAAGATCGACGGCGTCATCTGGTTGGCCGGCGTGTCGCACAGGCGGCGCGCCAGGTTCTGCGACTCGGCCTTGAACAGGCCCCGCGTCCAGCCCTCCGTGTCCGAGGACTGGTACAGCTCCAGCTTCGGGATGTGGGTGCGATTGCGCTTGCGACGGTTGTTGTTGTACCGCCAGACGGCCAGGGCCGCGCCCTCGGCCGCCTGCTCCGCATAGCCCATGGCATCCACGTGGACCTCGCTGCAGCCCTGGAGCTGCAGGGCCCGGGCGCCGACGGCCGTGCACACGCGCACATTCTCCATGCCCTCGTCGATGACCTCCTCGTGGTTGTAGCCGGCCCCCTCTCTGCCCAGCCCCACCAACGCCAGGCAGTTGTACTCCTTGCCGACGTTGTGGTACAGTCGTCCCTTCCCCAGCTCCCCCTTGAGGCCCGACTCGCGCACCAGATCGGCCAGCATTCCGTGGCCCAGGCGATCGAACTCATCGCCGCCCTCCGTCAGCTTCGGCTTGCCGCTGTCCTGCTCGTAGAGGCCCACGACGACGCCCCGCATGTCCTCGCACTTGAAGCGCACCTGCTGGTAGAGCAGGCTCCGCGGCACGGCCCCCCGCAATCGGAGGACTCCCAGCGTCGAGCGACCCAACCCGGCGAACAATGGCAAGCGTGACATTCCGCGAATTTGGAAAACGTTTCGATTACGAATCGGAAAAATATTCTTTGTAAAAAATTATGGGAACACCAATTTGGACGTGTGTGTATGTTGTGTGCGAGTATCAAAGTTTGAACAGACAGCACTTTTGCTCCACTAACAGCAATTTCCAATGGACTACGATTGGAAGAAACAAACGGCAGATTGTGTTTCAGCATTCGTCTAAAATTTGGGCTGTCCTGCGCTGCCCAATGTGTTCTTCCATGCGTTGGGCAGCTGAGTTGGTCCTTTAGGGAGGGCCTGAAAGTGCAAGAACAAAGTGTACAGTCTCTGTAGAGGCGGAAAAGTCGCTCCCAACAATACACGCTGCTTGCAAATCGAGGCTGGAGACAGAGACCAAAGCCTGGAGCCGAATTTCGCCGCAAGTTTGGGTAAACATATCCCTTGTCATGTCCAAGACATGCATTTTGTTCAGGAAAGCAATTACTGCTATTTATTGTCGTTCATTTGTATTTCTTTAATATTTTTTATTTGCAGATTGCTTGCAAATCGATGTTGTAGACAGAGACCAAAGCCTGGAGCCGATTAATGCCCAAGACATGCATTTTGTTCAGGGACACAATTACTGCTATTTATTGTCGTTTATATGTATTGTTTTTTACTTTTCTTTTATTTATAGATTGCTTGCAAATCGATGCTTGAGACAGAGACCAAAGCCTGGAGCCGATTAATGCCCAAGACATGCATTTTGTTCAGGGACACAATTACTGCTATTTATCGTCGTTCATTTGTATTTTTTAAAAATATTTTTTAGTTACTGATTGCTTGCAAATCGATGCTGGATCCAGAAACCAAAGCCTGGAGCCCATTTTCGGTGCAAGTTTGGGTGAAAATATCCCTTGTCATGTCCAAGACATGCATTTTGTTCAGGGAAGCAATTACTGCTATTTATTGTCGTTTATTTGTATTTTTATAAATATTTTTTATTTACAGAGTTAATTGGTTTATAGGCCTATTAGATCTGGCATGGACCTATTCCCAGGTCCCTATCATTCCATGGCCGCGCATTCCATAGTCCTCCCATGCTTGCCTCTGAACCATCGATGATACTTAGAGGCTTGCAATAGATTTCCACCGATAACTGATAACCGGCAACGATTGCATTGAAAATTGCTGGCAATTAAGGAATTTCCACAGGACACAAGTATGGCCGCACTTAAAACTTTGTGCCGTGATTAAATTTGCAATTATCGATTGCGGGGCAACAACAAGTGCACTTGCCACCATGTTGCATAATGAAAAAGTGAATTGCCGAGGGAATCTCGTGCAGGGGAGGAGGTGGGGTGGAGGAGTGGAGGAGCGGAGGAGTGTATAAAAATTGCAACCCAGCCGCAGACGAAACACGTAAAAGCAATAAAGCAATAAATTGCCCAATTTGAAGCACTATTGTAGCCAATAATTTGCACAGCCACTTGGCCACTTGGCCCCCGACTATGGGCCATGGCTGCATACAAGCCTGTTGGCCAGAATTCCATCCGCCAGCCTCCATCCGCCAGCCTCCATCGGCCAACCGCCGCCCGCCACGCACCACACATATAATTTTCAACAAAAATATTCACATTTGTCAATGTCGCGTGATTGATGTGGTCGAACGCATTTCCGCCGTGCAGACAGGAGTCCCAGTGAGAGAGAGAGAGACGCGTAAAAAACAGCCAACACACAGATACAGAGGCAACACACATACACGGGCACAAGCGTGCAATAAGTAGGCGCCACACAACGTTTTTTGTGCGAAGGATGCCTGTATGCCCCAGAAGGATGTCGATGGGGTTCTGGTGTCCTGGCGACATTACGCGATTTTACGCATGATTTCAAATTAATGACAGCGACGCCTGGCATTCCCCCCCTTCCCCCTTTGTAATATTCGACGCTTGTCGTGCCGTTTATTTGAATTATGAACGGCTAACTCCCAAAATTACAGCCTAAAACTAGGCAGAAGAAAAAAAAATTCGAGTTGCAGAGCTTGTGAGCTTTAACCATACATAGAGTATCAGCTGTTTTGCGACCAAGTGGCAACACTAAGATATGCAATTTTTCTGCTTTGCACTATATTTCATTAAATATTGCTGTGGCTGGATTCTGTATAACAGAAAAAGACCATAGAAGGTGTGGAAAAAACGTGGGTTGCTGTACCTAGTAGTCCCAGCCTCTGTCTTTTTTACCTCGTGGCCGTCAGAGTGACCGGCAGGGAAAAAAGAAGTCTGCTTGAGCGGACCCAGTTCTCTAAACAAGGTCAAGCCCAAAGTCAAAGCCTAGTGCAAGTGCCAAGTGCGGCTCAAAGTGATCATTGAATTTGAGTGGACGCGCCAGTTATATATCGCCAATACTGGGGCAGCCGTTCGACCATTTGGAAACGAGCGCCCCCAGTGTATCAACATTTTTCGAAACAGTGGTGCAATTCTGTTGAGGTAATTATCCACCCAGCTGCAGCGACCCGTTGAAAAATGTTCTGTTCTTTCCGTGTAGGATTAGCACCACTAGTATCTACGTATTGAAACGCTGGTCTAGAAGATACGGATTGGTTATTCCCGGAGACCTCTTGGCCACGTGCCCGTACCACCGTTCGGTAGCCGAGGGCATGGACTTGCTCCTCAAGTAAACCCGATCGGTGTGCTCTGCAATCTTCGCCTGGACACGTTCGACCCATGGGGATGAGCTGAGTGACTCTTCAAATAAACCAGTCCCCCCCCACGAGCAATCCAGTGGGCGAGGGTACCTAACCTCACGCCGCAGATGGACCGCGGTCATTGACCCCTGGCATCGGAAGCAGCTGCTGTTACCTGCGCCCGGTACAATCGTGTGCCACCTTCAGACCTCGAGTAGGAACTCGGTCTCCAGCCGGGAAGCATCGAACCCGCATCGGATTTAGTTATATTCTCTATCTTTCTTTCGAAATTAGACCCGATATGCGAAACCCTGTTTTTTTTTTAGCCGCTTTCTGTTTAACAATGTTCTTTTGATACGGCAAAAATGTGCAAAAGCCAAGTAAATACGGTATAAACAAAAAGGGAATTCCTGTCCATGGGCTAAGTCGAACTTGAACAAATGAGTAGTGTATTAATACCAATTATTTTTACAGTTTTTGATTTTGGTTGCCACGCATTCATCTCATCATCTATGCAGATACTCATCACAATCACACACATCATCATACTCATCCACCCATCAAATCACCTCATCCAACACACAACGAAAGATCTTTCTGCGTGGGAGTCAAAGTTATTAATCGTCTCGTAAGTGATTATAAGAGAAAAAAAAAAAACAAGTAAGCAATCTGAAAAGAATGAATGTGCGGTAACTATTCGTTGGTCTTCAACCATGATCACGGTTTTACACACGTAGTACTCATGCCTTTAAACGACTTTCCATATACCCGATTTTTGTCTGGTTTTGGCACTGCCCAAGTACCGTAATGACATATGACGTTTCCTTGTTCATATGATGAACACGTACCTATTTCTTGCCTTTATCTATACATACTACTAATCATTTTTATAGATTTAAGAACCTTATACGCTACCTCGCCCCTATGATACTCTTAATACTAGTAATACCCTATAAATGTAAGACGATACCGAATAGCAGGCTTATATTAGGGACTAGGTTCTATTAGCGTTAGGTTTTATAGGAATTTAAATGAAGAATTCTGGATTGTTTAAATAAAGTAGTTTTGGAAATGAACCGTGGCTAAATAGATTATATCGGAACCATGCAACCTCGAAAAACGGAGATGTGACCCACCGCAGTCTTTGTTGGAGGGATCCTGACGATTAATAGGTGGCCCTGAAGGATCATGGTAGGGTGGGCGTTCTCGCCAATGGGCGATACCGCAGCCGACAAAGATCTGACCGGTGATCTTCTTCGTTCACGTGTACATGCTGATCTGTCCCTTTGACCCCCCTGTATCCCGTTTCCTAGTATCCTTTCCCTACTCGTACGCGATTTTTTTTATAAATTCTTATCTCGACCATTTGCCAGAGCTATAAATGGGTAGTAAAATTTCCTCCATGCCCACACCCCGCCGACCAGAGACAAAAGCCGAAGCCAGCGCGTACTTCCTACTCCCGTTTACTTATCATCAGCTCCTCGACCCTGTACGTTGTATGCTACAGGTAAAGACAAATTTTAAATGGCAATTGGTTCGAAAAGTCTGTCACGATTTTATGGCAGGGTTTCGTAAAGAATTTGTAAAATTTGGCGCCCAACGTGGGGCCCTTCTTCGGCTTGCCCCGACCAAGAAAGTTTTATAAAGTCATCAACACCAATGCGAGCTGCATCTCAATGCAGTGGCACAAGACTTATTCCTTCATCCATTAATTCCCAACAGATATACATGGTCGTGCATTGTCTGGGTGATTGACTTCGAGTAGCTGGATTGCGTAGCAGTTTCTAAAAGACTTTAAAGCCCCGCGCTCGAGGTTAATCAAATTACTAGGCATAGTAACGAACCTGTAGTATCTGGCCGGATAGGCCACTCCGCTAAATAGCGCGTTCTAATGTTTCGGTCGGATTTAGGTTTCAAAGTGGATTAGCTCTACTGCCTACCCACCAAGATGGGAGCGTGTTGTTTGGGGGATGAACTTGTCCATACCGTTGCTGATCATTGTCTGCCGTTTTGGCCTGGATCAGGTTAGTCAGTGGTTTAGAGCTACGGCCTGCCCGCGAACGAAGGCAATAGAATCGGAGATGGTATATTTCCTGGGTCAGCATAACCTTGTCTACTTCTTCAGTTTTTCTATTGTTGTTCCGTTTTTTTGTTTGACGGACGTAGGTGGAATGGCTCTACTGTATTGTGGTTCTGGACGACCTACAGTTTTTGCGACCTACAGTATAAGTAGAGGGCCATCGGTTTGTCAGGGTTTCGGATTGCTCGGATATCCGTCAGTGGTGTAGAACTACCGAACGGTCCCAGTTCATCCGATGACTCATTGTACTGCTTGTTGATTGTTAATAATATCACCAGAGTCAGTGGGGGACACACTCCTATTAGACGAATGTTGCATGGTTTCCGAATTTTGTGGATACAGAGTAGATATATCGATCGTTAAAAGTTAATAATCGAGAGTAGAAAAGAAAATCATATATTAGTAAAATTAGGATAGGATGTCATTGGATTGGAGTTTTGACGAGATTGATCAAAACGACCATTCCGATATTATCTGTTGTATTTGCGTAAGACAGGTAGAATATCGGACACAGCTTTTAAGAACAAGTTGTAACCACGTATTTCATTTAGTGTGTTTTAATACGAGAAGAGGTGAAAAGACCGTGTGCCCGGTGTGCAACAAGCCCCTACAATCATCTGCTCCTAGCTTAGCTGAGGAATTAGCCGTAGCGCAGGCGTCCGCCTCGAACGTAGAGTCTTCTCAGCTTCGAATGAGAACCAGATCACAGCGTGTGACAGCAGGTCCAGCTGCGAATACTGAAAATTTACCTTCCGTTGGTCCAACTGAAGTCGGTGTACCAATCATGCCAGTTCAGAGTAGCGAGCCAGCGAATGAAGCAAGCCCAGGCTTGGCTCAAATGGCACAGGCGTTGACGGACGCTATGGGTCAAATCGGGTTGTTGTCTCAAGCCATGACTCAAATGACTCAGACTATGGAAATAGGATTCCAACGTTTGGCAAGTCCAACGGTACAGCCGCCGAATGACCAAGCTGCTGGATCTTCACAGCCTAGTGGAGAAAATCAAACCTTCGAACAGTTGTTCCAAATACCAACTCGAGAGTCCGTAGGTGCCCCGATAAATCAGGCTAATGAGTCTAATGTCTCGGTAACCCCATGGGGATCCCAACAGATAGCGGGACTACGACCAGATAGGATTGGACAAATAATCGCAGGATGGAAGGTGCGGTTTTCCGGAAATTCGTCCATGTCGGTGGAAGATTTCATATATCGGATAGAAGCGCTAACCAAGCAGACCTTAGAGGGTAATCTCGATCTAGTGGCCAGAAACGCCATTTATTTATTTGAAGCCAGTGCGAGCGAGTGGTTTTGGCGTTACCATAAAAGCGTACCATCCGTGACCTGGCCGCAGCTAAGTACAGCCTTAAAAACTCGATTTAGAGATGGGCGTACCGATCTGGAAATTCGTACGGCAATAGTGCAACGAAAAAAGAAGCCGCACGAACTATTTGATACATTTTACGAAGCCATTGTAACCTTGTCCGACAAACTAGTCAACCCCATGTCCGAAATGTCGCTGTTGGAAGTGCTAAAGTCGAATCTCTTGGCCGATATCCAACATGAAATTTTATACATTCCCATTCTGTCAGTAGCACAATTGCGCAACATAGTGCGTACTCGCGAACGGTTTTTGCAATCAGTGGCTAAGCCTATGGGCAGCGCTGAGCCGAAGCGTAATCCTATACGACGACAGGTGCATGAAATTGTGGTACAGACAGACAAGGAAGGCGATGAGGTCGATGAAACAGAACAGCTAGATATCGCTGCAGTAACCCTTTCCTGTTGGAACTGTGGTTGTCAGGGGCATCGGTATCAAGACTGCGTAGGTGATCGCACCGTCTTTTGTTACGGCTGTGGCAAACGGGATACGTATAAACCGTCGTGCTCTAGGTGCAACGATCCAAAAAACTCGTCAAGCCGTGCACAATCGACAGGTGCACGCAAACCAAACAGTTCGAAAGCAACGAACACCATTTAATGGACGTTTCGACAGTTCCATTACTCCCTGACTTAAAAAAACTCTCAGACATTCCTTCACCCACTTGTATTTTACCCCCAAGTGAGGACCGAATTCCATTACCGACTCGATCTCGAAAGCGATTGCTCCAATATCGGCAAACTGTCAAAACCGAGCGCTCTAACGTATTGGCGTCAGTCGTTAATACGTCTAAGGACTGGCGACCCTATGCGGAAGTCACCGTACTGGGAAGGACGCTCAGTGGACTGATGGACACCGGTGCATCCATAAGTTGCATAGGTGGGAAGTTTGCGGCCGACCTGGTTCAGAATCCGAACCAGATCAAGCCTGGGAGAGCAGCAGTACGTACGGCGGATGGGCAGAGCCAGCCAATAATTGGCAAGGTCACCACCGAAGTGGGTTTTCAAGGCCAGAAGAAAGTCTTGAAATTGTTTGTAGTCCCATCCTTGGCGCAAGACCTATATCTAGGCATAGACTTCTGGTCTCGTTTTAATTTGTTACCTGCTTTTCTAGCCAATAAATCATCCAGTCCAGAGGTGTCAAGCTTAGCATTTGATAGTACGTTACATGTGTGTTTGTCGAAGCATCAGCAAGCTCAGTTAGCAGAGACGGTCAACTTGTTTCCCTCCTTTGCGAAGCAAGGTCTGGGAAAAACCGGCTGGTTGTCGCACGATATTGAAGTGGGCAGCGCAAAGGCAATAAAGCAACGACATTATGCTGTGTCTCCAGCCGTTGAAAAGCTAATGTACGTAGAGGTAGACCGAATGTTAGCTCTTGGAGTAATCGAAGAATCAGATAGCGCATGGTCGTCACCCGTGGTCCTCGTTCGTAAACCGGGAAAGGTGCGATTATGCATCGACAGTCGGAAACTGAACGAAGTCACTGTTAAGAATGCTTATCCCATGCCATTGATCGATGGCATTCTCAGTCGGCTTCCTCGAGCTGAGTTCATTTCAAGCATCGATTTGAAGGATGCCTATTGGCAAATTCCGCTGGAAGTAAGCGCTCGTGAAAAAACGGCGTTTACCATCCCAGGGCGCCCGTTGTATCAGTACACGGTCATGCCCTTTGGGTTGTGTAATGCACCCCAAACGATGTCCAAGTTGATGGATAAAGTGATACCGCCATCTCTACGAAATGAGATATTTATTTATCTAGACGATTTGTTGGTGATCTCTGAATCCTTTGAGCAGCATATTCAAGTCCTCAATGTCCTGTCTGCCCGATTACGCGAAGCTGGTCTGACCATAAACGTGGAGAAGTCCAAATTTTGCCTAAAGGAGATCAAATACCTAGGACATATTATAGGCAACGGAACGATCCAGACAGATGTTGAGAAGGTCCAAGCGATTCAAGAGTTTCCGGTCCCCCGATCCGTGAAACAAGTCCGTAGGTTCTTAGGTCTCACTGGTTGGTACCACAAATTCATAAAAAATTATGCGGGTATCGCAGCGCCAATCTCAGATACACTTAAGAGCAAGCGAAAATTTGAATGGACCGATGAAGCACAGATCGCGTTCGATGCCTTAAAATCACAGATGTGTAACGCTCCTGTGTTGCACAGTCCCGATTTTACCATTCCTTTTTCAATCCATTGTGATGCGAGTCACACAGGAGTGGGTGGTGTCCTGATGCAATCAGATGAAGATGGCAACGAGGTACCCATCGCTTTTATGTCACGCAAATTGAACCAATGTCAACGTAATTATTCCGTAACCGAAAAAGAGTGTTTGGCAGCGGTCATGTGCGTCAAGAAATTTAGAGCGTATGTAGAAGGGCATCAGTTTTCCATTATTACCGATCATGCCTCATTAAAATGGCTGATGTCACAGGCTGACCTAAACTCGAGACTAGCTCGATGGGCCCTGAAACTGCAAGGCTTCACCTTTAAGATTTTTCATAGAAAGGGTAGTCAGAACATCGTTCCGGATGCCTTATCACGAGTGCATACCGAAGACTTATCGTATATTGGCATTGATAGCCTAGTGGACCTTCAATCGGAAGCGTTTAAATCCACTGACTATCAGGAACTCATTGCGAAAATTCAAGCTAATCCAGATCGTTTACCTGATGTAAAAGTAATGGATAACCTTCTGTATCGTCGAGCTGAACACGCCACTGGTGAGCAAATTAGTGACGACATGTGCTGGAAACTGTGGGTTCCCAGAGCTCTGGTGACAGAAGTGCTTAAACAAGGCCACGAACATCCCTTAGCTTCTCACAGTGGGATCAATAAGACGCTAGAACGAGTTCGACGCTTCTATTATTGGCCAAATTTAGTGGGCGATGTAAAAGCTTTTATCAACCATTGCGAAGTGTGCAAATGTTGTAAGCACCCCAATCGTCCTCTACGCCCTCCAATGGGCAAAGCAGGAGAGACCTTTCGGCTATTTCAGAAACTTTACGTCGATTTTCTAGGTCCGTACCCCCGAAGTCGATCTGGAAATATAGGCATTTTTGTAGTACTCGATCATTTTTCTAAATTTCCTTTCCTAAAAGTGGTAAAGAAATTTACGGCGGATGCCGTAATTCGGTTCATGGAGGAAGACCTGTTTCATTGCTTTGGAGTCCCGGAAGTGATAGTGTCAGATAACGGTGTTCAATTCAAGTCACACAAGTTTAATGATCTGTTAGCGAAATACCAAATTCGACATTCGTACACCGCCGCCTACGCTCCCCAAACCAATGCCTCAGAGCGGGTAAATCGCTCAGTACTCGCTGCTATCAAAGCGTACATTAAGCCCGATCAATCCAATTGGGATGAGCAGATTAGCTTCATTACTTGTGCGTTACGGTCCAGTGTGCATGCAGCCGTCAAAAGTAGCCCATATCGTGTTGCTTTTGGCCAAAACATGATTACTGGCGGTTCCACTTATCAACTCCTACGAAACCTCAGTATGTTGGAGGACCGAACTGTGGTATTTGATCGCGACGATTCCTTCGAGCTAATTCGCAAGACCGCTGCAGAAGCAATGAAACAGCAGCATGTTCGAAACGAAAATATCTATAATCTTCGAAGCCGAGAAGTAAACTTTCAAGTGGGTCAAGAAGTTTATAGACGAAATTTTGATCAGAGTAGTTTTGTGAAAGGCTTTAATGCGAAACTGGCACCTACGTTTCGGAAAGCCCGCATTAAGAAAAGACTCGGGAACAGCTACTATGAGCTGGAAGACTTCCAGGGTCGCTTTATAGGTAAATATCACGCAAAAGATATTAAACAATAAATCGTATCAAGCACTCCAAGTGTGGATCACGCTTTGGTTAGCAAGACCCCAAAGTGTGATTTCAGCGGGGGGGTGTAATATTCGACGCTTGTCGTGCCGTTTATTTGAATTATGAACGGCTAACTCCCAAAATTACAGCCTAAAACTAGGCAGAAGAAAAAAAAATTCGAGTTGCAGAGCTTGTGAGCTTTAACCATACATAGAGTATCAGCTGTTTTGCGACCAAGTGGCAACACTAAGATATGCAATTTTTCTGCTTTGCACTATATTTCATTAAATATTGCTGTGGCTGGATTCTGTATAACAGAAAAAGACCATAGAAGGTGTGGAAAAAACGTGGGTTGCTGTACCTAGTAGTCCCAGCCTCTGTCTTTTTTACCTCGTGGCCGTCAGAGTGACCGGCAGGGAAAAAAGAAGTCTGCTTGAGCGGACCCAGTTCTCTAAACAAGGTCAAGCCCAAAGTCAAAGCCTAGTGCAAGTGCCAAGTGCGGCTCAAAGTGATCATTGAATTTGAGTGGACGCGCCAGTTATATATCGCCAATACTGGGGCAGCCGTTCGACCATTTGGAAACGAGCGCCCCCAGTGTATCAACATTTTTCGAAACAGTGGTGCAATTCTGTTGAGGTAATTATCCACCCAGCTGCAGCGACCCGTTGAAAAATGTTCTGTTCTTTCCGTGTAGGATTAGCACCACTAGTATCTACGTATTGAAACGCTGGTCTAGAAGATACGGATTGGTTATTCCCGGAGACCTCTTGGCCACGTGCCCGTACCACCGTTCGGTAGCCGAGGGCATGGACTTGCTCCTCAAGTAAACCCGATCGGTGTGCTCTGCAATCTTCGCCTGGACACGTTCGACCCATGGGGATGAGCTGAGTGACTCTTCAAATAAACCAGTCCCCCCCCACGAGCAATCCAGTGGGCGAGGGTACCTAACCTCACGCCGCAGATGGACCGCGGTCATTGACCCCTGGCATCGGAAGCAGCTGCTGTTACCTGCGCCCGGTACAATCGTGTGCCACCTTCAGACCTCGAGTAGGAACTCGGTCTCCAGCCGGGAAGCATCGAACCCGCATCGGATTTAGTTATATTCTCTATCTTTCTTTCGAAATTAGACCCGATATGCGAAACCCTGTTTTTTTTTTAGCCGCTTTCTGTTTAACAATGTTCTTTTGATACGGCAAAAATGTGCAAAAGCCAAGTAAATACGGTATAAACAAAAAGGGAATTCCTGTCCATGGGCTAAGTCGAACTTGAACAAATGAGTAGTGTATTAATACCAATTATTTTTACAGTTTTTGATTTTGGTTGCCACGCATTCATCTCATCATCTATGCAGATACTCATCACAATCACACACATCATCATACTCATCCACCCATCAAATCACCTCATCCAACACACAACGAAAGATCTTTCTGCGTGGGAGTCAAAGTTATTAATCGTCTCGTAAGTGATTATAAGAGAAAAAAAAAAAACAAGTAAGCAATCTGAAAAGAATGAATGTGCGGTAACTATTCGTTGGTCTTCAACCATGATCACGGTTTTACACACGTAGTACTCATGCCTTTAAACGACTTTCCATATACCCGATTTTTGTCTGGTTTTGGCACTGCCCAAGTACCGTAATGACATATGACGTTTCCTTGTTCATATGATGAACACGTACCTATTTCTTGCCTTTATCTATACATACTACTAATCATTTTTATAGATTTAAGAACCTTATACGCTACCTCGCCCCTATGATACTCTTAATACTAGTAATACCCTATAAATGTAAGACGATACCGAATAGCAGGCTTATATTAGGGACTAGGTTCTATTAGCGTTAGGTTTTATAGGAATTTAAATGAAGAATTCTGGATTGTTTAAATAAAGTAGTTTTGGAAATGAACCGTGGCTAAATAGATTATATCGGAACCATGCAACCTCGAAAAACGGAGATGTGACCCACCGCAGTCTTTGTTGGAGGGATCCTGACGATTAATAGGTGGCCCTGAAGGATCATGGTAGGGTGGGCGTTCTCGCCAATGGGCGATACCGCAGCCGACAAAGATCTGACCGGTGATCTTCTTCGTTCACGTGTACATGCTGATCTGTCCCTTTGACCCCCCTGTATCCCGTTTCCTAGTATCCTTTCCCTACTCGTACGCGATTTTTTTTATAAATTCTTATCTCGACCATTTGCCAGAGCTATAAATGGGTAGTAAAATTTCCTCCATGCCCACACCCCGCCGACCAGAGACAAAAGCCGAAGCCAGCGCGTACTTCCTACTCCCGTTTACTTATCATCAGCTCCTCGACCCTGTACGTTGTATGCTACACCTTCCAACCACACACCTTTAAGAGCAACCTTTAAAAATGCCCGCGCTTTTGCAGGATGTTTAATTTCCTAAATGCATAAATCTCTGCTAATACGCAACGAAACAACAACAATAGCAGCGGAAAGCCTAAATCTAAGCGCTAGCCAACAGTTTTTCGATACCCTGGACTATAGAGAAGACCCGGGCTTGTCTCCCTCTGCCATCTATAGAAAGCCTCGATCCAGCCCTTAGAATCCCCCTCCTCTAGGGTATAAACCATTTCGGTCAGAGTTCTGGTGTGCCTTCCACATCCGAAAATCATAAACAAACTTCAAACGACATTGTCCGTGCGGATGGGGGGGGGGGGGGGGGGGGGGGCACAATGGGGCCAAAAAGGTAGGCAAAAAATGGTATTTGCAGCTTATTACGCACGGCTACCAATGGTCCCGGCAATGGGCCTGGAAATGTCCCGGGTAACCGCAGCAATTCAGCATCATATGTGGCCGGGTCGCCGTGCGGCAGCTCCTGGACCAAATGGTCTGTGTGGGCGGCCTATCTTTGGGCACACACACACACACAGCCACCCACAGACATCTAACGCTTTCGTTTCCATTTCCGTCTCGAAGGGCCGTTTCGTGGGGAAGGAGTGAAAGATCTAGCCCCGGAACATTGCCGATTGTACGGGCAAATATATAGCCGTCTTTCCAAAGGATTTTGTTTACATAAGCATTTATAGAAATAGAAAATGGAGTCGGAATTCCCCTTCTATCCACGATCCACGCCCTAGCAAGGGCTTGCCCCATGGCTAACAATCCCAAGCTGAAGGTCGTAGTGCACTCTAGGGGTACCATCCCCAGACTGGCCTTCACACGCGATCTTCTGCACAGATCACAGCCTCAAAGGCAAAGTCTGTCAGGCAGGTGTAGGTAAGTCCAGGCCCCATCCTGCCTCTGAAAACTTTTCAATGCCGCACACAGAACGGTGTAGTCTGGCCTGCCATAAAGATGGGTTATAGGACAGAGATTGTCATTTGTTGTACCACATTTACTCTGGACCTTAAGAAAACCCGACGAAATGGTCTTCAAATGGCGGCAGGGCCCTGGTTTTCTGTGTCCTGGCATCTTATGCGCCCTGTCTCGCCTTTCTGTAGGCAGAATAAATGCGATACAAGCATATGTTATCTCTGTGTGAGTCCAATATTTAGTAAATGAATGAAACAATCAATGAAATGGCTTTAGAAACCCAAACGATAGGCGATGAGTGATCTCCGTCGCCTATAAATCTGTCATTTCTTTGCAGATATGCCAGCTATCCCACCCACAGTCCGAAGGTCAATGTGCAGCGAGTTTCTAGAACTTGGAACCTTCCCTGCGATCCAATGACGGGGCATGCTTCGGGCTTCATCGCGCGGCAATCGAGAGGTGACTCAAGCAAGCTGCTTTTAAATGAACGATGATGAGGTCAAGAGGTCACTTTCTTGGAATTAGCTTTTATGCCATGCTCCGTTTTCTGATTAATTTCTGTTTTGTGGCTGAAAACCCCAAAGCTAATGCTGCCCAGACGTTTGGGTAAAGAGTAAGCTGTTGTTTAAGGGATTTATTTTGCTCATTTGCTCATTACTTGTATATTTCTATGGATTTCTTTAGGACTGGGTCACCTGCAGAACCCTTTGTATCCACGGCGTGTAGGCCAGGACATTCGTGAAGACACTCACGCCATTGCAGGGCTTCCTGCCGAAGCTCACGATCCCGAATTGAATGTAACGGGGCTGCCCATCGTACAGCACGGTGGCGCCCAGCGGGCCACCGGAGTCCCCGACGCAGGCATGTCTTCGGAAATCCCCGGCACAGATGTGCGTGTGATCGATGCGGAAGCCGTGTCGGGCGCAGGTGTATCGATCGATTTGGGTCAAGTTGACGGTCTGCAGCACGGAGGCCCGCTGTCCGCCCCACATCAGGCCCCATCCGGTGAGAGTGTACTCCCGAAGGCTGTCCATCCGCTGCTGCACTGTCGTGTCCAGCAGAATGCAGATGGGTCGGATGTTGGCTGAACGAAGAGAGAGGTGTTTCGCTATATAGGGAACCAAGTAGAGTTAAGGAGGACTCCCACCTGTGTAGGCCACACTCTGTTGCATTTTCAGCAGAGCAATATCGTAGTATTCCACCGACGTGTAAAAGGCATGCCTGTAGACGTCTACGACGGCGTGATCCGTGGGCGGTGGGGCACACTCTCCCTGCCTGCAATCCTCTACCGTCCTGGTATCGTACTCCCCCAACCGCACGGCTCTGCAGGCGACAGAATGTTCAGAATGTATCTTGGCAGTGTCTCTGGGGAATACCTACATGGGCGAGTCCGCTTGGATGCAGTGCGCGGCGGTGAGAACGAAGCGGTGATTGATGAGCGATCCGCCGCATACGAATTGTCCATTTGCGTACAGGTGCGCCATCCACGGAGTGGTTCCCAGTGCTGCATCCTCGCCGCCGGCCACCATGGCCTGCATAACGCTCGCGACACCGCAGTCCTCTTCGAGGAGCTGTCCGTAGACGCTGCCACATCCTCCAAGGAGCAGCCAAGCCACCAGCGATACCAGAGCCATCATCGCCGCGTTCTTTAGCCTCGAAGCAAACAAAAGTGAATGCTGGATGGAGGCGCCTTTGTTCTCCTCAATGGTTTTTTTTTTGCACCAGAGATTTGCTTATATTTGAACTGAACAACCCTAGATTAAGTTTTAAGATGGGCCACGAAATTTAATCGAATGTTTTGTGGGTCAGGGGAGGTCACAGCCCCCAAGATAGGGGCCTGCCTCTTTGGGGGTGAGTCAGGCATTCTCTGGCGACTCGTAAATTACTTCAGACTACATAAATCACGCAATAGAATTCTAATTTTTGGGGCCAGACACCAGAGCATGTTGGGAGATGGAATCAATCATTGTTTTTAATGCACAAATGGGGAGCAATTACAGTCAGCTTTTGGGGCCAGACAAAAGAATGTATCACTTGATTTATACCCGTTGCCCCTTGCGGAATACTGGGAACAGCAGCTAGACTGTTCCCAACGCATTGGTGAAAGCAAAAGTAATAGTTTTCGATCATTCGGCCATCAATTAGCACCTGCCCTGCTTTCCGCCCGCACTGAAAGCCAGACACGGCACTGTATAAAAGCCTCAGGCGGCCAGAGACGGCTTCAAAGTCAATCTTCAAGTACCCGACAATGGCTTGCCTTGGCCACGCTCCGATAGCTGTAATTTTGCTGGCTGTAGTCTTCAGTTGCGCCCCGACTTTGGCGGATTTACGCGGAGATCTGAGGGATTTCGTGGCGATTGCGCCGCGTCGACGCATCGTCTATATAGCCGCCAGATACTATATCTTCGATCCGAGATTCCGCCAGGCAGTGGGTTTTGTGCGCAGCGACGAGTTCCTGAAGACCTGGCAGTCGGTGCGTGCAGCACCCGATGTGGCAGCCCTCATCGATTACCTCAACGAGTACGGATCGGGCTACGATGTGACCAGCCTCGTGGACAGCCTCCCCCAGCGACTGCGGGCCTATCAGCTGTCGCGCACTGTGCCCGTAGAAATGATGCTGCACCGCGATCTTACCACATTCCTACGCGAAGCGGTCCAAACCCTGCCGCGGGCCAAGGTCTACGCCCTGATGTCCCAGAAGGTACGGCAGGGCGGGGACTTTGCCAAGTTCTACAAGGCCCTGAGGGACAAGCAGTTCAAGATTCTGGTGGACAGAGCAAGGGTATGACTTCAGAAAGGTGTTTCCTTCGAAGACCAACGAAAGACTAAATTCTTTGCATTCCAGAATTCAGCGGACCTGCAAGCGCCACTGAAAAGACTGCACGAAAAGAACATCAATGTCGATGAGATACTTCAAATATTGTTCGAAATCATCAACTGGGGGCCGCAGAATCCATAGATCTAATCGAAATGTATTTTAATTATAGTTTTTCTTCGTAGTTTTGAGTGTTTTTCCACTGGGTATTGGATCCAGGAGGTATACGTCGAAGCTGGATGGTTGAGGGTGGTCTGAAGGGCTGAAAGAATGGACAGCCTTCTCAGAGTGCTCCCCTAGTTTTCTTTCAAAAGAAAAGAAGACAAGAACCTGGAAATACTCGGAGGAATACCCAGAAAAATACAGTCAATGTTTTGGGATCAAAAGGTTATCGTTTTTTCCAACTAAAAATACTTGATTTGTGGAATACTATTATCTTTCATGGAAGCGTGGCATTGCTCGAACCTTTGACCGAGTGGTCGAGTAAATGTTTAGCCAGAGATACTCTGGGATGGATCCGCCGCCCCACTTGCGTTGGATTCCCCCCTCCAAAACCCTACCATCCTCAGGTTTTACCTATAGAGCGTGCCGTGCCTCTACAATGTGGAAAATCAGCAAGAGGGCAAATTCCTCTATGGCAACACGCACAATATGCACTCATTAGTGCGGCATGGAGTGGTGGTGCAGTGGCAAGTGTGCGGGGGGGTGAAGACGCAAAATCCTCATTGATTTGGATCTCCCTGTGTCCCATTGAAGAGAATATGGGCGAGGACTCTCCCTCTATCTCGCTGTGGCGCCTGAAAAGTCACTCTGTCTCCGTGTTAAATGCCAGCCATGGAGGCGGCCACATGCAGCATGCAACATGAATGATTTTATTCAGTGCTCTGCAGCTCTGCATCTCTGGAGCTCTGCAGCTCTGGAGCTCTCTGTAGCATAATTTGTCGACATCGACATAGTTTTTATGGCTGGCAGTGGCGCTTGCCGCCGGTTTATTTGCCACAAAATGCGGCCATATAAGCGTTGCCAAGTTTATTTTGGAAAGAAGCAAATTGCTGTCACTGTCACTGTTGCTGAATGTGCAACAAAAGTTGTTGCACTTGCAACGCCCACATAGAGACGGAGTCAAGCCAAGCCGATCCGTGCCCCACCCACATCATTTTGGTGCAATTTTTTGGCTGACGCTGATGCCGCAGAGGCAACGGCAGAGGCGGCGAATGGGAACACGTTGCCTCAGCTGGTGGCATGCAACTGTTTGCTGTTTCTCCATTTTGCTTGACATTAATTTTATGGCATGTTTTTGTTGCTGTTGCCGCTGCCGCTGGCGCTGCCGCGCGCTTAAATTGTCGCATTTGTCTTGCCGCTGACTGGGGCTCCTGCTGCTGCTGCTGCAGCGTGTGGCATAAAGTTTTGTGTAATCCTTTCAATTTGTTGCATACTTTTAGGCGGAAATTAAAATAACAAGCGCAACGTGGTGGCTGGCTTCCTTTCTGCTTCGCCTGGTTTTAGTTTTTGGCTCCACGAAGTTGTGTCGTACACGTGTTCTACATCCATGCCACACACACACACACACTGAGCGTGTGGCAGTGCAACCGAGTTCATCAATTAGTAACTTAGACAATGTTGCTCAGGTTTCGTGTTTCGGGGTCTTTTCTTTAGATTTCAGATTTCTCCCACTCCTGCTCCCACGCCTGCTCCCACTCCCACTCCTTACGGCTGGTAAGGACTCATACTGCTGGCAATTTATGCTACGAATGGATTCTGTAATGAATTTTGCAAAATAGTTAAATTGAATTCCATGCTGCTGCCGGCTGCTGCCGACTGCTGTCGGCTCCATGCACAACAGATGCCCTTGTTATTCCAACTCCATGCCCTTCCAGCTTTTCGGCCAACTCGTTTTCCATCTGCTGCTGCTGTTGTTGTTGTCATTTGGCATCAAGTAAAAGTAAATAATTGCTGCTTAAAATGCTTGTCAGGAGACGATACCATGTTCGGGCACTCTCTCCTACCTTCTATCGTATTTTGTTTTCATGCTTGGCCCAGCACCGAGCCCTTTGGCCATTTCTTTGCTTTTTTTGTGGGCTGGGGGTGGCCTGAATTTTGAGTGGCAGCAGTACGAGTAGTCCATCCATTCTTTTTGGTACCCTGCATTCTTGTAGAAGGACAAGGGTAAGCACATTGCTGTGGCCTTCCATCATCGCTGTTCCATGAAATTCCTACTCCAATTCTACCACTCCTAGAGATGCTGCTCAATCGCTGGGTATCTCCATGTTGGATTGTCCCTTATAGGTGCCCTCTTTTGTCCTTTTTTCGGTTCTATTCGGTTGCAGACTCGTTACCGCCTTAACTGCAATATCGGTTACAGAACTCAGGGACCCAGAACTCTAGAGCTCTTCTCTATTTCAAAGTTGCTGCTGCTGCTGCTGCCTTTGGCTGTTTTCTTCACTCCTTCAGCCGGCACTCGTTTCCCCTCTCCCACTCCGTCTCTGGTACATTTAGCCTTTCGCTCCTCCTTTGCTTTTGCTGGTTATATTTCGACCAGATTGTCTGTATTTGCGGTTTGTGCGTACGTGACATGGATGCTCCTCTGCCGCCATAGATGGATGGATCGGCTCTCCAGCGTTTGGGAGGCGGACACGGGATGACTGCTTGCTTAACAATTAGTTTTAAAATGCCAGTTGCTGCTGCTGCTCCTGCTGCAGGCCATATTCTGGTATCATTCAGAGATGCCTTGTAATCCGTACTTGCTTCTCGTACTCATTAGAGCGCTGCTATTCCACTGGAAGGAGTCCAGGTCCAGGGACGGATGGCTACCAGATCGAAGGGGGGGAAATAGAGTGAGTGAGAGGGAGGCAAAAATCAACAACAACAAACACAACAACAATCAATGTTGTCCCGTAATCAATTAACGATTTAACGTTCCGTTCGTCGTCTCTGGTCAATCTGTCTCTCTGCCTCTCCCCATCTCCTCATCACCCTCTCTCTCTGTCTCTATCTATCTCTGTGTGCCCTGTCAGCATTTGGCGCCACCTCCGCCATCAGAAGTTCTGTTTGTGTGTGTGTGTGTGTGTGCATGAACACGTCATTGGGGCAGCGTATTTTTTTGGGGAGGGGAAGGGTTGCAGTCATTTCCAGGGCTGGCTATTCACTCATCGATTGCTCCATGATTTTATCAATCATTGCGAGTGTTGGTAACCCTGTTTGGCCAAGGATAATCTGCAAATCGGCTCGATTTTTAATCGAATCTTTTGGCAACTCTGGCAGCCCTGTTTCTGGTGTACAAGTATTTTGTTGGGCGTGGGAGGGGGGCTAATGTGATTACTCCTGTCATTATTTCGTCGCTACAGCGCCACATCCAATGCCCCTCAATGCCCCCACAATGCTGCCATTAAATTGACCGCCGTCTCTCCCTCTCCCTCTCTCTCGCTCTCGTATGGTGTGTGCGTGTGTGCGTGTCTGTGTGCATTTAACTGCACGTTTTCAAACTTTGACCCGCGCTTCATTCCGTTGGCCAGCCAAGGGTCGTATCCCTGCCCGGCTTTGGGGCTCTGTTGATTGGTTATTGACTTTTAACAGAAAAATTGATGTAATGCAATTAGTTTTACAGCTAAACCGTTTGCTGATTGTGCCAAACGGGCAAGCGGAACGGAACGTTGTGCTAAACGAGCTCTTTGTCGGCGTCCAACGAGGGGGAGCTGTTCAAGGCATGTGTGTTGGGGGCTGGGATACGATCTGAGGAAGGGGATCTGTTTGCATATCCAAGGGGGTTGATTCTGGATTCATTAAATGTGTATTTTGGGGCTTAATCAATAACAAAGGTGTGCTTTGCCCCTACATCCAGTGTAAATGAAGCCCTTCCACAGATATCTCTGCTTATTTAGGCCCTGCCTGGGGAGATCCCATATCTAATCGGGCCATCGAAAAGCCAACCGACAGCTACATAAATGCTGGAGCAACCTGCAAGGCATGTCCTGCCCGAAGGCTGGCCATCAATTACACGCATGTGCAACGAAATTGAACCATAACGGAGCAGCGGGTGGCAGCAGTATCGGAATACCTCGCCGCCGAATATGCGGCCAAATGAACTGAAACCGGAAGCCACCAAAGGGGGTGGCGCTGAACCGGGGGGTAGTGGAAATTTATTGCAGTTGTGCGAAACAAAGCGTACAATTTTTGCTGCTTAATTGAAAAATATAAATTGTTGCCACATGTACGAGTATGTCTGGTGTGTGTGTGTGTGTGTGTGTGTGTGGGTGTGTGTGTGTGTGGATCGGAAGTAAAGTCAAAAGCAGAACAAGAACATTAATAACACTGCCCCGAAAACGGAAATAATAAAAGCCATTTTAACGATGACGCCAAATATAAAATCAACAGAAATTGTAGTCGCACATAAAAATGGCTAAATATTGTGGCACCATTTGCGACTGCCAGTCATGACTGGCCGTTAAACGAGGCAATGGAGGCCAAGAGCAGTCGGTGATTGGCAAGGCTTTTCAGCCAGGGGTTTGGTTCATTCAAAGGCTTGAAAGTAGTATTTTGAGAGTGTGTTCATAAAGAGCCGCTTGGTTATGTGATTCATATGCAGGCTACTTGTCGTAGCCCCCCCCCCCCACTCCATTGTGCTCTGGAGAAAGTGAAAACCTTGAGGAATTCCACTCCCATCCTCTCATCATAGGCGCTGGTTATTCAGGCAGTAATTTAAAAGCGGAAAAACGACAATCAATGCGGGTCAATATTTGTCAACTGTAAACAGCAGAACAATATGGGGATGGTGGAGAGGAATACAGTCACTGCCAAAAGGCAATGGAAGACACAACACACACACACTCACAGGCACCCACAGAAAAAGTCAAGTGCAAACAGCAAAAGGGGGAAAAAAAAGGAATAGCAGGAAAAAATGCGACATGCAGGTGGCATAAATGGGAGAAAAAAAAACCAACACACACACACACAGACAGGGGAGAGAGGGGAGAGGCGCACCTATACATGCACAATTATCACGGGGTCCTTTGATGATGAGCTTCCTGCACATCAAAAGCCAAAAATAGAGCAACTAAAAGGCAGGGAAAAGGCCAAGAGCCCGTCGGATGTTCGGCCAAGGCCAAAAAGGATTCGAAATGGCTAAAAACGTAACGAACAAACAGCGTGCTCCGATGTCAGCCACACACAAATTTCATTGCTACATGGAGGCACACCATCGGTCCTTTTCCCCCCTCCACCGGCGTTTGATTGAAGGAGCGCCTCTGATAGACAGATGCAGCAACCACTTGGGCACTTGGGCACCCGCAAAGCCCTCGAAACCCCAAAACATACACAGAAACACACTCGCCCCCACACATCCACGAGTGTGTGTGTGTACATCTGCTGGAGCATTCATGGGGGGCGGTGTGGGGTGTGGGGTGGGCTGGGCAAAGCGAACACACCTTGACTTTTGGTCAGAGATATTCTGATTTGTTTGTGTTTCTACTTTTCGAGCTTAACAAATTAAGCGCTCAATCTGTAGGCCACCGACCATACAGCAGACCATACAAAAAAAGAGCTGCCAAACGGACGGAGACCGGAGACCGGATAAAAGGTAGCCCATGAAATCAACAAGAGAAAAAATTATCATCAGCAAAAAAAAACACTACCAAAGGGGAAAGTAGCTGCTAAAGATGGAGTGGAGGGACAATGAATGAGGGAAAACCAGTAGATCGAAGCATGAAATACACTTAAATATAGAAATTGTTTCAAAGTCTCACTCGATATTTAATGAAAAGACTTACTTTTGGATGGTATTTCTGGGACTATCCTCACGCTTCCTCTATAGAGAGTACACCAGAGATTGCCACAATTCTGTTGAACTTTTGCTAAAACCCATAGCGAAATGAAACACAATCAAAAGTAGTATTTATTCCCGCAAAACAAAAAACAAGCGAAAGAGAAAGCGAAAGATTGAGGGAATCGCTGCATTTTAGGTGACGCCAGAAGTCAACTCTTCGTTAGTTCTGTTTGTTATGGCCACCCTTCCAGCCCCCAGCAGCGCCAAGGCCCCCCTGCGTGTGCTGTCGTCGTTTCCCGTTTGTTTACATTCGCCAGGTGGTGCCAGGGGGGAGCGGGGGGCGGTGCGGGTCGAGTATGTGTTGGCTCCTCGTTAGAGCTGTCGGCCCTACCCCGCGCTAGTTTTCTGATGAATTTATTCGCTAAACATGTTTATTATTTACTCGCAAATCACACAGCAAATTTGACAGTTTCAAGCGTTGGCAAGTGTATGGACAAGGGGGAGTGGAGGGGGAGAAATGAGGAGAGAGGTGGCTAATAGGGAAAATGTGCCCTATGGCGGCTCTTCTGCCGAAATATACGCTCTAAATATCTTTTTGAAACCATTTTATGGACTCGGGAAAATGAGGAAAGCAGGAACAGCCTGTATAATATATTAAGGAGCTTTGGGGAAATATCT